>NC_092707.1:359360870-360727414 GCF_047496885.1 Scyliorhinus torazame | reverse complement strand
TCTTAAGGCGAACTTTATTTTCTCGAGACTGAGAAACCCAGCCATGTCACTAACCCAGGTCTGTACGCTCGGGGGCTTCGAGTCCCTCCACATTAACAAGATCCATCTCCGGACTACCAGGGAGGCAAAGGCCAAGTTGTCGGCCTCTTTCGCCCCCTGAACTCCCGGATCTTCCGACACTCCAAAGATCGCTATCTCCGGATTCGGCACCACTCGTGTTTTTAGCACCGTGGACATTGCCTTAGCAAAATCCTGCCAAAACCCTCTAAGCTTCGGGCATGCCCAAAACGTGGACATGATTTGCTGGGCTTCCCGCGCATCTCGCACACCTATCCTCAACCCCGAAGAACTTACTCATCCTAGCCACTGCCATGTGTGCCTGGTGGACTACTTTACATTAATCAGGCTAAGCCTGGCACATGCTGTGGCAGTATTAACCCTGCTTAGGGCATCCACCCATAGACCCGCCTCTATCTCTCCTTTTCGCTCGTCCTCCCACTTGCCCTTAAGCTCCTCCACTGGAGTTTCCTCTGCCTCCGAAAGCTCCTGGTAAATATCCGATACCTTCCCCTCTCCCACCCAGGTACTGGAAACTACTCTATCCTGTATCCCCCGTGGCAGCAGCAGCGGAAAGGCTGGCACCTGTTTTCTCAGGAAGTCTCGCACCTGCAAATACCTAAAACCATTCTCTGCTGGCAATTTAAATTTATCCTCCAAAGTATTCAAGCTGGGGAAGCTCCGTCTATAAATAGATCCCCCATCCTTCTAATTCCTGCCCTCTGCCAACTCCGGAACCCGCCATCTAGCCTACCCGTACAAACCTGTGGTTATTATAAATCGGGGTCCAAATCAATGCTCCCTCCCCTCTCTTATATCTCCTCCATTGCCCCAGATCCTCAGAGCCTCCACTACCACCGGACTTGTGGAGTATTGGGCCGGCGAGTATGGCAGAGGTGCCGTTACCAGTGCTCCCAAACTGGTGTCTTTGCATGACCCCGCCTCCATCCGCTCCCATGCCGACCCCACCCCCACTACCCACTTCCTAATCATGGCTATATTAGCCACCCAGTAGTAATTGCAGAAGTTCGGCAGCATCAACCCACCCTCCCCCCGACTGCGCTCCTGCAACACTTTCTTCATTCGCGGGGTTTTATTCGCCCACACAAAGCCCAAAATAATCTTATTCACCCGCTTGAAAAAGGCCTTAGGGATGAAGATGGGGAGGCACTGAAAGACAAACAGAAATCTGGGGAGGACTGTCATTTTCACGTTCTGTACCCTCCCCGCCAGTGATAGCGGGAGCATGTCACATCTCTTAAAGTCCCCTTCCATTTGTTCTACCAACCAGGATAGGTTTAACTTGTGCAGTGCCTCCCATTTCCGGGCCACCTGGATTCCCACATAACGAAAGCTCTTAACGACCATTCTAAGCGGCAGCTCTCCCAGTCTCTTCTCCTGTCCTCTTGCCTGGATTGCAAACATCTTGCTTTTCCCCATGTTCAATTTATACCCCGAGAAATTGCCAAATTACCCCAAGATTTGCATTACTTCCCCCATCCCCTCCAACGGGTCTGAAATGTACAAGAGCAGGTCATCTGCGTAGAACAAGACCCGGTGCTCCACCCACCCCCCGAACCAGCCTTTTCCAGTTCCTAGAGGCTCTTAACGCCATGGCCAATGGCTCTATGGCCAGAGCAAACAGTAACGGGGAGAGGGGGCACCCTTGCCTCGCCCCTCGGTGTCGTTTAAAATACCCCGACCTCAGCCGGTTCGTACGCACACTCGCTACTGGTGCCTGATAGAGCAACCGCACCCAGTCAATAAAGCCCTCACCAAACCCAAACGTACCCAGCGCCTCCCACAGTTAATTCCACTCCACCCGATCAAAAGCCTTCTCCGCATCCATCGCTACCACCACCTCCACCTCCTCTCCTTCTGAGGGCATCATAATAACATTTAGAAACCCTCAAACATTGGCCTTGAGTTGCCTGCCCTTAACAAATCCCATCTGGTCTTCCCCTATCACCACTGGGACACAGTCCACTATCCTTGTGGCCAGTATCTTAGCCAGAAGTTTGGCATCCACATTCAATAGAGAAATCGGCCTGTATGACCCGCATTGCTCCGGATCCTTCTCCCGTTTCAGGATCAATGAAATCAAGGCCTACGACATTGTTGGGGGGAGGACTCCCTTCTCTCTTGCTTCGTTAAATGTCCTCACCAGCAGTGGGCTCAATATCTCTGAAAACCTTTTATAGAATTCCACCGGATAGCCGTTAGGCCCCGGGGCCTTGCCCGACTGCATGCCCACCAGCCCCTTGATTATTTCCTCAATCTCAATTTGGGGCTCCCAGCCCCTCCACCAGGTCCTCCTCCACCCTCGGGAACCTCAACTGATCCAGAAACTGCCTCATCCCTTCCACCCCAGCCCAGCCAGGGGTTCCGACTCATATCATTTACTATAGAAGTCCTTAAACACCTCATTCACCCCCGCTGGGTCCAGGACAGTATTACCGTCTCTATTTTGTACTGTACCTATCTTCCGGCCGCCTCTCTTTTCCTGAGCTGGTGCGCCAACATCCTGCTTGCCTTTTCCCCGTACTCATATATCGCCCCCCTTGCCTTCCTCAACTGTTCCACTGCTTTCCCTGTGGGCAACAGCCCAAACTCCACCTGTAACCTCCGCCGCTCCCTCAGTAGCCCTGCATCCGGGGCTTCCGAGTATCTCCTGTCCACATGGAGTATATCCTCAACTAACCTGAATGCAGTGGGACTTGTTAAACGGCTCACAGATCGCTTCATTCGCTAGCAACCCCACATCCAGTCTCCACAGCGGGCGTTGCCCTCTTTCCACACTAACCCGTAGATCCACCCAATGCGGGGCATGGTCCGACACTGCAATTGCCGAGTACTCAGTGTCCACCACCTTCGGTATTAGCGCCCTGCTCAGAACAAAAAGGTTGATGCAAGAGTATACCTTGTGGACATGTGAAAAAAAGGAAAACTCCTTCATCCTCGGCCGTGCAAACCTCCATGGGTCTACTCCCCCCATCTGTTCCATAAAACCCTTCAATTCCTTTGCCGCAGCCGGCCTCCTCCCGGTCCTGGATTTTGACCGGTCCACTTCCGGATCAATGACTGTATTGAAGTCCCCTCCCATGATCAGGTTATGTGACTCTAAGTCTGGGATCTTACCTAACACCTGCCTCATAAATTCCACGTCGTCCCAATTCGGAGCATATAGGTTCACAAGTACCACTCGCGCCCCCTCCAGCTTCCCACTCACCATTATGTACCTACCCCCCTTGTCTGACACGATTCTCCCTTCTTCGAATAGCATTCGTTCGCTGATCAAGATCGCTACCCCCCTGGTCTTTGAGTCCAGTCCTGAGTGGAACACTTGGCTAACCCAGCCCTTCCTCAATCTCATCTGGTCTGTAACCTTTAGGTGCGTCACTTGTAACATTACCACGTCCGCCTTCAGTTCCCTCAAATGAACGAACACGCGAGCCCTCTTGACCGGCCCATTCAGTTCTCTCACGTTCCATGTGATCAGCCTGGTTGGGGGGGGGTTCCAACCCCGCACCCGCCGACTAGCCATCACTCTTTTTAGACCAGCCTTGAGCTCGTGCCATCCGCTTCCTCGAGACCCCAATCGGGCCGCCGCCGTTCCCGACCTCCCATTTGTCCCCTTTCAGCAAAGCAGCCCCCCCCCCCCGGCAACACTATAAATCCAATCCCCCAAGTCAAGCTCCAGCTTAACACCTGCTCACCCCCCACCGCGCTTCCGAGAGTCAGCTGACCCAGCCTGACTCGGTAGCTTCCGCCCCTGGCACCAAACAGTCTGTCTCCCTATTCTTTTCTCCTCTCTCTCCCCCATATGAATAAACATTTTAAAAGCATCACATTCCCCAGTAAACAAACATCAGAAAAAACTGTGAAGAAAGAATCACTTTAGAGAAATAGTCACCCAAAAAAGCAGAACCAAATTCAAAGCCCAACCCCCACCCCCAACAAGGTCCCTGCAAGACAAAGCAACCTTTAACCATCCACACAGCCCATTATTTCACATTGAGCTACTTAAATTTATACACTCCAGCACCACAAATCGCCGCCACAGTACTTCTCCAAGGCTTAAAAGACTTTTAATTCACCTCCAGCTTCATTTCTTTAATAAAGATCCATACTTTGTCTGGCCTTTCAAAGTAGAAATCCCGTTCCTCATGTGTGACCCACAGGCGGGCTGGGTACAGCATCCCGAACTTCTCCCCCTTCTTAAAGAGGGTCGTTTTTGCCCGATTGAACCGAGCTCGCCTCTTGGCCAAATCCGCTCCCAGGTCCTGATATTTGCGCAACACACAGTTCTCCCACTTGCTGCTCCATTCTTTCTTGGCCCACCTCAAAACGCGTTCCTTGTCCATGAAACGGTGAAAACGTACCACCATGGCCCTCGGCACCATGGATCGGGGCTTCCTCGCGAGGGCTCTGTGCACTCTGTCCAATTCCAGGGGCAAAGGGAACACCCCAGCCCCCATCAACTTCTCCAACATGTCCGTCACATAGGCACTCGCATCAGATCCCTCACTGACTTCAGGGCGGCCGACAATTCTGAGATTCTGCCTCCTGGACCTATTCTCCAGGTCCTCCAGCTTCTCCTGCATTCTTTTCTGGCGGTCGTTCATCATCCCTGATGTGTTTGGTGTTCTGGATCACATACAGGTCACCAACACTTGCAGTAGTGCAACACTATTTTATTAAAAGGTTAACTATTTAAACATACTTGAACTGTGGGTACGATACCAGCTTTAACTAAAGACCTTTGCCTTGTCCTAACCAGTTGATGCACTCGGCACATGGTGAATGTCTGTGTTGCAGGCTGTGAGCTCTGTGTTCCTAGCTAGCTGCTACTCGAATGAGCGGGAACTCTGATGTCCCTTGTCTTTATAGTGCGTGTGCTCTCACTGGTGATTGGCTGCGGTGTTGTGTATGTTGATTGGTCCCACTGTGTGTCCATCAGTGTGTGTCTGCACCATGATATACTGGTGTATATTATGACAATCCCCACCTTGTTTTCCAGCACGGTTATATACTCCTTGTGCTCGGACAACTTTTGTTCCACCTCCTGGATTGCTCTCCCGTGGGTTTCCTGATTCTGAACCACTTGATCAATCGAAGCCTTAATCGGGTCCAGCGTGTCCTTCTTCAGCTTGGCGAAGCAATCCTCGAAAAACTTCACCAGCTGCTCCGTCGACCACTGTGTCGTCTCCCCACGGCCCTGCTGCCCAGCCATGCTGTCCCGTGTTACCAGCTCTACTTGCGTCGCCCTTATAGGACTTTGTTGTCTCACACGGCCACTTCTGGTCCAATTCGCCATACACCGGAGGGGGATTTCTCCTTACTGTCTCACTCTTCACAGATTTAGCCCATAAAATCTGGGAAAAAACGGGGGAAAAAGGTCCAAAGGTCCGTTACAGGCAGGAGCTATCAAATGTGCGACCTACTCCATGGCCGCCACCGGAAGTCCCTGATTTTCTTTTCAATGTTCAAGTGAATGTAGCATTTTATGAGTGGATGTCACATTCTAAAATATTACAAGCCATCTATTGATCTGTAAATGCGTATAGAAAGAAAACTATTTCACCAGCGTCCAGTGTGAGAACGCAATCCTCCTGCCTTCACATCAGGTGCT
This sequence comes from Scyliorhinus torazame, assembly GCF_047496885.1. Classification (NCBI taxonomy): domain Eukaryota; kingdom Metazoa; phylum Chordata; class Chondrichthyes; order Carcharhiniformes; family Scyliorhinidae; genus Scyliorhinus; species Scyliorhinus torazame. Next base: position 360,721,725 of record NC_092707.1, on the reverse strand, counting down.
CTTGTGCTGTAAAGGCAGGAAAATCTTCCTAACTGATGTTAAAAGTTCTGTTTCAAAGCCAAAGTGGTTTCCCTGCATAATAGTTTTAACACGATTCTTGATGAATAATCATGAAAATTTGTAACTTGATTACTTTTGAGGGATTTAACTTTACTAAATGGCTTTTCATACATTTTTTTTAAAGGTCTGAAGCTGATAATGGATTTTATTCCCAATCACACGAGTAACAAACACCGTTGGTTTCAACTTAGCCGGAATCGAACAGAAAAATACACTGATTACTATGTCTGGGTTGATTGTAAACATGAGATGAACAAAACCACCAACCCCAACAACTGGGTAATAATGTCAACCCTATTTTCAAGTTACTTTATCTATGCTTTCTGGCCTTACAATAGCAAAAGCATATCAATTTTATTTTTAATGCAAATGTTCTTATTTCCCATCCTCTTCTTTGGGCCAGTGACATTCAGTAAAAAAGTAGTGAGGGTCAATTGGGATGTTGGAAAATGTTACTCTGGCCACAAGTGGAATTATCCAAATACTATCAGTGGCAGGCAGAGTGTTACTCCAGGTTCGGAGCCCGAAAAGCAAGGCCGGTCGTGCTTCCCCAAAAGAGCACTCTACCTAGGCCCACTCCCACATTGTCAGCTACTCGGTTCCTGATCAAGGGACCTGGCATCAAGAAGGTGAAGGTCACTGGGAGTCACTCCTCTGCCCTTCCTTCTAATTCCCCTCCAACCCACCCCACCCCCTGCCCTTAGCCAGTGATCCTGCCCTCAAAACCAACAGCCCTCCCTTGCTGATCCTGGTCCTCTGGTGGGTTCATTGCCAGTAGCTGCCACTGCCCCTTTGGTGGTGCTGTCAGCAAGGAAGAACTGCCAAACTTTGTTTGGTTGGCAACACTCAGGGGTTGGGGGGGGGGGGGGTAAATGAATCTCATTTCTGGGGTCCTTGTTCGCGAGGAAGGCCACTGGCCGCTTCAGTGCCTGACTGGCACTAAATATGGCAGAACTCTACAGGAGACAGGTAAAACCTGAACTTTTACATCAATTTTTAAGAATAGGCCAGAAAGGTAAATGAAGGAAAGAATATGGGAACAAAGACATATGGGATTAGGAGTACTCTTTGTTTTGAAAATAAACATCAACACAGATTGGTTGGGGTGAATAATTATGGGTTGCAATTTCTATTTCATTCTATGTAGGATTCCCTTCTCTTCTAACCCAGATAATGAGAGCAAATGAGTTGCCATAAAATTTAATGCTTGGTCACTTCTTAAAACAAATAATTAAAAAAATAAATTTAGAGTACCCAATTCATTTTTTCCAATTAAGGGGGAATTTAGCGTGGCCAATCCACCTACCCTGCACATCTTTGGGTTGTGGGGGCAAATTCCATGCAAACACAGGGAGAATGTGCAAACTCCACACGGACAGTAACCCAGAGCCGGAATCGAACCTGGGACCTCAGCGCCATGAAGCAGCAGTGCTAACCACTGCACCATCGTGCTGCCCTAAAACAAATATTCTTGATCATGTTATTAGAACTCATTTAAATAAATAATCCAAAATAAAGCAATACCGGACGTGGATAATAAAAATGATTGGTAAATGCTCAATTTTTAAATCAATTTTTGGGTGGCACAGTGGCACAATGGTTAGCACTGCTGCCTCACAGCTCCAGGGACCTGGGTTCAATGCCAGCCTCGGGTGACTGTCTGTGCGGAGTCTGAACATTCTCCCTGTGTCTGCGTGGATTTCCTCCGGGTACTCCGGTTTCCTCCCACAGTCCAAAGATATGGTTAGGTGGATTGACCATGCTAAATTGCCCCTTAGTGTCCAAAAAGTTAGGTTGGGTTACTGGGTTTACGGGGATGGGGTGGAGGCGTGGGGTTAAGTGAGGTGCAGATTCAATGGGCCGAATGGCCTCCTTCTGCACTGTAATTTCTATGAAGAATGAAAGCAACCTCTCATTAAGGGAAATTACAGTGAATTATCATGCAGCAGTCTACATTCCAGAACAAATTAGCAATTGTCTATCTTTTCCCAGGTTAGTTTGTTTGGACACTCTGCTTGGCAGTTTGATGAAATTCGAGGACAGTGTTATTTACATCAGTTTTTGAAGGAACAACCGGATTTGAACTACAGAAATGTTGATGTGCAGGAGGAAATTAAAGTAGGTAGTAGCTATTGGCTTTATCTCATGGTTTAAATCAAATTGTGCAGTCAACCACATAAATCTACAGCACATATTTAATTATCCAAATGTTAACATGTAAAATATGCGTTAATCCATTACTTCCAACTCTCTGCATTAGGAAATAAAGGAACCGGTTCATAGATGTTCTAGATTTAGATGCTCTAGAAATCAGCATTAATTATTACTTTTGACCAAATTCATCTCAAGTAAATAACCAAAATTATATCAGCTGAAAGATATCCTTAGTTTCCACTGACCCGAATATTATGCATGGGAATTGTCTAACCAACCTGGATTTTCCACTCACAGCTGATATTCAGAGTGTATTCCAACACATAGGGGTGAAATATGGGGCCAGAGTCAATTGCTCAAGAACCAGCCAATTTTTGTGGATGTCTAATTTTCTACCCTAACCAGATTGATAAACCACATTTAAATGAGCTGGTAATGGCGTGGTGATGTCATAAAAGTTGAATCTGGAAGCATATTGGTCTGAATGCCTCAGTCCTACGCTGAACAGGGAAATTTACTGATTGTACTACTGGGATGTTACTTCAAGGCTGTTAAGCTTAATTGGAAAGCATCGAGGTTGACCTGTTGGTAATCAGAATTGGCATTCCAAAAGGTGCATCATGAGTGTACACAATTATTTCCACACCATAGGCCCCTGAGGTCTACTGTGTTGCACTCTCCCACCGAGGTGAAGGTGAAACTAGCAAACATGCTTTGTCACCATTTGGTTGATTAGAAGTGACAATAACAAAGTCTTGGGAGTAGGTTCACTGACTGCCCTCTTGGTTTAGCTTTAGCTATGTAACTCATGCTGTTGAGTGGGAGATTGACAAGGACATTTTCACTTAGTATTTTCATTAAAAAATGTGATGTGTTTATTTTAATTATACATTTCCTGTTATTTCAAGAACGTATTACGATTTTGGTTGAAGAAAGGGGTTGATGGTTTCAGGGTGGATGCAATCAAATATCTTCTGGAAGCTGAAAGCCTAAGAAATGAGCCTCAAGTCAACTTAACACAGAACCCGGTGAGCCACCTGACTTTTTATCTAAAATTAGTAAATCTCCTCTGGCGCAGTCCATGGTACTTGAATTGCATGATCCAATCAGAGTTTAACTAGATGGAAGATAAAAATTGAAGAACACATATGTAGCTATAAGGAGGAATTTTGAGCCTGTGTCTGCCGTCAGCATAAACGGTGACACAACGACAAAATCTCGAGAGAGAAAGAGTCCGGAAACAAGATTCTCGCCCGCGAGATCTCGTTCCCTGATTTTCCACGCCCCTCCTCCAATGACATGATGAGGTTCCCGCCAGGAATCTCATTTTAATACATTAGCAAAGAATGTGCGAGCCACCCCGCCAGGGTGTCCACCCTCTCTGATGTCACACCAGCACAATTTACAACAACTCTACAAAAACAGAATCTGCCAACCTCACCTCGGAAGAGGATATCGGAGATAAGTGCACAGGTCGCCATTACTAACCAGGAAGTCCAGTGCAGAGAGGGCACCTGTTGATCCTCTTCCCGATGAATGCTCAGGGTCCTCTGTGGGACAGAGAAGCAGCTGGAGTGAGATCAAGAAGCACCGCATTCTCTGGCGCTGACAGTCTCACGCATTCAGCTATCGAGTGGATGTCCTACCATGGATCTTGCATGTCCTGCGCCAGGATCTCCACTGCGGACGCCACTCTTGTAGTGTTGGCCTTGTTACCTCTGTTGGCAGCATCTCCTCGGACAGAAGGCGATGGGACTCCTCCAGGATATCTCTTCCTGATATTCATGACCCTGCCTTTGCAGTTCCAGTGGCTCTGGGATGACCGAACCCAGGATCCTGTCATATGACTAAGACTGGGCAAGATCCTGGGCTCCAGCATCCCTCTAAGTGCCAGATCCCTGGGACCCCCTGCTTACACCTGCTGTCGATCTTCAGCTATGAGGTGCTCACCACTAAGTGACTCAAAAGCCTGCCTACTACCGAGGTGCACGTATCTGTTGCTGGTGGAGGGTATGAATGACAACTGTGACGTCTCTTCGTTACTCGTCTCTGAGCTGTTTGGGTCCATGGCTTCAAGAGGGCGAGAGGATGGTCAGGGCTGGTTGACCTGTAAGGGAAGTGAGATTGCATTAGTGCAGGACAGGGACCTAAGGATTGAAGAAACTGACCTGATGTGAGGATGGCACCATGGCTGGTTGTGTTGAGGGTTCTCACTTTTGTCCATTGCCCCTCCCTCCCCCCCCCCCCAGCACAGGTGAGGTCCTGCTCCTCCAGGCCAGCTCAAGGGCTCTTTCCTCAAATGTGTGAGGATCTTCAGCCCAGGCATCACACCGGCTGGATGTGCCCACTCACACTGATTGTGCTCGGGTTTGTCTTGCAATGAAACAAATGGGGAGAATGTCGGCAGGATTCATGCCAGGTCAGGTGGTAATGAAGTCTGACATAAGTGGTGGGGGTGAGGAGCCACTGGGGGATAATGGGGAGGTGGGGGGAGGGCGGCTATACGTGTGTTGGAACCCATGAGGTGGCTGAGAGTGAGATCACTGTGGAAGTGTGATGGGTGTTTTAAGGAGTTGGGTGGACACCTACAAAGGTAGACTTACCCTAGCTGCATGAAGAAGTAAATTTGTCTTCTTCCTGCACTGATCCTATTCTCTTATGTAGCAAGCTGGTGCTCACTATCGTTGCCACTGTCTCCCAGGTGGAGTTGGCACCTGGCAGTCTGCCCGTGAGAAGGTAAGGGATGTCAAGCCTCTGCTTCACCCCATTTAGCATCTAGGTGAAGGCTCCCTCTGAGAATCGTGGGACTGTCTTCCTGGCTGCCACACCCCCTGATTGGACTTGGAACAAGTGTTGGGGAGACGTTAAAAAGGAGCTACCCTACCAAGTGCGAGGCGGTGGCGTAGTGGTATTGTCACTGGACTCGTAATTCAGAGACCCAGGGTAATGCTTTGAGGTCCTGGGTACAAATCCCACCATGGCAGATTATGAAATTTGAATTCAATAAAACGCTCAAATTATCAGTCTAATAATGACCATGAAACCATTGCCAATTGTCGTAAAACCCCATCTGATTCAACTAATGTCCTTCAGGGAAGGAAATCTGCCGTCCTTACCTGGTCTGGAATCCATTTATTATTATTTAAATGATAAAATATGAAAACATGCTGCTGTGCAGAGGGACCTGGGTGTGCAGGTGCAGGAGATGCAAAAAGTTGGTTTACAGGTGCAACAGGTGATTAAGAAGGCGAATGGAGTTTTGTCCTTCATTGCTAGAGGGATGGAGTTTAAGATTGGGAGGTTATGCTGCAACTGTATAAGGTGCTAGTGAGGCCACACCTGGAGAATTGTGTTCAGTTTTGGTCTCCTTACCTGAGAAAGGACGTCGGGCACTGGAGGGTATGCAGAGGAGATTCACCAGGGTAATCCTAGAGTTGAGGGGGTTGGATTATGACGAGAGGTTGAGTAGACTGGGACTGTACTCATTGGAATTTATAAAGATGTGGGGGATCTTATAGAAACATGTAAAATTATGAAGGGAATAGATAGGATAAATGCGGGCAGGTTGTTTCCACAAGCGGGTGAAAGCAGAACTAGGGGGCATAGCTTCAAAATAAGGGGAAGTAGATTTAGGACTGAGTTTAGGAGGAACTTCTTCACCCAAAAAATTGTGAATCTATGGAATTCCCTGCCCAGTGAAACAGTTGAGGCTCCTTCATTAAATTTTTCAGGGTATAGATAGATAGTTTTTTGAAGAATAAAGGAATAAAGGGTTATGGTGTTCAAGCGGGAAAGTGGAGCCGAGTCCACAAAAGATCAGCCATGATCTTGAGGTAGGTGGATTGGCCATGATAAAATTGCCCTTCGTGTCCAAGATGGTTAGGTGGGGTTACTGGGTTATGGGGATAGGGTGGAGATGTGGGCTTAAGTACGGTGCTCTTTCCAAGGGGCGTTGCAGACTCGATGGGCCAAATGGCCCCCTTCTGCACTGTAAATTCTATGATTCCATGATCTCATTGAATGGAGGAGCAGGCTCGAAGGGCAGATGGCCTACTCCTGCACCTAGTTCTTATGTTCTTATGTACATAGGCCTCCAAACCCACACAGCGATGCTGTTGACTCTTAACTGCCCCCCACTGAAATGGTTGAACAAGCCACTCAGTTCAAGGGCAATTAGGGATAGTCTAGTGAGTGACGCCTACATCGCAAGAACAAATTAAACAAATTAATTATGGCGAACGATTCAGAGGCAGGCCGCCAAGAGTGCGGTGTGAAGCTCATGCAAAAAATTTTGGACTGGGTTGTCCATTCCAGACATTAAGTGTTCTTGCCAGCGGAGAGTCGGAACCGTGTCCTGCTGGCACTAGGAGCGTTGCTGAGGTGGAATTCTCAGACCTTTGCTTTTCAAAATTTGCATAGTCATATATGCACTTACTGGTTTTGGGCCGCCATTTCGAACAGCCCGTTCCCAGCATCGAGACAGGATGCCCCCCTCCCCCTAACGACACAAGTATTGGGGAAGCACCTCCAACCCCTCATCAAGAACGGGCCTCCTCCCACCCCCTCCCCCCATGCAGCGCCTCTGGAAGCGGTGGGAGTCCAGAAGAAAACATGCTGCGATAGAGCCTGAACTTGAGATAACTTGCTGTCTTTCCAGGGCCAGACTGAGTGGCCCCGCCTAGGGGGCTGGAGTGGACAAGGCAGGGGCAATGGAAAATACAAGGGTGGAAAAACATTATGTATGTTGGCCTGTGAAGGAGATACACTCCGCCGTTGACCGTTACCAGCCCGAGCAATGAAACCTGCCATGATGCACATGTGTTGGCCACTCCTGCTGTGGGTAAATGACTGCAAGGGCAAGCAGACACCCATAAGTGGCTATGAATTGACCACTTAATGGCCTCAATTGGTCTCAGGTCAGGCAGGCCACTGTTAGTAAAATTGGGCAGGCAGACTGTTAAGCTCCAGGAATGGCCCCCATGGCATAGTCCCCAATATGTGCCTAAGCCCACTGGGCAAATCTCCCTGGGGTGTGTAATAAGTTTTTGATCTGTGCTTTGTTAGCTGATTTCAGACAGTAAGGTAGCCTAAATGGCCTTAGGCTATGGAGGGGGAATCAGCTCAGGTTCGCTTACAGCTTTCTGTGAAGTGTATATTTGCCAGTTAGAAATTAACATTTCAGGCTCGGGTGTAATAATCTCCGTCGTTGAAATGCTTCTGTTATTACTGGTTTATATACAGCATTGATTCGGTTGCACAAATGATTTTCTTTATTTATTAATCTAGAATAATATTACATCATATGATGAGCTCTATCATGATTACACAGCCACACAAGTGGGCCTACACGATATTGTACGTAGCTGGAAACACCTTTTGAAGGAATTTAGTAGCGAACCTGGCAGATACAGGTAAAGAAAACCTTGCACTTGGATACTATTTGCCTGGAAATCCTGGAGACATATCAAATGTGGTTGATAGTATGGTCTAATTGAGGATTTTTCATTAGGATGATGGGAGAATTCTTGCTTTTCCTGCCTTGCAGTTGTCAATATGTGTGTTAACCAGTGAACAGGAAGGAGATCACCTCAGCTGTAGAGGATTCCCTCATTACTGCACTGTAGTATCAGTTGAGATTATGAGCTCAATGCTGCAACGGGCCTTAAATCCATAACCTTAACACTCAGAAGTGAGAGTGCTCTCCTATTTGACAAGAGAGACCACTATGATTTTCTGCTGGAGCATGATCAATAAATTTAAATTCCTCCTCCTTGCGATGTTAAGTACCTTAGTATTGTAATGTGATCAAGAATATTAACTGTTCACTGTTTTACAGAGTTAGGGAGCATTATAACTGCAAGTCTGTTCCACCGGTCAGTGCCTGCCCAGGATGAGCTATGTTCAGCTGCTTGCTTGGGGGGGACAGGGACCTTCGGTGAAGGAGCCAGGGAAACAGAGTAGGGTGGAAGCAGGGAGCTGAGGAAGCTGATGGGGGAGGGAGAAAAATAGGTCCGGTCAAATTTTGCAACTGCAGCCAGACAGATTAAAAGGCTGTCTAGTCGTTGGGGAGTGTTGGGTTGGATTTGAGGCAATCAGGCCTCGGCCAGGAAGCATCGAGGAGTGGAGGGACACTTGGAGACATTAGAGACCAAGAGGAACATTGATGAGAGGTCCTGAGGGGATCAAAGGTCAGAGGAACCTTGATGGGATGTGGCCTAAAGATCTTGTTCAAGTTGGAAGAAATCACATGCAGAGGGGGTTCAGGGGAAGATTGCAGGTCATGGAGCACATTGGATTGCAGTGAGAAGAAGTATCTGATCGCTGGGGAGATTAGCAAAGAAGTTAGGTTATCCGGGGGAGTACTCCTGCTCCTTGTAGTCCTTGAAGCAAGAAGGCACTTCTCAATTTTATCCAGAAGTCCTTTGTTCTCTCCAGCTGTTGCATTTCTGTAGGACTAAGAAACTCAATGGCCTTATATAACACTGGAAGACAATTAAGATGTTAGAAACACAGCATCATTAAAGTATTTAAGTGAGGGACCTGCCTCCTGGAAAGGGGTTGAGTTTGGGTCTGAATTTTGAAATCCAGCTTGTAGTTTGCAGCTTCTAAAAAGTAGAAACTTGAGATATATGTAGAAAACATCTGTTTCAGCAATTATGTTTAGGGGCCTTTGTTGCCATCTTATTCAGGTCTTGCTATCAAGTCTGAGGTCAGAGAGGCACATCCAAAATCCTGCCCCAGTGCTGCCTCTTCTGCTGTTCCTATTGATCTCATTAGATTTTTTAACTCTAGGTAATTTTCCTGTGTTCAGTGATGAAAACCACTTTTTTGATGTAGGCCTTCATTTCCTGGAGCCTGGAATAACCCCAATACCTGCCTAATATCTGGGTCCTTTATAATGATTCTATGGATCCTTGAAGAATTCCTTCTCATTGTAATTTAGCTGATTGGTTAAAATATATATGCTTCCTGATCTTCAGAAGTTAAAATAAATACTGACATGAGGCCAACACAAATATATTATTACCCCTAGATGTGCAAACATTTGACCTTATTCATATTCTACAGGTTAGAAGAGTATGTCGTGATCAGGTTATTTTTTTATTACTTGACAGAGTATGGAATAAATTCTGTGCCATATTATCTTTGCAGATTTTTGATGACTGAATCCTATGACAATGAAGACATTTATAAGACTATGATGTACTATGGAACACCAATACAACAAGAAGCTGACTTTCCTTTTAACTTCTACCTTATTGATCTTTATAAAGAGATGTCAGGAAATGGAGTATTTAAAATTGTAGATTATTGGATGCGCAACATGCCTTCAGGAAAATGGCCAAACTGGGTGGTATGTCTACCTACAAACAAATTTGACCATAAATTTTATAGGACACTGGTAATGTTGGTACATTTTAACTTATTTTCTATCTTGTTTGGCTTAAATATTTTTCTCCCAGCATAGCAGCTTATATTTGAATCCAAAACAGGGGAACTGGTAGCACCAATAGATCTGGGAGAAATCATGGAGAGCATCACCTCCATGCAGGCGGGGAAGGCGCTGGGACCCGACTGGTTCCCAGCGGACTTCTATAAAAGGTTTGCGCCGGCCCTGGCCCACACCTAAGAGATATGTTCGCAGACTCGCTAATGAGGGGCACCCTGCCCCCTACCCTAACACTGGCCACAATATCGCTCATACCAAAAAAAAGACAAAGACCCGGTGCAATGCGGATCGTACACACCCATTTCGCTGCTTAATATAGATGCAAAGATACTCGTGAAAGTCCTGGCCAAGAAACTGGAAAGCTGGTTGCCAGAGATAGTCGCAGAGGACCGGATGGGCTTTATCAAGGGTAGGCAGTTAATTGCGAACATCAGGGGGAACCCACACCCCGGGGAAAGAACACCAGAAGTGATTGTAGTGATCTGTACATCTGTACATACATCTGCCCATATACCAGGGACTGCAGCACAGATGTAACAGTCACAGCACCACTAGAGGGCAGCATCAGAGACGGGTATAAAGGGTCAAGCCCAAGGTAGGATCCGCCTCTTTGAGAAGCACAGAGCTAGGGAGCAGCAGCACACAGAGACAGCTCAGCATAGGCGGTTTACCTTAGTTTCACTGGTCATACCTCTTGACTGTTTTACATCTAGTTGAGCTCTGGAAGCAGAACAAACCCTTTGAATAAACAGCTTGTGTTAACTGTAAGTCTTCAGTCTTCATTCAGACTTAGAGAATAACATATGGTACCAGGTGTGATTTCAGCAAGCTAGCTAGACAACAGCAAGAGAAGAGGACTTAAACCAGACATTTGACCACGGAAGGCCTCGCAGCATTCGGACCCTTCAGGTACCAATCGGCACGATGGACCCAATCCAACCTCCACAGCTGCTCCAGACCACTGGTCCACTGGTAATATGCATTCCAATTGGAAACTTTTTATACAACAGTTCAAAATATATCTAGAAGCTAAGGATCTAACCTCAGCGTCTGATGCCAGGAAGATAGCCTTGCTCTTATCCCTGGCTGGGCCGCAGGCATTAGAAATATATAATTCCTTTACCTACCTGGCAAGGGAGGACAAGGGCAAGCTGGAAATAATCATCAAAAAATTTGAAACCCACTGTCAATCTGAAGTCAATGAGATATTTGAAAGATTCAAGTTCACCAGGCGCTTGCAAAAACCGGGAGAATCTTTCAGCAGTTTTGTAACTGATTTAAAATTACTAGCTCAATCCTGCAACTTTGACAACCTCCGTGACTCCCTCATCAGAGACCAGATCGTCAATGGTATATCTGATGAGGGACTTAGAAAATCCTTACTTAAACAAAAACCCTAGAAACAGCCATGCAAAGATGCTCTACTTATGAAAAAAGTAAAGAAGAATATGAGGAGTTTAGTTACTGGGACCAAGGCCTTCACCACGAGGTCGAGCCAGTCAAAATGGCGGCCCAGGCGTCCAGAAGGCACTCCTCTAGCAGCAATCCCGTGCGCGTGAACCTGGATGCTGGCCACACGCATACGCAGTTCTCCCGAAGATCTGACATGGAAGAAAGGCCTACTGCGCATGCGCGAGCGTGGAGGGGCAGCGTCATGACCTGTCCCCACTGTGGACACGCCGACGTAAAAGGGCATTGTCCAGCTTCTGGAAAACAATGTTTAAAGTCCGGCAAATACAATCACTTTGCCTCACAGTGCAGAGATGCACTGCTAATGAAGACAACTAGACAGAAACACATGAACTTCAATGTAAAAAGCATAGATTCAAAACCAAATGATGATTATTCCTCGGACGAGGACAACCTCGCTCGCGACAACTCGCTTGTTGTGGACGCGATCGAGACAATCGAGGAACATGACGCAACAATCGCCACGCCTCACCCGGTCAACAGCATTGATTCCAGCAGTGAGTGGACTGCGATTGTGCAAGTCAATGACTTTCCATTAGTCTTCAAGCTTGACACTGGGGCCTCAGCTAATCTCCTCACGAGCAAGGATCTCCATTCGATTCCAGGAGACCATGAAATAATACCCGCTGCATGTCGGCTGAAGGAATACAACAGCAATCAGATCGCCTCAAAGGGATCGTGCCATCTCCTGGTGGCCTGCAAGATGATACGATAGCAGCTACGATTCGAGATTGTAGACGACAACAAATCATCACTGTTAGGAGCTCAGGCCTGCAAAGACCTGCGGCTGGTGCAACGCATTTACATACACACCCAGGATCCATCAAGCCTGGAAGCTAAAATTCACAGCATGCTACAAGAATATCCCGACGTCTGTCTGTGTTAAGAAACCTTCTGGAGAACTTTGCATACGCATAGACCCGAAGGACCTGAACCAGAATATTCGCCGGGAACACTACCCCATCCCCAAGCGTGAAGAGATCATGTATGAGATGGCGAATGCTCGTATCTTCACCAAGCTCGACGCCTCGCAGCGGTTTTGGCAGATACAGCTCGATTATTCGAGCAGATTACTGTGCACGTTCAACACGCCATTTGGACGTTTCTGCTTCAATCGCATGCCCTTTGGCATTATCTCTGCGTCAGAGATTTTCCACAGGATAATGGAGCAAATGACCGAGGGCATCAGAGTCTATGTGGATGACATCATCGTATGGTCCACCACTGAAGAAGAACACCTGTGAACAAGTGAAGGCAAGCATCCAGCAGAGGGCAGTAGAGCGGAGCTGCTGATTGGCCGTTGCAGGGGAAATTTGCATACGTCCATGTGCTCACCCTAACTTGGAGGCGTACCTGAACAAGAGACCCTAGCTGTTCAAGTGAAGGCAAGCATCCACATCCAACAGAGGGCAGTAGAGCGGAGCTGCTGATTGGCCGTTGCAGGGGAAATTTGCATACGTTCGTGTGCTCACCCTAACTTGGAGGTGGTTTGAGGAGGAGCTCTTGTCAAGTGACACTTAAACACGAAACACTTCTTCAGTGTTTCCCTCCCTACCCCCTCCTCTAACAAAAAAAACAAACAACCGCTGTAAGGGTCAAGAGGAAGGCTCGAGGGCAGGTAGAAGTGGAATGTTGAACCGTGAAGTCACAGCCTGCAGATAAGGGATTGGCTGGTGACTGGTAAGTAGTTTTTATTTATTTTCCCTCAGGTGTTATCGTGCGGGGCGCAGAGGTTGCTGAGTGAGTGCTTGCTGAGAAGGGGGGTGAATAACAGGTAAGCTCTTTCTTTCTTTTTTTTTAATCTTAGGGGATGACAGGGAAGGTAGTGCAATGTTCCGCCTGCAGAATGTTTGAGGTGAGGGACGCTGTCAGTGTCCCTGCTGATTTCATCTGTGGGAAGTGCACCCATCTCCAGCTCCTCAGAAACCGCGTTAGGGAACTGGAGCTGGAGTTGGATGAACTTCGGATCAATCGGGAGGCAGAGGTTGTCATAGATAGACGCTTCAGGGATGTAGTTACTCCGAAGAATAAAGATAGATGGGTGCCGGTGAGAGGGGCTGGGAGGAAGCAGGCAGTACAGGGATCGCCAGTGGCCGTTCCCCTTAGTAACAAGTATACCGCTTTGGATACAGGACGACTTACCAGGGTTAAGCCATGGGGTACAGGTCTCTGGCACAGAGTCTGTCCCTGTTGCTCAGAAGGGAAGGGGGGAGATGAGTAGAGCATTAGTCATTGGAGACTCCATAGTTAGGGGGATAGATAGGAGATTCTGTGGGAACGAGAGAGACTCACGGTTGGTGTGTTGCCTCCCAGGTGCCAGGGTGCGTGATGTCTCGGATCGTGTTTTCGGGATCCTTAAGGGGGAAGGGGAGCAGCCCCAAGTCGTGGTCCACATAGGTACCAATGACATAGGTAGGAAAAGGGATGGGGATGTAAGGCATGAATTCAGGGAGCTAGGGTGGAAACGTAGATCTAGGACAAACAGAGTTATTATCTCTGGGTTGTTACCCGTGCCACGTGATAGCGAGACGAGGAATAAGGAGAGAGAGGAGTTGAACACGTGGCTACAGGGATGGTGCAGGAGGGAGGGTTTCAGATTTCTGAATAATTGGGGCTCATTCTGGGGTCGGTGGGACCTCTACAAACGGGATGGTCTGCACCTGGACCAGAGGGGTACCAATATTCTGGGGGGGAAATTTGCTAATGCTCTTCGGGAGGGTTTAAACTAGTTCAGCAGGGGCTTGGGAACTTGAATTGTAGCTCCAGTATACAGGAGGTTGAGAGTAGTGAGGTCATGAGTAGGGTTTCAAAGTTGCAGGAGTGTACCGGCAGGCAGGAAGGTGGTTTAAAGTGTGTCTTCTTCAATACCAGGAGCATCCGTAATAAGGTGGGTGAACTTGCGGCATGGGTTGGTACCTGGGACTTCGATGTTGTGGCCATTTTGGAGACATGGATAGAGCAGGGGCAGGAATGGTTGTTGCAGGTGCTGGGATTTAGATATTTCAGTAAGCTCAGGGAAGGTGGTAAAAAAGGGGGAGGGGTGGCATTGTTAGGCAAGGACAGTATTATGGTGGCAGAAACGACGTTTGATGAGGACTCGTCTACTGAGGTAGTATGGGCTGAGGTTAGAAACAGGAAAGGAGAGGTCACCCTGTTAGGGGTTTTCTATAGGCCTCTGAAAAGTTCCAGAGATGTAGAGGAGAGGATTGCAAAAATGATTCTGGATAGGAGCCAAAGCAACAGGGTAGTTGTTATGGGGGACTTTAACTTTCCAAATATTGACTGGAAACGCTATAGTTCGAGTACATTAGATGGGTCCATTTTTGTCCAATGTGTGCAGGAGGGTTTCCTGACAAAGTATGTAGCTAGGCCAACGAGGGGCGAGGCCAAATTGGATTTGGTACTGGGTAATGAACCAGGGACAGGTGTTAGATTTGGAGGTAGGTGAGCACTTTGGTGATAGTGACCACAATTCGATTACGTTTACTTTAGTGATGAAAAGGGATAGGTATATACCGCAGGGCAAGAGTTATATCTGGGGGAAAGGCAATTATGATGCGATGAGGCAAGACTTAGGATACATCGGATGGAGAGGAAACTGCAGGGGATGGGCACAATGGAAATGTGGAGCTTGTTCAAGGAACAGCTACTGCGTGTCCTTGATAAGTATGTACCTGTCAGGCAGGGAGGAAGTGATCGAGTGAGGGAACCATGGTTTACTAAAGCAGTCAAAACACTTGTCAAGAGGAAGAAGGAGACTTATGTAAAGATGAGACATGAAGGTTCAGTTAGGGCGCTCGAGAGTTACAAGTTAGCTAGAAAGGACCTAAAGAGAGAGCTATGAAGAGCCAGGAGGGGACATGAGAAGTCTTTGGCAGGTAGGATCAAGGATAACCCTAAAGCTTTCTATAGATATGTCAGGAATAAAAGAATGACTGGGTAAGAGTAAGGCCAGTCAAGGACAGTAGTGGGAAGTTGTGCTTGTAGTCCGAGGAGATAGGAGAGGTGCTAAATGAATATTTTTCGTCAGTATTCACACAGGAAAAAGACAATGTTGTCGAGGAGAATCTGAGATTCAGGCTACTAGACTAGAAGGGCTTGAGGTTCATAAGGAGGAGGTGTTAGCAATTCTGGAAAGTGTGAAAATAGATAAGACACCTGGGCCGGATGGGATTTATCCTAGGATTCTCTGGGAAGCTAGGGAGGAGATTGCTGAGCCTTTGGCCTTGATCTTTAAGTTATCTTTGTCTACAGGAATAGTGCCAGAAGACTGGAGGATAGCAATTGTTGTTCCCTGGTTCAAGAAGGGGAGTAGAGATAACCCCGGTAACTATAGACCAGTGAGCCTTACTTCTGTTGTGGGAAAAATATTGGAAAGGTTTATGAGAGATAGGATGTATAATCATCTGGAAAGGAATAATTTGATTAGAGATAGTCAACACGGTTTTGTGAAGGGTAGGTCGTGCCTCACAAACCTTATAGAGTTCTTTGAGAAGGTGACCAAACTGGTGGATGAGGGTAAAGCAGTTGATGTGGTGTATATGGATTTCAGTAAAGCGTTTGATAAGGTTCTCCATGGTAGGCTACTGCAGAAAATACAGAGGCGTAGGATTCAGGGTGATTTAGCAGTTTGGATCAGAAATTGGCTAGCTGGAAGAAGACAAAGGGTGGTGGTTGATGGGAAATGTTCAGACTGGAGTCCAGTTACTAGTGGTGTACCACAAGGATCTGTTTTGGGGCCACTGCTGTTTGTCATTTTTATAAATGACCTGGAGGAGGGCATAGAAGGATGGGTGAGTAAATTTGCAGATGACACTAAAGTCGGTGGAGTTGTGGACAGTGCGGAAGGATGTTACAAGTTACAGAGGGACATAGATAAGCTGCAGCGCTGGGCTGAGAGGTGGCAAATGGAGTTTAATGCAGAAAAGTGTGAGGTGATTCATTTTGGAAGGAATAACAGGAAGACTGAATACTGGGCTAATGGTAAGATTCTTGGCAGTGTGGATGAACAGAGAGATCTCGGTGTCCATGTACATACATCCCTGAAAGTTGCCACCCAGGTTGAGAGTGTTGTTAAGAAGGCGTACGGTGTGTTAGCTTTTATTGGTAGAGGGATTGAGTTTAGGAGCCATGAGGTCATGTTGCAGCTATACAACACTCTGGTGCGGCCGCATTTGGAGTATTGCGTGCAATTCTGGTCGCCGCATTATAGGAAGGATGTGGAAGCATTGGAAAGGGTGCAGAGGAGATTTACCAGAATGTTGCCTGGTATGGAGAGAAGATCTTATGAGGAAAGGCTGAGGGACTTGAGTCTGTTTTCATTAGAGAGAAGAAGGTTAAGAGGTGACTTAATTAAGGCATACAAGATGATCAGAGGATTGGATAGGGTGGACAGTGAGAGCCTTTTTCCTCGGATGGTGATGTCTAGCACGAGGGGACATACCTTTAAATTGAGGGGAGATAGATATAAGACAGATGTCAGAGGTAGGTTCTTTACTCAGAGAGTAGTAAGGGCGTGGAATGCCCTGCCTGCAACAGTAGTGGACTCGCCAACACTAAGGACATTCAAATGGTCATTGGATAGACATATGGACAATAAGGGAATAGTGTAGATGGGCTTTAGAGTGGTTTCACAGGTCGGCGCAACATCGAGGGCCGAAGGGCCTGTACTGCGCTGTAATGTTCTATGTTCTACCTCTGTCGTCTGAAGAAGGTGTTTCAGAGGATTCATAAATATGGTTTGAAACTGAACCAGGCAAAATGCACATTTACGAAGGAGTCTGTAATCTTTTTGGGTGATACCATATCATCTCAGCGTGTCAGCCCTGATGAGGCGAAAATCGCTGCAATCGGGACCATGAAGACGCCACATGACAAGAAGGCGGTGCTACGATTTCTGGGCTTCGTCAACTTCCTCGGCAGGTTCATCCCAAACCTGTCCACACGGATGGCAGCTTTATGCAATCTCCTACGAAAGACCATGCGTTTGAGTGGTCACAACGTCACCAAAAGGAACAGGTGGATCTCAAACAGCAACTAACGAGGGCACCGACCCTTGCTTTCTTTGACGCAACCAGATCCACCAAGATCTCCACTGATGCCAGCCAGGGCGGGATTGGCGCCGTTCTCCTCCAACAGGACGACCAGTCTGACTGGCCCCGGTGGCATACGCGTCCAGGGCCATGACCCCAACTGTGTGCAGATATGCACAGATCGAAAAACAATATCTCGGACTCCTCACTGGGATTCTGAAGTTCCATGACTATGTGTACGGCCTGCCCACGTTCATAGTGGAAACCGACCACAGACCGTTGGTCCATATCAGACAAGGATCTAAATGACTCGTCTGCAGCGCATCATGTTGAAGCTGCAAAGGTATGATTTCGCCCTAATATACACCCCGGGACGAGACCTTGCCATTGCCAACGTACTGTCCCGATCCATTGGCACTGACAACGCACCATCAGCCCCTATCAGAGAAATCGAGGCCCAAACACAGTTATGCATGGAGAATTTGCCTGCTTCGGATGAGAATGTTTGCCTAATCCGACAGGAGACGCAGAAAGATGCAACCTTACGGAGGGTGCTGCACCTACTCCAGCACGGTTGGATGAGGGGACAATGTCCACAATTTCAGAATGTCAAGTCAGAACTGATTGAAGTTGATGGCCTGCTGCTATGCAATGTGCAGATTGTTATTCCGGCCACACTCCGCGCCGAGATGCTACGTAAGAGGCCACCTAGGCATTGAGAAATGCAAAAGGCGAGCACGACAGGCTGTGTACTGGCGCGGCATGAATCAAGACATAACGGACATGGTCATGACATGTGACACCTGTCAAAGACATCAACCCGCACAGTGCAAAGAACCACTGCAGCAACACAAACTCACAATGCGCCGTAGGCAAAAGTGGGCATTGACCTATTTCATGCCACAGGGCGTGATTACGTCTTGATCATGGACTATTACTCAAACTATCCGGAGGTCATGAAACTCCATGATCTCACGTCGTCATCTGTCATCAAGGCATGCCAGGAGACATTCGCGCAACATGGAATCCCGCGTGAGGTAATGTCAGATAATGGTCCCTGGTTCGCGAGCTGGGAGTGGAAAGAGTTCTCAGGCCGATACAGCTTTCGGCATGTAATGTCCAGTCCGCGCTACCCACAATCAAATGGGAAAGTGGAAAAGGGTGTCCACATCGTTAAATGGCTTATTAGCAAGGCAACAGATTCACGCTCGGACATCAACCTAGCACTGTTATCCTACCGAGCAATCCCTTTGAGCTCAGGACTGTCGCCAGCGCAGATGCTCTTTGGCAGGAATATCCGGACAACCCTACCGGCGATTCAATTCCGAGTCCCCGATAACGCTCTGATGCTCGACAAAATGCGGGTACTACAGTCCAAACAAAAACAATACTACGATCAACATGCAATCCCACTCAAGCCACTGAACATGGGCGACATCGTCAGGATCAGGGACCCAGAAGGCGGATGGTCTGAGCCAGCCACGGTGATCAGGCAGGAGGCACTGCGGTCCTACATTGTCAAGTCGTCAGTAGAAGTACTCTTTTGCCGCAACCGCCGGGATCTGTTAATGCTTCGGCCTACGACGCCGGTGTTTCCCACACTGGACTTGACCAAGTCCATTAGTCCGCAGGATGTTCCTAGCCAGACAACACCAGACAGTACTCTTGATGACATCAAACAGTCATCCCCACCTCCACTGTTACGACGCTTCAGCAGAAGCCGGAAGGCACCTGACCGGCTGGATTTGTAACACTTCAACACACCCACAAGACGAATATGAACATTTCTCACGCTGGACTCAATACTGTTAACTGTTTCTGTATTACTTTATCATTTTTGCAGTGTGTAGATTTGCTTATTCTCACCACTTGTTCTGTATAGTTTTCTTGCGGTCAGTTTAGGAAACATATCAACTCAAAAGGGGGGGGATGTAGTGATCTGTACATCTGCACATACACCAGGGACTGCAGCACAGATGTAACAGTCACAGCACCACTAGAGGGCAGCATCAGAGACGGGTATAAAGGGTCGGGCCCAAGGTAGGATCCGCCTCTTTGAGAAGCACAGAGCTAGGGAGCAGCAGCACACGGAGACAGCTCAGCATAGGCAGTTTACCTTAGTTTCACTGGTCATACCTCTTGACTGTTTTACATCTAGTTGAGCTCTGGAAGCAGAACAAACCCTTTGAATAAAGAGCTTGTGTTAACTGTCAGTCTTCAGTCTTCATTCAGACTTAGAGAATAACATAGTGATCATCTCCCTGGATGCAGAAAAGGCCTTCGACAGAGTTGAGAGGAAATACCTCTTTGAAGTACTGGAGCGGTTTAGGCTAGGGGCAGGATTCACCTCCTGGATGAAAATCCTGTACAACGCCCTCAAGGTGAGCGTTTGGACCAACACCACCAGCTCTGAATACTTCCAGCTGCACAGAGGCACACGGCAGGGATGCCCACTGTCCCTGCTCCTGTTTGCCCGAGCAACTGAATCCCTGGCGATTGCTCTGCGAGACGCAAAAAGCTGGAAGGGCATCCAAAGAGGAGGCAGAGAACACCGAGTCTCACTCTATGTGGATGACCTGCTCCTCTACGTCTCGGAATCACAGAAAGGCCTGAGAGCAATCATGCAGCTCCTGAAAGAGTTTGGAACCTTCTCGGGCTACAAACTCAACCTGGGCAAGAGTGAGGCATTCCCGGTGAACCCAGATGGCGGAGGGACAGAGCTGGAGGAACTCCCATTCAAAGTTGCCCAAAACAAATTCCACTGCCTGGGGATCCAGATAGCCCACGACTGGACACGGATCCACAAATGGAATCTGACCAGTTTGGCGGAGGAAGTTAAAAAGGACCGACAGAGGTGGGACACGCTCCCGCTCTCCCTGACGAGGAGGATGCAGATGATCAAAATGAACTACTGCCGAGGTTCCTCTTCCTGTTCAGACCCATACTGATCTTCATCCCGGAGGCCTTCTTCCACAGCATAGATAAAATGATCATGGCGTTGTGTGTATGGGGGTGGGTGTAAGAATCCAAGAATCCCCAAATCAACACTGCAAAGGAGGAAAGTTATGGGTGGTCTGGCATTGCCAAATCTACAATACTACCACTGGGCAGCTACAGCAGAGAGTGCAAGTATGGATACAGGAACCCACCATGTAATGGGTGAGGATGGAGGAGTCTTCCTGCAAGGGAACGACCCTCAGGGCCCTCGCCACAGCAGCGCTCCCACCATTCCCCCCGACAAAATACAAATCCGGCCCAGTGGTGGTAGCCACACTAAAGACATGGAAACAGCTGAGGCAACATTTCGGTCTAACCGAGATGTCCTCCATGGCTCCCATCTGCGGAAACCACAAATTCCCACCAGCCATGCTCGACACCACTTTTAAAAAATGGAGACAGGATGGGGGGGGGATGCCAACAGTTCGGGACTTTTACATGGGGGGCAGACGAGCGACACTGAGCGAGCCTACGGAAAACCTTGAACTACTGACAGGACAGGAACCTAAGCACCTTCAGGTAGAACACTTTCTCTGCAAGGAGACTGCAGGATACCCCAGGGCCCCGAGAAACACACTATTAGGGGACCTGATAAACACGGACAGTAAGGAAAGGGGGAACTGCGGGAATATCTACGGACAGCTACTGGACAGGGCAAGACTACCACTGGACGAAGCCAGACAGAAATGGGGGGGGGGGGAGAACTGGGGACGGAAGTGGGCTGGGGACTCTGGAGCAAAGCACTGAGCAGGGCCAACTCCACCTCTCCTGCGCAAGGCTCAGCCTTGTGCAATTTAAACTGGTGCACAGTGCACCTAACCAGAATCCGAATGAACAGGTTATTCCCGGAGGTAGAAGATAAATGTGAATGGTACCAGGGAGACCCGACCAACCACGCCACATGTTCTGGACTTGCTCCAGACTTGTAGGGTTCTGGACAGCCTTCTTCGAGGCAATGTCCAAAGTTGTGGGGGTGGGGATGAGGGTGGAGCCGTGCCTGAGAATGGTAGTCTTCGGGGTATTGGACCAGCCAGAACTACACATGGGGAAGTGGGCTGACGCCCTTGCTTTCACTTCCCTAATCGCACACCAGAGAATCCTGCTCGGCTGGCGATCAGCAACACCACTCACAGCTGCAGACTGGCTGGCAGACTTGGCGGAATTTCTCCACCTGGAGAAAATCAAGTACATCATCCGAGGGTCAGAAAAAGGCTTCCACAAAGCGTGGGGGCAATCTGCTGACCTGTTCGAGGCCAACAGCGACTAGGGAAAGAGGGAGATATGGGGGAGGGCAGATAGAACACACATCATTCGGAGGTACAAAAGGGGAGGAAATGAGAAGGAAACTCAGGGGAATAACAGGGAGAAACATGGAGAAGGAGAGGGGAGGGAGGAGGAGAGGGGAGGGGGTCGGAGAGGGGGCAAGAAGCCGCCCCCCCCCCGAACCCACAAGACCGGCAACAACAAAAACCACAGGAGGGAAAAAGGGAAGAACAGGAGCTCAGTGACAGAACACCAAGGGCGGAAGAGGGGGATACTAAAGAAGGGATAGGGAGTGGGGAGGGTCAGAGAAGACATATCAAGATGTACTTAAAATTTTTTTTATTTATTTAGAGTACCAAATCATTTTTCCAATTAAGGGGCAATTTTAGAGTGGCTAATCCACCTCCCCTGCACATGTTTGGGTTCAGGGGGTGAACCCCATGCAAACACGGGGAGAATATGCAAACTCCACACGGACAGTGACCCAGGGCCAGGATCGAACCTGGAAGCTCGGCGCCGTGAGGCAGCAATGCTAACCACTGCACCACTGTGCTGCCCTAAGAATGATGTATGTTTGTAAGAATCTGTATAAATTGTAAATATCGTATATATTGTAAATATGTAAATTGGGGCGGCACGGTAGCACAGTGCATAGCACTGCTGCGTCACAGCTCCAGGGTCCCAAGTTGGATTCCCGACTGTCACTGTTTGTGTGGAGTCAGCACGTTCTCCCCGTATCTGCGTTGGTTTCCTCTGGGTGCTCCGGTTTCCTTACACAGTCCAAAGATGTGCAGGTTAGGTTAGGGCCATGCTAAATCGCCCTTAGTGTCCAAAAAGGTTAAGCGGGGTTGCTGGGTTACGGGGATAGGGTGGAGGTGTGGGCTTAGGTGGGGTGCTCTTTCCAAGGGCCGATGCAGACTCGAAGAGCCAAAGAGCCTCGTTCTGCACTGTAAATTCTATGATTCGATAAAAAGTTTCACTATGTAAAATGAAAATGCCAATAAAAACATTTTTTTTATAAAAAATTTGAATCCAAAGTTCTCCTTTGCTGCAGGGTCTAAATTGTGCAAAAGGTTGGTGTCATTTCATCTTGTCTTTGGTTTGTGGGGAACAGAAATCCACAGCACAAAACATCTGTTTCAGCAATCATTTGTGAATCTCACCCAGTGAAGCTCCAAAGCTGGTTCGTTAGGGAAATATAAAGTTCAATTTGAAGCAAGCAGGGGAACTCCTCTCGGTTTGAGTGTAAGCCAAGTAGTGAGCAGAGTAAAGAAATCAATGTAGAGTTTATCTGGGAATACTTGCATGTTTTTAAAGATACGTGCAAGAAGAATTGGTTCATCAATGTAACACACTGAATATTGCCATCCAATGTTTAAGTTATAAATGATGATGTTATTTAATACTATTTAAAAGAGTCTACATGCTTAACTTTTAGGTAGGAAATCATGACAATTCTCGTATTGCATCACGTGTTGATGCAAATTACACTAACGTCATTAATATGCTTCTGCTGACTCTTCTTGGAACTCCGACCACTTACTACGGGGAAGAATTAGGAATGGAGAATATTATTGTACCTGAAGAAGATATTCAAGATCCTTTTGGGAAATTTGATCCAGTATGTATTTGACCACATTTTAAGTTCCTGGAACATTTAGGAGATTAATCTGGTCTAGACTTAAGTAGGGTGCTATTTCCAAGGGCCGGGCATACTTAGAACATAGAACATAGAACGATACAGCTCAGTACAGGCCCTTCGGCCCACGATGTTGCACCGAAACAAAAGCCATCTAACCTACACTATGCCATTATCATCCATATGTTTATCCAATAAACTTTTAAATGCCCTCAATGTTGGCGAGTTCACTACTGTTGCAGGTAGGGCATTCCACGGCCTCACTACTCTTTGCGTAAAGAACCTACCTCTGACCTCTGTCCTATATCTATTACCCCTCAGTTTAAAGCTATGTCCCCTCGTGCCAGCCATTTCCATCCGCGGGTGAAGGCTCTCACTGTCCACCCTATCTAACCCCCTGATCATTTTGTATGCCTCTATTAAGTCTCCTCTTAACCTTCTTCTCTCTAACGAAAACAACCTCAAGTCCATCAGCCTTTCCTCATAAGATTTTCCCTCCATACCAGGCAACATCCTGGTAAATCTCCTCTGCACCCGCTCCAAAGCCTCCACGTCCTTCCTATAATGCGGTGACCAGAACTGTACGCAATACTCCAAATGCGGCCGTACCAGAGTTTTGTACAGCTGCAACATGACCTCCTGACTCCGAAACTCAATCCCTCTACCAATAAAGGCCAACACTCCATAGGCCTTCTTAACAACCCCATCAACCTGGGTGGCAACTTTCAGGGATCTATGTACATGGACACCTAGATCCCTCTGCTCATTCACACTTCCAAGAACTTTACCATTAGCCAAATATTCCGCATTCCTGTTATTCCTTCCAAAGTGAATCACCTCACACTTCTCTACATTAAACTCCATTTGCCACCTCTCAGCCCAGCTCTGCAGCTTATCTATATCCCTCTGTAACCTGCTAAATCCTTCCACACTGTCGACAACACCACTGACTTTAGTATCATCTGCAAATTTACTCACCCACCCTTCTGCGCCTTCCTCTAGGTCATTGATAAAAATGACAAACAGCAACGGCCCCAGAACAGATCCTGGTGGTACTCCACTTGTAACTGAACTCCATTCTGAACATTTCCCATCAACCACCACCCTCTGTCTTCTTTCAGCTAGCCAATTTCTGATCCACATCTCTAAATCACCCTCAATCCCCAGCCTCCGTATTTTCTGCAATAGCCTACCGTGGGAAACCTTATCAAACGCTTTGCTGAAATCCATATACACCACATCAACTGCTCTACCCTCGTCTACCTGTTCAGTCACCTTCTCAAAGAACTCGATAAGGTTTGTGAGGCATGACCTACCCTTCACAAAGCCATGCTGACTATCCCTGATCATATTATTCCTATCTAGATGATTATAAATCTTGTCTCTTATAATCCCCTCCAAGACTTTACCCACTACAGACGTGAGGCTCACCGGTCTATAGTTGCCGGGGTTGTCTCTGCTCCCCTTTTTGAACAAAGGGACCACATTTGCTATCCTCTTGATGGGCCGAATGGCCTCCTTCTGCACTGTAAATTCTATGATCTACGATCTAGACTGCTGGAATGGAATTTCTCTCCATGAAATGGATTTGGACAGTCTCCAGCCATTTATTTGTAGCCATTTCACAAAAATGGAGGCCGCCACACCAATGTTTATGAGGCCTGGCAATTAAAAGCAACACCCATAACATCAGAGGCTGCTCCCTCTGCCTTCCCGCCCACCCAAAACTTGCTGCCAGTTAAAATTTCCCCTAACACATCATCACATGAAAATTTGTGGTACGGTTGTCACTTACCCAAAAATAGGTCTCGATATTCATTAATAATAACAGAGAGTGCTGGCATAACTCAGCTGGTCTGCCAGCATCTGTGGAGAGAGAATCTGAGTTAACGTTTCAAGTCCAATATGACTTGTTCGGAGCGGATGCCGCCAGGCGAGCTGTGTTTTTCCAGCGCCTGCTGTTCCTACTTTAGATCTCCTGCATATGCAGGGTTTTGCTTTTGTCCCAATATTCTTTAGTTGTATATGATAGAAAAATTAGGCTGTTCACTTGATCGGCTTGTTGATTTTAAGTTGCAATGGAGATTAAAACTTAAACCTAAAATTCACATGTAAATTGATAATCATCCTCAGCTTTGTCAGTTCAAAATTTTATTAGCTGAAGATTGGCACTTACCATGTCCTGAATTCTCATAGACGGACAGTATTCCTTATACTGACATGGGATATGATTGGCATGGATCAAATATGCTTCCCATCTCATAAGTTGGACGAGGTGCAAATCTAAAGGAAATGTATGGGCAAATAAAATGAATGAAGTTTATCGATAAATACTTTTACAGAAGCGGGAATAAAAAAAATTGAATAACTTTTTTCAAGTAGCTTAATTTCCATCTAAATTTTGTTACAGACAGCAAATCGAGATCCACAACGCTCACCAATGCAATGGGATAGCAGTGCTAATGCGGGCTTCAGTACAGCAAACACAACTTGGCTTAATGTCCACCCAAATTATGCTACAGTAAATGTTGAAGTAAGTGAAACAATTTTCAGTATTATTTATACAAAAGCTGATTAGATGAAAAGCTAATTAAGTGAAGTAAGTACAAAAGCTACACTTGTATTCCTGCAGTTTGAAGGATCTAAAGTCCAGGTGTAGATCATCTGGTCAGAAATGGGGGAAAGGTCAGTTAAACAATAATACATTGTTTAACAGATAACAATAATACATTGTCTATCCAGGCAATTTAAACCTGTTTGATTTCTCGGGGATTAGTAACTCAAGCGCTTTTTAAAATTATACTGATGTGCGTTCCTGAAGTTTATCATTTCCTGTATAATCGTTTTGACAGGTTGAAATGAAGCAACAAAACTCTACTTTGACCCTGTACCGTGAACTGAGCTTTCTTCGTCAGAATGAACTGCCTATTCACAGGGGATGGATGTGTTACATTTGGAACGATACAGATGTATTTGCATATGTGAGAGAACAGGATGGTTTGGATACAGTCTTCTTGGTTGTACTGAATTTTGGTAACGATTCAACAACTAACCTGGCAAGCAACGTTCCATATCTTCCCAAAGAAGCAAATGTGAGACTCAGTACTGACATTAATAACAACGGAAATAAGGTTCAAACAGCATCAGTGATAACTAGTGCTGGTGAAGGTCTTGTACTAGAATATAGAACGAACAATCCATTTCACAATAAGGCAGAATTCAAAGACAGGTGCTTTATTTCAGAGAAAGCATGTTATTTGGGTACATTTGATATACTTTACAAGAATTGTTAAGAGTTTTTGGAAAAAGGTTTTAAAAGATCTTCTGAAGATTCACTAATCAATAGCAATGTAGTGTACAAAAGAGCATTTAGTGAAACATGCATGAAATTATAAGAACTTCAGCCATTGATATGTGAGCAAATTACGCAATAATAAACTACTGTTTACTTTTAGTTTTTTGTATGCAAAACATTTTGCCAAAATGAATGCTTCCAAGAACTCATCTCCTCCATGGGACCTCTATCTTGTACCCTGAATCCCTAGCTGACTCAGCTCCACATTATAGAATCAGCTCAGCTCAGCACAATGCTCTTTGACATCATCAGTGATCCCTTTTCCTCAGGCCCTGTGTCCTGTGAATGTCCCTTTAAGAAAAGTGTGTTTTATCAAATGGCTGCAGTGATGTCATTGTGTGGGTGGAGCTGGAATGTGATTCTGCTTTTTACTTTCGTTTTGAGCTGGAAGCTCTTTTTGGCTGTGTTTTAGTTTTGCTTTCAGTTGGAGAGCTGCATTCAAACAAGAAGGTGTATATCTCTCTCTTTCTAAAGAATGTCTCCAGATCACTTGATGATTTCAAAGTAATACCTGTTTCTGTAGAGAATTCAAACCTACTGTCTTTGTTAAAAAGTGTTTTGGCTTATGGATGTTGTTAAGAAAGTTGCTAAGGGTTACTTATAGAGTATTGTATCTTTTTTGGGGGGGGGTTTCAGTGTTAGTAGTTGGTAAGATGTTTACTGTGGGTTTATAAAATGTTAACTGGATTCATAGAATAAAAATTGTTTTGTTTAAAAATACTTTTAGTTCTCTGTTGCATCACACCTGTAAAGTGGGCCCTTGTGCGCCCCATAACCAAAATCTATTCAAAGTTATGGGTCAGGTGAACTCCATGATATACTTTGGTGTTCTCTAAACCCTGGCCCATAATACCTGTTCCACCATTTCATAAGATTGTTCTCTTTCCATACACAGTTCATGTCAGATTCTGTCTTATTTTTACTCTCCTGTTTCTTTGTAAGGTACTTTATTGTTGCCACCCAAATGTTTAATCATTCCTTGTTTGAATTCTTTCAGGCAATCATTCTGTTCTACTCAGCTGAGACCAGTAAAAGCCTACTTTGTTGCTGGAACTGTGGTACTCGACCTGTGCTTGTCCTCTCGTTTTCTTCATGATATTGATATGGCCAATTTCCTCCTCTTTGTCTCTTCCGTGCACCTGCCTTATGTCATGGCTGTCTTTTAGCTCAAATGTAAGTTGTTGTTCGACAGATTGACTGCTTGGTCAGTAATATATTTGGGAGGAATGTTTCAAGAGGAAGAAAGTTTGCATGCATGTGAAGAGTTAAATTCTCTGAAATTGATGTCAGTTCATGATCCCAACATCATCAGTTCTTTTAGGTTTCTGCAGGGTGGGATTGAAGGTAAGTGTGGAATCCAATTGGATCTCTTGACTAAATAATCAATGTAATTAAAAAGCCAATAATGGCCTGCTTTAACCTTCAATACTTGATTTCCTGGCCAGGGCACTGTTTTCCCAACCATAGCAGGAAGAAACTAAACAGTTCAAGCCATGGCCAAATAAGAGGCTGCTGTTCAAATCACTTTTTCTATCAGAGTGCTATCCCCGCTTGACAGTGATTGTCAACGTCTTGGAAGGCGCTTCACCCATTTAGCACTTGATTCACCTTCGGCTGCACATCCCTGTGCCAGTCTTCACCACGGCATGGGAGCACCTTGCACCTCTGATGAGGGAAGGAGCAGAAGTAATACTGCCGCCATCAGCACCAACAACAGCAGAAGTAGGAGCAAAATCAACAACAGGTCCAGCTGCCTTCTCGTCAGGCTCATACCACTCCATTGGGCAGAAGGGATGTACTCTTATGTATACTGAGATCTAGGTCCAAGATGGTGGGACCCTAAACACTTGGTTTACTGTTACAGAATGGAATCGCTTTAACTATGGCTACCTCGGTGTCGATGTGAAGAGGCTAGAAGGGGTTTAGGGATGTATATATGTTGGGATTTCCCCTTAATACTCAGGAACTAATTTTCATCAGCAATCCTATGAATAGAAGGAGAAGGCAGGTGAATGACGCATTTTCTTCACTAAGGTGCAAGGTCTGAAGTCAGCATTAAAGGAAAGTTTGATCTAGTACTCCAGGCCAACAGTGGTAATGAAGATGATGGCTGAATTTTTTGCCTGTCATATGTGCAGGCAGGCCTGGAAGCAGGTGTGAAATGCATTTGCGGCAGTGGTCAACCCTAGAACACAATTTCACGCTGGCTGGCCAATTGTGGGCCATCCAGTGTGAAGCATGCTCTGTGAAAGACTGAGTACTGCTGGGGAGCGTGGGAAGGGAGTGGCAGCGAGCAAAGAGAGAGCGCAAGCTGACGTTTCCATTGTGCTCCCTTGGGGACAGCCTCTGCAGAGCTGACCTCTATAACAAGATCAAGTTTGACTTCCGGTGATGGCCATGGAGTGAGTGGCCGCTTATTTGCTAGCTCCTGCTCTGGACCTTTTTACTTGATTTACGGTGCATTTGATGACAAAACAGGAGACTGGTGAAGGATTCCCCCCAGTATATGGATTTGTGGACCAGAAGTGGTCTGAAAAGGAGAGAACGTTGGTCGAAGAAGGGAGTGGAGTCTGCGCCACAGGAGAATAGGCGGAGGATCAGGGACCGAAACTGCCGGCCCACTGGTCAACGGAACAGCTGGTGGTCTTTCTACAGGAGAAATGTGATCAGCAAAGAATGGAATACCTGGATCCGATTAAGATGGGGATTGATCGTGTGGAGCAGAGGTTGGAAGCCCAGGGCCAGGTGATCCAGAAGGTGCAAGACGCTGTGGCTGAGCACGATGACCAGCTAGCCATGATGGCGGTGGAGATGGGGCTGATGAAGGACCAGCAGAAGAGGCTGCAAGAAAAAGTGGAGGATTGGAGGACAGGTCGTGCAGGCAGAACCTGAGGATCATTGGCCTGCCGGAGGGCAGCGAGGGATCGGACGCGTATGTTTGAGAAGCTGCGTTTGCTCGACCCTTGGAGGTGGACAGAGCGCACGGGGCGCTTATGAGGAAGCCGCTGAGGAATGAGCCGCCGAGGGCCATGGTGCTACAAATGCACTGGTCTCTGTGCAAGGAACAGATATTGAGGTGGGCCAGGCAGACGAAGAGCTGTTCATGGGAAGGCCGTGAGCTGCGTATCTACCAGGACTTGGGTGTAGAACTTGCCAAAAGAAGGGAGAGTTTTAACAAGGTGAAATTGGCCCTCTTTAAGAAGAGGTGAAGTTCGGCATGCTGTACCCAGCGCATTTGTGAGTCATTTATGAGGGCCAGGAACTTTACTTTGGATCGCCAGATGAGGTGATGAACTTTGTTAAGGACAGGGGACTGGCAGGTGATGGAGGACATTGAATTTGGGGGTGAGTAGTTGTGTTCTAGATATGCTGCTAAATCTCTTTTTTCTTTGGGTTTTGTATGTATTGTTTTGCATTAAGTTTTGGGCTGTTGCTCAGTTTTGTATGCGGGTTAACTTTGTTCTTAATGGGGGATGGAATTTTCTTCTTTGTGTTTGTTGGGGATTGTGATGTTTGCATATGTATGTTTGAGCGGGGAGGGAGGGAGATCATTCGGGGTAGGATGCTTGGCGGCATGGGCGGGGCTACCAGGCTAGCTGGGCGGGCTAGCAGGTGATAAGTTTGTTGAGAGGGGTTGGGATTGTTGTTTTGTTATGGGGGGGGGGGGGGTATTGATCTGGGACAGGGGAGGGACTGGCGCCTGGAGACAGATTGGGGGTCGATGACGGTGGGCACCCGAGGGTTGGTCTGAGGAGGGTTATGGTTGATCGGCTGGGAGGGGGCGGGCTGGGGGGGGGGGGGGGGGGGGGGGGGGAGGGTTCCCTCCGACAAGGCTGATCACATGGAATGTGAGAGGGTTGAATGGGCCGGTCAAGAGGGCTCACGTGTTTGCACATCTGAAGAGCTTAAAGAAGAAAGTGGCAATGCTGCAGGAGACACTCCTGAGGGTGGTAGATCAGACTGGGCTGAGGAAGGGGTGAGTTGGACAGATATTTCATTCGGGGCTAGACTCTAAAACTAGGGGGGGGCGGTAGAGCTTTTGATCAATAAACGGGTGTCATTTGAGTTAGGGAGCATAGTGACAGACTCGGGGGGGATGTTATGGTGAGTGGGAAGCTGGAGGGGATGCCGGTTGTATTAGTGAACATCTATGCACAAAACTGGGAAGACGTGGAGTTTGTGAGGCGGGTGCTGGGGAATTTTACAGTCGGCTGTGTGAGTCGGAGCCCCCAGCTGGGGTGGAGGGGATGAGGCAATTCTTGGAGGGTCTGGAGTTTCCAAAGGTGGAGGAAGGGTTGGTGGAGAGGTTCGGAGCCTCGATCGGGATTGTTGAAGTAGTAGAGGGATTGGAGTTAGGCAAGACCCTGGGGCCGGACGGATACCCAGTGGAATTTTGTAAGACGTTTTCTGGGATGCTGGGTCCGTTACTGGTGAGGGCATTTAATGAGGCAAGTGAGCGGGGTGTTCTTCCCCTAACAATGTCACAGGCTTCGATCTTCTTGATTCTGAAGTGGGGGAAGGATCCAGAACAATGCGGGTCATATAGTCCAATCTCCCTACTGAATGTAGATGCCAAATTACTGGCCAAGGTTTTGGCCTCCAGGATAGAGAATTGTGTTCCGGCCGTGATAGGGGAGGACCAGATGGGATTTGTCAAAGGAAGGCAGTTAACGGCCAATGTTAGAAGACTCTTGAATGTCATCATGATCCCCGCCGATTGAAGGGAGGTGGACGTGGTGGTCGCTTTGGATGTGGAGAAGGCCGTTGACCTGGCGGAGTGGAAGTATTTGTGGGAGGTCCTGGGGTGGTTTGGGTTTGGCTAGGGCTACGTAGACTGGGTCTGGTTGCTGTACTAGGCGCCGGTGGCGAGTGTGTGGACGAACCGAGTGAGCTCGGACTATTTCAGACTGAGGCAGGGGAGGAGGCAGGGATGTCCACTCTCCCCACTGTTGTTTGCCTTGGCTATTGAGCCATTGGCGATGGCGCTGAGAGCTTCAAAGGGCTGGAAGGGGTCTGGAGCACAGGGTCTCGTTGTATGCGGACGACCTGTATATCTCTGACTCACTAGGGGGAATAGGAGAGATTATGTGGATCTTGGGGGAATTTGGCCTGTTCACTGGGTATAAATTGAACATGGGTAAGAGTGAGGTTTTTATGATCTAGGTGAGGGGGCAGGAGAGGAGCCTATTTAAAGTGGTGGGAGGGAGTTTTCGATACTTGGGAATTCAGGTGGCACGGGGATGGGAGCTGTTACATGAATTAAATCTGGCCCGGTTAGTTGAGCAAATGAAGGAGGACTTTTGGAGGTGGGACATGCTCTCGCTGTTACTGGCGGGGAGGGTACAGACTGTAAAGATGACGGTTCTCCTGAGATTTTTGTTTGTTTGCTAGTGTCTCCCTATTTTAATACCAAAGGCCTTTTTAAGTGGGTTAAGGTGGTTATCTCTGGGTTTATATGGGCGGGCAAAACCCCACGGATAAGGAAGGTGCTGTTGGAACGGGGCCGAGGGGGGTGGGAGACGGTTGGCCCTACCGAACTTCAGGAAATACTACTGGGTGGCAAATATCGTCATGATCAGCAAGTAGTAGTGGGGGAAAGGTCGGTGTGGGAGCGGGTGGTGGCAGAGTCTTGTAGGGGCATAAGCTTAGGGGCACTGGTAACGGCACCTTTGCCGTTCTCGCCGGCCCGACACTCCACAAATCTGATGGTGGTGGCGGCTCTGAGGGTATGGGGGCAGTGGCGGAAGCATATTGGAGTGGAGGGAGCATCGGTGTGGGCTCCAATTTGTGGCAATCAGAGGTTTGTGCCAGGAGGTTGGATGGGGGGGGGTTTCGGAGGTAGCAAAGAGCAGGGATTGAGAAGCTGGGGGATCTGTTTATCGAAGGGAGCTTTCCATGTTTGGAAGATTTGGAGGAGGAGTTTGAATTGCCGGGTGGGAATGTGTTTCGCTATCTGCAGGTCATAGACTTTGTACGAAGGTAGATTTTGACCTTTCCGCTTCTACCGCCACAGGGAATACAGGAGAAGGTAGTTTCAAAAATGGGAGTGGGGAAGGGAAGGTCTCGGAGATTTATAAAGAGCTCATGGAGTGGGAGGGAACCCAGATTAGGGAGGTAAAGCGCAGGTGGGAAGATGAGCTGGGTAAGGAGCTAGAGGCAGGTTTGTGGAAGGATGCTCCGAGTAGAGTCAACACGTCCTCATCATGTACCAGGCTCAGCCTGATACAATTCAAGGTGGTTGACCGGGCATACATTATGGTGGCCTGGATGAGCAGGTTTTTTGGGGTGGAGAACAGGTGTGGGAGGTGTGCAGGAGGGCCCGCAAATCATGTCCACATGTTTTGGGCAAGTCCGAAGCTTAGGGGATTCTGGCAGGGATTTGCCGATGTCCTGTCCATGGTGCTAAAAACGAGGGTGGCGCCGAGTTCAGAGGTGGTGATCTTTGGAGTGTCGGAAGACCCGGGAGTCCAGGGGGCGAGAGGGGCTGACGTTTTGGCCTCTGCCTCCTTGGTAGCCCGGAGACGGATCCTATTATCGTGGAGGGACTCGGAGCCCCCGAAATCAGGGGTACGGGTTAGTGACATGGCTGGGTTTCTCAGGCTTGAGAAAATTAAGTTCACCCTGAGAAGATCAATGTTAGCGTTCGTTCGGAGGTGGCAGCCGTTTATCGACTTATTCGGGGAAAACTAAATTGTTAGCAGATACAATAAGGGGGGGGGGGGGGTAGGGGGTAGAGGGAGTTAGCTTAGTTTAGTTTAGGCGGGATCAGCGAGAGGAGATGGAGGGACTTGGAAATTGTGTGTATAAACCATGTTGGTTGGGTATGGTTGTTGGTTGGTGGGTGTTACGTGCTGAATTATGTTTACATTTGTTGTTGTAAAATCATAAATGCCTTAATAAAATGTTTTGAGGAACTCCATAAAAGAGAAGCAATAAAAAATACAAAATCCCTGTGCAAGTACTCGCTCTCTTGCCTTGCAGTCTTGCCTTGCAGCCTTGCCACTGGAGGTTGGATGTGCAATAAAACGCCTACATATTTAAACTCACATGTTGTATTGATAAAGAAAATGTCAAGGACAGCAGAGGAGGCACAAGCTGAGGTATCATTATGCAACAAATTCTGATGAAAGAATAACAAAAGTAATTTTGAAACATGAACAGCGACGCAAAATCATCACTGGTTTGAATATAAAATCATCTCTTGAGTTCTCTCATTAAATTACTTATTTTACGATACACAAAGAAACAAATTAGAAAAATAGTTTATTGGCGTTTAAAACATTGCTCTGATGTTATATCTTGCCCAATAAACAAACAATGCTGCTGGTTTGAAATAATTGAACTACACCACTGAACATCCATCGTTGGCTACCAGAAATAAATACTGATTCAAAGTTTATCAATACAAAAGAATGAATACTACAAATACAGAATTTATGTCCAATGATTCGAAAGAATAGTTTTTCCATGAAATCACTTATTAGTTCATGAGTGGTAGAGAAAACCTACAACAGTTATTCGTGGACGCTTTGGACACCGAGTTCCAGCTGTTTGTATAAAAATGCATAATGTCTGGCAACCTATAAAATAAAAAGTTGTGTAGTCAATTGCCAGAAAATGATTACTTATTGCTTAAATGTGATACTTTGATCATTACAACAAATAAAAACTACAACAGGTGTATTTTAAAAACCATGTTTATCCTCCTCAAGGAGTCCGTGTGTGTGTGTGAATGTCGGGGGGGGGGGGGGGGGGGGATGATAGGACAAATACTTTTAAGTCGGTCTATCTATTTCAAAAAATTACACATTTAAAGTTGTCCTAATGTGGGCAATGAGTGACATTTTGGTTTGTTCACTGCTGAGTTGAGTCTAATAAAACCACTCAACACTGAAAAGCCATAATTCTGTGATGTGGAACCATCAGAAAACAGGAATTTTCCAGATTTGATCCCTGGTCTGTGCTAATTTAGCTGATTACAAGGGACTGCAATTTGATAATCTGTTCTACATATTGATTATCATTCATTATGAAAACATTTTGCCCAAATTTCTTGTGCATCTATCCTTAACTTAATGCTATGCCTTCTTACTCTTGAATAACTGTATCCCTAAGCACATTCCCCAAACCCAATCATAATCTTAAATAATTAGAAATGTCGCATTTTTGCTTTTATATTCAATGCCCCATTTATGAAACCTAAAATTACAATTTCTCTTACTTTGCCATTTAAAAAAACCCTGTACTCATTTGAGGATTTATATACCTTCAACAGCAACTATATTTTCTGTTCCTTCATTATTCAGTTTTTTAAAAAGAATTTACGGTGCAGGAGGCCATTCGGCCCATCGGATCTGCACCGGCTCTTGGAAAGAGCACCCTACTTAGGCCCAAGCCTCCGCCCTATCCCAGTAATCCAACCTAACCGTTTAGACACTAAGGGGCAATTTAGCATGGCCAATCCACCTAATCTGCACATCTTTGGATGGTGGGAAGAACCAGAGAAAACCCACGCATGCACGGGGAGAAAGTGCAAACTCCACAGTCACCCGAGGCCGGAATTGAACCCGGAACCCTGGAGCGGTGAGGCTGCAGTGCTAACCACTGTGCCGCCCAGACTATTTGGACTAGTATTTTTCTCTCTAACATGTCACGGGTAACTATCCATGGAAGTACGTTGGAATTGTCTGAAGGTTCTGACTCTTAAGTCAAGAATTTTGTTGAGGCGTTAGGGGTCTTTGCCTGCTGGCTGGACAGCAGGGTTCAGTGTTCAGGAGGGTCCACCAAACAACAAGCCAAGCAGTCAGTGTTAAGGCCAGCTGTGGGCCTTCCCCTGTTATCAAGATCCAAGGGGCAGAAGTCTTGCCTCCCGAGCTGGCAGCTCTTGTGCTCTGAGTGCCACTGTGGAGGCCATGGCTGATGCTTGGAGAACAGTCACTGGAATCCCAGGATCATGGAGAGATAATGCAAATTAGATATGGTTCTGAGCTCGGGGGACTTCAAACAACCGTTCAATCGCACCACATCAAGCAAGGTCATTGTTGGAAAAGAGAATCAGTATGCTAATGCATTACTACATTACAACACATTCTGATACGAACAGTTAAAATAAATCTGCGCACTCGATTGTGGAGAGAAAAACAAAGATTTACTTCGTATATTGATTCTTCCCAATCTGATGGACCAAAGTGATCACCTCCAGGTTGGATATCCAAAATTATGTCTGGTAATTCATCTTTGATTAAAGGCGACATGCAAACCAAAAGAAAAATGCAGAAAAA
Organism: Scyliorhinus torazame; assembly: GCF_047496885.1. Taxonomy (NCBI): domain Eukaryota; kingdom Metazoa; phylum Chordata; class Chondrichthyes; order Carcharhiniformes; family Scyliorhinidae; genus Scyliorhinus; species Scyliorhinus torazame. The sequence goes on along the minus strand of NC_092707.1, from coordinate 360,686,024 downwards.
TTGAAAAAGTACTTTATGAAGCATATTATCTCATTCAATTATTAAACAAAATTATTCCAATTCAATCATGAAATGAAAATGAAAATCGCTTAACGTCACAAGTAGGCTTCAAATGAAGTTACTGTGAAAAGCCCCTAGTCGCCACATTCCGGCACCTGTTCGGGGAGGCTGATACGGGAATTGAACCGTGCTGCTGGCCTGCCTTGGTCTGCTTTCAAAGCCAGCGATTTAGCCCTGTGCTAAACAGCCCCTGCCAATCATACCAACATAGAAGAGTTTTGTTTAATTATAGCATTCTATTTGTGCTTTAAAATTTATGGATAATTTTATTCTATTTGTATTCATTTGATAGACCATGGAGCTTTCATTCTTAATATATAACATGTGTGGGCAAGAAGGAAACTGACCAGGCTGCACTCAGTATCTTGATAGGCATCCAGGATCAGGAATTAATCAGTATTAATCATCTGTATTAGTCAAATGCTGCCACTCAAAATATATCGAGGAATTGTTTTAAGCAATTTAAAAATATTATGTTTGGCGATACAGAAATGAGTTATGAGCAGAAATTTGAGGGGGGGAAAAAACACTTCTCAAAACCGCTGTAATGTGCATCTGGGTCACCGATTGCACCCGGACCGGAAATTCTACCTCCAAGGGAACAAGAAACATTTGTAGAGTAAGAGTCATAAAGAGTGTCAGATATACATATGAGAGGAAACAGTTAAGGGGAGGCTTGCACAAAAGAGGGAAAAGTGAGTAAAATATTGGTTGGCATAGTCTTAGAGGAAGAAAAAATAAAAGAATTAGGTGAATTGGACATTCTGAATCCTCCCTCTGTGTACCCGAACAGGCGCGGAGTGTGGCGACTAGGGGCTTTTCACAGTAATTTCACTGCGGTGTTAATGTAAGCCTACTTGTGACAATAAAGATTATTATTATCAAAAGAACAAATAGCACAGAACCAAAAAAGGATTAAATAATGGCCTCTAGCTGAAAGGAGAGCACAAAGCTACCAGAGAAAAATAAATATTTGAAAACAGTAAGTAAAAATGATCAGAATAAAAATTCTTATAAAACAGCCTATTTGCCCAGATCAGATTTTAATTCTGAGCTTTTAGAAGTACATGTTGCAGTATATTTAAACACCCAATTCTATATGCAGTATTTGTGTTAGCAGTGATATTTTCCCACAGTGCCTTTATAATGCTACTTCCTCTTCACAACACATGTAGTCAAAGGGGCCACTGTTATCATAACTATTCACAAATACAAATCTATTATCCCCCCATCACATTACAGGCTTTTCTCCATTTAATGCTTTAGAAGACACTGCAGTGGAGTATTGCCTGCGTGGTGGTCCTTGAGCTAAAATGTTTTCAATCTTTTTGAGCTTGCGTTTTATACTAATTGATAAGCAATCCAAATTATTCAGCTAATTACCAGCAAAGTCAAAATATGGTACAACGATACTCGGCCATCGTTTGTATGACTATTAATATTGTGATAAAAAATAATAAATGATTCATGTAGCTGGCCTTGCCATATGATGTTACCAGGCGTGGGATAATGACAATCTGATTACCAGGTCACAATTAGAAAAGAGGAGATTGCCTTTTTGGAGAGGAGCAGTCTAATAAACTCACGCTATTCTGTAAGGTGCACAAGTTGCCCATGTAATCAGTGAATGCATTGAAACACTGGCAACCATCCGGGAAAATATATTGCAGTGTTTGGCCCTGCAGTTAGCCACATCTTTTCAAATTCTTATTGAAACAGCAATGGAAATTTTGTTTTTTAAGCTTGGAGAACATTGCAGTTACCAGTAAATCAATAATAAGAATCTTTACTAGTGAGTGAATGTATATAATAGATGTGATGTATAATTATTAACAAATGCCACAAAATAAAGAATGCAGATGCAAGCTAAATAAACCAGTACTACAGGTTAATAAGTAACAGCAAGGTACAAAGGCTTCCTTAAATTCCTCCAACACATTAAAAGCACTTGCATGCGTGCAAACATGTGAACTGTAAAGCTAATATTTGGCATCGGAGAAACAATGCACTGAATTTTGTTGGATGGCTTATGACCCTGACGTTGGTTTCAATTCCAGGTTGGGAAACCAAATATGGCAATAGTGGGATGTCAGACGCAATGTTCCTGGTGCCTGCCAATTAAGAAGATGTCTCTGGGAGCCTTGTCCAATTAGGGTTGGCAGCCAGATTCCAGCATCCGGCGTTGTATTCAGCATTGCTGGTGGATAATGCCGACAGCCTCCTTCTTGTGGGTGGCATGGAGGCAATTGCCATTGTAGCAGGTACAGTATATGTGACAGTATCAGAGAGACAGTCTCCATGAAGCGGCTGCATTGGCATTTTTTTTCTATTTGGGAGGACCTCAGTATTGTAATGTACTGTCATCAAATTAATAAAATGCCTCAAATGCATCTCAGACCTCCCACTGTCGGGATCCTGACATGCTGGGAGACCTGCGTACCTTTGAGAAAATTTCAATTCAATGCCAGAATAGGGACTGACTAATCCAATTAAGTGCCCAAAGATGTCCTGAAAGACGAGCTGTTAGGTAATTTGGCCATTTTGAATTCTCCCTCCATGTACCCGAACAGGCGCCGAATGTGGCGACTAGGGGATTTTCAGTAACTTCATTGTGACAATAAAGATTATTATTATTATGTTGCCGCTGGGGGTCCACCTCTGGGGAAAGCGTACGGAAGTGGGAATCTGCCAGGGTGCTGGCCCGACTTCATCTCATTGAAATTCCCATGCTCCAATTCCTCCAACCCATCTCTGAAGCTGTCTCTGCTACAGCTACAAAAGATAATCTCAGACACCAAGTGTTAACTACCATTTCAAGAATAGGTAAAAATTGCATCAACTACCATTATTGGAAACTTCTAAGATAGTTAAAGTCTTTACTCACAACTGGAGACGATAAGTCCACAACCAACTATATACCAGTGACTATATCATGTGCTGATTCCCCTCAGACATTCGGGTAACTGAGAAGTACCCCCTAAAAGTGTATATATTTAGTGCTGTGTGACTAAACATACCTGGACTTAATAAATATATGACCTTAAAACCTGCAATTTGTTTTAAATTCCTGAGACAGCTCATTGCTTGGAGTAATAGAACTGGCAGTGACATATATGTAACGGTGGCCAATCTCACCCATTGTATTACACGCATTAACAGCCGCAGCATTTCTCAGTTTCCGTGTATATCTTAGCAAACCTGACAATGGCACACGCTTGTCATCCTGGTAGGCTGTGATGAATACAGAAGGGTATTTCTGAAAAACAAATGGTCAAGTGTGTTGAAATCTTAATTCTTGCTAAGATTACATTCTCATTGAAAGTAGTTCTTGGACTGTTTTATTTCACATTTCAATTTAAAAAGATCAATGCGGAAAACATAGTCTACAATACCACTGTGATGGCAGTTATTGCAAAAAATGTATGAACTGATGGTCCATAAGCTTTATTATGCAGCCTTCACTTGTATCAAGAGGAGGAAATGTTTGGAAGAGCTAGTAAGCCGAACAGTGTGTGGGAGCTGCATTCACACAGTACATCTACAATAGAAGTATTCTGACTGATGATTCACTGGTAATTGTGCTTCCTTCCAGTGTCAGTCTCACTTACTACTGATGTCATATTTTTGAAATGTTAGTGTTGGAAAATGAAATAGTTTCACATTATAGACACCTAGAGGCATATTTTAACTTTCATTGGCAGATGAAATATTACTGGGTAAGTGATTGCCGCCCAATATACATCCCCATCCTCCGATTGTCAGTGTCAGTTTGTGCTGTGGGTCCATAGCAACTAGGAGCCATCCACTTCACATTGGATCCAATAGTGAAACAGAGATAGACAGGTTAAGTGGAGGATGAAGCAGATACCATGAAAGGAAAGATATTTTTTTGCATTGCACTTTCATCCAATTAGTGGGGACTAGATAAAAGCATATGGTGCAACCGTGGGGCAATGTAACATACATTCACTCCGTTTTCAGATATTTAATTTTATAAAATAATAGATGGAGAAAAAATCTACTGAAGTTAATAGTTCTTTGCAACTGTTTTAGAGTGACCATTGCTCTAAGGACTGTTTATCCTGTAAAGTTGAACAAAGAACAGTACAGCACAGGAACAGGCCCTTCGGTCCTCTAAGCTTGCGCCGATCACGTGTCCTATGTAGACCAACCGCCTGTATCCTACTATAGTCTGTTTATGCGTCTATCTAGATAAGTCTTAAAAAAGTCGCTAACGTATCTGCCTCAACCACCTCACTTGGCAGTGCATTCCAGGCCACCACCACCCTCTGTGTAAAAAAACCTCCCCGCACATCTCCACTGAACCTATTCCCCCTCACCTTGAACTTATGCCCCCTTGTAATTATCATTTTCGCCCTGGGAAAAAGCCTCCGACTGTTCACCCGAACCATACCCCATATAATTTTATAAACTTCTATCAGGTCACCCCTCAACCTCTGTCTGTCTAGGGAGAACAATCCCAGTTTATTCAATCTCTCCTCACAGCTAATACCCTCCATACCAGGCAACATCCTGGTAATCCTTTTCTGTACTCTCTCCAAAGCATCCATGTCCTTCTGGTAGTGTGGTGACCAGAATTCGATACAGTATTCCAAATCTGGCCTAACCAATGTTCTATATAACTGTAACATAATTTGCAAACTTTTATACTCGATGCCCTGTTTGATGAAGGCAAGCATTCCATATTCTTTCTTTACCATCATTTCCACCTGTGCTGCCACTTTTAAGGATCTATGGACCTGCACACACAGACCTCTGTGTGTTTATCCTCCTGATGGTTCTGACATTTATTTTGTACCTCCCATCTGAATTGGATTTACCAAAATGCATCACCTCGCATTTATCCGAATTAAATTCCATCTGCCATTTATCCACCCAATTTTGCAGCCTATCTATATCTGACAATCTTCTTCACTATCTGCAACTGCTGCAATCTTAATATCATCCGCAAACTTGCTAACCAGACCCTGCTACGTTTTCTTCCAAGTCATTAATATATATTACAAAGAGCAGAGGTCCCAGTAATGATCCCTGTGGAACACCACTAGTTACAGACCTCCATTCGGAAAAACACCCTCCCACTGCTACCATTTGTTTTCTACTGCCAAGCCAGTTCTGAATCCATCCAGCTAGTTCACCCCTGACCCAGTGTGATCTAATCTTTTGCACCAGCCTGCCATGAGGGACCTTATCAAATGCTTTACTAAAGTCCATGTAGACAACATCCACAGCCCTTCCCTCGTCAATCATTTTTGTCACCTCCTCAAAAAACTCAATTAAATTAGTGAGACATGACCTCCATCGTACAGAACCATGCTGTCTGTCACTAATAAGACCGTTTACTTCCAAATGTGCAAAGATCCTATCTCTGAGAATCTTTTTCAACAATTTCACTATCACTGACATCAAGCTCACTGGCCTATAATTACCCGGGTTATCCTTGCTACCCTGCTTAGGTCTCAGTTAGAATATGTTAACATAGTTAATGACTGATGTAAGAGTGTGACAGGATATTTAGCATTATTTACTTTTGTAATCATGTATTTATGTAAATTTACATATTTACCTAAAAATGGTCAAAAAATGTTGTGTGCTTGCCAGTGCTGTCGTGTAGCCAAATAGTGTTGCAAGATGTCAGCGTCATTGCTAATCTGAAGTTGGTCATATCAAGGCTAACTTTAACTGTAAAAGACAAACTTTAACCATAACATCTCGGTTTATCTTACTGCAGTTACCAAACTTCTGAGTGGGTTGGACTGGGCTCCGTAAGTGGAACTTAACAAAGCACGTGGAGGAAGCCAGGGAGGATCTTAAGAGGTGGTATGCACTGCACTTAATGTTGGCGGGGGGTTCCAAGTGGTGAAAATGAATATTTTGCCAAGGTTCTTGTTTATCTTTCAGGCTCTCCCGATCTTTATATCAAAGGCCTTTTTTCGGAAAGTGAACACGATCATTTCGGACTTAGTATGGGCGGGAAGGTGCAGAGGGTGGGGAGAACTCTGCTACAGAGGCAGAGACAGCAGAGGGGGTTGGCGTTGCCAAACTTGCTTCATTATTATTGGGCGGTGAATGTGGACAACGTGCAGCGGTGGTGGGAAGGAGAAGGGGTAGAGTGGGTTAGGATGGAGGAGAAATCTTATAAGGGCTCTAGTTTGAGGGCTATGGTGATGGCAGCATTGCCAGTGGCTCCAAGTAGGGATTCAGGGAGCTCGGTGGTGCAGTCCACGGTGAAGATATGGAATCAGCTGAGGAGGCATTTTAGGGTGGAAAGGATGTCGGTGTTAACACCGAGAATCATGGGTTTGAGTCAAGGGGGATGGATAGTGTATACAGGAGGTGGAAGGCTGGTCAAGGTGAAGGATCTGTATTTGGAGGAAGGGTTTGGCAGCCTGGAGGAGCAAAGGGAGAGGGTAGAGCTGCCGAGGGGGAGGGAGTTCAGGTATCTGCAGGTTTGGGAATTTGCGCGAAAGGTCTGGAGAGGGTTCCCTAGATTGCCGGGATACACTCTGCTGGAGCGACTGCTACTTCCGGATGTGGAAGAGGAGGGAAGAATTGGGGATATATACAAGTGGCTGGGGGAGCAGCGAAGCAAGCGGGTGGTGAAGATCAAGGATAAATGGGAATGGGAGATGGGAGGGGAGATCAATTGGGGAGTATGGAGTGAGGCACTGCGAAGGGTAAACAGGACCTCCTCTTGTTGAAAGGATGAACCTGATACAGTTTAAGGGTGCATATGACTCAGGGTGTGGCAGATGAATGTGAGAGGTGTGGGCGGAGGTCAGCGAATCATGCGCACATGATTTGGGGTTGCAAAAAACTGGGAAGATTCTGGGCGGGAGTGTTCGCGATCTTAGCCAGGATACTAAGGGAGGAGGTGGACCCTTTGGTGGCGATATTTGGGATTTCAGAGAAGCCGGAGCTCATGGAGAGGAGGAACGCCGATGCCTTGGCCTTTGTCATGATATCCACATTAACATATCATGGTGCAATCACACACACACACTGATGGACGGGTAGATGGACCAACCAACACACACACATCACAGCCAATCACCAGTGAGAGCACACGCACTATAAAACAGGGAACACCACAGTTCCCGCTCATTCTACCAGGAGATAGCTCAGAGCACAGAGCTCACAGCGTGCCACTCAGACATACACCATGTGCTGAGTGTCTCTCTAAGATTATGCTAGGGCTGGGTCCACAGGTTAGCTGGTGAAGTACGAACCACAGCCAGAATTTAATAGTTATTATTGTACAGAATAATAAAACAGAGTTGTACCTCTACAACCATGTTGGTTCGTTTGTGTATCGGAACACCCAACACGACATGATACCAGGTCTGGAAACTCACCAGCGACTGTGAAACCTACCTGCACCTCTTCAGAAACCCGCCATCCTGCGCCATGGAAACCATCAGCCCGCCGCAGCCGCTCCGGATCGCTGGAAATCTTGCGTCAACTGGAGGCTGTTTAAACAGCGCTTCCAACTCTTCCTAGAAGCCACAGACAGGGAGAATTCATCGGACACCAGGAAGATCGCCCTCCTCCTCTCCACGGTGGGGCAACACGCCATCCACATCTACAACTCCCTGGCATTCGCCAAAGGCGAGGACAAGACGAAGTACAAGACGGTCCTTCTAAAATTTGAGGAACACTTCAGCGTGGAAGTTAATGAGAGCTTCGAGAGGTACCTCTTCCAGCAGCGCCTGCAGGGTAAGGATGATCCTTTTCAATCTTATTTGACACACCTCCGTATCCTCGCGGAGTCCTGCGGTTATGAGGCCACCTCCGACTCCATGATTCGGGATCAGATAGTTTTTGGAGTCACCTCGGACACCCTACGCCAGCAGTTCCTCAAAATAAAGCGCCTCACCCTAGCCACCGCCATCGAGGCCTGCGTCCTCCACGAAAACGCGACCAGCCGGTACTCCCAATTCCAGGCGGCCGAATCGGCACGGCAGGGATCCTATGAGGCCGAGTGGGTCCAGTCAATCGAGTTCCTCCCGGCCCGCGGCCCGGACGAGGGCGGCCATTTTGCGCGCTTTCCGAGGCCTCCCACGCTTGTACGCGCCAAAAGAGGGGATGTCGACGCAGAGGGACGGGATGCGCAGGCGTGCTCTACGCAGGACCACACCGCGCATGCGCGGTGGTGCAACGAACGCCATGACGTCACGATGTGCGGCAACTGTGGATCCGCACACTTAAAACGGCAATGTCCGGCCAAAATGCGACAATGCCTCCGCTGTGGCAGGATGGACCACTACGCTGCCTGCTGTCGAGCAGCTCAACCTGCCAACTCTCTGCAATTCCGCCAGCCTCGCAGGGACGTGCGGGCCATTCAGCCCCCATAAACCGGGTCATACCCTGACGACGTGCAGACCAGTGATAACGACGACCGGGAACCCTTCTGCGTTGCGGTAATAAACAAGAACCGGGTGTCCCCAAGTCAGACCCACCAGCCGATGCCAGTGCACAGCATTCATCCGGGCGATGAATGGTGTGCCACCCTAACGGTCAACCCGAATTCGTCGCCCACCTAATAGACTGGACTTATGAGCCTGTTTGCACATTGGACTCACTGAATTGTTTTGCAATACTGTTAACGTGTTTCTTTCTTGTCGTTCCAGAAGTTCTCTTTCGATATTTGCTGATTGCAGTTGTTTTGTTCGTGGTACAACCTCGTTGCTCTGTTGCACCTGACACCTTCCTATGTATATAGTTTAGCCTCATGTGCATGTTGTAAATATTGCACACACATACTCAGATGCACTCTGTACACACCAATATTTATTACCATGTAGGCACATATCCTTGTGAAAAGGGGGGATATCATGATATCCACATTAACATATCATGGTGCAATCACACACACCCACTGATGGACAGGTAGATGGACCAACCAACACACACACAACATCACAGCCAATCACCAGTGAGAGCACACGCACTAAAGAACAGGGAACACCACAGTTCACGCTCATTCTACCAGGAGATAGCTCAGAGCACAGAGCTCACAGCGTGCCACTCAAGATATACACCATGTGCTAAATGCCTCACTAAGATAGTGCTAGGGCTGAGTCCACAGGTTAGCTGGTGAAGTACGAACCACGGCCAGAAGTTAATAGTTATTATTGTACAGAATAATAAAACAGAGTTGTACCATCTACATCCGTGTTGGTTCGTTTGTGTATCGGAACACCCAACACGACAGCCTTCGCCTCTCTGATTGCACCACGGCGAATTTTACTGGTGTGGCAGTCTGCATCACCACCGGGGGTAGGGGCTTGGCTGGGTGACCTGTACGACTTCCTACAGTTGGAGAAGATAAAGTATGAGTTATGGGGCTCTGCAGGGGGGTTTGAGAAAAGGTGGGGGATAATTGTGACCGTGTTTGAGGAGCTGTTTATCACGGGGTGGGGTGAAAAAGGGAATAAATCTGTACAAACTGTATAGTTGATTGCTGTGAAGTATGCTTCCCTGGGTAAACCCCGTGATAAACAGCTCCTCAAACACGGTCACAATTATCCCCCACCTTTTCTCAAACCCCCCTGCAGAGCCCCATAACTCATACTGGTATTGGGGAATGAGCCCGGCCAGGTGGTAGATGTTTCAGTAGGGGAGCATTTCGGTAACAGTGACCACAATTCAGTAAGTTTTAAAGTACTGGTGGACAAGGATAAGAGTGGTCCGAGGATGAATGTGCTAAATTGGGGGAAGGCTAATTATAACAATATTAGGTGGGAACTGAAGAACATAGATTGGGGGCGGATGTTTGAGGGCAAATCAACATCTGACATGTGGGAGGCTTTCAAGTGGCAGTTGAAAGGAATACAGGACCGGCATGTTCCTGTGAGGAAGAAAGATAAATACGGCAATTTTCGGGAACCTTGGATGACGAGTGATATTGTAGGCCTCGTCAAAAAGAAAAAGGAGGCGTTTGTCAGGGCTAAAAGGCTGGGAACAGACGATGCCTGCGTGGAATATAAGGAAAGTAGGAAGGAACTTAAGCAAGGAGTCAGGAGGGCTAGAAGGGGTCACGAAAAGTCATTGGCAAATAGGGTTAAGGAAAATCCCAAGGCTTTTTACACGTACATAAAAAGCAAGAGGGTAGCCAGGGAAAGGGTTGGCCCACTGAAGGATAGGCAAGGAAATCTATGTGTGGAGCCAGAGGAAATGGGCGAGGTACTAAATGAATACTTTGCCTCAGTATTCACCAAAGAGAAGGAATTGGTAGATGTCGAGTCTGGAGAAGGCGGTGTAGATAGCCTGGGTCACATTGTGATCCAAAAAGACGAGGTGTTGGGTGTCTTAAAAAATATTACGGTAGATAAGTCCCCAGGGCCTGATGGGATCTACCCCAGAATACTGAAGGAGGCTGGAGAGGAAATTGCTGAGGCCTTGACAGAAATCTGTGGATCCTCGCTGTCTTCAGGGGATGTCCCGGAGGATTGGAGAATAGCCAATGTTGTTCCTCTGTTTAAGAAGGGTAGCAAGGATAATCCCGGGAACTACAGGCCGGTGAGCCTTACTTCAGTGGTAGGGAAATTACTGGAGAGAATTCTTCGAGACAGGATCTACTCCCATTTGGAAGCAAATGGACGTATTAGTGAGAGGCAGCACGGTTTTGTGAAGGGGAGGTCGTGTCTCACTAACTTGATAGAGTTTTTCGAGGAGGTCACTAAGATGATTGATGCAGGTAGGGCAGTAGATGTTGTCTATATGGACTTCAGTAAGGCCTTTGACAAGGTCCCTCATGGTAGACTAGTACAAAAGGTGAAGTCACACGGGATCAGGGGTGAGCTGGCAAGGTGGATACAGAAGTGGCTAGGCCATAGAAGGCAGAGAGTAGCAATGGAGGGATGCTTTTCTAATTGGAGGGCTGTGACCAGTGGTGTTCCACAGGGATCAGTGCTGGGACCTTTGCTCTTTGTAGTATATATAAATGATTTGGAGGAAAATGTAACTTGTCTGATTAGTAAGTTTGCAGACGACACAAAGGTTGGTGGAATTGCGGATAGCGATGAGGACTGTCGGAGGATACAGCAGGATTTAGATTGTCTGGAGACTTGGGCGGAGAGATGGCAGATGGAGTTTAATCTGGACAAATGTGAGGTAATGCATTTTGGAATGTCTAATGCAGGTAGGGAATATACAGTGAATGGTAGAACCCTCAAGAGTATTGAAAGTCAAAGAGATCTAGGAGTACAGGTCCACAGGTCATTGAAAGGGGCAACACAGGTGGAGAAGGTAGTCAAGAAGGCATACGGCATGCTTGCCTTCATTGGCCGGGGCATTGAGTATAAGAATTGGCAAGTCATGTTGCAGTTGTATAGAACCTTAGTTAGGCCACACTTGGAGTATAGTGTTCAATTCTGGTCGCCACACTGCCAGAAGGATGTGGAGGCTTTAGAGAGGGTGCAGAAGAGATTTACCAGAATGTTGCCTGGTATGGAGGGCATTAGCTATGAGGAGCGATTGAATAAACTCGGTTTGTTCTCACTGGAACGAAGGAGGTTGAAGGGAGACCTGATAGAGGTATACAAAATTATGAGGGGCATAGACAGAGTGGATAGTCAGAGGCTTTTCCCCAGGGTAGAGGGGTCAATTACTAGAGAGCATAGTTTTAAGGTGAGAGGGGCAAGGTTTAGAGTAGATGTACGAGGCAAGTTTTTTACGCAGAGGGTAGTGGGTGCCTGGAACTCGCTACCGGAGGAGGTAGTGGAAGCAGGGACGATAGGGACATTTAAGGGGCATCTTGACAAATATATGAATAGGATGGGAATAGAAGGATACGGACCTAGGAAGTGTAGAAGATTGTAGTTTAGTCGGGCAGCATGGTAGGCACGGGCTTGGAGGGCCGAAGGGCCTGTTCCTGTGCTGTACATTTCTTTGTTCTTTGGGTGTTTATTTGCTGTAACCTGTTTTGATACATGTTTGTCATAAAATACATTACTGAGTGGGTGCCCAGTTCCAAACACATTCACCTTTCTTATTATTACTTTCTATTTTATCTTTATTTTTTCTGTCCCCCCACAACTGTACCGTGGAAGGCACCATCAAGGCCATTATATTGTCTACCACAAGAAACATAGTTCTCATGAAAGTTCACAGATGTGAAACAGTAACTCTTGTGTTTCTCTCCCTTCAGATTCTGCCAGATCTGCTGAGTAGTTCCAACAGTTTGTGCTTTTATTATATGAGGAAGTGCTTGATTGGTTAATGTTGATATCCACTCCCACTACTGGTTTCTGCTGCCTATTCCAGTTCATTTGCCTTTGAAGTGGGGGGGGGGGAAAGAAAAAAAAGAGTAGCACAAGCCAAGAATAGGATTTCAATGCCAACTTCCAAAGTAAGCTTACTTCTTAAGTGACTTAACAGCACCTTCAGTGAAGTTGCATTTTACATCACAGTAACCTCATAGCATTACAATTACCATCTATAGTTAGTTACCTGTGGCTTGATATTCTGATAAGGACAATAGGCTTGAATGTATTTTAAAAGATTTTGGTCAGACGAAGGATCTCCCCACTCTTCTTGCTCTTCAATTGTGAGTGGTAATAAAGGATCCAGCATGGTGTTGAGAACATCAAGGAAAGGAGCCTGTGAAGAAAAATATCTGATCCAATCAGCAATTAATTTTACTGCAAGCTATGATTACTGTGAAAAGAACATAATAAAAAAGTGAAACGTATAAAGTCCTTCTACTTTCCTACTATTCTCTGTGGGCCATACATGAAGACCGTTGGTGGAGAGAGGGGTTTGTTAACAGACACACTCAGTGAAAGACTCCACAAAAGTGCCGATAAATCAGGAAACCAATGAAAGGGGGATCAAAGCTCGTCTTTCCTCGCCATTATCAATGCTCCTACAAGCTGCACCAGTATTCCATCTTGTATGCTCATAGTGTCATGTAATTGCTAAAATGTGAAAGTTAAATTGCCCAGGGCTATCTTTTCTTCCTTTGAGTAGTGACAAGCAAAAGCAGGTGTACACTCATCATTTCTGCTGCACCAACTGACCAATCACCAGTGTTTCTTCTTCAGAATGTGACCAACCCTATCTCCAGTATTTTACTCCTACTGCTAAGTATGAATGGCTTCAAGCTTTATAAGGTTTCAAAAGATTTTGATGTGTGGAAAGCCATTCAGAGGCTTCTGATAAGCATAACTCCACCCACTCGTTCCATTTCTACAGCCTGAGTCACTGGGGAGCAGCATGGATTGTTTCTGGAATCTATTTCCATCAATGGACTGAGGACATCATTCTATTTAAGGAAGTTGCCAACATAAGCTGAAGCAATGTTGCCATATGAAATAGCTTTGGGCATTGCGCAGCATTCTCCTGAACACTTTGTTATCTCAGTGCTGGAGTACTTTTATTACAACAGGAATAGAGACATTTTTGATCGGTTATGGATAATAATAATCTTTATTAGTGTCACAAGTAGGCTTACATTACACTGCAATGAAGTTACTGTGAAAATCGCCTGGTTGCCGCACTACGGCGCCTGTTTGGGTACACTGGGGGAGAATTTAGAATGTCCAATTCACCAAACAAGCAAGACTGGGAACCATGTGGCACTGATTTCCACAAACGTGGACCAGGCGTACCGGCACTTAGAGGAATCTCCTGGGCGATTTGAGGCCCTCGGGTGGTTGAGCTCGGTGTAGGGTGGCATCCAGGCATCGTGTACTGTCAGCATGGCACCTTGACAGTGACACTCGTCTCCCTGGAAGTGCCACCCAGGCAATGCCAGGGTGCCCAGGTGGTATCTTGCCCATGCTGGGTAACAGGGCCCGGGGTGCCTTGCCCTTATGATGTGGGGTGCAGGAGCCTCGAGGATCCCTAATTCAGGGTTCTTCAAAGTTCGGGTCGTGACCCTCGGGTGGGTGTCAAAAGGGTTGCGATGTCACGGCGGCATGGTGGCACAGTGGTTAACACTGCTGCCTCACGACGCCGAGGACTGGGGTTCGATCCCGGCCCCTGGTCACTGTCCATGTGGAGTTTGCACATTCTCCCCGTGCCTGTATGGGTTTCACCCCCACAACCCAAAGATGTGCAGGTTAGGTGGACTGGTCATGCTAAATGGCCCTTAATTGGAAAAAAATAATTGGGCACTTCAAATTAAAAAAGTAGCACTAACAATAAGGGTTGCGATGTTAAGGGTCAATGTTCTGAGTACATCAACCTATATTGCAGTTTTCCAACGGCAGCATTCAGAAGTCAGCAGGGTAATTTCGACCTTAAATGTCGATGTCCTCTTGCAGTGGTTGCCAACCGCGGGAAGCTTGAAATGTGCCCAGTCTGCTGCGGAATATATCGGTGAGTGCAGGTGACTCTATCTTTAATTCCCGCTGCCTCGGAAAGGCAGCCGGCATAATTAAGGACCCCACGCACCCCGGGCATACTCTCTTCCACCTTCTTCCGTTAGGAAAAAGATACCAAAGTTTGAGGTCACGTACCAACCGACTCAAGAACAGCTTCTTCCCTGCTGCCATCAGACTTTTGAATGGACCTACCTCGTATTAAGTTGATCTTTTCTCTACACCCTAGCGATGACTGTAACATGACATCTGCAGTCTCGCCTTCCTTCCCTATGTACGGTATGCGTTGTCTGTATAGCATGCAAGAAACAATACTTTTCACTGTATACTAATACATGTGACAATAATAAATCAAATGAAATCAAAAAAGGACTGGAAGCGGAGGGCGGGAAAGCGGGGAGTGGAAGGGGAGCAGCCGCCAGGCACTCACTTTAATTGTGTATTTTAGGAATTTTTTTTTAACATCAGCATTTATGTGGTCACGCATCAGTGCTAATCATTTACCCGTGCAACATCACTGAAATTTAATGTTGATGATACTGAAGAAAATTCAAGTCCCGTCTCGTCGGGGGTAAGCCAACCCAGAAAACACATCTGCAAAACCTGGGTTTTTATCTAATATTAGAAGCTTGCTTCCAGAGAGCTAAAGACAATTTGATTGTGTCAGAGATTCAGTTAGCTGAGCGGGACCAAGAATTTCTTAGACACAGATAAAAGCTCTATACCTTGTTTTTTCCTAACGCCTCTGGGGTAGTAAGCTTAGTGAGGGGTACCTTTACCTCCTGCTGTCCCTGTGTGTTTCGTAAAAATAATTTGTTTTCTCTGATTTTGGACATATCCTTACAGAAGTTGAAATTGCCACTTTATAATTCCCAGAGGTGAACACAGAATGAATCAACTCAAATGAGAAGCTTCCATTGTCTTGTGCTGCCTTCAGATGGGGAAAATGGTGAACATGCGGCAGGACCCATGTTTGAACCCAGGCACTGCTCCTCATTAGTTTCACGTTAACCTGCCTGTCCAATTGTAACATATTCTGCTTGCATTTCTGATTCACATTTGATTTTCATTCTTAAGTGTTTTGCAATGCCCCCCCCCCACCCCCCCAAAAGGATTGCAACAAGGAATGGAAAAAAATTTCTTTCTGGGAATTTGGTTTGAAATAGGAGAAGGGGTGGGAAGCGAATGTAGTTCGTCCTTGGAGATCCTGTTAACCTGAGAAAATTCCAACTGGTAAATGACCTTTTTGAAAAAGGCCTTCGCGGAACTGAGTAATAGTCAGTCGACTTGGAAAGTGAGAATAACCGAGCCAGCCTGAGGTATGGGCTGAGGTTTCCTTGGCAGTGGAGTACCAGGATAGTTACTTATTTTACATTTTTTTAGTGTCACATGCAGATCTTTTGGCAGCACCAGGGCAAGAGACACCAGCCAGCACAGGAAAACAAAATTATTTTTTTTCCCTCCCTTGCCTAGGGCAAGAAAGATTTCACGTCCCAAATGCGATTTAGACTCAGGATAGACTGGGTAAGCGAAGATGGCATGGGTCCCGAAGGTCGGCCGGAGTTGGTCCAGAAGATTGGCCTGTTGGCAAAAGTGGATCTCGAAAGAAAGTTTGAAAAACACAGCCCTAATTGGCAAGTCGGGGGATTCAGTGGGGAGGGGTACGCAGATCTCTTCCTGCACCAATGAGCTAAGTGAGTTTAAGTGCAGCCTTGGCAGGGCTTTCCTCGCTGAGGCCCCAAATAAGAAGCAGAGTCCCGTTTAATAATGGGGTCGCTCTCAGTGCTACAAGCGCCACAAAACTCGCCGCTAAATTAGACACTTTCTTTTCCATTAAATCATGCCCATAGTCTTAGGCCATGTTCTGTAAATTTACTAATAGTTTTCCAATTAATAATCCCATGGTACATACATATGTTATGTGATATTTACTTAGTAATGCAGGTTAAGATGGTTCCCAAGTCTAGGTTGGGCAGGAGTAACAATGCTACTTTTTTTTTTAAGCACCCAAAAGTTACAGAAAAAGTGTTTAAAAAATTTGCTTGTTACCTTCCCTTAGCTGAAATGTAAGTGCGGACAGGTGTGACCTCAGCTATAACACACTACAAATATAAGACCTGCCAAAAGAGTGAGCCTCACTCAGGAAAACTACTTCAATCAGCCACATTTGGCTGCAATAAAAGAACAAACTTGCATTTACATAATTCCTTTGACATCCTCAGAATGTCAAAATTGCCTCACAGCCATTCAATTTATTCCAAACTTCAATTTAGTCCAACAGGGGCTGTTTAGCACAGGGCAAAATTGCTGGCTTTGAAAGCAGACCAAGGCAGGCCAGCAGCACGGTTCAATTCCCGTAACAGCCTCCCCGAACAGGCACCGGAATGTGGTGACTAGGGGCTTTTCACAGTAACTTCATTGAAGCCTACTTGTGACAATAAGCGATGTCACTTTAGTGACATACACGATAGTCAATTTGTACAGAGCAAGGTTTCATAAACATCAATGTGATCAATTAATCCGTTTTATCCAAGATATTTGATTGAGGACTAAAGGTTAGTGAAGGCAGTGGGACAATTGTCCATCTCGTCTTCATTGAGAGAAGTGAATTAAGATGACACTACGCATGGAGCTACACCCCTGCTAAATTCAGTTGATTCACGGATGAGTGACATCAGAGAAAAACATTTTCAAAAATAAAAGTTTGAAAGAGGGAATGTTGGCTGGTTTGATTTTGCAATTTGTAATCTAACTAAATATTCTACAGAAAATAGTCTATATTCTTAAAACCAAACATTTAAGAAAGGTTTTATTACGGAGCAGCAAATTTCAGTTAGCATTGATCCAATAATCTAATAAAATTTTATAATGCATGCTTTCAGGAAATTTGCATCACTCTATATCCATCATGGCTAAGTTAGATGAACTTCATAAACCTGGCTGAATCCATTTCCAGTTTCCAATGCAGCCAGCATGTTCTATTCTCCACTTGCTCATTCTCATACTCTCCACCTGCCTTCGTGTCCGGCTCCAGCAGCTCATCTTCCCCTTCTCATTTGTTTTCACTGCTACCTGGTCTGAGATGCAAATCTGCCCTCTCCTTGCTACTGTTTTGGTTATCACTTCATTGACTGTCACTGCTTGCTGTGCATACTATCTTGGATTTCAGCATTTTTTGCAAACATTCTCCTCAGCCGCATGCCGGCTTCCCAGGTCTGATGTACTTCATGCCCAACCCATGGATTGTGATTGATTTTATTCCCTGCTGCATCCTCTTCATCAATTTCCCCACCAATCAGCCAACAAACCTGTAGTTTCTTTTAATTTAAAGCATGCATCATTACTGACTGTATGGGGGTGGCAGGGGAAGAGGAGTAGTACTGGGGGATGGGAAAGGAACAATGGGGGGGGGGGGGGGGGGGAGCAGTGGGAAAAAATGCAGAAAGAGAGGATATTAGGAGCAGGCGAAATGAAGGGTGAAGCAAATGGAGGAAGGGAATATCGATAAGAGGCAGTGAGGACATAAGGTTGAGTAGGTATGAAGTGGTGGGAGGGGGAGAAGGTGGATGAGGGAAGGAATGAGATGGGTAGGGCTGCAGGAAGAGATGCAGTGCCAGCATTTCCTTTGATTTTCACTGATGTCCTGGGGCTCGCCAACCCACCACCTATCAACCCCAAGTCATTTTGTTATCCTTGCTGGGTCACTCTTATCACTCTGGACCCAGATTTTGTCTGTCATCCTGGTCAGAGCTCCTCAGCAGCCATCACTGTTGCCTGTTAGTTGACCTGCATCTGTATCTCTCAGTAATCAAAGGAGAAAAAGTAAAAGTACAAAAGGGAAAAAGAACCCCTTTTAGCAATACCACAGGAGATCCATCAATATTTGGTACTAGTCCATAACCTGAACAATATTTCTGAAAATAACAAGTAAAAAGATTTATTTTCCAACTTACTCGTAAGACAACAACTCTGATGGAACCAGGTGATACATTGCACAAGCTCCCTGCTAGGACTCCACCTGCACTGTTTGATGTTAGAGCTGTTTGACTCGGGTTTGAATATCCCATTCTGTGCAAGTGACGCAGACAAGCCTCTAAGTCCTCTATGCCTACGCACTTCTTGTCCAATCGACTTGCTTTGTGCCATCTTAAACCTAACTCTCCGCCCCCTCTGGTGTGAAGAATAAAATACGTTAAAACAAATACAATAACGAAAGCAAACACTGCAGATGATGGATATCTGAAATTTAAAAAAACAGAAAATGTTGCAAACACTCAGGACAGACAGCATCTGGAGAGAAAAGAAGAATTAACATTTTGGGTTGATGACCTTTCGTTAGATACTGCCTGACTTGCTGAGCATTACTGACATTTTCTGTTTTTATATTCAAATAAAGGTTACAATCAAATCAATAAAATATACACAATGTGACCTTTAATTAATTAAGATGAAAACTCCAAACATAGTTTGAATTTTAAAAAAGGCGTTTTTGCCAACTCAACAAAATAATTGAGATACGGATACAAGTGTAACACAAGATCAAAGGCACACTCGCCTGGTTTCAGATTTCAGTTCCTTTCCCCTTTCCGTTTTCTAAAGCTGAACATTTAAATCATCAGCAGCAAATATATGTGTATATTATGGGCGGGATTCAGCAGGCCCCAGGAACGGCACAAACCTGATTTGCATGAATTTGAAACCATTATAATATACTTAGTATGGTTAATGTCGCATCTTCAGCCCTCATTGAATCTTTGGAGGGGGAGGGATCGCGGTTGGTGTAGTGGTTCTGAAGTCTGCTACCTGTGTTGTTTAAAAGCCCTTACAGGGCTGTCTTAGTCCACAGTCTGTGGTATGGGGCGGCTGCGATTTGGGGGCCACATGGGATGGGGTAGGGTGATGTGAAGGAGCCAGGCCTAATGGGCTGGATGGATGAGACCCTGAAAGAGAACGCAACTACCCAGCCTCGTGCGGGGGGTGGTGGCAACACCTCTGGAGTGGCTGCTCAGGAGTCTTAACTGCAGAGGCACAACAGCAATAAGATCTTGGATTCATGCAGCCGGAGTAAGAATGGTGCCTATTAGCTTTGCCTATCCCTGAAACAGAAAGCAACTGTGTCCTCTAGCAGTCCTGAGACTCATGCTTGTCAAGAGTTAATCCTTCACACAATGTCAGCTGCCCATAAAATACCTCAAGGTCAAGGAATGGGATGAATACTCCGGGTTCAGGGCTAAACATGTGGGTACATGAGATCGAGAGGCACTGAACTTGCTAAGTGTCGGTCTCCAATGCCTGCAGTGAGGATCCATTAGCCCCCAAGGTGGACACCACCTTCCAGTTGACCCTGCCCATTAGGGATGCGAGAACATATAAACCCCCTGTCAAAACTCCCAGTGATATAGAGGATAAGGGTGGTGAGAACCAGATGAAAGGCCAAAGGTGACGCCGACTGGGTGAGGGCATAGGCAGGGGCCAGTCCTGCAATGGAGATGGGTGGGGACCTGAGCTGTGAGTGAGCGGTAGCTGCTGGATATGGTGTGGGACTGGCTGCTTTCAGGTCTAGGAGGTTAATGGGTCAGGGGAGGTACTGATGTCATCCGGCTGCGACACCAACCCGACTCTCTTTCATTCCTCGCAGTTAACTAATCAATATCAGTATGGAGCAGTGAAACTGGCTATTCTTGTTGTTCCAGTGCTGGAGGAGTACAGGCGGCACTCTGGGAAGGCCCAGCAGCACGAGACCAGGGGGGGTCACAGGGCAGGCTCAAGGGCTGGAGGCCGCACCAGCTGTACAGGGGACACAAAGGCGCAAATGTGCAGCTGGTGTGTGTGACCACTAGATGCGATTCACCCATGTGTGTGCATGTTTTCCAGGCAATGTGCGTGATAGTTACATTCTTTGACAATCGCAGATCACTGGCATTTTCGAGGATACCCCAGGTTGTAGGGATGGCTTGTAAGAGAAGAGGGATATCCCCTGAAGTCTTGGTGATGGCGCCAGTGCGGAGGCCAGAGACAGAAGCCCGATACAACAAGGCTCACAGTGCTACCCAATCTGTGATCGAGTGATGTATCGGCCTCCTGAAGATACGCTTTTGCTGCCTCGACAGGGACTGTGGGGGGCCTCCAGTACAGTCCCAAGAGGGGCTTCCGCACTGTGGTGGTCTGCTGTGCCCTATGTAGCATTGCTCTGCAGCGGGGCGACGCATGAGGAAGGCCTTGAGGGGGCGGCATTTGTCCTCATATGAGGACAACGTTCAGGACGGATTCAAGAAAGAGGCATGCTTAGGATCCGGAGGATAGAGGCCAGGCGAGAGTACGCATGGGAAGGAGGGCTAGGGACGCCTTCATCACCTCCCGCGTCATTGAGTAGGACCAGAATGTTGTCCAACTATGCTATACATCTAGGGGAGGGGGACAGGGCTACATTAGAAGGAGCAATAGTGGAGCAGGAGATAAAGGATGCGATTGGGAGGATGCAGTCGGGGAAGTTGGCAGGGCTGGATGGGTTTCCAGTGGAATATTATAAAAAATTTAAGGATAGGTTGGCACCCCTGATGGTGGGGATGTTTGAGGAGGCGATAGGGAAGGGGGTATTGCCGTAAACCTTGGGGCAGGCATCGATTTCCATGTTACTAAAAAAAAAGATAAGGATCCGATGGAGTGTGGGTCGTATCGGCCCATATCACTTCTGAATGTGGACGTAAAAGTGATGGCGAAGGTACTGGCGAGTAGGCTGGAGGAGTGCCTTCCGAAGGTAATAGGGGAGGATCAGACGGGGTTCATGAAAGGGAGGCAGCTGTTTTTGAACATTAGGAGGGTTTTGAACGTTGTTATGGCACCGGCGGAAAGAAAGGAAACAGAGGTAGTTGTGGCATTGGACGCCGAGAAGGCGTTTGATCGGGTAGAATGGGGGTACCTGATGGCAGTGCTGGAACGGTTTGGGATTGGACCAAGGTTTGTGAACTGGGTAAAGCTATTATATAAGGAACCGAAGGCGAGTGTCCGCATAAATAATATCAGTTCGAGATATTTCTCTCTCCACTGTGGGACGAGACAGGGATGTCCTATGTCCCCCCTGCTGTTTGCACTTGCGATTGAGCCGCTGGCCATTGCATTGAGAAGTACGGGAGCATGGAAAGGAATAATGCGGGGGGGGATAGAGCATAGGGTGTCCTTATATGCCGATGACTTGCTGCTGTATGTGTCGGAGCCGAGTGCGTCGATAGGAGGAATATTGGAGCTACTGCGGGTATTTGGGTCTTTCTCGGGGTACAAGTTGAACCTGGACAAGAGTGAGTACTTTGTGGTGTCTCGGCCGGGGGTGGGGGCAGGGGTGGAGGGGCTGCCATTCCATAGAGCAGGGACTCACTTTAGGTATCTGGGGGTGCAGGTTGCCCGGGAGCGGGGGAGGCTTCGCAGGTACAACATCACTAGTTTGGTGGGGAGAGTGAAAGCCGATCTGGCAAGGTGGGACGGCCTTCCTCTGTCACTGGCAGGTCGGGTACAGGCGGTTAAAATGAATGTGTTGCCGCGATTCCGGTTTATTTTTCAATGCCTATCGATTTTCCTGCCAAAGTCTTTTTTCAGGGAGATTGAGGGAAGGATTACCTCATTCATATGGGGAGGGAAGGTGGCCAGAGTGAGAAAGGTGCTGCTACAGAGGGGAAGGCAGGCAGGGGGTTTGGGTCTCCCGAACTTGTTGTACTACTACTGGGCGGCGAATGTGGAGGAAGTGCGGAGCTGGGTCAGAGGGGTAGATTCTCAGTGGGTCAGAATGGAGGAGAGTTTGTGCAGGGGGTCGGGGCTGAAGGCACTTGCAACAGCGCCGCTCCCGATAGCTCCGGGGAAATATTCAGGGAGTCCGGTAATAATAGCTTCATTGAAAATCTGGAGGCAGTTTCGCCAACACTTCGGGTTGGGTTTAGGGTCAAGGGAAATGCCGATTCGGGGGAACCACAGATTTAAGCCAGGGAGGTGGGATGGAAGTTTTCGGAAATGGGAAGAGAAGGGGATTAAGACGCTAAAAGATTTGTTTCTTCGGGGTCGGTTTGCAGGATTGAGGGAGCTGGAAGTGAAGTATGGGCTAGAGCAGGGAAAAGTGTTTAGGTACATGCAGGTTCGGGATTTTGCCAGGAAGGAGATACAGAGCTTCCCAGAGGAACCGGCCTCCACATTGCTGGAGGAGGTGTTGACGACAAGGGGACTGGAGAAGGGGGCAGTGTCAGTGGTGTACGGAGCTATTCTGGAAGAGGATAAGGCACCACTGGAAGGGATCAAAGCAAAGTGGGAGGAAGAGCTGGGAGAGGTTATAGAGGAGGGGGTCTGGTGTGAGGTGCTCCGGAGAGTGAATGCCTCCACCTCATGTGCGAGGTTGGGGCTGATACAGCTGAAGGTGGTATATAGAGCGCACCTCAAGAGGGCGAGGATGAGCCGATTTTTTGAAGGAGTAGAGGATGTGTGTGAGCGTTGCGGGGGGGGGGGGGGGGGGGGCACGAATCACGTTCATATGTTTTGGTCCTGTCCAAAGCTAGGGGAGTACTGGAAGGAGGTGTTTCGGGTAATTTCCAAGGTGGTGCGTGTGAAACTGGACCTGGGTCCCCAGGAGGCCATATTCGGGGTGTCGGACCAGCCAGGGTTGGAAACGGGAGCGGAGGCAGATATCATAGCCTTCGCCTCGTTGATCGCCCGAAGGCGGATCCTGCTGGGATGGAGAGCAACCTCTCCACCCAGTGCCCTGGCGTGGCGGGGGGACCTGTTGGAATACTTGACCCTTGAGAAGGTTAAGTTCGAACTGAGGGGAAGCTCGGAGGGGTTCTACAAGTCATGGGCACTATTTATTATGCACTCTCAAGAACTGGATAACATCGAACATTAGTTTGGGGGGGGGGGCTGTGTAGATTAAGGGTGACTATGTGTAATCCCTGATTCCTTTTTGTCATTTGTTTATGTAAACATGTGGGCTGAGGTTTGGGGGTTGGTGGGCGGATGGGATTGTTGTTATTATGGGGATTGACATATCTTGCTGATTAATGTTTATTGTTGATGGGTGTAAATGTGGGAGAAAATGTGAAAAAGGAGAATTAAAAAAAATTTTTTTTTTTAAAAACTATGCTACACATCCCAGGACATTGTGACCCCTCTGCGACCAGAGGATGAAGGTTGCAGATCTCAACAGGGTGCTAGGGAGTCTTTGAGGGCCTGCTGCCTGATTAATTCAGGAGGATGATGACATTTTTCAGAGAGTGTTGTTTTGCACTTGGGCGGGCGGGGATAGAAATAATTTTCTAAGTGCCTAAAAATTGCGATCCAGATTGTGCTGCCTGGGCCGGTGGGAATTGCATTGGTTTTCACGCCGAAATTGACAATGTAATTTCTTCGGAAAATTCGGCCCAATGCCTCTAACATGAAAATAATTCTCAAAGTGCTGCACCGAGGCATGAAGAACAGCAGTTACCAAAGCCAAAGAAAACTGGATGGCCAAAAGATTTGTTTAAAGAGCAGCTTAAAGGAGAGGTGGAGAACTTTCGGCAGGAAATTCCAGAGAGCGATATCTAGGATGACTTCCAATGGTAGGTCCGGCACAAGAGGCTTAGTCAGAGTTATCAAGAATTTGTGAGGAAAGGGGCTTTGTGGGGTTGTAGGGCTGAAGCTGGTGGAGGATTGTGGACCAATATGGATTGGTGGAGGATTGTGAACCAATATGGATCGGTGCGGATTGAGGAATGGCGATAGGACTTGGTGTGAGATAGGAAACAACCAAACAGAATTTCTAATGAGTTGAAATTTATGGAAGGATAAAGGGAGGCGAGTCAGGAGATCACTGAGGGTGACAAAGGTATGGATCAGAATTCAGTAGCAGATGAGCTGAGGTAGGGGTGGAGGCAGGCAGTCAAGATGGAGTTAGAAGTAAGTGAGCTTCATGATGACACTGGGTCAGAGGCGCAGTTTGGTAGGCTCGTCAGAAAAAAATACCATAATCTCATGGCACTATTTGATGAAAAACGGGGTAATCTTGTCAGATGTCTGGCCCATATTTATGCCTCAGCCAATTTAAAGAAAAGAGATTAGCGGTCATTCGTCTTGTTGCTGTTTGTGTGATCTTGTTGTGCACATATTAGCTGATACGAGTCCCTATATTACAACATCGATTGCACTTCAAAAGTACTTAACTAGCCACAGAGCATTTTGGAACAGCCTGAAGTTATGGGGGTCTTTCTTTTTTTTTAAATATAAATTTAGAATATCCAATTCATTTTTCCCAATTAAGGGGCAATTTAGGGTGGCCAATCCACCTACCCTGCACATCTTTGGGTTGTCAGGGTAAAACCCACGCAGACACAAGAGAATGTGCAAACTTCACATGGGCCGGGATCGAATCTCGGAACCGTGAGGCAGCAGTGCTAACCACTGCGCCACCATGCTGCCCTCATGGAGGGGCTTTTTAATCAAATGTTTAGCAGGAGGAAGGTATGATGCCACTCAAGATTAGGGCCAGGATTTTCCGGCCTCGTCGTGGCAGGACCACCACAGGAGATTCGGCATCCCAGTGAAAAGCCCATTGACTTTCGGTGTTCCTGGCAGTGGACAGGGCCAGAAAATCCCACTCCAGAGATCTGTTAAGCAGTCTGAAAGTAGAAAGCGAAGTAACTGAGAGAGGGGGTGGAGATCCAGGGCTGGATAGCCTTCAAAAGGACAGAGACAAGTTGGTGGAAAGGGCATCAATGCAGAGAAGTGTGAGTTGATGCATTTTGGAAGAAAATGGAGAGGCAAGGACAGGTGGGGACAGCAGTTAGCAAAGCATGCTGTATCCTGGGCTTTATTAATAGGGGCATAGAGTGCAAGAGCAAGGAGGTTATGCTGAACTTATGCACAACACTAGTTATACCTTAGGTGGAGTATTGTGCACAGTTCTGGGTGCCACGCTATAGGAAGGATGTGAATGTATTGGAGAGAGTGCAGAAGAGGTTTATAAGAATGGTTCCAGGAATGAGAAACTTCAGTTATGAGGATACATTGGACCGATTGGGACTGTTCTCCTTGAAGAGAAGGAGGCTGAGAGGAGATTTGATATACATATTCAAAATCATGAGTAGATAGGGAGAAACTGTTATTGCTCATAAAAGAATCAAGGACAAGAGGGAACAGGTTTAAAGTGATTTGCAAAAGAAGCAAATGCGATGTGAGAGGTTAGGACTGTTCTCCTTGGAGAAAAGAAGTCTTAATAGGAGATTTGATAGATATGTTTAAAATCACGAGGGGGCTGGACAGAGCAGATGGGGAGAAACTATTCCCACTCATGAAAGGATCAAAAATGAGAGGGCACAAATTTAAAGTGATTTGCAAATAAAGCAAATGTGAAGAAAGAAAAAATGTTTGCACAGTGAGTGATTTGAAGCTGGAATGCACCACCTGGAAGTGTGGTGAGACAGCTTCAATTGAGATATTTGAGATGGCATTAGATGATTACTTGAATGGAAACAATGTGCAGGGGTACAGGGAGAAGGCAGGAGAATGGCATCAAGTCATAATGCTCATTTGAAGAGCTGGTGCAGACACAATGGACCATAAAGGCCTCCTTCTGCACCGTAACAATTCTGTGATACTCTATTCTGTGATTAAAAAAGCAAAAATCTATCCAGTTTAAACTATACACTCCCACGCTTGTAGCCATTACCCACAAGGTATCATTACTTATTTTTAATTAAAATGTGACCTACTTTGATATACGTGACCCTTAAAAATAAATACAGCTCATGTTTATAAGAGTTGTATGTCACTCTCTTTGACCATAATTGCCACTCAGAATGTTTCCCCAATATTTGGCTTTTACAATATTCCTGGAAGTGAACGCAATAGCATATCACTTTCTGTCCTCAGCATTGGAAGAAAAAAAGAGAAAAACAGCAAAATGGAAAATAAGTTGATATGAAAAGAGAAAAGGGAATCAAAAGGTTAAACTAATTTTGTTATTTATGCAAAGCAGCATTATTGTCTTTTAAAAAATATTCCACAGATTTAGCCTCTCAGACCTGGGAGACATTCCCCGCACTGAGGACCAAAGTCACAGAATAAGGAGTCGCCCATTCAAGACAGAGATGAGGAGGAATTTCTTCTCTCAGAGGGTAGTGAATCTGTGTATTTCTTTACTGTAGAGAGATGTAGAGATTGGGTTGTAAGTATGTTTAAGGCTCAGATAGACAGATTTTTAATCAGCAAGGGAATCAAGGGCTGTTGGGATAAGGCAGGAAAGAGGACGTGAGGATTTTCATATCAGATCACTTATGATCTCTTCGAATGGTGGAGCAGTTTCAATGGGACAAATGGTTTACTTCTGCCCCTTCGTCTTATAGTCTAGAGATCTGCTAATTAGAAAAATAAAAACATTTTATTTTCTGAGGAAATAAAGTACCACTTTCAGAATTAGTCTCCACAAATAAAATTAGACTATATACATGACATTAAACAGAAAATTATTCCCCTTCCTGTAGCCTCAAAACTTAACTAGCATAACTTGACAGGCAACACATTAAATTGATTAAATGGAGTATGGAGACAGTACCTAACATGGCAATATGCTAAAATCCAGCCATCTTCCAATAACACCATTTGCTCTGGTTTAAAGTCAACATTCAAATCCATGCCATAAGCTCCATAAACATGGACCAACAACGTTTTTTTGTTCATTTGATTCAATGTCTCTTTGTGAAAAACCGTGATGGGTACCAAAGTACCGTCCTGAAAACAAAAATAGTGTAAATAATTGCTGAAAAGGTTGCATTCTCAAAAGATTTCCCCCCCTCACATTACTGTCTCACTGGATATTCATAATTAATATATATATTTAAATGATAATCTATTTCTACAATTAAACTTACAGTATTAGTCATGAAATGCCTCATACTCTTATCCAACCCATCTCCATCATCAAGCTCAGCAATGCAAGTTTGCTAACCGTTATTAGACTCCTTTCAACTCAATTGCTCAGTACCAATTTTAGCCTAACAATGTGAATTCATCATTCAGTGACCAGGTGTGCCCTCACTCACTACCTTTATCTTCTCAACATTTATCATTTAATTGTTATGTATTAAATTTATTTCTCGTGAATAGGAAGCATGAGTCAAAGGTGCAACCTCATACTTATTAATGCTCAATCCTTTTACTGTGTGATCATGTTAAAAACGGGCTAAATCTCCTTACATGTGCTGTGTATGGGGTTGTGCACCTGCTGGAGGCTGTCCATGTTTAAAGAGAAAGCCTAACATTGTGATTAATTGACAGAATTACACCACAAGATTTCATGCTTTTATACAAATCCCAATGTTATTGTATATAAAAATAATTAAGCAAAGCAAGCATTATTAACTTAGCACTATAGTTCATAACCATTTAATTATGAACTCAGTTCTACTTTTTACTTCCGATCAAGAGTTGAAGGTTCATTCATTTCTTTAGGGACCAATCCAAAGGTATGCCACAGGTCTCCAGAATTGACTTTACTTCTCCTCAGTGTTCCAGCTATTCCCTGATGTAGGATTTTATTGTGGTCCTTCCATTAGGTTTTTGGTTAAATGACCCTCCAACCTTGCTTTCTGACCACATGAATGTGGATATATTGGCTTATTGTTCCAATTGAGGTATCCAAGTTCCTTCACCTAACTTTCCAAGTTAACCCTCCTGATTGCTTTCTGACATAGGCCCAATGAGAACCACTGCAGATTTATTCCTCTAGCTTCAAACTCAGCAGATTTTCCAGCGTGTTCCTCCCTTATGAAATCCATACTAAACCTGAGTCCCCATCCACATTCGGTGGTGAACAATAAAGCTAGCATTTTCTCGGCTTAAGTGCAGACCTGACTAACAACCTTTGGCTCTCCCAATGCGGGCTGTGCTCTACACCAAACCAAAATTGCCAGTTTTCTGTGAGCAAATAACTTTCTTAAACAAAATAATTTTCCAACCCCCACAGCCCATCTCAATGACAATCTGGCATAGTTTGGGATGTTTTCAAACCAAAATCTTAACTAATTATTTCATCTTTAACAGAAATCTTTGATCCATGATCCACATAAATAATTTATGTTGTACATTGTTAATGGATGTGATTGCCTTCCCCAAGACTGGCTGGGTCCAAAGAACTCCCTTTGTGTACAACTTGGTTTCATCTTCTTTTGATCTGGCACCTAAATAAATAGGTTAAATATTTTACTGAAACAAGGATAGACCTCCTGGCTCCAATAAGCTAAGGTAGAAGATGCCCTGTTGTTTATTGCTTTCTGTAGAATCCGTTAAAGCAGCACACATTGACCGGGCAGATAAGTAAATATAATCTTTGCTTTCTATGATATTACAAGCTCCACGAAGTGTGTCCCAGCCCAAACTGCTCTCAGGTGGGGGCTTTTATACTGGACGTCTGCTTCCCCCATTTAAAAGGGAAACCCCACCCCCTTGTAACTGGGGGGAGCTCATATTCAGAGGAGGTCTAACCCTTGGCATGCGACGGCCCATCGGCATTTCGGCCGGAACGACCCCTGTCGTGGCGTGTGGCGTTGTCCTGACACAAAAAAAGAACTGTGCCAGCCGCCTCTCCCAAGACTCCAAGGTTTGCTTCATCATTCCGTTTTTAAAAGTCTGGACGGCATGTTCTACCAATGCATTCGACCCTGGGTGTTACGAGGCGGTGTATACGTGTCATATCCCATTGGTGGTCATGAATGCCCCAAACACCACACTTGTAAATGCTGTCCCATTATCCGAGACCAGCACGTTCGGTATACCATACGTGCTGAAAGATTGCTACAGTCTGCTGATGGTGGCTCGAATCATTTATGCTTTGCTCTTGGTAGGCCACCATTCACTTGCGAGTGGGCATCTACGACTATGAGGAACATCACCCCCTTGAATGGTTCCGCAAAATCGATCTGGAGACGGGACCAAGGACATTACCATGGGTGGAGTGGTGCCGCCAGCGACAGCTTCTGCTGCTCCTGGCATGGAGTGCAATGCTGGGCCACCTTCTCATTATCCGCGTCAATACCTCGTCACCATATATAGCTGCGGGCCAACATCTTTATTTTTCACACTCCTGGATTTCCATTGTGGAGGCTTTGTAAGAGTGGCACTATTCCGCGCTTGGGAACCACCACGTGCATTCCCCACAATATGACACGGTCCTTGATGCTCAACTCGGGAATATTATTAGTGAACGCATTCTTGGCGAGGCACTGTGTTGGGTCCCACAGTGGATTATAGATTATGTTTTGCACCCGGGACAACTGCGTTTGAATTCTTAAGTTTGAGTAGAAGTTTGAGTTCTACTGCGGATATGGACAGCAGGAATTGGCAAAGAGTCCATGAAATGAGTGCAGCTATCACTTTTTCAGCCAATGCTGATGCAGGCAGCCTGGTTGGAAGAGGGGAGGCTGCACAAAGCATTGTGTGAGGTATTGCGGACCCGTAACTGTGTTCCAATATGTACCGGTATGCCACTAACAGCAGAGCCAACTGCTGGATCCTGACTGACGCAATTGGGGGGGGGGGGGGGGGGGGGGAAGAATCTGTCAGTCTTCCTTAAACAACCCTAATAGGGGCTTGGTGATCGGTGTAAACGACGAACAGGTATGTAGACGTACTGATGGAATTTTTTAAAACTCCAATTACCACTAACAAACTTTCCTTTTCGATTTGCGCGTGATGTTTTCCAGCGGGACAATGTCTAAGAAGCAATGGGGCGCTCTAACCCGTTGTCCATTCGATGGGTGAGAATGGCCCTGATTCCGTAGGAGGAAGCATCGCACATTAACATCAGCTTGGTTGGGTCGAAACGAGTCAGTAGGCCGGACAATGATAGCTGTTTCTTCACTGTCACAAAAGCTGCTTCCTGGGCCCGAGACCACTCCCAATGCAGACACTTCTTTAGCAGATGGTGGAGGAGGGGGGCGGCCAAGATTGTGGCAAGGTTCGGAATAAATGTTCCATAGTAATTCATCCGAATGGCACCGGGACCTGACGAATGGCCTGCACTTTGTCCTCCGTGTGGTGCAACCCATGGCGGTCTACACGATAGGCTAGGTAGGTAACCTCGGTTGTGGGAAAAACACGTTTTTCTCTACAAAGGCGGACTCCTGCTTCCTCAAAGCGCCGGAGGACCTCGGCCAAATTTTCTAAAAGCTCCTGGTCCGATGAACCAGTGATTAGGATGTTGTCGAGACAGATTGCCCCTCTCGGGAGTCTGTGCAGGATGTTTTCCATTAATTGCTGGAAAATTACGTGAATGTAGGAAACCCCGAACGGAAGCCGGGTATACTTGTTCAGTCCTCGATGTGGATGGATGTTAACAAACTTCCTCTGGTCTGGGGCCAAAAGTAGTTGCATGGCTCATATCCAATTTGGAAAATGTGTGGTCAACGCTGAGCTTTGCAAATAGGTCCTCTATGCCAGGGACAGGGTAACGATCCAGGCGGGAGAAGTGGTTGACCGTCGTTTTGTAGAGGCCGACGGAGCTGTCGGGTTTCAGCACCAGCACGTCTGGTGCCGCCCAGTTGGAGAACTGGACAGGGCATATTATTCTTGATACTTCAAGTTGGTATAACTCTGCATCCACTTTGGAATGTAATGTGTATGGGACACAGCGGGCACGGAAATATCTTGGCTCGGCATTTGGGTCAACGCTGAAGCAGGCCATCAGACCGCTGATGGTGTCTAATCCCTCTCCCTCTCTTGGGGGAGCTCATATTCAGAGGAGGTCACCTGGAATCTAATTGTCCTGATACCTTGGCTCTTTGAAGGTTCTAACACTTTCACATCTCTACCTCTGACCTTGTTAGATAAACAGAGCTGAGCTTTTAACTGTAATTAACTCCAGGCTTGTTTGAACTGCATTCACTGGAGATGCATACCAATATCTTAAGCAGATGTTTCCAGTTATATAATTAATGCTTTAATTCCTGAAACCAAAAGATATACTCTGAAACAAATGAATTATTAATTAGATATTCGCAACAATAGGATAATGTCCTCATGGTTAACAATTAAGCCCTAATTGTGATATAATAGCATTGGAAATAACATGGGATGTGCACCAAATTCTTTTCTCTCTAGAAAAGTGGAAAATTGTCGACCAATACATACTAACTTAAAATTACTTGGCCATATTATTTAAAATTAGTTAATACACATAAACCCAAGATACTAAATATAGCTGAGGAAGAGTTGAGGAACACAAGCGGGATTGCATTGTCGCCATAGCAATGTAGAATATCATTTGTGAATTTGTTTAGATCTGGAAAAGGAGATTGGTTCACAGTTCCTTTTCATGGGCGGTGGGTGTGCGGGAGACTGAACTATGAAACAAAATTAAAACAATTCCGAGGCAGAGGCAAACATTCACAACACCATTCCTATACAATTATAACTATTTCCCTTCGGAACGCTTTTACCTTTAAGTACTCAATCTTCAATGTGGAAGCCGTTGTCCGTTTCTAGTTACTCTGCTAACTGATGGCTTGCAAGGCCACTTCACAGGACAATTAAGGCGTAGTCAACCATAATTGTTGTTGGATTGGAGTCACATGAAGGTCAGACTGAGCAAGTTCCTCAAATCCAAAGCTAACTGGATTTGTACAACAATCTGATAACTTCATTGTCACTTCCAATGTTTCAGACTGACATCATCTTTATATTTTCAAATTATCCAGCAAATGAATTCAAATTTTCAATTTTGAACTCATTCTCTTGGATTATTAGTCCAGTAATACAATTGTTATATTACATCTTACCATGCTTGGTGCTTTTAAACGAGTCACTTTACAGTCCCTTGTAATCATTGGCTTAGATTCATCTTCTTGAATATAGAGCTCATTATCTTCTATTGAATACAGAAGATTCACTGGTGGTTGAACTGGAGAGGAAAGCCAAAATGAAAATTTGTTTGCCTCGCACTTTAGGTTATCCTCAGACTCGATAGCACAGGCCCAAGGTGGTAGCTAAGGAAATAAAGGACATCATTGTTCAATAAGTCCTAATATTATGTTGCGTAACCAATAACAAAATACTTGGAAGTCTCAAGATAATCTTTAGCATCCTTTGTAATACTAGATTCGATGTTAATATAGCTATTCAATAATCTTCTATGTGGTGTTAACTAGCATCAGACCAAGTCACGCATTCCACTCCACAGAACATCACTCTGTAATTTATGAGTTTATGGTATTAAATTATTATGTTTCCATAGCAAACATGGCTAGAACCCTCCCCCCCCCACAAAAAAAAACCCTCTTTTTCCAACGTTAGTGGCGAGGCGCCAACTTGTGGCAACCAAGTGATAAATGCCATTAGTCCAGAAAGAATATGTTTAGGGGTGTATGTTCCTTCATATGGTGGCACAGTGGTTAGCACTGCAGCCTCATAGCTCCAAGGAGCCAGGTTCAATTCCCGCCTCGGGTGATAGTGTGGAATTTGCATTTTCTCCCCGCTCCTGCGTGGGCTTCCTCCGGGTGCTCCGGTTTCTTCCCACAGTCCAAAGATGTGTAGGTTAGGTGGATTGGCCACACCAAATTGCCTCTTAGTGTCCAAAAGGTTAGGTGGGGTTACTGGGTTATGGGGATAGGGTGGAGGCGTAGGCTTAAGTGGGGTGCTCTTTCCAAGGGCCAGTGCAGACTCGATAGGCCAAATCACCTCCTTCCGCACTGTAAATCCTATGATTCTATTCAAAGTTAGGCAACAGTTTTACAAAACCATTGCTGGTTCAGAGATTTGTTTTTAGCTTTTATAGTGACAAAGAAATTGATGCATTTACTGAAAACATTAGTTATAACGCGAGACTACGCAGAAGTAGCTAGATGTTCCAGGCCATTTGTGCACGTTTATAATAGCATTTACCCTTAGTTTGAGAAAATATTCTCAATTACATTTATCAAACAGATTGCCATATCCCTTTAGCTCCTTGTCCTTTATTCACCTATCCAATCTAATCTTCAGTATTGACATAGAACACGGATGGGAACATCCCACCCTTAAGTGTGGTGATAGGTGGGAAAACTGGCTTTTTTTGAGGGCATGATTCACATTGTATTGTCTGTATTCACGCATTTTCACACTGTATTGTTTGCTCCTCACCTCATTACTGTCGCAAAAACTGGAAGCACGTCAGATCGAGGGGGGGTGACCTCTGATTCGTGCACATCACCATGACATGTTTTTGTCCTCTGGGTGCTGTATTTAAAATACATCCACAATCAGTCTTCAAGGTCTCCAGGCCAGGATAGCCGCACGTAGGAACAAGCAAGGAGAGTACTACTCCCAAGTTCAGTGACACCTGCTGGATGCTGTCAAGGCCCGTCGGGATGTCCTCTACCCGAGTGATGGCTGGAGGTGGTCCACCAATGCCACCATTCTGGCTTGGGAGGTGGTGGCTTCTGTGGTCAGTGCAAAAGCAGTGCAGAAAAGATCTGCAATCCGGTACAGGAAAATGAAGATGAATGATCTCATCCATTCTTCTCATCAATCTCAACTCACACATTCACAAGCCCATCTGGACTTAGCAGGATGACACTCCACAGGGCTCTCAAACACTGCCAACTAAAGGCACATCACCACTCAATCGCTCACACACTTTTGGATCTCTATCTGGGCCATGTCTTTTGTACATCCCATCCTCATCCCGTCCACTGCCTGATCACCATCCATCCAAGACAGGCAGCCTTACCATCTGCTTGGCATGTACCCTGTTCACAATCTCTCCACTTCCCTGCATAAAGACAAGCTTACACACAATAGGAGGGGGAGGTCCTAGGCAGGGGATGGAATGACTGAAAATAAGGCCCTTACTCCATATGAGGGGCATGTCATCGCAGTGGCAGGAGTGGACAGGGACCATGCACGTGGCGACGGTGAGATGGGCTGTGCCAACCCAAGTAAGAACCCTGAACCGGCTCATCCCTCAGACAACCAAAGAGTCCATTCTTCTCGCCTTCCAGTCACTTGCCGTGCTTAAGTAATCTCGACTTTCCTTTGTAGGAACTTCTGGCAAGTGCCCAAGGGCATCATCCAGCCAGGCCCTCATCGTCAGCCATGAAGAAACTTTGAATGTAGAAGAGGAGCACAATTGAAGATGCGTCACAGTACTCACCCACAACCAGTGCAGAAACAGGAGGGAACTAGTTCTAGAATAGCCTTAGGGTCACAATCTGGTGAGCACAGCCCACAATCTGGACATCTGGGGTAATTGGTGCCCAAAGGACTGCTGGAGGTCAAGATCCTGCTAAGTCCTTTTCTGATGACGAGCCTTTGGACTTGGTCCTAACTTGGATGGTGGCGCTTCAGCAACAGTCAAGGGAATATCAGTTGTTGTCAGCTGCTTTGCAGATTGCAACAAATAATTTAGGTGTCTGTCAACCAGTGTTCAGTCTGAGATAATAGTGCCGGGCATGTTATGCACCAAGATCAACACTAGTAGGATGGTGTCCGCCTTGGTCCAGGACGAGGAGGGTTCACCTGCCCCATAGCAGGAGACCCAAAGTAGGCTGGGGCCATCCAAGTCTTGGTACTCCAAAGAAAGCACGCCAAAGTCATGACAAACAGGGTGTAGCAGTCAGCAGGTTGCCTCCAATGTAGATGTTGGGGATGCACCAAAATGTACCTGCAAGATTAGGAATTATTATGAGCACACCGGTGACACGGGCAATAACCACATATTGTAAATTTTGCACTACTGTTATTGGAATACCACCCATTTCACAACTTCTGTGTATGCCTCCTCTGTATTAGTTGTGTTGTTGTCTATTGCCCCAAAAGCCACTTGCAGATGTCAAAACCAGGTGTCTCGGATCAATGTTGTTGACACAATTGCCCCAAAAGCCACTTGCAGATGTCAAAACCAGGTGTCTCGGATCAATGTTGTCAGCTTCCACATCAGCACAGCACAGTATATGTGTGCACTCATTATTTCCAAAATCGTCCTTAATGTCAAGTCTGCTTGTGTAAGGAGCCTCATTCACATCATGTGCAGCTTGATGTGTTCTTCATTCTTACCTGATTAAGACTGAGGGCGGAGGTGGTCACCCATCTCCTCTGCATTATTGTAAGGTGAAGGTCTCGACTCCATCAAGACGTGTGTAAATGCGTGGAGAAGGGTCACTCCATTTACTTACTGTCCTCTGGCAGGATTTCCTTTCTATGAGGCCTTACACAGAGATTATGAGAGATCCTCGCTGCCTCAATGGCTAACCTCAGCAACTAATGTGACATTTACACATTTAAGTGCTGGTGCTCTGACCCTCAAAGGCACTTCATTTTGCTGGCGCTCAAGTCTCCAACCTTTGCAGTTGTATGTATTGAGGCCACAAGGCTCTCGTCACATGTTTTGAGTTGCCTCCTCTGACCTATACCCTCACCAAGGTCATTGAAGATAAAATCAGATGGTCATATGGTGTAATCAAATAAGCCATGGAGCAAGCTCTGGAAGTGCATATGGTAGCAT
Organism: Scyliorhinus torazame; assembly: GCF_047496885.1. Taxonomy (NCBI): domain Eukaryota; kingdom Metazoa; phylum Chordata; class Chondrichthyes; order Carcharhiniformes; family Scyliorhinidae; genus Scyliorhinus; species Scyliorhinus torazame. The sequence goes on along the minus strand of NC_092707.1, from coordinate 360,650,135 downwards.
CTGTCACTTTCAAAGGTACCAATGGAATGCAATCCACATTGTAATGAATCTGATAAGTGCTCTTTATTCTCAAGCGGTAACTTGAATGGTTTGTGGTGCGTTTGCATATTGCGGTTAGCAAGGGCCAGGGCTTCCCATGAGGGCAGACTGACTGTGTGTACTTTGCGATCCTCTGGTACTCTGAATCCATGGAAAGGTGGAGATGAATGTACACCCACAATGCAACAAAGGAGAAAGGGGGACAAAGGACACATGATATCAAATGGAGTTAGACCTGTGTGACATCCCCTGCTGCCTTGCCCAAGTGTGACATCTCAGTTAAACCATCAAGTTTAAAAGTTTTCCTGCTTTGGCAGATGGATCTCTGTGAGGGGTTCTGTCAAACTGAAGGCATGTTTCTACAGGTGCTCTGAGGTGTGTGGAGTGCTCCTGCCTCTACTATGTGACGACTACAATGTTGCAGAGACATTACAAGAGGCTATGCCTTCTGACTGGTGATGCCGGAGCACCCTTGTCCAGGTTGGACCTGCTCTCCACAAAGACACACGTAACTGAGCCTTCATTGTCCTTCCAGGGACCTGTAAATCAGTCTTCATTATCCTGGAAAGGACAATGGTTGGCAGAATGGTTGAGATCGGACTCTCAGATTCTGGCATTTGGTTGCAAGAATAGGATTAACAATGCTGGTGTGATGTGTGTCCACTTGCCCAAGAGGATGTAGACTACTACTCGTCATCGTTCTCTTGGAATCTGGTAGCTATGAGGATCTCATGTGCATGCCTGCCTCACCTGGCCCAAGCTATAGAACATACAGTGCAGAAGGAGGCTATTTGGCCCATCGAGTCTGCCCCGACCCACTTAAGCCCTCACTTCCACCCTATCCCCGTAACCCAAAAACCCCACCTAACCTTTTTGGTCACTAAGGGCAATTTATCATGGCCAATCCACCTAACCCGCAAGTCTTTGGACTGTGGGAGGAAACCGGAGCACCCGGAGGAAACCCATGCAGACACGGGGAGAACGTGCAGACTCCTCACAGACAATGACCCAACAGGGAATCGACCCTGGGATCCTGCCGCTGTGAAGCCACAGTGCTATCCACTTGTGCTACCGTGCTGCCCAAAATTCTTCCCCTGCAGCCTTTGCTTCCTCAAACTCTATTCGCCTTCATCTCTTTCAATGTCCTCCTCAGTTTGAGGCGTGTATGTCTGATCTGGCATGTCCTCCCCCTTTGCAGCACCAGGTTGTGCAATGTGCAGCAGACGATGATCCAGGAGACCGTTTGGCAAGTGTATCAGAATACTCTGCCAGATCTATTGAAGCACTTAAACCGCATCTTCAAGATGCCAATGCTCTGCCCTCAGGTAGTAATAGGAGCATTGTTGTACCTTCTTTCTGCAGGGTTTTGTGGTCGCTACATGGGCATCATCAATCAGGTCCTTTGTGCGAATACTCTTTGTCAAGGAGGAGCCAATTCTGTCTGGTCCATCAAAGATGTCAGGGATCTTGATCTGCCCAAGATAGATCAGTTGCTCCGTTCTGGTATCTCACACACACCTGCATTTTTTGCCTCTTAGGGTCACATACCAGCTAAATACTGAGCAAGTGGAATCCTTTCCTGCTCATGTATTGGAATACCTGTTGCTAGGGAGCTTTGATAGCCACCGAATTGCAGTAAATAGCATCCTGCATATGTGGAAAATGGGCAATCTCAGCAAAGCCCAGAGTTCTGGCCTGCTGTCTCTTTTGATCTTTAGCGAAGTGCATGTGTGAGTCTTCACAAAAAACTACAGCTGTCACCTCATGTATGCAATTGTGCGTTGACACTTGGGAGATCCTGCACAGGTACCCTGTAGAGCCCTGGAAGGAGCCATTAACTTGGATGTTAAATGCAGCCATTATTGCAGAGCCACTGGTAATCAACGGCCTCATAGTCCCCCGGCGGCAGTGGAGAATGTGGCAAATGTGAGTCACAGTATCACTGGACATGTGGAGCTTTTGGTGACACGGTCTCTCACTCATCTGTATATACGACAAGGTCCATCTACCCTCAGTCTCTACGGGCCCTAGGTGCCATGTCCGTGATACTCATTCTCTGCATCTGGAGGGGGCCCTGCTGCCCCTTGCTCGAGGATTTAACTCGAGGGTTTAAACCTGGCGCTGCAATCACATTTATCTCTGCCTTTTCTCATGCCTGTTGCGAAAATGCAGATGACAACAAATCCAGCCTCTGTCTTCCTAAAGTATCTCCCTCTGTGGCATCAATGAGAAAGAAAAACATGAGTCACCACAAGGTTCCAAAGCTCCAATTTCCATAAATTTGTAATGTGGCTAGGGCTTGGATCCACTGACACTGAAATCCTGACCAGCGCAAGGTATGTTTGACGAAACACCTTCCGAAATCCCCCCACCCTATTGATATGACTGGCTGCTCGGACGTTGGTTTGATCATAGAATTTACAGTGCAGAAGGAGGCCATTCGGCCCATCGAGCCTGCACCGGCTCTTGGAAAAAGCACCCTACCCAAGGTCAACACCTCCACCCTATCCCCATAACCCAGTAACCCCACCCAACACTAAGGGCAATTTTGGGCACTAAGGGTAATTTATCATGGCGCTGTAATCCTCAATCACCTCACTGTGATCCTCATGAGGTCAAATGGTCCTTAAGGAACTGACTGTGATTATTGGAGGTGGCTCTGTGACCTCTCAGGTGTGAACCTGCCATCACTAAGACTGTAAGCTCCTGCTCTAAAACACGTCTGGAGCTTGCATTGATATTTTTCAAATATAGAATGTCAACCAGTCAAAAGAAGTTTGCTATCTGTGAAACACTCTGGGATGTCCCAAGGTTGTGAAACATGCTATATAGGGGCTGGTTTAGCACAGAGCTAAATCGCTGGCTTTTAAAGCAGACCAAGGCAGGCCAACAGCACAGTTCAATTCCCGTACCAGCCTCCCCGAACAGGCGCCGGAATGTGGCGACTAGGGGCTTTTCACAGTAACTTAATTTGAAGCCTACTTGCGACAATAAGCGATTTTCATTTCATTTCATATAAATTTACGTTCTTTCACTTATTTTCAACACCAGGACTGAAATGCGAAAATTTTATGTCATTATTTAAAATACATTTTTAGCTGTAAATACTCAGCCTAAAGGGGCTAAAGGGGCAGAGTTATGATAACCAGCTTATAGCATATTTGGAGTTACACAAATGTTTATCCCTGTACAACTGTCATAGAAAGTAAAAGATTTCCTTCTGTGTAGATTTGCCTGACACAGTACCAACCCTCAATCTAAAGAAATCATTTCAGTTGATGTACACTTCACTATCCTTCAGAATGTCTTTTTCATAGAAATACTGGCGAAACCAATCAATATGTTCACAGTCGCCGAAATTATACAGACCTTGTTATCGCTGTGGGTAACTGCCGCTCCAAGAACACGGGGTTAAATGTTCTATTACTTTTATGACTGGTTGTTAATCTCAAACGAATGCACTCCATTGCTTTCTTCTCCGGATTCCCTGCATTATCAAGGAAAGGCTCTTAACGTGTCTTAGGTATGCCACTATCCTAATTCGGCAAGACACACTTCCATTAGTTGCAGCTTTAATTGGCACCTCAGTGCAATGCACCGGTCCTCCAAATGGCCCTCTGAGCTATTCCTCGGATTAATTTTGTGTTGTGCTACCCTTTCAGGCTGTAAGATCGTGGTGCCAAGGCCTCATCGCCAGACCAGCTTGGACCCTCCCTTTTATGAGTGCGGTAATTCATGCCATAATCCTGGGGTACATTATGTTCTTGTATCCGTTCCTCTAAATCTTTATGCCATTTTGATTGTAGAGGATATCCTGTAATCACTAAGCAGGTATGCCTGTGCCCTGTTGGCAGATTATCCCGCCTCCCATGAAACCCGAGAATGGTCTTATAATTCCTTTTAACCACTTAGTATCCTGACTGTGTGTATGCCAAACAGTCCATTAATGAGCCAGAAAGCTGTCAGACCAAGGCACCTGTAACAATGATCCTGTGCACAACAGAGAGGTAAAGACCAATACTTCAGCCTCTCTTCCCACCTGGGGTCCCGGATGTTCCAACTCGCCAAATATCGCTACCTCCGGATTCTGGGCCACTCCCACACTCAGAATCTCAGACATCATATCTGAGAACTCCCGCCAGAATCCCCTCATCCTCGGACATGCCCAGAACATGTGGACATGGTTCTCGGGCTCCCCCGCACACGCACCTATCCTATAACTCCCACAGCTAATATCAACTCAAGATGGCGCCGGAGCGTGGCGACTCTCTGCGAGTTCTCTTCCACAGATCCTCTTCCCACATCTCTTATAACTGTACTAACCTTTTAAAATTTAATCCTAACACTATCTCCAACCTTTCTCATTTACTTACAGGCATGAAGATCCTCCGACTTTCGTGGGCCGATTCACATGACCCAAATGGACACCTCCAATGACCCGACCCTGGCCTTGATCTGGAAGTGGATGACGCCCAACCCGACAGTCCGACCCCCGTCCTCGCATAGGACCCGACCTGGCTCTCGGAGCGCCCAACCCGGCCTGGAGAGCGACCACGGTCCCCGGAGGGCCCAGTCCAGTTCCCGGAACGCCCGACTCGGTGCCAGACCACAGACCCGGCCCGAAGAGGACCAACCAGCTCCCCAACTTACCAGCAGATGGAGGAAAGGAGGGTCCACATGGAGGCCCAGGTAAGTTCTTCCAAGGCATGATTCAAGGAGCACCTGACCAGACCACCAACGTTGGAACCGAACACGTGACTCCGCGCAACCTGACCCAGGAAGACCATGCCTGTGACTCAAACTCGGACTAAACACCCCCAAAACAGCGAAGACCCCACACAACGACCCGAACGCACTGAAAGGTAGACCTGTTCTCACGGAACCCGAGACCCGACCGGACTGCAAACATCCCTCCTCTCCCCAGCATATTCCTGGCAAATGTCCAGTGATCGAAAACAAGTTGGACAACCTTACCTGTAGACTTACCTCTCAAGAGGGAATTCAGAGACTGCAGTGTGCTCTGACTCACAGAGAAATGGCTCACCCATGCCTCACCGGGCCGTGCCATACACCCTGAACGGCTTCTCAGTACATCGGATGGACCGCATGGCGTCATTGGGCAAAGCTAAGGGTGAAGACGTTTGCCTCCTTATCAACTCCTCCTGGTACTCGGATGTGGTGACCCCGGCGAACTACTGCTTCTTGGACCTGGAATACCTGACTGTGAAGTGCCACCCATACAACCTTCCACGGGAGTTCACTTCTGCCACCATCACGGTGGTCTGCATCCCACCCCAGCGGAAGTGAAGAAGGTGCTTGATGAATTGTACACCGCTATAAATATCAATGAAATGGAACACCCGGAGGCCTTGATCATCGTGGCCGCGGACTTCAAACAGGCCTACCTCAAGAGTGTACGACCAAAATTCCACCAACTCATCTGTCCCACCAGGGGTACCAACATCCTTGACCACTGCTACACAAATTATCATATCATAGAATTTACAGTGCAGAAGGAGGCCATTCAACCCATCGAGTCTGCACCGGCTCTTGGAAAGAGCACCCTACCCAAGGTCTACACCGCCACCCTATCCCCATAATCCAGTAACCCCACCCAACACTAAGGGCAATTTTGGACACTAAGGGCAATTTATCATGGCCAATCCACCTAACCTGCACATCTTTGGACTGTGGGAGGAAACCGGAGCACCCCAAGAAAACCCACGCACACACGGGGAGGATGTGCAGACTCCGCACAGACAGTGACTCAAGCCAGAATTGAACCTGGGACCCTGGAGCTGTGAAGCAATTGTGCTATCCACAAGACTACCGTGCTGGTATCAAGGGCGCCTACCGATCCATCCCCCGACTGCACTTTGGAAAATCGGATCATAAGATGGTGCTCCTTCTCCCGGCATACAAGCAGAAACTTAAGCGGGAGAATCCGGTTAAGAAGGTCGTGCAATGCTGGTCAGAGGCAACGGAGGAGCTCCTATGCAACTGCTTGGAGTCAGTGGACTAATCCGTATTCAAGAACGCAGCAACCAACCTAAACGAGTATGCCACCACTGTTACAGACTTCATCAGCAAGTGTGTAGGCGATTGCGTGCCAACGACGACAGTACATACGTTCCCCAACCAGAAACCATGGTTTAATCGGGAGATTCAATCACTACTGAAGGCCATGTCAGGCGACCCTGACCTATACAGGAAATCCAGGTACAATCCCCACAAAGCCATCAGGCATGGCGAGAGACAATACCAGACTAAGCTGGACTCACAGATTAAAGACACGTCCTCGGAATCCCCGGGGGGACGCGAGAATCGCGCCCCGCCGCCGGCTTACCTATTCTCCGGCGCCGATTCCCGGGCGCCCGCGTGATCATTGCCCCACCGGTCGGGGACCGTTGAAAGCGCCCCCCCCCCCCCACCCCGGCGAATCTCCTGGTCCGACGGACCAAGTAGCCGCCGAGTTTGGCCGAGTCCCGCCGGTGTGGGTTACTCAGATCCGACACGGCGGGACCTGGAAGGTGTGTGAGGGAGGGCTGTCTTGGAGGGGATCCGACCCCGGGGGGGGGGGGGGCCACGGTGGTCTGGCCCGCGATCAGGGCCTACCGATCGGCGGGCGGGTTCCGTGGGGGCTTATGTTCCTCCACGCCAGGCCCCTGTAGGGCTCTGCCATATTGCCCGGGGGCCGGCGCAGAGAAGTGAACCCCCGCGCATGCGTGGAATCACGCTGGCCGCAGCGCCCATGCGCGGAATCACACCGGCTGCAGCGCGTATGCGCGAACGAACACCGGCCTTTCCGCGCCGCCTGGAGCTGCGGGGACAACTCCATCGCCGACCTAGCCCCCTAGGAAGGGGCGCATTCCTCAATATTGGGGACCATTGACGCTGGAGTGATTGGCGCCGCCTTTTACTCCGGCGTTGGAACTTGGCTGCGGGATTGGAGAATCCCGGCCACGGAGTATCATCAGTTGCGGCAAGGCTTAAGCAACATAACAGGCTACAAAGCAAAGCAGAGTAGACACGCCAGCAGCAATGCACCCCTTCCCGATGAATTCAATGCATTCTGTGCTAGTTTCAAGCAGGAAATCAACAAACTGTTGTCAATTGCCCCAGCAGCCTCGGACACACCCATAACTACCGTCACAGCTCCCGAAGTCTGATCAGCCTTCCTGAAAGTGAATCCTCGGAAAGCAACGGGTCATGACAAGTCCCTGGTCGTGCTCTCATATCCAGTGCAGACCAACTGGCGGGTGTGTCCGCGGACATCTTCAACCTCTCCCTACTCTGTTCCGAGATTGCCATCTGCATCAAGACCAGCACATGGCTAAATCACTGGCTTAGAAAGCAGACAAAGGCAGGCCAGCAGCATGGTTCAATTCCCGTACCAGGCGCCGGAATGTGGCGACTAGGGGCGTTTCACAGTAACTTCATTGAAGCCTACTTGTGACAATAAGCGATTTTCATTTCATTTTTCATTTCATACCGGTGCCAAAGAAGAACCAGGTAATGTGCCTCAACGACTACCATCCAGTGGCCGTGACATCTATCATTATGAAGTGCTTTAAGAGGTTGGTCATGAACCATAAGATACATAGAAGATAGGAGCAGCAGGAGGCCTTTTGGCCCTTCGAGTCTGCTCCATTTATCACGATCATGGTTGATCATCCAACTCAATAGCCGAATCCTGCTTTCCCCCCGATACTCCCAGGTGCCTTGATCCAATGCAATTTGCATACCTCCACAACCGGTCCACAGGAGACGTCATCTTCCTGGTCCTACATTCATCCCTGGAGCATCTTGACAACAAGGACTCCAACTTCAGACTCCTATTCATTGACTACAGCTCCATCTTCAGAACCATAATCCCAGCCAAGCTCATATCAAAACTCCAAAACCTAGGACGTGGCTCCTCCCTCTGCAACTGGATCCTCGACTTCCTGACCCATAGCCCACAATCAGTAAGGATAAAGAACACCACCAGCTCCATGATAGTCCTCAATACCGGAGCCCCGCAAGGCTGCGTACTTAGCCCCCTACTATACTCCCTATACACACACGCGACTGTGTGGCAAAGCTCGGCTCCAACTCCATCTACAAGTCTGACACGACTGCAGTGAGTTGGATCTCGAACAACGATGAGGCAGAGTACAAGAGAGAGATAGAGGACCTAAGTCGTGGTGTAACGACAACAACCTCTCCCTCAATGTCAGCAAAACTAAGGAGTTGGTCACGGACTTCAGGAAGCGAAGTATCGTGCACACCCGTCTGCATCAATGGTGCAGAGGTGGAAATAGTTGATAGCTTCAAATTCCTCGGTATGCACATCACCAACAATCTGTCCTAGTCCACCTATGTCAACGCTACTATTATGAAAGCACAACACTGCCTAGACTTCCTCAGGAACCAAAGGAAATTCGGCATGCCCACATTGACGCTTGCCACTTTTTACAGATGCACCATAGAAAGAATCCTATCTGGCTGCATCACAGCCTGGTATGGCAACTGCCCAGCTCAAGACCATAAGAAACTACAGAATGTCTTGAACACAGCCCAGTCCATCAAGCGAAACCGCCTCCCATCCATTGACTCTGTCACACCTCCAGCTGCCTTGGGAAAGCGGGCAGCATAATGAAAGACCCCTCCCACCCAGGTTCTTCTCTCTTCCAACCTCTTCCATTGGGCAGGAGGTACAAAAGTCTGAGAACATGCACTAACAGGTTCAACAATAGCTTTGTCCTCGCTGTTACCAGACTCCTGAACGGCCCTCTTATGGACTGAAATGATCTCTTCACACATCTTCTCTATGGAGTCGTACTACACTCCGTATGCTTCACCCGATGCCTGTGTTTATGTATTTACATTGTGCACATTGATGTCCTATGTTTTTTAAAACATTTAGATTATCCAATTATTTTTTTTTTACAATTAAGGGGCAATTTTTAGTGTGGCCAATCCACCTAACCTGCACATCTTTGGGTTGTGAGGGTGAAACCCACACAGGCACGGGGAGAATGTGCAAACTCTACATATAAAGCGACCCGGGGCCGGGATCGTCCTTTGTTTTTTCATTTCTGGAACGATCTGTCTGAACTGTACGCAGAACACTACTTTTCATCGTATCTCGGTACATGTGACAATAAATCAAATCCAAATCTTCCACCCATGCAAAAAAACGACTCATCCTCACAACCATCATGTGGGTCCTATGCACCACCTTAAACTGGATGAGGCTTAACCTCTAACACGACAAGGATGTTTACACCCTCCGCAGGGTCTCTTTGCATGTCTCTGCCCGCCCCTCCCCAAACAACTCCTCCTCCCATTTCTGCTTGATATCCTCCACCCGAGTGCCCTCCCTCTCCATCAGCTCACTGTAGATGTCCAACACTCTCCCGTCCCCAATATCATCCTTCAAGAAGAGCTTGGCTTGCAAGATCAGAGGCTGCAGCCCCGGGAAGGACTGCACCTCTGTTTTCACAAAGTCCCGCACCTGCAGGTATCTGAAGCCATTTTCTTGGGCAGTTCATACTTGCCCCCTATAAACAAGTCCCTGAAGTACTCTATCCCCACCTGCCACTATCCCCGGAACCTCGCATCCACATATGGAATATTGTGTCCAATTTTGGTCTCCTTATTTGAGGAAGGATGTGGTGGCATTTGAGGCAGTTCAGAGGATGTTCACCAGATTGATTCTGGGGATGAAAGGGTCGACATGTGAGGAGAGATTAAATAGTTTGGCATTTACTCGCTGAAGTTTAGAAGGATGAGAGGGGATCTGATCGAGATATACAAAATACTCAAAGGGATTAATAAAGTAAAAATAGACCAAATGTTCCCCCTTGTGAGGCAATCTAGAATGACAGGTCATGGATATAGGTTGAGAGGTGGTACATTTAGAACTGAAATGAGGAGGAACTACTTCTCGCAGAGGGTGGTGAATTTGTGGAACTCGCTGCCCAATATTGTGGTGGAATCAGAGTCATTAAATGGTTTCATGAAGGAGATAGATTTATTTCTAATTAAAAATGGAAAGGGATATGGGGAACAGGTGGGGAGATGAATTTGAGGCCAGGAAGGGATCAGCCATGATCTGACTGAATAGTGGAGCAACTCGAAGGGCTGAATTGTCTATTTCTGTTCCAATCCCTATGTTCCTATGATCCAGCCCCACCATCACAAACCTGTGATTGTCACATATCATGTCCTTTAACTCGGAATGTTGCCTGCATTGGCTCCACACCCACAACGCTGAAACCACCACTGGGCTCACGGAATACTGGACCGGTGAGAAGGAAGGGGTGCCAACAACAGTACCCTTAGACTCGTCCCCTTACACGATCCCTCCTCCATCGGCCCCCACATCGACCCCTCCTACACTGCACATTTCCTCACCATTGCGATGTTCGCCACCCAATAATAATTCAGCAAACTCGGCAAAGTCAGTCGCCCCCTCCTTCCCCTTTCCAAAAACACCCTCCTCACCTGTGGGGTCTTTCCCACCCCAAACAGACCCCCAAATTATCCCGTTTACCTTTTAAAAAAGGACTTGGGGACAAAGATGTGAAGTCCCAGCTCACTTATGACCTCCTCTGAGACACTCTTCGCCATTCTGGCCTAGAGGTCACTTCCATCCCACACCATTTAGTCACTTTTGCCCCCTTCCATGTGGAGGCCTTGCCCTGCTGACCTGTTGAGTCCACCTGGAAAAGGCAAACACCCACCAGTTGACTGCAGAAGCCAGACGCCGTGAAACCAAACCTCAAGTTTTCAGCGCTTTAATTGGAAAGATGGAACTTTAAGTTTCTACTTTTAACCTTTGTACATGTACTTGAACGAACTTTGTCACTTCTACCTAATAACTTTTAGCAGCAGATTTTGTAATTAACCGTTATCTTGTTTAAAACTAAAGCTGGTCTGCCCGTTTCCGCCCCCCCCCCCCCCCCCAAAGCTGAACCGCTCGTAAATTCAAAGGGGGCTACATACACATACATATAAATTATTAGCTCATGGATGACTTTGAGGAAACACCTTTTATGTGTTTCTGACATTGTTATTTGTAGTAGTAGCAGTTTTCATGCGTTGTGATTTGTGCAAAGAGTCCGAAAAGCGGGTGGGCAGAAAATAGTTAATTAACAGAAACTGAAAATGCTCTTAACAAAAAAAAAAAAGGATAATTGCTTTCCTCAGTCAGTAATGACTCACAAAATCTGCAGCAATGTCAGCTTTAAATAATGATGCGATCGGGTCAGTAGCTTCTGGTTATTCAATGAGGAATTTCACTGCAGAGAATCCCCCTCAGTTAAGGAGGAAGCTGTCAAAACCAGGACAATTGATTTTAAAAAGCTGCTGACAAACATGGCATGTTTCAGGATTTGTCATACCTACATCTTCATTCAGAATGTGATAGCCACATTAAAACCCCCTTGCAGTTCACCAACAAGTTCTCACTGTTGAAGTGTTGTATGCAGCATGATAATGGTAATGGGCCAAAAATACTAGGAATTCCCCACATACCTGGATGCACTTAACAGCTTTTGGTTCATTGAGAGAAAACACTTGTAGATACAAGTGACCATAACACTTCAGCATCATTATGCAATGATCCTTAAACAATTCCATATCGATTAACTTGGTTTTTTCTTTCACTGCATAAACCATCTGCCAGTTCTTCATTCCAGGGGAAGAAACTGGTGCCTTCATCAGCTAAAGAAGAAGAACACAAGAATTCAGAGCTTAGTAAGAGTTCCCTCAACAATTGAAGTGTTTCTATCTGTTACAGACAGGAGGTACATGTTGGAAATTCAGATGCACGTTACACATTTAAAAAAATCAATGGTCAGGAAATTGTCTGCAGTAAATGCACAATTACCTGATATTGTCTCCAGTTCATTGATGAAGTGGGGGAATTGTATTGGCTGGATTGTTCTACAGAGAGTTGGAATGGGCTTGATGGCCTCCTTCTGTGCTGTAATGACTCTATGCTCCCCGGGAGGAACACAAAGTCAAAAAATAACTTTTTATACAACCCCATTCAACATTTCAAGATAAATGTGTTTTCTTTATGGAGATGTATTTTCGTTGATGTCATTTTACTCTCCTCCAACCCCAAGAAATGTACTTTTCTTCCTATTCTCCTTCTGTATTCCCCTATGCAAGCATTCTTCAGCTGAATGAATTTACCCAACTGAGCAGGCAGATGATTCATACCAAGGCTTTTGCCTGTGTCAGTGCTGTTCTATAGTAAGCCGCAGGGAACTGCATGAGAGTGGTCCAGGGTGGCTCTCCCTCTTTATAGGAAAGGCAGAGGGAGAAAAAGTGGAGAGGACTTTTCCATAAGAAATTGTGAGGCAGTAGACAGAGGCAGGGAGATAGTAGGATTTTAAAAAGTGAGGCTAATGTGTAGCCACGTAAAATGGCTGCGTTCCGATTAATGTGGCCAAAACCCAGTTTGAAATGGCTAACCCGAAAGACTGCTGGGAAAAGCAGCTAACAAGACACAAGCAGGCAGCTGCAGACAGTATTGCATATTCGGCTCTGGGGAAGTTAGCCCAGATCGATACTCAGGGCTATCAACAGCCCATCAACCCAGGTATTTGCAGTTACATTCAGGACTGTTTGCAGCCCATCTATTCAGACATCTGCAGTTAAATCGGCTATCCCCGGGAACAATTGCAACATATTAGCAGTTGAATACCGGGCCAGACCTGTCGGCGCCTGCAGTGGCCGAAACAAAGACAGGTGAACGACCACCTCCCGATCGAGGAATCGCCTCACCATTGGACACATCGACCCCAGGGATTGGGAACAAATCCAATCACTTGGGACTCAGGGTCAAGGGCCGCCCCGGGAGGCGGGAAGCCCCTGGGCCCTATAAAAGTGAAGGGCCAAGTTCAGATCTCTCTCTCTCCTCTTCGCCTGCTCGAGACCTTCGCAAGACCAGCAACCGGCAACTGAAAGTTTTAATTCAGCGATCGCTATCCGGTAGAGACACCTAGCCACCGACCTGTAGCAGCCTTTTGAATCCTGCGGGCCAGATATGATTGGACAAGCCATTCGTTTCCCTGACCTGGTGGGCTCTTCCTAAGTTAAGTATTGGCCAGTAGTGATAGGTTTATTATATAGATAGTAGTATTAGTGTATTAATATTGCTTGTTGTATATAATAAATGACCGTTGTTTTAATCCTTACGAAGCGGTGTGCTGTATTATTAATCATAACCTGAACTTGAACCACGTGGCGGTATCATAAAGATACCTGGCGACTCATGAGCAAAGGTGACGTAATCAGAGCAAATAGACTAAGGCTAAAAAGAGCAACATAATTGGCGACTCCGGTGGGACCCGACTTAGAAGTGGAAAACCACTCCGGGAGAACCCCAACATTTTGAATTAGTATCCAATCGGAAACAAAAAAAAAACCCACAAGTGTTCAAGCGGTTCTGGTTAATAATTCACAATTCGGAAGTGTGTATATGCATGCGTAACTAACAGGGTTATAAGGCAAAACTGATAAGATTTTTTGTTGCGTCAAAACTATCGGCAGTTGGTATTTCGGAAATTAGCGCAAGCCGTACCCGCATCTACCACACCACCTTAGCCCCCTGTTCCAAATTCGAACGTAACGAGCAGATAAGAGAGAGCCATGCAGGCAAAGCAAGCGATGCAGCGCCTCATGATCCCCAAAGATTTTGCTGTCGCACCAGTCAGCAGCGTAGGAGCGGGACAGTGTCCCGTTTGGGAAGTGGAAATCCGCAAAATTCTGCAGGGCAAAGGATGGCCCATGTGGAAGGATTTCTGCAATAACGACGACTCAGGTCCTGGAAGTATAGGGCATACTTGGTGGGAGAACCTGAGTGAGATCCACAAAAAGAGTTTAGCAAAAGAGCGCAAGCCGATGGCAATTGTGTCCTGTCTGGCACAATTGCGAGGCACAGAGGAGGTCGTCAGGACGCTCCGCAAGGAAATAGAAGGCATACATCGGATGAGTAAAATCGATGTATGCGAAATTGAGAAAGAGAACCTGGAGTTAAAAGGGAAATTAGCAGCAAAGGACGAAGAGGTGGCTGACGCCAAAATGGGGTCACCAATCTTGTCTGGCGCACTTGAGTAGTTTCCAGTCACAATATGAAAAGGCTTATCAGGACCTGCAGCGTGCAGTCCTGGTAAAGAAAGAAACAGAAAAGCAGTTAGAGACGCTCCAGAAACAACGCAGTGATCTCAAGGCAGCCTTGAGAGCGCTCCACGCCACAACCACGGAACAAAGGCAGAGTACTTTGGACCATGCAATGTGCCGAAAGCAGATTGCAGACTTGAAAGCACTGCTCTGTCCAAAAGGGATTTCAAGAAACCTTTGGGGAAAGTTTAGACCAGGAAGACGGCCCTGATTGGGAAGAATTGCAAGAGGCAGCGCAGAGATATGTTCAGGGAGCATGTGCGCAGGGAAAATCCCAAAGGAGGAAAGCACCCCCACCCCCCACACAACAGATAATACAGGCTCCCATGAACCCTGTAACAACCCACCGCACCGCCACAGCAGACGAGGCGGAGGTCTTATATTCCACCCCCCTCACAGTGACCCAATTACGGGACGCATGTGCCAAAATCACACCATTCCTCCCCGCTTCAGACCCACACCATTTCTTTGCCACCGTCAAACAACAGGCGACCATGTACGGCCTGGATGAGAAAGAGCAAGTAAAGCTCACGGTCCTCAGCTTAGACCCATCGGTCGCAGCAGCCCTTCCCGACCCACAGAATGTAGGAGGAGGCACCCTTGCAGAAATGCATACCGCGATCCTGGATGCGATCGGGTACAACCGGGGCGACCCCTTAGACGGTCTGAATAAATGCAGACAGAAAAAGTCTGAACACCCCACAGCGTTCGCAGGACGCTTGTGGATTCATTTTGAAGCCGTTTTCGGCAACGTAGATCATGCCCATTTGTTCCCAGACAATATGGCCAAGTGGACCCGCACCCTTATCTCTCATGCCACGGAAGCAGGACAGAATGCCTGTAGCAATTATGACCCCTCGGAGGAGGCTCATAATGAAAAGTGGGTGGTCAAAAGATTGTCCCGCGTTTGGGAACAAGTGGCTCACGGCAAATCAGCAACTAGAACCACCGAGGAAAACCAAGCCGCTGCAGACGTGCAGGCAGTAAGAACCACTCTCCACAACCCCGCCTGGGTAAACGAGGGAAAGAACAGCCCCCCAGCCAAACCGCAAGAGTGCTACAATTGCGGACAGTTGGGACATTTTGCTAAAGAATGCAATGGCCCTAAAAAACCACAGAGTGCCCAACCGACAGGCACTCTCAATAATAAAAAGGCAGAGCCCATAGCGACCAAGAACTGAGGTGTCCACATGATGATTTAAAGGAGACACTTGGTGAAAAGTGTTGTCCTTCCTGATGGAACCTGCAGAATGTTTTATGTTGTCTGTTTGTTAAATGTTGTTCGTCCTACAGGAGAATTTTCTCACCGCCCCACACTCATTCACCTGAACTTTGTAGCTCTTTTCCAAACGGACAAGCCAGACGCTTGTTCAGCGGTACCAACTTGTCCACAGATACCTGGTCACCAGACCAGACGCCCATTCAGAGGAACTAGCTTTTCAGCTGATACCTGGTCACCAGACCAGACGCCCGATAGTAGCTACTCTTCTGATTTGATGGTAGAATCTGAACAGTAACCCCACCATGAGGACTACATTTTTGTCCGTTCTTTGGTCGCTCAGGCAGTGGAGAAATGGCGTGAGACCCGCCCTGCCTGGGGACCCCCCCCGTTGGTCAAAAACGCTCGGGTAGGGAAGATACGGTATTGGTAGCCGTCCTACCCGGGGACTCCATCCAAATCTTACCCGTCGCGGCCCACATGCACCTCATTCGAACTTTTCTTTCAAAAACAGTTTTATTTTATTTAGGCAACCTATGGGTTGCTGCCACATGCTATTTACATCCTGGAACATTTGGATGATAAACTTAGCACTGGTCCACCATTGGGAAGTGTGCCGTGTCTAAACATTTGTTTTGAAAAAAAAAATTGGGGGAGAGTCACATACTGTGACCAATTATAAGGGTTTAATTGGCCCCAAGAAGGACAGACACACTAACACACCAGATATTAAACCGAAGTATTTACACACACTACGCTTGTCTTACAGAACTCCAGAAGCTCCAAGTCCGGAGAAAACCAGCGAACACAGGAAAAGGAAAGAAAGAAGACAGCCATGAGGACTCCTTTCATCGTGCTCAACATGTTCGTTCTGGACTTTTGGTTGCGCGGGAACATGGACCCCATCACTCCAAACCCCTTTACTGTTAACACTTCACGGCCCAGTAGTACCGAGGGCCCAGTCACCAACCACGCTGCATTATCCTGGTGTGCCACGTTCATAACTTGGTACTCCTTATCGTACATCATTGAGGCACTGTTGGCATTGGCTATACTCAGTTGTGCGGTACAGACCATGCGCCTCCGCAAGTGGAAAAGGAGAGTGTATCGCGCTCGAACCCCGGTCTATCGGATCCGATCCCCGATATTCGGCTATGACCAGACCCCAGACCCCCGCGACATATGAATAATAAAACATGCACTGGCGGTTTTTCCTGTAAATAAAAAGAAAATGTATGGAAATGTATGACCCTGAGCTTGACTGCCAAGCCAGGAAAGAGTATATTAAATGTTGTGATTGTTATTGTATGTTTAGAGAGATAAGATTGTATAATGCTTGAAGAATTGTTTAGGTAAAAATAGAGGTTCCCAGTTTATTTTTTTATAGATACATGCCCCTGCCTGACATAGCGCCCTCAAGAATTGTTTAGGTAAATTTTTGTGCATAGCTAGGGTCAGAGTAGTGGCCATGTAGGAGGTACCCCCCCCCCCCCCCCCCCCCCAGTCAGGGAACGAGGTGGGCAAAATTTATGTGATCCTTCACGCTTCATGTTAGGATCACAAGGCGGGTATGTAGCCACGTAAAATGGCTGCGTTCCGATTAATCTGGCCAAAACCCAGTTTGAAATGGCTAACCCGAAAGACTGCTGGGAAAAGCAGCTAACAAGACACAAGCAGGCAGCTGCAGACAGTATTGCATATTCGGCTCTGGGGAAGTTAGCCCAGATCGATACTCAGGGCTATCAACAGCCCATCAACCCAGGTATTTGCAGTTACATTCAGGACTGTTTGCAGCCCATCTATTCAGACATCTGCAGTTAAATCGGCTATCCCCGGGAACAATTGCAACATATTAGCAATTGAATACCGGGCCAGACCTGTCGGCGCCTGCAGTGGCCGAAACAAAGACAGGTGAACGACCACCCCCCGATCGAGGAATCGCCTCACCATTGGACACATCGACCCCAGGGATTGGGAACAAATCCAATCACTTGGGACTCAGGGTCAAGGGCCGCCCCGGGAGGCGGGAAGCCCCTGGGCCCTATAAAAGTGAGGGGCCAAGTTCAGATCTCTCTCTCTCCTCTTCGCCTGCTCGAGACCTTCTCAAGAACAGCAACCGGCAACTGAAAGTTTTAATCCAGCGATCGCTATCCGGTAGAGACACCTAGCCACCGACCTGTAGCAGCCTTTTGAATCCCGCGGGCCAGATCTGATTGGACAAGCCATTCGTTTCCCTGACCTGGTGGGCTCTTCCTAAGTTAAGTATTGGCCAGTAGTGATAGGTTTATTATATAGATAGTAGTATTAGTGTATTAATATTGCTTGTTGTATATAATAAATGACCGTTGTTTTAATCCTTACTAAGCGGTGTGCTGTATTATTAATCATAACCTGAACTTGAACCACGTGGCGGTATCGTAAAGACTCATGAGCAAAGGTGACGTAATCAGAGCAAATAGACTAAGGCTAAAAAGAGCAACAAATGTAATGGAACAAGGTAAAGTCCTCAAGGAAGCAGATCTGGATCAGTAGATCCAAACCAAAATCAACCCCCTCCACCACCATACTTCTGAACCCGCTTCATTTTTAATGTCAATAAGGCTGTGTCATTGCACCAACAACCATCTCCATGTTCCTCGCTACAATACTGCATCTCACCACCAGCAGATTATCCATGAGTGGAGATAATCTATAGAACAGACAGGAAACGGCCTTCAATCCAAAACCACTCCAAGCTCAATCTCGGAGCTTCGGTATGTAGATGACACTTGTGAAAGACTTTGTTGGGAACATGCAGAGGCGAAATCGAAGCCTCAAAGGGAGCGTACAAATCTCCATGCAACCCATCTACCCAACCCTTCAAACAGCAACTGCCCTGCATATGGCTGAGTCTGCAGATCATGCATTGGACTGATCAGTCATCACAGAACTCAGTGAAATGGAGTGGAAGCAAGTCATCCTCGATCTCGAGAGACCACCCAAGAAGAAGATGGACAGCTCGCAACTTACTGCAGTAGAAATTTAAGCTGAGAATACTACACACTCCTTTTTAGGAGTTAAAAACACGCTGCTCAATTTATTTATTTAACCACAATGGGCTGTTCCTTTCATCACTGCTTGAATGGCATCCTATATGCCAGCTGTGCAATGCTTGGATGCACTGACACCTTTATTTTAATTTATTAATGATTGTAACAAATCAGAACCCAAAAATTACTCACACAGTGCAAAAAAGTAAATATTTTCACCACCTCTAAAACAAATTGCATCCAATTCCAGTATGGCTTCTATAGCTGCAAGAAAATACACCTGACCTATGATATCAGACATTTTTTCAATAAATCTGCAATACGAGTGCACTTGAGAGATTCTACGTGACTTAAATGTGAAATGAGTAAACCAAATACGAAATACACCATCTCCCCAAACATACTTTAGTAAAGCCAAGGTGGTGTACGGATGAATGGTTAAGTTCGCGGCAGAAAGGCAAATTCTGTTTACCAAGTGTTAGTGTACACTCTGAGAAGTCTGAACTGTGAAGGACTGCCGTAATGCAATTCCCCAAAGTCTGCCTCCTGGCCATTTTTATGTATTGATCAGTGCAATCCACATTCTATGACATGAGTTAAATGGATGCTCAGCCTCTGACACTGATACAATGCTACACATGTATTTAGATAAAAATTAATCCCCAGAAAACATCACTGTGAAGTCAATATGCTGTATTTAATTCAAATTAAGCAATGCACACTGATGTTATAATTGTATAAATTTGGATATCTATTACTTTTTGATTTTCATGCATATGAGCGAGTGCGTGATGGGTTTAAATCTATGCTTTCCATTTGTTTATTTATAAATAACCACTTACCCTCAGTGATGAGGAGAGACTGCTGTCATCACTGATCTAACAACTGGACTGTTGCCACCTTATTGTTCTAACAACTGGACCGTTACAGTATACCTTATACACGCTTTCTTTTAGGTCAAGGTTATACTTCATTTGCTGTGAGCTGAAAATTGTTGCAAACTTCCAGGCTTTAACACGTTTAGTCGTCTACCCAGAAAGTTTGAACATTTACAAATCTGTGCCAGGATTCAGCAAGGCTGGAACAACATTCAGGCTTAGGCTGATAAGTGACAACTGACAATTGTGTCACACAAGTGCGAAGTAATGACCAGCTCCAACAAGAGAGAATCTAATCAGCTCCCCCTGACTTTTAACAGAATTACTATCGCTGCATCATCCGCCAATAAAGTCCTAAATTTTAATTACCGTTAAAATACCGAGAATTACAATTGGCCAGAAACGTAACGTGATCATCTATATTAATGCTGCAGATTAAGAGAGCAGGTCAAAGGCTGGTAATTCTGCAGCGAGAAACGCATCTGCTGACTCTTCAAAGCCCATTTACTATCTACAAGGTAAAAGTCAAGAATGTGATGGAATACTTTCCACTTAACTGGATGAGTGCAGTTTCAGCAACTCAGAATCACAAGACATGCTTGAATGGCATCCCATCCAGAACTTAAAACATTCACTCCCTCCACCACTGGTGCACAATGGCAGCCTTGTGTACCATTCACAGATCCATTGATGCACTGCAGCAACTCACCACTCACCAACACACCTGACAGTAGCTTAAGCCCACAACATCTCCTACCTATTTTGCGTTTTATAAAATGAAAACTTTTAATGAACATATATTTTTTTAAATTACCAAAAGGGAGTGACACTGATTTTATATATATATATATATATTTTGTGTGTGTGTGTATATATATATATACACACACACACAAAATATATATATATATATATATAAAATCAGTGTCACTCCCTTTTGGTAATTTAAAAAAATGTTCATTAAAAGTTTTCATTTTATAAAACGCAAAATAAACAAATCCATACAACAAAACATCATTTACAAACCCTCCCCCCCCCCCAAAGACCCATTGACTGTGAGAAATTCCTGAAGAAAGAAGACAAAGGTCACCACGGACCCACCCAAGACAGCCACCAAACCCACCCTTAAGGCGAGACAAAGAAAAGCCCTTAGTCCCAGTCAGATCCCCCTCCCCCCCAAACCTGAAAAAAGCTTTCCAGAGAAACGACCCCCTCCCCACTGCCGCTCCCACTCCACCAAACAAAGAAGCTAGGCCGACTTGAACCTTGTCCAAGCATGCCCAACAAGCCGCAGCCCCTCCCCCCACCTCACTACCATTCATTAGCTGAAACTTTACAGCTAGCAAAGGTAACCACACTCCCCCTCCCCCAAGTCATCCACCTTTGCCCTCAAGAGTCTTGTCCTCTCCTGCACCAGCAACATCTCAGCTTCAAACGAGGTGACTCGATCACCATGCCGTGACAAGGTTGCCTCCACACCCTTCAGCACCTAGCCATGCTCCTTTACCGCCTCAAGATGTTTTTTCCAGTTTCTCCTGAATCAGGCCAAGTGCCTCCTCAATCGCCCATTTAAAGGGTTTCCATCATCACTCTGCCATGTTCCTCAAAATGCTTTGCAAACTGTGTTTCAAACTCCTGCGCCATCACTCCAGCCAACGTTTCCACCGTGATAAGAGTAGCCTTCCCTCCTGCTGAGCTTTCTTGCTCTGTCAAAGAATTACCCCTTGTAATCCTCTTGCCACCAACCTTCTTCATAGATTACAACATATTTCCGCCGACAAGGGGCAGCACGGTGGCGCAGTGGTTAGCACTGCTGCCTCACGGCACTGAGGACCTGGGTTTGATCCCGGCCCCGGGTCACTGTCCATGTGGAGTTTGCACATTCTCCCCGTGTACCCCACAACCCAAAGGTGTGCAGGGTAAGTAGATTGGCCATGCTAAATTTCCCCTTAATTAGAGAAAATAAACATTTCCGCCGACAAATTCCTTATCCCATATGATGGGCCAGTTTTGATAAATAAAATCCCCGGGAATCGGGTTTAAAAAGTTCAAAAAACAAAGACCATGGCAGGAGCTATCTTATGTGCGACCTTCTCCTAACTGTCGCCAATAGAAGTCCACCGTTTGGCAATTGAATAAGTGATATTCTATTTTTATTACAAAGTAATAAAGGAATGCTGGCAGTATTTTCAGGTTTAAGTGAAGTGGTTTTCACAGAAATTGTCAAGAATAATTATTCTTTGTTTGATTCTGATCTTAACGTTTTAAAGCCAAGCATAGGGCACAACAAAGTGGGAAGATGCCAACAGTTCTAGGAAGGCAGCAGGTGTGGAGCAGATATAGAAGTGGGGAAGCAAGCTATCATTGACCCATGGTTCTGGGCTTGGTACTCTTGAAGTTTGTGTTGGTTTGGTAGAACCTGGCTGGAGTCTGGGTGCTGCAACCTGTGGAATTTTGAGGCTTATTAAAGAGAGGTTGCGGTGGGGCTGGGGATTAGAGGTCTGGCATGGGTGGATTGTGGAGGTCCAGATCCTGCTCCCTAATTGCCATTCTTCCTAACACTTGACCAACTACCTTTTCTCGTCACAATGCTAGATGATATTACAAATTGTTTTTACAGCTTACCATCTGTCCCAGTCAAAACTGCCATCATCATCTGCAACATTAAACAACCCATTCTAGACTACAACCCCACCTCCAAACTTCCTTTCCTTTCAAAGGTTCTTGAATACATCTTTGCATTCTGGTTCCATAAGCTTATTTCATCTATAACTTTCTGTTTGATTCTCTTCTGTCTGCAAGAAAAGCAAAATAGGCATGTATTCATAGAGCACCCAAAGTGCATTACTGTCGATTAAGTAATTTTGGTGTGGTCATCATTGGAATGTAAGGAAACACATTAGCCAATTTGCATGTAAATCCCACAAACAGAAATCAGAAAAAGAACCAGAATGTTTTCAGGAGGTTGTTTGTCAAGTGTTAGGAAGAATGGCAATTAGGGAGCAGGATCTGGACCTCCTCAATCCACCCATGCCAGACCTCTAGTCCCCAGCCCCACCGCAACCTCTCTTTAATAAGCCTCAAAAATCCACAGGTTGCAGCACCCAGACTCCAGCCAGGTTCTACCAAACCAACACAAACTTTAAGAGTACCAAGCCCAGAACCATGGGTCAATGATAGCTTGCTTCCCCACTTCTATATCTGCTCCACACCTGCTGCCTTCCTAGAACTGCTCTTTTTCAATTGGATCTTTTGTGTCCACCTAATCAGGCTGAACTTTGTGTAAACATTTTATCCAAAAGACAGCAGGTAGAATTTTGTAGAAGTGATAGGGGTCTCAGCCACCGCTGGAGAGTTGCAAGATTTCAATGTTGCCTCTTTCTGAGAAGCACCGCTGCATCTTGTGCCATTCAGGCACCTAAAAGGCCAGGGGTGGTGCTTTCTCCCAGGAACAAAGACCCTGGGGTGGAAGTCACGCCTGCTAAGAGCTGCTGGACAATCAGCTGCTGGCAACTCTTCTAGACTCAACAGCGCCACTGGGAAGGTGGTTGCTGCATCAAGGAGAAATCCTGGCACAAGTGAGTGATGGCACCGGATGGGGACATGGGGTGGGTGGTTGCAGTGGAGAAGGGTTGGCAGCAAGGGCGTGGGTGGTTTTCGGCGGCAGCCCTCACCCTCCCGTCTCCCGAAGCTGGGTCCCTCGATCAGTCACTGAGAGCCTTTGAAAGTCCGAAAACAAACGCACCAGGGTTTACTGGTGATTAAACCTACAATTTTCTGACTCAATGGATTACTGTTCAGCCGAACTGACTCTGCTGTGTTGTGAGTTATTGTTTAGAAAATAAACAATAAAAATCTTAAGGGATAAAACCTGTTCATTACCTTTTATTTGTGTGAACCACAACCTAGTGAGCACCAAAGCACCAATCATTTTTAAAAAATAAAAGGTTGCTCAATTAAGGCAGAGATGAGGAGAATTTTATTCTCTCAGAGGATCGTGAGGTCTCTGGAACACTTCCTGAAAAGGCAGTGGAAGTAGAGTGTTTGAATATACTTAAAAGCACAGCTAGATAGATTATTGATTGACAGTGAGGTGCAGGATTATCGGGGGTAGGAAGGAATGTGAGTTTGAGGTTACAATCAGATCAGCCATGATCTTATTGAATGGTAGAACTGGCTCAATGGGCCGAGTGGCCTACTCCCATTCCTAATTTGTATGTTTATACTGTCAGAGATAATTCAATGGTCACTGGACAAATTCATAACTACTTTAACTGTTCACTTTAACAGCTTTCTTTGCAATTGTTTTGCTTTTAATCATCCTTCTATACTCACGCTTGCTTGGGAGGTCAGGCAGTTGGAACCTTCGACTAGCCCTATTGATCATGAGTTATAGAAAAGGAATGGGAGGCTCGGTAACACAGTGGTGAGCACTGTTGCTTCACAGCTCCAGGGTCGATTCCCAGCTTGGATCACTGTCTGTGCGGAGTCTAGTCTGCACGTTTTCCTCGATTCTGCATGGGTTTCCTCCAGGTGCTCTGGTTTCCTCCCACAGTCCAAAGATGTGCAGGTTAGGTGGATTGGCCATGCCAAATTGCCGTTTGTGTCCAAAACTGTTAGGTGCGGCTATGGGGATACTGAGGAGGTGTGGGCTTAAGTATGGTACTCTTTCCAAGGGCCGGTGCTGACTCGATGGGCCGAATGGCCTCCTTCTGCACTGTAAATTCGATGATTCTAATTCTATGAACGCTTAGCTCAGTTATCCACAATGATTGTGTACTCTCAGCATAACATTCAAATGTGTCTTGATTTCCAGCTATTTGCCTGGAAATTTTATTTGGCAATCTATTTCATGTCTAATAAAGACATTCCTTACATCATTTGTTGTTAAATTGTATCACCAGGAGCCAGACTCTGATAATTTCAAAGTGAAGTTCCTCCTTTCCTATGCCCCCACCCAAAGATCCTGGTGACCTCAGTGAAACATTCCCCAGGGATAACAGAAAACAAATGAGTAGACCAATTAACATAGTTGCTATCAGGTCACCCTTTAATTACAAGTCATAAGCTGACTGGTAATGATATATGGTGCTCAACCTTTTTTTAGGACTTACTCTGTATTCTTTTGTTGAACCAAAATTGGTCAGAATATACAGCTCATTTCTCCAATGTTCCACATGGTAAATTATCCCAGGGACTCGTTTTTGCACATTCTTGGGGCTATCCATCACATACAAACGATCAAATAACCAGACCTCCGAGCTATTCTTACTGTTGCAGTTGATAGCGACAAATCTCCCATCCTTGGTGCAGGTCAGTTCCACAAAAAACCTTGAAATATCGACGGAAAGAACAGAAGGAACTCTGTAAACAATATGCCGGTGATTCAGATTACATCAGATTAGTATACAAGTTATTTTCGGAATCATGGAACAGAATTCCACTTTATAATAGTTACTAGCTTGTCCAAATGTGCAAATACTGAAAGCCTGGAATAGATAGAAAATGCACTATAGACTGAGTAACATCTGATGAAGAGTCATGTCCAGAACGGTATCTAACTGGCACTTTTTGTTCCACTCTAACATTACCTTGGGTCATTTTCTTTGTAAACCAATTCAGATATCGTTCTTGTGTCTTCCAGTAGAAGCCTGTAAACTTGATGGGACTGAAGATTCTCCAAACAGGCGTAAAACAGACTATCGTCTGTGCCCCATTCTGTAACGAATAACATGTTGCTGACTGGCTTTAAAGCCAAGAACGTACATTTGCAAAGTCAGTACATATTAAAGGTATGAATAAAACAAAGTCTTTTAACTGTATGGTACAGAGTGTATTATTAAAACCATAGCAGCTCAAAATGAAGTGCTAGTGGGTAGGATTTAGATGCAGGTCTGCACCCTGGTATAACTGGTTAGACAGAACCATTAACACAGCAAACTGTACAAATGCTGTCATTTCTTGCATTCTGTTTCAGTCAAATATCAACTCCAACATTTCTGCAAGTCATGCGATAATGGATTGCTTCTCCATTCGTGCCCTCATTCTGAATGTGAGCATTAACATGTTGGGTCTAATCGATTGGTTTCCTGATATGATTCCTTCCTTGTTGTAAAGAGTACAATGTCAGCTGCTTTTTGCTTCATATCCCTTGCCAAATTGCCATGGTGTACTATGGCAACTTAGTCCAAGTTGCATCTAATCCCCCCTCCCTTAAACAGCTCCTACTCCCGAAGCACCTTATTCTTTACGATCAGTTTCACCTCTTTAAGATCCTCATTATCTACCACACTTTCAACTTGCAGCTGCCATCTTCACTAAAATATCCTCTCCTTTAGCCTCATTTAGACTCAGCAATGTGCGATGTTATTCTTGGAGGTTTGAACTTCCACTTTTTATTCTCGGCTCTGCTCTTACAATCTCACTCTCCACAAAACACCCCCACACCTCAACCTCCCCACAATACATGGCCTCTCTACCTAATAAATCTAATTCACAGGCACATTTGTCTCTATCCACATTTAATCCTGGTTTACACTCTCTTACTGGCTCCAACACCCATCACTTCCCTCAGTCTGTCACTGAACTAAAACTATCACTCCACGTCAAATGCCTTTTCTGGCATTAGCTGCTTTGAGATTGATGCTTTTCCTGGCCTGCTCCACGATTACTTACCTCCTCCTTCAATGCCCATTCCTCAATAGACTAGACACCTCTACATACTAAATTTGTTTTAATAATTTAATTGCAATGCCTGTGGCTCGGTCAACTGTCCTCTAATGCAGCACAGTAAACCATTCAGTTAAGGACAACTAGGCGGCAATACACGCTGGCCCTGAAAGTGATGCCCACATTCCAAAACTGTATTGCAAAAAACCTTTTCTTCCTCTCCTCAGCAAAATCACAGTCTCCCCATCAACGGCCCCTCATATTTTTTGCTTTATGCAGTCAATTCATTTAAGTACATAAATTATTTGGCATGGTGCTATCTTAAAGGGGGCAACTATGTGGCAAGCACTGGGTTGCTGTACGACTGTTGCCTAGGAGGAATCCCAAATAGAATGATTTAAATAGAATCATAATTTTCAACTAGTAATAAGCACTCAGTGAAATAGTCCTGAATTATTATATATTTTTAAAATAAATTTAAGAGTATCCAGTTCTTTTTTTTCCCAATTAAGGGGCAAATTAGCGTGGCCAATTCACCTACCCTGCATATGGGTTGTGGGGGGTGAGACCCACACAGACACAGGGAGTATGTGCAAACTCCACATGGACAGTGATCCAGGCCGGGATTGAACCTGGATCCTCAGCGTCGTGTGGCAGCAGTGCTGACCACTGCGCCACCGTGCCGCCCTAGTCCTGAATTATACCTATTATACCAGACTTCTATTATTGTTC
The DNA here is from genome assembly GCF_047496885.1 of Scyliorhinus torazame. Classification (NCBI taxonomy): domain Eukaryota; kingdom Metazoa; phylum Chordata; class Chondrichthyes; order Carcharhiniformes; family Scyliorhinidae; genus Scyliorhinus; species Scyliorhinus torazame. The sequence goes on along the minus strand of NC_092707.1, from coordinate 360,623,388 downwards.
AGACTATCAATTAAATATTTGAAGGATCAATAATTGCAGATACACGGAGAAAAGAATGTGGGAATGAGATTATTTGGTTTGATTTTCTACAGAGCTGGCGTAAACTTGATGGGTCGGATGGTCTCCTTCAGTGCTGTATTAATCAATTAAAATCAGAACTGTCAACATTTTGGAAATGTTTGCAGCAAAATATGACCTTCAGTTAACTACATATGTGCAAGCTTGCACAGTATATTGTTGTTCCAGTGCTGTAGAATCAACCTTGCAAAATAAATGGATGGGTTACACACCATGAGAAAGAAAGGACATTAAGGAAAAAGATCTGCATTTATTTAAGGTTCAGTCAGCAGTTAGGAAGGCAAATAGAATGTTAGCATTCAGGTCGCGAGAGCTAGAATACAAGAGCAGAGATGTACTTCAGAGGCTGTATAAGGCTCTGGTCAGATCCCTGTTGGAATATTGTGAGCAGTTTTGAGCCTCATATCGAAGGAGGGATGTGCTGGCCTTGGAAAGGGTCCAGAGGAGGTTCACAAGAATGATCCCTGGAATGAAGAGCTTGTCAGATGAGTAGTGGAGGACGCTGGGTCTGTACTCGTTTGAGTTTAGAAGGATGAGGGGGGGGTGATCTTATTTAAACATACAGGATACTGAGAGGCCGAGATAGAGTGGACGTGGAGAGGATGTTTCCACTTGTAGGAAAAACTGGAACTCGAGGGCACAGCCTCAGACTGAAGGGACGATCTTTTAAAACTGAGATGAGGAAGAATTTTTTCAGCCAGTGGGTGGTGAATCTGTGGAACTCTTTGCCGCAGAAGGCTGTGGAGGCCAAATCACTGAGTGTCTTTAAAACAGAGATAGATAGATTCTTGATTAATAAGGGGTCTAGGAAATATGGGGAGAAGGCAGGAGATTGGGAATGAGAAACATATCAGCCATGATTGAATGGCTGAGTAGACACGAGGGGCTGAATGGCCTAATTCTGTTCCTATTTCATATGTTCTTAAAGCTATCCCAAACTACTTTACAACCAATTAAATATTTTTACGATCATTTTTAAATGTACGAAACACAACTGGCAATTTGTGCACAAGTCCCACAAACAGCAATGTGAGAATGACCAATCAATTAGCGATGTTGGTGAAGGGATAAATATTGGACAGGATACCAGGGAGAACTTCCCAGCTTTTTGTTGAAATAGTGCAATGGGATCATTTATGCCCACTTGAGAGAGCAGGTTAAAGTCTCATCTGAAATACTTTCTTGGAAAGAAGTTTATAAATTAGAATAACACCTGCATCCATACAACAACATATCATGTCAGAATGAGATTTGGTGACCGTTGTGGAGAGGTGCCAGCAAAGGAATGAATGACCAGCTAATATGATTTCACTGGAGCTGGGCGAGAGATGAACATTGCAATGACACCATGAGACCTTCTTGTATGTCTTTGTATAGTGCCATAGGATCTGCAAACTTCAGTTGGCCTATTGCAAACATAGAGACAGGACCCCAGTTTAATATCACATTCACACAAAACAAAAAACGTAAGAAAGATCTTATAAGTGTGAAATTATGAAACATTGTCCCAGACTCACCAAAGCTAAATGCTCTTGGCAAAACATGCATCACCTCTGGTTTAGGACCAAGCTTGACCACAACACAAGTGGATTCATCCGATAAAATACGTACGCTTGACGCCAAATACTTCTGATTTGGTGAGACCCTAATTTGTTGAAATTGAGCATCCTTTGTTTGAAGAAACTGCAGCTGGTCCAAGCACAACACAACTTCAGGAACTTGATCACCTTTGGGACATAATAATGTTTCACACTGTAAAGCACAAAGTAGGGCCACTGAAATGTTCAGTTATGAATTCTGCTCCATACATGCAACTGGATGTCTTTTTATCATGGGAGTAAATTCCTATGATATTGTGCATAAGTGTTATTATGGCAATTTCCTTTTTTATACAAATTTCCTTAAATAAAAAAATCAATAAACAATAATAGTTGAATTTTAACTCACATGCACATATTGGGAAGGTGGAAAGAACCGATGACATCCTGAGGGTGAGCCACAGGAAATTTTAACTTCTGGGCCTCAAATCCATTTAACTTAAGGGCTGCTTTCCAGATTGTGACAGGAATTTGACAACCTGCCCGCATGGTGCATGCCATTTGCACTGCACCTGGCCCCTATTAAAAGTGATCAGTAGCGAGAACGCAGACTGATTTTTTCTCTCATAAGTCAGGACAGAAAACCTCTGACTCGAAGGAGAGTGTAGTCCACTTAGCCAAACTGACAGTAATGGTGGATGCTGGACAATAACACAATGGAGCTTGATTGAAATGCTCTGAATGGTGACCAGTCTGTTTGGAATCAGACGTTATGAATGATCACTTGCACGAGATATTGCAACAACGTCATATCCGACTTCCGGTTGTGGCTATGCGGAGCTAAGCCGCACGATTCGGCAGCTCCCGCTACCACGGACTTTCGGGCTCGCTAGAGGAGCCCCAACGGAACTTTTTTTGACGTCAACCCGTGGGGAAGAGAAAAGAGAGGTCCCCCTCCAACTTCTATGAATGGGACCAGAAGTGTAACGGCCAAAAAATCGGCACTGGAGCAGCGGGAGAAGCGAGGGAAAGAAAACAAAATGGCGGCGGCCAGAGACAAAGGGGAGCTGCAGGAGATCATCAAGCGCTGCTTCGAGGAGCAGCGCGAGGAGATGCGCAAGGAGATGCTGGCACCTATGCTTTTGGCAATTGAAGGACTCGGGATCACCCAGAAGGCCCACGAGGTTGAGATCCAGGAGGTAGAGAAAAGAGTCAGTCCGAACGAGGACGAGCTCTTGGGCCTGGCGGTGAGAGTGGAGCAGCACGAGGCGCTACACAAGAGGTGGGTGGGAAGACTCGAAGACCTGGAGAACAGGTCGAGGAGAAAGAATCTGCGGATCCTGGGTCTCCCTGAAGGATTGGAGGGGGCCGATGCCGGGGCATACGCGAGCACGATGCTCAGGGCGATGATGGGCAAGGAGGCCCCTTCGAGGCCGCTGGAGTTGGATGGGGCACACCGGGTGCTGGCGAGGAAGCCCCAGGCAAATGAGCCGCCAAGGGCGATGGTGGTGAGGTTTCACCGGTTCACGGACAGAGAGTGGGTCCTGAAATGGGCCAAGAAGGAGCGAAGCAGTAAGTGGGACAATGCAGAGATCCGAATATACCCGGACTGGAGCACGGAGGTTGCAAAGCGGAGAGCGGGTTTCAACCGGGCCAAAGCGGTGTAACCGAAAAGGAGTGAAATTCGGAATGCTGCAGCCAGCGCGACTGTGGGTCACATACAAGGGCCAACACTATTACTTCGAAACGCCTGAAGAGGCGTGGACCTTTATTCAAACCGAAAAGTTGGACTCTAACTGAGGGTTTGTGAGGGTGGGGGGGGGGGATGTTTGAGGTTTGATGTGTGATGGTTGGTGTATATAGGGGGTCAACCACGCGCAGGAAATGTTACATGGTCTGGGGGAGAGAGACAAGGCCGCGACAGAGGAAGCGGAGTGGGCTGTGGAAAGCGCGGGGTTTTTCCCGCGCACGGGAAGAAAGGCGGGAAGGGGAACGAAGGAACGCAGATGGATTGGGGGACTCCCACATGGTGAGGTCAATGGGACAGCGGGGGAAGCCGGGTCATTTGAGGCCAAGACTATTGTAGTGGACAATGGAGGGCGATATGTAGTGGTGAGCGGTAGGCTGCAAGGGACGTGGGTGGTGTTGGTAAACGTACACGCCCCGAACTGGGATGATGCAGGATTCATGAAGCGCATGTTGGGGCGCATTCCAGACCTGGAGATAGGAGGCCTGATAATCGGAGGGGACTTCAATACAGTGTTGGATCCAGCACTGGACCGCTCCAAATCAAGGACTGGAAAGAGGCTGGCGGCGGCCAAGGTACTTAGGGGGTTTATGGATCAGGTGGGGGAAGTGGACCCATGGCAGTTTGCAAGGCCGCAGGCCAGGAAATTTTCTTTCTTCTCCCATGTACACAAAGCCTACTCCCGGATAGATTTTTTTGTTCTGGACAGGGCGCTCATCCCGAGGGTGGAGGGGACGGAGTATTCCACCATAGCCGTTTCGGACCATGCCCCGCACTGGGTGGAACTGGAGCTGGGAGAGGAGAGGGACCAACGTCCGCTGTGGCGGCTGGATGTGGGACTACTGGCGGATGAGGTGGTGTGTGGGAAGGTGAGGGGGTGTATCGAAAGGTACTTGGAGGCCAACGTCAACGGGGAGGTGCGGGTGGGGGTGGTATGGGAGGCGCTGAAGGCGGTGATCAGGGGAGAGCTAATCTCCATTAGGGCCCATAGGGAGAAGACAGATTTTGAGAGTGGACAGGAGATACGCAGAGGCCCCGGAGGAAAGATTACTTGGGGAAAGACGACGGCTCCAGACGGAGTTTGACCTGTTGACTACAGGGAAGGCAGAGGCACAGTGGAGGAAAGTGCAGGGGGCGACCTACAAGTATGGGGAAAAGGCTAGTCGGATGCTGGCACACCAGTTCCGTAAGAGGATGGCAGCGAGGGAAATAGGGGGAGTCAGAGACGGAAGGGGTGCCACGGTTCGGAGTGCGATGAAAATAAACGAGGTATTTAAGGCCTTCTATGAAGAGCTGTACAGATCCCAGCCCCCAGCGGGGGAAGAGGGGACGAGACGATTCCTAGACCGGCTGAGATTCCCGAGGGTGGAGGCGCAAGAGGTGGCTGGTTTGGGGGCACCAATTGTGTTGGAGGAGCTGAGCAAGGGTTTGGGGAGTATGCAGGCAGGGAAGGCCCCGGGACCGGACGGGTTCCTGGTGGAGTTCTACAGGAAGTACGTAGACCTGTTGGCCCCGCTATTAGTGAGGACCTTTAATGAGGCAAGAGAGGAGGTGACACTGCCTCCGACAATGTCGGAGAGGACAATTTCTTTGATCCTAAAGCGGGACAAGGACCCACAACAATGTGGATCGTACAGGCTGATCTCGCTTAATATGGATGCAAAGTCGCTGGCAAAAATGCTGGCAACAAGGATCGAGGACTGTGTCCCGGGGGTGATCCATGAAGACCAGACGGGATTCCTAAAGGGCAGGCAATTAAACAGTAACGTGCGGCGGCTTAAACGTGATGACGATGCCATCGGTGGAGGGAGAGGCGGAGATAGTGGTAGCTATGGACGCGGAGAAGGCCTTTGACCGAGTAGAGTGGGTGTACCTCTGGGAGGTGCTGCGTAGGTTTGGGTTCGGGGGAGGGTTTATCGGTTGGGTTAAGCTCCTTTACAGAGCCCCGGTGGCGAGTGTAGTGACGAACCGGCGGAGGTCGGAGTACTTTCGACTGTACCGAGGGACGAGGCAGTGGTGCCCCCTGTCCCCCCTGTTGTTCGCATTGGCGATCGAACCATTGGCCATGTCATTGAGGGAGTCTAATAAATGGAGGGGGTGGTCCGAGGGGGAGAGGAGCATCGGGTGTCGTTATATGTGGATGACCTGTTGCTGTACGTGGCGGATCCAATGGAGGGGATGGTGGAGGTCATGCAGACTCTAAGGGAGTTTGGGGACTTTTCGGGCTATAAGCTCAATGTAGGGAAGAGTGAGCTCTTTGTATTACAGGCGGGGGACCAAGAAAGAGGGATAGGGGACCTACCGCTGAGGAGGGCGGAGGGGAGCTTTCGGTATCTGGGGATCCAGATAGCCAGGAGTTGGGGGGCCCTACATAAACTGAATCTGACGAGGCTGGTGGAGCAAATGGAGGAGGATTTCAAAAGATGGGACATGTTACCGCTCTCGCTGGCGGGTAGGTGCAGTCGGTCAAAATGGTGGTCCTTCCGAGGTTTCTGTTTGTGTTTCAGTGCCTTCCCATCATGATCACTAAGGCCTTCTTTAAGAGAGTAGGTAGGAGTATTATGGGGTTTGTGTGGGCGAACAAGACCCCGAGGGTAAGGAGAGGGTTCCTGGAACGCAGTAGGGACCGAGGAGGGTTGGCGCTGCCAAACCTGGGGAGCTACTACTGGGCAGCAAATGTGGCGATGATCCGCAAGTGGGTTATGGAGGGAGAGGGGGCGGCATGGAAGAGGATGGAGATGGCGTCCTGTAAAGGAACGAGCCTGGGGGCGTTGGTGACGGCACCGCTGCCGCTCTCGCCGTCAAAGTATAGCACGAGCTCGGTGGTGGCGGCAACGCTAAGGATCTGGGGCCAGTGGAGACGGCACAGGGGTCCAATGGGAGCATCGGTGTGGTCCCCGATCAGGGGTAACCACCGGTTTGTCCCGGAGAAGATGGACGGGGGGGTTCCAGAGCTGGCATCGGGTGGGGATTAGAATGGGGGACCTGTTCATTGACGGGACGTTTGCGAGTCTAGGGGCACTGGAGGAGAAGTTCGAGTTACCCCCGGGAAACGCCTTTAGATATATGCAGGTGAGGGCTTTTGTGAGGCTACAGGTGAGGGAATTCCCGTTGCTCCCGGCACAAGAAATTCAAGACAGGGTGATCTCGGGTGTATAGGTCGGGGAGGGCAATGTGTCGGCAATACACCAGGCGATGAAAGGAGAGGGGGAAGCGCTGGTAGAAGAGTTGAAGGGTAAATGGGAAGAGGAGCTGGGGGAAGAGATCGAGGAATGTTTGTGGGCTGATGCCCTAGGTAGGGTTAGTTCCTCCTCCTCGTGTGCCAGCCTCAGCCTGATACAATTTAAGGTGGGTCACAGAGCTCACATGACGGGAGCGAGGCTGAGCAGGTTCTTTGGGGTAGAGGACAGATGTGGAAGGTGCTTGGGGAGCCCGGCGAACCCTGTCCATATGTTTTGGTCATGTCCGGCACTGGAGGGGTTCTGGAGAGGCGTGGTGGGAGCAATATCTCAGGTGGTGAAAGTCCGGGTCAAGCCAAGCTGGGGGCTAGCACTATTTGGAGTAGTGGACGAGCCGGGCGTGCAGGAGGCGAAAGAGGCCGGCATTCTGGCCTTTGCGTCCCTAGTAGCCCGGCGAAGGATCTTGCTAATGTGGAAGGAGGCGAAGCCCCCCAGCGTGGAGGCCTGGATAAATGATATGGCTGGGTTCATAAAGTTGGAGAGAATTAAGTTCGCCTTGAGAGGGTCTGCGCAGGGGTTCTACAGGCGGTGGCAACCGTTCCTAGACTATCTCGCGGAGCGTTAGAGGAAGGTCGGTCAGCAGCAGCAGCAACCCGAGGGTGGGGCAACCTGGGGGCGGGGGGGGGGGACATCTTGGGAGGGGAGGGGGGGTGAGGGGGGGGGTGGGGGGAAGGGGGGACTGCCTGGAAGGGTGGATGAGCAAGAGATAACATGAAGGTTTGGGGAAACTGGCACGAACGGGAGAGAGCCAGTGTACAAAGCTATGTAAATATATCATCTTGTCAGGTATATATCTTGCTCCGCGCGATTTCTCGTTCTTTTGTTACAGGGGGGGTCGGGAGGGGTTATTGCTTGTAAGGGAGAAAAATTGTGTTAAAAAACTTTAATAAATATATATATTTTTTTAAAACGTCATATCCAGAACTGCACCTTTTAGGAGAGAAGACGACGTTTTAGTTCTTTAAAAGAAAAAGATCAGGGGCGGGATTCCCCGAGCCTCTGCGCTGTAATCACGCTCGGCGCGGGGACGGAGAATGGATGTCAAACCCGAGATCGGGTCCAACGCCGTTCCAGCGATTCTCCGGTCCCCAGAGAATCACCGGCAATCGGGCGCGTGCTGTCAACGGCTATTGAAAAACGCGCCCGCGGCGATTCTCCCAGTGCAGCTGGCCGAGTTCCCGCTGGCGTGGTTCTCTCACGGTTCCACCCGGCGGACTCAGTCCGCGGACGCCCAGGTGGAGGGGTGCCTCCAGGACGGACAGACCTTTGATCGGGGGCCACCGATCTGCGGGCGCACGATCTGCGGAGGGGCCTATATTCTTGGTGCACCCCGGTCCGTGGTGGCCATGTTGCGCGGGGCGGCCGACACAGGCTTCTGCCTTGCGCATGCGCGGACTTCCAACCGGAAGTGCAGGGCCCCGTATCGGCAGCTGGAGCTGCGAGGAGCACTTTGGGGCCCTGCTAGCCCCCTGCAAATCGCAGAATCACCCTGGACTTACTCAGCTAAGTCCAGAGTGATTTGCGCGTGTTTATCGCGGGCGTGGGGGCATAGCCCCATTATTGGAGAATCCGCCCAAGTTGAATTCTAATTCTCAAAATTATTTACTTCAATTGTTGCAGTGGAAAGTTAAATTTGACAGTCTTTCAAGATTTAAAAAAAACTTTAAAAACAGATTGTAATTTAACTGGCACAGAATTAATTATATTTTTTGTCATCCAGATAGGTTCACAAGATTGATATTTGTCACAGCAGTATTTAATGTATGGGCCTTGGATAACTTCAGAGAGAAATATCTCAATGGTCACCCTCAAGTAACTATAAACCAAAACCTTGAGGTGAAAAGTATTTTCTTGCATCAGTGACTGAGTGGCTTCAATTAAGTTCTATTCATTGTGATTTCTATGCTGATTATGTTATATTGAAAGACGTACTATTCTGAAGTTTTCTGAAAATGCAGCCATCTTCTTCAAAGTACTCAAGGCCATTTATTTCTACCTGTGAAAACAATTAAATGAAGGTACCACATCAAAATGCTAATCACAATACACGTCTATTATCATTCACATAATCCAACCCTTTATTGGCCCTGTTCCTACCAGACACACAAAGCCATGAAAAAGAACAAAAAAAAAATCTACAAATACATTTTACTGGGTCAGAAAACAGATCAATCCTGAATAAATAATTCAAGCAGAAACTTAACTGGAACAGTCACATAAATACTTTGGCTACAAGAGCGGGTCAGAGGCTAGGAATTCTGCAGCGAGTAATTCACCTCCCTATTACCCAAATCCTGTCCACCATCTGCAAGGCACAAGTCAGAAGTGTGATGGAATCCTCTCCATTTGCCTGGACGAGAGCAGTTCCAACTCAAGAAATTCAATACCATGCTAAGAGAAAGCAGCCTGTGCGATTAGCACCCCAATAACTGCTTTAAACATTTACCCTCTCCTAACACTGCACAATGAGGGGCTGGTTTAGCACAGGGCTGAATAGCTGGCTTTTAAAGCAGACCATGGCAGGCCAGCAGCGCAGGTTCAATTCCCGTACCAGCCTCCCCGAACAGGCGCCAGAATGTGGTGACTAGGGGCTTTTCACAGTAACTTCGTTTGAAGCCTATTTGTGACAGTAAGCGATTGTCATTTCATTTTCATTTCATTTCATGTGGCACCACTTACAAGATGCACTGGAAGAGTTCAGCACCTCCCAAACACGTAACCTCTACTGCCTAGAAGGCCAAGCATTGCAGAATCTGTTTTAATGCCTTATTCATGGGGTCAAGCAGCATTTGAAGAGGCACGTTAAGGGTGATATCACTACCTGTGATTATACGGTGGAATGCAGTGATGATGTAATAATAATCTTTATTAGGCTTCTATAAGTAGGCTTACATTAACATTGCAATGAAGTTACTGTGAAAAGCCCCTAGTCGCCACGTTTCGGCGCCTGTTCGGGTACACAGAGGGAGAATTCAGAATGTCCAATTCACCTAACTGCACGTCATTCGGGACTTGTGGGAGGAAACTGGAGCACCCAGAGGAAACCATTCAGATACAGGGAGAAGTGCAGACTCCACACAGACAGTGACCCAAGCCGGGAATCGAACATGGGACCCTGGAGCTGTGAAGCAACAATGCTAACCACTGTGCTACCGTGCCGCCCCGATAGCTGTATTTATTTCCGATTTAATCATAATGATATAAATAACTGCCACTATCTTGTTATTTGCGCAGGTTAACTGATTAAGATACAAGGGAGATTTTTGGCAGAACAAATCAGGGCATATTTGGTCTGCAGGGAAGCCATTAGGTTACAAACCATATGCCATCGAAATTAACAAATCATTTTAGAAAATAAATTTCCCAGTGAACACTTTTAAAAGCGATGGGGAGGTAGAGAAACATTACAATTTGTGGTGAAAACATTACTTTCAATGTAAATTAGCACCCTTCTCTCTCGCGATCCCTTAGACATTACGAAATTGGATCCAAAAATGTTGATTTGATTTATTGTCACATGTATTAGTATACAGTGAATAGTATGGTTTCTTGCATGTTATACAGATATCGTACATATGGAAAGAAGGAGATACTGCAGAATGTAATGTTAGTCGCAGATAGGGTGTAGAGAAAAGATCAACTTAATACGAGGTAGGTCCATTCAAAGGTCTGATGGCAGCAGGGAAGAAGCTATTCTTGAGTCGGTTGGTACGTGACCTCAAACTTTTGTACCTTTTTCCTGACAGAAGAGAGTATGTCCGGGGTGCGTGGGGTCCTTAATTATGCTGGCTGCCTTTCCGAGGCAGCGGGAATTGTAGACAGAGTCAATGGATGGGAGGCTGGTTTGCGTGATGGATTGGGCTACATTCACGACCTTTTGTAGTTTCCTGCGGTCTTGGGCAGAGCAGGATTCATACCAAGCTGTGATACAACCAGAAAGAATGCTTTCTATGGTGCATCTATAAAAGTTGGCGAGAGTCGTAGCTGACATGCCAAATTTCCTTCATCTTCTGAGAAAGTAGAGTCGTTGGTGGGCTTTCTTAACTACAGTGTTGGCATGGGGGGGACCAGGACAGGTTGTTGGTAATCTGGACACCTAAAAACGTGAAGCTCTCGAACCTTTCTACTTTGTTCCCATTGATGTAGACAGGGGCATGTTTTCTTCTACGTTTCCTGAAGTCGATGACAATCTCCTTTGTTTTGTTGACATTGAGGGAGAGATTATAGTCGTCGCACCAGTACACCAGATTCTCCATCTCATTCCTGTATTCTTGTCTCGTCAGTATTTTAGATCCGACCCACTACGGTAGTGTCATCAGCAAATTTGAATATCGAGTTGGAGGGGAATTTGGCCACACTGTCATAGGTGTATAAGGAGGGGGCTGAGGACACAGCCTTGTGGGGCACCAGTGTTGAGGATGATCGTAGAGGAGGTGTTGTTGCCTATCATTACTGATTGTGGCCTGTGGATTAGGAAGCTCAGGATCTAGTCGCAGAGGGAGGAACCGAGGTCAAGGCCACGGAGTTTGGAGATGCGTTTCGTAGGAATAATAGTGTTGAAGGCTTAGCTGTAGTCAATAAATAGAAGTCTGACATAGGTGTCTTTGTTATCTAGGTGTTCCAGGGTTGAGTGCAGGGCCAGGGAGATGGCGTCTGCTGTGGATCTTTTACAGCGGTAGGCGAACTGTAGTGGTTCAAAGCAATCCGGGAGGCTGGAGTTGATTCGTGCCATGGCTAACCTTTTGAAGCACTTCATGGTGATGGTCCCAGAAATGGGATCAAAGATGTGGTCGGCAATTTAAGTGTTAAACAGACAGAGAGAAAAACTGCTAGCACGGAGTCAGAGGGATAGGCCCATACCTGGCCTGTGCTACATTGTCTCATTCAGATTTAAACTGGTCAGTGGGAATACACAGGATGCCCCTGTTCAGCCAGGATGATTCACTGGAATCCATTGTCCTTCCGGATACTCTTGTTTGACCAGCCATTAGTCCATTACAGAGTCTGATGGCTACTTTTGTCCGTAAAGGGGAGGTTTGTTGCATATCAATAGGATGGTTCTGTTATTTTGTATAGATGGGAGTGGCAAATCAAACAGCCAAGATAATGATAATGGGTTAAAGTCACCCCAAGAAAGTACCTTTGTTGAGGGGCTGGGCGGAGCTCAGGGCGAGAGAAGGAATCCTGTTTGAACAGATGGGAGAGATGGATTCTAGGTTTCGGGGGATGGGAGGAGCGAGGGCTGGTAGAAATGAAGGACTTGTTTTTAGAAGGGCAGTCTCTGAGTTTGGAAGGGCTGGGGGAAAAGTTTGATATTCCGTGGGGGGAGGCTTTCAGGTACATGCAGGTGCGGGATTTTGCTAAAAAGGTTTTTCTGACTTTTCCGGGGCATCGCGCTCTTCGTTAATGGAGGGGGTGCTGTCCGTGATGGAGCTGGTGTAGGGCGGGGTCATCTCGGTGATCGATGGGACGATTTGGGGGAGGATATGGTGTCTTTGGAGAGGGTTAAGGCCAAGTGGGAGGAGGAGCTGGGGATGGTGCTGGAGAAGGGGCTGTGCTGTGAGGTGTTGTGGAGGGTGAATGCCTCAACTTTGTGCGTGGGGCTGGGGTTGATAGTTAAAGATAGTGCATAGGTCACATCTGACAAAGTTGAGGATGAGCCGGTTGTATGAGGGGGTGGAGGATACTTGTGAGCATTGTGGGAGGGGCCCAGCCAATCATGCACACATGTTCTGGTCCTGACCAAAGTTGGTGAAATTTTGGAGGTCATTCTGTCGACGGTGATCCTGCATGATAATTTAGAGCCCAGTCCCCTGGGGGCTATATTTGGGGTGCCGGACTTCCAGAGTTGCAGACGGGATCGGGGCAGATGTTTTAGCCTTCGCCTTGTTGATTGCTCGCAGGCGGATCCTGTTGGGTTGGATGTTCTTTCTCCACTCTGTGCCTCGGTGTGGTTGGGGAATTTGATGGAGTTCTTGCATTGGAAAAGGTGAAACCTGCTCCGGGGGGAGGGTTCCATGAGAGATGGGATTTGTTTATACCACATTTCAAGGAGCTGGTTACTGTCAGTTGCTGAGGAGTGGGGAGGGGGGTGGGGGTGTAAGGGGGCAGGTTTGGGGTAGTTGTGTTGGTTTTATTTTGTACTGTTATGTACTTTAAATGTTAAAATGTTAAACATTTTGAATAAAAATACTTTTTTTTTTTTAAAAAAGGCCAGATGGGGGAGAAGCAGTTGAAAAGCTACCGAAAGAGATCACGGGGAGCTGTCCCAGAGAGGCTTTCAAAAAGGGTTCTGAAGGAGAATGGGAATTGTATTTTCCTTTGAAGTGCTGTTTAATGGTAACTCGTGTGTGTGGGTTAAGAAACCACATGCAATCTGTTATTGTTAGGGTTAAAATTTAGAAGTTTAAATATTGCTTTTTAAAAATGTGAAGAAAGTTTGTTTTTAAAATAACCACGCCCTATTTCTTATGTTAACACTCCTAGAACAAAGGGCTGCACGGTGGCACAGTGGTTAGCACTTCTGCTTATGGCGCTGAGGACCCGGGTTCGATCCCAGCTCCGGGTCACTGTCTATGTGGAGTTTGCACATTCTCCCCGTGTCTGCGTGGGTTTCAGCCTTACAACCGAAAGATGTGCAGGTTAGGTGGATTGGCCACGCTAAATAGCCTCTTAATTGGAAAAAAATAATTGGGTACTCTAAATTTTTTTTTTTAAACCAATCCTGGAACAAACCGATTTCTGCACCGCTGTAAAACCGAAGGTTATGGTTCTGGTCCAGTATCTTAGCCAGTGTTGAGAGCTGACCAGGCCTCTGTAAACAAGTACTGAGGTGTACATTTCATGCTCGAGTCTTTCCAGATATATAAATAGCTTAAGATCCAAGCTCATAAATAAAGACAGTATATTGTGCTCGATCAAGGATTGATGCCTACATAAGGCATGTTCTAAAAACAGAGCTGTAAAATCAATGATAATGAATTATTTTCATCTGTATGCTGTAATAGACTTACCACAGGGCTGGAACTGTTGGAAACATATTTGTTGCACATTGCTTCCAACCTCTTTTTAAACCAGTCTTCTAGTTTACTGTACTTGTGTGATTTAGATTTGCAATATTTTAGTTCTGCTTCCAAAAGTTCCTTAACGGACAAAAAAAAACAAGTTAATTAGGAGAAATGCCCTCAAAAGTTGTTTCCCGTTTATAAATACAATATGAATAACTGTGTATCAATGTTTGATATCTAGATGATTTCAAGCTGAATTATGGCCAGAAGTGAAATTTGTGTTTTTAAAGCTTTCCAGATGTGACATAAAAAAGTGCAGTTTCAAAACCTAACATAAAAAAGGATAAAGGATATATTTTTCAACACACCAACAAAAATAAATTGTTTATTGAATATTGTTAAATAGAGTACTATATTGACAAAGCTTTTCATCTTGCACTCATCAGGTCAGATGCAAGAATGCCAAATTTCAAATTATCACAACAATTTACACCACAGGAGAAAATTGCTGCAATCATTTGAAATTTGACATTCTTGCATTTCTGTCCTGATGAGCACAAGAAGCAAAGTTTTAGCAACATGTCTCTCTTCTCAGCAATATTCAAGTTCTGAACTGTTAAGTGACAAATTGTTTATTAGTCAACACAGGGTTTCTTTCACAAAGCACAGGGACTATTTTTAATGCTCATGATTCTTTTGAAATGAAAGAAGGTATCTCATTTCAAAATTTGGCAGATCTGATAGTTGAATTGTCAAGGTAAAAGTGACTGCAGATTTTGAAGTAATAACTATTGACAGACTAAAAGGGTTCAAAAAAGGGGCTGCACGGTGGCGCAGTGGTTAGCATTGCTGCTTCATGGCGCCGAGGTCCCAGGTTCGATCCCGGCTCTGGGTCACTGTCCTTGTGGAGTTTGCACATTCTCCCAGTGTTTGGGTGGGTTTCGCCCCCACAACCCAAAGATGTGCAGGGTAGGTGGATTAATCACAGTAATTTGCCCCTTAATTGGAAAAAATGAATTGGGTACTCGAAATTTATTTATTTTTTAAAGAAAAAAAAGGGCTTAAAAAATATTGTTTATCCAAGATGTTAAAGAAGATGTGGAAGGAGTTTTTTTATGGCATTGAGGGAATAATTGGACACTGAACAGATTTAAAAACATGCTAACCATACAGAAAAAGTGACTTATTTTAATGTTGTGTAAAATAATGGAGTTATCAGGACTAAACCTGAAGATTATCTTTACAATAATCATTTAGGGAATAACCATCAGCCATGAATCAGAAAAGGAATGATCCTGCTTAGCCACCTCTGAAGAGGTGACATCTCAGGTAGACTACAGCAACCACTAAGACAACTTATGTTTGGATTTGGAGGTATTTGATTTTTTAAAACCTAGGAATCAAAAGACATAATACTCAGCATGTTCAACTAATACAGAGCAGCAAACAACAAAGTCAACCAAAGGTTAAATATCAGGGAGAGCAAACGCAGGTTGAGTGACTACTTTGCCGAACATCTTTCTTCAGCCTCTAGTGTGACTCTGAGTTTGCAAGTCGTTTTCTACTTTGTATCCCACTTTGACCATTCTCTTGTCACCTAACTGTACCAATGAAGCTCAATGAAATCTCAAGGAATAGCACTTCATCTTTTGATTACCTTACAACCTACTGGCCTCAAATAAAGAGTTTGACTACTTCAGATCATAACCACAGCTCCCATTTTCGACAGCTCGGTGTTCTGCTGTTGCCATTTACACCTCCTCGGGACTCATCTTTTGTTTCTTTATCGGGGGTTTCTTTACCCCCCTTTTACTTTGCAGCATCATTCTTTTTGTCAATTAGTCACTCCTGCCCCCCCCTCCCTGGCTCAATTGCAAACCTTCTCTTTTCTCCCCTCAACTTCCCTATCTTGGGCTCTGTATTTGCTTATAAACTGTAAAATCTCTAACTTCTTCTAGTTCTAACAAAAGGTTTTCAACCTGAAAAGTTAACTCTTTTTCCTCTCCATAGATACTACCTGAGTGTCCTGCTGAATGTATCCAGAATTTTCTGTTTCTATTTCAGATTTCCAGCATCTGCAGTATTTTGCTTTTGTGTTACCACATTAAACGATACAGCTAAAACAGCCAGTGAAAGTGGTCTTCAAATTGTACAGTGACTTGGTCAAATCAAATCTTGAGGACCAGCTCTAGCCTGGTCACTTAGGCACAAGGTAGACAGGCATTCAAGTTACAGAGAAATTATGAGGCAAGTGTATTCGGTCACTCGTTAGTTATAGTTTTTTTTGTCCACATTAATGATGATAAGTTACCCGTATGTAATCATGTCACATTCTAATTACATGTTGCCAACCACTCCCACCCCATGATGTCACTGCAGCATCTCCACTGGTAGAAAATGATAATTGCAGTTTGACAAGTTTACATAA
The DNA here is from genome assembly GCF_047496885.1 of Scyliorhinus torazame. Lineage (NCBI taxonomy): Eukaryota > Metazoa > Chordata > Chondrichthyes > Carcharhiniformes > Scyliorhinidae > Scyliorhinus > Scyliorhinus torazame. Next base: position 360,607,351 of record NC_092707.1, on the reverse strand, counting down.
TCCATTATAAAAGTGAATGTAGCAAAATACAATGGGAAAGTTGAAAGGAAGAACATGCATGGGATAGGTATTAAATACAATAGTTGCATATGACAAGTACATCTGTCCTTGGTTCCCTCCCATGTCTAATGATACGTGAAGCAGACAAGGCACATGCTTATATCTGTTTCCATGGCTAGTTTTTACCTGGAACAGATCATTAGCCTGTCATCAGAGGCTACAGCTTGAGGGGCACCACTTCACATCTAGCATGGCTGACCAGGAGACCCTCCCGCTCTTGTCGCCTGTCATTGGCGGATTTGAAGAATTTATAGGTTGATAATGGCCATGTTATGAACACATCCTCCTCAGCCATCAACGTCCTGGAGTGGGACTTGAATCTAGAGCTTCTGGCTCAGAGGCAGGGACACCAGCCATTGTGCCACAATACCCCAGAAAGCATAAAAGAACATTCTTGTGGATGCTGGAATTTGAAACAAGGAGTCATCCAGACTTAAAACATTAGCTCCCTTGTCTTTCTCCCCACAGATGCTGTCAGACCTGCTGTGATTGCCCAGAAAGCATATCTTTGAGGTAGGAAACACAGGTGTGAACACTTAGAATAGAATTTCTACAGTGCAGAGAGGCCATTCAGCCCATCAAGACTATACCGACCTGGCAAGACATGTAGGGAAATTACATATATATATAAAAAGCCATGATGTGGAGATCCCAGCGTTGGACTGGGGTGAGCACAGTAAGAATTCTTACAACACCAGGTTAAGAATCACTAGCTCTCGGAGCACTGCTCCTTCCTCACCGGAGGAAGGAGCAGTGCTCCTAAAGCTAGTGATTCGAAACAAACCTGTTGGACTTTAACCTGGTGTTGTAAGACTTCTTACTGTATTATAAAAAGGCCAGAGTGAAGTTTGATGGTCGTGCAGATGAAGCTCAATGCAGGGGGGCTGGGGTGGCGGTGCTCACCTGATCATTGGAACCTGGAGATAACTTATGTCCTCCCGTCTCCAAGTTGTGATGGTTTCTCACAAGGCTGGGGTCGCTGCAGCTGCCGGACAGAGTGGCAGCGGGGTTGCTGAACAGGGCACACGGAGCTGCTGCGGCCGGGCACCTGGACAGGTGGCGAATGGCCAGGCTGACCACTCGGCGCATTTTAATACCGGTCCAGGCCGCGCGCCAGTGGGGGGGGGGGGGGGGAGAAATAAAACACAAAAGTAATTCACCGCGCCCACAGTTTCGGTGCCGGAAAAGAGACAACGGTTATTGTGATATGGTGGACGAATGTCAATCGGAGCTGAGGGCCGGGCGCCCACCGCCGGGCAGCCGCATTGCCTCCCTCGCCTCTGTCAGGGGCAACCAGGTGCCAGTTCAGGATGTCACCCTGAGACTGAACAAATCAATCACCGGGCCGTCACTCATCGTCCAATCACCACCGCCCTTCACGTCGATTCCGACTCCACCTCGATCGCTTTGGTCTGCCGTGCCTCCTAACCGGAAGTAAAACAAATGCACGCGAGCCGGCTCTGACCGTCAGGTTTTTTTTCCCTCGCTTCCCCCCCCCCCCCCTCCATCCACTTTATTCATTTCGCAAGAAACTTATGTGCCTTTAGTGGGTGGGGGAAGGAGGGGGAAAAACAAGACTGTTGCATTGTGAGCGAGAAGCAATCATTGAGAGATGCATCACTGTGAAGCATATGTCGTTCAGATTCACCCAAAGAGAATGGCTGGAGTGTAAGAGAGACAGACCGAGGGAGACTGATTGACTTTGTTCTTCCTGCCGCTCGGGGGACCGTTTGTCGCGCTGATGGAATGCGGCCCCTGGGATCAGAAAGCGGCGCCCGGCTCCGAACCCGCGGCTGCCCGGGGCTGCCATGGAAACGGGAGGGCGCGCGAGCAGCCCCCGCCCAGCCCGGCGAAAGCCCGCTGGAAACTGCTGCAACGGGTAAGGAGCCAACTCTGGGGAGGGTGTTGCCTTCTGTCGTGTGCACAGGAAAAAGTGGGAATAAAGGCAGAGGGATGCAGTATAATTCTGCGCTGTGCAAATTATGGAAGTGCTGTATGTATTGTGCAGCTTATATCTATTATGAATTAGCCGCTGCACTGCACACACGATTGTCAAGACCCAAGTGTCCTCTTGAGGTGAAGTGGGATTAGAGAACAGGGGTCAATTGGACCAAGGTGAACAGATAATTTAGTCCTTGTTTTAAAGTTATACATAGGATCAGGTTAGCACATGGCACAGAAGGCCAATCGGTTCTGGCCTTTAATGGAATTCTCATCGGGTGCTGTCACCTCTTTGACAATTGCTATCATCGCCCACCGCACCCACCTCCCCAACCACTGCTAATCCGTCTACTTTGCCAACCTTCCTTCTCCAAATGCTTCAGCATGTTGTCATCTCCCAAATGTGTGTCCATCTTTCCCACAACTACAGCTTTTGAATCTCTTCAACCAGCTTTCCATCCCCACCTCAGTACTGAAACTGCTCTACCCAAAGTGACCATTGACACGCATTGTGATTGTGATGATAGCTCACTATTCCTTCCTCGCCCTTGTCAACCGCTTTGCATCCTTTGGCACAGTTGGCTTCAACAACTTCCTTCAACAACTTCAGTGTCCAATCCACTGGGATTGTTCTCACTTGCTTCCCATCTTGCCTATTCAATCATAACCTGAGCATCTGCATCAAATAATAATCTTTTTTAAAGTTTAGAGTACCCAATTCATTTTTTCCAACTAAGGGGCAATTTAGCGTGGTCAATCCACCTAGCCTGCACATTTTTGGGTTGTGGGGGCGAAACCCACGCAAACGCGGGGAGAATGTGCAAACTCCACACGGACAGTGACCCAGAGCCGGGATCGAACCTGGGACCTCGGCACCGTGAGGCCGCAGTGCTAACCCACTGCGCCACCGTGCTGCCCTTTCAAATAATAATCTTTGGCAGCACGGTGGCGCACTGGTTAGCATTGCTGCCTCACGGCTCCAAGGTCCCAGGTTTGTTTCGATCCCTGCTCTGGGCCACTGTTCGTGGGGAGTTTGCACATTCTCCCCGTGTTTGTGTGGGTTTCGCCCCCACAACCCAAAAATGTGCAGGTTAGGTGGATTGGCCACTCTAAAATTGCCCCTTAATTGGAAAAAATGAATTGGGTACTCTAAATTAAAACAAAAAGAATAATCTTTGCATCTCTGTGCTTTTAACAAAGGAAATTTGGCATGACCACATTGACTCAATTTTTACAGATGCACCATAGAAAACATCCTATCTGGCTGCATCACAGCTCGGTATGGCAACTGCTTGTCCCAAGGCCGTAAGAAACTACAGAGAGTACTGAACACAGCCCAGTCCATCACACTGAAACTGCCTCCATCCAATTACTCTCACCCTTGGGAGAGCATAATCAAAGACTCCTCCCAGCCGGGTTATTCTCTCTTCCATCGGGCAGGCGATACAAAAGTCTGAGAACACGCACTAACAGGTTCAAAAACATCTTCTTCCCTGCTGTTACCAGAACCCTGAATGACCCTCTTAGGGACTGAACTGATCTCTGCACACATCTTCTCTACTGAGTAATACTACATTCCCTATGCTTCACCCACTGCCTGTGTCTATGTATTTACATTGTGTATTAATTTATGTCCTATGGTTATTTTTTCATGTATGGAACGATCTATATGGACTGTGTGCAGAACACTACCTTTCACAGTACCTTGGTATACGTGACAATAAATCAAATTAGTCAATCAATCAATCAATCTGGAGTCCACCAAGCATCAATGTGATCACTTCCCCGCCCTCATCTGGATGTCCCCATGGCATCCTATAACGCTGTGGAAACAGATTCCACATGTACGCAGAAGAAATCCAGTTCTACGCTCCACCACCTGTCATGCCTACTCCACTGCTTTTGTGTTGTCAATCTGTTTGTCTAGCTGACTCTCACTTTTGTCCAGTTTCATATTGGTACGGTCAAAACCATCATCTTCAGCCCCTCCATATCCTTGCTCCCAAATTCACACTCTATCCAACTGTCGCAAGTTGAATGGGGCTCATTGAAACTTTGGTGTCCTATTTCATCCAAAGCTGCGCTTCCAGCTCCAAATCCTCTCCATCACAAACACTGCCCTCTTCCACCTCCATAACACCACCTGCCCAGCCTTGGGCCACCTGCTGCTGACACTCTCACCAATGGTGTTGTCACCTCCAGTCTCATCTATTCCAATCGTCTCCTGGCTAGTCTTCCATCCGGAAGCCTCCATAGATTTTGGGCTTATCCAGTACTCTGCCTATTTCTTGTCCTGTACCAATTCCTGTTCACCCATCATACTTTCGTTCGCTGAACTATATCGGTTCACCGTCCTCATAATCTCAAGTTTAAAGTTTTCATCCTGGTGCTTAGATGCTTTCACAGCCGCGTGTCTCTAACCTTCTTCAGCCATCGGAGCTTACTGAATTAAAGGGACGGTGGTAGCTTGGGTACATAATTAACAGGTATAGGTGGCAAAGAGTTATGATGAACAAGTGTTTATCTGATTGGACTGAAGTATGCAGTGGGGTTTCCCGGGGGTCAGCATTAGAACCATTGTTTTTTTCTGATCTAAAAATGAACTAGACTTGGGTGGAGGGAATATAATTTTGAAGTTTGAGGATGATACAAAATAATGAATAGCAAGCAGGATATTTGAAGATTTCATAGGGAAACAAAAATGGAGAGGCATTGGGTGGAATTCTCTGGCCTTACCCGACGACCGGAGAATCCCGCTCGAGATCAATGGACTTTTCCATTGTCCGCGTCTTACCCGTTGCGATCTTGCGGCAGGCGGGGCAGAAGAACCCTGTCCCATTATAACTGAAAGGCAAAGGCAGGTCTCATTCTGTGCTGGAAGATTTTATGGGTGACATTTAATGCCCTCCCTGTGGCAAGATTGGTGGTGAGGGGGGCATTTAATTGGGTAGGAGGATAGTGGGTGGGGACCCTGCTGCCTTTCTGTCTCTGCCCCAATTAAGTCCATGGTGGAAAGGCTTGCTAAGTTAATGCCCATTTAAGGGCCTCATCCCACGCCTCCGGTATTCATTTGGTGGCGGGTGGAGAACTTGTCATGCAAGAAGCCCGAAAAGGAAACCTTGTTTGGAGTTGTTTCAAGGCTTCTGGACTTGCGGGATCCCAGCTCTTGCGACTCTGCTCCTGCCATCACACACCTGTGTTCGGGTCCATGGGAAATCCTGAGCTTTGGATGGGTGTAGTACTGGCAGCAGCTGCTAGCTCCCTGGTGGCACTGAAAGCAATGAAGAGCTGCTGGCCGCTGATTGGCTGGTAGTACTCAGTCAGCAGGACATCTGCCCCTGGAGCCCTTGATCATGGGGAAGGCCCGTCACTGTCTATTTAAATGTCCAACTTGCACTTAATTTGGTGGAGCTTCCTGAAAACAGGCAATGCGGAGATTTTGCTGACTCTCCAGCTGGTGGGCCGCCCCCATTAAATACCGCCCTATGATCTAACCCTTTGAAAACTCTGTTCCACCAATTCAAACCTGTTCTACATTGCCCCACTTCTTTATCCCCCTATCATTCGTGGCTTGGAGTCCGATTTTGCCTGATTATGTATCTGCGAAGTGTCTTGGGAACTCCCATTCAAGATGCTATATAAATACAGGTTATTTTAGTTGTTGATGGGATATGCCCACACTTAGTGTATACTGCCAATGTAAATTTCCACTGCTCTAATTTTCTTTATTCTTTCATAGGATGGAAAAGTCAGTTTTTCTTGCCCATCCCTAATTGCCCTTGAGAAGGTAGCGGTGAACCATAATTCTTGAACAGTTGTAGTCCTTGAGGTTGCAAGTACACTCACAGTGCTGGTCAGGAGGGAGTCCTGGGGATGACCCAACAACAGTTAGGAAACAGAATTATTGTTCCAAATCAGGTGGCGTGTAGCATGGAGGGGAAAGTACAAGGGGGTGGTGTTCCGATGCGTTTGCTGCCCTTGTCCTTCTAGGTGGGAGAGATTTCAGGTTTGGAAGGTGCTGTCGAAGGATATTAACGTTGGTACAGGAACTAATAATGGAATAATTCGAATGGGACGAACATGCAGATGTATGCTTTTATATTTTCCACTGTTTGAAATCTAGTATATATTTCCCACTCTGTACATTTAACTTTCTTTCAGTGTCATGATGTTTCATTTGAATTAGTTTGAGAGGCATGACAGAATATGTTGCCACCTTGTGTCAACATTTATGAAGTCAACAATTCTATTATGCCTCTTCCAGTCAATTTATGTGTAAAAATATTCTTGTACCACCTTCTTTATGGTATTGAACATTGACATAAAACGGCTAATTATAATTAAATTAGTCAATTTTCTTTCAAAAAAATAACAGTCTGTTCCTTTGCTTCCCAATAACTAAAATATCTAATGTCAAAACTAAGGTTTATGACAAAAACCCATGTTAAGAAAATTGCATAGTAGCTGCCTTGCAAATTGAATTATGCCATGTAACTTAAAGCCTCGACCACCCCCAAAATTCTGGGCTTTTGACTTGATAAGCTTTCTGTGTGTAGCCTGAGCGTGTATGATGTACCTCATTTCCCAGGATGCATCAGTATTTGGCTGGGTTGGTGAGGTTGTGTTCGTGAAGAATGAGATTGTTGATTGCAGACTGGAGCCTTTTGTATTCTTCAGATTGTGCATTAAGCTCCATGTATCTTTTGCTCATTGTAATTGAATTGAGATGATTACTGAATTTCAAAGCAGATACTCTTTAATTATCACCTTTGTTGTGTTGACAGTTGGAGCAGCTCAGCTGCTACCTGCTATGTTAACAGTTTGAAAATATAAACACTCTGAGGTCAAAATTCGATGAAGGTTCACCCAGTTTTTTGGCGTTCAATATATCAATTGTGCAGTTGGGATTTTCAGAAACATTTATTTGTAGCTTTGGCTGACTTTGGAAGGTTTGTTTTTAATACTCATCAGCTTTTGGAGAAATGAATGTGGCTGCAGGAGCCCTGCAACAGGTGGGGATATTCCTGGGAGTGTCATTCCGGCTGTAACACTTTGGGGAACAGCAGCACTAGCATGGCAGCACAAACCTGCCGAGATTCAACAAAGAACAACAAAGAAAAGTACAGCACAGGAATAGGCCCTTTGGCCCTCCAAGCCTGCCATTCTGCCTGTCTAAACTAAAATCTTCTACACTTCCGGGGTCCGTATCGCTCTATTCCCATCCTATTCATGTATTTGTCAAGATGCCCCTTACACGTCACTATCGTCCCTGCTTCCACCACCTCCTCCGGCAGCGAGTTCCAGGCACCCACTACCCTCTGTGTAAATAAACTTGCCTCGTACATCTCCTCTAAACCTTGCCCCTTGCACCTTAAACCTATGCCCCCTAGTAATTGACCCCTCTACCCTGGGAAAAAGTCTCTGACTATCCACTCTGTCTATGCCCCTCATAATTTTGTAGACCTCTATCAGGTCGCCCCTCCGCCTCCTTCGTTCCAGTGAGAACAAACCAAATTTATTCAACCTTTCCTCATAGCTAATGCCCTCCATACCAGGCAACATCCTTGTAAATCTCTTCTGCATTAAAAGAAGATGGTTCAGGAGGCAAGGTCTTGCTGCAAGCCGGTGTTTCACCATAGGATATCTTGCACTGTTCCTCTGTCATGTGGAGGAATGAGGAGGCTACTCTTGAGCAGGCCAACACTGTTTGTCCCACCTGTCAGAATTTTAAATAGGTATCCAGTCGGACCTGATTCCCCAGTCAGAGGTAATAGTATTTGCCTGTTCGTAGCATCAAACGTCTTCATCTTTTAAAAATCTTCATTAAATCTCCTTTTATCTATTTTTGCTTTAGTGGAAAATGTTTGAATATTACAATGCAGTTTCTATAGTTTACCATAATTGGCATCATTTTCAGTGAATCAACACCATACAACCTTTCTTTGGCTTTAATGCTCTTTCAGTGTTAGCCTGATCAAACCAGCTCACAGTATTCTACATTTTGTATAACCAGTACTTTGTATAAATTCATCATTTTTCTTGTACTCTCTGCCCCATTTGTAAAAAAATCACATTGCTACTAGCCTGTTTTGCGAGTTCATCTATCAGTATCCACACTTTAAAGGAGCTATTTCTTTAAACCCCTAGGTGTCTCTGTTTGTCTACTGCCATGAGTGATTAAAGTATATTTTCTCTATTAGATCTTCCCAACTGGCTCGCACAGCTGGAAACAAATCCTCTTTTAAAGCTTCTTTATCCGTTCTCCCAAGTTAACCTCATTGCTGCAACTCGCTTTCCTCCTTTGCCAGGATCCCTTCGATGAGGCACCATTTTGATGACGCTGCGCAGTGTTCCAGCAGATTACCATGATTCTTGACACCTCCCTTGTACTTCAGGATGCCCCCAGATCTGTTCAAGCACCTGAAGCAGCATGTCAGTGGCGTGCTCTTTGATTACTTTGTCCTTGCTGCAAAGATATCATGAGCAAGATGGGGCAGGTGGCTGCAGCATCACAGATACCACTTACATTTGGTCAGTCAAATAGTTATGGGACGGTAGACTGTCTTAAAATGCAGACGTTGTAAGAGCTGTCTGGGTTGTGAACATTGATTTGCATAATCCTGTGATGAAAATGGTTCAACCTTGCATTATGTTGTGTAATGGAGCATGTAGCCACATATGAGTATGCAATGTCCAGATCCTGCAGCCAGCCTGCTGCTCTGAAATTTTGCAACCGTTGCATGCTACTTCAGGCTTTCCATAGGGAAGGTGATCAGATTACTTGTTTAAGCAACAAGGAGTTAGTTTCCGAAAGTCTGTGTTGCAGATTAATTAATGTAACTGATGTCCTAAATTATCTGAAAGCATAGAAAGCAAGGATTGTTGTAACCTTCATAACCATTGGCTGTGCCTTGCTTGTGGAAGATTTTGGCTGAAGGCCACAATGGAACATACACGCAACTACACCTCAGCCCCGTTGTAAATTTCAGCAGGACAAGAGCTGAATATCTTGATATATTGACCTATACCTCATCTACAATAGTGAGTGCCTCATGCTGGTGGATCATTGCAGAGCATTTGTAGTACACCTTACTCTACCTGCATTGTTTTATTAGTAGTCCTCTTCTTCCATCAAACACTGCAAGTTAAAGCAGCACTTTTCAGCTCAGTAACTTCTACCACTGAGGAGGAAGAAAAGAAAGAACTTTTATTTACTTGGTGCCTTTCATGAATTTGGGATGTTCACATCAAATGAAGTACATCTGAAAAGTGATCACTGTAGCCTTGCAGGTAAACATGGGACACTGGCCTGTGACTTCCTTATTCCCCCAGCGTCAGACTTGCGGAATACCCCAAAGATGTGTTGGTGAATTTGTCTCAGAAGTTCTCGGGTGAGGCTTTATGCTGCAATTGTCCAGAAGTGCTAACTTCCCCTGGACAAGTGCACTGCATTGGGAACCATCCAACAAAGCAATTTAGATGACTAACCTTGGATGGTTCTGCCAGTTGTACATCTGTAGTTATTCTGAAACAGTTGGAAGGAATTAAAAACACTTCTAACTTTCAGCGTAACTATTTTAAACATCCATACTGAGCCCCACATGGGACATGCCCCACACTCTGAATCTTTCATCAGCATGCCCTGAAATAGTTCTTTGGGATCATGTACTCCCACTGAAGAAGCACAAGGGGCCTTGTCAAAAGCATCACCGCTGACACTTCAGCACCTCCCCAGTACTGCATAATCCAGAAATGGAAATTTGTGGAAACACTTGCAGCAGGCTCCACTTCAAATCCCACATCATCCTGCATTGGACATATATTCCCATTCCTTCACTGCTACTGAGTGGAAAAACTGGAATTCCTAATGCGATGTGGGAGCAGCATCGCCAAAAAGATTGCACAGTTCAAGGAGTAGGATTACCAACCACAACTTCAAGGCATCTAGGGAATGGGCAAAAAATCCATTCTTGACAGCAATGCCCACATTCGAAGAACAAATATTTCAAAAAGAAAGCATACAAGTATAAGAAGATTTCCATGAGGAGGCTGATTATGGCAGTTTTTCCAACGATACTTCAGCAGTGAAAAAGAGGATGAGTACAATAGAAAATCTCTTTATAGTATTAAGACAGTGCACTTTGAAAGTGATTCAACAAGCAGTTTGGCCCAGCAGTACCAGACAATGTATTTCATTTGGATAAGTAGGTGAAATAGCAATAAGTGGCAGGAACATGAGGAAACAGCATCAAGGGTATTAGGACAAAATTCTGAGTGCACTTACAGCTGCATGAATGGTTCCCAGAAATTCTACAGGGCAACTGAATGAGGCAGTGAACTGGAAGGACCCATTTGGGGTGGCACAGCGGTTAGCACTGCTGCCTCACAGCGGCAGGGATCCGGGTTTAATTCCGGCCTTGGTGACAGTGTGGAATTTGCACGTTCCCCCCCATGTCTGCGTGGGTTTCCTCCGGGTGCTCCAGTTTCCTTGCGCAGTCCAAAGATATGTAGGTGAGGTGAATGGGCAAGCTAAAATTGCCCCTTAGTGTCTAAAGATGTGCAGGTTAGCTGGGGTTGTGGGGATAGGGCGGATAAGTGGGTTAGGATGCTCTTTCAGAGGGTTGATAGGCTGAATGGCCTCCTTCTGCACTATAAGAATTCTATTTTGTGGTAGGTTTTTTCTTAAATTCTGCAGGTTTGTCTAGTCCGTCAGATCAGGAAAAAACTAGAGGGTTGTCTTTTAATTGTTCCTGCCCTTGTCAAACTGAAACTTCACACCCGAGTAACAACTAAAACAGCAAATTATATTTTTATAGTATCTTTCATGCTATGAAATGACCTGAATAGCTTCACAGGTGCATTTTAAAACAAAATTAAACACGGAGGCACATCAGGTTATATTGGGCAGATGATCAAAGGTTTGGTCAAAATTAAGATGCTTAAATAGCATCTTAAAGAAAGAGGTAAAGACGCAGAGAAGTTTAAGTCAAGTTTCAGAGTATCGGACCTTGTTGGATTTATTAGTTGTTTGGGGCCCTTTAAGAAATCAACTAAATACATACTGGGAAATAAAATGATTTTTAGAAATATCTAGTCTGCAAAAGGTATAAACAATGTTCTGTAAAATGAGTAATCTTAAGGTCATGTCTGCAGATGTTAACAATGTTTTGAAGAATGTTCCATTAAGCTCTACCTAAAGAAACAATAATATGAATATGCCATTGCATTGAAGACACAATTAGCAAATTGCAACAATCAAGTATCCATAGCAAGGCGAGTGGCTAGTCATGGCGTAAAGATTTTAACCATGAGAAATCGCATGAGAAACAGTATTCTCTCAGGGAATTATTAATTAATCAAGAGGTAAGTGATCAATGTTTAATTAACTAATCACCTATTGAGTGATTGATACCTTTTTGAACGAATCAGGGAATCTCAGCTGAGAGTTGGAACCAATTAAAAATGAACAAGGGACTAAACTATAGTTAAGGAGTTCCTTAAGAATAAGATCGTATGATTAATTTTTGAGCAGATTTCTATCTTTCCGGAATTCTTGAGACATCTGTTAAATTACTTTAGTATCCCCATATCAGCAACAACGATCCCATCCTCCCATCAACCCCCAAACAACTGCCCGCATGTTAACATCAACAAAATAACAAAAGGGAATCAGAAATCATCCATAGTCACCATTAACACATACAGTCCGCCAACCCCCCCCCCCCCCCTTCCAACTAATGCTCGATGTTATCCAATTCTTGAAAGCGCATATGAATAATGTTCATGAATTGTAGAACCCCTCCATCCTTCCCCTCAGTTCAAACTTAACCTTCTCAAGAGTCAAGAATTCCAACAGGTCCTCTTGCCACGCCAGGGCACAGGGTGGAGAGGTTGCTCTCTCTCTTTCCCCCCCCCCCCCTTAAAAAACATTTTTTTTTTTTTGTTTGGACGAGAATGAAAAAAAAACAGTCACAGAAACAAGCGCCCTTCATTAACAATATCCAAAAGTTTCTGTGAACTCGCCCCTCTTTTTGTAAAACAGTCTGACAGTTGATAGCTCCTGTCGACCCATTTAATTTTTGTTATTTCCCCTCTGTCCAACATCTGCTTCAATCTTGCGATGTCAATCCGTAACCTCTTTTCATTGACACCTTTTGTAGAGTGCACATTTTCCCACAGGGATTTATTGTCAATGTGACAGTCAACAGGTATATTACCCAAATCCCCTAATCCCAAAATTTCTGCCAATATCATACTTATATAAAAAGCCATGTCCACCGCCTCTACAAGGCTTAACGTCTCAGCAGCCGAAGTGCTTTTTACCACTCTCCTTATTTTCTTTGCTTCCTACACAAATGGGCAACATTTACCATTGTTCCCCAAAAGGAAAATTATAAAACCTCCTGCGCTTGAAACCCCATCACATAAATTTGAGTAGGACGCATCACTATAAACTATGAGTTTCAAGTGCTTAAGGTCACCTAAAACCGGGAACTTCAAAACACACTCCTGCATTTTTAGATTGGCCAACGCTTTATTTGCCCTTCTTATGTCTTCCACTTTGGGATCATTCATTTTTGTACTCATCTCTAAGACATCAAAACTCAACGTCCGGTCTAGTCTGTCTACCTAACCAGTTCAGTTGCCCAATTAAACTTCGCAGTTGCTCTTTTTCTATCTTTGAAACCATTGCGTCTTTTTGTGAAACTCGGCCACGACTAATTGCTATTGGGGTGATGCTTTCCAAATAAGATTGCTGACGTAAAGTTGCCCCTAACTTAGTCTGTCCAATTTCCAGTCCAATATATTTAAATGCACCGGAAGCCTGACTTCCAACCCTGAATTCTTTCCTCAAACCAGAGATTACCATAGCTTCAAAATCACTAGTCCCACCCCACAAAAAATCATCGACATGCATCATAAAAATGCCAGAAAGATTTCCTTTATAGTGCCAGTAAAACATTGCAGGATCTGCTTTCAACTGGCAACAGCCTAACTTTAACAAAACTGACCTTACCGAAAAATACCAGACTCTAGATGCATCATTTAATCCATATACACATTTGTTCAACTTCCAGAGTACCCCTTCTGTGTTAGCTGCTTCTTTAGGAGGACGGAGAAAAATGTCTCTCTGGAGCTGATGCCCCTGCAAAAAGGCAGCTTTTATATCTATAGATTTGCATTCCTATGCCTTTGTGGCGAATAGAGCCAAGAAGATCTTTAAAATAACCTTTTCTGCTGTAGGTGAATCTACCCTTAAATCCTGATCTTCTAAGTTTTCTTCAAATCCCCTTGCCACGAGCCTGGCCTTTGCCTTATAAGTTCCATCCGGAAGAACCTTTTCCGTGCAAATCCATCTGGGATAGAGCTCTTTGCCCCCTATCCGGTACTTCCGTGTATACCCCAAATTCACTCCAACTATGCAATTCTTGCTGTTTAGCTTCTTTAATAACTTTTTCATCTAATTTATTTGAAGCCACCAAAATCTCACGTGCATGTGGGCTTCTACTCCTATTAGTATTCGTAGTCTTACTCCTGTTCCGACATCTTGACAAACTACGTCCCCTCTCCCGCCTGGTATCTCGCTCTGTGCAGCTACTGCTTGATCTTTCCCTTCTGCTGTGGGGTGTCCTTTCAATAGTTCTCAACCTTTTCCTGCGGACCTGTTCACTGTCCGATGTACTATCTGAACTGGCACTGCGTTTCTGTGCCCTCCATTTTTGCACTTCGTTTTCCCAATCCATTGTCTTGACTCCTTCCCCTGAATGCTGTACATTCAACCGATGTTTATACTTTCCAGTGGCCTTCCCTGCTCTACTAATAACAGTTGCATCCTTCCATTGACTAGACCCTTCAGGCAAGTATGTCACTTTTTGTACCAACTTTTGGCAGTTGCCCTTTCAGAAAAATGGCCTGTTTTAATTCACCAGAAGTGTTGTGTTCCTCCACAGAAACCCTGTCTATATCAGTTAATTGGTCCTCCTAGTTCTGTAACACATGCGTACCAGATGACTCTGGTTCCTCGTCATGTCTGTCTGCTCTGTCTAAATTTGAAAATTTGTAATTACCCATTATCCTTGATGAATGGACCCTAACAGTTTGATTACCATGTTGCAAAATAATTGTTTTGCCATCCATGCCTATGATCTTCCCTGGGCCTTTCCATTCATTAGAATTGTCTCTCTTATAGTATACCATGTCTCCTTGCTGAAAAACGGCATCTGATGGCCATGCGTTATGTATTAAAGCTCTGCGAATTCTTTCAGAGACTTCTGCTTCCAAAAAAGCTTTTCTACTGCTATGTAATGCATTTAAATGTTCAGCAAAACCAGAGCTAATTGTAGTCCCCTCCCAAGCTGGCGGCTGGTCATCCAAAATGGACGGAATTTTAGGATTTCTACCAAACACTAATTGATAAGGACTATAGCCCCAACCATCTGCAATGAATTCTTTGCATGTACTGCCCATGCTAAAGCTGAATTTAGCCTGCAATTTGGTCGATCTGCCAAAATTTTCCGAAGCATGTCATCGATGACTGTATGATTTCTTTCACAGACACCATTACTAAATGGGCTTTCTGCAGCCATATTCATAACTCTGATATTCATGTTTTCACACATATCCCTAAACTCATCATTAGCAAATTCTCCCCCATTGTCCGTAAGGAGTTTTGCCGGTGGACCCATTCCTGTCCCTATCCATTTTTCCACGATTTGATCCAGAATTACTCTCTTTTCTTTACTTCGTACAATCGTTGATTGACTAAATCTGGTTGCTAAATCTACAAAATGCACAATAAATATATTATTTGCTTTATCCCAGATCTTAAGGTCCATGGCCACAATGTCGTTAAAATCCCTGGCCAAAGGTAGGGTTACTAACGGCCGTGCTGGTGATCTTCTGTACTTCCTACAAACTTCACAGCGGTCACTAACCTGTTCTATCAGTTTAGTATAGTCGTCATCCCTTACCCCTGCATCCTTTAATACATTTTTCAGCCTCCGAGGAGACGGATGTGCAAATTGCCTATGCAGTTTTAATACCACAAGCTTTTTATCAGCTAATGTCCCATTTTCAACTGCCATTAACACATCCTTAATCACTCTACTTGAAAAATTATTTGTCAGTAATGGAATACAATAGTGTCCCGACTGTGTAAATTGTAAGTCCACAGTCTTTCCAGAAACTGTTGCCGTATCCTGTTCCATATCCAGTTTCATGTGTGCTTTCTTCATCGATGGTCTGCTCAGAAGCAAAGGTATCTCACTTGATACAACATCCATGCTAATGAAATGATTCACTCCGGCAATATTGCAAGGGATCAATCACCACTCTTTTCAGCGACTTCAGAGTATTATCATCCCCAAACTTGAAACTTGTGGAACTTTCAAATTCCTTAACCTTGTTATGATTTTCAGCATTCAAAGAGTCCAGGTAACATTTTAACCAGTCAATTCCACACACAGTAGATGTGCAACCACTGTCCAATACAGCACAGTTGAAGGATTCTGCAACCAACACCCTCATTACCGGTGTAAAACTGCTTGTCAATAGGACAATGCCTTCTTTCTGGTCACTATCTTTTTCCTCTTCTGACTCTTCCGTGTCATGTGTCGCTTCAAACACTCTATCATAACGAGTTGGACAGTTGAAAGCATAATGGTAATGAGAGTCACATCGAAAACATCGATTTATCATGCCCCGTGCATTTCTGGGGTTCATCTTCCTTTTGTAGGTTCTAACTAGGTTTCTGTCTTCATAATTTCCTTGTCTCGGTCACTGTCTATAGTCTTGAGCCCTGTTCGTAGCCATAGGATTTTGCCATCCTGTTACTAGTGTATCTTCCATATTCTGCCTTATTGCAGGCTGACCTATTTGGGTCATCAGAGCCATCGGAATCGAATGTTTCCCCAGAAACTTTTGTAAAGCTTTTGTCATCTGTTCGAATAAGGTATCCTTATCAGTAAACTGAACTCCTGTCAAAACCAGGAGCCTATCCATGTTGCTCACTCTAGCACAGTCAAGTAATTTAAAGGCCAACACAGACTGTGGAAATTCCAGATTGTGTCTGCAGCCTTTTATATAGTCTGCCAAATTCCATTATATAGTCTTCCATGGAGATATCCTCCATTTTCCGGAACTTATCAAAATCCAACCATGCTTCATACGCACTTAACAAGTCATCTTTCTTATAAATCTTATCCATATAATGTAATAAAGTCTCCAGACCTTCTTCTGAGTCTAACTCTTCCAATTCCAGCTCAGAAAGCACTTTGTTTTGGATTTTACTGCCATATGGTAGAGAAAGAGCCAATGCCATACCTTGTTTTCTCTTTCCCAAAGCAGTTACTTTAGTCCACATACCTACTGCACTTCTCCATTGGTCGTACGATTCCCTTTCAGAAAATAAGGGAGGATAGTCATATCCAGCCATCTTTACCCTGGGTTCAGCCATGTATTTTTTTTTTTCCTTCTCACTCAGTCCTTGGTTTGATCAGGAAAAGTTGTATCTTTCAAACCTTCACATTTGCACAGCAACCATCCTCTGCTACCAACTGTCAGACGTTTTAGTTGCAGTGAAATGAAGAGTCTAAAGTTCTTGTTCCTTTTCACCAAACACCATTTATTTCGCTTCCACAGCCTCTGCACAAAACTCTTAACACACCACCTGACAGAGGCCACCTGAAGCCCCTTTACATATCAGTGTCAATTAATGGTTAATGGCGAACAGTGAATTAATGGTTACTTAACATAAATGAGACAACGAATTGCAATGTGTCTTAACCCATTACTTAACACTCCATACCCTCTCCAAACTCTTCCTCCCACTTTGCTTTGATCCCTTCCAGTGGTGCCTTCTCCTCCTCCAAAATACCACAGTAAACCGCCGACACTACCCCCTTCTCCAGACCCCCTGTCGTCAGCAGCTCCTCCAGCAATGTGGAGGCAGGCTCCACTGGGAAGCTCTGTCTTGCATGTATCAAAACATTTCCCCCTGCTCCAGCCCATACTTCGCTCCTTTAATCTGACCCCTTAACCCCAGGCAGCAAAGCCTTCCCTACCACAAAAAAGTCGATCCATGAGTACACCTTACGGACTGCCGAGAAAACTCCCGCTCCCTCGGATGCAGAAACCTCCATGAGTCCACCCCTCCCATTTCCACCATTAGCCCAGCCAACGCCTTTGCCTCCCCAATGGGACCAGTGAGCGCGGCCGTGATCTATCCAACCTTGGCTCCTGAACTAATTTCCAGTCCGCCCCCACTATCAGTTCGGGGATGGCCCCAAATACCTTCTTTGCGAATCCCACATCGTCCCAATTGGGACCACATACACTTACCAGCACCACTAGCCTCCCCTCCAGTGCCCCTGTCACAATCACATATCTACCCCCCTAACTGGCAACCACATTCTCCATCTGGAACCGTACTCTTTTGCTCATCATTACCGCTACCCCCTCGAGCCCTTCCGTCAAATCCAGAGTGAAACACCTGACTAACCCAGCCCTTTTTAGGTCTCACATGGTCCTTCACCCTCAAGTGAGTCTCCTGCAACATTGCTACATCGGTTTTCAAACTTTTAAGATGCGCAAGCACCCTTGACGAAAGGGGCGTAACCAGCAGACATTGGCGGGAGCTCCTCTCAATTCGGCCGACTCGCTCACGAACGTCACCGGAAGTCTTCAAAGTATTTTCTTTACATTTTTCTTGTGTTTATGTTTTATCGTTTTTTTGCTATAATCATAGAATTTACAGTGCAGTAGGAGGCCATTCGGCCCATCGAGTCTGCACCGGCCCTTGGAAAGAGCACCCCACTTAAGCTCATGCCTCCACCCTATCCCTGTGACCCCACCTAACCTTTTGGGACACTAAGGGCAATTTATCATGGCCAATCCACCTAACCTGCACATCTTTGGAATGTGGGAGGAAACCGGAGCACCCGGAGGAAACCCACGCAGACACTGGGAGAACGTGCAGACTCCGCACAGACAGTGACCCAAGCTGGGAATCGAACCAGGGACCCTGGAGCTGTGAAGCAACTGTGCTAACCACTGCTAACGTGCTGCCCAAAGGCATTTATTAACAGGCATAATAAGTTTATTTATTATTTTGATCTAAGTTTTGATTCAGTGCTCATGCAAGTGTATTCAGTGAATATTTAGCAACAAATTATGTTTTGGACACCTTTAATCAACCGGACTGTTTACCTTATATAAGACATTGGAAGACATGTCCTCCAATGGTGGATAGATCAAAATGGGGGACACTCAATAAGCCAGAATTTGATGAGAGAAGATAGCTCGGAAGGCTAAGGAACTGGAGAAAATTGCAGAGGTAGGAAGGGGTGAGGCCATGGAACGATTTGAAAATGAGGAATTTTTGAAATCAAACTGTCATTTGACCAGGAGCCAATGTCGGTCAACAAGTACCGAGGCAGTAAGTAACTTGGTTTGAATATGGAGACGTGGACGGCACAGCTTTGGAGGACCTGAGGTTTGCAGAGGGAGGCCAGCCAGTAGTGCACTGGACAGTCATATCCGGAGGTAACAAAGGCATGAATGAGGGTTGCAGCAGCAAATGAGCTGAGAGAGTGAAGTTGGAAGATGTTACGGAGGTGGAATTAAGCAATCTTAGTGTTTGTGTGGATAAGTCGTCAGAAGCTTATCTTTGGGTCAAGTAAGATAGTATGGTTACAAAAGGACTAGTTTAGTCCCAGACAGTTGTCAGGAAGAGGAATCGCTAAAACATCTTAAATATCACTAGAATATACATAAAATTGTTGCTTCACAGCGCCAGGGACTCGGGTTCGATTCCCAGCTTGGGTTACTGTCTGTGCAGAGTCTGCATGTTCTCTCCGGGTGCTCTGGTTTCCTCCCACAAGTCCCAAAAGATGTGCTTGTTAGGTGAATTGGACATTCTGAATTCTCCCTCTGTGTACCCGAACAGGTGCGGGAGTGTGGCGACGAGGGGATTTTCACAGTAGCTTCATTGCAGTGTTAATGTAAGCCTACAACACTAATAAAGATTATTATTATTACATATGATGTGAGCTTCCTGTTTAGATTTTTGTTCAAATTCTTACGTCAGCGTTTACAATTAGATTACATTTGTGAATATTTGTAATGGAAATTTTCCAATGTAAATTGCTGCCAGTCTAGCTGTAGTTATAGGCACCCTGACACTTCCTGCTGCCTAAGTGTCTCTCGTTTGTCTCCCAGTCGCACAGCACCAGCTCACTCATTTAAGATTAAGGCCTGCGCAACTTTCCTGTAAATTGTGTTGAATTTTAAATCCCTATTTCAATTTAAACTACATGCCCACCGGGGGGGCAGGACGGTAGCGCAGTGGTTAGCACCGCTGCCTCGTGGCGGCGAGGACTTGAGTTCGATCTCGACCGCTGGTCACTGTTCATGTGGAGTTTGCCCATTCTCCCCATGTCTGTGTGGGTCTCACCCCCACAACACAAAAAGATGTGCAGGTTAGGTGAATTAGCCGGGCCTTGAATTCCTGCATACACAGCCTGTTTTTAAAAGTACTGCTCCCGCAGGCCCTTTGTTCCCTCCTCATCCTGGCCCTGCTTTGCCTGTTTCTTTAAACCCAAAACTAACTTTGCAGTTTCCCCTGCTTCCTTCATTTCTTTGGGCCATTTACATTTTTCTTTCGGCATCTCTGGCCCCTCATCCTCCACCCAGGTCTCTTTTTTCAGTCTATTGTAGCTAATATTGTGCTTTCCCCCTACCTCTTCCACCCCATCTCCAGGCCTTCGCACAAAGGATTATCAGAAACCTGTGGCTGCTGGGTCACCAGAAATCTTTAAGAGTGAAATTGATTAGATTTTTGTTGCCTAAGTGTATCAATAGATATGAAACAAAGTCAGGTAATCAAGAAAGCATATGGAATGCTTGCCTTCATTGGACGGGGCATCGAGTGTAGAAACTGGCAAGTCATGCTACAGTTGTATAGAACCTTGGTAAGGCCGCACTCGGAATATTGCACACAATTCTAGTTGCCACACTACCAGAAGGATGTGGCGGCTTTGGAGAGGGTTTAGAGGAGGTTTCCCAGGATGTTGCCTGGTCTGGAGGGTGTTAGCTATGTGGAGAGGCTGAATAGACTCGGACTGTTTTCTTTAGAATGACGGAGTTGAGGGGTGACCTGATAGAGGTCTACAAGATTATGAGTGGCTTGGATAGAGTGGATGGGCAGGCACACTTTCCCAGGGTGGAGGGATCAGTCACCAGGGGGCATAGGTTTAAGGTCCGTGGGGCAAAGTTTAGAGGAGATGTGCAAGGCAAGTTTTTTTTACACCGAGGGTGGTGAGTGTCTGGAACGCGTTGTCAGGGGAGATTGTGGAAGCAGATACATTAACGGCGTTCAAAAGGCATCTTGCCAAGTTCATGGATAGGATGGGTATAGAAGGATACGGCACAAGGAAGTGCTGAGGCTTTTGGCCAAGGTTGGTATCGTACTGTATTGTTCTTTGTTCTTAAATAGAGTTTTGGTACAGATACAGATCTGGAATGATCCAGTTGAATGACAACAAGCTTGAAGGGTTGAGTGGTGTCCTTCTGCTTCTAGGTCACCAGAAAAGTGATATGGGGAATTGAGAGGATAAAAGATGAGAGGTACAAATACTTGGGGCAGTTGACTCTCTACAGGAAAGTTACTGGTGTATATAAGTTGTTGCGCAGTCAATAAAGATGTACGCTGCACCCTTAAGCATAGAAAGTTTACAGCACAGAAAGAGACTTGACCCACTATGTCTGTGCGGACCAAATAACGAATCACCCAGCCTAATCCCACTTTTCAGCATTTGGTCTGCAATCCTGCAAGTCACAACACTCGAGGTGCACATCCAGGCACCTCGTAAACAAGTTGAGAGTTTCTGCTGCTACTATCTTTTCTGGCAGTGAGTTCCAGACCCCTACCATCCTCTGGGTGAAAAGCATTTCCTCATTTCCACTCCAATCATGCCACCAATTACTTTAAATCAATGCCCCCTAATTAGTGACCCCTCTGCTAAAGTAAATTGGCTCTTCCCATCCATTCTATTGATGCCCATCATAATTTTGGACATCTCATTCAAATCTCCCCTCACCTCCCTCTTATGAACGATCGCTCGGGCCTTCTCAAGACGAATGTGATGGTGTTAGTAGGAATGATCGCTTCTTCTTTCAACAGGTGCTGAAACAGAAGAATATAGATAAAGAACATCTGCAGCAAGTTTCAACCAGAAGATGTTTGACTCTCAACATATTTTCCACACATGTGGTGAAGGAACTGGAGTCAGATCCTGATAACGGAATGTGGGTTGAATACACTTGCGTTCCCTATCCACAGTATCGGGTGTATTTAAGGTAATCTACTGTCTTAAATGTTTTGTTCTTGTTTGTTTGATGTGCAGCACTAAATTGCAAAAATATTCATCTCCATTTATGTGACCTCCTAATCCTGTTCCTTGCCCCCGAATTTGGAATATATGTTGTCTCTCCTTTGACTTCCTCTGTGTCTGTTCACACACCACACACAGTAAGAGATGCCAGATAGGACAGCAATTTACTCCCAAGCTCCTGAAACTGCAGCAGTTTAACTGACTGCTAGAGTGATCTTCCCATTACATTGGGAAACCATTTTGCCTCTTCTGGTTAGGGAACCTATGCTATTGAGCGGTAGAGCTGAAACCTGGGTCTTATCACTTAATGCTATCCCCATCAGATACTTAAATTCACTTGAGTTTCCAATTACATTGACAGGTAACAAAAAAACAAAACAGCAGAGAATGTCACTGCAACACAATACTGAGCAAGTGCTGGGGCGACCTGATAGAGGTCTACAAAATTATGAGGGGCATAGACAGAGTGGATAGTCAGAGGCTTTTTCCCAGGGTAGAGGGGTCAATTACTAGGGAGCATGGGTTTAAGTGCGAGGGGCAAGGTTTAGAGGAGATGTATGAGGCAAGTTTCTTTACACAGAGGGTAGTGGGTGCCTGGAACTCACTGCCGGAGGAAGTGGTGGAAGCAGGGACGATAGTGACGTTTAAGGGACATCTTGACAAATACATGAATAGGGTGGGAATAGAGGGATACGGACCCCGGAAGTGTAGAAGATTTTAGTTTAGACGGGCAGCATGGTCTGCACAGGCTTGGAGGGCCGAGGGCCTGTTCCTGTGCTGTACTTTTCTTTGTTCTTTGTTCTTTGAATGCAAAATGTTTTCCGTTACTAGGCGTTGCAGCAAAAAGTTCTTAATCCAAATGATTGCTGCAGTCCCGGCTTGATATATTTGTTGAAATCTGTGAAATTAATAAGTTGCCCTAGTACATAATCACAGACGGCACTAAAATTGTCTTATTTTTTAACTTCATATATTGTCCCTGTATTTCAACTTACAAATCAATGTTCATCTCCTTTACATCTGAGAATGTCGATAACTTTTCCTTTTAAGGTCGCTTCAAATGCAGCATTCTTGATCTTCTGTTTACAGCACTAAATTGCTGCAGTGAAAATAGATCACAAAATAAAACTCTTCCATAGACATTCTATTCATGTATGACTTTCATAAATGTTTGGCATATTTGAGCCGTGGGTGCAGTTGATAATGTACCAACTTACCTTGTTGTTTCATGTTTTAAGTTATTATTTCGTATCTTTACTTCTGCCCCATTTTTATGTATGACCATTGTTAAGTGTTGGAAGGCTCTTTATGGGAGCATCACAGCTGTACCTGAACCTGTCCACACAAACTGCCTGCATAAGTTTCTCTGATAGGGTTATATGGATCGATATCTAGAGTTTCCCACTTGTTAACCCAGGACTGGGCCGAGATTATTCACACTGGTAAAATCAGCTGCTAAAGCATATTAGAAATGTACTCACAATTTTATTTTTATTCAGCGTGATGCAGTTTGTATAATAATAATTGACAAATATAGATTAGGACTTGATTTTTAAAAATCTTTCATCATGGGAAGATTTTGTACTTAACAACCATTTACTTTGTTAAGACACAGTGTTGGCCCTCTGAATGTTGAAGATGTTCTCACCAGTTTTGACAACACAGGAAATGTCTGTGAGTTCATTTCATTTTATGTTCAAATGTGGTGTGATGTTGGGGGGAAAACTCATTGCAGTTTTCTTAAAGAGGCACCGTCTGTATCATGGAAAGAAAGATCACTGTGTCATTTCACGGCAGTGGTGTTTCCACGGTGTTATGTCATGAGTAATGCAGATTGGGTTTGTATGCCAAGTTAATTGGCAAATGAAAATATGGTCAAAGTCTTCATGACAAAACAGTGCCTTTTTAATGCTGGAATTGATTACACTGTAAATGTGTTTACTTGTTTTGACCTGTTACTTCACCAACACATAGTTTCACGTATCGGTTAATAATATGATTTAAGGAAGATTGTTTTGCAGCTTTCAAATTTATAAATATGCAGCACCTTTTTTTTTTCTATATGCCTAATTTCTTTGTATTAGTCTATTGTGTTTTTGTGGTTGTCTGTGTGTATGCGTAATTTTTGATGACTTTGGGTTTAAGAATAGTCGCCGTGTGCATTGTTTTATTTTGGAGGTGTATTTTGGATGGGATGCATGGTTATGCTGTTGAACAGAATCATGATTGTACAGTAACAGATTTTTAGAACCAAGAAATGTATTACAGAGACAGCCTGAATACATCAAAGTCCTTCTGAGCTAAAACAACACCTTAGTTGAATGTTTTTATAGCACCATTATTGGACTTTTGAGAAAACCATTCCACATCTTTGTATGTTTGGGACATTGAATACAATTGTTCAGGTGATTTGGAGGTGGATGCCAGTGGAAGGGGCACAATGAGAGTGGGACTGTGCATTGAAATGTCTTTTTCAAACAGGGTAAGTTGAAACTTTCCAGTCCAGAGCAATGGTTTAAGTTTTCTTATTGGGGTGGGAACAACTGGGCGGTACAGTGAATTAATTAGCACATTGTCTTATAGGTTGAATGCTCTTTATTGCCTGGAAAATGGGTTTGTGGCAATAGTTGTTCAGTTGCTGAGCATGCACCACCACACCAATCTGCCCATTAACCAACATGACCTGGCACTGAATTGATAGTGATATTCTGAATGGGAAGTAGAAAATTTCACCTGCACTTGTGATTGCCTACAAGTGTTGGATAGTGATTCAAGAAGGAGGGAGGGAGCGAGAAGGCTGCGAGCATGGAGGGTCGGGGAGGGAAGTGGCGAGTAGAAGGGTTGGCGAGTGGTTTGTGGGAAAGACAAAGACTACATCGCTCTCGATTCCAGCAACTTACATGAGCAAATTTCGGCTTTTAATTTCACCTAATTAACTTTGTTAGGTTTGACTCTTGTTATGGGCCAGGGTTCAGAGAACCCCAAAGTGTATCATGGAGTTCACCTGACCCACGACTTTACTAGATTGTGGTATGGGGAGCACAAGGCCCACTCTACAGGTGTGGTGCAGAAGAAATTTAAAAGTAATTTTTAAAGCAAAACGATGTTTATTCTATGAACTCAGTTAACCTTTTTAAAACATACAGTGAACAGCTTAGCAACCATCAATTCAAATACAGCCCCCAAAGAATGCAACATTCTAATTAATCCTTAAACTTTCCTTTTAACATCCATAAGACAAAAAACCTTTTAACAGAAGCATATCAGGTTTAAATTCTCTACTGAGAGCAGTTATCACTCTGAATTCACCAAATGATCTAGAGATAGTCTTTAGATGGCAGAGAGATCGAAATTACACCTTCTTTGGCTGGCTTCAGCTCCAACATTAAAACGAAACCAAAAAACACAGACACACCCAAGCTTTTCCTCAAAGCGAAACTAAAAAGCAGAGCCAGAGCTCAGCTCCACCCACACTCTGACATCACTGCAGCCACTTGAACAGACAAACATTTCTTAAAGTGACATTCCCATGACACTCGTCTGTTAATTTCCTGCCAAGGGGAAGTCGTACCAGTTCTTTGCTCGTGGGCTAGATTGGCAGTGAACCTCATTTAATCATCAGGATGTGCGTGGCTTTAATAATTTAGGTGTGTGGCCTTGTTCGACTCGCAGCTTAGAGGGAACACTGTGTCTGCCTCCACAAAAGAGGAAGAGTGCAGCAGACATTGGTTAAGGAGAAGGAATTTGGTAAGGCCCAAAGTCGAAGAGTAATCAAAAAATTAAATGCCCGTGGGATCCAAGGCATAATTGCAAGTTGAATCTAAAATTGGCTCAGTGGCAGGACGCAGAAAGTCAGTGAATGTTTTTGTGACTTGTTCCAGTGATGTTCCACAGGACTCCGTCTTCCATGGTACTTATCAACTATTCATCGTGCATATAGGTGGCATGATACAGAAATTTGAAGATGATACAAAAACTGGTTGTGCGGTTGATATTCTATAGAATACCTACAGTGAAGAAGGAGGCCATTCGGCCCATCTAGACTTCACTGATCCTCCGAAAAAGCAATCTACCTCGACCCACTTCCCTGCCCTACCCCGTAACCCTGCGCATTGACCATGGCCAATCCATCTAACCTACACGTCTTTGGACTGTGTGAGGAAACCGGAGCACCCAGAAGAAATTCAACGGCGACATGGGGAGAACGTGCAAACTCCACACAGACAGTCACCCAAGGCTGGAATCAAACCTGTATCCCTGGCGCTGTGAGACAGCAGTGTTAACCACTGTGTCAGTGTGCTGTCCATTGTGTCGCTGTGCCGCTGATATTGATATTGAGGAAGAAAGCTATAGACTGCAGGGAAGTATCAATGGGCTCGTCAACAGAACTGAAAAATTACAAATGCAATTCAATGCAAGACTTGTGAGGTAATGCACTAGGGTAGGGAAAATAAGGCACAGGATTCTACAGCAAATGGTAGGTTAGTATGAAGTGTAAATAGCAGAGGGGCCTTGGACTGCATGCCCACTGATTACCGAAGGAACAGGACAGGTAGATAAGTTGATAAGAAAGCATTAGCTATGGGAGCGCTCAAATGCCAAGAATAAATAAAAAAGGTATATGGGACTCTTCTTTATTAGCCAAGGCAATGGATGTTGGAGAAGGAAGGTCAGGATAGATCTATTTAAAACACTAGTTAAACCAGAGCTGGAGTACTGCATATAGTTCTTGTCACCAGTTGACAGGAAATATGTGATTCCACTAGAGTCATAGTCATAGAGGTTTACAGCATGGAAACAGGCCCATCGGCCCAACTTGTCTTTGCCTCCCAGTGTTTACCACTAAGCTAGTCCCAATTGCCCGCACTTGGCCCATATCCTTCTATTCCCATTTTACCCATATTACTGTCTAAATGATTTTTGAAAGCCAAAATTGTACCCATCTCTACTACTGCCTCTGGCACCTCGCCCCAGACACTCACCACCCTCTGTATGAAAAAATTGTCCCTCTGGACCTTTTTGTATATCTCCGCTCTCACCTTAAACCTATGCCCTCCAATTTTAGACTCCCCTACCTTTGGGGAAAGATGTTGAAAGATATCTATGCCCCTCATTATTTAATAGACCTCTATAAGGGAAAAAAGTCCCAGTCTATCCAGCCTCTCCTTTTACTTCAAACCATCAAGTCCGGGTAGCATCCTAGTAAATCTTTTCTGCATTCTTTCTAGTTTAATAATATCCTTTCTGTAATCGGGTGACCAGAACTGCACACAGTATTCCAAGTGTGGCCTTGCTAATGTCTTGTACAACTTCAACAAGACGTCCCAACCCCTGTATTCAATGTTCTGACCAATGAAACCAAGCATGCCGAATGCCTTCTTCACCACCCTGTCCACCTGTGATTCCACTTTCAAGGAGCTATGAACCTGTACTCTTAGATCTTTGTTCTATAATTCTCCCCAACCCCCTACCATTAACTGTAGGTCCTGCCCCGATTCAATATCACCTCACATTTATCTAAATTAAACTCCATCTGCCATTCATCGACCCATGGCCGAATTGGTCAAGATCCCTTTGCGATCCTAGATAACCTTCTTCACTGCCCACTATGCCTCCAATCCTGGTGTCATCTGCAAACTTATTAACCAGGCCTCTTAAATTCCCGTACCAGCCTCCCCGAACAGGCGCCGGAATGTGTCGACTAGGGGCTTTTCACAGTAACTTCATTTGAAGCCTACTTGTGACAATAAGCGATTTTCATTTCATTTTCATTTCATTTTTCAAATCATTAATATAAATTAACAAATAACAGTGGGCCCAGCACTGATCCCTGAGGCACACCGCTGATCACAGGCTTCCACTTTGAAAAACAATCCTCTACAACCACCTTTTGTTTTCTGTCGTCAAGCTAGTTTTGTATCCAACTGGCTACCTCACCCTGAATCCTGTGAGATTTAACCTTTTGCACCAACCTACCATGCGGTACCTTGTCAAAGGCCTTGCTAAAGTCCATGTATACAGCGTCGACTGCATTGCCCTCATCTACCTTCTTGGTTATCCCTTCAAAAAACTCAATCAAATTTGTGAATCATGATTTCCCACTCACAAAGCCATGTTGACCATCCCTAATCAGTCCTTGCCTCTCTAAATGCCTGTAGATCCTGTCTCTCAGAATACCTTCTAACAACTTACCCACCACAGACATTAGGCTCACTGGTCTGTAATTCCCAGGCTTTTCCCTGTGGCCTTCTTAAACAAAGGCACAACATTTGCTACCCTCCCATCTTCAGGTACTTCACCCGTGGCTGTCGACGATTCAAATATTTCTGCTAGGGAACCCGCAATTGCCTCCCTAGCCTCCGATAATGTCCTGGGATAGGTTTCATCAGGTCCCGGGGTTTATCTACCTTGACCCGCTTTACGACTTCCAGCACCTCCTTCTCTGTAATATGTACACTCCTCAAGCCATCACTATTTATTTCCTCAAGTTCCCTAACATCCATGCCTTTCTCAATAGTAAAACCAATTAGAAATATTCATTTAGAATCTCACCCGTCTCTTATGGATCCGCACATAGATGACCTTGTAGATCCTTAACAGGTCCTACTCTCTCCCTAGTTACTCTTTTGCCCTTTATGTATCTGTAAAAACTCTTTGGATTCTCCTTTGCCTTATCTGCCAAAGCAATCTCATGTCCCCTTTTTGCCCTCCTGATTTCTCTCTTAACTCAACTCTGACAACCTCTACACTCTTCAAAGGATACACTTGATCCCAACTGCTTATGCATGTCATATGCCTCCTTTTTAGCATCGAAGAAAGATCAGATAGGCAGGACTTCTTTTCTTTGGAGCAGAGGAGTACTGAGGAAAGAATTAATTGCATAAAATTATGAGGGGCCTGGATAGAGTGGATATGAGGGGTTAGCAGCGAGATCAATAACCGCTTGGCATAGATTTAAAGTAATTGGTCGAGTGGAGTTGAGGGGAAACTTTTTCACCCAGTGTTTGGTGCATGTCTGGAACAGTACCTGAAAGGGTGGTAAAGGCAGAAACTTTCATCGGTTTTAAAAATTGCTTTGTGATTCGCTTAGTGATTTACACTTTAAAATGCTGTGTTTATGTGGATATTATACCCTATATGTTTGAAACAGTCTGTCAAGATTAATTGTGTATGCTCACATGTGAAGAATTTCAAATGGAAAGAGGCTCTGGAGGGTGATGAAAGCCTGCGGAACTGTAGTCCGGCGCGAAAGGATGAGAGTTGATTGGGGGAACCAAAGAAAAACCCGATCATACCGCATATGCACTCAAGCTGCAAAAGCACTTAATCCAGTAATTAAAGCCCTCTCCAAAAACACTTCGAATTTCTCCAACACTTCCAATTTCTCCACTTACTGAGACTCACCAACATAATGCAAGGAACATTACGCTGTTAGCTCTTAATTACACGGTTGCGTCTCATGCTAGAGTGCGACATAATTACCTCCCAACTTCATCTCTCATGAGAATAGGATGTTTAGTACTTCTGAAATAACCCTGTGATCAAACACTATGCATGCATTGTCTTATGAATATCTGTTTCACTGTCATAATCATCATGTTATTAAATCCTGGGGCTGATTATATAGTTTTATGAAACAATTATTTTTCTTTTTTTTTTCAAATGAAGTGTATAATTCTCTGGTACAGTAATCCTCATCTTCCAGCTAGTTAGGGAATCCATTGTTACAAAATATAGACTGGATTGTTGGGCAGGATAGGTTTGAATTACTCCTTCAGGTGTAGTGTGGCTGCTGAGCATTTATATGGTGGTGGGGTGGGGATAGATATTTTAAACACCAGGTTATCATGATTTGAATTTTGCCAAATAGAAATGTATATTAAGAACTGAAATCTTATGAGAAATAATATCTGACATGTATTGTGCTGCATTATATGATTTGCTGAAAACATAGTCGCCTTTTTTGTTGCGCAGTTTTTTTCAGACCGAATGTCTCAAATTCATGTCATCACTTGCATCAGAGATTAGCTCCTGCTGCTTCATAAAATACCATCTCCAGCAATAATGAAGTCAGTTGCCACCAATATAATCTTTAAGCAATATGCCTTTCAGCAAATACAAAGGGTAATTGAGTTGCAACACTCATGTTCTTGTAAACGTTCAGTGAGCTTTACTACTTGATGGCAATACATTTATATTTTGTTTTAAGAGAAAGCCTTGCAGTCTTACTCTTTGACAGTGCTGGCATTTACAAAGTTCCCCCCCCCCGCTCTGAACTAATTTTGCCTTTAGAATAATTTGGCATAGTGACCCTTGTGTTCACCGAGTTAATGCTATTTTAAAAATTACAGTAATTTGTGTAGTGGATTATACAAACCAAAGGTTTTTTTTAAAAAAGAAAAGCTTATTCCTTCATGTTTTATAGCAAACCTTAAGTTTCTGACTATATTTGGAGCAGTCCATCACCAAGAATGGCTCGGTAGCACTGATGACTGACTGAGCTGTCTGAGTCCCGGAGATCTTAGCTCTATATTGGGCTTGTGGCAGGTGATTGGGTGAACCAACATGAGGGAAGATCGCCTTGACTTTGTCCCCACTAGTCTCCCTGCAGAAGTTGCATCTGCTCCTGACTCTATAGCCAGAAGTGCTCATCGCCCAGCCCTCTGAGACAAAGTCCGAGCTTTGCACTGAGGACACCCCACCCCTCTATCATGTTGACTGGGCACTATGATTGTGCTAATTGGGATCCATGTAGAACAGATTGAGCAGCTCAAAAGTGAGCAACCATGAGGTGCTGTGGACCATCATCAGCAGAATTGTATTGCACCATAATCTGCAACTTCCTGACCCAGCATATCCTTCACTCTACCATTACCATCAAGCCAGGGGGTCAACTCTGATTCAATGAGGAGTGTAGAAGACCATACCAAGCGTCAGGGCTTCCATATATATATTTTAAATCAGGTGCCAGTCTGCAAAGCTAACCAGTGGAAGCAATATGTCCTCGACAGAGCTAAGTCATCTCACAACCAATGGATCAGCTGAAAGCACTGCAATTCTGCCACATCCAGTCATGGTAGTGACGAACGTTTCAGCAAGTAACATGAGGAAGAGGCTTCATGAACAACTTCTCTTAATGAGGCGGAGCCCAGCATGTCAGTGCAAAAGATGAGGCTGAAGTGTTTGCAACCATCCTCCGTCCGAAACGCAATCAGATCATTCAACACGGCCTCCTCTTGAGGGCCCCACCATCAAAGAAGCCAATCTGCAACCAATTTGATTCACCTCACTTTAAGTCAAGAAACAGCTGAGGATCCTGAATATGGCGATGACTATGGGCCCTGAAAATGTTCCACTGTAGGGCTGAAGCTTTGCTCCAGAACCAGCTGAGCCTCCAACTGAGCCGTTCAAGTACAGGTACGACACTAGCATCTACATGATGGTGTGAAAAGTAGTCCAGGCATTCCCTGTCCATAAGCAAGAGAAATCCAACCTGGCCAGTCAATGCTGCAGCTGCATACGGTGTTAAGTAATGGGTTAAGATATATTCCAATTAGTTGTCTCATTTATGTTAAGTATCCAATAATTGACACTGATATGTAAAGAGGCTTCAGGTGGCCTTTGTGTCAGGTGATGTGATGATAGAGTTTTGTGCAGAGTCTGTTAAAGTAAAATAAAGGTGTTTGTGAAAATGAGCAGAACCTTTGACTCTTTATACAACAGCAGCTAAACGTCTAACATACTGTCATACCTCAGAAAAATGATTGAAGGTGTTGTGGACAGCGCTCACCAAAAAAAACGCTCAGCGCCACCCTACCTCAGACTTCATTACAGCCTTGTCCAAACATGGATAAAAGAGATGAATTCCAGAGGTGAAGTGAGAGTGACTTCCCTTGACATCAAGACAGCATATGACCAAGTGTGGCATCAAGGAGCCCTCGTGGAATTAAAGACAGTGAGAATCAGGGTGTGGTGGGGAGAACCCTCCACTGGCTGGAGTCATACATATTGCAAAGGAAGATGGTTCAGGCTGTTCAAGTACCAGGACATCATTACAGAGATTCTTCAGGGAAGTATCCTTGAGCCAACCATTTTCATTTGTTTGATCAGAAACCTTCTTTCCATCATTAGACCAGAGGCGAGGACATTTGTTGATTATCACACACCTTCGATTTCTTGTTGTTTTTTTTAAATTAAGGGGCAATTTAGCGTGGCCAATCCAGCTACCTTGTACATCTTTGGGTTGTGGGGATGAGACCCATGCAAACACCGGGAGAATGTGCAAACTCCACACAGACAGTGACCCGGGGCCGAGATCGTACCTGGGTCCTTGGCGTCGTGAGGAAGCAGTGCTAACCACTGTGCCACCGCGCTGCCACTGCACACCGTAGATAATGGAACAGTATGTATCTGCAAGCAGCAGGTTCGGGCAAATAATCAAGCGAGCTGCTTTGTCCTGAATGGTGTCAAGATTTTTGAGTGTTGTTGGAGCTCCACTCATCCTGGCAAGTGGGGAGTCTTACATCGCACTTTGGACTTGTGCCTTGTAGATGGTGGAAATGTTTTGGGGAGTAAGGATGTGGGTTATTTGCTGCCAGAGTCCGAGTCTCTGACCTGCTCTTGTCACCACAGCATTTATGTGGCTAGTCCAGTTCAGTTTCTTTTCTTTTTTAAAAAAAAATTTAGAGTACCCAATTAATTTTTCCAATTAAGGGGCAATTAAGCATGGCCAATGCACCTACCCTGCTCATTTTTTGGGTTGCGGGGGCGAAACCGATGCAAACACTGGGAGAAGGTGCAAACTCCACATGGCCAGTGACCCAGAGCCGGGATTGAACCTGGGATCTCGGCGCCGTGAGGCAGCAGCACTAACCACTGCGCCACCGTGCTGCCCGTCCAGTTCAGTTTCTGATCAATGGTAACCCCCAAGATGTTGTTAGTTGGGGATTCAGTGATGGTAATGCCATTGGACTGTGGGAGGAAACCGGAGCGCCCGGAGGAAACCCACGCAGACACGGGGAGAACGTGCAGACTCCGCACAGACAGTGGCCCAAGCCGGAGATCAATCTCACTTAGTACGGTGATAGTGCTACATAACACTATCTTCAATGTGAAGACTCCCATCATTACTGTAATGGACGGAGTATACCTGCGGCAGGCAGGTTGGTGAGGATGAGATCAAGTCTGATTTTCCCCGAGTGGTCTGTTGGTTTAGTGGTTAGCACTGCTGCCTCATGGCGCTGAGGACCTGGGTTCGATCCCGGACCCATGTCACTGTCTGTGTGGAGTTTGACAATTCTCTCAGTGTCTGCGTAGGTCTCACCCCCACAACCTAAAAGATGTGCAGGTTAGGTGGATTGGCCATGCTACATTGCCTTTAATTGGAATTTTGTTTTTAAAATTGATTTTCCTTCTTGTTGGTTCCCTCACTACCCGCCGCAGACCCAGCATATAGCAGCTATGTCCTTTAGAACCTGGCCCCCTTGGCCTGTCTTGGTGTTACTGAGTCACTCTTGGTGATGGACGGTGTTACTGAGTCACGCTTGGTGATGGACAGTCATATCTCCCACTCAAAGTACATTTTACATCCTTGCCACCCTCAAGTAATTCCCCCAAGTAGTGTTCAAGATGGAGGAGCACTGATTCATCAGAGGGGTCTGCGGTACATGGTGATCAGCAGCAGGTTTCCTTACCCATGTTTGACCTAATGCCATGAGACTCCATGGGGTCCAGAGTTGATACTGAGGGCTCTCGGCAACTCCCTCGCGACTGTATATCACTATGCCACCACCTCTGCTGGGTCTGTCCCAGGGATGGTGAGGGTGGTGTCTGGGGCATTATCTGTAAGGTCTGATTCTGTGAGTGTGACTGTGTCAAGCTGCTGTTTGACTAGTATGTAAGATAGCTCTCCAAAATGTTGCCATTGCTGTCTGTTTGGTTTAATTCCCTTTAGATTTTTCAGCAGTTTGATGCAACAGAGTGGCTGGCCACGCCATTTCGCAGGGCATTTAAGAGTCAACCACATTGCTGTGGGTCTGGAGTTGGATGTTATGTAAACTAGACTAGGTAAGGATCGCAGATTTCCTTCCCAATCGACAATTGTTTCATGGTCATCATTGGACATTTAATTTCAGATTTTTATTCAAGTCAAATTTCACCATTTGTCATGGTGTGATTTGAATCCGGGCCCCCGGAGCATAACCTTGTTCACTGGATTACTAGTCCATTGACAATACCACTATGCCACCACCTCCCTGACTTGGAAGCATATCACTGTTCCTTCATTGTTGCTGGATTAAAATCCTGGAACTCCCTTCCAAACAGCACTGTGGGAACACTTTCACCATATGGCCTGCATACATAGAAACATAGTAAATAGGAGCAGGAGGAGATCATTTGGCCCTTCGAGTCTGCTCTGCCATTCATTATGATCAGGCGGATCATCCAACTCAACAGCCCTAAGTGCTATATCTAACTGCTTCTTGAAACCATACAAAATTTTGGTCTCAACTACATCCTGTGGTAACGAATTCCACAGGCTCGCCACTCTCTTGAGTGAAGAAATTCTCCTCATCTGTCCTAAATAGTCTTCGCTGGATCCGCAGACTGTGATTCCTGGCTCTGGACACACCCACCATCAGGAATATCAGGCGGGATTCTCCGATCCCACGGCGGTTCGGAGAATCGCTGGGGTGGTGGGGCGCGAATCGCGCCATGCCGCTGCGACGCCGGGCCACCTATTCTCCGGCGACTGGAGAATCGGCACCAATCGCGCCGGTGCGGTCGCCGCGGCGCCGGTCGGGGGCTGCTGAATGTGCCCCCGCCCCGGACGATTCTCCGCGCTCGAGTTCCGCCAAGTCCCGCCAGTGTCGTTTGTGTGTGGTCCTTCCCGGCGGGACCTCAGCGTTCTGGCTGCGGGGGCCGTCCTGTTGGGGGGCAGGGAGGATCCGACTCCGGGGGGGGCCTCCATAGTGGCCAGGCCCGCGATCGGGGCTACCGATTGGCGGGCGGGTTCATTCCGGGGGGGGGGGGGCGGCTATGTTCCTCCGCGCAGGGCCCCTGTAGGGCTCCGCCATGTTGCGCGAGGGCCGGCACGGAGACGGCCGTGGTGCGCATGCACGGACCTGCGGTCGTAAGTGCTGGGGCCTGTATCGGCAGCTGGAGCTGCGTGAGGCGCTCCAGTGCCGTGGTGGCCCCCTGTGGGTTGGGGGATTGCTGCTCCTAGCGGCCTGATGACGGCGTCGTAAAACGCTCCGGCGTTTACGACGGTGTCAACACTACCGCTAAAACGGAGAATCCCGCCCATCCTTCCTGCATCTACCCTGTCTATTCCTGTTAGAATTATATAGGTTTCTATGAGTCCCCCCCTCATTTATCTGAACTGCAGCGAATACAATCCTGACCGATTCAGTCACTCCTCAAACATCTGTCCTGCCATCCCAGGAATCAGTCTAGTAAAACTTTAGCTGCACTCCCTCTAAAGCAGTGAAGCCTAATACAACCCTGCAAAGTCCCTGACTAACTCAGACTTCCGAGGGGTCCTCCAGCACATAGAATCGATTCCTAAGTGCAGAAGGAAGCCATTCGGCCCATCGAGTCTGCACTGTCCCTCCGAAAGAGCACCCTAACCGCGGCCCACTCGACCGTCCTATCCCTGTAACACTGTCACCCCACGTAACCTTTTTGGACACGAAGGGGCAATTTAGCGTGTCCAATCCACCTAACCTGAACACCTTTGGGCTGTGGGGGGAAACCGGAGCAACCGGAGGAAACCCACGCAGACACCGGGAGAACATGCAGACTCCACACAGACAGTCACCGAAGGTTGGAATCGAATCCGTGTTCCCGGCACTGTGAGGCAGCAAGTCTAGCCACTGTGCCACTCTACTCTTCTGGGGTACCTCAGTGTGTCTTTCAAGATACCTCCTGGAATGCAACTATCCAAAGACTGGAATATCTGAGCTAATATTACAGCAAAGTTTGCAATCTACATTTGTAAATAGGGGGACGATGGAGACCGTTCCCTCCATGACACCCTAGTCCACTCTTCCATTACCCATAACTCCTCATCCCCTTCCCATGCAATCGTAGAAAGTGCAACGTCTCTTCACCTCCCCTCTCCTCACTTCAAGGCCCTAAGGTTAAGCCACGGTTCACTTGAATCTCCTTCAACTTGGTCTACTGTATTCGCTGCTCCCAATGCGTTCTCCCCCACATTGGGGAGACGAAATGCAGACTGGGTGACCGCTTTGCGGAACACCTTCACTCAGTCTGCAAGCATTTCTGCCGTTAGCCATTTCAACTCAGCATCTTGCTCTCATGCCCACATGTCCATCCTTGGCCTGCTGCAATGTTCCAGTGAAGCCCAACGCAACTGAACCCTCATCTTCCTTTGAGGCACTTTACAACCTGTGGACTTAATTGAGCCAACAACTTCAGACCATGAACTCTCTGCTCCATCTTGACCTCCTTTTTAAATCAAATGTTGTTGTCCCAACACCCCATCCCAACAGGGCCACTGTCACTTGTTCTTAGGTTTTGCTTTCATAGAGTGCTGACCCTTGTTCTGCTATTAACACATTCTGCTGTCTAACCTTTATGCCACTCAGCACCTTCTTTAGCTTTTAACCGTCCCTTTGTCTTGTGCCCATGATACTTTTGTCAAATCTCTCCCGAGCTCTCTATCCCTGATCTTCTGTTTTGTTTCACCTTCTCTTAAACAGTATATCCATCGCATTTCTCTTTCTCTTTAACTCTGAAGAGGCTGTAGACACAAAAGTTTAACTCTGTTTCTCTCTCCACAGATGTTGCCAGATCTGCTGAGTTTATCTAACATCTTCTGTTTTTATTATTGGAGATTGATTCAGTTGATTATTTCAAAGGATTTTGAAATGTTCTAAACAATGGAATTTAAGTTTGCCCGAAGTAGAAACGCAGAATTTCTACAGTGCAAAAGGAGGCCATTCGGACAATTGAGTCTGCACCGACCCTCTGAAAGAGCACCCTACCCAGCCACCACCACCCCCCTCTGAAAGAGGACCCCCCATCCCCATCACTCCTACCTAACCTGCACACCTTTGGACATCTGGAAGATACCTTGCATCTACCAGTGGGGTCATGATTTTGAGTGCTTAAACAATTGGATGCTTGTTTCTCCTCTTTTATTGATGCTAACAACTGGCTTAAAATCTTAACCATGCAGGTAAATATTGTTCAATTGAGGATTAGAAAGATTTGGCAGCTACAATTGTTTTCTCTGCCAAAACAGTGTATTGAACGGATCACTAAAATTCCTTGGATGTTTGCATTTTTATGGACTTTTTATGATAATGGCAAATTTATTGTATGTGCTTTCCAGAAGATTAGATGTACTTAAAGTAAAGCACAGCTAATGCCAAAGTAAAGCACAATTAATGCCAATCAGTAAATACCTGCAAGAATGTTGCTCAACTAGTCAAATAGCGGCTTAACCCATATAAATAATGTGGTCCAGTTAATCTGCTGCTGTTAAAAGTGGAAGCATAGGGCTGAAAATGCAAGTTATAATTTACAGATCAAGATTTTCAGAGCAAAGGTTTTGACACAAGAGTGCAGCAGTACATACTATAAGAAGTAAAGGAATTGGCTATCGTGGAGGCAGAGGGTCAAATATGCATGAAAGGCAATAACACAAGAGCATGGGATGTGTGTGTTGCATGCCAGGAGACACCAGAAGGGTATCTGGAAGGAGGTATCAGCTTGGAAATAGGTGGCAAGATGAGAACTTAAAAGGGCAGCACATTGGCACAGTGGTTAGCACTGCTGCCCCCTGGCGCCGAGGTCCCAGGTTCGATCCCAACTCTGGGTCACTGTCCGTGTGGAGTTTGCACATTCTCCCTGTGTTTGCGTGGATTTCGCCCCCACAACCCAAAGATGTGCAGGGGAGGTGGATTGGCCACGCTAAATTGCCCCTTAATTGGAAAAAATGAATTGGGTACTCTAAATTTATTTTTAAAAGATGAGAAATTAAAATGGGTATGCCATGGAAAGTTATCAATCTCCTTTTGAAATTAGTTTTATTTTATTTCAT
The DNA here is from genome assembly GCF_047496885.1 of Scyliorhinus torazame. NCBI lineage: Eukaryota > Metazoa > Chordata > Chondrichthyes > Carcharhiniformes > Scyliorhinidae > Scyliorhinus > Scyliorhinus torazame. Next base: position 360,569,890 of record NC_092707.1, on the reverse strand, counting down.
TAATATGGTGTGATTTAGGAACATAGTAGGCCATTCAGCCCGTTGAACTTGCTCTGCCATTCAACTAGACCAAGGCTGATCATCTACCTCGATGCTGCTTTCCCACACTTTCTCCACATCTCTTAATGTCACTTGCCTCCAGAATTCTACCAATCCTGTTTTTTGTTTTTTGAACATGCTCAATGATTGAGCTTCCACAACCCCGTCCGGGGTAGAGAATTCCAAAGATTCACCACCCTCTTGAGTGAAGAAATTCCGCCTCATCGCAAACTTAAATGGCCTACTCCTTATCCTGTAATTATGTCCCCTGGTTTTAGACTCACCAACTGATCCAAATCCACTCTGTAAGAATTTTCTAAGTTTAAATGAGGTCACCCCACATCAATCTCCCCAATCTCTTGTCATAAGGACAATCCCACCATCCTCGGGATTAATTTGATAAACTTCTGCTGCACTCCGTCTATGGCGAGAATATCACTGCTTAGATAAGGGGACCAAAACTATACACAGTACTCCAGATGAGGTCTCACCAAGGCTTTATACAATTGCAGCAAGACATCTTTACTCCTGAACTAAAATCCCCTGGCAATGAAGGCTAACACACCATTTGCCTTTCTAATTGCTTTCCCCACCTGCATGGTAACTTTTAGTGACTCATGAACAAGGGCACCTAGGTCCCTTTGAACATCCACACTTCCCAACCTCATCATTTGAGAAATATTCTGCCATTCTGTTTTTTTCTTTCAAAGTGAATAACTTCACACTTCTTCACATATCCCATCTGCCATGTTCTAACCTATTCACTTCACCTGTTGAAGCCCTTTTGAAGCCTCTGTAGCTATCTGGGATGGCCACTTCCAACTAGGTACAGAGAAACTCGCAAAGCCTGGCGGGTAAAATGGACAAGCCAAGACTCAGGCAGGGTCAGAGCCTGAAATGCATATTTGTCAGCAAAAAGTCCAGACGGTATCGAAACTCCGTCCAATTAGCATTTTAATGGGGCCGATTAACATTTGATGGCCCATCTTCACCAAAACAAAGGTACTCAAGCAACCGGGACTGTCCCAGACATTTCAGCGCCACTCCCTGTTCAAGGGAAATGCAAACAACGGGGTCAGTGACCACTTAGGACATGCCCAGCCATCCAGATCCCCGCCCATTTATTGGCTAAGGAATCGAACGGAGTGATCAGGGATCACCCAATTAGTAAGGCCCAAATCGAAGGACTGCCTAAAAGAGCGCGAAAACCCCCGAGTATAAGAAGAAGAGTTCGCCATATGTTCGCTCTCTCTTGGCGCCCTCTTGGCCTCGGTACCCCGGTCACGGCCATCGCCAATTGCAGCAACACCAGAAGCGAGTCCAAGTTCAATGCTCGCTACCAGGCAGGTGAGCCCAGCTGAGCAGCAGTTACTCCTTCGAACGCGAGAGATCCAGAATTGAACAGCGGCCACTGTTTTCTGACCTAAGCCGGGTGCCCGAAGTTAAGTACAGGTTGTCTTAGCTGATAGGTGTAGTTAACTAGCAGTGTTTATGTTGCATGACTAATTGTGTGTAAATAAAGTACCCTTGACCTTGAACTAACTAACTGGTATTTGGCTCTTTGATCGATAGCCGGTTGAAACTTGTGGTGGTATCATTCGATACCTGACGACTCTAAGCATTCGGACATAGATGACATAAAAAGAAGGGCAAACTCACTGATTGCCATAATTGGAACAGAGCCACAGAAAAGACAGTAAAAGAAACGTGCAACACCTCCTTGAATGCTGCTGGTAACTTCCGCATTATTTGATGTCACTAGCAAATCTGGAAATATTACAATTGGTCCCTGTATCCAAGTCATTGATATAGATTTTTAATGGCTGTGGATCTAGCACTGATCCTTGCTGTACCTCTCTTGTAACATTGTAACAGCCTGCCATCCTGAGAATGATCCGTTTATTCCTACTCTGTGATTTCTGTCTGTTAACCAATTCCCAATCCATAATCCCATGCTCTCTAATATTACTTGTCAAAATCCTTCTGAAAATCCAAACACATCACATCCACTGGTTCTCCTTTATCAATGCTACAAATAAAATCCTCAAAAAACCCCAACCAGTTTGATAAGCATGATTTCCCTTTCATAACTCCATCTTGACTCTGTCAATTTTGCCACTTTTCTAAATGCCTAGTTATCACATCCTTTGTAATAGATTTGAACATTTTCCCTGCTACTGATGTCAAAATGTCTGTCATTTTCAATTCTCCCTCTTCCTCCCTCCTTAAATAGCGGGGATGCATTAGCTACTTTCCAGTCCGCAGGAACCTTTTTTGAAAGATAACCAACAATGCATCCACTGTCACTCTAGCTACCTCCTTCAACATTCTGGGATGAAGCTCATCTGGTCCAGGGGATTTATCAACCTCCAATTCAGTTAACTTTTCAAGTACTACCTCATTACTAATACTAATTTCTTTTAGTTCCTCAGTTTCACAAATTCCTTTGTCGCTTAGTATTTCTGGGCGATTTTCTTAATCTTTCATGTAGACAGACACAAAGTAACTTTAGTTCCTCTGCCATTTTGCCTGTTCTCCACTATACATTCTTCTGTGCCCACCAGTAATGGTCTCACATTTGTCCTAGCTAATCTTCCTTTTGCATACCTAAAGAAGCTTTTACAGTCCGCTTTTATGTTCCTCCATCTATTAATTCCTGATTTATACCGTGCTCAATATTAGCACTACAGTTTGGTGGCCTACAAACAACTCCCACCAATGTTTGCTGCTCCTTGTTCATTCTTGGCTCTACCCAAACTGATTCTGCATCTTGACCAAGACCCTCTCTTACTAACATGCTGATCTTGTTCCTTATTAAGTGTGCTACCTCAACCCCTTTTCCTTTTTGCCTGTCCCTCCTAAATTTCAAATATTTTTTTAAAAAAAATTTGGAGTACCCAATTCATTTTTTCCAATTAAGGGGCAATTTAGCGTGGCCAATCCACCTACTCCACGCATCTTTGGGTTGTGGGGGCGAAACCCGTAAACACGGGGGGAAATGTGCAAACTCCACACGGATAGTGACCCAGAGCTGGGATCGAACCTGGGACCTCGGCGCCGTGAGGCAGCATTGCTAACCACTGCACCACCACCGTGCTGCCCAGCCTAAATGTCGAATTTTCTTGATATTCAGTTCCCAATTGTGGTCGCCCTGCAGCCACATCTCCGTAATGACATTAAATCATACCCATTCCATTTACCTCGGTTTGTGCATTCAAACCTTTGAGCAAGTGCTGCGTGCTTTAATTCTGCTTTTTAAAAAAATGTTATTCTCTATTCTGATTCTATTTGATGCTTGCCTATTCTTCATCTGTCTCCTATTTTTATTTTCTACTTTTCTTTGATGCTTTTTAAGCCCTTAAATCTCAGGGTCCCATCCCCCTGCCAATCTAATTTAAACCCCTCAACAGCACTGGGAAATCTCACTGCGAGGATGTTAGTCCCGGCAGCCCATCCATCTCACACAGGTGCCACCTGCCCCAGAACCGGTCCCAATGTCTCAGAAATCTGATGCCCTCCGTCCTACACCAGTTAGCCAGCCATGTGTTCAATCGCTCAATTCTCCTACTTCTATCCTCATGTGGGTCTGGAAGTAATCCTGAGATTACTGCTTTTGAAGCCTTGCTTTTCAATCTCCATCCCAGCTTCCTGACATCTGCTTTCAGGATCTCATCCTCCTTCCTATCCAAGTCATTGGTACCAAATTGGACCACGACCTCTGGCTGCCTCCCCCAGAAGAATGTCTTGCAGCCGCTCCCGGCACTAGGGAGGCAGCATACCATCCTGAAGTCACATCTATGGTGACTCTTCTAATTGATGAATTCCCTATCATGACTGCTCTTCCCTTTTCTTCCTCCCCTCCTGTACAGCTGAGCCACCCGTGGTGCAGCAAACTTGGCTTTGACTGCATTCCTCAGAGGAACCAACACTCTCACCAGTATCTAATACGGAAAATCAATTAACGTGCAGGACCTCGGGGGACTTCTGCACTACCTTGCCTGGTTCTCTTGGCTGCCTCATCATCACCCATTCCCTTTCTGCTTCCGTGCTCCTCGCGTGTAGTGTGACTATTTCACTGAACCATATAACTCTCATCCTTGTGGAAGCGCCATAGTCACTCCAGCCATCGTTCAAGCTCCAAAACCTGGAGCTCATGTTTCTGCAGCTGGTGACACTTCCTGCACATGTGGTCAGCTAGGTCATTGGTAGTGTCCATGGCTTCCCACATACTACAGGAAACATTCCTTGTGACTGAGCTTCCCCACCATGCCTTAACTTGACTTCATTTAGATTAACTTATTTTACTTTGGGGTTTACTTATATTAACTTTATTTTACTTTGGGGTTTACTTATATTAACTTTATTTTACTTGGCCTTAGCTTGATAAGCCTTGCAAATATCGAAAAGCCTTGCAAGTACAGATAAATGTGACTAATAAACACGCTTCACTAGTTGCATTAAACCTTACTTAAAGTATCTCTTTCCCCTGTGCACTGAATTACCACGTGAGCCTAATTCGCTACTCCCTCTGTCTCCGTCTCACTCAGGCAGTCTCCTGACCCTGCGCCCCTTACTGACTTTGTTTTATATTGGGAATAATGGATGGATGCCTGTGAATAATCTGATCAGAGTTTAAATGTGTCGTAAACAAACATTCCCTTGAAGTTGAGTGAATCTGATAGAAAGAAGTCGTATATGCCCTCAGGATGTCCTGAAGCAATTCACAGTCAATGAATTAGTTTTTAATCATCATTATAGTGCAGTGACACGGCAGACAATTTACACACAGCAGTGTCCTAGAAATTACAATTAAATAAATTACCAAACAATTTGTTTTAGTGGTGGTGATGAAGGGATACATTTTGGCCATTGCATCAGGAGATCCTCTCTGCTCTATTTTAAATCAAACCATGGGATCTTTTTCCCCTATCTGATCAGAGCCTGCTCTTTATTCAACAAGAGAAAGCCTATAATGTGGCAAAGAGTAGTGGGAAGTCAGAAGATTGGGATAACAAAGAGAGAAATAAGGAAAGAGAGGATCAAATATGAAGGTAGGCTAGCCAGTAACATTAGGAATGATAGTAAAAGTTTCTTTAAATACATTAAAAACAAACGGGAGGCAAAAGTTGACATTGGGCCGCTCCAAAATGACGCTGGTAATTTTGTGATGGGAGACAAGGAAATAGCTGAGGAACTAAATAAGTACTTTGCGTCAGTCTTCACAGTAGAAGACATGAGTAATATCCCACCAATTCCGGAGAGTCAGGGGGCAGAGTTGAATATGGTAGCCACCACAAAGGAGAAAGTGCTAGAGAAAGTAAGAGGTCTAAAAATTGATAAATCTCCGGGCCCAGATGGGCTACATCCTAGAGTTCTAAAGGAGATAGCTGAAGAAATAGTGGAGGCGTTAGTTATGATCCTTCAAAAGTCACTGGAGTCCGGGAAAGTCCCAGAGGATTGGAAAATCGCTGTTGTAACCCCCCTGTTCAAGAAGGGAACAAGGAAAAAGATGGAAAATTATAGGCCAATTAGCCTAACCTCGGTTGTTGGCAAGATTCTCGAATCCATTGTTAAGGATGAGATTTCTAAATTCTTGGAAGTGCAGATTAGGACAAGTCAGCATGGATTTAGTAAGGGGAGGTCGTGCCTGACAAACCTATTAGAGTTCTTTGAAGAGATAACAAATAGGTTAGACCAAGGAGAGCCAATGGATGTTATCTATCTTGACTTCCAAAAGGCCTTTGATAAGGTGCCTCACGGGAGACTGCTGAGTAAAATAAGGGCCCATGGTATTCGAGGCAAGGTACTAACATGGATTGACGATTGGCTGTCAGGCAGAGAGTTGGGATAAAAGGTTCTTTTTCGGAATGGCAACCGGTGACGAGTGGTGTCCCGCAGGGTTCAGTGTTGGGGCCACAGCTGTTCTCTTTATATATTAACGATCTAGATGACGGGACTGGGGGCATTCTGGCTAAGTTTGCCGATGATACAAAGATAGGTGGAGGGGCAGGTAGTATGGAGGAGGTGGGGAGGCTGCAGAAAGATTTAGACAGTTTAGGAGAGTGGTCCAAGAAATGGCTGATAATTCAACGTGGGCAAGTGCGAGGTCTTGCACTTTGGAAAAAAGAATAGAGGCATGGACTATTTTCTAAACGGTGACAAAATTCATAATGCTGAAGTGCAAAGGGACTTGGGAGTCCTAGTCCATGATTCTCTAAAGGTAAACTTGCAGGTTGAGTCCGTAATTAAGAAAGCAAATGCAATGTTGTCATTCATCTCAAGAGGCTTGGAATATAAAAGCAGGGATGTACTTCTGAAGCTTTATAAAGCATTAGTTAGGCTCCATTTAGAATACTGTGAGCAATTTTGGGCCCCACACCTCAGGAAGGACATACTGGCACTGGAGCGGGTCCAGCGGAGATTCACACGGATGATCCCAGGAATGGTAGGCCTAACATACGATGAACGTCTGAGGATCCTGGGATTATATTCATTGGAGTGTAGGAGGTTGAGGGGAGATCTAATAGAAACTTACAAGATAATGAATGGCTTAGATAGGGTGGATGTAGGGAAGTTGTTTCCATTAGCAGGGGAGACTAGGACCCGGGGGCACAGCCTTAGAATAAAAGGGAGTCACTTTAGAACAGAGATGAGGAGAAATTTCTTCAGCCAGAGAGTGGTGGGTCTGTGGAATTCATTGCCACAGAGGGCGGTGGAGGCCGGGACGTTGAGTGTCTTTAAGACAGAAGTTGATAAATTCTTGATTTCTCAAGGAATTAAGGGCTATGGAGAGAGAGCGGGTAACTGGAGTTGAAATCAGCCATGAGTGAATGGCGGAGTGGACTCGATGGGCCGAATGGCCTTACTTCCGCTCCTATGTCTTATGGTCTTATCTGGGCTGAAATCTCCGCCTCCCGACGCCGACAGTTAGAATTGCGATCGGGCGGAGAATAATGGAAAAATTGCGATTTGCGCCCGAGTAATAATAATAATAATAATTGCTTATTGTCACAAGTAGGCTTCAATGAAGTTACTGTGAAAAGCCCCTAGTCGCCACATTCCAGCACCTGTTCGGGGAGGCTGGTAAGGGAAGTGAGTAAGTAGGCAGAGGGACCTGATTCTAGATCTTTCCTAGTGATCTGCTCAGACGAGGAGGAGCGTAACAGACATCTACAGACGTTGAAAGATGCCCTCGTATGAACGGGATATGGCGCTCGACTCATCGATCGACAGTTCCAACGCGCCACAGCAAAAAACCGCACCGACCTCCTCAGAAGACAAACATGGGACACAACCAACAGAATACACTTCGTCATCCAGTACTTTCCCGGAGCGGAGAAACTACGACATCTTCTTCACAGTCTTCAACACTTCATCGAAGAAGATGAACATCTTGCCATGGTCATCGCCACACCCCCACTACTTGCCTTCAAACAACCGCGCAACCTCAAACAAACCATTGTTTGCAGCAAACTACCCAGCCTTCAGAACAGTGACCACGACACCACACAGCCCTGCCATGGCAATCTCTGCAAGACGTGCCAGATCATCGACATGGATACCACCATTACACGTGATAACACCACCCACCAGGTACGCGGTACATACTCGTGCGACTCGGCCAATGTTGTCTACCTCATACGCTGCAGGAAAGGATGTCCCGAAGCGTGGTACATTGGCGAGACCATGCAGACGCTGCGACAACGAATGAACGGACATCGTGCGACAATCACCAGGCAGGAATGTTTCCTTCCAGTCGGGGAACACTTCAGCAGTCAAGGGCATTTAGCCTCTGATCTCCGGGTAAGCGTTCTCCAAGGCGGCCTTCAGGACGCGCAATAACGCAGAATCGCCGAGGAGAAGCTTATAGCCAAGTTCCGCACACATGAGTGCGGCCTCAACCGGGACCTGGGATTCATGTCGCATTACATTCATCCCCCACCATCTGGCCTGCGAAATCCTACCAACTGTCCTGGCTTGACACAATTCACACCTCTTTAACCTTGGGCTACCCCATCTCTGGATCTGTGAAGATTTAATCACCTGCTAATGCTCGCATTCCAAGCATTGTCTGGCATCTTTGAATCTGTCTATATATATGTTTCTGGTAACATACCTCTTCATTCACCTGAGGAAGGAGCAGCGCTCCGAAAGCTAGTGACATTGAAACAAACCTGTTGGACTTTAACCTGGTGTTGTAAAACTTCTTACTGTGCTCACTCCAGTCCAACGCCGGCATCTCCACATCATCTTTCCTAGTGTTGTGAAGTAACCACTAGGTGGTGTCAGCACCATCACTACTGGAATGTGCAAAGGTTCCCTTTGCACAACAGTACTGTCACCCACAACAAAGCTGTCATTGTCGATGGCACTGTAATACAAAAATGGTCTCAGTAATTGAATAAATTGACCGAGATACCAAAGATCTGATGCTACCTGTGGAGTTATGAACCTTCAAAAAAAGAGGGGATAAACTGAGAGTGGTGGTGGTGGTGGGGGGTGGGTGGAGGGGGAGAGAGAGAGAGAGAGAGAGTAGCACACTCCCAGGCAACTGCAGTAACATTCTATGTTAGCCATCTGATAGCACTGAAGAACGATTGCTGAAAACTACTTCACTTTGTGCTTCACTGAATCGGAATGGGGATCAAACATGTAACACACACACACACACACCAATCCTTGCAATGATACTCTAAGGTCCTGCACCATAATATCCCCAAGTAAAAGAAGCATTGCTTAAACCTGTGAGCCAGGCTGTGTGGCTGTTATCCCAAACAATGGCCTGCTCAATAGCTAACATTGTTTATTGTAAAATTATTTACAAAGGTTGTTGCTTAGCGTCTTTCCATTGTGGAATTGACTAATTTACTAGTCAATGACCTGGTGACCTTCAAGGAGCTTAAATGCCTATTAATGCTGAATTTCTAACTACCATAGGAGGCTGATTTTGTAAGAAAAATCTCACTTTGTGTTGCTTTAACTGTGGGAGAATTATAAATGCAATTAACATCATCATGCAAAACTACCATCCAGCTAACCTTGTACTGAGTGCCCCATTGGCAGTATGGGGAGGAACCTTTGTGAGAATTACTGCTGAAAGTGTTAGTCAGTATTTTGTAGTTTGTCCCTGGTGACAAGGGTCGTATCTTAAATTGGCTAACAATTCTTACCAAGGTATATATTTCATCCTTAATATATAGTGATTAGCACGGCTGCCTCACAGCGCAAGGGACCCTTGTTTGATCCCGGCCTTATCTGGTCTGTGTGGAGTCCGCACCTTCTCCCTGTGTTTGCGTGGGTTTCCTCCGGGTGCTCCAGTTTACTAGCACAGTCCAAAGATGTGCAGGTTAGGTGGACTGGCCATGCTAAATTGCCCCTTTTTGTCCAGAGTAGGTTAGGCAATGGGGTTACGAGGATAGGATGGAGTTCTCTTTTGGAGGGTTTGTGCAAACTCAATGGGCCGAATGGCCTCCTTCTGCACTGTAGTGCTTCTATGATATCCTGCATAGGCCGAATAACCTCCTTCCATGCTGTCATCATCAGTTTCCCTTTGTTATTAATGAAGGGATAGAATGTATTGTAGCCAAATTTGGTACACGTACAAAGATAGGTAAGAAAGGAAGTCATTAGGAGGATTCAGAGTCTGCAGTGGGATACTGATGGACAAGTGAGTGGGTAAAGAATTAGCAGATGGAATATAACATGGGAAAATGTGAGGTTGTCCGCTTTGGCTGGAAGAATAGAAAAGCAGAATATTTTTTTTATGGGGTAGTACTGCGGAATGCTAAGAAACAGAGGGAGAAGGGTGTTCTTTTACTTCAAGGATTGAGCTGTTTAAATGTTGCTTTTGAATCTGCTTCCTCCACCAGTCCAGGCAATGCATTTCTATTCCAAAATCTTGCTGTGTTTTTTAAAACTTTTCTCTAGTTTTTTTGCCTATCAACTAAAATCTGTGCCATATTTGCTCTTCCTCAATCAAATCTCCTGTTAACTTTTTGTTGAAAAGACAACAACCCCAGCCAGTCTTTCCTTATTAATATATCATCCCTGGTAACTTTCTAATAAATTCCTTCTCCACCTGCTCCAAGATATGACTGACCTTTCAAAAGTGCCGTGCACAGAATTGAACACAGTATGCCAAATGAGGCCTAACCAATGCGTTATAAAGATAGAGCATAACTTCCTTGCTTTTGTACTCTCTTCCTATTAATAATGCCAAAGGTCCAATATGTTTTTTTAAATGGTTTTCTCAACTCGTCTTTTCACTTTCAAAGGTCGCTTTGATGCTGGAACCCTTTAAAATTGTACTATTTGCTTATATTGGCCCAGGTATTCTGTGAAGCGGCAATCATCATTGGCAGTTCAGGCCCCAACACCACTCATGTTTCTTTCCAGGTCTTTCGAGCCCAGTTTTCTGAGAAATGTGAATGCAGCATCTATCGGTGTGGTCCATTGCAGTGCTGTAGTGTGGGACGGGGTGTGGGAGGGGCGGCTGGGAGACAAGGCAAGACACACTCCTTTTTATAAAAACTGGATAATAGCAAATTACTGCGGATGCTGGAATCTGAAACCAAAAAGAAAATGCTGGAAAATCTCAGCAGGTCTGGCAGCATCTGTAGGGAGAGAAAAGAGCTAACGTTTTGAGTCCAATGACTCTTTGTCAAAGCTAACAGACAGAGAAAGTGGGAAATATTTATACTGTGGAGTGAGAATGAAAGATGAGTCATAGCCACAGAAGCCCACCTGTCTGTTAGCTTTGACAAAGAGCCATTGAACTCTCCCTACAGATGCTGCCAAACCTGCTGAGATTTTCCAGCATTTTCTTTTTGGTTTCACACTTCTTTTTATGGTCAGTGACAGCCCGATGGTAAGCTTAAATGCCCAGTGTGACTGTTAGTGAATGGTGAGTGGATGAATGAGTGAATGGAGGTGAGGTAAGTGGGTAGGATGAGTGAGCTGGCAGGTTGGCTGGGGCCTGGAGCGTATTGGGGGTCGGGCCGGGTATAGTTATCCAGAGGTTTGACTAGGTTTTTTTTCTTTCTCACGTTTCCTGGGTAACTATCCAGCTAAGTCCCACAGAACTGTCTGAAGACTAACTCTAATTCGAAGTCAGAGACTTTTACAGCGGGTCCCCGGGAAACAGGGGAATTACCTGTCGGACGTTCCGACTTCCCAGACAATTCCCGTGGAGGTCAGTGCATCGGGACATCTGTGGGGTCCTGATGTACATCTTGGGTTGCATGCCCAGTCTCCAACGATTTGGAGAGCAGAAGATACGGGTTATTATCTCTCTGCATTTTTCATATCAAAATATATCACTTCATACTTTTAATTAAATTCTATTTGCCATGCCTCCATCCATTTTGCCAAGCTATGTCCTCCTGAAGTCTGTCATTATCCTCCTCGTTGTTTGCTACATTTCAGAGTGTTGCAAACTTTGGAATTAAGCCCACTGCACCCAAGTCCAGGTCATTGAGTATATATCAAAAATAGCGGTGATCCAAATAGAAGCCCTGGGAAACACCACTGCACCTTTTCCTCCAGACTGAAACAAAACAATTTGCCACTAGTTTGCTTCTGTCTCTTAAGCCAATTTTTTGCATCCATGTTGCCACTGTCTTTTTAATCCCATTGGTTTCAATTTTATCAATGTGTCTGTTTTGTGGTATTTTTGTCAAACTACTTGTGAATGCCCAGGTACAAATATCAATCGCTCTACCCTCATCAGCATTATTTGTTACTTCATCAAATTAGTCGAACACTACATGCTTTTAGTGAACCTATAATTTTTCAAATGACAATTAATTTTGTTTTTATCCCTGAAAGATTGGCACCACAGAAATCAGGCAGGCTGGTCTGAAATTGTCATCCTCTACTTTTTGAACCGGGAAGAGTGGCTCAATGTCAAATCTGATCTGATAAAACTTTTGTGAAGCACCTTGGGATGTTTTACTACGGTAAGGGTGCTATATAAATGTAAGTTATTGAGAGATTGACCTGTTAGCCCCTTGCAGTAGTAAAAAATATTTAAAATGACGTTTTAAAAACGTTTTTGTGTCATTAATTGGACAGCCAGGAAGCCTTTTACAATAACTTTTACACACACCGGCTATTATTAACATGTTGCAAAGGGAGATTTATCTGCTGAGGCTGGCCATAGGTTGTTCATATAGAACCCAAGATGATTTAGGTGACTTCACATCTGAGTTGTGTTGGCGTACACGGTTCATGTTGACGCAAAACTGAAAAAGCATATTGACACAAACGGTGCGGTGTAATTGGTTTGTTGTGTACTCTTTTTCACGATCAGATTGTCACTTAATGTTTCCTTTAGTGTATATAATGCAAAGAATGATTGGTGTTTATGCCTTGGGGCAAACATACTCCCTGCACTCGAACAATTCTGGGATACATTTCTTGTTAAATAATGGATCGATTACCTGAAGTATCAAGCTGTTTTGTTCTCATCTTTGTTTTGCAGATTTTGGAGGATGATATTTGTTTGCTGATTTTCTTTGTTTTAGACTGAGTAATTTCCACACAAGATAAAGTGAAGGTTACCCCCCAGCCCCTTCCCATCAGTACATAAACAATGATTTAGGAATTTAGTTAATGGCTCTCTCCTGTGTAAAGCATAGATGTCAACAATTGCACCCTTGGACTAAACCAAGAAGTGCTTGTTTGGCTGGGAAGGTGTTAATGCAGATTTGTTCTACAGCTCATTCAGCCCTAGGGTTCCCATCTTTTGATTTAATTAAATGTAATTGGTTACATTGCTCCTCCCAGGCCCCTGAGGTGTTTTTGTTTATTGCTTACCCTGATCGATAATGCTTCAATTCAAGGGACAAAGATGCTGCACAAATAAGAACACTTATCCCGGGCAGGATTTGCTGGCAAGATTATTCATCCAAATAAATTTGGTTACACTGTGAAAAGTAAATGACCAGTGTAGAAAGCTGTGGGTGGGAGAAACAGCATTTGTCGTGTATCGGGAGGTATTAACTAACTCAATGAGGTGACATGAGATTAGGAAAGGAAATGAAGTCTGCAAATTAAATTTAATAGTGAAGACAAATGAAAATAAAAGGCATCTGGTTACCATTGACAAACCGTCAGTGGAACTAAGTAAGCTTCCAGAGCATGCAATTTGAGAATAATGAAGAGGCTACATGCAAAACATTTTTTTAAAAAGTGTTGTTTAAAATGAATGAAATGCTCAACTGCACGTTATTTTCAGTGAGTTACTAAACTGGTTTCAAAATTGTTGACTTTGGAATTTCCCCCTCCCATAAAGCAGATCAAAGTGGAAAGATTTTTGGTTCTGCCTTTTTATATATATATATATATATATATATATACATAAAAATAAACTCAAAGGATAATATCGGTGATAAAACCCATTGTTAAGTGAAACATCCGGAAGTAGCAGTAGAACCTGTTACAGATTGCCAAGGAGCCAGCTACCCACAATAAGATTTTAAATGATGGCTGCACCTTTTTATGTCACCATTTGCAACATTATATTTGCTGATGCTGGCACTGCCACCAGTTCAAATGCACTGCTTATGAAAAAAAGAAGGACTTGCATTTATGTAGTGCCTTTCACAACATTATGGGGTGGCACGGTGGCACAGTGGGTAGCACTGCTGCCTCATAGCGCCAGGGACCCGGGTTCAATTCCGACCTTGGGTGACTGCCTGTGTGGCGTTTGCACGTTCTCCCCTTGTCTGCGTGGGTTTCTTCCGGATACTCCCGTTTCCTCCCACAGTCCAAAGACGTGCGGGTTAGATGGATTGGCCATGCTAAATTGCTCCATAGTGTCCAAAGATGTGTGTAGGTTAGGTTAAGGGGTTGTTGGGATCGAGCAGGTGAGTGGGCCTGGGTTTGTGATCTTACGGAAGGTCGGTGCAGACTTGATGGGCCGAATGGCCTCCTTCTGCATTGTAGTGATTCTATGATCAGGAGCATTTTGCAGCCGCTTTTAAAGTGAAGCTGCTGTGTACTGTGTAAAACATGGTGGCCAATTCCTGCACTGTAAGGCCCACAAAGTGAAATGCGATAACGATCAGACAATCTGTTTTAGTGATATCGGTTGAGGGCTAAATGTTCGTCAAGACTCCAAGGAAAGTTCCTCTGTTTTCCATTATGCCCACCCGAGAGGGCTTCAGAACGTCTCATCTGAAAGTTGCAGCTCTGATCTGGAGCACTGCCACAATACTGCATGAGTGTCAGCCGAGATTGTGTTGCACCCAGTGCCACATGGTTGCAAAGTGGTTTTGCAAGTTCAACAGACACTTAGGCCTGGATTTCTCAGAGCCCTTTTAAAAATGGCTTGTGGATCCTGATTCCAGAATTTGCAATCCCATTCCAGGCTTTCCAATTTTCAATGCGACTTTTAGAAGTGTTGGTTCAGGCAATGAGCCTGCTCCCTGCTCTTGCGGCCTGGCTGGCTCCATTGCAGAGATAGGCATGTCCTACCCCTCCACACTTTTCATGGAGATTGGCCAGTGTTTTTTGAACAGTCATAGTCTGCATGAGGGAGCCTTTTGAAAGGTAGGTTCAAAAGGTCGTCCTCATGCTCCCTCTACTGGCTATGCCCCGCACCCACCACCCCATGGCACCTCATGCCCCCATGTCAAGATGTGGCACTTCCATGTCCATTGATATTCAATACACTAGATAGAACCAATGACCCTTATAGTGACAATAGATTGTATTAAAAAAAACTTTCAAAAGTCATTCATTCGTAAGTTTCCTCTTTTTAAACAAGTCAATTTACTACAGGATAATGTAAGTATCAATCCTGACCCTTTAAAGTAACAGTAGCGGAAATGTAATCTCATATATATAAACATTGTGCAATTGACAGCAGCAGTCAGAGAGCTAGAGCTGTTAATCAATCCTTGAGGTTCAGGTGTTTCAACAGGCTAATGGATTTCTGAGGCCTTAGCCAAGCCTTATTTTGCATTCTTGGCTGAGAACCCAGATATCCATTAGAGCACTAAAGCACCTGAGCCCAAGAGAAAACATTGCATGATTGACTTTTCAGATCTCTGCTGTCAATTTCACAATATTTATTTACAGAACATAAAGAACTTTCACTTTCATCTGTTGATACTTTAAAGGGTGTGGACTATTGACACTTTTATTGCCTGTAGTAAAAGGGCTACTTTTATTTCGCATAGTGGGAAGTTATCAATGACTTTTTAAAAAAGCATTTCTTTTTACGCATTCTATTGTCGCTATAGGTTTCAATGATCCACTCTGCACTATATAGCCAATGGGCATGGAAGTGCCACAGCTTAGCATAAGAGGCCATGGGGATGGGTGGGGGTTGGGCATGAGGCGGTGTGGATGGGAGTGTATAAGAAGGTAAGAGTTAAAAGGTCTTTTTTCCATTATATACAGCACTGAGGCAAGCCGTTTAAACAGCACATCTTGGCACCCAGCAGCCTCTTTGGATGCCTCCGACCTCTCTCCTGGGTCAGCTCTCCCGGCTGCAGCCCACGCATGTCCCGGCAATGAGGACCCCACCTTTTGTGGTCACTTTCTCCCAAGGTGGACGGGCCAACCTGGGCATTTTCTCAATTCCTGCTACCCGCCTGTGAAGATGCAAATCCAGGCTTTCGAGTGCCAAAGCAAAATACTGCAGACATTGGAAATCTAAACTAACAGCAGGACATGTAGGAAATAATCAGCAGATCATGCTGCGTCTGAGGAGTGAGTAGCAGGGTTAACTTTTCAGATTGATGGCCTTTCATGAGAACTGACCAATTAAGTGGTTCATTGGTTTTAGTAGCACATTGGTTAGCACTGTTGCCTCACAGCACCAGGGACGAAGGTTCTCGACTTTCCTCCCACAAGCCCCGAAAGACGGCTTGTTAGGTGAATTGAATATTCTGAATTCTCCCTCAGTGTACCCGAACAGGTGCCAGAATGTGGTGACTAGGGGCTTTTCACAGTAACTTAATTGCAGTGTTAATGTAAGCCTACTTGTGACAATAATAAAGATGATTATTATTATTTACGAGAACTGAAAACATCTGTTTATTTGTGACGTTCTGAATAGAGAAAAAATATACACTCGCTACAGTGGATGTGGCGTTGTGGTATTGTCGCTGGACTAGTAATCCAGAGGCCCAGAGCCATGCTCTGTGGACCCAGGTTTGAATCCCGCCATGGCAGATGGTGAAATTTGAATTCAATAAAAATCTGGAAATAAAAGTCTAAAGGTGACCATGAAATCATTGCCGATTGTCGTAAAAACCCATTTGGTTCACCAATGTCCTTTAGGGAGGATATCTGCCGTCCTTACCTGGTCTGGCCTACATGTGGCTCCAGACCCTCAGCAATGTGCTTAACTCTTAAATATCCTCAGGGATAGACAATAA
The DNA here is from genome assembly GCF_047496885.1 of Scyliorhinus torazame. Lineage (NCBI taxonomy): Eukaryota > Metazoa > Chordata > Chondrichthyes > Carcharhiniformes > Scyliorhinidae > Scyliorhinus > Scyliorhinus torazame. The sequence goes on along the minus strand of NC_092707.1, from coordinate 360,553,460 downwards.
ATGCTGGTCAACCAATGACACCCACATCCAATGAATAACTTCTACAGGAATTCATTCTAGCTGTGAAATATTGTTCATAGAGTTTCATGAGTAAAGATGGTGGTTATTGCATTTTTCTCATTACCCTACATTTTAAGGATGCTTGAATCAACTCGATTCTGAGATATGACAGTGCATCATTGATTTTACTCTTTGCTGTTGATATATTTCATGCCAATCTTCACTTGAAGTTTTTTTAACTTTCTGTTGGTATTTGACATAAAACATGCATAAAACACCAATAAGGTGAATTGCACCTATAGTTTCCTCAGCTGGTGGCCAAGTGAATGTTAATCTGACGTTTTCCCCGTGGATGTGACAGAAAGAATGCCTTTTTGTTCCTGAATCTCTGCATCTCCTGAAGTCAAATTGTGGCCAGGTAACTCTCTGCAACAACATTTGAACATATGAATTGGGAGCACGGATAGGCCCCTCAGCACCTCGCTTCTGCTTTACCATTCCACAAGATCATGCTGACCTGATTGTAACCTCAACCCCATATTCCCACCGGCCCCTGATAACCTTTCACCCCTATCTATCTAGCTCTGCCTTAAAAAAATTCAAAGGCTCTGCTTACAAGTCTTTTTTAGGAAGAGGAAGTGATATTGTCACTGGACTAGAAATATAATGCTCCGCCGACCCGGGTTCGACCACGGCAGATGGTGAAATTTGAATTCAATAGAAATCTGGAATTAAACGTCTTAACAATGACCATGAAACCATTGTCGATTGTTGTATCTGTTTCACGCATGTCCTTTAGGGCAGAAAATTTGCCACCTTTACCTGGTCTGACCTACAGGTGACTCCAGATCCACAGCAATGTGGTTGACTCTTAAATGCCTTCTGAAATGGCAAACTACTCAGTTCAAGGGCAATTAGGGATGGGCAATAAATGCTGGGCCAGCCAACAATGCCCACATCCCATGAATAAAAAGACTCACTTCCAAAGGCACTTCCAACCCTCTGAGAGAAAAATATTCTCCTAATCTCTGTCTTCGGGACACCCCTTATTTGTAAACAATGACCCCTAGTTCTAGATTCTCCCACAAGAGGAAATATCCTCTCCACATCCACCCTGTCAATACCCCTCAGGATCTGAAATGTTTCAATCAAGTCGCCTCTTAATCTTCCAAACTCAAGCCTAGCCTTTCCTCATAAGGCAGCCTGCCCGTACCAGGTATTGGTCTGGTAAACTTTCCCTGAACTGCTTCCAACACATTTATATGTGGTCTCACCAATGTCCTGTACAACTGAGGCATAAATGTTCTTCTTTCGTATTAAATTACCCTCGCAATAAACAATAACATTCTATTAGCTTTCCTAATTACGTGCTGTACCTGCACAATAAGCTTTTGCGATTCATCCAACAGAACACCCAGATTCCTCTGCATCTCAGCAATTTCTCATCATTTAGATAGTATGCTTTTTTATTCCTCCTGCCAAATGGACAATTTCACATTTTACCACATTATACTCCATTTGCCAGATCTCTGCCCACTCACTTTTTTTCACCCAATCAGCGGGCAATTTAGCAGGGCCAATCTACCTACCTGTATTTCTTCGGGTTGTGAGGGTGAGGCCCATGCAGACTCGGGGAGAATGTGCAAATTCCACACGGACAGTGACCCCGGGGCCAGGGTCGAACCCGGGTCCTAGGCGGCAGGAGGCAGCAGTGTTAACCACTGCGCCACCGTTCCGCTCAGTGCCCACTCACCTAACTTGTCTACATCCTTTTTTATAACCTCCTGATATCCTCTTCATAACTTACTTTCCTACCTATCTTTCTGTCATCAGCAAATGTAGCAACTATACCATCAGTCCCTTCATCCAATCCACTTATATATAAATTGGAGAAGGTTGAGGTTCCAACACCGATCCCTGTGGCAGACCTCTTGTTACCTCTCAACCAGTAAATGACTCATTTATGCTTAACTCTCTGCTTCCTGTTAGCTAACCAATCTTCTATCCATACTGATACACCATGAGCATTTATTTTTGTAATAACTTTTGATGTGGTGCCTTATCAATGGAAATATTCCAGGAACTCCTCATCTGGGCTACCTATCTCCATTTAATTTTTCCAGTCAATATGTATTTAAAAGTCCCTCCATGATTATCATAACTTTCTGACAACTTTCATTATTTCTTCCTTTATACCCCATCCTGCCATGTGGCAACTGTAAAGGGGTTTGTGCACCACTCCCACAGTTACTTCTCGCCTTTATCAATTTTCATCTCTACCCAAACTATTCCTACATCCTGGTTTTCTGAACTTCTCTATTGTGCTAATACCACCATTAATTAACAGAGCCCACCTCCTTCACCTTTTCCTGGCTTCCTGTCCTTCCTTCAATATTCAGGCCCAATCTATGTCATCCTACTGCCATGTCTTTGTCATGGAAAGCAGACAGTTCATATGGTTTATATTGAATGCTACCTTCATTCAGATACAGAGCCTTGCGTTTTGTCCTTTTATTAGTACTGGTGTCAGCGCCCCATTACCTGGAACCTATTTGTCCCCCAGCAGTCTTCTCGCCCATGCATTAGCAGAAGACAATAATGCCTTATGTTCGTGGTTTAGGAAATAACCCAGAGATTATTACTTTTGAGATTCTGCTTTTTAATTTGGGCCTTGCTCACACTGATTATGCAGAGTATTTTTACGTGTCCTATGTCATTAGCACCTACATGGACCATGACACCTGGATCCTCCTCCTCCCACTCGAAGTTCCCCTAGTGTCCTGAGCAGACGTCCCGAACCCTTATAATGGGCTGGCAAAACAGCCTTCTGGACTTTGCTCTTTGCTACAGAGAACAGTGTCAATCCCCCTCACTGTACTGTCCCCTACTCCCACTACATTCCTTTTTTCTTCCCCACTTGAATGGCTTCCTGCCATAGTTCGTCAGCTCATCTACCCTGGAACCTCCCACTCTCATCCAAACAAGCGGCACGAACCTGGAGCCCCTTGGACAATTGCAAAGGCTGAGACTCCTTCCCTCTGGGTCCCCTTACCTGCCTCATTCGCAGTCACACACACCTGGCCTTGAGCACTGAAACCACATCAGAATACCCTATGCTAAAGGGAGTGACCGCCTCCTGGTCCAAAGTATCCAGGTAACTTTTCCCCTCCCTGATGCATCGCATTGTCTGCAGCTCAGCCTTCAGCTCAATGACTGAGCCGAACCTCCTTGAGCCACAAACTTTTATGAATTGCAAAGAGTCAGCACAGGCACAGTGGGCCGAAGAGCCTCCTTCTGTGCTATAAAATTTTATAAATCACATTGCTGATGTGTTGTGACTAGTTTCTTGTGGCTGCTCTGTGCTTGGTTGTCTGTTTTAATGCATTTTGCCACTTGTTTGCAAGGATCCGAGTAAAGTCAGGAGAGATGCACTTTTCTTATAAAAACCCAAGTGCTACTACTAGTACAGTGGCAGCTATTGTGTGAAATCATTGCACCTTCCATTCAAACAATGCTGAAAAAGAGAATGTGCCTTTGTTTTTGCAGCTTTGCTGGTGAATACCAATTACTGACTTAGATTCAAAAATTCCCATTACCTGAAACCAAAATACAAGTCACTGTATGTGGCATGTAACATCAAATGTAATTAAATGCTGTTGTTTTAAAATGGTGATGAATAATGCAATCTTTCATAGGTTACCATTATTCCCCAAGCTAGAAACAATTTTGTCGTCAACCTAGCAACTAGTTTTGTATGCAAATTAGCTGTTGTTTTTCCCCATTAAATTCTTAATGCATTTCTTTCCTAAAATAAATAGATCATGATTAATTTGATTAAAGTATTGTCCTTAAGTGCTCCCTCATATTGTTGTGGATTATTTGTTGTTCTGTGGTAGCCAAAGGTAATTCAAGGATAGTATTTGGTCAAGTCCCTCACAAAGAGGATTCAATCGCTGCTATTGATGAATTTAAATTGAAACAAAAGTTCACAGGAATACATAGTGAAACCTCGTGGCTGAATGTTGAATGTTTTCCATTTGTCTGCAAATTGAAAGGACCTTTTCAATCCTTTGTACAAACAGCCTGTCTTTACTGTGAACCTCAAGAATGTATGCAGGTTAGTTGACTGTGGAAAACATCATAATTGAACCTGATCTTATCCTCCAAGAACATCCGCACATATACCTCCAGCAGAGGTCAGTGGATGAGAATTGGGACCTCTGTCTAATTTCTCCACCCTGAGCCCAGTGGGGCTGATGGCAGTTACAGCCCCCCCACCCCCTGCTACTGCCTAGACTGAAATCAACTAAATCAACCTTCTGACCCTTTGTTCTGTATCCTTAGCAGTGGATAAGGACGTATAAAGACTTTGCAGAGAGTGGAGACATTGGAGTCAGTTCCACAATCTGCAGATGCAGGAAGGAGGGGGAATAAATTCATACCAAAAAAAAAATGAGAGTCTGCTTCTTCACCCCATCCCTGCCTGTGATCGCAACTCTCTCTGCCTCAGCACAACATGGTGCCTTTCCTTACTAGACCAGAGAAGAACAAGGCACAGTCTTCACAGGCGGACGCAACATATTTGGCCCTCGCTGGAACTAATCCTTGATGAGAGCAAAGCTGAGTTGTTTCTTCTTCCTGTGTGCTTGTTAACATGATGTCTGTCAGTCATATTCTCCTACTTCTGGTGCAAATTCAATCATAATGGATTCAAAAATGCTAGAAACCAGAGTCTAGTCATTTCTTTAGACATCGAGAAAACGTGTTGTGGGGCAGAAGAGGCTCGTAGTGCAGGATGCCACTAGAGTGGACAAGGGTGGGATAGGAGCAAAGTAAATTGAGAAGTATAATTGACGGTATGCAAAGTTTACATTTTAAAAACGTTGCTTGGAGGAATAGTTATTCTGGGGTGCAGGGGTGGGGGTGGGGGGGAAGAGTTCCACAGTTGAGGTCCTAAGAAAGAATAAGATAGCCCCTTGGGCCTTCGTTCCAGCTCGGTGAGGAGGACATGTGTGTTACGCCATACAACTGCTTTATAGATGAACACAAACTCCTGTTTGATCGGAGGATGCAAAACAAAAATCACCCTCTTGCAGTGCATTCAAATGGAAAATTGGAACAAAACTAAATGAAGAGGATTGATGCACGAGCAGTGTTGTCAACAAGCTATCAAATGTTAACTTTAATTTCGGCAACAGCCTGTGTATGATTCAGTATTTGCAAATCATCCTTGTTTAAAATCAGCCAGCAGCTTATACAGCATTCTGGAGATTGAGGAAGGGGGACGGGGTGGGGGGGGGGGGGGGGGGGGTGGGGGGGGTGGGGGGAGGTGAGAGGAAAAAGTGTCAAAATTCGCAATAACTGAAGGTGCGTTCAAGTGGCATGAATAGATTTAAGTTCCTAATGGGTCAGCTTTTTGCGGTCAGTCATGAAGAGAAAAAACCATCACACACACTTCATCAACACCGTGGAATGAAGCGACCTGAGCATCACTGCAGAAAGGATTTCCAGTGAGCGAAGAGACTAATTGGTGGATGAACATGCCCCCGGAGCAATGATTTTAAGGTCATAGCTGGCTCAGTGAATAGTGCTGACTTGCGCTGTATCTTTCTGATAGCTGATCTTACCAGTGAGCAGGTTAAGGCATTCAAGCCTGAACTCTCTTCCATGTGCCTTGAATGGTATGTCAGTGGGCAGTGTTCCTGACATCCTTTATGTTTGTCCAGTCATCTCTGAATCTTTGGCTGGGACTCAGAGTGACTGAAGAAAGAAGAACAGAAGTAATTATTTTCAGTCATTGAGTTTTGAAGATCTTAGTGTTAATTATGCCCTTGTTACAAACACTGCCAATTCATCTGAAAAAAGTAGGAATGTTTGAAAACGTACTTGAAACATGACACCTCAAGGCTCAATTACAGCAGAATGTTCTGGAAATTTATATTAAAGTGTACGGAATCAAAGCTACTACAAAGTATTTTTGTTGTGCAATAGGTAAAGAATCACAATGGTTCGGCTCTGTTCGCCTTATTAGTTTTTTGTATTATTTGGAAAACATTGCAGTGGAGTTTGCAAATATTGGAACAAAGAGCACTGGACAACTTTATAGACCAACCAATTAAAGCAACAGGGCTTTTCCCCCTGATGAAACAATTGTTTAGAAATAAATTTTGAGTCTTTAAATGTTTCATTCTTTTAAATGCTTAAAATAGCACTGACAATGCCACGTCTTCCCCCAGTTGTTGTTTCATCAGTGTTAATTGAGATAATTTTTAAACATTTACGCAAAATTAAAAGCATTTGCATGGCATAGCAGATGCACTTGAGCTTGCATGGTTTGGCTGCTTCAACATCTAATATTGGAAAAGGCATTTAACTGCATCTTCCAGTTTTATGCTTCATAACATTTATTGAAAAGAGGTGTAATATTCATGGCTCGGACTCAGACATTTCCGGACAGGATTACAGGCGGCTTTCTGTTGAAACAAGCTTCAGACTTATTTATAGTAAAGCTTTCCTACTGTGCTTTTCATTTTAGAAGAACAGACTTTTTTTTATTCATCATTTAATGAATAAAGTGTGACTAAACAGAAGAGTGGAGATTAAAAATTTCAAGAAGCAAACCTTAAAAAAAAAACTTGTCTCTTTTATTAGGTGTTCCATGTTTGCGAAAGCCAAGCAAAAAATAAATATACTTTCATCTTGTGCTGACAGTAATGATATTCAATAACTTATTTTCCAAGTGGGTTATAGCAGTTAAGCGAAAAGTAACAGGACTACACTGAAACCCTGCATTTAAAAATTAGCCTGAGGACTGGTAGATATATGGATCTCCTAACTGTGTAATGCTCATTGCCTGATTGTGTATGTGTATGTTCTGGATTTGGCATTGTGCTGCTTTGACAGCCTATTATAGAATATAATGAACTGCTTTTGAAATAGAAGAAATTCAACGTGACAGGATAAAAATGAAATTCAGCTTGTGGCATAATTTTTTTGTTGTTCTGTATAGACACAGCAGATTTTAGTCCAAGTTCATGAACCCCTCCTATGTAAAAACAAAGCAAATCTACAAATTAATGAATTGTTTCATTGAATGTGATATGCACATCATTGATATTCCCAATGAATTTAACAAACTGTAATGGTGGGGGGGGGGGGGGGGGGGGGATGAAAGTGCCTCAAGTAAGAAGGTAATTTGTCTTTTTTCATCAGCAACTCATTTAAGTACACTGGGCTTGCCACAGGAGTAACTGGGGCAGACAAGCCCCATACAGATGACTTGATTTAGTAATGAAAATAATGGACTGAGCTGGCAGCTGGGGTTTGGGGACTGTGCAACTAGAGGTGCAATGAGTGCACATCAATAATCATCAAGTGTTATTCTGTGTTAATGTTAGGCTGATGGATCAGCTTTCCTTTCTGGCCTGGGGGACCATTAGCACTGGGGTTTGGGTCGAACTGATATGGGCAGACAGACCCAAACCAGCTGACTGCTTACTATGCAGTATTGTTCCAACCAAACATGCAAACAAACCTCTGACACATTAAAATAACAACAGCTCTGCCCTTATGATCGGAATAAATGGAAAAGGGTGAACATTTCAAATTTACCTTCTTAATGATTTGGATGAAATCGAGAAGCCATTATTATGTTAGTAAGGTGGTAGGAGCAGTCCTCAACAGAGTATCTGACTTGGGTGGATTGCATTTATTTTAAAATGTATTATTGATTCCAAACTTAAAGCAATGGCGAGGACAGCTTTGATGTTCTGGCACAGGCTTTTAACTTGTATGTTATCAAGACCAAAATACAATATATTAAATAACTTTTACAAGATTAAATACTTGTGAGTTACTACTTACTGGAAAATTTATATAGGTTTAAGTTTTGTATTTTTTAAATAAACCTACGTTTAGTGGGTTAACAACAGATAGGATTTGTGAAAATAAAGCCTATGCAAAAATTTACCTGATTTAAAAAGCATTTTATTTTCACTTGTACATGTTGGGTAATTTAAAGAATTGTTGACGAATCTAGATGCCCACCTATTCCAAATTGAATGTAACAGTCATTGTTCTGTGAACAACTTCCTTGATTTCCTTATTGTGTACTGGATTTAGCCAAAGGCCCCTTGCAGAGGATGCAGAGAGATTGAGGGAGATGTTCTATTATGCATTTCTAAAAATCATGAAGTGGGCTACAGACTGGAAAGCATTCCCTTGTGTCTGGTCTTGTATATTATTGTATACATTTTCTGTACCCTCCACAATTTTGACTGACTTTCCGTGCTTGGAGGGATCTTCTGCAGAATTGTATCTGGGCCTCCAAAGTGGTTCTGTTAAATGTGACTCTGAGGGATATGTGAGCAGCCCAATGAGAGTAGGCCCTCGTGTTTCCTGCTGGCACAGTCCCCCAGGATGTTACAGTTGAGAGTAGGAAATAAGTGGTGTTCTAGAATGCAACACATGCCTGACCCCCTCCTTTAACTCAAGTCCTCTACAACCACAGAATTCATGGATCGTCTTGTTATCATTTATGAACTGCTTTGTTCAAAATCCTGTACGGGGATATATTCTTTATCTGGTCACTTTTTCCTGCCACTCATTTGCTCAAAACTCCACTTGGCCACCTGTGTAAACAAATACTGTTCAGTTGATCAGCTGGAAAATGTATTTAATGCACATAATAACAGTTTTGATACTGACTGAGTTCTGCGCTATTTTTAATTACCAGTGAACTTAAAAGCAATGCTTGACATGTTTGAACTCGCTGCATATGCACAATAGGTCAAAAAAACCTCTGAAAGGGAAATTTAGGTGGGGCTAACATTTCATTCAAATCACTGCATGACAAATTGCACTCATTATGATTTGCTGAAAGCAACAATAAAACTAAATCCAGTTTATTTGGCCTTCCACATTGACTGAGTGGGCAGACACTTCCTTGGCCTGCAGCAACTTTTGTCGTATCGGATTCAAACCCGAGCCTGTGCTGACTTATCTGGTCTCTACCAAGGCTGAGGTTGGAGCGTTACTGCTGGTCTCAGTTACCTTGGGATGGGGAAGGGAAAATTCTGCCCAAATCCTCCTGCCAGTTTGTTATCCGCTGAACTGTGCTGGAAAGTGTACTTGTATGCATGCGTGGTCTTTGAGGGAGGATATGTTCGGGCTTGAAGGTGATTTCTTCTCTCTGCCCTGGCTGCCTCAGGTCCCAGTGCTATCTGGGTGAGTGCCTTGAGACAGCAGAAATAAACGGGGGGTGGGAATTGCTTTACTTGGGTTCACCAGTGTAATCTTTTATCAGAAGCTCTGACAAATATGCATGTTTATTGAATCCTACCATTTGAAGTACATTTTACGAGGATGTCAAAAGGACCACTGGCACAGTGGTTAGTGTGGTGATGTGCATCAATGTAAATGCATGGAGGCTAGCTAGACACTAGAGGGAGCACCAGAAACATCACACACTCAGCCAATAGATCAGTTAGATAGGAGACGACCAATGGACATTCACGATACACAAAGAGGTGACATGACCACAGGGGGCATTACACCAACCCACATATAAAGGACACCACACACATGATCTGCCTCTTTCTAGTGGAGACAGTCAGTGAGTACAGACACAGGGTTGATTCAATATTATACCCACCACGTGGATTGCAGCAGCTGGTTAGTCAGTCTGGGTAGCTATAGTAGGATTAGCAGTAGTATCGAACCCGAGTAATAGAAGTGTAAATAGTTTAATAAACGTGTTGACGTTATCTCCACGTCTGAACCTTCCTTTGTCAAGTGCACCACAAGGAAGCCACTTATGTTACACCTACAACATAACAAATCATGGTCCCAGAAGTGAACTGTTTAAATCCACACAGCAATACCTCAGCGTACAGTGACAACCAGCAACGATACCCAGGCAAGATGTTCGAGATCCAGGTTCCGCAGCAGCTCCAGTGCCACGGCGATCTTCGCGAAAACTGGCGGCCATTCCGGCAAAAGTTTGAAATCTTCCTGGTGGCAGCCGAACTAGAAGATGTGGCCGATCCTGAAAAAATAGAGCTCTCCTCACCATCGCCGGTGCCAGAGCAGAAGAAATCTTTTAAAAATTCAAGTTCTCCAAGGGGCAAAACAGGAGCGACTTCCAGGCAGTCCTGGACAAATTCGGCAAATACTGTGAGGAAACACACTCCAACCAGCAAGAAAAGGTAAGAGAAGCGCCAGTACTCACCCCGAGGCCGAAATCCCGGAGCAGAGACCAATTTTGGTTGGCGGCCATCTTTCTACAGGGACTGCAGTTGCGCGAGAAGCGCGCATAACGAGAAGGTCCGTTTCGCGCATGCGCAATCACGGAAACGGCCATCAGTAAAGGAACAGCGATCTGCACATGCGCATTTGCTTCCCACGCACTAGGTCACACGCATCATGACGTCAGAGGCCACGGACCACGCCCATTTAAAGGGGAAACGTCCCAAATCAAAAAAAAAATCTTTTCAAGCTGTAAAACAACCTTCCTTCACCTGGAATGACAGCACAATGCCTCAAATTGAACCAGGAAATGAAATTAACCTCCAAAGAACCCTGCAACAAGCAGTTACCTACGCCCAAACCGATGATTCCGACCTTGAATACTTCGATACCGACCTTTGCATTTTCTCTGGACCTCGCGAGCTCAATGCCAGCTCCGATGCAAACAGTGATGATATGGACCTAGAAGGCTACGACTCGGACAAACCTTTCACCATGGGAGGCTACCCCAGTACCAAATCCGAACCGCAACTAGACGTGCTGCACATTGGCGACCCCCGTATTGACTCCGACGCAGACACGGATTCGTTCTTCGGATTTGAGGATCTTCAGCCCAGCAGATATGACATCCCAACTTGTGGGTGCAGCATGATGCTGCGGCCTGAAACCAAGAGACAGAGAGCGGCACAAGCCCACAGAGAGCGGCCTGATGCCACACACAGCGTGGTCCACGTACCGCTCAGGGTTCCCGACTCTACGAAAGAAGACACGCAAGACTCCACACCGCAGTCCTTTCACGAACAAGAAGTGACTCCAGTGTCACAAGCCTCCACAGCGAGCTCGTGGTCAGACTCCACCATAGAAGAAACGCAAGACTCCAGAGCGCAGTCCTTGCGCACACAAGGCGTGACTCCAGTGTCACAAGCCTCCGCACCGAGCTCGTGGACAGCCTCAACGATAGAAACAATGCAAGACTCCGACGCGCAGTCCTTGCAGGAACAAGACCATGAGGGTCTAGCAACCTCCTCTGACCAACTAGCAGCTGATGATGCAAGTCTACCATGCTCAAGTAAACAGCAAGAAGACTATGACAGTCTACCACGCTCCAGTGCACAGCAGGACGACCATGACGGTCTATCATGCTACAGTGAAGAACAAAGCGACGATGACAGTCCAAGCCCAAATGAAGGACAGCAGCAAGACAATGACAGTCCACCCACATTGTTTGCGCCATCAGATGAAGACTCTGACAATTTACCCAACCCAAGTGAACACCAAGCAGCTACTGAGGATCTACCCACGGTATGTGAGACGAGTGATGACAGCATCCCACTTCCCTTGCAAGATCTGCAAAGTGACAGACCTCAGCTAGTGTGTACAGAGGCACTCGACAATCACTGTGAGACCACTGGTGACTCCGGTGACACCATGATACTTCCACCCTCATTCGCTCGAACCTCTCCACAAGTCAATGCATTCCTGCATGTTCCGACTCCAGACGTGCAGCTTCAAGAAATCTCAGCTGACTCCAGTGAACCTAAGACTCCGGACGGGGAGCATCAACAAACCAACTGCACTGACTCAGTTAAAACAGACCAGATTCCAGATGGGGAGCAACCAAATGCCGACTCTGATTCACGTAAGCCGGACTTTACTCCAGAAAGGGAATGCCGCAACCTCCGTGATGGCACGCTCAGGGTGACAGCAGATGCCACAATGACAGGAGATGGATCACTTAACAATTACACTGGGTCAGTAATAACAAGCAGTGGCTACAGTCCAAGAGGAATACACCAATATTCACCACAGCTATATCCACACATTTTTTCCACACCAGCAGTGCAGCCAATGACAGCTCATGTTGGACAAACCCAGTATTCAGGCATGGAGCAGCCAGCAGTCTATGCAGCATATTCTCAAACAGGCCTGCACTACGGATTGCCCACTAATGGAATCAAGACCGAAGGAGGACTACTGCAAGTGCAATCTGCATTACAGACTGGATGCCTTAGTTACAGCCCAGGATATTCCTATCAGATGCAAGGTTCTAGTTTCACACCATCACCAGGTATTTATGCGAGCAGCAATTTTGTTTCCAATTCGACAAGCTTCAACGATTCTCAGCAGGATCATCCTTCCAGCACAGCATGTGGCCAGAACCAGTATGTACAATCTCATCCGACTTCAACATATGGCACATCCATGACCTCGAATGATACTGTTGATGGTACCTCTTCAATGTCAACACCTTATCAGCTACAAGATGCCATCCAACAGCATCATCACAAACATCGGAAAAAGAAAAGGACTCCAAATCAGACAGCGAAGTGATTTGACCACTTCTTGGTTCCTGTGGCACAGGGACGTTGATGGCGTTCATAACCAAGAGAGACATTTGACCATGATGATTAATGGTTTTTGGACTCACACGAATGATTTGGACTTATTGTTTAATCACTGTTCCCATGACTTGTATATACCTTACCTTATCTACCTGTTCTTTGTTCAATTTTCTTAAAGTGTACAGAAAATATGAACATATAAAAAAAGGGGGGATTTGGTGATGTGCATCAATGTAAATGCATGTAGGCTAGCTAGACACTAGAGGGAGCACAAGAGACATCACACACACACACTCAGCCAATAGATCAGTTAGATAGGCGACGACCAACGGACATTCACAATACACAAGGAGATGACATGACCACTGGGGGCATTACACCAACCCATATATAAAGGACACCACACAGATGATCTGCCTCTTTCCAGTGGAGACAGTCAGTGAGTACAGACACTGGGTTGATTCAATATTATACCCACCACGTGGATTGCAGCAGCTGGTTAGTCAGTCTGGGTAGCTATAGTAGGATTAGCAGTAGTGTCGAACCCGAGTAATAGAAGTGTAAATAGTTTAATAAACGTGTTGAAGTTATCTCCACGTCTGAACCTTCCTTTGTCAAGTGCACCACAAGGAAGCCGCTTATGTTACACCTACAACATAACAAATCAGTTAGCACTGCTGCCTCACAGCGCCAGGGACCCAGGTTCAATTCCAGCCTTTGGTGACTCTGTGTGGAGTTTGCACTTTCTCCCCGCGTCTGCGTGGGTTTCCTCCAGGTGCTCCGGTTTCCTCCCACAGTCCAAAGATGTACAGGTTAGGTGAATTGGCCATGATAAATTGCCCATTAGTGTCTAAATATTAGGTGATGTGACTGGGTTACAGGGATAGGGCTGGGGAATGGGTGTAGGAACGGTACTCTTTCAGAAGATCGGTACAGACTCGATGGGCCGAATGCACTATAGGGATTCTATGGAATCTCTGGATTGCGTTCAAAAAATTAGTAATTAGTCTAATGGTATTAAAACCTATGATTTAGAGGATGTTCGTGTAAAATTATGGTTTTCTATTTTCACAAACGAAACTCTCACTTTTTTACTGCCTGAGTATAATACTATTATTGGATGACAAAATAGTAATGTTTTACACATTGAGGTCTACAGAAGGTGATGAATAATGCCATTATCTCCAACAATTTATTTTTGCGACCCCTCTTTGATAGTTTTTTTGTCTGTGATGAGTTTATTTACACATTCTGTACCATTCTGATCTCTAAGGTTGCAACAAAGTGTATCACTGGTCATGGGAACATTTTCATGCAGCTGCATGCTAGGTATTTTTCCCCCACTTGAATTTTCCCAAGCTTGCCAGTTGTCTCTGTGTGACATCTGGACAGTCAGTGTTTTGAGCTCAGAATATATTTGTTTACATTTTCAGCTGACAACAGCACCTTTTCCGGTTGCTCAACATTACATCAAGATCCTGGCAGTTGCTACTGCTGTTCTGGCCGATGTAAAGCTCCTGTGAATGTCAATTCTCAAGATAGGTCTGCAGGCTCAGGGCTTCTCAACCACAGTAGGATACTGTCCCTTGGAGCAGTAAGGTAACAGATGGAAGTGATGATGATTTTATTGAGTCCCCATTGGTGTTTAGTTTATTTCACCCAGAAGACCAAAGGTTGAATCCCAATCCTTTTAGACGGGAGATGCAGGTCAGAATACGGATTGAAGCTCACTTGCCCATTTCCCGCCGAGGTGCAGACCAAAAATTATTTTTGGCCCTTCGTTCCTGAAAATCTGGGTGGGGAACTTCAATGTCCATCACCAAGAGTGGCTCGTTAGTACCACCACAGACCGAGCTGGCCGGATCCTAAAGGACATAGCTACTAGACTGGGACTGCAGGAGGTGGTGAGGGAACCAACAAGAGGGAAAAACATACTTGACCCCATCCTCACCAATCTGCCTGCTGCAGATGCATCTGTCCATGACAGTATCGGTAGAAGTGATCACTGCACAGTCTTTGTGGAGACAATGTTCCGTCTTCATATTGAGGATACCCTCCATCGTGTTATGTGGCACCACCACCGTGCTAAATGGGATAGACTTCAATCAGATTTAGCAACTCAAGACTGCGCTTCCATGAGGCACTGTGGGCCATCAGCAGCAGCAGAATTGTATTCAATCATAATCTGTAACCTCTTGGCCTTGCATATCCCGCACTCTACCATTACCACCAAACCAGGGATTTAAAAAAATAATAATTTAGAGTACCCAATTCATTTTTTCCAATTAAGGGGCAATTTAGTGTGTTCAATCCACCAACACCTTTGTGTTGTGGAGGTGAAACCCACGCAAACACGGGGAGAATGTGCAAGCTCCACACGGACCGTGATCCAGAGCCGGGATCGAACCTGGGACCTCGGTGCCGTGAGACTACAGTGCTAACCAGTGTGCCACCGTGCTGCCCTCCAAACCAGGGATAAACCAAGAGTGCAGGAGAGCATGCCAGGAGCAACATCAGGCATACCGAAAAATTAGGTGTCGACCTGATGAAGCTACAACACAGGCCTACTTGCGGGCAAAACAGCATAAACTGCAAGTAATAGAGAGAGCTAAGCAATTCCACAACAAACCCATCAGAACGTAGTCCTGCCACATCCAGCCGTGAATGGTGGTGGACAATTAAACAACTCATTGGAGGAGGAGCTCCACAAATATCCCCATCCTCAATGATGGAGGAGTCCAGCACGTATGTGCAAAATAAGGCTGAGGCATTCGCAACACTCTTCAGCCAGAAGTGCCAAATGGTTGATCCATCTCGGTCTCCTCTGGAGATCCCCAGCATCACAGATGTCAGTCTTCAGCCATTACGATTCACTCCACGTGATATCAAGAAATTGCTGAAGGCACAGGATACTGCAAAGGCTATGGGCCCGGACAATATCCCTGAAGGCTTGTGCTCTAAAATGTGCTGCACCCCTAGCCAATTTGTTCCAGTTCAGCTACAACGCTGACATCTACCCAACAATGGCCACATCCCGTAAATGAATAAAAATAAAGTTGGGATGGTGTGTGGCTTGGAGGGGAACTTGCAGGTGGTAGTGAGCCCAAACATCAAGCCCAAGGATTAGTCCTTGGTAATCTACAAGGACTATCATCCTGTCCTAGATGGTGGAGCTCATGGGTTTGGAAGGTGGTGTCGAAGGAGCCTTGGTGAGTTGCTGCAGTGTATCTTGTTGATGGTACACAGTGCTTCACCATTAAAAAAATATCTAGTTGGCTGTCTCAGAGACTTCCCTTGCAGAATAAACAAACTCATCAATGACCCTTCGGCTTACCCTAGCCTAGTAGAACCAGTGTGCTCCTGTGCTCAGCTTATATGCCTTATTACTGGAAGCTGCAGACGAGTCCAAAGAGGGATTTTACTCCAGCTTCAAACAACCCTTGACCTGCGTCCCAACAGGCGACAAACTGATCTTCTTTGGCGACTTCAACGAATAGTACATAATGGATAGGACACAGACCTCTGAGGAGGTGTAATCGGCAGAGAGGGGTTTGGACGCTGATGAGAGACTCTTTTTCAGCCAGCGCCTCACTGCCAATCTGAGTACTTCCGGTGACCCAAAGTCGCAGAGAGTCCACAGCCTGGTCTGCCCTCGAGGCACCTGTGAAGAGATGCTTGGTGACTCGATTTGGTTTGATGTGAATGACCAGATCCAATACCTGACAAACTGCAAACGTAAGGCTTTTTTGAACCTGAAACAGCAACTCAACCCGAGAGCAAGAAAGCAACTCTGAAGGCGGCTGAAAGCTGAGGTCCAGCAAAAAACCCGCAGCCTAAAGAACAGCTGATAGGTGGAGAAACTGTAGGAGATCCAGCAGTTAGCCGACAACCATGACATGCAAGGTTTCTTAGCACAGCCAAGACCACCTACGGCCCAAGCACTGCTGGTCAAAAATGGAGAGGTGCACATTAAGAACAGAGCAGTCAATGCCCGCTGGAAGGAGCACTTTGAAGAGCTCCTTAACAGAGACTCTGTCTTCAATGTGAGTGTCCTCTACTCCATCCCACAGCATGCTACCCGCCACCATCTCCGCACAACCCCAACCTGGCACGAGGTAGAAAGTCCATCTGACAGCTGAAGAACAACAAGGCACCAGGAGCAGTCGGAATCCCCACTGAAACACTAAAACAAGGCAGAGAAGCACTATTGGTGTGAATAAGTCATCCTTAACTCTGAGGGACTGCTGAAGGAGAAAACAATTCGTGAATGAAGCTAAAAACTTGAATTGTCAGTAAGCCCCACTCCTGGGTGAAGGCCATTGATAAAATGGCTGATGGTAGTTAGGCTGAGAATGCTACTTGGGGAACTGCATTAGTAAGTAAAGTCGCCATAGCCCCAGATGATAATAGGCTGCTTTCCCCTTTGAAGGGGAGAGCAGACTGGTGGTGAGGATCACCACACCTCAGGCGAGGGGTAAGGTTGAGAAGGGGGGCCTTGATGAATAACCTCAGCCAGTACGGGAATAGAACCCGTGCTGTTAGCCTTGCTCCGCATCATGAACCAGCTGTCCATCACTCTATCACTGATGCCCTGGAGCTGCAATGGTTGGCCTCTCGTAAACACCGCTATCTTCCTTTGTGACTGGAGAGCTTTCCTCATTGATCTTCCCTATTGACCTCAGTTTTGTTAGGGTTCCTTGGTGCCAAACTTTGTTGAATGCTCTTTTGATCTCAAGGGCAGTTACCTATACCCTCCCTCTGGCACTTGGCCCTTTAGGCCTCTGCCTGAATGTGATTGCAGAGTTTGGGGTTTTGATATTCTAAACTGTGAGAAGGGCCAGTTGTTTGATTATATTTGAAAGTCACGATGAGACCTGTACTTTATGGCCATATTCTGTTTTTTAATAATTTGGCTGTTTTGAGGACAGCTTTCCTCTCTCAACATTTTAGCTCCCACCATCAGCTTGACTACTCCATGAATTGAGATGAAGGTTACTACTTCTATGGAGGGTAAACGTCAACGTGGATTGGTTTGGGGAAAACCGGCCTGTTTCCATGTTGTAATTTCTGCTCAACCCTACATTGATGCATCACTGTAAACACACTGTAGAACATAACTACTGTTGGCTGATTGAGTGATAACTTTGTTTGGTTCCAGTTTTTCATCCTGCCTTTTTGTCAGGCTCACTTCTCCAGAGGCAGTGTCTCATTCAAGTAACGGTTCTTTGAAGTGTTAGCCTAAACCATGGTCACCAGCAGGCAATTTGACTGAAGCCATCACAGCTGACCCTAGTCTTGTCCTTCCTCTATGTTCACGCAACATGGAGCAGAGTTCACTGGAGTGCACTAAACAGCAGAAACAATGGCCTGGACCCTCCGGCCCTGCCAGCAGTGGGCATCACCAGGGGCAGCACAGGGAAATTTGGACAGCTACCAAAAGTCAAACTACTTGTTCATCTACATCACTGATCAAGGAATACTGGGGCCAATTGGAGGACATTTATTTCTACACTGGGTGAGAATAAAAACTGGGGATTATCTTGGGACTGTCTGGCTCAGTTTAGATTTTGCAGCTTATTTTGTCACCTTTCAAGAACAGAATGCCAAATGTTTTTTTTCTCGGGAAATAGATGATTTTGTTTTTCCTCCAATTATCCTCTTAATTCTATCTCTCTTTCTCCTGTTGGAGTATGATCCACGGTCATTGGCCGCTCACCGACACTTCATTTTTCATCTGTGACTCATAGACCGTGTGCTAGTGAACTGTCAGGCCATTTGGGCGATCTTCTGCTTGGGTAGCTGCAGATGTCAGCTAAAGGGATTTCTTTTTTAAAATAAATTTAGAGTACCCAATTCAATTTTTCCAATTACGGGGCAATTTAGCGTGGCCAATTCACCTACCCTGCGCATCTTCAAGTAAGAATTGGGCCTGGATTGTTTGCAGGTAGAGCTGAAATGTCGGCTTTTAGCAGGAGGTTTGTTGTTTCTCTGGGCTGATCAACGTGGGGGAGCAACTAGGACCCAAATGAGTGAAATTCAGGAAGATATAGAGGATCTGTCAATAGTCTCCAGGGGTATAGGGGTTACTAATAGATACTTTGCATCCCTGGGAACAGCCCCTTCTGTTGTATTAGCATATATGAATGTAATAGTTCTCTTCTTACAATTACTCTAACATTGCTAGACCATTAATAACTTGAGGCAACACCAACAAATGCATTGTCAATGTCTCACCACGAGGCTATGTCCCTTTATTTTTGAAAAACTTTCAACTGACTGGAAATTTTGCAATTTGAACTGAGGCAGAGCAAATGGTTAAAAAAATTCAAGGCCACATTCCAAAGTGAAGGTGAGAAACAAATCGCTCTCTGGAGTGTGACACGCATTTCCTATAATCCAGACACCCATTAAATCTCTTGGGAATGATGGATGAAATGAATGAATGAAAATCGCTCATTGTCACAAGTAAGCTTCAAATGAAGTTACTGTGAAAATCCCGTAGTCGCCACATTCCGGCGCCTGTTCGGGGAGGCTGGTACGGGAATTGAACTGTGCTGCTGGCCTGCCTCGGTCTGCTTTCAAAGCCAGCTCTTTAGCCCTGTGCTAAACCAGCCCCAGAATACACTGGGTGAAGTATTTCAAGGCAAGGCTGCACAGCCACTTTAGAAAGATTGCAAGTAATACGGGCGGTATCAAGAAAGTCTTCCACACATTTGGAATAAATGTGTCACCTGGTTCGAGAAGCCAACTCTGCAAGAAATTTACCAGCGAACTGAGGTCTCATAATAATTGCCAAGTCTTCTACACCTTAGCACATCCAAGACATTACCTAACCCAGATTAGTCGCTGTGTTTAAAATCTACGCCTCAAGGTCAATCAAAAGACGCTTAACCGTATATTCTTTTACCGTTTTGTTTATTAGACTTTATAACTCCCGTTATTTCTGATACCTGTGCGTGGGCCGGAATGACTACATGAGGGCTGAGTGCTTGACGTTTTGTTTTTATTATCTCTTTTGTGTTTAGTGGTTAATAAATTTTCTCTTTCTTTGACTCAAGTAAACCTTGTTCGAATGGCTCCTTATTGCTCACAACGTAACCAGTTAGAAGTCCAAAAATGTGCTGGTTAGGTGGAATGGCCAGTCTAAATTTCCCCTTCGGGTCCAAATGTTAAGTGGGGTGAGTGGGCCTAGGTAGGATGCTCTTTCAGAGGGTCGGTGCAGAGTCGATGGGCTGAATGGCCTCCTTCTGCACTGTAGGGATTCTATGATACATGCATTCCGATTTCGAAAAAGCGTCTTCTCGTGAAGAAGAAACTTAAATCTTTTGTTGTGGACAACCGAGGAGGTTCGATAGAGGGGAGTCAGTTTACCCCGTTTCACCTCATCATAATGTCGTGCATTTTATTTGATTTTATTTAAGAACATAAGAACTAGAAGCAGGAGTAGGCCATCTGGCCCTTCGAGCCTGCTCCGCCATTCAATGAGATCATGGCTGATCTTTGTGGACTCAGCTCCACTTTCTGGCCCGAACACCATGGGCGCAATTCTCCCATCGGGAGACTAAGTCCTGGCGCCAGAGTGAAAACCGGAGTGTTTCACTCCGGCGTCGGAGGCCGCTCCCAGCCCCCTATTCTCCCGTCCCCGGGGGGCTAGGAGCTGCGCCGCGTCATTTACACGCCTTGCCGCCGCGTAAAAGCGGCGCCCCGTAAATGACGCGGCCGGCGCCGCGTAAATGACGTCATGCGCAGGTTGACCGGCGCCAACCCATGCATGCGCGGTTGCCGTCCTCCCCGCGGCCGCCCCGCAAGAAGATGTTGGATGGATCATTCGGGTGGCGTAGGAAAGGAGGTACTCCTTCAGAGAGGCTGGCCCGCCGATCGGTGGGCACCGATCGCGGGCCAGACACCTTTTGAGCCCCCCCCCCCCTGGTGCAGGAACCATCCTCCCCCGGGCCCCCAGCATTCCCGCGCTGTTCCCGCCGGCAGCAACCAGGTGTGGACGGCGCCGGGGGGGGGGGGGAACCTGTCGTGTTGGGCAGGCCGTTCTGCCCATCCGGGCCAGAGAATAGCTGCTCGCCCGTTACAAACGGCGAGCGGAGATTCTCCGAGCGGCCAGCCGTGATTCTCGCCGCGCCGGTTTGGGGGTGGGTGGGAGAATCGCGTGCGGGTGCCGGGGCGGCGTGGTGGGAATCGCGCGGCGCCCCGGCAATTCTCCCACCCGGAGTGCGGGGGGGGGGGGGAGAGAATTCCGCCCCACAACTCTTTATTTCTTTATTCTCCCAAAAACTATCTATCTTTATCTTGAAACCAAAAAACTATCTATCTTTATCTTGAAACCAACTAAGGTAGCACACGCAAGTGTAAAAAGAGAAGTGGGTAAATTCAGTGACGGCTAGAGGAAAACTTTACATTCACACAAGGGTAGAGTCAGAAAACAACAGTTTATAGGCAGAAACCAAGGGAGAGATTGATAGGTGTACACAGAGAATTAAATAAACGTGAACAGAAAGAATCATCGGTGTATGTTTGGAGAGAAAATGAGAAAAGATATGCTGGGCCAAAAAGAGAAGTGCAGAAATGTATGGCAAGGGAGAAAAAGAATCGCAGATACATAAGGGGAGAGCGCTAATCACATTACACAAGACGAGAGTAAGATTTACTGTTCTACACAGCGACAAAGAAAGACAGAATCACAGTCAGAATGAGAATAAGCGATAACGAATTACATACATGGGAGAGGGAAACAAAGAATCCATTTGGATAGAGAGAAAATCACAGATACACTCCAAGACAAAAAGCGAGGACCAAAGATAGACATACAAGTAAGTTCTGACGAAGTTTACTTCTGCTTCAAAATTAATCGTTGCCTTTTTCAAAACTCTTCAACCCTCTTGTCCAGTCCAGCTACCGTCCCATATCAAACCTTCATTTTGTCAACAAGGCCTATCAATGTATTGCTGCCATTCAGTTCATGCTCACATCTTCTAAAGATCCTCATCAAATCTCTGCAATTTGGTTTCCGCCCTGTCCACAGTGCCATCTTAGTCAGTAATGGTAATGCCACCGTTCTTGAAAGTGCCCAATATGTGTAATTTATTTTCCTTCTTGATCTCGCCATGGCAGCAAACATAAGCCAACCATTGCTGTTTGCCCACTGGTAATGTCCTGCACATGCTTCTAATGTCTATTTGTTGCAGCAGACCCAGAATATATGTCTTGCAATGGTAACCTGCACATCATTTGGACACGAAAGGGCAATTTTAGCATGGCCAATCCACCTAATCTGCACACCTTTGGATTCTGAAAGGAAACCGGAGCACCCAGAGGAAACCTACGCAGATACGGGGAGAACGTGCAAACTCCGCACATTCACCCAAGGCCGGAATTGAAGCCGGGTCCCTATTGTGGAACGTTTACTCCAGTTTCTCTGTTGATTATTCAAGGAATAATATCTTTGTTTAAATGGGAAGGCTGATTATATTATCAGAGTCACTGGTCAAACCTGACGAGTTGCATTTCACAATGACATTTCTATAGTCGGAAAATAGAATCAACTTTCACAGGGGTAGCATTAAACAATTCGACTTCCAAGCACTATTTCCTGAGGAATTTTTGTAGCTTTTCCCTCTTCCAGGCAGTTGCATTGACCTCAAGTACAGTTTGAGTCAGCAATGAGTCACAGAGCATGTCCTACAGTGGGTGTTATTCCTATGAGGCATACAATGGTAAATTTGAACACGTATTTAATTTTAATTTTGAATGTTCATTTGTGAATCATGGAATTCAAAATTCGGGTTAATTCTGACTCACTGCTGAGTCAAGACATAATTATAGCTGTGGCAGCGCAATGAACGTAAGACTTAATCCCTATTTGAGATTTAAAAGGTGCGGGCCTTTGGGGGAGTATTAATGAGATCTTCTGTGCTTATAATCTCCTGTTTTGTGAAAACTGGTACAAGAGTAACTTATTTCCACTGATTTGTAGTTTAGAAGCTTAGCTTGTTTTTGTCAGCAACCTTTTAAAGTAGTTAGGATAATTTGTAATACTATTTTGTCTTTGAAAGGCTTTATTTAATTTTGACACCAAATTTGTGAATGTAGTTCATTTAGAAAATTAGATGTTTATGCAGACTTGTGTGATGTGTTCAAAAGTAAGAAAAAAGAAAAAATACAACATTTCTACTATTAATTATGCACGGGTGTAAATAAGCTCCATGTTCAGAGGACGTTAAAGTTTCTCCAGCATTGAAGGTTTAATCCTGGTTTTAAAGAAAGTAACTTTTAATGAGAATGTGCAAAGAGCACTTTACATGCAAGTTGAATCTCTGTTGATTCTGTAATCTATGAATTGCTATTATATGGATTTGAATTTGAAATGCCTGCGAAGAAAAGTTTAGAAGCTAAATATTTTCTTGAAAATGTTCCAGAAGATCATTAATAATAATGTATGTTAGTGTCACAAGTAGGCTTACGTTAACACTGCAATGAAGTCACTGTGAAAATCCCCTAGGCTGCGAGGTGTTACATGTAGCCTCATCACATTGTCCATCGTGCGCTGCATAAAAGTTTGAAAAAAGGTATACCGACTACTATTTTGAAGGTGGGTAACTTTTTTCCTCTGGTCACTGGGAGAAAAATAGTGAGCATCAGCAGAAAATGGAACAGCTGTGCAATTTGTATTTCAGTAATCCTATTTTCCTGCCAGTCCGTCTCCATCCCCCCCCCCAGTCTTGCTTGTGCAATGGAGTTTCTTTCCTTGTTCGAGTTATGTCCCAAGCCACTCCTGTAAGTGAACCGCTGCTTCTTACATCAGTGCAATTGCTTGCCCATTATTTTTGTTGCTTGCACTACAGATTGAATGAACAGAGAACCCTTCTCATTGCATTTGGTTCACTGGTTTTTATCATGTGTCCTCACCTGATTTACCTCATCTTTGGGAGCAAGATAACTGTTTTAAATTTTTATTCCAGATTGTTTTGTTGAATCCAGAATCGACTATTTGCCCTGGCGGGGCGCGAACCCAGGTCCCCAGAGCATTATCCAGGGTCTCTGGGTTTCTAGTCCATTGACAATACCACTACGCCACCCAAGACTCTCCACTGTTTGGGGCTTTGCACAAAATTGCAAAAAATGTACAGGACAGAAACCCACCATTCAGCCCAGCTGATCTACGCTGGTGTTTGTGCTCCATGCCAAACCCCTCCAACTTGTTCTCACCTACTCCTATCAGAATAACCATATATTCCTTTTAACATCATGTGTTTGACTAGCTTCTCCTTATATGCATCTGTACTATAACCACTCTTAGTGGTAATTAGTTGCACGTTTTAACCACGTCTGAATTTCCTATTTCATTCATTAATGGCTGATTTTTAAATTTATGATCTGTGGTTTTGGTTTCTCCCTTAAGTTGCCAAACAGCAAAACAGTACAAACATAAGTGTACAGTCACAGTGATGCACTGTTGATTGTGCAGTAGTTTTAAAGTTATATTCCTGAGTAAGTAGAAAATAACAACTGGTCATGACTATTAATTCTCATGTGATGGATCTTTTTGATCACCAGACCCAATAAATAGCCAGTCGGTAGATCTCTCCAAAACCTTCAAACAAACTCTCCACTTTGAACCAGCAGAACTGAGAAATGCTTTACACAAAGGAATTAGGATCAAATAAATTGAAATTATTGTCTGTCACCAGTCAGATGCACATTTGAATATATCCAAGAGGCATGCATTGAATGGCTCGGAGACCCCTCCTACAAAATTAATAACATCTGTATCAAAATAAAGGGCATATTTTATGTGAGTGAAGCTGATTTTTCCTCCATGGCAAAAATAAAAATCCTAGAGACAAATGCTTTATTTTTTTGAAGTAACAATATTGTGTGTCAAATGGGCCTGATGATTCTCACTTCCCACAGATACAATTGCAAAGAGTCCACGATATGCCAAGTCATTGTAATCTCTCATGCATGCAAGAACATAAGAAGTAGGAACATATAGACAAAGCCTGCTCTGACATTCAATTTAATCATAGCTATCCTATCCTTTAATATGGTCAATGATGGAGGATCAGAGAATGCCAAAGGTTCGCAACCCTTGAGTCAAGTAATTTCCCCTCATCTCCATCCTAAGTGATCATCCTGTATCCTGAGATTGTTCCCCCAGTCTTTTAGATTCTCCGACCAGCAGAAACAATCTCTCAGCATCTACCCTATCAATCCCATTCAGAATTTTGTTTGTTTCAAGGAGATTGCCTCTCCTTCTAAATGAGGCACAATTTACTCAACCTCTCATGATTGGATAACCCCTTCATCCTAGGCACCAATCTAGTGAACCTTTGCTGTACCACCTCCAATACACGTAAGCCTTCCTTAAATATGTTTATGAAAATGGCAGTTCCATTTTGGGTGCGATTGGCGGGGTGTTTCCCGATGGCCACGTTGGCGAGATTGTGACCCCACAGGCTCCTCGCCATTGCTGGCTGTTTTGCCGTCTGATTCGCCAGACCCTCTTCCGCTGACGTGGGGAGCTGCTGTTAAATGCTCTCGCACCACGCACTCCCAGTCAACACACAAGCACGGCAATGTGCAGACCTGCTCCACGCTTTGGGGATGCCGACCTGGCCAGGCTTCTGGATGCAGTGGACGGGAGACGGAATATCCTGTCCCCCGAGGGGTTGGAGGGGCAGCAGCCTGAGCGGCAGTGGCATCGGCCGTCAGTGCAGGCAGCATGACCAGATCTGTCGTATAATGTCGGAAGAAGACCGATGGCGGCGCCAGTGACACTGGTGAATCGGTCGAGGTCCTCTGGCTCCAGGCCCTCCAGAGGACGTCTGCCAAGGGCATCAAAGGCCACATGCCGCGGAAGCAGCAGGCTGCCTCCACATCTGATGTGCATCCTGGGGACACACCTAGATGTATCAGTAGACCACGTAAGATCAAGACGATTGAGGATCACGGATTGGGCACTGGTGGAGGGTATTCACAATCTGTAGCTAGGGACAATGGAAATGTCAAATGTTCACGATTAAATCAGGTTAAACCAGATACATGTGAAGCCTCTGTCACATCAATCTTCACAGCGGGCCTGCCTGCACATCCCACCCACTGTTGTCCTCTGCTCTCTCAGCTCCACGGGCACAGTGACCCGAGATCAAATGCCCTGATACAGAAATTCCTTTACACAAGGAATTAGGATCAAATAAATTGAAATTATCGTCTGTCACCTGTCAGATGCACATTTGAATATGAGGCATGCATTGAATGACTTGGAGACCCCTCCTGCAAAATTAATAACATCTGTATCAAAATTGGGGCATATTTTATGTGATGAAGCTGATTTTTCCTCCATGGCAAAAATAAAAATCCTCGAGACAAATGCTTTATTTTTTTGAAGTAACAACATCGTGTGTCAAATGGGCCTGATGATTCTCGCTTCCCACAGATACAATTGCAAAGAGTCCACGATATGCCAAGTCATTGTAATCTCTCATGCATGCAAGAACATAAGAAATAGGAACATATAGACAAAACTTGCTCTGACATTCAATTTAATCATAGCTATCCTATCCTTTAATATGGTTAATGATGGAGGATCAGAGAATGTCAAAGGTTCGCAACCCTTAAGTCAAGTAATTTCCCCTCATCTCCATCCTAAGTGATCGTCCTTTATCCTGAGATTGTTTCCGCAGTCTTTTAGATTCTCCGACCAGCAGAAACAATCTCTCAGCATCTACCCTATCAATCCCATTCAGAATTTTGTTTGTTTCAAGGAGATTGCCTCTCCTTCTTCTAAATGAGGCACAATTAGATTCTGCGACCAGCAGAAACAATCTCTCAGCATCTGTTCAGAGGATGGGTGTGTCAACAGGAAGACAGGAGTCAGACTTTGGCATAGAGCACCAGAGCTTACCTCCCAGTGAGTTATCATCACTCCTTGGGGTGAGCTGATGGACAAAGCCTCATCCTATGAGAAGCGGGTGAGGATAATCATCTCCCTGGTCCTCCGGGCAAGCGGAACCCTTGCTGCCACCTGTCCTCCATCCTCCAGCTCCTCCTCCCCCGGGCTCGTCCACCATTCTCTTCTGGTCTGTCCTTACCTCCTCCTCCTCATCTGTCCTTTCCTCCTCCTCAGACAAAGCCACATGTTGCCCCAATACTGTGCCAGGTTGTGGAGGGTACAGCAGACCACGACAAAGCAGGAGGCCCTCTGGGAAAGGGTGTACTGCAGTGCACCATCAGAGCTGTCCAGACACCGGAACCGCACATTCAGCAGTCCAATGCACCGCTCTATGAAAGCACGGATGATAACATGAGCCTCGTTTATACTGGTCACCGGCCTCAGCTCTGGCTTCATCCGCAAGGAGTGGTCCTGGAACACGCCGGGGTCTCCGAGTGTCCCAGGACGCAGCTCCATGGACCTGGGACATCCCAGTGATGGCGGAGAATCCTGCAGCCTTTGGTGGGCTTGGTCCAGCTCAAAGTTTATATAGTCAGCTGCCTGGACAGACAGAGCATCCTTGACCTCACGGATGCACTTATGGGCTGTAGCGTGGGAAATGCTGCCCAAGTCCCCGCTTGAGCCTTGGAATGTACCAGTGGCATAGAAGTTCAGGGCTGCTGTGAATTTCACGGTTACCGGGAGTGGATTTCCTCCTCCTCCATGGGCTGCTAAGTCTGTGAAGAGGTGGCACAGGTGCCGCATTGTCTCTGTTCACAGAATCCACAGCGCAGAAGGAGGCCATTCGGCCTATCGAGTCTGCACTGGCCGCTGGAAAGAGCACCATACCCAAGCCCACACCTCCACCCTATCCCCGTAACCCAGTAACCCCACCTAACCATTTTGGACACTAAGGGCAATTTAGCATGGCCAATCCATCTAATTCGCACATCTTTGGACTGTGGGCGGAAACCGGAGCACCTGTAGGAAACCTAGACAGACACGGGGAGAATGTGCAGTCTCCGCGCAGACAGTGACCCAAGCTGGGAATCGAACCTGGGACCCTGGAATAGTGAAGCAACAGTGCTAACCACAGTGTTACTGCACCGCCCTGTTGAGACGAAGTCTCATGTGGCACATGCTGTCTGTATTCTCTTCAAAAGACCAACGACGCCTGCATGTGGGCTGTCGCTGGCATCCCCCTCTGGGTTCCTCCTCAGTCTGATGGGCGGCTGGGTCTTCAGGGTGTGCAGTGGCCACCTGCACATGGGATGCCATCACCAGCCTTCGTCGACGCTGCTGCCTTCTCCAGTGTTTGGCCGCCTGGACTGCCACCAGCACTGAGGACACCAGTGCTGAAGCCCAGCTCCTGAGTGTTTGATTCTTGGCTTAGGAATGCACCACGTTACTGGGGAAGTCCCTGTCCGAATCCTATTGATCATCAGATCTTGAAACCGTCGATCCCTGTTAAATTTAGATCAGAATTTCAAGTGCATTGGTCACCAACTCCCACTTTTCAATACCTGCATTGATGATTTATGATAGAAATGTCAAACAATGCATTTGTTGATATTTGTGATTTAAATCAATCTATCAACAAAAGTTTAACAAAACATGAGGTAGCATTAGTCCAAATAGATCGATTTCCGGTCAATTTGCTCACCTTCAGCAATCTTTGCATACTTGGGATGGATTTAGAAATGGGGACTAATAGAGTATTGCAGTAAGTACTCAAGAGTTTTCTGATGCCTTTTTGTTTCTCTGGTTAATTTTATACTCAAAAGATTCATTTTGTTCCCCACTTTTGCCAAACACCTATCCAAAGCTGGGGTGTAGATTTGAATTTGAGTCCAAAACGACAGCTGGCAGTGGAGCAAGTCTATTGACCATTCACGCTCCTCTCATGCTTTAAAAATGATTGATTTAAAAATGCGTAGTGGTATTATCACTGCACTAGTAAACCAGAGACCCAGGATAATGCTCTGGGGACCCAGGTTCGAATCCTACTACCTGCAGATGGTAAAATTTGAATTTAATAAAAATCTGGAATTAAAAGTTTAATGATGACAATGAAACCATTGCAGATTGTTGTAAAACCCCATCTGGTTCAGTAATGTGCTTTAGGTAAGGAAATCTGCCATCCTTACCTGGTCTGGCCTACATGTGACTCCAGACCCACAGCAAGGTGGTTGACTCTTAACTGCCCTCTCAAGGGCAATTGGGGATGGGCAATAAATACTGGCACAGCCTGCGATGCCCACGTCCCATGAACGAATAAAAGAAAAACTAGAGGACACAGATTCAAAATAATGGGCGAACGACTCAGAAGCGATGTGAGGAAAGGTTTCTCACCCAGAGGGTGGTTGAAGTCTGGAATTCACTTCCTGAAAGAGTGGTGAAGGCAGGTTGCATCGAAGTATTCAAAAGGGAATTGGATTTCTCTCGAAAAATAGGGAGTATGCAAGGTTATGGGGATAAGGCAGGGAAATGGAATTGGGTAGAATGCTCTTTCAGTGATCCAGTGCAGACTCGATGGGCTGAATGGCATCCTTCTGCACCGTAAAGATTTTGTGAATATGGAGACCAACGCTGCACACAGTACTCCAGGAATGGCCTCACTAATGCACTGCACACTTGGAGCAAGACTTTCTTACTCTTGTATTCCAATTCCCTGAGTGGCAATAAAGGTCAACATACCACTTGCCGTGCTAATTTCTTGCTGTACATACATGCTAGTTTTCTGTGTTCCTTGCACGGGTCCACCCACGTCCCTCTCCATTTACGCAGTTTTATGCCTTTTAAAAAATAAATTCTACACTGCCAAAAATGAGTTACGTCACACTTCCTCACATGATACTCCCATCTGCCACCTTGTTATCCACTCACTTAACCTGTCTGCATCTCTTTGCAGCCTCTTTTGTGTCCCCCTTACAGCTTGTGGGCTGTCTGATAGGCTGCCTTCTGTATTGCAGCAATTTATCCCAGCCGTAAAAGAAGCCCCTCGATGCACCCACATGGCCCTTTTATAGACCCTGTGCCAACCCATGCCCCCCATCCACTCTCCTTACACCTTCCATGCCAACTTACCTGGTATTCACTATTAGTAGATCTCTGGAAAGTTTGCAGATCGTGGAGGTAAAGCTAACTGGGGATCAAATCCTTGCTACGGAACTGAAGTGTACCTCTGGGAATGTACAAGGCTTTGATTCTGCAGTGTATAGTTGCATGCCAAGTGTACATACTGCTGGCTGCCTGATTTGGCGATTGTATGAAAAAAGCTCCTTCAATCAGTCTGTTTAATTGTTCCATTGTAGCTGCTGATTGCTGTGCTTTGTCCTTGATCCAGCAAGGTGGGGCACACTGAACCAGTTCTCAACACCTCTGTATGACTGGCCAGCAGGGCTTGTCGTTCTGCAAGGCTGGAGTGGCTTCATCCGTTTTTTCACCTCCTTCCCCTGGAAATATAGATGTTTCATCAACATGGAAAGCTTTAGCCACAGGCCTGCTGTGCTGAAAAATAACTGGAGCCCTCTGGTACCTTGTTCAAGTGGCTATTCTTGACAAGATCCTTGACAGTGAATTTAGATGAACTACTCAGTTCTGGTGATGAGAGTAGAAGAGGGAAAAGCAGTGTTTAACACCCAGACTCCAGTTTCTTTTTTTATATATATATGTGGGTGATACTGACAAGGCCGAATTTATTCA
Source organism: Scyliorhinus torazame (assembly GCF_047496885.1). Classification (NCBI taxonomy): domain Eukaryota; kingdom Metazoa; phylum Chordata; class Chondrichthyes; order Carcharhiniformes; family Scyliorhinidae; genus Scyliorhinus; species Scyliorhinus torazame. The sequence continues at coordinate 360,523,226 of NC_092707.1, read as the reverse complement.
CAACTGAGTGACAATAATAGGTCGCCACAGACTGAAGAGACTAATGTCATGTGTCGGTCAGTTTGGGTAGGGGTAGCCAATGTAGTTCTGAAACACAGCAGTTTTCATGACTGTTATTCGTGATGCCAGGTCAAAAAAATTGTTGAGCGTTCAATTTCTCAAACCTATGATATCAGCAATCAATTGGTGTTGCATGGATCAGTGATTGAACAGCGGGTCTCTTTGGCCTCCATATTTGATCGCCACATTTTTTTTTTGTAATTTCCTATGGGGCCATTGGGGAAAACCTTTCAAAATATTTCTGAATACTTCACAGGATAAATGTGTTTGGGCATGTCTGTCTTGGAATATTTTGGAGCGAATTTTGATAGCCGCACGGAAATACCGTACAAAAATATATTTGCCAAAGTGTGGAGCCATAATCATCATGTATTAATTTTCCTGCCTTAACTGAGAGACTCCAAAATGCAACGGACACACTCGTTCCGACTAATCCTCATTCCACACCCTTGCAACGTTTCCCTTCCTAATTTCTGTTTTTGCCCCCCCCCCCCCCCCCACCGTCCTACAAAAGGTAAAGTCACCCTGGCCCCGGATGACCATAGACTGCTTTCCCCTTAGAGGGGGAGAGCTGACTGGTGGTGATTTAAGCTGAGGGTCACCACGCCTCAGGCGAAGGGCAAGGTTGAGAAGGCGGAGCCTTCATAAAGAACCTCAGCCGGAACGGTACTCTGCTTGCCTTACTCTGCATTGTGAACCAGGAGCGGGATTCTCCCAGCCCCGTGCCGGGCCGGAGAATCCCCGCAACCGTGCCACGGCGTCGGCACGCAATTCTCCTCGGAGCGGAGAATTGGCGTGTTTGGCGCGGCGCCGGTCGCGGGCGGCTGTACGTGGCCGGGCCGCCGATTCTCCGGCCCGCTTGGGCCGAGCGGCCGCTCTAAAAAGGCAGAGTCCTGCCGGCGCCGTCCATGGCCGGTCGCAGCTGGCGGGAACTCTGTGCGCAGGGTCAGGGGGCGGCCTGTGGGGGGGCGGGGGGGGGGAAGGGGGCTCCGACCCCGGGGGTACCTCCGATGGGGCCTGGCCCGCGATCGGGGACCACCGATCGGCAGGCCGGCCTCTCGCTCCCCGGGCCTATTTTCTCACGCGCCGACCCCTGAACTCCCACGCCATGTTGCATCGGGGCTGGCACGTTGAGGGAGGCCACCGCGCATACGCGGGTTGGTGCGCCGCCCAGTTCACGCCGGAATGGGAGGTTGGAGCGGGGTGAACCGCTCCAGTGCCGTGCTGGCCCCCTATAGGGGCCAGAATCGGTACTCCCAGCGGCCCGTTCAAGCCGTTGTGAAACACGACGGCATTTCCGACAGCGTGGACACTCTGCCGCCGAATGGGAGAATCCCGCCCTAGCCAAGAGAGCTAAACCGGCCCCCTGCAACCTACTGTCCCCACAGCCTTCTGAAGAGCACGCAAATAAATGCAAAATATTGCAGACTGCTGGAAATGTGAAATAAAAACTGAAAATGCTGGATAAACTCAGCAGGTCTGGCAGCGTCTGTGGAGAGAGGAACACAGTTAACGTTTCGGATCTGAATAATCTTCCTACAGAAATGTATAGATCCTCCCTGCAATTCAGGAGAAGGATCATTTAGATCCGAAACGTTAACTCTCTTTCTTGCCACAGAGCTGCTAGACCTGCTGCGTTTATCCGGTGTTTTCTGCTTTTACCCCTGAAGACCATCCATCGGGCAGGAGATACAAAAGTCTGAGAACACGCACGAACAGACTCAAAAACAGCTTCTTCCCCACTGTTACCAGACTCCTAAATGACCCTCTTATGGACTGATTTCATTAACACTACACCCTGTATGCTTCATCCGATGCCAGGCCCCATCGGAGGTACCCCCGGGGTCGGAGCCCCCTTCCCCCCCCCCCCGCCCCCCCACAGGCCGCCCCCTGACCCTGCGCACAGAGTTCCCGCCAGCTGCGACCGGCCATGGACGGCGCCGGCAGGACTCTGCCTTTTTAGAGCGGCCGCTCGGCCCAAGCGGGCCGGAGAATCGGCGGCCCGGCCACGTACAGCCGCCCGCGACCGGCGCCGCGCCAAACACGCCAATTCTCCGCTCCGAGGAGAATTGCGTGCCGACGCCGTGGCACGGTTGCGGGGATTCTCCGGCCCGGCACGGGGCTGGGAGAATCCCGCTCCTGGTTCACAATGCAGAGTAAGTTACATTGTATATGTTGTGTTGCCCTATTCTGTATTTTCTTTTATTCCCTTTTCTTCTCATGTACTTAATGATCTGTTGACCTCGGTACAAGTGACAATAAACAAATCCAATCCAAGACCCCTATGTTCCCGCAATTTTGGCATCTTGCGCATCCCCGACTTTCTTTGTCCAATCATTCGCAGTTGGACTTTCAGCTGCTTAAGCCCTAAGCTTCCCTCCGTCTTCACCTCTCTCTGCCTTCAACATCTTGCATAAAACCTACTGCTTTGATGAAGCTTTTGATCACCTGCCCGCTGCCACATGTGGCAGGGTGTCAGATTCTCTTTGACGATCTTGTGCAGCACTTTGGGGCATTCACTGTGTTAAAGGTGCGATATAAATCTGAGTTGTTGTATTTAGACCATTTCGAGTTCAGCTATTTGGAATCATTCACCTTGGCGTCCACTGTTTGTCATGGAACTGAGCAGGATCTGCATAGGTGAAGAGACACCTGCTGTTGAAAAAAGGTGGCTGCAGGGTTGATTTGGCTCCTAGCATTGCCACCAGAGGGAGCTTGACAGGTTATTTATCTCTGTATCAGGGATAGCCATAGGTGGCAGCAGTTCCTGCGCAATAAGATCTCACACAAGTTGAACCCGTGTTACATTTGTAATATAAACCACAAACGGATATGCTTAACAGTATTTTTCAAACTCTTTAGTTGGTTGATTTAACAGGAATAATTATTTTATGTTTAAACCTCAGTAAATGATGACATATCCAAGTGTAAAACGAGGAACAATGCAAACAAATTGATTTAAAAATGGGTCTTTTCCTTTAACCAGATGTCAAAATGGATTGCATCAATAGCGTACTTCTATAATGCTAGAAGCAGCTCTGACTTTGGCAACAGTGCAGTAGATAAGGCGGTGCCAGTGCCTCTAGCTTGAACCGAGTAGCACTTGGGAGTGTTTTGCCCCCTGAAAGCACAGCTTAAGCAAACATGAACGGCTGCTGGTGGCAGTGTTGGACATTACAAGATTCCACATTTTCTGGCTCTGGGTTTGTGACATTACCGTGAGCACATGTAAATATTTCTCAGCACTCGTGGACAGAAATTCATGGGACTGTAGCATAAACAAGCATGCACACAGACGTTTAATGGGGCAGAGTCTTGCGCAGTAAAAGTCGCCCATAAATCTCCAACGCTACGAACGCATGTCAGTAGTAAAGAAACCGGTGTGCTCGTGGCATTTTTCCTCCCCTTACATTCAGCACAAATCCGAAGTATGAAACTGGTTCAAATTCTGCACAATTTATTTCCAATTGAATTCAAACACAGACATATGCATGCTTGGATATGCCTATTTGCATATCAACCTAAAAAATATTTAAAGAGTTTCATTTCTTCGTGCATTTCCGGCACTGTTGAAATGTTGCAACCCGTCTTATCTATAGTGACGTGATTCTGTCGTTTAATGCAAATTAGCATTCATGCATTATCCTTGGTTAATGAGGCCATGAAAGCTAAATGATTGTGAAATACAGAGTGACACCTAAAAGTAATCTTGGCAGTTTGAAAGAATCCTGTGCGTGTGACAGTCTGCAGGCATCAATTACCATCTTTCCTTGCACTATCCCAACCACTGCCCCTCCGCAGCCTGAGATCGTTATAGCCTATTGGCATTCACATGAGTTTGCACTGAAATTGCATTTTGAACAGCCTCAGATAAAGGAAGATCCAGTAAACTGTGTGTCTATTTGAGCTGCGAAACTTGTGGCGAAAATGAACATCCTTTCATTTTCCATTCGGACATTTAACCACTTCCCGTGCAACCACACACACACCGCTAGGGTTTCCAATATTTCAGGGCCAGATGCATGTGATTAGTATGTCCATGACTGGTTTAAAGACTAATTTTGCTCCAGGTACAAGATGAAATTGAGGCTTCCTGCATTCCATACTATATACTCACTTTCAGAGCAACTTGCATGCTGGTTCAAGGCAGCAGAGCACTTTAGAAATGTAGACCGCAGAGACTCTATCTCCGATGGCTGACCGGTAATGAAGACCATTTGGATCTGATTGGGGTGGCATGGTAGCACCGTAATTAGCACTGCTGCTTCATGGCGCCAGGGACCCGGGTTCAATTCCAGCCTTGGGTGACTATGTGTGGAGTTTGTACGTTCTCCCTGTGTCTGAGTGGGTTTCCTCCGGGTGCTCCGGTTTCCCCTCACAGCCCAGAGATGTGCAGGTTAGGTGGATTGGCCACGCTAAATTGTCCCTTAGTGTCCAAAAGGTTAGGTGGTGTCACTGGCTTACGGTATAGGGAGGGGGTGGGTGCAAAGATAGGATGCTCTTTCAGAGGGTTGGTGCAGACCCGATGGGCTGAATGGCCTCCTTCTGCACTGTAGGGATTCTATTCTATGTCTATTCTATTTGCTCACATCGAAGACAAGTTTGTGGGGTTAACTCAAGCACTCTTGTTAACAAACAAAAACACTTAGGGGGCATCTGAACTGGAGAGAGTTGCAACAGGACTTGTAGAACAATTAAGAATTTGAAAATTAGACTATTTTAGCATGCCTATTTAACTCAGCCCATTGCGCCAGTAATTAGTGCATTCAAAATCACAGAAATTTACAGGACCTTTCACACCAGGCCATTCAGCCCATATGCCTGTTCTGATTGAAAAAGAGCTGTTCAGCTTAATCCCACTTTCCAGTTCTTGGCCCGTAGCCTTGTAGGTTATGCCACTTCCAAGTGCACATCCAAGCACTTCTTACATGTAAAGAGAGTTTCCACCAGTACCACCTCTTGCGCCAGTGAGTTCCAGACTCCCACACACTTATGGGTGAAAGCAATTCTCCTCCATTCCCAGCCAATCCTTACACCAGCTGCTTTAAATCTACATCCCCTGATTATTAACCCAAATAAAGACTTGCATTTGTACAGCACTTGCCACATCTCAGAGTGCTTGACAGCCATTGAGGTACTTTCAAAATGCAGACACTGTTGTAACATAGGAGATGTGGCAGCCAATATGTGTATAACAAACTCCCACACACTCGTGTGATAATGACCAGATAATGTGTGTTTGTTATGTTAATTGAGAGATAAATGTTGACAAGGACACCAGGGAAAACCCCGCTGTTCTTCTTCAAAATGGGATCTTTTACTTCCATCAGAAAGGGTCAGATGTGACCTCGGTTTCAAATCTCAGCCAAACGGTAGCACCTTCGGCTCTCTCTTTCCATTGCAGTGTTTTCCAAAGTCAGGTCTGGTATGTTAGCACTTAAGGGTAATGTAACTGTTGCTACAGTCCCAGAGGACCATAGGCTGCTCTCCCCTTTGAGAGCTGACTGGTGATGATTTAACCTGAGGGTCACCACACCTCCGGTTAGGGGCAAGGTTGAGAAGGCAGAGCCTTCATGAATAAAGTCATCCTGTACAGGAATGGAACCCACGCTGTTGCTGTAGCTCCGCATCACAAACCAGCTATCCAGCCAACCGAGCTAACTGACCCCTAACATATTGGTATAATCGATATCTTTAAGTGGTATTTTTCACTTAATTGTGTAATGGCAGATTTTCAGGGATGAGAACATTTTCTCCCGACCTCCACTGCCCCTTCTTTGTGGTGCAGGGTTCACAGAGGCAAGTGTCTCTACTGCCCAGGCCATTATACCGCCATTTACCTCCTCACTGCTCTGTGCTTCTTCAATCGCAAGTTGTTTCTCTTCAATACTTACCTCCTTCTGCGCTGTAGAGGTTTGTGATGCGGAGCGACACCAACAGCGCGGGTTCCATTCCTGTAACCAGATGACTGTAGAGGTTTTATGGATTCTTCTATCGATAAGGAATATCATGAATAAATCAATCAGAAACTACAGGAATGGTTAGTCATGTCACCGTGCAATGTCCAAGATGATTAGCAATCTTTGAAATCCACCGTAACTCATACATGCCAAGAAATCCTCAAACACACCACAACATGTTGGAGAGCACTAGAGAAATATGCAAATTCATCGATTGTAAATGGACGACATTCAAAACCTGGAAAGAGGATCCAGGTTTCACAGATTAGAAGCTTGCCCACAAGGCAGCCAAAGCTATAGTTCAAAGAAGAACTCATGATTTGAAGGACACATGGTGAACCGAGATGGCTGAAGAAATTCAACTCTTTGCAGATGTACATGACATTCAACCAAAGGGATCATGGGGCCCTCAACACATGGGCCAACACTGGTAAGACCTAAAGATAGTAAGTCTCGGACAGTGTCAACATGTGCTGGGACGAGGACATTTTGTAGAACTACTCAATTCAGAACTCCAAGTGTACCTGCTGGAAAATCTCTCCCAAAGTAGAATCAGATGTGGTCTAGACACTGATCCTGCACTCAATGAAATGATAACTGCTGCCATCCTAGATGAAAAATAACAAAACTCCTGGTCCTGACACTATCCCTGTGATAATATCCCAATGGAAGTACTGAATCGTGGAGCATACGTACTGATCTCTTGGGATACATGCCATATTTGTTCATCTCTGGCACCAGAATGAAGACAAATCAAACCAGCAATTACAGGGACGTGACCTGGCTCCCAACTCTTGGCAAAGTCATCGCTAGCTTACCTCTTAATCGCCTCTTGCCAATTGCAGAGGATGTCTTTCCAGAGTACTGGTGTGACTCCTGATCCACCAAAAGGAACAACCAATACAGTACCTTCAATTCTCTATCGATAAACTCCATATTGGTAACGTGCAATGGCGCAATGGTCTCCCACTACTGCATTGGCGTGCAAGCCTTGACTTTTGTTTTCAGATCCTGGGTTGACTTCATCCTGGGACCTTGTGACTCGAGAGTGAGAGTGCTCACAACTGAGCCTCAGCTGGCATCATATACTGATTTAAGGAGTATCAGCCCTCCCTACATAGGCCACTCGTAATTTTATACACCTCAATTAAATCTCCCCCACCTCCTCTGAAAGCAGTCAGCCAAAGTCTGAGGTACCAAGTGGTTCGGAATGAGCAATTGTAGACCACATTGTTTAAGAACAGTGCTGGCTGGGTGAAAGAGGCCATGTTTCCGGTGGGTTGACACCTCTAGCCTAAGGAGATTGCAAGAACAGCCTTTGATCAACAGTTTTCCTTTCCTCTTTCAGTGCAAAGAAAGAATTAAAGAATTTCCTGGAAAGTTGCCTTTGTGGGAAATGCAAATCTCAGTAAAACATCGGGTTTCTAAATTGTTTCTCCAATTCCACAATCCAGATCTCGGGTATCGCAATTCGTATTTATTAGTGACTTTTTTATTTAGATGGTCCAAGTAGTGTTCTTCCATTATGTTTGTATTTTATAAAGGGAAATAAAATATAAATGTCCATATGGAAATTCAGTTTGGGCACATTGCCCATACATTAAAATTACATATAAATGAATAATAACAATAAAAAGAAAATTTACCCATGACAGAACTAATTTAATTAAGGTATGTGTTAACAATTATCCAATGCATTAAAATAATCGGTCAGTGAGTCTCACCCTAAGTACATACCCTCATCCATACATCAAGCTCCTGTGAAAAGGTCTTCTGGAGAAGGACAAACGGAACTGATTTGTCCTGCAGCTGAGGGATTGTCTCCTTTTCTCTAAACACATACATCAGTAACACTGAGACATGGGGTGCCTCTCGTTGTTCATGTCACTCTTTACTTGTGTCGGGAAAGATCTACTCATTAAGTGCCCTTCCCGCCTGGCTCAGTAATTTGTATATCATTAAAGAGTCTGCCTTCCGAAAACAACAGTACCAGGTGAAACACCTCAAAAGGGTCAGCACTCTCAACTACAGCTGTATAGAACAGTTTAATAATTGTGGGAGCTTCTTGAAAGGATTTTAATCTTCTGAGGTAGGAGAACCATGTATTTCCCTTGGCCACCACGTCTATATACTGCTCCCTCTAATTCAACTTCATCATCTAGTTTGACACCTAGATACTAGTAACTATTTCAATGTCCTCATCATGAATCTTCACAGGAAGAATACAATTAGTGAGTTTTTTCCTAAAGTCTATAACTAGTTCTTTTATCTTGCTTTTTTTTAGCTTAACAGAATTATATTGTACCATTTTATGAACTTCACCACCATATTCCTGTGGTTTACTTTCTTATTCGTGATGAGACCTATCGGTACTGTATCAGCAGCATACTTCAAGATCGTATTCTAATAATCGACAAGCATTCGTTTGGAGGATGTAAAGTAAAGGTAACGGCCATGAGACAATCCATTGTTCGTTAACATGGACTGAGAGTAAATCCCAGAAGCTAACACCAGTTGTGTTCTGTTGTGACGGAACAGAAGGATTAACATCAAGGTTTTTCAAGTTTTCAATAAGCTTGAATGGTTGTTTGATATATTACGATCACAGACCAGACCCCAATAGTGGTTAGCATACTGGACAGAAACCCCAATATTTTATTTTAATTTTGTAAGACTGTGAGAAAAGGATACCTTGCTCCAGGAGTGATTGTACGAAGAAATAGGAATATGGTATATTAAAACCAACTTTTATTACTCACACAATATTAAAATCTTCATTATCACACTGGAAAAGAACTTAGAATTACTCCTTAAACAATACTACTCAATACAGTGAATACAATACCCTTAATTGCTATCTTCATTCCCAGTTAAACAGCAAGGGAAAAAAAATCTTGGTTCCCAATCCACTTTAACTACCACTGGCAGTCAGGAATACTTGCTTTACAGAGGTGTTCTTTGAGAAAGAGCGATCTCTTGACACTGCTTTGAAGACAAGATCTGACCCCTGTCAGCCCCATGCAGAAACTCTAGCTTTAGAAGTTGTTTCTCAGCTTGTTTCAGCTACCCCTTGTTCTCAGACAAGCCTCCAGTGTTTTAAAGACCATTAATCTCTTTTAACTGAACTGTAGAGAGCAATCTGCCTGATTTGTGTTCTCAGCTTCATCCAGAACTGCACTGACCTGCTTTTCCTACAAAATACCTGATACTTTAGCTCCACCCAGTTAACGACATCATCTTACCAAGCTGAAATCTAATTAACTCATCAGGAAATCCCCTTAATCAAAACAAAATTCCATTAGCCCAAGCTTTTTACCATGGTTTAATTGCACCCGTGACTCCCAAAAGCTTTGCTATCTTTCAAAGTAGGATTTATTTTAAACATGTCTGCAGCAGTCAAACACACTCTAACCCAGGCTTTTAGCCCTTACTGCACCAAATACCTATCAATACAATACAACTGAAATTCCTACATTTGTCACAGATGTTGAAAGTTGACGCGAGATCAACAAAAGCAGCGCGTGCACAGTTGGACCAGTTAGACCAAGGTCAGGACAATGTTGTCCAATGACTCGAGGTCGATGGGCAAACTGTATCTGATCAATGTGTGGAACAAGAGGATTGAAAGGGTCAGCACTGTGGCATGGTGGTTACCACTGCTGCCTCAGAGTGCCAGGGACACTGGTTCGATTCCGGGCTTGGCCGACTGCGTGGAGTTTGTACATTCTCCCCATGACTGCGTGGGTTTCCTCAGGGTGCTTCGGTTTCTTTTCAGTCTGAAGTTGTGCAGGTTAGGTGGGGGAGTGGGCCTAGTTAGGGTGCTCTATCTGAGGGTTGGTGAAGACTCAATGGGCCGAATGGCCTCCTTCTGCACTGCAGGGATTCTATGGATTAATGACGATTAATGTAAGAGCAACTGGTCGGTAATCAGTTCGTTTAGTAGGCCTCGACACCTTAGCACCCAGAGAATGATGGTTGGTTTCCAATAGCAAGGAACAGTGTGCTTGCCAGTCCAGAGAGAAAGGAACAGAATGAGCACATTCCTCAAGAATCTTTCCGCTGATCTGACCTGGAACGCATGCTTTCTGTGGTTTCTCTCACTAGAATTACTTCTCTAGCTTCCATTTGTCAGTATCAGGGGATTCTTCTAGTTCACAAAGTGAAGCCTGCTGCAGGATCGCTTGTTACTCAAATATAATTTTCAAACTGGCTGAAAAGTCTGCTCAATTTATTTGCAGCATCAAGAGGATTATCTACAGACAAAAAGGGGCCATTTGTCTTCAACCGGCGTAACGATATCCCAACTTTCTAGATCTTGAAATGGTTGCATTTTCCCAAACTTCAGCCATTCTCCTGCCAGGTTTTACTGTTTTTCGTTTATGATGAGTCTTCAATCCCTGGTCAAACTAAAGCCTTCTAAGAGTAAACAATGAAGTAAAAGTATTGATCCAATTACTTCTCTACAGTCGGTTTGTCAACACACCAAGTGTAGTTACGGAGAGTGCACAGTGATTGATATCACCAAGGATGATCTTCAGTGAATCTGAAGAAGGAGAAGCCATTTCTTGGATTATTTCACAAACCACTTTTACCACCACCTCCGCATTTAACAAGGTGTAATTTGTGGAATTCACAGGGCAGATACGAGGGTCTAAAAGCCATGCCCAGTAATTCAATATTAGCAAATGAGATAGCTTCCTAACCTGAAAAATTTGGCACCAACATTCATTCGCATAGCTTTACCCCCTTGTAATTTATTTATGGAAGTGGTGGATCTATCCTTGCTCAGTCAATATCAATTGTATTGTCTGGAATGTCCGAAGTTAACCAGGTTTCAGTGAAATGGAGCACATTCGTCTCCATGAAATTTCTGATATAAGTCTCGTGCAGATCTGAATCTGATCAATCTTATTTGACACAGACCTTGCATACTAAGATTAATGACTGGAAATCATGGACATTGGCCTTCTTTTTCACTCGCTGCCTCACACCTCGTTTCTTTCCCCCCCTTCATTTGAAATGAGGCCATTTTGGCCCTGAATTGGGGTTGTCTCTTATTTGGTAACCACATGGGCAAGATTATGGGTGTAATTCGTAATGTTACTGTTCCTGCGAGTTCATGCAGCCAGGCACAACCTCAGACTGAAGGGACGATCCTGTAAACCTGAGACGAGGAGGAATGTCTTCAGCCAGAGGGTGGTGAATCTGTGAAACTCTTGCCGCAGCAAGCTGTGGAGGCAAAATCACTGAGTGGTTTTAGGACAGAGATAGATTAATAAGGGTATCAAGGGTTGTGGGGAGAAGGCAGGAAATGGGGATGAGAAACATATCAGCCACGATTGAGCGGTGGTGCAGCCTCGATGGGCCGAATGGCCTAATTCTGCTCCCTTGTCTTATGGCATATTGCACATTATGTAATGATAGATAGCTTCATTAATTCCCATTTTTGACATGCCTTGCTTCCGACATACCTTGCTTCCCTCTCATTCCCTTCGGCCTTGCCTGGTCCAGTAGCCTCGCTCCTCCCTTGTCTCAGTAATACCTCACTTCCCCGGTCCATATGTGGCTACGGTGTAGTCTTGCTCCTCCCAACCACAGCTTCGGTGTAGCCTTGGACCCACCCTGGCCCCTGTTGAACCTTACTTTTGAAAAATGATGTGAGAGTAAAACCGAGGCTTCTTTTGGTTATTAATAGATATGTTAGTGCAGTGGTTAATTTCATAAAATAATCATGAGCAAGCATGATATTAACAGATGCATTACAAGATGTGTGCTTGACGTGAGCATTTTGATTCTCAGCTGAATCAAAACTAAATCTTCCACTTTCTCTTCAGCACGAGGGACGAATGGTCCTCAGTTTCATTCACCCCTTTGTGTTTGTCTGAAGATAAGTACTGCCTCTTTCCTTTCTCAGGACTCTTCCCAACCCAAGCATCAGTGGTTGCATATAGGGTGGGTAGGCAGATTAACTGGGGCTCTGTCGGAAATGATTTGAACTGTTGGCGAACAGTGACAACATTTCCCCTTCCGAGGATTCCCAACTGTGGAAGAGAGAAATATCAGGGTTTTTTTTTTCCATTCCTGAAAAAGAGGAAGGCAAATCTGAAAATCGAATTAATCTGCATTGCACTCGTATTTCCATTTGAAATGTTCAGCCCTTCCTGGTTTGTTGGCTAACCTGTCCGTATAGATGGCAAATGATATGTGATGGGTCGTTAATTTAAAAAAAAAAATTTTAAGAGGAAAGCTATTGCTCGACAATAATAGGATAAATATATGGGAAAAACTAAAAAGTAGAAGGTAACTTTTGGTTTATAATAAATTTTCATTTAAAACGTGCTGCTGCTCATTCTTTGGACATGGGCACCGGTTGCCTTCTGGTGCCCAAGTGGCATTTCTTCTCGATTTAACCTAGACAGTGAGTGTTGACAGCTATGGGTGAGGAGAAGAGGGCATCACCGCCACGCCCGACCCTTAGCACTTGCAACATCAGCACAATAATTTTCCCAGTAGCATTTTGCAGTAGCAAACAGGAGCTGGACCTTGGGCTGATTATCCCCCTCTCACCTGGGGGCGCTTTGGCCCCTTGAAGCAAATCTGTCTAAGGTAAGCTAAATCAGCGCAAGAAGAGAATTGAACCTAAAGTCTCATGGCTTGCGTCACACACTGCTGTTACCAATCGGTGTGCGGTATTTATGGAAGGCTTTCAGAATAGCGGGTTGAATGATAACTGTTTTAAAAATAAAAAATTACATTTGTCAAAAATCCTCCATTTTAGTCGGCACTGCAGTGTACACCAATACAATTTGAATGAATTTTCAATAATGTAGCAATATAGTATAGGAAGCTGATTATTCACTTAAAGGGATTGACTCTAATATAAATATATACAATATATAAAAAACAGTGAGTGCATTTTTCATACACCAAAAAACGCTGGTTTTCCCACAAAAGGTCCGTTGTATTGAACAAATGGCTCAACGGTTGTAAAAAGCATATCCTTAACAGAGGTAAGATGTTCTAAATCTGTTTTATGGACAAAAATTGAGTAATGTCCCTAAAGCTTTATTATTAAATCGCTGTGAATGTGATGCATAGAAGTTAGGAGTTGTTTTCCTGTGTGTCTTAAAATGCTGTGCAATTCACAGCAATTTAAAGTTATTTTCTGTCACTTAACATTTGCATTTCAAGAGCTGTACAGATATTGTACTTTTCTCAAAGTAACTCTCTTGGGGGGTTCACTTAGGGCTGACAGTTTGTGCACGAGATGGTGAAATTTCAGTTTTACAAAAAGAAAACTGGAGAATGTCATTTTTAATTGAGGTTGAAACCAGGAGGACATGCATCCAGTGAGCCTGTTGGAAGTACACGTGTGGATATCGGAGGTGTTTAGGATTGGGCAGGGCTGTCATATCCTTAATGGACAAATGGTCAACCAACACTTACTCGGGAGCGTTTGTTCTGTTATTACGCTTTTGGAATTTTTACTCTTTATTTAACTCTAGATTCTGGTTTTAAGTTTCAGTATTATTGACTGCACCCACAGCCTGAGAGTGCTTTCAGCTGCCCAAAACTCTCTCAATGCGTTTATAGGATGCCTGTGCTTTCTGCATTTAACAAGTACCCTCAGTTGATCTATCTTGATTTTATCATAGAATTCCTACAGTGTAGAAAGAGGCTATTTAGCCCATCGAGCCTGCACCGACCCTCTGAAAGAACACCCTACTTAGGCCCATGCCCTCGCCCTATCCCCGTAACCCAGTAACCCCACCTAATCTTTTGGACACTAAGAGGCAAATTAGCATGGCCAATCACCCTAACCTGCGCATCTTTGGACTGTGGGAGGAAACCGGAGCACCCAGAGGAAACCCACGCACACACGGGGCAAAAGTGCAGACTCCACACAGACAGTCACCCGAGACAGGAATTGAAACCAGGTCCCAAGCGCTGTGAGGCAGCACTGCTAACCATTGTGCCACAGGTTACAGAATAATTCTACATAAGATTCAAGCTCATTCAAGGGAAACGTCTTTTCTCGAGAGGGTTTGTTAGGATATGGTGCTAGCTATCACAGAATCAGAATTACAGAATTGTTACAGTGTAGAAGGAGGCTATTCGGCCATCGTGTCTGCACGGGCTCTCCAATGATACTCCAAATGAGCATTATGACTTGGTGTCATTCCCTGCTTTTCCCTGTACCCCTGCACATTATTTCTATTCAGATAATCATCTAATGCTCTCTTGATGGCCCCGATTGAACTGACCTCAACCACAATTCCAGGCAGTGTATTCTGGACTTTAACCACTCGCTGTGTAAAATAAATGTTCTTGCATAACATTTGCTTCTTTTGCAAATCACCTTTAAATCTGTGCCCTCTTGTTTGCGATCCTTTTTCAGAGCAGCATTTTGAACACCTCTCTCACACGAGTAGTTGAGGCAAACAGCATAGATCCATTTAGTGGGCAGTTAGACCAGCATGAGATATAATTTCCCTTATTCGGAAGGAGGAGAACACGCTAGGAGATGTCCGAGCCACTGAGATTAGCTTCAAGAAATGTGACAAGCCTGACTCTAGTAACTACAGAGTGATTCCCCTGCTGTCAGTCGTAGGGAGGGTCATCACAAGAGACCCCCTTAATCATCCCCTCCCTGAGCTGAAGAGCTCGTCTCAGAGCCCCCATGCGGATTCCACCCACTAAGGGGCACCATGGACATTACCGCATGGCCACTATAGGGAACAGCGGCAACACTTGTACACAACCTTCATTGACCTCACTGCCATGTGAGAGTACCTTTAAGACATGGATGTTTAAGCAATGTACCATTAAGAAAACAGTGATGTCAGAGAGTGGGTGGAGCTGGGCTTTAGATCAGCCATTTTGAAGTTTCAGTTTGAAAAAGCAGCTCGTGTGTCTGTGTGTTTCCAGAGAGCTTCAGTTTTGCAGTTTGAAAAGAGCTTGGCAGTGTCTGTGTTTGCAGTGAGCTGGATCTCTGCCATGAAAGACTATCTCTGGATCATTTGGGTGATTTAAACTCAATAGTAAAGCCTTTAACCTGATGTGATTCTGTTTAAAGGTGTTAAGTCTCTTGGAAGTTTGAAGGAACATTTTGAGGAATTATTTACTGTTGCAATATTTTCGGAGTTATCTTTGAAGTAAGGGGTGTTAAGTGATCCAACGTTTATTTAAGATGTTAAGTTGAGTTCATGGAATAAACATTGTTTTGTGTTTAAAAACCCACGTGTGCATAATTGTAATCCCACACCTAGGTAACAAGCCGTGTGCTAGGAAAAGTAACAAATACATTAAAGGGGGAGGTTGGTTGAACTCCATGATACATTTTGGCGTTCTGAAAACGCCTTGCCCATAACATCACAAAGGCCTTCGACGCTGTCAACCTCCTCGGTTTCAGCTGCCCCAAAGGTTTGTCACCATGACCTGCATGCTCCGCGATAACGTGCAATCCATGATCGAGATCAACGGATCCACCATAGACCCAATTCACGTTCAGACTGTGACATTGCACCTGCGTTCTTCTCGATCTTTCTTTCTGTAATGCTCCATCTGAACCTCCGCAAGCTCCCTGCTGGAGTGGAGCTAAACTGTAGAATGAATGGAAATCCGTTCAACCTCCACTGCTTGCAGGTCAGATCCAAGGCCGTCCCGTCCTCTGTCATTGAACTACGGTATGCAGACGATGTTTGCATCTGCGGGCACTCTCAAGCTATCGTCAACACCTTCATCGAGGCGTACAAGAGCATGGGCCTGACACTAAACACTCATAAGGCAAAAAGGCCCTCTACTAATTTGCTCCAACACACCGCACTGTCCCCCAGTTATTACAATCCGCTTCGAGGCCTTGGACAAGGTGGTCCACTTTCCATACCTTGGTCCCCACTGTCAACAAGCGCAAAAACAACAACTAGTTTCAACACCACCTTCAGTGTGCCAGTGCAGCCATGCCTTGCCTGAGGAAGAAAGTGTTTGAAGAGGAGGATCTCAGACACGTCATCAAGCTCATGATCTACAGAGCAGTAATGATACTCACCCTCCTGTATAACTCAGAGATGAGTACTATGTACAGCAATCACCTCAGAACCCTGGAGAGGTACTACAAGCACTGCCTTCTCAAGATCCTGCAAATCCATTGACAGGATAGGTGCATTAATGTCAGTGTTCTCCCTCAGGCCAGCATTGAAGCATTGACCATGTTCGATCAACTCGACTGGGCTGGCCACATCATCCCCATGCCTGACACGAGGCTCCCGAAACAAGCGCTCTACTCAGAGCTTTGACATGGCAAGTGAGCCCCAAGAAGGCAAAGGAAACATCAAGTACACCCTCAAAATCTCCTTGAAAAAATGCAACATCCACCTGGGAATCACTGGCGCAAGATCGCCTGAAGTGGAGGAAAAGTTTCCCGGAAGGAACTGAACATCTCAAATTTAATTCCCGTCAACAAGCTGAAGCCAAACATCGACAGTGAAAAGTGTGCGAGGCAACCCAGGCACCCCCCCCCCCCCCCCCCCCCCCCGTCCGTTCCTCCAACCACAGTCTGCTCCACCTGTGACATAGACTGTAGGTCACTTTGGACTCCTCAGTCACCTGAGAACTCACTTTTAGCGTGGAAGCAAGTCAGCCTCAACTCTGAAGGACTACCTAAGAATCAGAGATAAATACGTGGAATAGAAAGGAATAAGAATGTTGTGCTAATGAAATGGGATGAGAGGAGGCTGATGTGGAGAATAAACCTGGGCATAGGCCAATTGGTTTGAATGTCCTATTCCTCGGCTGTAAATTATGTACAGCTGCCAAACAAATTTATTCAATAGATAAAGAAATGAATGAGTTGTAGTAATTCCATTGCCAAACTGTTGACTAATCATTAAACTTCATTGGAAGTGGTGTTTTTTGATTTTCACATTTCGGAGGCTTCAGGCAGACGCACTAAATTTGAACCAGACTGAGGACTACCTTCCTGAAAATGACTGAGGCTAAAGAAATGTGAAGAATCATCTGCTAAATTAACAAAAAGCTGGCAACACAGTTTGATGAATCCCATAACACACTAAATTTGAACAGAATTTCCAAGATAAAAGCAACTAAAATCAGTGGCATTTCTAATCCTATTCTGGGGGTAATTTTTCTGATGAAGTTCATTTTTAATACCTTCTGTACTGTGTGATGCATGCAGGATTTTAGATATATTGGATTATAAACACCTGGCGATTTAAGGATTAAAAGCCTGGGTTAGAGTGTGTTTGATTGCCTTAGTCATGTTTTTACAATAATCTTGTTTTGTAAGATCAGAAAGCTTCTAGGAGCCAGAGGGGAAATTGACCAGTGTAAAAAGCCTGGGCTAATGCATTGCTGTTTGACTAGGGAGAGTCCCTGGGAAGTTGATGTGTTTTCAACATGGGGAGTTAATTTGTTTTCAGCTTGGGGAGATGATGTCATTGCTGGGTGGAGCTACGGTCATCAGACTTTTTGAGAAAGCTTTCTGAGTTGGGTTCTGATCTGGCTCACCCTTAGACCACAAGTAAGGTCTTTTGGCTCTCACAGGATAGTTTAAAAAAAAAGAGTAATAGTATTTGAAGCAGAGCAGACTTATCTGAGAACGAGGCAAAAGGTGAAACACACCAGTTGAAGCAGCTTTTGAAGACATCCAACCAGAGTCTGCCAAATCTATTCTGGAAAGCAAGTATTACTCTGTGTCATTGAATGTAGGATAGATTGGGAGCTTTATTTATTTTTCTTCCTTGTTGTTTAATTGGGAATAAAGAGTGTAATTAAGGGTTTTCTATTTACTGTATTGAGTATTATAGTTTACGGTAATTGCAAGCTATTTTTGGTTATGATAAAGAATTAAATATTGTGTTAATAAAAACGTTTTTTAAAAAAAAATACCAAATCCCTATTTTTTTTCACGCAATCACTCCTGTCGTGAAGTATTCTTTCCGCACAGTCTTACAAAATTAACTAAAATATTGGCGTTTTGGTCCAGTATCCTAGCCACTGTTGGGGTCTGGTCTAGGATTGTGATAACTGTGGCAGAATTAAAGAAACTGATAACATTTTAAAACATAGATAAACAAGGTACGGGGTAGGTGATGGGAACTTCAAAGCATTGAGCTTGTTGGAGGAATCTATGAGGTCCTAACAACGAATGGGAGGAGACTGTTTCACATTGCTAACACAGTCTGTAGCCTTTGTGATGGGCATTATGTGTGTAAAACCCAAAATTGTTGGTGACCTTTGGGCATTCGGAGGCATAGCAGATTTGGCTCCTTCCAGTAGGAACTGGCAGTGACATATGAAAAGAGAAACAAAGATTGGCATGCACAGCTTACAGCCCAACATCCACAATGATGCAAAGGTTTTAGAATCTGAGATTGTGCGTTTAGGGTTTGATTTCATCATACTCAGAATTTGGAGAGGAGAAATAGCATTTGGATTCCATGTATATTTCCTAAGTATCCTAAATTGTACCAATATAAGGCTTTATGTTTCATGTAATTCTCTTCACATGATGAGTGTCCAACTATTAACTCTGCTTTATTGGGGATTTGTTAGAGGATAGTTGCTTCACCATTGGGAACGAGCAGCGGTCAGTTATGCTATGCTACTTTCTGGTGGGAGTGTTTTTGGCTGATGCCTGGTAGCAGGTCTTAAGTCAACCTTTGTTATTGAAAGAGGCCTTCATGTCTTCGTTCCTATTTCTTTTATGTTATTTTATGATTTTGGTCTGTGGAACCATAATCAGGATGTGCCTTTAAACAGCAGGTATGAGGTTGAAACAAGCAGGCTGTGTTCCCAGGTTTTGTTTTTGTTTTTGGTGCTTTCACCCCTGGCCAACCCACCTGAGTTGGCTGCTTTTAAAGAGAAGAAGCCAGACTTCTCGGCACCAAGTGGATCTTAGGTACCAGATTTGGAGGGAGTCTGATCGATTGGTTAACTGGCAACGGGTGGGTTGGCCAGGGGCAGTGTCCCTGACAATGGTCAGTGATTGGTTACTGCGTGGTGTGTCTGTCTCTCTCTCCTGCTTACTGTTGGTTACTGCGTGGTGTGTCTGTCTCTCTCTCCTGCTTACTGTTGGTTACTGCGTGGTGTGTCTGTCTCTCTCTCCTGCTTACTGAAGTGAAAGCACTCTTGCTCTATTGTTCTGAAAGCAGTGTGTGCCTGGCACACCTTTTGCTGTGAACCTGAAATGATGCTGATTCTTCAGAGAAGGTAGACAACCTTACCAGAGAAAACCATCTTAAGCCTAGAAGGAAGAAGTACCAAAACAAAAGCCTGAACTTCAGAAAGACATTGCCTTGAAATCATCCCAGTGCATCAAAGAGCCTTATTCTTTTATTAATATTTAATATTTTCTTGCCCTTTCCACCATCCTTTTCCCCCTCTGTGTTATTTGTCTGTATGTGTATATGTGTGGAGAGTAGGGGAAGTTAGGAAGGCGGGGGGGGGCTGGGAAAGGGGTATTAGGTAGTCAGTTGCATTTTCTGTCCATTTATTTATAATACTGTACATTATAAAAGTTTACTTATGTTAATGTTACAAACCTGGGTGACTGCAGTTTATTGGGCTCAGCCAAGGTCCTCGGGTATTTTTAAATAACATCTAATTTCACTTGTATTGCGACTCCAGGTCAAGTGGGGCGCTGGAATTGACCGTGCACTAGCCCAGGGTGGCGTGACATTATCCAGAAAGGGTATGTGGAGGATAAAGATTTAATTTTCAAAGATGCCTCCTGATGTACAGCAACCTTTCCTATGAACGTGGGCATGAGAGCTTTTCTTTATATTTTTAAAATATTGTCACTGACGAGTTAATCTCTGTCCAGTTCACAATGGAAGATGTTCAATGTGTGAATCTGCCCTCCAATTGACACAAATTCAGTCCTTCTCAGCTCAGCTGTTGTAAGAACATTGTGAGCAAAATAGAAATGCCGAGTAGGTGAAAATAGGAGAAGTTGTCTCAATGCCAGTGTTGTCATAGTAATGTAAGAAAAGCAGCATGTTGCATTTGACCATGGTGCACATGACCCTGGATTGCCGTATGCCGATCTTTTTCACAGTGAGGCTGTATCCACTTACCCCTCGGCCCAAACCTTCCGTGACGCTGGTTTAGCTCACTGGGCTAAATCGCTGGCTTTTAAAGCAAACCAAGGCAGGCCAGCAGCACGGTTCAATTCCCGTACCAGCCTTCCCGAACAGGCGCCGGAATGTGGTGACTAGGGGCTTTTCACAGTAACTTCATTGAAGACTGCTCGTGACAATAAGCGATTTTCATTTCATTTCATTTCATGGGGAAAAACGCTATCAACCATATCAATACACACCTTGGAACCATTTCCAAATGTTGTTTTAATAAGCAAAATATAGTTCCTGTTTTTAAATAAAGCCTTAATCTTCTAAAAGCATATATATATAAAATGATGCATTAATAAAAGCACCCAACGTGCTTGTTCAAGGATTGATCAGGTATTTTACACTACTCATCCTGGTTTTCAAATTGCATGTTTTCGAAGAGTTTGGGCGGGATTCTCCGACCCCCCGCCGGGTCGGAGAATCACCGGGGTGGCGGCGTGAATGCTACCCCCGCCGGCTACCGAATTCTCGGGCGCCGGGGTTTTGGCGGAGGCGGGAATCGCAGCACGCCGGGCGGCGGCTGCTGGCAGCGGGCCCCCCGTCGATTCTCCGGCCTGCGATTGGCTGAGTGGCCCCCGTTTTCGGCGTGTCCCGTCAGCGTACATCACAATAGGTCCTTACCGGTGGGACCTGGTCCAACGGGCAGCCTGCAGAGTCCTCGGGGGAGCGCGGGGGGATCTGGCCCCGGTGGGTGCCCCCCCGGCGGCCTGGCCCGCAATCGGAGCTCACCGATCCGCAGGCGGGTCTGTGCCATGGGGGCACTCTTTCCCTCCGCACCGGCTGCTGTCAACCTCTGCCATGGCCGGTGCAGAGAAGAACCCCCCTGCGTATGCGCTGGGATGATGCCAGCACGTGCTGGCGCTCCCACGTATGTGCCAATGCACGCCGGCCGGCAGAGGCCCTTCGGTGCCGTTTGGTGTGGCGCCAAGCCCTTCCCAGCCGGCTGGCGCGGCGCCAAACACTCCAGCGCCAAACACTCCGGCGCGGCCTAGCCCCTGAAGGTGCGGAGAATTCCGCACCTTCTGGACGGCCCGACGCCGGAGTGGTTCACGCCACTCCTCGGCGCCGGAGTGGCCCGCCCCGCCGGTTCGCGGAGAATCCCGCCCTATATTTTTCAAAGGGTAGCAGCAATGTAGCAGACTGGATTACCTTGGGTTCTAGCACATCCTATTATTCCTATACTCGAGCTAGTAACAGCTCTGTAACTATTAAAGGACAGTCAAGTATCATATAACTCAAATCGCAAATTGAGTTTTTTAAAGCAACACAGAAAAAAAATTGTCTGAAATGTGAGTGAATAAATACTTGAAGGTTGTGAAATTCGGAAACTTTGCAAAATGGGAGCAGAGCTCGTAGAATTAGTGTGGTACAGCATATCGGACAGACTTGTGATGGACTATTATTAGCAAGGTGACTACATGACCCAAGTTGACAGCTACTTAGTACATATTGAACCAGACACGAACGATTTCCGTGCCTGTCCACAGATAAAGGATTTACATTAGAGATAGGAAGAGCAGGTGCAGGAATGTTTATGCATGAAATTCGAAATGACTAAATGAAATTAAATATGTATCTCACTTATATGGTGCAGTGGTCAAGAAAAAAATAATTGACTTTGTTGAACATCTTTGAATTATTTTAATATGTGCTGCTCAAGCAGTGCTTATTGGATCGACTTCAGTAGTTTTGTGCATTTTAATTTAAGCATATTCTTTCTATATTTATGCTCATCAAGATCAGAAAATCATTGCTCTGAACTGGAACATTTCCCCAATTTTCACCAAGGGTGCTCATCATCTGTGGTCAGGTCACGCATTGCATAAGTTAGAAAGAGTACAATTCCCTCTAATCTAACAGCAACACTCCCTACTATACCATTTTGACTTTTTTTTCTAAACTTGCTATTGTATATTCCTTGAGTGAGAGAGCGAATTAGTATCAAACCGCGACCCCAGTGAATGGCAAAACAGGCTTGAGGGTCTTGTGTTGCCTGTGTTCCGAGCACAGGTTTTTGAGATACTGAGGTGAGATTTCAACCTGGTGCGAATATGAAGAGGAGGATGTAATATAGGATGCTTGGATAAAGGAAAAGTAGAACTAATCGCAGTGTCGGTAAAATGGAGAAAGCCAAGAAAGGGTTGGAAGAGAAAACTTAGGAGGCAGAAGGCAAAAGAGGATTTGCTTTTTGGATGACCATTTCTTTTTAGTTCTGTCTAGGAGCTCAAAAGTGGTGCTAGATGAACCTTCTATATGCAAGAATGTTCTGGGGAGTGGAGTTTCTGAAGGAAAAGACATGTTCAGTCTGAAAGGAAAGAATTTGACAAGTGAGAAAATATAGAAATTCCACTTGAGTTTGGAAGAGGTTGATAAAGCCAAGTGTATCAATAAATAAGAAGAATTTTACGATGATTTCATTAAAGGGATCTCCTGTAACATTGTCTACCCACTCCCCTTGCAACTACACTCCAACCATGCCTGTCTCAAAACTAGGTTTGATCTCTTCAGAAATTTTGCCTGTGTTTCTTTGTCTTACATGTTCCTTGCTGACCTTCTGAGCTCCTCGCATAACCTTCAGCTTGTTAAAAATGAGGTTGGCTGCATTGTATCCCACATGAGTCCCTGTTTCTCACCTCATCTACTTATCTGTGTTTCTATTATTTCTTCCATTCATCTCTGCAATTTCTGCTTTCTGCTCTTTTTCACAGGTGAGATTTGATGATGGTCTTATGGATAGGGTTGCTGAAAAGCTCATTTTCTGGTGGTGGGTAGTTAGAGAAGACTTGGCTCTCCCAATCCTTATTTTCATGAACTTGCTTCCTCTGCCTTTACCACATGCCCTCACCTATGTTTTGTTCCTGGCATGTTTTTCTTTGCAATATGCTGTGTTTTTAGGCTCATGCATTGGAACCCATTCATGCCATTGACCTTTGTTCTACTCAACATCGTTGAATTGTTTCTAAAGAGCAATCTTCAGCTCCATTTGTATGTGATGTTGAGAACACTTTGAATCTCAGCAAAATAGGTGAAGCTTGAAGACTTTCAGCTGTGAGTCAATTTTATAGTGCTTTACTTTCTCAGTTTTACCAATGGTTTAAGTTCCTGCAAAATAAGCAGAGCATCAGCCCATGAATGGCATCCTCTTGTTCTCAGGATAAAACTTGTCAAGACGCCGTGTGCTACAGCTGTGATGCAGTCATGGCAAATTCATCATCATCTCCAATGTGCAAGCTCGGCCTTTGGTCGACTGAGGAAAAGAGTATTTGAGGGCCAGGATCTCAAACCCGAGACTAAGGTCATGGTTTACTGGGTAGTAGTGCTCCCCATGCTCCCATATGCATCAGGGAATTGGACAACTTGCAGCAAGCAGCTCAAAGCACTGGAGAAACAATTTATCCAGCATCGAGGCAGTAATCCCTCAAAACCAGCTCTGCTGGCAGGGTCGTATGCTGCTGACTACATCATTAGAATTTAATTTGTCTCCTATATCATGCCGTGTTCCCCAGTGACATTGATCATTAATATTTAAAAGAGGTTTAAAAAACAAACTGGGTTCATACACCGAAGTGGTAGCTATAATTCTTTGATCTTTGCAAGAGACGCCAATAGTGAAAAAAGCACTATTTTAAAATGATGGTTTAATTTCTCAACAAGTTTTTTTGTAAAAATAGAAACTAGCGAGTACCCTGGGGGTAAATGCCGCCTGTGTACTGAACCACACATAAGAGTAAAGGTTGCCAACTAAGATTTGTCAGATTGAAAAGAGGACTCCACACAATTGACCTTGATGCCCCCCAAACTATTTGAGAGCTGAATATTCAGCAAGGATCCCATTCCAGACAACCATTCAACACCTGTCTCTGGAAGCATGATTGTATGTTACTTGAGGACATGATTAGGCTTGGCTGAGAAGTCTCCTCATCATGGGTAAAGTCTGTTGAGAATTACTGTCCAGGCCTTCTCAAAAGTGGAGAATGGCTATTTGAGAGATATATTGATGTACTCTTGTTGCCAGTAGAACAGTTTCCGACCGAAATAGCAGCTTATTTTCAAAGTCGTGCAGGCAAATTAGGGGAAGTGGCTGAATGAACTGTTGAAGTGAGAGTTTTTATGGAACATTTGAACAGTGTGTAGTGGGCAAGATAGTGGAGGGATTTAGGGAGAGAGTTCTAGAGAATGAGAGTGAGATGGGCATGATCATCTTTTCTTACACTGGAAAGACAAAAAAAACTCTCTCACTCAAGATTGCTCTTTAGAAACAATTCAACGATGTTGAGTAGAACAAAAATGCCCATTTCTTGCATAGATTGGTATTCAGTATTGCACCAAATTCTGAAAAGAGTAACCATACACCTGAGAGTGTTTGTATGGTAATAGCAAGAGTGAGCCCTTGTAATAGTTCCTCTACATCATGCCAGGAAATTTTTTAAAATATTGTCCTAGGATGTGTGGTCCACTGTCAAAACTGTCCTTTATTAGCCAAATGGGAGAAATGCAGGAGTGTGGAGTTAAAGCCATAAATCAGGTCAAGCATGATTTTATTGAATGGCGGAGCAGACCCGATTGGCTGAATGGCCTACTCCTGCTCTATGATCCGGTGATCCATAGTCCACTGTAGCACAGTGGGTAGCACTGTAGCTTCACAGCCGAGGGACCCAGGTTTGATTTCCGGCTTGGGTCACTGTCTGTGTGGAGTCTGCAATTTCTTCCTGTATCTGCGTGGGTTTCCTCCAGGTGCTCCGGTTTCCTCCCACAAGTCCCGAAAGACGTGCTGTTAGGTAATTTAGACATTCTAAATTCTCCCTCCCCGTACCCGAACAGGTGTAAGAATGTGGCAGCTCGCGGATTTTCACAGTAACTTCATTGCAATGTTAATGGAAGAAACTTTGTGACAATAAAAGATTATTGTTATATTATAGTTTCTTTTGAAAAGGGTGGACCACTACTTTGGACTGTAGTGATCCTTATGGTGATAATAGTTAGAGTTAGGTAGTTCCAAGATTTTGACCTAGTGATGAAGCAGGAAACGTGACATATTTCCATCTCGGGGTGGTGTGTGCCTTGGAGGTGATGGTTTTCCTGTGCACCTGCTGTCCTAGGTAGTGGTGGAGATTGTGGGTTTGGGATTTTGAATATATTGCCAAGCCACTCCTGGTAACAAGCATTGAAGTATCCACTTAGAGCATATTTTATGTCATTGTGGCTCTGTGTTTCCTCAACATGGTGTCCAACATGGAGGTGCATTTCCTTTTCACCTGAGAGAGAGGTGGGTGGTAATCAATAGGAGGTTTCCTTGTCCATGATTTTCCTTAAGCAAGGGGCAGCACGGTAGCAGGGGCAGCACGGTAGCATTGTGGTTAGCACAATTGCTTCACAGCTCCAGTGTCCCTGGTTCGATTCCGGCTTGGGTCACTGTCTGTGCGGAGTCTGCACATCCTCCCCGTGTGTGCGTGGGTTTCCTCCGGGTTCTCCGGTTTCCACCCACAGTCCAAAGATGTGCAGGTTCGGTGGATTGGCCATGATAAATTGCCCTTAGTGTCCAAAATTGCCCTTAGTGTTGGGTGGGGTTACTGGGTTATGGGGATAGGGGGGAGGTGTTGACCTTGGGTAGGGTGCTCTTTCCAAGAGCCGGTGCAGACTCGATGGGCTGAATGGCCTCCTTCTGCACTGTAAATTCTATGATAATCTATACAATGTTGTGGAGTCAAAAGTCAATGTTTATGATCTCTTGGGCTGTCTACTCTCAAATGCATACCACTATACTTCCACAACTGGTAGGTATGCCCTACCATTAGAATAGAGATTAAGTAGCAGCACGGTGGCGCAGTGGATAGCACTGCTGCCTTACGGCGCCAAGGTCCCAGGTTCGATCCCGGCTCTGGGTCACTGTCTGTGTGGAGTTTGCACATTCTCCCCATGTTTGCGTGGGTTTCGCCCCACAACCCAAAGATGTGCAGGGTAGGTGGATTGGCCACGCTAAATTGCCCCTTAATTGGAAAAAATGAATTGGGTACTGTAAAATTATTTTAAAAAACAATAGAGGAGTCTGGGATGTTGGTTGATATTCGTACTCACTGAGTCATAAGAGGAGGAAGTAGTGTAGTGGTATTGGACTAGTAATCCAGAGACCCAGAGAAATGCTCTGCGGACCCAGGTTCAAATCCCACCACGGCAGATGGTGAAATTTGAACTGAATAAAAATCTGGAATTAAAAGTTTAATGATGACCATGAAACCATTGTCAATTGTTGTAAAGACCCATTTGATTCACTAATATCCATTAGGGAAGGAAATGGGTAATCCTTACCTGGTCTGGCCTACACATAACTCCAGTTCCATTGCAATGTGCTTGACTCTTAAGGGCAATTAGAGATGCGCAATACATTCTGGCTCAGCCAGTGACATCCACATCCTATAAAAGAATATTTGAACATTTAAAAAATAGGATGAGAAGTAGGCCATGTGGCCCTTTGATCCTCTATCTCAGCGCCATTCGCCCACTTTCTCCCCATATTCCTTGATACCTTTTGAGTCTAGAAATCTACCTATTTAATTTCTTATGTAGTAGACAATTCCACAGGCCCACCCTCTGACAATTCCACAGGCCCACCCTCTGACAATTCCACAGGCCCACCCTCTGACAATTCCACAGGCACACCCTCTGGCAATTCCACAGGCCCACCCTCTGACAATTCCACAGGCCCACCCTCTGACAATTCCACAGGCCCACCCTCTGACAATTCCACAGGCCCGCCCTCTGACAATTCCACAGGCCCGCCCTCTGACAATTCCACAGGCCCGCCCTCTGACAATTCCACAGGCCCGCCCTCTGGCAATTCCACAGGCCCGCCCTCTGGCAATTCCACAGGCCCGCCCTCTGGCAATTCCACAGGCCCGCCCTCTGGCAATTCCACAGGCCCGCCCTCTGACAATTCCACAGGCCCGCCCTCTGACAATTCCACAGGCCCGCCCTCTGACAATTCCACAGGCCCACCCTCTGAATGAAGACATTTCTCCTCATCTCAGTCCTAAATGGCCTATCCCATATCCTGAGACCATGATCCATGTTCTAGACCCTCCCCAACCAGGGGAAACCTGTGGTGTCCATATGCTGTAGGTTGGAAATTCCATGATTTTGACAGAGATTGTGAAGAAACGGCAATATAGTTAAGCGCCTATACTTCCTCAGGAAACTAAGGAAATTCGGCAGGTCCACATTGACTCTTTTACAGATGCATCACAGAAAGTATCCTATCTGGCTGCATCACAACGTGGTATGGCAACTGCTCGGTCCAACACCGTAAGAAACTACAGTCGTGAACACAGCCCAGTCCATCACACTGAAACCGCTTCCTATCCATTGCCACTCTCTACACCTCCCGCTGCCTTAGGAAAGCAGGAAGCATAATCAAAGACCCCTCCCACCTGGGTTATTCTCTCTTCCAACCTCTTCCATCGGGCAGGAGATACAGAAGTCTGAGAACACGCACGAACAGGTTCAAAAACAGCTTCTTCCCCACTGTCACCAGACTCCTGAATGACCCTGTTAGGGACAGAACTGATCTCTATGTATTTACAGTGTGTGTTTATCGTATGTCCTATGTTTTTCATGTATGGAACGATCTGCCTGTACTGTCCATAGAACATTACTTGTCACTGTACCTCGATCCACATGACAAATCAAATCAAGTCAGGATGGTGTGTGGCTGGGTGGGGACCTTGTAGGTGGCGGTGACGCCAGCCATTCGCTGCCCTTGTCCTTCCAGGTGGTCGAGGTTGACGTCTTTGAAGATGCTATCGAAAGAGCCTTGGTCTGTTACTACAGTGCATCTTGTACATGGTGCACACTGCTGCCACTTTTGTCGGTGGTGGAGAGAGTGAATGTTTGTGGATGGGTGCCAACAAAGCGGGCCTCTTTGTCGTGGGTGGTATCAAACTTGAGTGTTGTTGGAGCTGCTGTCATCGAGGCAAGTGGAGAGTATTCCATCGCAGTCCTGACTTGTGCTTTGTGGATAAGTGGACAGACTGAGGAGTCAAGGAGGTGAGTTACTCAGCGTAGAATTCCCAGAATCTGAACTGCTCTTGTAGCCACTGTATTTATATGGCTCGTCCAGTTCAGTTCCTGATCAATGGCGAGGTATTCAGTGATGGTAATGCCACTAAATGTCTGGAGGCGATGTCAACTTGATAAGTCTACGGAACAGCTATCCCAACTTTGGCACCAGTCTCCAGATGGTAATGAGGTTTTTTTGCAAGGCTGACTTGTCAGGCGCTAATGATAAGTGTAAAATCAAATCAATTTCATAATGAAACCTATATAATGGTTCTGTGTGTTTGTTTTTTTTGGGGGGGGGGGTGCAATGTGCGGTTAGTGGCCTAATTTGCTCAACTTTTACATTTTTGCTGTTCACACATAAGATGAACCACTTTTCTCTCCCAAACAGTAATTTTGTTGAACACTTCAAACTCAATTTTTAATTGATAATGAAAGCTATTTGAATTACATAATTTCTCTTTATGCACAACCTAACGCAAACGAAATACTTGGCTCCAACCTTGATTTGAATAGCTTTGTTCAGGTGTTAATTATTTTTGTGTAAAAGGCTCTTATTGGTTGGCTCCTGTGGAATTTGGGTTCTGTGACAATAGCTGCAACACTTTGATACAAACCATAGATGCTGTCTGTACTGTACCTTATCCTTTCCCAGCCCATATTTGAAAGTCAAGAGATTAGTTTTTGGCTTTTGTTGGTCTCCAAGTTAGCATTTTCGGATTATGAGATCATGGCTGGTTGCGAAGGTATCACACGTTATTCCTATTGAAGCAGTCCAGGGGGTGGAGACGAACAGAGGCAATCAGGCCACATCTTTTGCTTTTGGTGAGCTGATATCACTGAATCACAAAGCCAAGATGCTATTGAAGAAGGAAAGAGAATTTTAAGGAAACAGCCATAGCCACATTGTGCCTATGTTTTAGGGATCATGAAATTATAATTTGCAGTTAATCTGGATTTTTGATTGTTGATATATTGCCCGACCCACCCACTCGCCCATTAAATAATGCAGCTGCTGTTGTTGTTTTTTCGTAACAATTTGGCACTTGATTAGGGTTTAAACATAATCCAGGTGTCAGGTCGGCGATTTGAGGCAAAGAATGTAATACTACTTCCTAGTCATAGAATCATAGAATTTACAGTGCAAAAGGAGGTCATTCGGCACATCGAGTCTGCACCACCTCCACTCTATCCCCGTAACCCCACCCAACATTTTTGGACGCTAAGGGCAATTTAGCATGGCCAATCCACCTAACCTGCACATCTCTGGACTGTGGTAGGAAACCGGAGCACCCGGAGGAAACCCACGCAGACACTGGGAGAACGTGCAGACTCCGCACAGACAGTGACCCAAGCCGGGAATCGACCCTGGAGCTGTGAAGCAACTGTGACGACCACTGTGCTACCATGCTGCCCAGTCTTGTGCAAAGTCAAGTTTAAATACACCATAGAAAAAATGCAAACACAAGTTTAAATAGAGCTTTGGCAGACCAATTAACTACTTGGGTCTCTTGCTTTTGTCCTGTCTGATACTCTAACTTTATATAATAATAATCTTTATTAGTGTCACAAGTAGGCTTACATTAACACTGCAATGAAGTTACTGTGAAAATCTCCTAGTCGCCGCACTATGGCGCCTGTTTGGGTACACTGAGGGACAATTCAAAATGCCCCATTCATCTAACAGCCATGTCTTTCGGGACTTGTGGGAGGAAACCGGAGCACCCGGAGGAAACCCATGCAGACACTAGGAGAACATGCAGACTCCGCACAGACAGTGACTCAAGCCGGGAATCGAACCCGGGTCCCTGGCGCTGTGAGGCAACAGTGCTAACTACTGTGCTACCGTGCTGCCCATATTCCTTACCTTGGGCCACCTGCCTTCCTTTCACTCTCTCACTTCCTATTCTTTTCAAAATGATGGGGATTCCAGGGTGATACATTTTGGTTGGAAGAACAAGAGGCCACATACACCCTTGATCTACACCAGTTCGGAAACTCCGCAGGACCTTTAGAAATAGTGACAGAGACCCGGATGCGGACGCCTTGCTGCCCATTTCCAATAGATCCAGTTTTTGGTGTCATTGGCTGGAACATGACACCCATAGGAGAGAAACCTGCACTCAGTGGAGCCATTTGAAAATGGTTACTGAGTTTTAACAGATCCAGTTTTGGCCAATCCAAGAATATTAACCCTCATTTTGGGAGTCGTAAATTGATGGAGAAGGCTTAAATGCTCTTGAAGGATGGATAAAATCTGCTTAAGTGTCATTTTAAATCCGTGAAAAATGGGCTGAAGCTATCAGTTAGAGTTAAAAGAACCCTTTGCTGGACTGCTTTGATTGATGAGCCACCTGGTGTAGGGTATAGAAAGAAAATCACCATCTGGTTGTGCACTTTTAATAGAGGACTTCGGTAACATTTGCTGAAGGCTATTATTGTCATTATGAATGCTTGGCCGAGTTTTAAAAGCTTACATTATCTCAGAGGGGGAGGGGGGTTCTGTGTTTACAGTTTGATTGACAGTTTAAAGAAGCTATTAAAGGTTTAGCTGTCTTTGATGTGGGCCCTGAATAGGAGTTATTTTTAGAAGAGATTAACCACTTGCAATTTAAAAGCTTTGGCTTTCATGAATGGGTGTTGCTGTTCACTATCAAATGTATATGAGAGAGAGCGGTATTAGATTGTTAGAAGTTTAATTTTTTTTTCATGAAATGCAGTAGAAGAGCTTTGGAATTGGCATGGAAGGAGGCCAAGTACAAATACTAAATTCCAAAAAATAAATACTGCCGGTTAATTGCTCGCTCTAATATCTTTTAATGTTATTTATTGATAAATGAGGTAAAGAACAAACTAAAACTTTAAATGAACAGTCGTCATTTTAAAGAAAATAAATCATAGTTTACTTTTGTGCAGAAATTACACATTGGTTATCAATTTGAATGGATGTAAAAGGAGAGAGTAAAAAATCTGAAAATTTGAACCTGGGTCACATGGCTGCATGGGCCTTCCAGGATATGTCACTGGCAGAATGCAGGTCCAGTCCACTGTTTCTAACAACAGAGAGTTCACAGAATCACAGAAAAATACAGTGAAAAAAAGGCCCTTTGGTCCATCGAGTCTGCACCACCGCATGAAAGGCACCTGATCTGCCAATCCTTATCCCATTTGCCAGCACGTGGCCCACAGCCTCGAATGTTAAGACGTGCCAAGTGCTCATCCAGGTACTTTTTAAAGAATATGAGGCAACTCGCCTCTACCACCCTCCCAGGCAGTGCATTCCAGACCGTCAACACCCTCTGGGTAAAAAGGTTTTCTTGAAATCCTCCCTGACCCTCCTGCCCCTCACCTTGAACTTGTGTCCCCTCGTAACCGACCCTTCAACTAAGGGGAATAGCTGTTCCCTGTCCACCCTGTCCATGCCCATCATAATCTTATACACCTCGATCAGGTCGCCCCTCAGTCTTCTCTGCTCCAGCGAAATCAACCCAAGCCTATCCAACCTCTCTTCATAACTTAAATGTTCCATCCCAGGCAACATCCTGTGAATCACCTCTGCACCCGCTCCAGTGCAATCACATCCTTCCTATAATGTGGCGACCAGAACTGCACACACTACTCCAGCTGTGGCCTCACCAATGTTCTGTATAACTCCAACGTGACTTCCTTGCTTTTGTAATCTATGCCACGATTGATAAAGACAAGTGTACCATATGCCTTTTCACCACCCTATTAACCTGTCCTTCTGCCTTCAGAGATCTGTTTACAAATATGCCAAGGTCCCTTTGTTCCTCAGGACTCCCCAGTGTGGTGCCATTCATTGAATATTTTCTTGTCAAATTACTCTTTCCAAAGTGTAACACCTCACACTTTTCAGGATTAAATTCCATTTGCCGCTTTTCTGCCCATTTGACCATCCCGTCTATATCTTCCTGTAACCCAAGACTCTCAGTCGCACTGTTAACCACCCGGCCTATCTTTGGGTCATCCGCAAACTTATGATCCAACATAGTCATCCAAGTCATTTATACAAATGACGAATAATAGGGACCCAGCACAGATCCCTGTGGTACGCCACTGGACACTGGCTTCCAGTCACTAAAGCAGCCGTCTTGTCATCACCCTCTGTTTCCTACAGCTCAGCCAGCTTTGAACGAGCTCATTGAGTTTCTCTGTATACCATGCGCATTTGCCTTCTTTATAAGTCTCCCATGTAGGGCCTTGTCAAATGCTTTGCTGAAATCCATGTAAACTACATCAACTGCACTACCCTCATCTATACAATTAGTGCTCAAAACATTCAATGACATTTGTAAGGCATGACCTCCCTCTGACAAAGCCATGCTGACTATTCCTAATCAAACCTTGCCACCAAGTGGAGATAGATCCTCTCCTTCAGAATTTTCTCTATTAGTTTCCCTGACGCGAGACTCACTGGCCTGTAGTTCCCTGGCTTATCCCTACAGCCTTTCTTAAATAGTGGGACCACATTCACGGTTCTCCAGTCCTTTGGCACCTCTCCTGGGGCCAGAGAGAATTAAAATTCCCACCTTGGTCCCTAATGGGCCCTAATTTTTCCCCAGTTATCCTCTTCCCATTGATATACTTATAGAATATCTTGGGATTTTCCCTACTTTTACCAGCTAGAAATTTCTCACATCTACTCTGCTTTCCTAATTGCTTTCTAAAGCTCCATCCTGCACTTTCTCTATTCCACTAATGCCTCTGTTGATTTGCTCCCCTTGTACATATTAAAAGCCTCTCTCGTCCTTCCCGTTGTATCCTGAATATCTCCAGTCATCCATGGTTCTCTGGACTTGTTACTCCTTCCTATTACCTTCGAGGGAACATGTTGGCCCTGTACTCTCCCCATTTCCTCTTTGAACACCCCCCACTGCTCTTCGGTATATCTTCCCACCAGTAACTTGTTCCAATCTATCTTGGCCAAATCCTGCCGTACTTTACTAAAGTCAGCTCTCCCGCATTCAAGGTCTTTTTCTGCAATTTGTCTACTTCCTTTGTCCATAACACACTTAAATTTAGTTCTGGATCTTGACGGAGCAGTTAGGGGGGTGAGCCTAACAGAAAGGAGCAAGAATCACAGGAAGCTTCACCAAACTTCCTTTGCATGCCTGATTGTGTCAGTTATAGATAGGAGCAAGGGGAAAGTCATTGGGCTGGATTCTCCATTCCTGCGTCTAAGTGCTGACGCCAATGGAGGCCCTGGAGTTTCATGGTGGAAAAATCGTCGCCACATCCACACTGATTCCGCTACCGGTGAGGGGCTAACACCGCCATCGCGTCAAACACCCGCAGAACACGCGGAAAACGGTGGAGGAATCGCTGGGTCCATGGTGGACATGCGCAGGGATGACAAGCTGGAGCCGTGAGTACATTTACACCTCCCACACACGCACCGATCGCTTCTGAAAAGATGGCGCTGGGTGTGCTGGACCGTGTACCCATCCACCCCGACCCAACAGCCCACCTCCTGGCCACCCCTCACTACTCCTTCCAGCCCTGGCAGAAGCCCCCTGGCCAGCGGCACAACCTTCGTGAAGTATGGCGGTACTGGACACTTATGGGAAGGTTCTCCTTCTTGTCCTTCCCTCAGTAGATCTATTAAAGAGATTGAAGAATGCTGAATATTAGCAAACTTTGGTGTTATACTTCAGTTCTCTGTTATAGTTAAGAATCCCAAAGCTCCGACGTTTTGTCATCACTGGGTAGGTATGGATTTCTGATTTCCCTGTTCAGAAAATCCAGATGCAGTGCAAAGTTGTTAATCTTTCCCTTGCACTATCCCTGCCACTCAGTAAGCTGTGTCACCTGTGTTTTGCCTTGGCTTCACAATTTCACTGCTCGTGATTCGTCTCATCTTCGGGAGCAGAAAAAAAATGATCTGCAGTGATTTTTACGCTCTCCGTCTCATTAAAGAACACACTGTGGGCTAAATAAAACCGTCTGCTCATAAATCAGATCTTACTTTTTACCTCTCTTGGACCCTGTAGAATTTATGATCCCAAGTAATTTCACCTTCCAAGCGGTTTCTACTTGAGAAATGAGCATAGCTACGATTGAAATGATCTTAAGTGCATTCGTAATAACGTAGTTTCTGGTCCGTATTGGTGCTTATCTAAATTGGTTTAATTTTATATTCCATGATATGAATACATAACTATTCGAGGACTGCGAAAAGGATTCTGTATCCCCAATTTTTTTTTTTTTAAGCCATTTAAAAAATATCATGGCTTTTTAATTGAGAAATATTTTGCAGTTCTTTATGATAAAGCAGTATTTGAGACCTAATCAGAATTACTGTTGAAGTATGTGAGCAGAAAAAAAATCATCCTTGTAGGGGCTTTTTGTATAACCATGTGGTTATTTGGAAAGCTGAAAAAGTAATTCAACACTGCAGGATTAATGCCCAGCTGGAGAGATGTGTGAAGTGCCTGTCACTCATTTATGTCTGAGGATTTTCTGAGCAGATTCTCTTGCAGTTTTGACTATACCTCATTTTAAAAAGGTTGCTGCCTCATAACTCAGCTCCCAGTTGTTAAAATCACTGCGTTAGCTTCATAGAAGAAAATCTGTAATTCATCCTGCTACAGATTCAATGTTACATCTAAATATGGTTTTTTAAATTATCGCGGGAACTGTGAGTATATTATTGTGGGGGATAATAGATATAATATGATATTTTGCTACACATAAAGCTTTGCTAAGTCCCCACTTGGCAACATCGTATTTTAGTTTCCCTATCACTTCTGGTTTGGAATAAGGCATGTATTTTTTTAAAATGACTGATGGAATGGAATACACTCAGAAAAATACACCTCTGTTAAAGCAGAAAAATATGGATATTCATTTACAATTCTACCCCGAGTCTGGTGACTCTGGCATGCCATTCTAAAATTTAACTATCTGCGTTTTGCAGGATGAAAACAAAGGCTAAGGAAATTCCCTTGCGAGTTTTCATTTCTTTAGAGTTTGATCTTCTCTGTCTGCAACTCCTCAGTGCTGAAGTTTACTTTGTGCGTGGAGCAGTGTTGCCCTTGTAAGTCGTGTAAAATCTGAGCATTTCCGTGTGGTTGCACCATCAATCTGTCAGAAAAATGTAAATAGCATAAATTAATTTTTAAATAGGTTCTGCCTAAACCAAGGACAAGAGCAATGCTTAACACAACAGCGGAATGATCAAGCTTCCTGCATATCGTAAGCTTTAACCTCGTCTCTTTTCTTCACTGGGTGGCTGTGTATGAATAAGTCAAAAAATAATATGTGTTTGGATGGCAGGAGATTACTTGTGTTTATTCATTTGAAATTGTTGTGAAAGTACGCCCAGTCGAAATTTGAGTATTAAGTGTGGAGGTTAAATGCAAGTATAATTTTTAGTTTAATGTTGCCTGCCTTGAGTTTAAGATGAGGAAGCTATTTTTGTCAAGAGCTTCAGCTTTCCGTATTTTGTTACACCTTTTGTTCATTTTTCTTGTCATTCGCTTCACTCTTTTAGATTGTGCTGACCAAGGTGAGGAATTTTCAGTGGGGAACCAAACCTCTTTGGACTTTGTTATCCATTGTCTGCATCAGGCTCTCCCAGGTCACAGATAACAGGATGAAGTTCTGTGTACTGTGTTCAATAATGTGCTTTTATCAGAATCTCAGAAGACTACGTCCTGAAACCAATGTGCTATTTACCAATTTCCACACTTAACCTTCTTTGTGGGCCTCTCTGGTATTTCTGTTGTACCAGGAATTTCAACATTATAGTCAAAAGTGTGACTCACACAGGCTAGTATCGAGCTTTCAGTTCTTTACCTCTGTTGTGCAGATTTGACCAACCATTCGATCTGATACCCAGATCCATGCCATAAGCATCGATGTGTCATCATACATGCTGACAACTTCACTGTCATACAACAGCTCAAATTAGCAGACTTCTGTTTGACTACACTTGCGTGAAGTGATTTAGGACATTCTTTTGATGTAAAGGCTTTATACAAATGCATGTTGTTATTGGATGCTGTACAAACAAATATGTCTGGCTCTAGAATTCCAAGAATCTGCCAGGTCTCGTCAACTGAACTACTTTATAAATGCTGATTACATGGTGAACATTAACTAATCAGAGAGGTGCGGTCAGGAAACCGCTTTTGTGAGGACAGAATGAGAGTTGAATAGATCAGCTAAATTACCGGTGCTCCAGCTTGCACAGGAACTAAAACGTGCAACACCATCAAAAAAGCTGACCCAACCACATTCCGAGATATTGGAGTATCAGATCAGTGTCTTGATGCTACTACTCTTCTTCTTCGGCGGTCACTCGCTCACGAGTATGATCGTCCACCTAAGAAACTCCATGTTTCATGGGTTCTGTCGGTTGTTGCATGAATGACGAGCCCGATCCTAGAGCCACATCTTCGAGTACGCACTTCGGGGGGGGGAGGGTGCTGGTAGACGCAAGCTGTGGGACATCTTTTAACGTAGGGACAGCACGGTAGCATTGTGGATAGCACAATTGCTTCACAGCTCCAGGGTCCCAGGTTCGATTCCGGCTTGGGTCATTGTCTGTGCGGAGTCTGCACATCCTCCCCGTGTGTGCGTGGGTTTCCTCCGGGTGCTCCGGTTTCCTCCCACAGTCCAAAGATGTGCAGGTTAGGTGGATTGGCCATGATAAATTGCTCTTAGTGTCCAAAATTGCCCTTTGTGTTGGGTGGGGTTACTGGGTTATGGGGATAGGGTGGAGGTGTGGACCTTGGGTGGGGTGCTCTTTTCAGGAGCCGGTGCAGACTCGATGGGCCGAATGGCCTCCTTCTGCACTGTAAATTCTATGAAACGTGGGCATGCCGTTAATCATCAGCAGACACACATTCCTTGACAGACGGTAGGTCCAGTTCCAGCAGCAAGGGAACCTCGACGACTTTGGATCTCCCTGCTGCTGCAGCCTTCATCTGCCATCGCAGCTGCTGGTAACATCCGCGTATCTTCCACCTGATCCTCCATTGGCTCAGTTGGCTGGATGGCTGAGTTGTGATGCGGATCGAAGCCAACAGGGCGGGCTAAGCTTCCATACTGGCTGAGGTTATCCATGAAAGCCCTGCCTTCTCAACCTTGCCCCTTGCTCGAGGTGTGGTGACCCTCAGGTTAAATCACCACCAGTCAGCTCTACCCCCTCAAAGGGGGAGGGCAGTCCCCGGGGGACTATGGCGACTTTCATTCATTTAATTTCACATGAGATAAGGACAGGCACATAGAAAATTAGTGGTCCAGTGCATAATAACCATGTCATATAACATTGAGTTCATGTTGGTCTCTCAGGTGGACAAGGATCACATGTGTTTTGTGTAGATTATTCTTGGAAACCCGAGGGCAGCAAATAGCTGGCAACTGTGCTCATCAACTAAGTTCATTGCATTGTCACTTAGTGTGGAAAATCAATTCCACTCTGATGTAATCGCACTGTCAGGGCGATATAAGTTTAGTTTGGCTTTTCAGAATGAAAAATGTATTCGCCATATTCCAACAGCTGATTGATTTCATTCTGATGTGGGCTGGTGATTTCATTCTGATGTGGGCTGGTGATTTCATTCTGATGTGGGCTGGTGATTTCATTCTGATGTGGGATGGTGATTTAATTCTGATGTGGGCTGGTGATTTAATTCTGATGTGGGATGGTGATTTCATTCTGATGTGGGATGGTGATTTAATTCTGATGTGGGATGGTGATTTAATTCTGATGTGGGATGGTGATTTCATTCTGATGTGGGATGGTGATTGCCCCAAGTCTCTATTGCTGACCTAATCATTTTTAAATGCTTATGGGAAGAACAGAGCTATTGAGTAAGCTCTGGCTTTGACTATGAGCTAGTGAACAAATTTGTGTTAACAGTAAATGGATAAGTAAACAGTTGCAAAATCAAACAACAGACTTAAATTATAACAGGTTAGCTAGTCCACTGTGGAACATGGAAAATATCAAATGGGTTATACCTCCTATGCTAGAACCTGCAGTAGAAATGGGATTGAAAAAGGTTTCTGGACTATTATTTTAAATAGGCGTGCCTATAGGTAACCTTTGTGTGTGTGTGTGCGTGTGGGGGGTGGGGGTGCCCCTTCTCACCACCTCTTAATGGTTTCAGAAGCACCTCTGAATGTGAACAAGCCTGTTTGAGATCTACCCTCCAACTCCTTTTGAATCTCCAACATGGAAAAAGAGGAAATTAAATATCACTCCTGCAAGCGGCAGGCTGAGAAAATACCCATTGGATGCTATGGATGATGGCGTAAGCATCCTAGAGGTTGTTTTGGTGGTGATGCATCAAGCTTCTGACAATTTAAATAGCTTACTGAAGATATACAGCAATATCTAATTAAAAAGCCGGGGTGGACCCTTGTCAACCTTTTGTACTAGGTACTTTAGGATGGAGTATTTACATATTTCTATCTCCCTGACATCAGGTGTCCGATGTATAGGAGTTAGATCATCATAAGCAGTCACTGCACCCGCACCCCAGTTTCCAGCACAGAGGTGCTGATGTGGATGTTGTGTACACCAAAACCCTAAAGTCTGGGCCTCTTAAAATTAGTTCAAAGTAATAATAATAAAAATCGCTTATTGTCACAAGTAGGCTTCAATGAAGTTACTGTGAAAAGCCTCTAGTCACCACATTCCGGCGTCTGTTCGGGGAGGCCGGTACGGGAATGTGCTGCTCCTCAGCCAGCAGCTGGCCGATTAGGAAAAAAATGAATATGAAATGGCTCGGCTTTCTGGCAGAATGGTTAAGGCATTGGGTATGGTTGGCAAAAGAGCACCTTTTCTTGGTCACTACTCAGAATGCAGCAGCCGCTGAAGAATGTGGAGTTGACAGGCCCAGTCTGCTCCCCTCTGCCATATCCAATTTGCCGGGGGGGGGGGGGGGGGGGGTCTAAAATGTGCATTATTACATCTACACGGTGTAAGTAAGGAGTGTGATGGAATACTCCCAATTTGCCTGCCACTGACACACGGTGGCAGTAGTGTGTACCATATACAAGACAACAACTTGCCAACTTGTCCCTTCCCCCGCCCCAAGCCCCACCAACTGACGGTGACTAATTCCTTAAAGTAGGCAATGAACGACAGCCACCTGCGGTGGAACGCTTCGACCGACCCCCTGATGGTGTACTTGACTTTCTCCAGGTACAAGAATTCCATTCGGTCACCCAACCATACCGAGGCGCTGGGCGGAGTGGAAGACCTCCGCCCCAGCAGAACTTGCCTCCAGGTGATCAATGAGGCAAAGGCAAGGACATCTGCCTTCACTCCCGTCTGCAGCCACGTCGAGTCCGACACCCCAAGAATGGCCACCAGAGCTCCAGATCGATATTCGCTGGCATAGTGCTGAAGAAGGAGACCCAAAAGCTTACCAGTTTGGGATAAGACCAGAACTTGGGTGTGTGATTGGCCGACCCCCTGGAACACCACTTGCACCTGTCTACTACCTCCGGATGTTATGGGCCAGGGTTTAGAGAACCCCAACGTGTATCATGGAGTTCACCTGACCCACAACTTTTAATAGATTGTGGTATGGGGAGCACACGGCCCACTCTACAGGTGTGGTACAGCAGGAATGGAAAAGTTTTTTTTTTTAAACAAAACAATGTTTATTCTATGAACTCAAGTTAACCTTTTTAAAACATCCAGTGAACATCTTAGCAACCATTAATTCAAATACAACCCCCAAAGAATACAACACTAAGTAATCCTTTAAGCTTTCCTTTTAACATCCATAAGACTTAGAACACCTTTTACCAGACGCACATCAGGTTAAAGTCACTACTGTTATTAGTTTTAAATCACCAGGATCGATTTACAGTCTTTAGATTACAGAGAGAGACTTTAATACACCTTCTGGCTGTGACTGCAGCTATCCAGCTCTGAAAACAAAACTAAAACACACGCTGTCGCAAACAGCCTAAAACGAAAGTAAAAAGCTGACAGACAGCCCAGCTCCACCCACTCTCTGACATCACTGCAGTAATAAACATCCATTTCTTAAAGGTACTCTCACTACAGATACTTATACACACCCATTTATAAACACCCATTTCTTAAAGGTACTCTCACATGACAGGAAAGAAACCACTCATCCTAGTTTTGGTCAGGTCCGCACTGTGCACCGCCTTAAGTTGGAATAGACCACATTAAAACGTGGAGTTCACCCTACGAAGGGCGTCACTCCACACCTCACCATCTACTATAGATCCCACTTTCATAAAAGACCCCCAACGAATCCTGCAACTGTCTTGCTGCCTTTTCTGTAGACAACAGATCAAACTGTCCTGCTCGCCAGGAAGTCTGGGGAAGGGTCACACGTGTTCTGCGGTCCACCTCCAAGATATCACCCACAAACCTCTGCCATTCCATCCGTACCTCCCTATCCATATGCACTTCATATGATATAATGTGTCCTCTAATCACCGCTTTCAAGGCTTCCCAAAGCATGGAGGGCGAGGCAGACTCATTCCGATTGAATTCTACGTGCTCACCAATGGCCTTAGACATGCACCCACAGAACCCCATATCCGCCAATAACCCTACATCTAATCTCCACGGTTGGCGCTGAGCAGGGCCCGACTCCAAAACCAAATCCACCAGATGTGGGGCATGATTTGAGATAACAATGGCCGAGTATTCTGACTTCATCACCGAAGGGAGAAGCAACCTATCCACCAGAAAAAAGTCGATCTTGGAGTGAACCTTTTACACTGGGGAGAAGAACGAGAATGCTTTACCCTCCCACCCCACCTGGGTGCGTAAACCTCCCAGGATATGCCCCCCCCCCCATCTGTTCCATAAACACTAACAGTGTTTTCTCCACCCCAAGAGCGCCAACGATTTTGGCCGAGAATGGTCCAACATCCGAACAAGCACTCAATTAAAATCACGTCCAAAAATCAGTTGTTGTGTATCCAAATCTGAAATGGAAGCCAACAGCTTCCTAATAAATGCTGTGTCGCCCCAGTTCGGGGTATATACTTTAATTAATACCACCAGTGCACCTGCCAAAGACACTGTGACCATCACATACCCACTATAGGACTCCGCCACAACCTTGTCTGCTGAAAAAATAATCCGTTTATTGGTTAGAATTGCCACCCCCCTGAGCCCTACCATCGAAACCCGAGCGAAAGATCTGACCCACCCACTCCTTCTGCAACCTGGTTTGATCCCTCACCCAGAAATGAATCTCCTGCAAAACCGCCACATCAGCCTCAGATTCTTTAGGTGACAGAAAACTCTCGACATTTTTACTGGGCCCCCCCAATCCCTGTACATTCCATGTGACCAACTGAATGGGAGCCTCCCCCCCCCACCCTCCCCCTCAACCCAGAGTCAGCCATTTCCACCGTGAAGGATTATCAAACGCCTGCTCGGAGGATGTCAGTCCAAAGCCACCAAACCAACCCAAAAGGTAAAACAAAGAAAAACCCCTGGTCACCGTCAGACAGCTTACCCTTCCCCCTCCCCGGAACCAAACCCCACCCAAACATCTATATTGATTACATTCCAAAGAACATTCCAGCCTCCTGACCAACCCCCAAAAAACAAAAACACTTGGCTCATTGAATCACAGAAAACTGGTCCAAAAGGCCGCAGCCCCTTCCCCTACCCCGCTTTCGTTCACTAGCTAAAAATTTAGTGCTGGCGAGGTAGCCCCTACCTAGAGCAGGAAAAGAGAAAGAAACACCCCCACTCCTCCCGGCTACAAAAATACAACAAAATTCAACAACTCTACCAAGAGCAAGGTCTCACCCAGAGCCATATATTTCCAAAGGAAATAATTACTGCCTTAAACAATATCCCTCAGAACAGTTAACCTCCACCCCCAACCATGCAACTTACACAAAACAATCCCACCCCAACACAAAAACAAAGAAATAACCACAAATATATACAAAATACCCCCAAACTCCTTCCGATAAACAACCATAACAAGTCCACACAGAACCTTTTTAACTTAATCGCAGTCCATGCTCTGTAACAAAAACCTCAGCCTCCTCCGAAGTGTCAGACTTGACTTGAAGATAACCCGCAGTCTCACCGGGTTTACCGCTCCAAACCTCACTCCACTCTTGTACAAAGCCGCTTTGGCCTTATTAAAGGCTGCCCGCTTCTTCGCAAGCTCCACTCTGAATTCCTGGTAGATTCTAATGAGGCTCCCTTCCCATTGTGAATCACGATTCTCCTTGGTTCAGTTCAGGACCTGCTTCTCCTGGAAGCTGTGAAATCTGGCGATAACTTCTCGTGCTGGCCCATCCGCCTGAGGCTTCTGCCGGAATGTTCAATGGGCCCTGTCCAACTCTTGAAGGGATGCCAGTACACCCTCCCCCACCATCTTAGTGAACATTTGCAAAAAATAGGCAGTAGGAATTGGGCGACCCACACCCTCCGAGCACCCCACGACTCTGAGGTTTTATCTCCTCGACCGACTTTCCAGGTCATCCACTTTAGCTCTCAGATTCTTATTCTTCTCCGCCTCACCGAGATCTCGGCCTCCAGTGAGGCAACTTGGTACCCGTG
Source organism: Scyliorhinus torazame (assembly GCF_047496885.1). Lineage (NCBI taxonomy): Eukaryota > Metazoa > Chordata > Chondrichthyes > Carcharhiniformes > Scyliorhinidae > Scyliorhinus > Scyliorhinus torazame. Next base: position 360,480,441 of record NC_092707.1, on the reverse strand, counting down.
CCTCGTTGAGCCGCCTCCACCCCCTTCCAGACCTCTCCACGCTCCTTCACAGTTTCCAAAGTCCGCTCCAACATTTCGCAGACAGGACCCAACGCCTCCACAATCGATATCAAACATCACTTTCCATTGCCTCTCAAAATGCTTTTCAAATTGCTTTCCAAATTCAGTCGCCAGTGTCCCAGTTAATATGTCTGCCGTGATCGTGGTGGCCGCCGTCACTGCCATCTTCCCTGTTGAGGCTCCACGCGAAGCCTCCGAGCCGGTTGAAGAATTTCCACCCGCAGACTACTTAGTTGTAGCCTTTTTGACATACCTCTACACTAGAGCCCTTCTACTTTCTCTTGAGTAGAGTTTGCCCACCAAAAAAAACGTTTTCGCTGGAGCAGAGAAGATTGAGGGGCAGCCGGATCGAGGCGAACAAGATTATCTGGGGCATGGACAGGTTGGATAGTGAACAGTTGTTTTCCTTAGTTGAAGGGCCAGTTATGATGGGGACACAAGGTTAAGGGCAGGTGGTTGAGGGGAAATTTGAGAAAAACTTTTTTACCCTCTATCTCTATCTTTACCCTGCACCCCATCAAGCTATAGGGATAAACAACTTGGGGTTCAAGGAGGCAGGGGGAATAAATGTTTGGATGTTTATCATCCGTCCAGCATGTGCTGGGGGGGGGGACAGAAATGAAGAGGAAGGGCGGCACAGTGGTTAGTTAGCTCCGTTGCCTCACAGCGCCAGGGACCCGGGTTCGATTCCGACCTTGGGTGACCGTCTCCGTGGAGTTTGTATATTCTTCCCATGTCTGCGTGGGTTTCCTTCCACAGTCCAGGATGTGCAGTTTGGGCGAATTGGCCGTGCTAAATTGCCCCTTTTTTGTCCATCGGTTAGAGAGGATTACGGGGTTTGGTCCTACTTAGGGTGTTTCAGAAGGTCGGTGCAGACTCGATGGGCCGAATGGCCTCCTTCTGCACTGTAGGGATTCTATTCTATTCTACCCGGAAGGTGGTGACAGTCTGGAATGCACTGCCTGGGAGGGTGATAGAGGCGGGTTGCCTCACATCCTTTAAAAAGTACCTGGCGGGGGCAGCATGTGGTGCAGTGGTTAGCACTGGGACTGTGGCGCTGAGGACCTGGGTTCGAATCCCAGTCCTGGGTCACTGCCCGTGTGGAGTTTGCACATTCTCCCCATGTCTGCGTGAGTTTCACCCCCACAATCCAAAGATGTGCAGGTTAGGTGGACTGGCCATGCTAAATTGCCCCTTAATTGGAAAAACAAATATTTGGGTAAAAAAAGTCCCTGGCACGTCATAACATTCAAGGCTGTGGCCCAAGTGTCAGCAAATGGGATTAGGTAGGCAGATCAGGGCCTTTCGTGCATTGGCGCAGACATGAAGGGCCTCTTTTGTGCTGTATTATTTTTTGATTCTATGCTCTGATGGGAGGATGAAGAGCTGGTCACTAGTGGAATCATAGAACCTCTACAGTGCTGAAGGAGGCCATTTGGCCAACTGAGACTGCACCGACTCTCTAAAAGAGCAGCACACCGGGCCATTGATGTTCTCTTTGTGGTTCCAGTTTCTGAAGTTCAAATTCTCTTTCCCTATCCCTTTCTTCCTTTGCTATTTATTCCATTTCTACTTTAAGCTTCCTCCTTTCCATTCCCTTTTGAAAAGCCCTCTCTTTCAACTTTTCTCTTGCCATTGTCAGTCTCTCCTTTTCTTTAATTTCCGATTTTTCACTTCTATTTGTAATTGAATTCTAGCTAATTCCAATGAATCTGCCTGTGTCTCTGGACAATTTGATTGTTGAGCTATGGTCTGTATTGTCTCTACTTTCCTCACCCTTTTAGATAAGGTTAACTGTAGCTTCTCTGCCAAACCTAAACGTTTCGTTTTAGTCTCCTTTGTAAACCAACCCGAGTAATCGTTTCCACACCCAGGAAAATGTTTGCAACTGAAAGAGCCATCTCCAGTCACTCCCTATTTTAACCTCAAAACCCAAAAGAATTAAATCATTCCACACATGCTCACTGTCTTTAGGTTCAATAACCCCAAGCTAAACTAAGAATTATACTTAAGATCCCGGTAAAGAGCCCCCAATTTTATTACAATCATATACCAACCCCCAACAGTGGCTAGGATACTGGAGCGAAACCCCAATATTTCATTGATTTCGTAAGACTGTGCGAAAAGAATATTTCGCGCCAGGAGTGATTGCATGAAGAAATAGGGATTTGGTATTTTAGAACAAAACTTTATTATTAACACAATATTACTCTTTAACAACACGTCCGAAAATAGCTTACGATTACCCCTTAAACGATACTACTCAATGCCATACCTCTTAATTCCTATTTCTATTTCCAATTCGACAACAAGAAAAATAAATCTACAGCTCTCCCATCCAACATCCCAATGCACAGAGTAATACTTGCTTTCCAGAACAGATTTGACTCCTGTTGGAACTCCTGCAGACTCTGGCTGGATGTCTTAAAATAGCTGTTTCAACTGGTTTGTTTCAGCTTCTTCCCTTGTCCTCTGACAAGTCTGCACTGCTTTAAATACTATTAGTCTTTTTTTAACTCTCCTACTGAGAGGGAAAACTATCTTTCTTGTGGTTTAACAGGTTAGCCAGATCAGAACTCAACTCAAAAGCTTTCTCAAAGTGTCTAAATACCTTAGCTCCACCCAGCAATGACATCATCTCCCCAAGCTGAAAACAAATGAACTCCCCAGGCTGAAAACACATTAGCTCCCCAGGGACTCCCGTTAGTCAAACAGCAGTGCATCAGCCCAGGTGTTTTACTTTGGTCAATTTCACCTCTGGCTCCTAAAAACTTTCAGTTCTTGCAAAAGAAGGTTATTTTAAAAACATGACTGTTGCAGTCAAACACACTCTAACCCAGGCTGTTAATCCTCAACGAGCCAAATGTTTATCATCCAATTTATTCAAAATCCTGTATTCACCACACACTGCACTTTCAGTGCAACAACATGTCCTAAGTCCATATTCCGAACTGCTTTTCATCTGATCTGTTAGCTTTTCAAAGTTATTGATCAACATTTGCTGATTTACTGCTTTCAAACAAGTTAGCTGATTTTTCTTCTCAGTAGTCTGGGGGTTCCGGGGGTTCAGAGTCCAATCATAGCATTCCTGCTTCTGCCAACTGAGATAACGGCTAATTCAGTGCAGGCAGGAATATGCCTGAAAACTCTCAGCAGACTAACCATTCCACTGGTTCAGTTTCACAGTGATTATTGCATTTGCCCCATCTCCAAATTTGTTGGGGGGAGGGGGGGAAGCAACTAAATTTATATTTTGCTGTCTGTATCTTTTGTTAAGTGAAATGGAAATAGATTTAGTGTCATAAATATGTTGAATCCCCAATACCTATTTGGTCAACAAAATCTAAGTGACTTTTGAAATTTACCCATTATAACCGAAGGATTTCGCAGATCATCTCTCTCAAATTCTGGTGGCAACATCTTCCATTTGTACAAAAGTGTTTGGGTCCTGATGATCATTTGAGCTTTTGATGCTCCGAAATGTGTCACCAAAGGATCTTATTTAAAAGAGGACCCAAAGGGTAATGGTCGATGGCTGCCCTTGCAATTGGAAAGTGCCCGGTGTTGGGACCCTTACTGTATGTGTTCTATATTAAAGATTTGGACGTGAACGTGGGGAGCATGATTGGAAAATTTGCAGACTACACAGATTGGTTGAGTGGTGGACAGTGTAGTGGATAGCTACAATTTCTCAGAGTTATATAGATGGATTGGTGGAGTGGGGTGGGTGATAAAGTGGCAGGTGGAATTTAACACACAGAAGTGTGATGTCATGCATTTAGGGAGGTCAAACCGTTTTAGTGAATACACTATAAATGGGAATATACGAAGAGGGGTAAATGAAGTGAGAGATCTTGGTGTACAGGTACATAGGTCCCTTAAGGCGGCAATTCAAGTAAACAAGGTTGTTAAGAAAGCATATGGAATGCTCTCCTTCTTTAGCAGACGGATAGAATAGAAAATTAAGGATCTAATGCTGGAATTGTGTAAAACACTGGTGAGGCCGCAACTGGAGTATTATGTGCAATTCTGGTCACCCGGGAAGACGTAAATGCTCTGGAGAGAGTGTAGAGGAGGTTTACAAGAATGTTGCCATGGCTAGAAAAGTGTGGCTATGAGGAGAGATTGGATAGGTTGGGGTTATTTTCCTTGGAACAAAGAAGGCTGAGGGGTGACTTGGTGACTTAATTGAGGTGTACAAAATTATGACGGGAGGAGATAGAGTGGACAGGATAAAATTGTTTACCTTGGTGGAGAATTCTAGAACCGGGGTCATAGATTCAAGGTAAGTGGCAGACGGTGTAGAGGGTACATGAGGAAGAGCTTTTTTATGCAGAGGGTAGTGGGAGTCTGTAATTTGCTGCCCGAGTTGGTGGTGGAGGCTGCTCTCTTTTAAGAAGTACTTGGACCTATACCTTCAGTGCTCTAAGCTACAGGACTATTGACCGGGTGCAGGAAGGTGGGATTAGAAGGGGCACCTGGGTGTCATCGGGCTGGCATGGACAAGGCGGGCCGAATAGACTCCTTCTGTGGGCTGTAGCCTTTCTATGATTTTAACAGCTCAAAAGGTAAACTTAAATTTATAGTTGGTATCATGAACTCAAGGGCGGCACGGCGGCGCATTGGTTAGCACTGCTGCCTACGGGGCTGAGGACCCAGGTTTGATCCCGGTCCCAGATCACTCTGTGTGGAGTTTGCACCTTCTCCCCGTGTCTGCATGCGTTTCACCCCCACAATCCAAAAGATGTACAGGTTAGGTGGATTAGTCATGCTAAATTGCCGCTTAATTAGGAAAAAAAATAGTTGGGTACTCTAAATTTTTTTAACAGTATCATGAATTCAAAACTGTTAGAATCCTTACAGGTAAAAAATAAACTATTTGATTTGAGTAGGAATGATTAATTCGAATTTGCTAAAATTCGGGTGGGATATTTTTCCTTTCTGAGGCAATGAATCCACAGTGGACCCCTTAAACCTTTTAATCGTATGCAGATTTGTTTCAATTCATTTTAAAGGAAGTAGAAAAATAGAAAATTTCATGTTCTTACTCATTTTTTTACCGATTGGCAAACTCTCACACGTGCACATAGGGTTTTCCACATTCAGCGACCACCTACCTTAGCAGATTTCGGAGCTCTTTGTTATTGTAATATATCACTCTCTACCTCACCACGGAAACCTGCATCATGGACAATGAACTGTTTCTTCTCTTTTCCTTCTCAGCGGAGATGTTGCTCCGTAAATTGACTGTGTTTCAGGACTAATAGGCAAACAGTTTATTTTCCTGTGTGCAACATCTGCCGTGTTTTCTTGTTTCCAATACTTACTCTAATCTGTTTGCAATGTCTTTATTCATACTTCAGTGGTGAATGCAAATTACCATAAACATGTGACTTTAATCTCCTGTAATTGCCATTAACTCCTCGAGTTCGAACATCCCTATTTATGCCACCAACTTTGTGGTGATATGAAAATATTCATGTTTGGAGCATTTTAAATCCTCAAGATAAGAACTAGGGTGGGTTTCTGCCTTCTCAGTGAGAATGTCACACACGTGCACTGAACTACGTTAGACCCTGTACTTCAAAATGGGCTGGAGCATACTGAGTAACATTTTGCTGTTATTTTGCCTCTAATTTTAAATCCCCAAACTTGCAAGACTTGCTGTTTCCTCCTTTTGAAAGGCTGTTTAGAGACTAAGAATCTGAACAAAAGTAATTTTGAATATTTTGAACAATTATTGCTTTCACATTTATTGAAGCTGATATTGGTGGGTCTCGACCTGTTGTTCCCCTCCTTCCCCAGCAGCTTCCTGCTGCCTGCAGCCTGCCGCAGTTGTAAAGTACGATATGGAGGGTGAGTAAAGTACAATATGGAGGGAATCATGCAATGGTTATAGTGGGCAAGGAGGCCATTTGTCTCGTTGTGCCATGCTCGCTCTCTGCATGAACAGCTCAGCCATCCATCCCACTCTCTCTTCCTTCTGCTCATCGCAGCCCTGCAATTATTTTCTTTTTGGGTGGTTACCTTTTGAAAACCCTAATTGTTTCTGCCTCAGGCAGTGCATCCTGGATCCTAACTAATGCCGTGTTTTTCCTCATGTCCCCCATTGATTCTTTTGCCAATCACCTTAAATCAGTGCCATCTGGTTCTTGACCCTTCTGCCAGGGAGAAGTGTTTCTCTCGGTCTGGCTCCATCATGATTTTGAACACTTCCATCAAATCTACTCTCAACATTATCTAAGGAGAACAACCCAGTCTATGCACATAACTGAACTCCCTTCCCTGGAATTACCCTCTTTTAAAGTCGTCACATCCTTCCTAAAGTGGGGTGTCCAGAATTCATAGAATCCCTACAGTGCAGAAGGAGGCCAAGCAGCCCATTGAGTCTGCACTGACCCTTCGAATGAGCACTCTGCCCATTTGCAAGTGTCCACCCCTACCTAATCCCCGTAATCCCATAACCTAAACTGCACATCCCTGGACATTAAGGGGCAATTTATCCTGGCCAATCCACCTAACCCACACATCTTTGGACTGTGGGAGGAAACCGGAGCACCCGGAGTAAACCCACACAGACACGGGGAGAACGTGCAAACTCCACACAGACAGTCACCCGAGGCCGGAATTGAACCCGGGTCCCTGGTACTGTGAGGCAGCAGTGTTAACCGCTGTGCCACCGTGCGCACAATACTTCAGTTGAGACCAAATCAAGGTTCTATAAAGGTTCGTCATAGCATATTGGCTTTTGTACCCCATGCTTCTATTTATGAAGCCCAGGATCCTATCTGCCTTATTAACTATCTTTGCAACCTACCCCGACACCTTCAATAACTTATATACATATGAAAGGCGATCATGAACACTTGGTACTGTATTGTGCTTGCCACATCCTGGCAAAGAGTTAGGACAAAAGGCTTTGATCCCTCTGTTTCCTCATGCCCCTTGATGCCTTAAGGAAATCTATTTCCTTTTTAAGCATGTTCAGTGACTTGGCCTCCACAGGCTTCTGTGGTAGGTAACCCACAGTTTTACCACCCTCTGAGTGAAGAGGTTTCTCTTCATCTCCATCCTAAATGGCCTACCCCATAATCTGAGACTGATACCCCTTGTTCTATAACCCCCAGCCAGAGGGAGCATCTTCCTTGCACCCAGTCTGTCTAGCCCTGTCAGAATTTAAAATGTTTCAATGAGGTCACCTCTCATTCTTCTAAACTCCAATAACACAGGCCTGCTCGACCCAATCGTTCCTCGTACGACAATCCTGCCATCCCAGAAATCAGTCTGGTGAAACTTCACTGCGCTGCCTCTATGGCAAGTATATCCTTTCTCAGGTAAAGAGACCAAAACTGCACACACAACTCCAGGTGTGGTCTCATCAAGGCCGCGTACAGATGCAGTAACATGTCTTTACTCCTGTACTCAAATCGTCTTGTAATGAAGGCCAACATACTATTTGCCTTCCCAACTATTTGCTGCACCTCCAGGCTTATTGTCAGTGACTGGAGTGCAAGGTCACCCAGGTCACTTTGTACGTTAACACTTCCCAATCTACCACCATTTAAATAATACTCTTCCATTCTGTTTTCCTATCAAAGTGGGTGACTTCACACTTGTCCTCGTTGTACACGGTAGCACAGTGGGTAGCACTGTTGCTTCACAGCTCCAGGATCCCAGGTTCGATTCCCGGCTTGGGCCACTGTCTGTGCAGAGTCTGCATGTTCTCCCCGTGTCTGCGTGGGTTTCTTCTGGGTGCTCCAGTTTCCTCCCACAAGTCCCGAAAGATGTGCTTGTTGGGTAATTTGGACATTCTGAATTCTCCCACTGTGTACCCGAACAGGTGCCGGAATGTGGCGACTAGGGGCTTTTCACAATAACTTCATTGCAGTGTTAATGTAAGCCTACTTGTGGCAATAAAGATTATTATTATACTGCATCTGTCATGTGTTTACCCACCCCCTTAACTTGTCTAAATCACCTTGAAGCCACTTTACATCGTCCTCACCCCAATCTCAATTCCACCTCATTTGTGTCGTCGGCAATCTTGGAAATATTACATTTGGTTCCCTCATCCAAATCATTGATATATATTGTGAGTGGTAAGCCCTGTAGCACCCCACCAGTCACTGCCTGCCACTCCCAAAATGACCTATTCATTCCTACTCTCTGTTTCCTAGCTACGAACCAATTCTTTAATCTATGCCATCACATCTCCTTAAAATTTATTTTACATAACCTAATTTTGCAGGAATCAAACTTTACACTGTTGGTACTTAATTTAATCCAGTGCTGTGCTATTAAATATGTCCTTCCACATCCTCAAAGTTCTACTGTCACTTGCCTTGAGCTCCCACTGTTATACTGCCACCTCGAAGTTGCAGAAACACTTCACGTCAGTAGCATATTAGGATATGGACTCTGCGACTAACAGCTTCATTGTTCACATAATTCAAATTAAACTAAACCAAGGGGAAACCATTAATCACATTACCACAGCATCAATTATTGACAGTACATTTAATCACTTGCAAATCCAATTCTTGAATTCTTCATTAGGAAGCATCAAAGTTACAATAAGTTAGTCAATCAGTTTGGTTAGGATACCCAATATTAGCAAACTAACAGAATCACAGAATGATACAACACAGAAGATGCCCTTCGGCCCATCGAGTCTGCACCAATGCATGAAAAACATCTGACCTGCCAGGAATTGGCCCACAGCCTCGAATGTTATGACGTGCCAAGTGCTCATCCAGGTACTTTTTAAAGGATATGAGGCATCTCGCCTCTATCACCCTCCCAGGCAGGGCATTCCAGACTGCCACCACCCTCTGGGTAAAAAGGTTTTTCCTCCAATCCCCTTTAAACCTCCTTCCCTTGATCTTGAACTTGTGTCCCATAATAACTGACCCTTGAACTAAGGGGAACAGCAGCTCCTAACCATCCTGTCCTTGCCCCTCTTGTACACCTAGATCAGGTCATCCCTCAGTCTTCTCTGCTCCATCGAAAACAATCTAAGCCTATTCAACTTCTCTTCGTAAATTAAATGTTCCACCCCAGGCAACATCCTGGTGAATCACCTTGCCACTGCAGCCCCTCCAGTGCAATCACATCTTTCTTATAATGTGGTGACCAGAATTGCATACAGTACTCCAGCTGTGGCCTCACCAAAGTTCTATACAACTCCAACATGACCTCCCTGCTTTTGTAATCTATGCCTCGATTGATAAAGGCAAGTGTCCCTTGTGCCTTTTTCACCACGCTATTAACCTGCCCGACTGCCTTCAGAAACCTATGGACAAACACGCCAATGTCTCTTTGTTCTTTGGAACCTAGACCATAAGACATAGGAGCAGAATTAGGCCATTCGGTCCATCGAGTCTGCTCTGCCATTCAATCATGGCTGACATGTTCCTCGTGCCATTCTCCTGCCGTCTTCCCATAACCCCTGATCCCCTCGTTAATCAACTCCCCAGAGTCAGGCCATTCATTGAATACTTCCTTGTCCCATTACATCTTCCAAAGTGTAACACCTCACACTTTTCAGGGTTAAATTCCATTTGCCACTTTTCTGCCCATTTGATCATTCTGTCTATATCTTCCTGTAACCCAAGACACTCAACGTCACTGTTTTTTAAAAAAATGCATTTTGTTACAAACATGTATCAAAATAGGTTACAGCAAATAAACGCCCCATAACTCATACTTTATCTTCTTTAACTGCAGGCAGTTGTACAGGTCACCTAACCAAACCGCTACTCCTGGTGGCGATGCCGACTGCCACTCCAGCAAAATTTGCTGCCGTGCAATCAGAGAGGCAAAGGTCACGACATCAGCCTTTCTCCTCGCCATGAGCTCCGGCTTCTCTGAGACCCCAAATATCGCCACCAAAGGGTCGGGTCCACCTCCTCCTCCTGGCTAAGACCGCGAACACTCCCGCCCAGAATCTTTGCAACCCCAAAGCATGTGAACCTCACTGTTAACCACCCGCCCAATCGTTGTGTCATCCGCAAACTTACTGATCCTACCCCCCACATAGTCATTTATGCACAAAAAGGTAGCCAGCACAGATCACTGTGGCATCCCACTGGACACTGGCTTCTAGCAACTAAAGCAGCCGCCAGTCATCACCCTCTGATTCCTATGACAAAGCCAATTTTGAATCCACTGTAGCAAGTTACCCTGTATCCCATGGGCATTGTAATTGGGTCACTATGCGTGTGATGTTTGGACTTGGCGTATAAAATAAACGCCTGACTTGGAGGGTGCATTGTATTTTCATAGTGGATGAGCATATTTTGCCAAGAACCATGCTACCTTCAGAGTTGAGAATGACATTTAAATTAATTTCTCAGATTTTTTAAAAAAAGAACCCAGTTTATTGTGTAATCCTGGTGCCATTTAAGGCCCAGTGCAAAAACATTTGTACAACACAAAGGCCTGACTTGGCGTTGATTGGTCAAATTCACTTATTGTACAAAATGAGAACTTTTTAGTTTACCTCGATGAAGGAAATAGACCTCACAGTGATAGATTTTTATTCCTCCTGTGCATCACCATTATCCTAAAGTGTATCTGAGAGTTGACCTCAATCTTTGACTTCTGTGACCACCCTCCTTAATAATGGAACTAATTGTACTGTGGAAGAACATGCATTTATTATTATTATAGTCATTACTTTATATGATTCGTTCTGGTTTGTTTTGGATACTTTACTAGCTCTTTATTGCATATTTAAGGTACATTAGAGTAGGAAAGTACTTTTTAAAAGTTTCAATAAGTGCCATAATTAATTTGTCAAATATGGCCCTCAAAGTGCTGATATAATCAGTTACGTGGATCTTGGTGTGATCCGTGTAAAACATTAGCTTAGTTCTTGCAATCATGGTTTCAATATTTTAATGTCCAATTGGGCTGCCTCTACATCCATTTGGAAAAATATTTGCAACGCCAGTCTTCTATAATCATTTACAGTTAAGAGGGATAATTCTAGGGTTTTCACTTCAGTTTAGGGGAATAATTCTTGGCTATCCACTTCGGAGAATAAATTCAAGAGCACTTGCCAAGGGACCTGGACATGTTAGTCACATGTTAATCTTACTCAAAGCAAGTGTGTGTGTGTGTGTATGTGAGAGAGAGAGAAAGAATGAATAAAGCCTCTTCCATTTGTAGACACACCTGCCCATTTTCTGCTTGAACTAATCTGACCTTGTTACATCTGTTGCTGTCAAAATTATTTCTTTAACTAATCTAGATAGGTATGTAACTCTACAGAAAACAATCACCTTAATTATAAATTTGTTGTTTAGCACTTAAAGGTTGTGCTGTCAGAAATTTCTCCCGTTTAAGAATATTTTCGAAGAAGGTTTGAGAAAATAAATTACTGTATTAAAGAGCTGTGCTGGGTCCAAAGCTGTCTTTCTTATTAACCAGACTTCCCAGTAAGCAATGGCACCTCAATCTGTTCCTTGCAGGTGTGAGGAAATCTCGATTTCTAATCGAATTTGTATATCTTTAAGGCAGATCCTTACTCAAAACAGAATCTGAACTGAGGATGGAATTCAAAGGGAAGCAGAAAAGGTAAACATGGAAATGACACTGAACACCCTTGTTTCCAAGAAAACCAAAAACCCAAGTGAGGTTGGCAGGACTTTGGTGAAAGATATAAAAGGACACCAATCAGTCCACGCTGTGCAGCAAAAGCTGTGATCAAGTAGCTGAAGAATGGGCTAGATCCAGAAACTGAGATTAGGGAAAAGAACAAATAAGCTGCTGGAGCTGTTTCTGTTGCTTGAAGATAACAATGGCAGATCTTTGCAAAGGTCTAGACCAAGTTGGGCAGACGGGCAATTTGTGGTGAAGATTGTGTCCATGTAGGTTGGTATGGTGCTGCAATGGTTAGCACTGCTGCCTCATGGCACCGAGTACCCAGGTTCGATCCTGGCCCCGTGGAGTTTGCACATTGTCTGCGTGTGTCCACAACCCAAAGATGTGCCGGGTAGGTGAATTGGCCATGCTAAAAATTGCCCCTTAAGTGGAAAAAAAAATTTGGTACTCTAAATGTTTTTTTTATTTGTGCCCACGGAACTCCGCTTGGTTGTGCACAGCTGTCAGCTGGGGATCAGACTATGCCCTCGAAGGAGGAGTTGAAAATCCTCATGAGAACAGACTTTGAAGGACCTTATGAATCCCTATGATAACTAACATGTGAGTGGACTCTGAGCCTATATGTACCATCTTTTTCGGTTGTATTTGCCTTTAATGTTTATTTGTAAGTTATATTTAACCATAGTTAGCCTGTTAACTCATGCTTAACCCGTGTTAATTTTGGATGTTAGAGTATAAGATAGATAGTATTTAGTGTTTGCTTTGTTGACTCTTGTATGATAATTCGGTTTGAAACCGATGAAGCTTGCGGCTTTATTCTCTGAGTAAATACGTGGGGTGTTGAATTTCAGCTGCGTTTTTAAGAAAGGTTACTGGCCTCCACTGAGATCGTAACACAGGCAAGATACCCCTGTGGACAGAAATGTTAAAGTATTAGGTCTTTATTTATTATTTTATCAGCTCTGCGGTCCTGCCACATACGGTTATGAATGATAGTGGACAATTTAACAACTCGCTGGAGGAAGAGGCTCCACAAATATCCCATTCCTCGATGATAGTGGAGCACAGCAGATCAGTGCAAAAGATGAGGCTGAAGAATATGCTGCAATCTCCAGCCAGAAGTGCCGAGTGGATGATCCATCCCAGCCTCCTCTGGAGGGCACCAACATCACAGATGTCAGTCTTCAGCCAATTTGATTCACTCCATGTGATATCAAGAAATGGCTGATGACAGACGATATTGCAAAGTTTATGGGCCCTGACAATATTCTGACTTCACTATTGAAAACTTGTATTCCAGAATTGCTACGCCCCTAGCCAAGCTGTTCCAGTCCAGCTACCACACTGGCACTTACCCGACGATGTGAAAATTTGCCCAGGTATGCCCTGTACACAAGAATCAGGACAAATCCAACTCAGCCAATTACCACGCACCAGTAAATCATCAGTAAAGTGGCGAAAGGGGTCATCGACAATGTTATCAACTGGCACTTACTGAACAATAATAACCTGTTCACTGATTCTCGGTTTGGGTTGGATCAGGGCCACTCCGCTCTTGACCTCATTACAGCCTTGGTTCAAACATGGACAAAAAAGCTGAATTTCAGACGTGAGATGAGAATGACTGCTCTTGATGTCAAGGCTGCATTTGACGGGGCAGCACAGTGGCGCAGTGGGTTAGCACTGCGGCCTCACGGCACCGAGGTCCCAGGTTCGATCCCGGCTCTGGGTCACTCTCTGTGTGGAGTTTGCACATTTTCCCTGTGTTTGCGTGGGTTTCGCCCCCACAACCCAAAAATGTGCAGGTGAGGTGGATTGGCCACTCTAAATTGCCCTTTAAATCGAAAAAATGAATTGGGTACTCTAAATTTTTTTTTTTTTAAAAGGCTGCATTTGACCGAGTATAGCATCAAGGAGCCCGAGCAAAACTGGGTCGATGGGAATCGGGAGAAACTCTGTGCCAGGTGGAGTCATATCTAACAAAAAGCAAGACGGTTGTGGCTGTTGGAAGTCAATCATCTCAGCTGCAGGGCATCACTGCAAGAGTTCCTCAGGATAGTGTTCTAGGCCCAACCATCTTCAGCTGCTTTAGCAATGACCTTTCTTCCATCATTAGGTCAGAAGTGAGGATATTCGCTGATGAGTGCATGATGTTCAGCAGCATTGTAACCCCTTAGATACTGAAACAGTCCATGTCCAAATGCAACAGGATCTGGACAATATGCAGGCTTGGGCTGGCAAGTGGCAAGTAACATTCATATCATAAAAGTGCCGGGCAGTGACCATCTCCAACAAGAGAGAATCAAACCATCGCCCCATGACATTCAATGGCATTACCATCGCCAAAACCCCCACTATCAACACCCTGGTGGGGGTTCCCATTGGCCAGAAACTTAAGATGTGCAGGTCAGGTGAATTGTCCACGCCAAACTGCCCCTTAGCTGGGGTTACGGCGATAGGGTGGGGAATGGGCCTAGATAGAGTGCTCTTTCAGAGAGTCGGTGCTGACTCTATGGGCCAAATGGCCACCTTCTCCACTGGAGGGATTCTAGGATTCTTTGATAACTGAACTAGCCATACAAGTGTCATGGCTAAAAGAGCAGGTCAGAGATTAGGAATCCTGCAGTGAGTAACTTACCTACTGCCTTCCCAAAGCCTGTCCACAATCTTAAAAGCCACAAGTCGAGAGTTTGATGGAATATTCTGCCTGGATGGGTGCAGCTCCAACAACACTCCAGCAAACAGCAGTCCACTTGATTGGCGCCCCATCCACAAACATTTGCTTCCTCCACCACTGACGCACAGTGGCAGCAGTGTGTACCATCTACAAGATGCACTGCAGGAAGGCACCAAGGCCCTTTAGACAGCACCTTCCAAACCCACAACCACTGCCATCTAGAAGGACAAAGGCAGCAGATACATGGGGGCACCCCTACCTGGAAGTTCCCCTCCAAGCCACACATTATCCTGACTTGGAAATACATTGCCGTTCGTGCACTGTCATCGGGTCAAAATCCTGGAACTCCCTCCCAAACAACAAAGTGGATGAACCTGCACCAAATGGACTGCTACGGTTCAAGAAGTCAGCTCACCACCATCTTCTCAAGGGCACTTGGAGTGGGCAATGAATGCTAGCCCAGCCAGTGAAGCCCACATCCCTTGAATTCATTTTTTTTCAAATTCTTTATTTAGCTGGCAAGATCGAGCCAGTTTTAGGGACCTGTGTTAGAATTGATCTTGTAGGGGCAGCACGGTGGCGCAGTGGGTTAGCCCTGATGTCTCACGGCGCCGAGGTCCCAGGTTCGATCCCGGCTCTGGGTCAGAGTCCATGTGGAGTTTGCACATTCTCCCCGTGTTTGCGTGGGTTTCGCCCCCACAACCCAAAGATGTGCAGGGTAGGTGGATTGGCCACGCTAAATTGCCCCTTAATTGGAAAAAAAAATGAATTGGGTACTCTAAATTTATTTTTTTTAAATAATTGATCTTGTTCTCCATCTACATTAATCATTTGCAGAAATTATCACAAATCAGCAGAATGATACCTGGACTCCCGAGAGTTAAATTACGTGGAGACATTTCACAAACTGGGTGTTGTCGTCCCTGGATGTTAGAAGGTTAAAGGGTTATTTGATCAAAATGTTAAGGAGAACTGATAGGACGAATAGAAACTGCTTCAAATAATTGGGCTGCCTAGGAATAGGGGACATTGCTTAAAAGTTGAGATTGAATACTGGAATGAAAGGCTGACGGAAGATTGGAACTCGCTTCTAAAAATAGCGGGGTCAATTATTAATTTTAAATCTGAGGTGCTAAGTTTTTGTTCACCGAGGGTGTTACAAAATGTGGGGTGAAGGCAAGTATGTAGAGTTCGGTTGAAGATCAGCCATGATTTCATTCAACAGCAGAACAGACTTAATGGGCTAAATGACCTACTCCTGTACCTCTAATATACTGAGGCGACTTTCTACCAGTGTTTTGAAGGCAGAAAGAACAGAAACACTATTGAGGCAGTTAAGGTTCCCTTACTTGAAGGATGCCAGTGAACCAGTTGGGTTTTTACTACAGCCTATGATTGTTAATTGGCACCCAACAAAATTTGACTTGTCTCAATCTAATTTCTAGCACTACGTTGCCCCAAATGTAAATCACTAAAACAAAAACAAAATATTAGAAATGTGCAGCATGTCAGTCCGCTTCTGTGAAGCGAAAAGATAACATCCAGGTTATAATAGTTCAGATAAGGAGCTTGTGTCTGGAATGATGATCTGTAACCGACATGCTTTAGGTTGTACTTTTCCAGCATTTTCTTTTAAAATTTAGTTGTATTCTTTATGTTGCAATCTCGTGCTAATTTGGCCATCTTGGTGGAATTAGAAATGCAAACATACCACCCACTGTGCATTTGGGATTGTTTTGCTGCCATCAGAATCATAGAATCATAGAATTTACAGTGCAGAAGGAGGCCGTTCAGCCCACTGGGTCTGCACCGGCCCTTGGAAAGAGCACCCTACTTAATCCCATGCCTCCACCCTATCCCCTTTACCCCTGTAACCCAGTAACTCCACCTAACCTTTTGGACACTAAGGGCAATTTAGAATGGCCAATCCACCTAACCTGCACATCTTTGGACTGTGGGAGGAAACCAGATGCATGGGGCATGATACTTGATCTGGATCTGCTTGATACTGATGCTGGGTACCTGAAATGGGAAATTGTTTTCTCCCTTAGTACCAACATCTTGAGGAAAAATGTATTGATGTGTGCTACCCACACTTACCCTGAAGGTGGATTATTATGTGCAATGGACTTTCATGCTGCATGAAAAACATACAAAATGCCATTTACAGCAGCTCGCTAAAATAGGGTCCTTCTTAACCTATGAGCCTACACTAAATTTGTCACAGAAAATCTTTTGTTGTGCTTATAAAATAGCAATAATGGAGGGTACATGTTATTTATTCCAAGTTATTATATGTTCTGTAATTCTTGTGTAACCCCATAAGCCTTGATGGGAAGAGATGGTGTTTATATTTGTGCAACTGTAGCAGGTTCTGTGGGTCCGATAGGATGGAAGAGAGAGGTCCCACTGAGGTTCTTCTATAATGCCTATAATGGTTCAGAAAAGGTTGCATGGATAGTTCCAGAAATCCTGTTGAAAAAAGGTTGTAATTACAACAATTACAGACTAGTCAGCAGTAAAGCTTCTAGAAAGTTATTTGGGATAAAATTGGTAGTGGGCTGATCGCGAAGAGCCAGCATGGATTTCTAAAGGATTGGATATTGTGTTTAACTAACTTGCTAGAATTCTTTGAGCAGATAACAAAAAGGGTCGATGAGGGTAATGCTGTTGATGTGTTGTTCATGGACCTTCTGAAGGGATTAGTTACAGTGTCACAGTACAGACCTCTGAGAGGAGCTGTAGCTTATGGAAAAAAGAGAAAGTAGCAACATGGATACAAAATTGTTCAATAATAGGATGCAGAGAGTAATGGTCAATGGATATTTTTGGGCTGGAGGGAAGTTTGTAGTGGAATTTCCCAAGGGTCAGTATTGGAACCCTTGCTTTTCCTGATATACATTAATGATCTAGATGTTGGTGTGCAGGGGACAGTTTCAAATTTTGCGATGACACCAAATGTGGCAGCATTGTAAACTGAAGAGGACGGTGTAGAACTTAAAAAGGACATAGGCAAGTTGGTAGAGTGGGCAGATAGGTGGCAGATGAAGTTCAATGCAGAGAAGTGTGAGGTGATGCATTTTAGTAGGGAAAACACAGAGAGACAAGATGAAAAAAAGGGGTAAAATTCTTAAATGAGGTGCAGGAGCAGAGGAATCTGGGTACATATGTGCAAAAATCATTGAAGGTGGCAGGACAGGTTGGAGCGAGCAGTTAGTAAAGCATATGGTATTCTGAACTTTATTAATAGCGGCATAGAGTAAAAAGGCAAGGAGGTTATGCTGAACTTATACAAGACATGAGTTAGATCTCAGCTGGAGTATTGCGTACAGTTCAGGGCACAACACTACAGGAAAGATGTGAACAGAGAGAGTGCAGGAGAGGTTTACAAGAATGGTTCCAGGGATAAGGGGCGGGATTCTACCATTCGGCGGCAGAGTGGCCGCGCCGTCAGAAACACCGTTGCGTTTCACGATGGTGTGAATGGGCCGCTGGGAGTACCGATTCTGGCCCCTACAGGGGGCCAGCACGGCGCTGGAGCGGTTCACATCGCTCCAGCCTCCCATCCCGGCGCGAACTGTGCGCCGCGTCAACACGAGCGTGCACGGTGGCCTCCCTCAACGTGCCGGCCTCGATGCAACATGGCACGGGAGCTCAGGGGCCGGCGCGTAAGAAAATAGGCCCGAGGAGCGAGAGGCCGGCCCGCCGATCGGTGGGCCCCATTCGCGGGCCTGGCCCCATTGGAGGCACCCCCCCGGGATCGGAGCCCCCCTCCCATGCGCCGGCGCCAATGGTGCCGATTCTCCGCTCCGTGGAGAATTGCGTGCCGGCGTCGGGGCGGCGTGGCCCGGTTGCGGGGATTCTCCGGCCTTGGCCCGGGGCTGGGAGAATCCCGCCCAAGAAATTTCACTTATGAGGATAGACTTGAGAGGTTGGGATTGTTCTCCTTGGAGAAAGGAAGGTTAAGAGGAGATTTGATAGAGGTGCTCAAAATCCTGAGGGGGCTGGACAGAGACTGTTACCCCTTGTAAAAGGAGCACAAGGGCACAGATTTAAAGAGATTTGTAAATGAAGCAAATGTGATGTGAGAAAAAAACCTTCCACACAACCAGTGGTTCAGGTCTGGTGGAGGCAGATTCAATCGAGGATTCAAGAGGGCATTGGATGATTATTTGAATAGGAACAATGTGCAGGGGTACAGAGTGAGGCAAGGGAAATGGCACTAAGTCATGATGCTCGTTTGGAGAGCCAGTGCAGACACGATGGGCCAAATGGCCTCCTACTCCGCCTCAACAATTTTGTGATAGTATGGATGAGAACTATGTTACTAATACATCAGTCATTGCCTAAGAATGGCAACAATGAGAAATGTGAATGCTGAGAATACACAGCAACTAGAAGTGCAATATGGGTCGCAATTTAGATTGTTTCAGATTTCTGAGCAAATGCCAAAGCTTCTGTCAGCAATCGCAATTACGGTATTTTTATCTGTCTAATCTTCGAAGAGTATGCACCAGTTTTTGTTTTTCTCTGACCATAACATTCCCCCCCCCCCCCCCCCCCCCCCCCCCACCCCCAGCCAAACTCAACAACCGCTGATTCTTGTTTTTCTGTCACGTCATTATCCTTGTACACTGAAGTACTTCCCTAACGCTCTATTTATCTATTGAGATTAGAGAAACTCACTTATGTTGTGAAACCTACCTTATGATTGCTGTTTAATAATGCAGAATGGAGCTTCGTGTAGAAAACGAGGTGTGTGTAAAAGAATTACATTTTGATTGCTCTTGATATCTTTCCAAGCCTAATTTGCTTTTGATTGGATCTGCATCCAGACGAGAAATATTGATGTAACCAGTATGTGTGTAAGGCTGTGCTGAATTTTGTTTCTTGACCTCGTCATTCATTTTCTTTTGACTGGTGTTTTGTATTTGTTTTTGCCTGCTTGTCTCTCCAAATAACCTTTGACAGCGTAAGAAAAGATAGCATAATAATATATACAATACAGCGAATAACCCTGTAACTCTCCTGAAAATGCAGCCTAGTTATTCTTTTCTTTGCGCTGCATGATCGATAACTTAAAATCATTGACATGAAAAGCTATCACGTGACTGATTAAATGCACTCAATGCTGTCATGGTGACCTCTAAACAACAGAACAACCAATTTCACAAGGTAAGGCTGTGCCATTGTAGTTTTGTTAATGAACTACCCCCTTCTTAAAAAGTTTAATTTTATCTATTACCTAATACAAAGGCATGTGTGTGTTAAAAGCATCAGTTTAAAATTTTTGGTGTCTTTTGCAGATAACCCCTTTTATATTGCAGAATTTGTATCCCTAGAAAAGAGAAGACTTAGGGGTGACCTGTCACTTGGTGAATATGTTATGCAGAATATTAATCGATAATGTCATTAGCTGAACATACATATACCATTGCTGAGCAAAGGACATTGACCTACAACAGCTTCTATGTTGCATTTGCGAAGGACACAAAGTGTTTTATGGCCCCACATTTTTTTCTGAGATGTCTGCCAATGGCTATGTTAAATCCAGATTGAAACCAGAGAGATCACATGATTCATCACTTGGGTTTAAAAGAGACACTGGATTTGAACTAACAGGAAGAGAGACTGCCACAGGGACAGAAGGGTCAACAGCCTTACCCTATCTATCAACAAAGCTGAGCTGTTTATGATTTGAAGTCCCACCAGAAGTCCTCATTGCTGCAAATCAAGAGTTCCTACAAGAGGATTCCAAATCAACCCCACTATCCCGAAGACAAAAGATAATCAACTGTCCACAACTACTGCTCCAGTAAGAAACCTCGGTACCAGTAGCTATGGTGGAAAGTGGCCCTTTAGCTGTAAACAAGCAGCCGACAATCCGCAAATCGCTTTTTTTCTGATTTAACTTTTTACTTGGCCAAGTTTTAAGATGTGATACTCTAAAGTTTTATCTGTTTTCGTCCATGCTTGGGGGTTGTCTGTGTGTGTTTTTACATTAGTTGAAAGTTGGATACATTCATACATCGTACGCTCAAATCGTGGCGGGGAAAATAGGCAGGTTATCATTTCCAGCCACCAGCATTATTACTGCTGGAAGAGTCTTGACTTGATGGTTGATTCTCTACCCTTTTTGGAAGCACTTGCATTGTTGCCAAACTTGGGACTGCTGTTGCTTGCAATATGGTGATGTAGAGAACATCAGTGTACCATCTGTGTAATAGAAAGCCTTGCAATAAAAAAAAAGTACTTTTATCCTACTGGTGAAATTCTAGCTGTGCTTTTGGATACTTCAATGAATCATTCTAGAGAGGGAAATATTTGGTTCTGATGATGCACCTTTTATTCCCCTTATCTAAGGGGTTGATCTAGTAAGTTGCCTTATATTGCTGCTCCACTGAGTTTGTGCCATTCCTTACTAAGTTCCACACTATGAAATACATATTTCTTCAGCTTGTCTTTCTACAACCTCTATATGCTTGTATCTCACTAAAGGTCTCTATGTGTAAGATAAGCGTTGCAATCATAAACTGCTAATGTGTGCCTTAAGAGATTAGATAAGAATGTGTCACACCTGTGAATAATTGCTCTTCCCAAACTCCTCTTAGAGAGTACTGGACATATTGTTCCATCTAAAACTTTTAGATGAGTGAAAGTGCAAGTGACTGTAGAAGGTGGATCAATCCAGAAAATGAGAACAAACTGTGCCTCTGCTAGTGCCAAACTACCTTTATCCTCTAAAACGTTGCTTTTATGCTGCGATTACAAGCAATTTGCTTTTGAAAAAAAAGTATTTCATTGTCTGCAAAGGAAGAACTTGCATTTATAAGGTTTTTGCATCCTTTACAGCAAAGTCACACAATGCCATGTGAGATAATTAACCAATGAATCTGTTTCTGTTGGTTGAGGGAGAAATGTTGGCTGGGACAACAAGAGAATTCCCTGATGCCATGCGATCAATTTCCATTGGTTTAACTTCCAAAAGTAGGCATCTCCAGCCAAGCGTAACTCCCACCTGCACCTCCGCGTCAGCCTGGATTATATGCCCGAGTTCTGATTCAATGACAAGAGTGCTATCAGTTAAATTGAATCACTCCATTATGAATGGATACCAACAACATGGTACTATTCCTGTAGAGATTATACCTTCCTCTGCCATTTCCCACCATTTCAATTTCTCACCTGTATGGAAATAGAGTCTGAATGTACTTACCTTATGCAGACTCCACAACATGAAGATTAATCAATGTAATTACTGGTTGAAGTAATAGTGCCTCCCTTTCACTGGAGGCTAGTGGATTGGTGCCAGTTTGCATGTGACTGGAGAGGGGCATGATCCATGCATACATATATCCTGAGAATGTCGCTTGAAGAAATGTTTGGATGCTCATGTTACTGCAGTGATGTCAGAGTGTGGGTGGAGCTGAACTCTGGTTCTGCTTTTTAGTTTCACTTTGAGAAAAACTTGGGTGTGTCTCTGTCTTTTTGGTTTCGTTTTTCAGTGTGTTGCAGCTGAAGTCAGCCAAAGCAGCTGTATTGTTGAGCTCTTTGCCATGAGGACTATCTCTTAATCATTTGGTGATGTTTTCAGTATTGAATGTAAACCCTGATGTGCTTCTGTTTAAAGGTTTGTTAAGTCTTCTGGGTGAAAAGGACAGCATACAGATTACTTAGTGTTGTATTCTTTGGGGGGTGTATTTGATTTACTGGTTGCTAAGATGTTCACTGTTTGTTTTAGAAATGTTAACTTGAGTTCATAGAATAAACATTGTTTTACTTTAAAAAACACTTTTCCATTTCTGAAGTACCACACTTGTAGAGTGGGCCGTGTGCTCCCCATACCACAATCTATTAAAAGTTGTGGGTCAGGTGAACTCCATGATACACTTTGGGGTTCTCTAAACCTTGGCCCATAACAATTGGGGGCTCGAGGGGGATAAAAGTCTATCTATTGGATTGGCTTAGTGAACTTAAAGACAGTGAGGGGTCAGCATATTGTGGGTGCTTTTCAGGTGTGGGATTTTAGTTTAAGTGGAGAGTGTGTTGTGGACAATGGCTCTTTCAGAGGCTCAGAAGTTTTTGGGGGTGGAGACGGTCACACGCAGTACCTTACGGACAGAGACGAAAAGCAGACTGTTCGATTTGACAAAAACATTGCAGTTAACATTACCTGACAAAATGCAAAAAGATGAGGTAATTATGGTGGTGGCGAAACATTTAAAGTTGCCTGAGATACAGTTTGACTCATTGGAAATGGCAAAAATTCAGTTGCAAATTAAACAAATGGAACATGAGAAAGAATTAAAGCAGCTTGAATACGAAAGAGAGAGAGCGGTAAAAGAAAGAGAGAGAGAGGAAAAAGAAAAGGACAGAGAAGAAAGGAGAAAAGAAAGAATAGCCCTAGCAGAACAAAAAGAACGAGAAAGGGAGATACAGATCAGGGAAAAAGATAAAGAGAGAGAGTTTGAACTTCAGAAAATGGCCATGAAATATGACAGTCAGTTAAAATTGGCAAACGTAAAGGGTAAAGTATAGTTGGATGATAGTGATGAGGATAGTGAGAAAGAGCGTCAAAGCCGAAGGCTTGGTGGGAATCTATTTAAATATGTCCAAGCATTGTCAAGGTTTGATGAGAAGGAGGTGGAAGCCTTTTTCATTTCATTTGAGAAGGTAGCTAAACAAATGAAATGGCCACAGGACATGTGGGTATTATTGATTCAAACAAAGCTGGTCGGTAGAGCTAGTGAAGTGTTTGCATCACTACCGGAGGAGGTATCTGGGACGTATGAGGAGGTGAAAAAATCCATCTTAGGTACATATGAACTAGTGCCTGAAGCTTACAGACATAGGTTTAGAAATTTAAGGAAAGAATTTGGTCAAACATACATGGAGTTTGAAAGGCTCAGAGTAATTTTGATAGGTGGATAAGGGCTTTGAAAATAGACCAAACGTATGAAGCTCTCCGAGAAATTATGCTTTTGGAGGAGTTTGAAAATTCAATTCCTGATGTAGTGAGAATTCATGTGGAAGAGCAGAGGGTTAAAACTGTGAGATTAGCAGCAGAAATGGCAGATGATTATGAATTAGTTCATAAATCAAAGTTTGATTTCCGACACCAGTTTCAGCCTGTGAGGGATAGAAACTGGGGACATGAGAAATACTCAAGTGGTAGAGGTAAAGGTGATCTGCTGGGAGATAATAAGGAGAGTGTACCTCAGATTTTTTTTTAAATCCAGGAGGGTGGAAAAGACATGAAAAGTTTCAAATGTTTTCACTGTAATAAACTAGGCCATGTAAAGTCACAGTGTTAGTGGTTGAAGAAAAGAACTGGGAAGGCTGAGGTAAAACAGGATAAGAAGTGGGGTTCGCTAGAGTGGTGAAGGAAAGCCCAAGTGAATCGAAGGAGTTGCAAAAGATTGTACAGACTGTTCAAGAGGTGATTGATAAGAAGATACCAGATGTCTTTAAAGAATTTACTTGTGGGTAAAGTTTACTCATGTGTATCAGGAGGAGTGGGTAAAGAAGTCAAAATTTTAAGAGATACGGGAGCTAGTCAATCTATAATGGTAAGAGATGAGGAGTTATGTAGTTTGGAAAGAATGTTGCCAGAAAAGGTGGTAATATGTGGAATTCAGGGGGAGAGGAGGAGCGTTCCATTATATAAGGTAAGGTTGGAAAGTCCAGTGAAGAGTGGTGAAGTGGTAGTAGGAGTATTAGAGAAATTATCTTGTCCAGGAATATAGTTTATCTTGGGTAATGATATAGCTGGATCGCAAGTGGGAGTGATGCCTACTGTAGTTGATAAGCCAGTGGAAAATCAGACAACTGAAGTGTTGAAGGACGAATATCCTGGGATTTTTCCGGATTGTGTAGTAACGAGGTCGCAAAGTCACAGGTTAAGACAAGAGGAGAAATCAAAGAGTGAAGATGAAGTTGAAGTGCAATTATCAGAAACGATTTTTGATCAGATGGTTGAAAAAGAACAAGAACAGGTGGAGGATGAGGCGGATATTTTTAATTCCGGAAAATTGGCGAAGTTACAACAAAAAGATATAGAAATAAAACAGATGTATCAGAAAGCATAAACGGAAGAGGAATCTGAGTGTATACCAGAGTGTTATTACCGTAAGAGTGATGTCTTGATGAGAAAATGGAGACCTTTACATATGCAGGCAGATGAAAAGTGGGCAGAAGTTCATCAAGTAGTATTGCCGGTAGGGTATAGAAAGGAGGTGTTGCGAGTTGCACATGAGTTACCAGTGGGAGGTCATTTGGGGAGAAGGAAACCTCAAGCTAAAATCCAGAAATATTTTTATTGGCCTGGACTATGTAAAGATGTAGTTAAATTTTGTCAATCATGTCACACATGTCAAGTGATAGGGAAACCTCAAGCAGTGATAAAACCAGCGCCCTTAATACCCATTCCAGCATTTGAGGAACCTTTTACAGGGATCCAAATTGATTCTGTAGGACCGCTTCCTAAAACAATAAGTGGGAATCAATATCTTTTGACTATAATGGATGTGTCTACTAGGTTTCCACAGGCCACTCCAGTACGTAATATTACAGCTAAAAAGATTGCGATGGGGTTACTTAAATTCTTTACTAGATATGGGTTACCCACAGAAATACAATCGGATCAAGGATCAAATTTTACCTCAAAGTTATTCAAATAAGTTATGGCTAGCTTAGGAATAAAACAATTTAAATCAACTGCGTACCATCCAGATTCGCAGGGAGCGTTAGAAAGGTGGCATCAGACATTAAAGACAATGTTGAGGGCCTATTGAGTCCTATTGCACCTAATGAGTCAACCAAATTTAGTCCTTTTGAACTAATTTTTGGTCATTAGGTAAGAGGACCACTTAAATTGATTAAGGAAAAATTGGTGAGTGAGAAGTCGGAAATTACATTATTAGATTACGTGTCAAATGTTAGGGAACGATTAAATAGAGCAGGTGAATTGGCTAGACAACATTTGAAAGTTGCACAAAATGTGATGAAACGGGTCGCGGACAGGAAATCCAAAGTTCGTAGTTTTGCCAGTGGAGATAAAGTTTTTAGTGTTGTTACCAGTGGTAGGTGAACCTTTAAAAGCTAGGTTTTGTGGACCTTATCAGATTGAAAGGAAATTAAGTGAGGTGAATTATGTGGTAAAAACACCAGATAGAAGGAAGACTCATCGAGTGTGTCATGTGAATATGCTTAAAAGGTACTTTGAAAGGGAAGGAGAGAAAAAGGAGGAGGTTTTAATGATTCTAACTCAAAGTAATGAACCAAATCCAGATGACTGTGAATTTGACATACCACAAATTAAATTGGAAAATGAGGATGTTCTTAAAAATTTGGATAAATTGTTGAGTTATCTTCCAGAGGAAAAACAAACTGAACTGAAAGAGTTATTGACATCACATGGGCAAGTTTGTGGAGCTAAATTGGGAAGTACTAAAATGGCTATACATGATGTAGATGTGGGAAATGCTGTTCCAATCAAACAACATCCATATAGACTTCATCCTTTAAAATTGGCACAGGTTAACAAAGAGATTGAGAGTATGCTTAAAAATGGCATAATTGAAGTGGGTTGCAGCCAATGGAGCTCACCCATAGTGATGGTACCTAAACCAGACAGTACCCAACGGTTGTGTGTGGACTATAAAAGGTTAATGCAGTTACACGAATGGACTCTTATCCTATCCCACGTTTGGAGGATTGCATTGACAAAGTGGGACAATCAACTTTTATTTCCAAATTGGATTTACTTAAAGGTTACTGGCAGGTACCTTTATCCGGAAGGGCGAAGGAGATTTCAGCTTTTGTGACTCCAGATGGTATACATCAATTCAAAGTTATGCCATTTGGCATGAAAAACGCCCCAGCCACATTTCAACGGTTAACTAACAGTCGTTTCAGGATTACCCAATTGTGTGGTACACATCGACGATCTGGTAATTTTCTGCCAGACATGGAAAGACCAGTTAAAACATCTGATGGAGTTATTCGATCGACTTCAGCAGGCGGGTTTGATGATAAACCTAGCCAAAAGTGAATTTGCAAAAGCCCAAGTCACTTTCCTTGAGCAGTTTTCGATACCCTCAAGACAAAGGGAAATAATGCGATTTCTTGGCATGAGTGGATTTGATCCAACATTTGTGAAAAAGTTTTGTAGCATGGTTGCTCCACCGATGAACTCGCTGAAGAAATGTCAAAAATTTCAATGGACAGTGGACTTTCAACAGGCATTTGACGGCCTGAAAGCTGTGATAACCAATGTCCTGTGTTGTAGAATTACAGGGGACTCTGTGATCAGATTGAATTAAAGTATCTGACTTTAAAGAGAAATGCTGAGGCGTAGAGCAATGGACGGATCGTGCAGAGACCTTGTTGTTCAAAGAGACTGTCAATCGAGAAGGAGTTTCGGTTGGAGGAAGAAGAACAAAAAAAAATGGACTATTATTAGACCTGTTTGCGTGTGTTGTTTTTTTTCAACGATAGAGTATATTTACTGTGTGCATTTCTTAAAGGATGGTGAAAAGGTGAAAAATGAAACCATGAAGTTGATGGTTTATTTATTTTCTTGGTGGGAGGTGTCATGAGAATGTCGCTTTAAGAAATGTTTGGCTGCTCATGTTACTACTGTGATGCCAGAGTCTGGGAGGAGCTGAGCTCTCGTTCTGCTTTTTAGTTTCACTTTGAGAAAAACTTGGGTGTGTCTCTGTCTTTTTGGTTTCGTTTTTCAGTGTGTTGCAGCTGAAGTCAGCCAAAGCAGCTGTATTGTTGAGCTCTCTGCCTTGAAGGACTATCCCTTAATCATTCAGTATTGAATGTAAATCCTGATGTGCTTCTGTTTAAAGGTTTGTTAAGTCTTCTGGGTGAAAAGGACAGCATACATACTTAGTGTTGTATTCTTTTGGGGGGTGTATTTGATTTACTGGTTGCTAAGATAACTGGTTTTAGAAAGGTTAACTTGAGTTCATAGAATAAACATTGTTTTGCTTTAAAAAATACTTGTCCATTTCTGAAGTACCACACTTGTAGAGTGGGCCGTGTGCACCCCACACCACAATCTATTAAAAGTTGTGGGTCAGGTGAACTCCATGATACACTTTGGGGTTCTCTAAACACATCACACATAATAAGTGCTTTGGTATTGTTCTAACCCGTATGAGTATAGAATGACAGCACGAATAATGGTACTTTGCACTGCAGCAAAATTCAGAAAAAATACTTATGACATGGTTCAGAAATGTCTCAAAATGCTTCATGTAAGTAGAAAGACTGATATTACGTGACACTGGCATCTACCTAACAATGTGGAAAATTTCCCAGCTTTCGCCTTTCCCTAAAAAGCAGGACACATACAATTCAGCAACGTACTGCCCCATCAATCATTTGCAAGGTGATGGGATGGGTCATTGAAAGTGCCATCAAGTGGCACTTCAGCAACAACTCAGTTTAGATATTGCCGGGGCCACTCAGCTCCAGACCTCATTACAGCTTGGCCCAATGTGGACAAAAGAGCTGGATTCCAGATGTGAGATGAGAATGACTGCCTTTGTCATCAAGGTAGTATTTGACTGAGTGAAGCATCAAGGAGCCCGAGCAAAATTGAGGTCAGTGGGAATCGGGGGCGGGAGGGGTGGGGGAGGATGCTTTACTGATCGGAGTTAGAAGAAGAAGTTAAAGGAAGTTGGGTGTAGGCTTATCATCTCCACCCCAGGACAGTTGATCCTCATGGTAGTATGCTCGGTCAAAGTTGCTCCAGTTGCTTCATCAATGATCTTCAGTCCGTTATAAGGTCAGAAGACAAGATGTTTGCTGATGATTGCACAATGTTCAATACCATTCCTCAGTTACTGAAGATGTCCATGTCTATATGTAGCAAAACCTGGAGAACATTTGGCTGATAAGTGGCCAGTAATTTTCATGCCACACTTGTTTCAGGCAATTATTACCTCCAATAGAGAGAATCTAACTATCGCTCTATGACATTCAATGGTATTACAATGCTGAATCACATACCATTAACATCCTTGGAGTTACCATTGACCAGAAACTTAAATGGGCCAACCATATAAATACTGTGGCTACAATAGCAGCTCAGAGGTTGGGAATTCTGTGGTTTGTAACTCACCTCCTTACTCCCCAAAACCTATCCACGATCTACAAGGCACAGGTCAGGAATGTACTGAAAAACGCCTTGCTTGCCTGGACAAGTTTATTTCCAACAGCACTCAAAAAAGCTTGACATTCAGGTCAAAGTAGCCCACTTGATTGGCACCTCACCCCCTACCTTAAATAATCCATCTGTCCATCACCAGTACATTGTGGCAGCAGTGTGTACCATCTATAAGATGTACTGCAGCAATTTGCCAAGGCTTTTTTAACAGCATCTTCCAAATCCATGACTGTTGCTACCAAGAAGTGGACCTCATACGCTGCAGGAAAGGATGTCCCGAAGCGTGGTACATTGGCGAGACCATGCAGACGCTGCGACAACGAATTAACGGACATCGTGCGACAATCACCAGCCAGGAATGTTCCCTTCCAGTCGGGGAACACTTCAGCAGTCAAGGGCATTCAGCCTCTGATCTCCGGGTAAGCGTTTTCCAAGGCGGCCTTCAGGATGCGCAACAACGCAGAATCGCCGAGTAGAAGCTTATAGCCAAGTTTCACACACATGAGTGCGGCCTCAACCGGAACCTGGGATTCATGTCGCATTACATTCATCCCCCACCATCTGGCCTGCAAAATCCTACCAACTGTTCTGGCTTGACACAATTCACACCTCTTTAACCTGGGGTTACCCCATCTCTGGATCTGTAAAGATTTAATCACCTACTAATGCTCGCATTCCAAACATTGTCTGGCATCTTTGAATCTGTCTATATATATGTTTCTGGAACATACCTGAGGAAGGAGCAGCGCTCCGAAAGCTAGTGACATCGGAACAAACCTGTTGGACTTTAACCTGGTGTTGTAAAACTTCTTACTGTCCTCCCAAGAAGAACAAGGGTAGCAGATGCATGAGAACACCATCACCTGCAAGTCCCCTTCCAAGTCATGCACCACCCTGGCTTGGAATTATACCACTGTTTCTTGACTGTGGCTGGGTCAATATTCTGGAATGTCCTTCCCAACAGCACCGTGAATGATCTACACCACGGACTGCAGTGGTTCAAGGGGGCAGCTGGACTACCACCTCAGGACAATTAGGCATGGGCAATAAATGCTGGCATTGTCAGTAATGCTCATATCCCAAGAATGAATAAGAAAAAGCATGGCAACTATACTGTACACAGCAAGTTCCCACAAATGTTCGTGAAATGAATGACCAGTTGATCTGCTTCATTGATGTTATTTTAGAGAGAATGTTGTACATGAATCTAGAACGACTCTCTGCTGCTGTTTCAGTAATGCCTTGGGATCCTTAATTCCTCCCTGAACCACTGGATCACGCAGCTACCAGTTTAACATATCCAAAATAGGGAATTTCCAACAATACAGTGCCCCCCCCCCAT
This sequence comes from Scyliorhinus torazame, assembly GCF_047496885.1. Lineage (NCBI taxonomy): Eukaryota > Metazoa > Chordata > Chondrichthyes > Carcharhiniformes > Scyliorhinidae > Scyliorhinus > Scyliorhinus torazame. Next base: position 360,450,573 of record NC_092707.1, on the reverse strand, counting down.
CAGCATGACAACAGTGGAGAGGTTTCACGAGCACAGTGTTCCAAGCTTATTTTAGTCACCAAGCAATTGGTGATTTTTGTTTGCAATATTCCTTAAGTCGATATTTGACTAACTTGTTTCCCCCTCAAACTTCTTTCCTCCGATTGTTTTCCTTTCTTTTTGATAGAAGTCACACTTGGCCTATGGCAGCAGTCATACACTAGTATCTCACTCGAGTGGCCATTTGAACAAAGAACAAAGAAAAGTACAGCACAGGAATAGGCCCCTTGGCCCTCCAAGCCTGTACCGACCATGCTGCCCAACTAAACTACAATCTTCTACACTTCCTGGGTCCATATCCCTCTATTCCCATCCTATTCATCTATTTGTCAAGATGCCCCTTAAATGTCACTATCATCCCTGCTATCGCCATCGCCTCCTCTGGCAACAAGTTCCAGGCACCCACTACCCTCTGTGTAAAAAAGCTTGCCTTGTACATCTCCTCTAAACCTTGCCCCTCGCACCTTAAACCTATGCCCCCTAGTAATTGACCCCTCTACCCTGGGAAAAAGCCTCTGACTATCCACTCTGTCTATGCCCCTCATAATTTTGTAGACCTATTGTGATAATTTTGTGAACTATTGTATAAGCTCACAATGATAGTCATAGCTTCTCTATCAATTGAAAGCCAAGGGATAATTTGAGTCAATGCACTTGGAGAACTAGAATTTCAACTCTTAGCTTTTCGTTGAGAGCCATGCTTAAACTGTGAATCACTAAATCAACTGGAAGTGTTTGATTTCAGCTCATGTCTCTGAAGAGACATGTTTCTAATCCAACTACTTAGACCACTCTGTCCTACACTGCCAAAACAATGCACTTTAATAACCCTTTTTCTTTTTTTTCTGTATATTTGTCTTGTCTTTTTTAAAATAAATATCCTTGAGGTACTGGGCTGGATGAGTTACTGAGGTGACATTACAGGAAAACAGAGTTAACATCAGCAATTGTGTCATTTCAATTGTGTATGTTAATTCAGCTCCTTCACATTGTCACGAACCCCTGGAAGCCATTTTCCTTCTGAAATTGTCAGCATTTACTACACCGACAGAAATATTTAAAAGTTGATGGATTAAAAATTGTAGTGCACTTCTCTTTGGTCGGCTTCTTCCCTCCATTTGTATTAGGTCACAATTTCAAGGTGGTATCTTCTCTTATGTGAACAGTGAATTTTGGATGATTATCTATCATCTAACATTCTAACCTGCAGTCACTGGAAAGGAATTATGAACCCAGGGACGGGGCAGGGGGCTTGGGGAGACGGTAGCACAGTGGTTTAAGGACCAGTAAAGCAGAGGCCCAGGATAATGAGCTGGAGACATGGGTTCAAATCCCATCACAGCAAATGGTGGAATTTAAATTCAGTTAATTAATTTTTTTTTAATTGAAATGGCCGAGCAAGCCACTCAGTTCAAGGGTAATTAGGGATGGGCAAAACATGCTGGCCTAGCCATGTGACACCCAAATCCCATGAAAGAGTAAAAGAGAAACTCTCCCTAACTCTAATTACATTCTCATATTGAGCAGAGAGGATGTTATAGTTAGACTCGACCTGCGCCTGTGCATTTACTCACTTTGTTTTTTGGAGAGAATGTTTAACAGTGAGTACTGATGAATTATTGGTTTGAAGCAGTTACTGAAACCCGGGGTGTGAGTGAGCTGAATTAGCAGACCCAACTGGCGCTGAGTCATTGAGCTTATGGCTGTGTCTCTCAATGTTAATTCAATTCTATTGCGCCATCAATAACTTCCCCAAGCTAGCACCACTGATATCATCAGTGCTGGCTAGACAGAAATATTTGAACATTGTCCGAAATGGATAGCACGGAAGAAAGGTTGATTGTTTGTATATCTGTTTAATTTTTCCTTTCAGAAGAGGTAGCAAAGGTGAGTTTGATTTAAAGTTAAATAATTGCACTAAGGCATTTGTTCATCATGTTTTGATTACTTTTTAATTAACTTGACCCTACTAATTTCCAAGGTGGAGCGTGTGAAATTGGACCCGGGTCCCCAGAAGGCCATATTCGGGGTGTCGGACCAGCCAGGGTTGGAAACGGGAGCGGAGGCAGATATCATAGCCTTCGCCTCGTTGATCGCCCGAAGGCGGATCCTGCTGGGATGGAGAGCAGCCTCTCTACCCAGTGCCCTGGCGTGGCGGGGGGACCTGTTGGAATACTTGACCCTTGAGAAGGTTAAGGTCGAACTGAGGGGAAGCTCGGAGGGGTTCTACAAGTCATGTGCACTATTTATTATGCACTTTCAAGAACTGGATAACATCGAACATTAGTTGGGGGGGTGGGTGGGGGGTGGGGGTGGGGGGGGGGGGAGGGGGGCTGTGTAGATTAAGGGTGACTTTGGGTAATCCCTGATTCCTTTTTGTCATTTGTTTATGTAAACATGTGGGCTGAGGTTTGGGGGTTGGTGGGCGGATGGGATCGTTGTTATTATGGGGATTGACATATCTTGCTGATTATTGTTTATTGTTGATGGGTGTAAATGTGGGAGAAAATGTGGAAAAGAAGGAGAATACAAAATTTTTTTTTTTTTAAAACTAAGGAGCTGGTCATTGACTTCAGAAAGTGGAGTGTTGTACACAACCCTGTCTACATCAATGATGCTGAGGTGGAGATGGTTGACAGTTTCAAATTCCAAGGTGTAAACATCAGCAACAATCTGTCCTGGTCCACCCAGGTCGATGCTATGACCAAGAAAGCACAACAGTGCCTATACGTCCTCAGGAAACAAAGGAAATTCGGCATGTCCACATTAACTCTTACCAATTTCTACAGATGCACCATAGAAAGCATCCTATCAGGCTGCATCACAGCTTGTTATGGCAACTGCTTAACCCAAGACCGTAAGGAACTATCGAGTCGTGAACACAGCCCAGTCCATCATACGAACCTGCCTCCTACCCATTGACTCTATCTACAACTCCTGTTGCCTTGGGAAAGAGGGCAGCATAATCAAAGACCCCTCCCACCCGTGTTATTCTCTCTTCCAACCTTTTCCATCGTGCAGAAGACAAAAGTCTGAGAACACGCACTACTAACAGAATCAAAAATTTGGTTCCAGCTCCATCTACAAGTTTGCTGACGATACAACCATAATGGGCCGGATCTTGAATAACGACGAGTCAGAGTACAGGAGAGAGATAGAGAACCTAGTGGAGTGGTGCAGCAACAACAATCTCTTCCTTAATGTCAGCAAAACTAAAGAGCTGGTCATTGACTTCCGAAAGCAAAGTACTGTACACACCCCTGTCAGCATCAACGGGGCCGAGGTGGAGATGGTTCGCAGTTTCAAATTCCTAGGGGTACACCTCCACAAATCTGTCCTGGTCCACCCACGTCGATGCTGCTACCAAGAAAGCACAACAGCGGCTATACTTCCTCAGGAAACTAAGGATATTCTGCATGTCCACATGAACTCTGACCAACTTTTACAGATGCACCATAGAAAGCATCCTACTTGCTGCATCACAGCCTGGTATGGAAACTGCTCGGCCCAAGACTGCAAGAAACTTCAGAATCGTGAACACAGCCCAGTCCATCACACAAACCTGCCTCCCATCCATTGACTCCATCTACACCTCCCGCTGTCTGGGGAAAGCGGGCAGCATAATCAAAGATCCCTCCCACCCGGCTTACTCAGTCTTCCAACTACTTCCATTGGGCAGGAGATACAAAAGTCTGAGAACACGCACGAACAGACTCAAAAACAGCTTGTCCTCATTGTTACCGGACTCCTAAACTCCTCTTATGGACTGACCTCATTAATACTATACCCTGAATACTTCATCCGATGCCGGTGTTATGTAGTTACATTGTGCACCTTGTGTTGCCCTATTATGTATTTTCTTTTATTTCCTTTTCTTTTCATGTACTTAATGATCTGCTGAGATGCTCGCAGCAAGATACTCTTCACTGTACTTGGTACACGTGACAAATCTAAATCTAAAATCTGTTGATTCCCTTATTTCCCATTTCTTTTGCTTAGTTGTTATTTTTGCTCCATGGATATTTATGGACATATACCTTTAAGTCGAGCAGAGGAATTGAGGAACTCAGAAGTGGAAAGTAGTGCACTGTGCTATTGGAGATATAGATTTTGAATGGAAGAACTCAGACTTTCTGGCACCTGAGAGATCAGAGGGATTCTGGTTAATTGGTTGGCTAGTGGCCAATGGAATGGCCAAATACTGTTCTGCCCGGCAACAGACAGTGATTGGGTCCTGCCAGTGGGATGCTTTTAGAAGACCCAGGAAGAGGAGACTGAGAGTGAAGGCCTATCCTAAAAGAATCAAACTGTAAGATGTCCATCTGAAACAGAGACTTTTATCCTTTTACATTTCATATTTTTTTTTTTACACCCCTCTTTCCCCTCTGCTTGTCTGTCTTGTGTGTATATAGAGGGTGGGGTGAGTTAAAGAGTGGGGGGAGTGCTTAGGAATTAGATAATAGTTAACCAGTTGTACTTGTTGCTTATTTAATTATGTTATTATCATTAATAAAAATTAATTGTGTTTACATTTACAAACCTGGTGACTGTAGTTATTTGGAGGCAATGATCAAAGACTTTAGGTATTTTCTAAGAATTAAAAGTTAATTTTAATTGTGTTGCGACTCCGGGTCAAGTAGCGCTGGAATTGACCGCGCACTCGCCCAGGGTGTTATAACAATGCAAAGTCAAATAATTTCTGCTTTTGCACTGTTCCAGACAAAATGATTCCACAGTGCAGAAGTAGGCCAATCGACCCATCGAGTCTGTACTGAACCTCTGAAAGAGCACCGGGACTCGGCCTACCTCCCGCCCCATCCCCATCACCCCTGACAGTGTGAGACAGCAGTTATAACCATTATGCCACCCACATAAATGTACACTAGATCCACCAACGACCGACTGCAGCAACTTTATAAAATAAATAGAACAGTTCTGCTGCCTCAGAGGTGCCGGTGGTTAGCCTCTCTTAAACACTCCTGATGCAGATTATTACGAAATAATGGGGAGATGGTGACGTCGTGGTAATGTCACTGAACTGGTAGAGCGGCACGGTAGCACAGAGGTTAGCACTGTTGCTTCACAGCGCCAGGGTCCCAGGTTTGATTCCCGGACTTGGTCACTGTTGGTGGGGAGCCTGCACATTCTCCTTGTGTCTGTGTGGGTTTCCTCCGGGTGCTCCAGTTTCTTCCCACAAGTCCCGAAAGACATGCTGTTAGGTAATTTGAACATTCTGAATTCTCCCTCTTTGTACCCGAACAGGCGCCGGATTGTGGCGCCTCGGGGCTTTTCGCAGTAACTTCATTGCAGTGTTAATGTAAGTCTACTTGTGACAATAAAGATTATGAGTAAAGATTATTATTATTAATTCAGAGATCGAGGCTAATCCTCTGGGGACACAGGTTCATATCCCACCACATTAACTGCTTGATTTTAAATTCAATTAATTAATACATCCAAAATTGAAAGTTAATCTCAGTAATGGTGACCATGAAACGATCATTAATTTTCCTTAAAAACCTGACTGGTTCACTGATGTCCTTTAGGGGATGGAATCTGCTGTCCCTACCTGGTCTGGCCTATGTGTGACTCCAGACCCACAACAATGTCGGCTCTTAACTGCCCCCAGAAATGGGCAAATGCTTCAAGGACAATTGGGGGATTGAGGCAAATACTGCCCTTGTCATCGACACTCCTATCCTGTGAAAGAATGAAACAAAGGTGATGATGCTGAATTTGACTTTGGAATCAAAGGGGAATCTAGCTAGTGGCATTCTGTTGCAGCGAAGGATGCTGCACCTGTTACTGGAGGCCTTTGAAAGAGAGAAAACATTGCATCTGTGTGGGGTTGGGGGTGAGGAAGAAGATTGGGAACACCAATAAAAATAATGAATAAAAAGATATAAACCAAGACTTACATGTGAAGCTTTTCTCCTGGGACGATCATGTAGGAAGGTTCATCCTCATTCTGCCATGACCGCTTCCATCATTTCAAGTGCTTTTGATCTGTTTCATGGTTTTATAGAATCGATGAATCTCATCCCCAAAGCGTCCAGCAGGCCCTTTGATTCCTGACCTGACATCTGCTAATGCTGCTGCTGACGACCTGCCACTCTGGATCTGCTGAACTGTGTACCGTGTTTGACAACATTTATAATACGAATCAATATTCAGCATTGGGAAAGTGAGAGAGAGAGAACGAGGGAGGCTGTTGCCGCAAAAGGCTGCATTGCCCCTGGGCGGCTGTCAAAAATGGGTAGTTATTAATAGCACCATCTCCACTTAGCATAGTCAGTAGGGGTCAGGCATGAAATGATTTAATCAGTTTATGATATCTGTGACAGGGAGCACTTAAAATGTAATCACAAAATTTAGGTAGAAGTGTCCCTGGGCTGCTGTAGTGTTTACCTCAGTTAATTTTCCTTGATGCTGATACAGTGCAATATATAGAACTGATTATGCATTGAAATATTTAGTAAGGATACAGCATATATAGGTCTGTGCTGTTGTATCCTGTACTTTATGCTCTGTGCATAGCTATGTTTCACTCCTATGTAACAAAAATATTCTTCTTGGTATCTAATCTAGGCCAGGGTTAATGAAGTACTGATTAGTATGCAACCCAAACTGCTATGAAATGAGATATGAGCCTGTTTCAGATGAGTAGAAGTAATTTTTAATACTTGCATATTAAACATGCCAGAAAATATTATTATGGGTTAACTATATCATATTTGTGGCATTAAAATTTTACTTCGAATCCAAATGAGTTTCATTATGTTCTAGGGATTATATAAAAAGAAATAAATCAGTGATAAAAGTTCAAGTTCTGCACTTTTCTTATGGTGTCTGATAATACTAAGCGATAAAGAAACTTTCAACTTTCATTACTGGACTCTGGGTTGGATGATCTCGGCTGTGATAGAAGTTGGTCCAATTGCCGTGGATGATGGAGGGGGAACAACATTGAGATTTCTGCTGGAGCATGTGTGCATGGTGTAAGTGTGTGGGCACGCTTGCGATTTGCGTGTATTGGGTGAAGATGTCATTGGGTTCCTCTGTGATACCCCTCACTTTGAAGTCAGAGGATTGAACCTGAACAGGCAGCTAGGGTCTGTCTTAGCCGATTTTCTGAAAGACGTTTCTTCAACAATACAGAAGTCCCTCAGAATTGCACTGAAATACCTACCTAAATTATGTGCCTGAGTCCTGGGATGCAGTGTTAACCAACACTTTGAAATGTTTATAGATATCATCAGGTTATACAAGAAGAAAGGTGATCGAGATGATTGCATTGACTATTGGGGCATCTCACTCCTCAGCGACACTGGGAAGGCCTTTGCCAGAGTCCCTCCAACAAATATATCCAGAGTCACTATGTGACTTCGGAGCAGGCAAATGCATGGTAGACATGATCTTCTCCCGAAGTCTGCTTCAAAAAAATTGGAAAGAGCAGAAAACATCTTTGACACCGTGAGTACAAGGCGCCTCTACCAGATACATGAGAAAATTGGCTGTCCTCCGAAGCCTCATAGTCTCATAAGGTCCTTCCATGGCCACATTCACAGAACGATTCGGTTAAACGGCTCCATCTCTGACAGTTTTGAGAATAGTAAGAAGTCTTACAACACCAGGTTAAAGTCCAACAGGTTTGTTTCAAACAATTCACCTGAGGATTCACCTGAGGAAGGAGCAGTGCTCCAAAAGCTAGTGTTTGAAACAAACCTGTTGGACTTTAACCTGGTGTTGTAAAACTTCTTACTGTGCTCACCCCAATCAAACATGCTCAACTTAATAACCACCACATTCAATGGTCCCACTCTAGACTTAGCTCATCAATCGATTACAGTCTTGAAAATTTCAACTGACCCAGCATTTTGGGAGAGTAAGTTCTCGAATTCCACAACATTTTGCGAAAATTGCTTCCTAATTACACTCCTAAATGCATAGATCAAAATGTTATGGTGGCATGGTAGCACAGTGGTTAGCACTATTGCTTCACAGCTCCAGGGACCTGGGTTTGAATCCCGCTTGGGTCACTATCTATGTGTAGTCTGCACATTCTCCCCGTGTCTGCATGGGTTTACTCCGCGTGCTCCGGTTTCCTACCACAAGTCCCGAAAGACGTGCTTGTTAGGTGAATTGGACATTCTGAATTCTCTCTGTGTACCCGAACAGTAACTTCATTGCAGTGTTAATGTAAGCCCACTTGTGACACCAATAAAAATGATTAAAACAAAAATTATTATTGAATTTTTAATAAAAAGCACAACAAAATATTGCAACTGTGATGTAATAAATATGAAAGTTAACACATCATGTTGTAAGCTCAATGTGACTTTTTGACACAATCATAAATATTTTAATGTTTATTCCCACTACTTGTGATGAGATTTTCATTGAAAAATGGACTGCCTTGTCCATATATGATCTCTCAAAGACTGGATCCTAATCAATAAAAATGGCATTTGACTTGATAAGTCAATGCAAAATACTGACCCTATTTGGATAATATGTAAATACCTGATAGATTTTGACATTTTACTTTCAGATATGCATCATTCTCTGTGGCATAGTAGCTTATTGTATGGTGTTGTATTCAACTATGTGAGTAACAGCAGTTCTCCCAGGGTTGTGGAAAACATGTACAGTCTGCAATGAGGTTAAATGTTAATAATGTAGACTGCTGCTACTGTTAACAGATGCATCAGTGTGGCTTGTATAAATAGTAAGTGGTCTGTTCAACTTTCCTTTTGTTTTCTAATATCAATTGATCAATTACAGCACAAAATTGCCGACTGCAAATTAAAAGATTACTATTCTATTTAATTTGGCCGTGATTATTATTGAATGCGGATTATGTGAATAAACTAGCTTTATTTGCTTTAAATAAATATATTTTGGTAGTTATAGTGCATCATTTCTACATTGAACTCAAGACTATTTTAACACCTTTCTCAAAGCTATGGAACTTGATGTTGATTGTCTCCTTATCAGGTGTTTAGTCTTAGTGCTGCACTGCACTTACACTGCTCCTGTTCTATGTTCTATGGCATTTAAAAGTTTATTGGATAAACATATGGATGATAATGGTATAGTGTAGGTTAGATGGCTTTTGTTTCGGTGCAACATCGTGGGCCGAAGGGCCTGTACTGCGCTGTATTGTTCTATGTTCTATGCTTCTAGATTTTAAGAGATGGGAGTGCCACAAATTAAATCCTGCAATACCTACTTTATAAATTAATATTTTACAGAAATTAACAGACAAGCTGCTTATCCATAGAAACAAGGGGGGAGCATGCTGTGTGCCACTGAGTCCAACAGATCAGGTTCAACCCAGAATCATTCCTGAGGTAATTGATTCTTAGCCAGACTCGTGATGGTTGCTAAGGTTAACTTCACTGCCCCTGGCTATTGAGGAGAAAAGCAGTCAGCATCTGAGTTCCTGGTGCTCCAGTGGTGCGCTGTTAGAAATTATGCACATGCGAATGATGCCCTCCAGAGCAAAATAGCCAGCGTCCAGTTAGACATGAAGAATGGCCACTTTGCTGAGGTACCAAATGACTTGCAGATTCCATGACGTTCTGGTCTGATACGAGTCTACAGTTTCTGGGAAGGAGGATTTATATCTTTATAAGGGAGATTTAATGGGAAAGAAACAGTGTCCCGTTTTGGGCTCATGCAGTGCCGAGAACCACACCACTACTTAACGGTACTTTGCCGTATTTTTGGCCTCAGTGAGGAACGCCCTGGAGTATTTGCCAATCGGGGCAACATTTTAAAATGCCACTCTGATCTTTCGACCCCCCTCAGAATCCCCACGGTGACCTCCGGACCCACCCTCGCTGCACCCAACTTACCTCTTAGGAGGTCCTTAATCCACCTCTCTTGAGGCAAGACACCCCCTGGCATGGACAACTTGGCAATGGCGCACAGGTGGCCCTGCCAAGGTGCCCAGGTGGCAGTGCCAAGGTGTCCAGGTGCTAGCGGGAGTGTGAAGGTACTACACTGCGCAGAGCCCAATCACCCAGAGGTCTCTAATGGCCTTGGAGACCCCCCAAGGTGCCGTTATGTCCACGTTTGTGGAGACCAGTGCTGAATGGTGCCATGGCGGGTCTACCAGGTGAGGCTGTTAGTTCCCGGGCGAGATTTAATTAAATATCCCGCAGCGTTTCGAGTGTCCTGAATCTTGCAAGAGACCTCTCACGAGATTCAGCGGTGTCATCGCGTCACTGAGTTGGGCGCAATGAGGCCATTTAATCACACCCTATATGCTTGGATATCGGGTGTTTGCATGACAAAAAGTATGGAATTTGATTATTTCTAGTTTAATTTAAAATGTAATCCGATTAATCTGTAAACATCAGAATTTTTACAGATATAAATTATTTGTCATGTGGAGTATTAATGTAAATCAGTAGTACTGTCTGTACTCAAAGTCTCAATGATTTTTTTGATTTATCCATATGGTCAGGTACTCGCAAGTATTTTAAAAAAATAAATCCAAGGATAATCCTCGTTTGCATATCTTGTATTTAGATTTTTTGAATCATAATTCATTTTCAAGTTAAATAGGCACTACAGGATTAACTACCACCAAGAGTACAGCTCAGTGCCCTTGCTTTAATAAAAAAGCCGAGACATAATATCTGCGCCTGTTACATGGAGGTAGGAAACAAGCCAGATATATCTGATCAGCCTAAGATGAGGGTATGAATTTACACACTGAGCCTAAAATGAACTAAGGAATGCTTGAATCTCAAAGTAAGTTTCAGTAATCAATGACTTTCATCGAGTCGTGACTAAGTTCCCAGAATGCACCAGCCCTGCATCACTAAGGAAGTGTGGGAATTAAATCAATTTTCTCCAAATCGCAACTTGTAGATGGCACAGTGGAATAGTATGCTTGAGGGTGGTGCAAACTAATTGCACGTTTCAGTTTTGTGTGTCGCCTTCAACATGCACAGAATCCTTCTGCTCCCCATCCTTGACACTTTTGTTTCTACCCATGCCTGAAGATGGTGATGTGAGCTGAGGCCTTGTTTCTAAATTGGGTCATTTCGTCTACCTCAGCAATTCTTGGAGTGAATCCAGTCAACAGGTTATTTGTTTAGTGGGAGATCGCAACTGAGCCAATTTGGAGACATTCACTATCTAGCCAGATTCACTGGACCGAGATTAGGATTTAGAAGCCTGGCCAATATTTTAATTTTTTTCCCTTTCGACGGATACTGCCTTCAATTTTAGTAGGCCTGCTGACGTCTGAGCTGAGATCAACAAACTCTGCACAAACCAAGGATAGAAATGAAAGAATGCTGGAAATATTGTGCAGAACCACCAGCATGTGAGAAGAACTAGAGCAACAATTCTGCTGGAGGCCATTCAGTTGGCCTGAAAAGAAAAGAAAATGAGTGAGCCCTTTTACAAAACTCAACTAAGGAGAGTTGAGAGCAGCAGGCGAAGGCAATGCTGGCAAAAAATATCAACTCCTGTTAAATGGGGATCTCAATTTTGTTCATACACCATTAGAAAGACAAAAGGTGGGACTTCCGGTTGCGGCGATGACCAGCTAAGCCGCATGTTTCGGCGGCTCCAGCTCGAACGGACCTTCGGGCTCTTTTAAGAGCCCCAACGGGGAATTTTTTCGGGACGAAACCCGGTGTGGGGTGAGACAACAGGGTGTCCCCCCCCCCAGCGACAAAGAAAAATATCGGCGGCGGCGGCGGCCAGATCGCGAAGAATCCTCGAGGACAGGGGCAGAAGGAAAAAAGGAGCAAGATGGCGGCGGAGGGAGCCCAGGCGACATGGGGACCGGACCAAGACGAATTTTTAAGACGGTGTGTGGAGCTGCTTAAAAAGGAGGTGCTGGCCCCGATGCTACAAGCAGTTGAGGGGCTTAAGGAGACACAAAAGACCCAGGAGATGGAGCTCCGTGTGGTGGAGCAGAAGGTGACGGACAACGAGGACGAGATCCTGGGCCTGGCGGTCAAAATGCAGACGCACGAGGCGCTCCACAAAAAGTGCATTGAAAGGATTGAAGTTCGAGAAAACAGATCACGGAGAAAGAACCTCCGGATCCTGGCTCTCCCCGAGGGAGTGGAAGGAGCGGACGGCGGGGCTTACGCGAGCACGATGCTACGCTCGCTAATGGGAGCTGAGGCCCCCTCGGGCCCCTTGGAAGTGGAAGGGGCCCATCGGGTCCCTGCGAGGAGACCAAAGGCGGGAGGACCACCTAGGGCGATGATCGTGCGATTTCACCGCTTCAATGACAGAGAGGTGGTTCTGAGATGGGCCAAAAAGGTACGAAGTAGTAGATGGGAGAATGCGATGGTACGAGTGTACCAGGATTGGAGTGCGGAGGTGGCGAGAAGGAGGGCGAGTTTTAATCGAGCCAAGGAGGTGCTACACAAGAAGAAGGTGAAGTTCGGGATGTTGCAGCCGGCGCGACTGTGGGTCACGCACCAGGAGAGGCATCACTACTTCGAAACGGCGGAAGAAGCATGGACCTTCATTAAAAACTAGAAACTGGATCAGAACTGAGGGACTGATGTTGGAGGGGAAACGACAATGCTGATGTATATAGAGATGTAAATTGGGGCGGGGGGGACACTGAGAAATGTGGGCGCCGGTGGGGGGGAAGAAGAGACATAGGCGGGGGATGGGGAATGGGAGTGGGGCGGCAGAGGGAGCTGCGCCACGAGGGGCGGGACGGCTCTAGAGAACACGGGGTTTATTTTTCTTGTTCCCGCGCCAGAAAGATGATGGCGGGAAGATAGGCGCAAGGTGGAGTTCCCCACACGGGGGGGGGGGTCAAGGAGAGAGCGGGAGAAGCCGGGGTCTGTTGAAGTCGTCTGACTTTCGGAAGCAATATGGGGGGAGTAACCATGCTAGATTGGGAACTAGCGGGGGGAGGGGGGGAGGGAGGAGTGGATAACTGGGTTGCTGCTGCAGAGATCGAAAAGGAACTGGTAAAAGAAAAGGTGGTTGGGGCGGGAATGCGCCGCCTGGGGAACGGGTGGGTGCGCGGAACCGGGACGTGGGACTGGCCCAGAGAGGGTGATGGCTAGTCGACAGGGGAGGGGGACAGGCAGCCCCCCAGTTCGGCTGATCACGTGGAACGTGACAGGCCTAAATGGGCCGATTAAGAGGGCCCGGGTTTTTGCGCACTTAAAAGGACTGAAGGCAGACGTGGCCATGCTTCAGGAGACGCACCTGAAGGTGGCGGACCAAGTTAGGTTAAGGAAAGGTTGGGTGGGACAGGTGTTCCACTCAGGGCTGGATGCAAAGAATAGAGGGGTGGCCATACTGGTGGGGAAACGGGTGTCATTCGAGGCTAGGAACATTGTAGCAGACAGCGGTGGCAGATATGTGATGGTGAGTGGCAGACTGCAGGGAATGGAGGTCGTGTTGGTTAATGTATATGCCCCGAATTGGGATGATGCGGGATTTATGAAGCGGATGCTGGGACGTATCCCGGACCTGGAGGTAGGAATCCTGATAATGTGGGGAGACTTCAACACCGTGCTGGACCCAGGGTTAGATAGATCTAGATCTAGGACCGGAAGAAGGCCGGCAGCGGCCAAGGTGCTTAGGGGGTTTATGGACCAAATGGGGGGAGTGGATCCATGGCGATTTGTTAGGCCGATGGCCAAAGAGTTCTCCTTCTTCTCCCATGTTCACAAGGTGTACTCCCGGATAGATTTCTTTGTTTTGGGAAGGTCACTGATTTCAAGGGTGGAAGGAACTGAGTACTCAGCTATAGCTGTTTCAGATCATGCCCCACACTGGGTGGACCTGGAATTAGGAGAGGAGAGGGAGCAGTGTCCACTCTGGCGACTGGATGTGGGATTATTGGCGGATGAGGGAGTCTGCGGAAGGTTGCGGGGATGTATCGAAAGGTACCTGGAGGCCAATGACGACAGGGAGGTCCGAGTGGGAGTAGTATGGGAAGCACTAAAGGCGGTGGTCAGAGGAGAGCTGATCTCCATCAGGGCCCACAAGGGGAAAACAGAGGCCAAGGAAAGGGAACGACTACTGGGGGAGATTTTGAGGGTAGATAAAAAATATGCGGAGGCCCCGGATGAAGGACTATACAGGGAGAGGCGACAACTCCAGACGGAGTTCGACCTGTTGACCACAGGGAGGACAGAGGCACAGTGGAGGAAGGCACAGGGGATGAGATATGAATATGGGGAAAAGGCGAGTCGCCTGTTGGCCCACCAGCTGCGAAAGAGGACAGCGGCGAGGGAATTAGGGATAAAATGGGAGCCACAGTGCGGAGAGCAGGGAAGATAAACAAGGTGTTTAAGACCTTTTACGAGAGACTATATAGGTCCCAACCCCCGGAGGGAAAAGAGGGGATGCAGCTGTTTTTGGACCAATTAAGGTTCCCGAGGGTGGAGGAGCAGGAGGTGGAAGGCCTGGGGGTGCCAATTGGGGTGGACGAGGTTACCAAAGGGCCGGGGAACATGCAGGCAGGGAAGGCCTCGGGACCAGATGGGTTCCCGGTGGAATTCTATAGAAAATATGTGGACTTGTTGGCCCCGTTGCTGGTAAGGACCTTTAACGAGGCCAGAGAAGGGGAGGACCCTACCCCCGACAATGTCGGAGGCGACGATATTGCTAATCTTGAAGCGAGATAAAGATCCGCTGCAGTGCGGGCCCTATAGGCCTATCTCACTGCTAAATGTGGACGCCAAGTTGCTGGCAAAGGTGCTGGCAACGAGGATAGAGAATTGTGTCCCGGGGGTGGTGCACGAAGACCAGACAGGGTTCGTAAAGGGGAAACAATTAAATGTCAACGTGCGACGGCTATTAGGGGTGATAATGATGCCCCCAGCAGAGGGAGAGGCAGAGATAGTGGCGACAATGGATGCAGAGAAGGCATTTGATAGGGTGGAGTGGGAGTATCTATGGGAGGTGCTGAGGAGGTTCAGGTTCGGGGAGGGGTTTGTCAGCTGGGTTAAACTCCTATATGGGGCCCCAACGGCAAGTGTGGTCACAAATCGGCAAAGTTCGGAGTATTTTCGACTACACAGGGGAACAAGACAGGGATGCCCGTTGTCCCCATTACTGTTCGCGCTGGCAATTGAGCCACTGGCCATAGCGCTGAGAGACTCCAGAAAATGGAGAGGGGTGATTAGAGGGGGAGAGGAACACAGAGTGTCACTCTACGCGGATGACCTACTGCTGTATGTGACGGACCCAGTGGGGGGGATGACAGAGATCATGCAGATATTGAGGGAGTTTGGAGATTTCTCGGGATATCGGCTTAACATGGGAAAGAGTGAGCTTTTTGTGATACACCCTGGGGACCAGAGTAGAGGGATAGATGGCCTACCGCTAAGGAGAGTGGAAAGAAACTTCCGATACCTGGGGATTCAGATAGCCAGGAGTTGGGGAACCTTACACAGACTCAATCTGACTCGACTGGTGGAACAAATGGAAGAGGATTTCAAAAGGTGGGACATGCAGCCGCTGTCACTGGCGGGCAGAGTGCAGGCGATTAAGATGATGGTCCTCCTGAGGTTCCTATTCGTGTTCCAATGACTCCCTATACTGATCACCAAGGCCTTTTTCAAAAAAATAGATAGAAACATCACGAGCTTCGTGTGGGCAGGGAAGGCCCCGAGGGTAAGGAGGGGGTTCCTACAACGTAGCAGTCAGAGGGGGACTGGCGTTGCCGAATTTGGGCGATTACTATTGGGCCGCCAACGTGGCGATGATTCGTAGGTGGATGATGGAGGGAGAGGGAGTGGCGTGGAAAAGGCTGGAGATGGTGTCCTGCAAAGGAACGAGCTTAAAAGCGCTGGTGACAGCGCCACTACCGCTCTCCCCAAAAATGTTTACCACAAACCCAGTGGTGGCGGCAACATTAAGTATCTGGGGGCAATGGAGGCGACAGAGGGGTGTGCTGGGAGCCTCGGTGTGGTCCCCGATCAGGAACAACCATAGGTTTGCCCCAGGGAGGCTGGACGGAGGATTCCAGAGCTGGCACCGGGCAGGAATCAGGAGAGTGGGAGACTTATTTATAGATGGGACGTTTGCGAGCTTGGGAGCGCTTGAGGAAAAGTATGAGCTGCCCCTGGGAAATTTCTTTAGATATATGCAGGTGAGAGCGTTCACGAGACAACTGGTGAGGGAATTTCCGCTGCTCCTGACACAAGGGATCCAGGAAAGGGTGCTTTCGGGGGGGTGGGTTGGGAGGGCAAAGTGTCAGAGATATACCGGGAGATGAGAGAAGAGGGGGAGGAGCTGGTGGACGAACTGAAGGGAAAATGGGAAGAAGAGCTCGGGGAGGAGATTGAGGAGGGTTTGTGGGCTGATGCCCTAAGCAGGGTAAATTCCTCTTCCTCGTGTGCCAGGCTTAGCCTGATCCAATTTAAGGTGCTGCATAGAGCACACATAACGGGAGCAAGGTTGAGCAGGTTCTTCGGAGTGGAGGACAAGTGTGGGAGGTGCGGGGGAAGGCTGGCGAACCACACACATATGTTTTGGTTGTGTCCGACACTGGAGGGGTATTGGAGGGGAGTGACGGGAGTGATCTCGAAGGTGGTGAAGGTCCGGGTCAAGCCAGGCTGGGGGTTAGCTATATTTGGGGTAGCGGATGAGCCGGGAGTGCAGGAGGCGAAAGAGGCCGATGTTGTGGCCTTTGCGTCCCTAGTAGCCCGGCGCAGGATTTTACTCATGTGGAAGGAAGCAAAACCCCCCGGACTGGAGGCCTGGATAAACGATATGGCGGGGTTCATAAAACTAGAGTGGATGAAGTTTGCGCTGAGAGGATCGGCTCAAGGGTTCACCAGACGGTGGCAACCGTTCCTCGACTACCTAGCGGAACGTTAGGGGGAAGATAGATGGCCAGCAGCAGCAACCCGGGGGGTGGTAAATTGTTTGTGTTTTTAGAGGGGGAGAGGGGGTGGGGGGAGCATTACTTCGTGTTATTTGGTTAGTTTACTATGTTAGTTAAACAATGTTATATAGCAGTTATCATGTTACCATTTTTGTTGATTCGTAAGGGAAAAAATTGTGTTTGAAAACTTTAATAAAATATTTTTTTTAAAAAGAAAGACAAAAGGTGAGTTAAACAACTCCAAAATTAGAAGAAAACAAGGGACTTTCATGATGTGTATTCAATGAGCTGCCTGGAAACTCCCAACTTAAGATAGTTCAAGCCCATGTTAATGTGGAGAGCTATCATGTAGGATAGTGCTTTTCAAATTTTTTTTCCGGGGACCCATTTTTACCAACCAGCCGACCTTCGCGATCCTCGCTGGTCAACCTTCCCAAACCACCATTTTCACTTATCTTTAATGCGGCAGATAAGCTTGCTTGGTCCTCACGATCTCACTTGCTTTATCATTCAATGTTATATTCCTTTATGGGTTGTTCATCAGAGGCCCTGGAGCTTAAGCCAGCACTGCTTTGTCCTGCCGTGGGCTTTCCTGTGAAGTTCTTTCCAGTAGATTTGGTTGTGAGATCCTGGCCTGTTTGTGTTCTTGCCCTCTCTTCTTAGTCCAAAAAGACCCATCTTCAGTTCCTCAGGCAGTCCTGTTGCTTGCTTGCTGGCAGCTGCAGAATGGAGGAATCTATTTTCAGTGATTTAGCTCCCAGAGTACATGACGTACCCGGCGCGTGACCTCTCTGCCGCCGGTCCTGGCAGGAAGACTAATCAATTTTTAAAAAATCTGCTCCTGGAACAGCGTGCTGTCCTACAGAGGAGGTGGTCTGCCCCGCTGGGCTCCGGGCCTGCGCACTGTTACATCCGGAACGGCCGGCATTCTTGAAAAGCGGTTTCTGGTATTTTAAAAAGTTGGTAATGGCCGTTGGGCATTTGTCCCGCGATCGGGAACGCCGCGACCAATCACCCGCCGACCCTCCCGACACCTGCCCTCAACCCATCTGCGGGTCATGACCCTGAGTTTGAAAGCAACTGATCTAGTATGTACACTGGAAGCCAGGGTTAATGCTGTCAATCCCAAGGAAACATTCCCAGAGGCTGTCATTCAGTAAAACCAAACAGGATCACAGGCAAAAACCTATCACGGAGGCAACAGCCATCTTTATAGCTCAGTGCGCACAATGGTAGTTCTTTATTTGTCCCTGGCAGAGAGCCAACTCCACGTTGCACTATATTGGTACCTGTACTTTATTTGACCTCATTAATATGAAATAGATTTTCATCCACATCACACCATTCCACTATACTCGGCTTACAAATTATATTCACCAGGTAATAGGGCCTGGCTAACCTTATTTGCATCATTATTTTAATAGAACATTGAACCAAAATGTTCCAAACAATAGTTTGTGAATTCCAGGAACTGGTTAATGACGCGAGACACAGTAGAATGCAAATTGTGGGGTCTGATGGATACAGCTGTCTATTGTATCTGTGGGATCACCCCCTGAGGTTTTCTTTTTGTTTTGGAGCATTAACTTCTCATTTTCAGGCTGAAGCCTGGGAACTTCCGGTTTAATACACAACATGGCTGTGCACAATTCACACAGTAGGCTGTCTTCTGATCCGCAGTCCTTGTTGAGTTACCAGTAATTGATTATTACAGTTGGCCTCAGTACCCTAGGCAAGGGAGAGGGGGAATTAAAAAGATCAGGAAATCTTGATTGCTGCCCTGGGATTCACTTCTGGACATTGCTTATGTGTGGATATTGACACGTGACACTTGGGTGATGTACCAAAAGGTGCCTGGAGACCCATATTCCAGTGACATTTGGCACCTGCAGGAGAGGAGAGGGATTGAAAACTATGATCGGGAAAAGAAAAATTATCTGTTGTTGCTGACACTCAAATTTTAATGTATGTTGACACACTGTTACTCGAAATGATATGAAGTGGGGAAAAGATTTCAAATAGCTTCAAGGTTGATTTGATTGAAATTTGTAATTGTTTCTTGGCCAGTAGCCCAGTCTGATGTACTTAATTGTTTGTTTCAGTTGTCTGTCAGCCTTGACAGGCCGAGCATTATTTCTCAGTGTCAACCCACCTTAGGTGAGGAATCGGCTTGGATAGGTCTATTAGCAATTTTGTAGTTTCAGGTGTCAATTCAGGGTTTACCAATTGCGTTGAGAGTGAGCTAGTACAATTGCTCCAATAAAGTGATCTTCACTTCTAAAAATGCTAATATTGCTTGAGGTATAATTCAAAGCAAACACCCCCTCCTAACCTCTCCTTTGTCACCATTCACGACCTCCCCCACCCAACCCATCACAACATTTTATAAGCACTATGGTTGATGGGGTATTCCACCACAATGTGCATCACAGCAGAATTAATCATGCTCCTTGCCAGTGTGATTGTTAAATAACTATTAGGAGTAGAATCCCTAAACGATGACTTCTCCGATCACATTCCCCCACTCCCCCAACACTCGTAAGTATTTACCCCATATGGCATTTGTATCTGAAATCTTTTGCCTTCAAGCTACTTGCAGATGGTATCGTGGAGCAGAATTTTATCAGGGCAGCTGAGGTCCAGCCATGGGTCTGGAGGCAGGAGGCAACCCTGCTACATCTGGTGGTTGGATTCAGAGAGACACATTCCTGGAGGTGCCCTATTAAATCGTTGCCCCTGGAGCTGTCATTCCAATTGGGGCTGCGAAATGAGGGTGCTTAATGGCTGTATGCCCTTGAGGATTGGTAAGTGGGGGCGCCGGAGCCAGGCACGCCTTGGTTTGTGTGTGTGCATGGCGGGTGGTGGGGGGGGAAGGTAGAGTGGGGATGGTGGAAAAGAAGGAGTCCTGGTGGATAAGCTTGTTGCAAAGGACCTCGCCTTGGAGCTGCCGTGTCCAAAAAGGAGCCTGCTGGGAAGCAGCACGGTTTCACGATTAATACTCTGGCCTAAATGGAGTGGCAGATTGTGAGGCTGCCGCAGCAATTTTCCCCACATGCTGTGCACCCAATTCTGGATAAACTGTTAAAGATGACAGTGGGTGAATTGATAGAGTCAGAGTCATAGAGTCATTAGCACAGTGGGCTAAACAGCTGGCTTGTAATGCAGAACAAGGCCAGCAGCAGTGCAGGTTCAATTCCCAAACCAGCCTCCCTGAACAGGCGTCAGAATATGGCAACTAGGGGCTTTTTACAGTAACTTAATTGAAGCTACTTGTGACAATAAGCGATTATTATTATGCATTGATTTTAACCACCCGTGTCTGGTGAAAACTGGTTGTGTCAGCTGGTGAAAACCAGCAGGTAATGTACACAGCTCAGATCCTGATATTGCTGGTATTAACCTGGATAAAACCGCGAACTCCTACACACTTGTGCAAGCTCGGGTCCCATTACATTAGTTGGAGCCTGAGTGGGAAAGTTGCAGCAGCTTTCCCTCTCGGCGGAAGCGTATCTTCAGGTAAGTCTAAAACTTTTCTTTGTGAGGCCAGCAGGAGTTCATCAGCATTTAGTACATGAACATTGTTTTTATGTGATCTTTGACAGAGAACGTTGGACAGCAGATAAAGGGAATCATATAGCTGAGTCCAGTTCTGTTATCAGCCAGTTTCTATACAAACTGTCTCCAGCAGGGACCATCAGCTAGAGATCAGGAAGAAGGGCCATTGCTGATTGTCTCCTTCCTAACCCATGCTGAAGTTAATTATAGTGACAATTTACTGCTTTTGCTGACATTGCAAACTGGGTGTTAAGCTTTGGACCTTATGTCCTCTATGGCTCAGTTCCTTCCTCACTGTGCAGATTTGCTGAGTTATCAAAGGAGCCCACTTGTAAACTCTAGTCCCTAATGTTTCAGTGGCTCCTTGTCGGCACTAAAACATTTCATTCTAACATGATTCCCTGATTGAAATTGCATGAGTTTAATGAAATTGAAGTATGTCACTTTTTACTTTAAAGAGAATTCCTCTTCTTAAAAATAAAATCATGTAATTCTATTTGGGAGGATTTTGTTCCTGAATACTTATTCTCGGGAACTGCATAATCTGTAATTGTCATTTTTTTTTTAAATGAAAGAATGCATTGCGCAACTCTTGATCTGCATTTCAATATAATATTACACATATGGAAAATAATTGCTTTGAAGTTTTTAATTATGTTCTTTTGTCAAAGGAGGTAAAGTGAATGTGCTGTCTTGTGAAAAAGTACGGTAATTGTTGATAGCCAACATGCAGCTGATAAGATGTCATTTTGCTTCCATTTGTAATATAATGTGGGAAAAATATTGTATTGTCTTCATTTTGCACCTTTTAACCTTCAAAAGTGTCTGCCACGGGCAGCACGGTGGAGCGGTGGTTAGCACTGCTACCTCATGGCGCCGAGGTCCCAGGTTCGATCCCGGCTCTGGGTCACTGTCCGTGTGGAGTTTGCACATTCTCCCCGTGTTTGCGTGGGTTTCACCCCAACAACCCAAAGATGTGCAGGGTAGGTGGATTGGCCAAGCTAAATTGCCCCTTAATTGGAAAAAAAAATGAATTGGGAACTCTAAATTTATTTTTTAAAAGTGTCTGTCACATTTCTTTGCAAACTATGGAATTAGTTTGACTTTTGTTCAGGAGGCAAAAAAGTTAAAAAGATGTTGACTAAAATGTATGATAGGCCTTGTTTTGCTGTAACGCGACAGTTACGAAAAGTCGATGAAGAATTTAAGATTGACCCTCAATGAAATAATGTAAAATTTTCCATTCTCACCATGTTACATTTTAAATCCAAGGTCTGACACAATATGGTAGAGGATAATTCATGAAACATGTGAAGAAAGAGGGAGCGTTGCTCTGTTAATTTTTCAGTAGCTACAAGTTAATGATAACCTAAAATACTTTAGAACCACTTAATACTTATTTGGTCATATAATGCAAAATATATCTGTGATTAGGATAGAAGCTTCAGAATGGACCGATCATGTGGCAGTGCAACCAGTAGCAACATGTCATTGAACTGTATTTTCTTCATTGTAATCCTATTATAGCAAGGATTCTTTCTGATCGTAACTTCCTGGACATGGTTTGCAAAGAGTCTCGAATAATCAAAATGTGACTATTAATTGCCGAGAGTTTTTAAAAAAAAAAAAGACCTGTAACTGAAACTAAAATGATAACCTAAGCTGTTGTTGCATTACTCCCAGACGGTTATCTGGAAGGAATTAAGCTAGGCTAGTATGGTGCTCGTGTTCGCTGGAAACGTTTAGGCCTAAACAGGCTCAGCAGCTCTTAGCTCTTACCACTCACCAAAGGGCTCAGGTGACTTTAGGCTTAACAGAGCATGAAAGGTTAATTCTTAAGTGGCTGTAAAGATTCTATCCTTCTTTGTCACTTGACCCGTAATGGAATGGCCATGTTGTGCAGTTTCAGGTACTTGTTTGATGGAGTGAAAATAGTCCTTCATATACAAACAAACACAATTTGGAAGATGCAATGTAACAATCAACAGAAGTCAGGGGAGTTATCAGTGCCAATCAGAATATGTAAAAGATACACCTTGAGTGCATTGTCTGAAGTAAGAAGTCTTACAACACCAGGTTAAGTTCAATTTCTTGGCTGTTAACTGCTCCCTGCTCTTCCTCCCCTCTCCCCTCCTTCCCTTCACTCCATCTCTTGACCCCCCGACCTTTTCTCCTTTCTTCCTCCCTCACCTCTCTTTCTCTCTTCCCCTTCATAAGCTTCTGGGGGTCTGGCACCCTTTAAAGACAGGAGCTGACTTGGGCCACAAAGCTTTATAGTGAATTGCTTTTATTGAAACAAAGTCGGGACAAGTTTATTAAGTTCTGACCAACTACTGTAAGTCAATAAGCCTAAGTGATGTTGTACAGTTTGACCTGGATTATATTATCCATGTTAAGATCTGGATGGCACAGCATGCAAATCTCTCGCAGCTGTGATCTTTAGCCTTAAAGCCTCTCTCCCCTTTCTCCCATGTGTCTTGCCTTGTTTTTGATGGTGTATCTCAGGATTCGAAAAACAAAGGTGAGGGCATTATTTATCCTGGCTGTTATCCAATTAACCCCCTTACCCAAATGATCGTCAGTCCAGTGTGTGAGGATACTTTCCCTGACCAATCAGGGATCCTTCAGGTGAGCTTCATACTATTACATGGACCTTTTACACATCCACCTGTGTCTCTTATCTCAATGTTCCAAGTCTTATCTCCTAGAGGGGCTGAGGCATTTCAATCCTGTGCTTTCCCATATATAAGCAATCTCACAGACAAGGTTTTGTTTTTTTGCTGAGAGCAAGCTTTTTAGACCTTGACATGAACTGCCGAAACCCCTCTACCTTGATATCCTTCTGCTGCCCTATTAAGTTTGCCACTTCACTATTATACAAGAAGAATATATAATAACGTCAAGTGCTAGTAGCTACAAGGTTAGAGGTTTAGTTTCTAATCATAAAATTAGATTTTAACAATTGGTATTCTTGTTAATAACCTTATGCTCCCACCCCCTCTCCCCATCATCCTCTCTCACTCTCTCACTCCCTGCGCCTCAATCTCTCACCCCTCTCTCTCCGTCTTTCTCCCTCCCTTTTGCTTTCTCCCTGTCCTACCATCTCTCTACACCTTACCTCATCTTTGTCTCCCCCTTCCCACAACCCCCCTCCCTTCCTTGCTCCCTCCCCTCCCTCGCTCCCTCCCCTCCCTTCCTCGCTCTCTCCCCTCCCTTCATCTCTTCCTCCCTCTCCCTTCAACTCTCCCTCCCTCTCCCTTCAAATCTCCCTCCTCCTCTCCATCTCTCCATCTCTCCTCTTCCCCTCCATCTCTCTGTCTGCCCCCTCCCTCATCCTACCCATCTCTTTTACACTTCAGCTCATCCTCCCCCAAGGTGAATGAATTCTGCCTATGCACAATGATTTTATGAGCAGAATCTGGTATCGTCTGCATTAAATGACTCCTTTAAGCCGGATAATATGTTGACCTTGGAAAAAAGTGTAACTAATTGGGCGAGATGTCCCGCTGCAAATCTGGGATATTATTTACGGTACTGAATCTTTATATCTGCTACCTGCTATACATTTAAGCAGTAGCCTCTTAGATTCAGGCACTTATGTACTTCCTTGTTTTTGCATTTTTACATAATTGGAGTTATTATATGCAGACATACTGCTTCAAGTGGGTCTACTAGTAATGTTTTTATGACAGTCCAGCAATGAAAACGATTAAACAGAGCTCATTGAAAAATCACAGCAGACTCAAGTTGTCCACATGTTTTCTATCAGTTAATATGCCACACTATGAAGTAATAAAGTGTTGTGTTCAAAATGTGTCATCAATGAGAATTAATTGCTTTCAAGCAATACATTTTTGTCTTTTCAATATTCTCATATTCCACATTCATGAAGGCTTATTATCCGATTGTTTTAATTTTGTTAATCAAAAATACCAATCCTATTGTCATCCCTCTCCTTGGCAACACTGAGATTAAGGCATAACTGAGCATAATACTCCAACTGGGGATGGGGGGTGGGGTGGTGTTATCCAGTGTTTTATAAAGTTTTTGTGTAACTTTTGTCAAGAGTAAAGTACTGCAGGTTCTGGAAGTCTGAAATAAAAACAGAAAATGCTGCAAATACTCAGCTGGGCTGGCAGCATCTGTGGAGCGAAACAGTTAACGCTGCGGATTGATGACAAAGGGTTTCTCTCTCCATAGATGCTGCACGACCTGCGGATCGCTTCTAGCACTTTCTACGATGTCAGCAGCTGACTGACTGAAGTGGAATTGGTTGCCAATTAGTGATGACAGCTGTCAGACGGAGGCAGAACTTATAAAGTACTGACCTGATTTAAAGGCACGATGGCAGCCATTACTTTTGCAGCCAGTTGATCTCCGACGGGAACTCAAGAGTCATCAGGAGGAGAGGCAGAGACTTGACACCAGGGCAGGGCCATGGCCCTACAGTTCACAGATGCAGCACTTGAGGTTCTGCTGCAGACAGCGAGAGATCTAGTATCTGGAGGGTGATAAGCAGGCCTTGCTAGATTTGGCACAAAATGTCGGCGGAGAAGCAGTGCCGCAAGAGGTTTAATGATCTTCCTCGCTCGGGTAAGATGAGTGCAGAGCACAGACTATCTAGTCTGCAATCATCAGTGGACACACCTGCTAAGCAGCATGAGAGCATATACTGCCCCAAAAGAAATGTGTGCTGAGGGTGATTAGTCACCTGATACACAGAGCCCAGGTGCTGTTGAGGACTTGGCGGCAGTAATGCATACAACCTCTTATTTAAATGAGCCACTGACATTGGTAAAAGAGGTCAGCATTACCTTATCTTTCTCTCTGGTTTGTCGTTGAAGAAAAAAGTGCAGAATTCACAGGAGAGGTCATCGATAGGGGAAAGAGTTCCCAGCTTGCCCTTCTCACTGCCATCGAGGAGGCTGCAATGGAAGCCCAGGGTGACCCCGCACGGCCACGTGGGTGATGGGGACATGGGAATACCTAGAAGAGGACATAAAAGGATATTGAATTCTGCAAATTATCAGTGTCTGACAGCACGCCAAAGCCTTGGCCGCGTTGGGAAGTCTCAGCTTTGCAGAGGCTTCTGCTATCATGATCTCCTTGTTGAGTCTCCCATAGGTTGGTCATGAAGAGGGAGCATGAGTGCAGCCCTGTCATGGAGAGCATTTCAGGAAAGTTGATCAGCAGGGCCAGCAACATTCACACACACTCTGTACCAGCATGAGCACACTCTCATTCCTTGTGTCTGGTTAGAAACGGAGGCATCCTGTGACAAGCGTGGGACTAGTGAGCAGGCGTTGAGAGCAGCAGAGGCAAATGTTGGCAATCTTTCTTGAAGGGTGGGGGACAGACACAGACATGCTCAGCTGCATGCGGATGCAGGACCTTGGCAGTCACAGGCAAAGTGACTCTTCTTTGACGAGCAACATGAAAGGAGTCACCACGTGCCCAGGTTTCCTGGGGCAACATGGGGTCATGGACTCGTTTCAACTCGTGTTCCATCATGGCTCATGGCCGAGAGCAAGGGGCGCTGCATGGATCAGAGTACTGGGTAATTCGCTAGGTTTAGTTTCACTTTTTTTTTAAATTTAGAGTACCCAATTCTTTTTTTTTCCAATTAAGGGGCAATTTAGCATGGCCAATACACCTACTCTGCACATCTTCGGGTTGTGGGGGCGAGACCCATGCAGACACGGGGAAAATGTGTGTGAACTCCATGCAGACGATGACCCAAGGCCAGGATCGAACCCGGGTCCTCGGTGCCATGAGGCAGCAGTGCTAACAACTGCGCCACCGTGCTGCACTCTTATTTCACTTGTTAATGTGCACTTTGTCATTTCTTGTCAACAATGGAAATGTGATCCCAAACTTTTCAGCTTCCATCCTTTTCACAGCAAAATTGAAAAAGATGCATGAAATAATTGAAGGAAGCCATTCTCTTTGAATGGAGACACAAGAGACTGCTGGACAGAGTGCTCTATAAGACTGGATCTATTCAAGGTACTGTCCTTAGCTTAAGTGTTCTCATAGTTCAGATCAAAATATGTTCCAGGGCATCAGACCTACTGGACAAGAAGTGCTCAGGTGAAATGTGTCTGGAATAGTTGTACCCTGGTGTTCACTTGAAGCTGATGAGACTGCTGGCTTCTATGCCAGGCCCAGGCATCTCCCTGCTCAGCATAGGCACCTTCCTGCTTTGTAACTTCCCCTTTCTTCAATTTGCTTACTCTGCCTCCTCCTCCTCTTGATCTTTGTTGATCTAGTCAACGTCTTGTCAATAAACACATCTTTCTGGAGGGCCACGTTATGAAGATTGCAGCACACAACATTTGAGATGCTTACAGGAACGTACTGTAGGGCACCACCAATCAGTCCAGGCAGCGGAACCACATCTTCAGAAGCCCGACAGCCTGCTCAGTGGTCATCCTTGTGAATAGATGGCTTTGCTTGTTGTGTTTCTGTGCCTCCATCTCCAGTCATATAAATTAAATTGTCTCCATTGCTGGATTCCTATAGGTGCAGTGCATCAACCATGTGGCTATCAGGGTGTGGAGTAAGCGGCAAAAGAGATGCATCAATAAGAAGGGTTTCTACTCCCTCAATGTTCTGCTGATCTGTGACCACTACAAGAACTTCATACATATATGAACTCATCTGTCATCTGCCATGACTCTCTGCTAGTCCAGGCTTCTGCGCCTCTTCATACAACCAGCCAAGTGACAAGAGTATATTGCCATGTCTACAAGTGATATCCCTTGTCCCCTAGAATTCATCCACAAAGTTTGGGTGGTGCTATATAAGGAACTTCTGCACTCTAATGCAGGAATCCAGCAATGGAGGTGAATCAATTTGCGCTTTGAGCCTGCGAGATGCCATCTGTCTGGAATTGAATGTACTTTGCTGCTTTTGCAAATAGAGCATCTGTGAGATGCAGTGGTGTGCTGCTGCTTGTGAGACACCACTAGGATCCTGTGCTGATCCATGGAAGGAACCAGAGGTGAAGAAGTCCAAGGCCTGTGGCTTTACCAGCTTCTGGTAGGGCATGGTGAGCCGTACTGTGAGGTCTGGAGTCTTCCTCAATGAGGGCTCAAATCTCAGTGACCATCTACCAAGATAGGCGCAGTCTCCTGGAGCACTGATTTTCTGCCGTCTCCGGGTGACAGCTGCTTCAGTGGTGCACTCGATATTGAGGGTATGGCCTCTATTGCCTTTCTGCTCTTTTTTTTCCTCCCCTCTGTCTTTGTGCCTAGGGTTCTGCATATGCTTCTCAGGATATGGCTGTTCATCACAAGACAACCCTATTTCCAAGCACCTTAATCCCATGTCCAGTTGTTGCTTTGTGGTCAGCTGCAACACAATGCTGACCACAGGTCCCAACTTCTTCCTCCCTGAGCAGAATCACCAGTTGTCACAATGATGATGACAAACTGGTACAATGGTCAGTGGCACAAATTTGCACGTGCAACCCCCCCCCCCTTCCCCATATTCACCCTATTTGAGGGCAAAACAATCTGTCCTATGTCTCTATTTATGAAGCTGTGGATCACATTTGTAATTTAAAAGTCTTCTCAACTTCTGCTTCTTTCAAATATTTCTGTCCAGTACATACACCCCCGGATCTCTCTCTTCCTCCATCCCCATTCAAAATTGCACCAACAGTTTTATATTACCTCTCCTAATTTTTCTACCAAAATGTTTAACATCACACGTTTCTCTGTTACTTTTAAATTCCATGTGTACACCCATTTTACCAGTCCTTCTGAACCCTGTTACTATCCTTACTGTTCATTACATTTCCAAATGTTGTGTCATCTGCAAACTTTTAAAATTACACCTGTATCACGGGTCCAAATCATTGATGTTTATCAAAAAGAGCAGTGGTCCTAATGCAAGTACGTGGAGAAGATCACTATGTTCTATCCTCCAGTCTGAAAAAGAACAATTTACCAAAAATTTCTGCTTTCTGTTCCTTAGCCAATTTCATATCCGCTCTGTCTTTAATCCTGTGGGTTTTAATTTTAGAAACAAGTCTATTACTTTGTCACCTTTTGAAAGTCTATCTCTGTAATGCCAACTGGGCTATCTTCATCAGTCGCATTAATTGACTTAATTAAGTTAGTCAAACTCAATTTCCCTTGAAGAAAGTCATGGTGACTTTCAGTTAGTGTTCTATGCTTTTCTATGCGGCAGTTATTTTTATCCCTGATTATTGTCTCTGGAAGTTGCTACCTTAGGCTAGTTGATTTGTAGTTACCAGCTTTATCCTTCTCCCTCTTTTTAAACCGTGGCGTAACATTTGCGGACCTTCTCTCTTCTTTAAACTGAGGTGTGACATTTGCAAACCTCCAGGCCCTCATGTCTAATGAGGATTGAAGACTGTAGCCAGAGCCCTACCTCCCGCAGTATCCTAGAGTGCATCCCATCCAGAGTGAGGTGAATTTTCTTCTTGGAGGACTGCCAAGCTGTTCAGTGCCTGCTCTTTCTGCAGGTACTTTATACTTTGTATTGATTTCAATTTGCCACTGATCAGCCTGAACGCAAAGCTGCTCAAGCTCTATTGTCAGAACCTGGCTGCCTGAGTCATTTTGTATCATCTGTAAATTTAACTGGCTTGTATCGAGACTATGATTCCAAGGTCAATTGTAGACCAGAAGGTATCTCATCAATGATTCCTGGGTAACCGTATTTCATTTCACTCCCTTCTCCCCAAAATGTGCACAGGGTAACCATTATATTGCTAGTATCCGGTGCTTCCATGAAACATACAGACAGAGATTTCTGTATTCTCACCAGTTTGCTTCGTATGCAAGTCATACTGAATTCAAACCGGAAATAAAGCAAATGTTTAGACTTTGGCATTTGCTGTGGAATTCATTTTCTTTTTAAACTGCTCTGGAATATGCTTGGATGTTATGCGGTGGTTTTTAAAAGGCATTGTATTTTTCTTAAGCGTATTCATCTGCAAGGGCATCTGTTTAATAAAAGAACGAGAGAGTGTTGTGTTTCGGTGAAATTTCAAGTATACTAAAACATTGTTTTATCCTTTTATGTATTTTTTTGGTGGGTGGGTTTTTGTTTTCTTGGAATTAAGAGAATAATAAGGGCTGCCATATTGCCGTGGCTAGTCTGCTAACAGTCCTATTTTTAGGAGTCTCTTGGAAGGATTCAAAGTGTCATGGTAATTGCCTTTCAAAATAAATGATTGGTGTCTGTCTTTGAAGAAAACAAGCAAAATGATCAATTAAGCGAGGCATTGGGAGGATGGGGAAAAATAGCAAAATCTTCTACTTGGGGATGAAAGGATAGGAATAATAATTTGTAGTTTTAAAAATACATGATTGCTAGCATCCAGAATTTTTTTAAAAATGCGCTAGAAATGTACAGCCATTATAATTTGTGAACAAAACATAGTTTAGCATACTCTAACAAAAGATTGAGTACAAAGTGCTAACTTAAAATCGCAACGTTATTTCTTGCCGACCTCTTCTCATGCCGTCTCGGAGCTCGTCTTGTCCTTGACACCAATCTTCAACTCTCTCGACCCTGTTCACACTAAACTGCTGATCATCCAAGTTCACTTCCTGATCTCCATTATAGCTGATAACATTGTGAATATATCCCACTCCTCAAGTATTGTCCACTTCTCCTTCAAAACTGTTGTCATCAACCCCCATCTCAAAAACCCTTGAATTTTGAAAGCTACTGTCCCATCTCCAGCCTGTATTTCCTCTCTCTCTCTCGCTCATTGAAATGTCACCTCCCAGGGCCTGCCGAACCATTTCTCTTGCCTTTATGTGGCAGATTGCTCGCCCAACATCCAGTCCTAGATGAACCACAATTTCATCCAATTAAAAATAGGAACAACAAATGGCCATTGTCTTCCATCACTGCCATCCCTTCCAAACCTACCCGTGGATTGCATTCCCCTCTTCCTTGGCCACTGCCTCACACTGAACCAGACTGTTCGCAACTTGCGTTTTATTTGATTCCAAGCTGAATTCCCAATTCCACACCTGCTCCATCACAAATGTCACCAGCCTCCATCCCTGCCTCAGCGCAATGGATACCCAAATACTCATCCATATATTTGTCAATTCTAGACTTGACCATTCCAGTTCTCAACTGGCTTACTGCCCCATCCTCCACACTCCATTTTGAATTGCAGCTCGTCCAAAACTCTGTTGCCTGTATGCTATCTTGCACCAAGTCTTTGCCTTCACTTTACCTTCGTTTTTCATTTTCTAAGAAAACAAGATTGTATTAAACTTCAAAATCATTTATGAATGGAATCTGTAGTTTTTATTATCGTTGTGTTAGCTTTCCAATCTTGTTTTTGACGTCATTTAGTAATCTCGTAATTTGAAGATAAAACTCCAATCTGGAGTTTGTAGCTCACAAATTGATCTATATAGTGCTGCATTTTTTCATTCACCTAATGGTTCAACATGTGATGTATTTTTATTCAATACCTTGATCTACTTATTCTAGACCTAACTGATTTTTCAGTGGGACTCAGATTGTCTGTTGCTCTAAAGGCAGTGAACAACATAGCAAAAATGATTGTGTTTTTATACACTGCTGAAAATATTTTTTTCAGGTGTTGACTTCTGAATCCTTTTATCACTCAGGGTTATGCCATTCCTAAGACTCAGTAATATTTTCCAAGGTTGGAATTTTGCTCCGAGTGTCACCTTTGTGCAAAGCGTCAAAATGATTTTTTTTTTTTTTAGGTGAGCAGAAATATTAATTCCCAACAAGCAATAAATCGCTGAAAATAAATCAAGCAAGCTATGTATTATGAATGTGGAAGCTTTCTCTTTAGTTGACAGACTTCTGTCCAGATATGCTTTTCTCTGCAGTCGATCAGCATTACATCTGCCCTGATTGGATCAGTGTTTAAGGCAGGAATTTATGCTTGAAAGAATTGCAACAAGGTGGTCCTCCCCTCCTAATCTATATTTTAACATTAGAGTTGTTGGCTGCTGGTACCTGCAGGGTAAGAATTTCCCTGTTTGCTGTATGTAGCAACATCATAAAGCATCAAAAGAACTTGTCAATGAGATTATGCATTGTGTTAAAATCTAATTTTGTGATTCGTATCTCTCACAACCCGGGAACCATACTTACCTATGCGCCCCCGGTGTGATCATCACGACTGATTCTCATTTTTGAAAACCAGTTGTGATTCATGCTGGCATGATGTCATGCTGACTGGCTGGGAAGATATGTCAAAGGGGAAATAACAGAGTTTTAAGCCTGCTAATTATATCAAAATCTATTCTAAAAGTAACTAATAAGGCTCACGCCCTTCCTGGGCATGAACCTGATCGCGTCATCGGAGGGAGGTGGGGAAGATCCCGAACTGAAATCTAGCTGATGCAAATTCTCGTTTTTGGCCGCTCGCGAGGTTTAGCGGAAATTATGGGATTTGCACCTGCGGCTAGCACGGCCACTAAATCGAAGCCAAAGAGTCTTCAACTGCTCAATCAGAGGTTTACATTATCCATGAAATTTCCCCAGATGAGAGGAAGGTTTGCAACTACTGCTAAACAAGGGAGGTCTGAAAGTATCCAAGTACTTTTCAAATCAAAGGACAGGTCTAATGTTGGAGGCATTTAATTTAAATATCTTACTCTGGCATCCCAGGTTTGCCATTTTGCGATAGATTGCAGGGTGGTTTTCTTTTGGTTTTGGATTTTATTTGTGTGATTTTTCACAGGAACAGTTAGTTGAAGTCTGGGCAGACAGCCTAGGAACAGCTTTCAGACAAGCAGAGAGACAATCTGCAAAAACCTTGAAACTAGCTGCAACCAGGAGCAGAAGGCAGAAGAGTGTGTTCAGATCTGGAGTAACTCTGAAAGAATAAAATGGAGGCCTATCCTTAAACTGGGGGCTCCACAATCATGAGATGTTGAAAGAGGTTGGAGAGTTTTCCCAGCTAGATGTGTGAAAGGACATCAAGAAATCATATACCTCCAATAACAGAAGGAACACTAAGGAGAATCAGTGAATTCCTGAGAGCTGTGGCACACTTTAGCTTGGTCCCAGGAAAAGTGAAGGATACCTCAAGATTCCATGAAGCATAGAGTGGAAATGAAAGTAGAACGAGGCGTGGGTTGTTGAGATTTTCAGGTTTAAAGTCTGTATTTAGAAAATATAGTGCTAAGCTAATACGATAGCTCAATGGTTAACACTGTTGCTTCACAGCGCCAGGAACCTGGGTTCGATTCCTGGCTTGGGCCACTGTCTGTATGGAGTCTGCACGTTCTCCCCGTGTTTGCATGCCTTTCCTCCGGGTGCTCCAGTTTCCTCCCACAAGTCCTGAAGGACGTACTTGTTAGGTGGATTGGACATTCTGAATTCTCCCTCAGTGTACCCGAACAGGCGCTGTAATGTGGCGATTGGGGATTTTCACAGTAACTTCATTGCAGTGTTAATGTAAGCCTACTTGTGACACTAAGAAAGATTATTATTACAATATTTTGCTTAACTCTTGTCCGGAAAACGTTCTTGTTTGAAGTGTGAAATCTTGCAACGTAATTCCTTCAGTTAGTAATTGGGAGGTTCAATCAATTTTGTAAAGGTATCTGAATATATTGTTACAAATGCGACTAGAAATACATTTCTCCCTCTATTTTTTACTGTTACCACAGTAAAGCTGAACTGCCCAACATAAACGATTACAGTACCACTTATAAATCCAGAAAATGTACAGGACAATTTTCCAGGTAATGTCACCTTTGCTGAAATTTTTTTTTTCCTTACTATTTTTATTGGCATTTTCCAATTTTAACAGTGCGACAGCTTAACATATAAAGCAGATAATATTTACAAAGTATGGTGTTTCTTATGTACAATTTTACACACACCCCTTCTGTCAGTCCCCCCACCCCCACCCCCTTCCCCGTTAATAGTCAGGCTCCTTCCTTTCGCCCTGGGTGTCATATTGCTGAACTTTGTTCCTGTCTTATATAATTCTTCTTGTTATCCTTGTGGGTTCACTGGAGGGGGCTCTCTGCCCCTTCCCATCTCCCTCTTTTTCTCATGTCTCTCCCTGATACTCCCCTGGGTTCCTTCCTTCATCCCCCCCCCCCTGTCCCTCTGCTTTGTGCGGTCTTGTCTGCCCACATCGGTGCCCCTCCCCCCTCCCTAATCACTATTGGCTTCGAACAGATGTTGGAACAGGCTGGTGAATGACCCCCAAGGTTTATGGAAGTCCACGTCCGACCCTCTGATGGCATACTTGATCTTGTCCAGATGGAGAAATTCCGACAGGCCTGCCAGCCAGTC
This sequence comes from Scyliorhinus torazame, assembly GCF_047496885.1. Taxonomy (NCBI): domain Eukaryota; kingdom Metazoa; phylum Chordata; class Chondrichthyes; order Carcharhiniformes; family Scyliorhinidae; genus Scyliorhinus; species Scyliorhinus torazame. Next base: position 360,416,834 of record NC_092707.1, on the reverse strand, counting down.
TGCAGCTATGGGTGGTGCTGCTGATCGGCTGCCGAGCAGGATTCTCCAGCGGGCAATTAAGGAAGCAAAAGCCAGGGCACCGTCCCTCTTCCCCAGATGTAGTTCTGGCTGGTCCAAAACCCCGAAGACTGCCACTCTCGGGCACGGCTCACCCCCACAGTCTTTGACATTGCCTCGAAGAAGGCTGTCCAGAACCCAAAAAGTCTGGGGCAAGCCCAGAACATGTGGGCATGGTTGGCCGGGCCTCTCTGGCACCGTTCACATTTACACTCCACCTCCGGGTTCTGGCCAGTTGTGCTCTGTGACCACTTTAAATTGCATGAGCCTTGCGCAGGAAGAGGTGGAGTTGGCTCTACTTAGAGCTTCGCTCCAGAGTCCCCAACCCACGTTCGTCCTCCCATTTCTAGCTCCGTCCAATGGTGTTCTTGCCCTTCCCAGCAGTCGTCCGTATATGCTGAAAACAAAGCAAATTTTCCAGTATGTTAAAAAAATGCAGATTGCTCAAATAGTTACATTTACTGTTTATAGATTCTTTAATTCACAGATATTCATGAAAGTGTGAGCCATTATCCTGTACACAGAACAAAGGTGGCCATTGTTGGCATAACCTGCTTATACAGGCAGTTTTGTTGATGCAAAAACTGCAGAGATCAATGGCTGAAAAGATGGCATATTGAATTCTGTCAGGTATTATACGACCTCCATATGGAGGTCACGAACATACGAAGTAGGAGCAGAAGTACGCCATTTAGCCCCTTGAGCCTATTCTGTCACTCATTAAGATCATGGCTGATTTGTTTGTGTTTCTAACTACATTCCCATCTACCCCCAATAACCTTAGATTCTTATTGGACAAGGCAATCAATCTACATCCAACTTTAAAATTTTCAATGATCCTGCCTCAACCGCGTTTTGAGGCAGAGAGTTCCAAAGTCAGACAATTCTTCTGAGAGCAAAAGGTTCTCCTGATCTCTGTCCTAATATGAAGATCCCTAATCTTAAAACGGTGCCCCCTAGATCTGGACTCACCCACAATAGGAAGCAACCTTTCCACATCCACCTTGTCAAGATTGTTCAGGGTCTTATATACTTCAATCAAGTCACCTCTCACTCTTCCAAACTCCAGCGAAAACAAGCCCTATCTATCTAACCTTTCCTCATAAGGCAACCCGCTCATTCCAAGTATCAATCTAGTAAACCTCCTCTGAACTGCCTCCAATGCATCTATATCCTTCAATACATAAGGAGACCAAAGCTGCACACAGTATTCAAGATGTGGCCCCACCTATGCTCTATGGAACTGGAGCATAACCAAGGACAGTACAGCACAGGAACAGGCCCTTCGGCCCTCCAAGCCTGCGACGATCTTGTGTCCTATCTAGACCAACCACCTGTATCCCTCTATACTCCGTCTGTTCATGCGTCTGTCTAGATAGGTCTTACAGGTCGCTAACGTATCTGCCTGAACCACCTCACTTGGCAGTGCATTCATGGCCACCACATCCCTCTGTGTAAAAGAGCGTCCCCTGCACATCTCCACTGAACCTATCCCCCCCCCCGCCTCACCTTGAACCGGTGCCCCCTTGTAATTGATATTTTCACCCGAGGAAAAACCCTCCAACCTTTCACCCTATCTAAGCCCCTAATAATTTTATAAACTCCTATCAGGTCACCCTTCCGCCTCTGTCCGTCTAGGGAGAACAATCCCAGTTTATTCAACCTCTCCTCATAGCTAATACCCTCCATACCAGGCAACATCCTGGTAAACTTTTTCTGTACTCTCTCCAAAGCCTCCACGTCCTTCTGGTAGTGTGGTGACCAGAATTGGACACAGTATTCCAAATGTGGCCCAACCAACATTCTATATAACTGTAACATAATTTGAGGACTTTTATACTCGATGCCCCGCCCAATGCAGGCAAGCATGCCATATGCTTTCCTTACCACCATTCCCACCTGTGCTACCACTTTTAAGGATCTGTGGACCTGCACGCCCAGATATCTCTGTGTCTCTCTGCTCCTGATGGGCCTGCCATTTATTTTATAGCTCCCACCTGAATTGGATTTACCAAAATGCATCACCCCGCCTTTGTCCGGATTAAATTCCATCTGCCATTTCTCCGCTCAATTTTTCAGCCTATATATATCCTGTCATATTCTCTGACAATCTTCATCACTATCCGCAACTCCTGCAATCTTAGTATCATCTGCAAACTTGCTAATCAGACCCACTACATTTTCTTCCACGTCATTTATATATATTACAAAGAGCAGAGGTCCCAGTACAATCCCTGTGGAACACCACTAGTTACAGACGTCCATTCGAAAAAACACCCTTCGAAGGCTTCCCTCTGTCTTCTATGTCCAAGCCAGTTCTGGATCCATCCAGCTAGTTCATCCCTGACCCCATGTGATTTAATCTTTTGCACCAGCCTGCCATAAGGGACCTTATCAAATACTTTATTAAAGCCTATGTAGACAACATCCACAGCCCTTCCCTCGTCAATCATTCTTGTCACCTCCTCAAAAAAATCAATTAAATTAGTGAGACATGATCTCCCTCGTACAAAACCATGTTGTCTGTCCCTAATAAGACCATTCACTTCCAAATATGTCCTGGGCTGGAATCTCCATTATTGAGACTATGTCCCCACGCTGGCATCAAAATTGCAGAGTTTTACTCCTGAAAATCCTGGAAAAAAGTGAAACGAATTCATAGCCCTGCGGGAGGCTTACAGGGACCTGGAGTAAATCTCGCAGCTTTGGCTGCAGATACAGGCCCCCGCACATCCGGGTCAGAGGCCGTGCATGTGCACGGCGGCGGCCTCCTGTGGCCGTGTCGTGCTCCATGGCAGTCTCAGACCGCGGAGCTGGACCCGAAAAAGAGACCCCCGATCGGCCACGCGCCCGTCCCTCAAACCCCACACAATCATTCCCGGCTGCCTATAAGGCAGCCCCCTTGGCTTCCGATCGGTCCGCCACCAACCAGGGTCCACAGCTGCCACACGAGTATCCCAGCCAGCAATAGCAGGTTAGTTCCACTCCTTCGGCAACTTGGCTGGTCGGGGGCGGAGGATGTCAGAGCGAGCCTCTGGCAATGGCCCCCGGCGGTGCGGCGTACTCACCGGTGACGTTAATTTTTGGTGCCCTGAGAATTGCCGAACCGGCGACAGTCCTGATTACGCCGTCAAACTGGATTCTCCACCCTGGCGCCGGTCGTGATTTTGGCGCGGGGTGCAGAGAATCCAGCCCCCTATCTCTGAGAATCTTTTCCAACAGTTTCACTATCACTGACGTCAAGCTCACTGGCCTTTATTTACCCGGGTTATCCTTGCTACCCTTCTTAAATAATGGGACAACATTGGCTATCCTCCAAACCTCTGGGACCTCACCTGTGGCCAACGAGGAAACAAAGATTTCTGTTAGAGGCGCAGCGATTTCACCTCTTGTCTCCCTCAGGAATCTGGGATAGATGCCATCTGGCCCTGGGGATTTGTCTGCCGTAATGCTTTTTAACACACCTAACACTTCCTCCCTCGTAACAATAACTGGTTCTAAAGTGTTTACATATCCCTCTGCGACACCACCAATCAATGTGTCCCTGTCCTTTGTGAATACCGATGCAAAATACTCATTAAGGATCCCACCTACTTCATTTGGTCCTACATATAATTTCCCTCCTTTGTCCTTGAGTGGACCAACTCTTTCTCTAGCTACCCTCTTGTTCCGAATATACATTTAAAATGCCTTGGGATTCTCCTTAATTCTGTCTGCCAAGGACATTTTGTGACCCTTTTTGCCCTCTCCCATTGCAACAACCCTATTATTTCTATATCTATTCAGAACCTGTTCATATATCTGTTCTTCAACTTCCCGTGGGCTGTTGGGAAGCCTGTAGTACACCCCCATCATAGTGACTGCTTCCTTCCTGTTTCTGAGTTCTACCCACAGTGTCTCGTTACTTGATTCTTCCAAGGTGTCCTCCCTCTGTACAGCTGTAATTTGTTCTCTAACTAGTATTGCAACTCCCCCACCTCTTTTACCTTCCCCTCCTTACTTTTATTTTCAATTCCTCTCCTAATAAAGGATAGCCCATTAGTCTTCTTAATCACTTGTTTTTCCTGTTTTACCTGCATACTAACTTTTTGTGACTCATCACTAAAATACCTAGATTTCTCTATGCCTCAAGAAATCTGGAATGTCTCTCCATTTAGATAACATGCTACATTTCTATTCTTCCCCACATTACATTCCATCTGCCAAATTTTTACCCACTCACTTAACCTATTTATATAATTCTTAGAGACTCCTTATGCTCTTTTCACATGTTACTTACCTATCTATCTGTGTCATCATGAAATTTAGCAACTATACATTTGGTCCCATCATCAAGTCATCGATGCAGATTGTAAATAATTGAGGCCCCATCATTGATCCCTGTGGCACCCCACTTGTTATATCTTGCCAACATGAAAATGACCCATTTATACCTCCACTCTCTGACTCTTGTTAACTAATTCATCCTTTATTCATGCTATAATGTGTTACCCTGTACAACATGAACTCTTAGTAATCTTTGATATGGCACTTTGTCAAATTCCTTCTGGAAATCTAAGTACACCACATCCACAGGTTCCGCTTCATCCTCATTGCTTGTTACTTTTTACTCCCTCAAAGAACTCGAATACACAAGTCAAACACAATTTTCCTTTCACAAAACCATGTTTACTCTGCCAGATTGTATTAAGATTTTCTCAGTGCTGTACTATAACCTCCTGAATAATAATTTTCCCCATGATAGATGTTAAGCTATGCTTCCTAATTTCTGTCTCCCTCCTTTCTTGAATAGAGGAGTTACATTCGCTATTTTCCAACCTGGTGGGTACTTTCCAGAGTCTTGAATTTTGGAAAATCACAACCAATGCATCTACTTCTCAGCAGCCACTTCTTTAAGAACCTAGGATGGTCATCTGGATTTGGGAACTTGTCAGCTTTTAGTTCTGAGAATTTTCTGAGTACCCTTTCCCTGGCAATTGGAAGTGTTTTAAGTTCCTCCCTCCCTTTCATCTTTTGATTCACAATTATTTCTGGGATGTTACTTATATTCTTCACCTTGAAATCTAAATTCAGAGTACCCAATTTTTCCTTTTCCAATTAAGGGACAATTTAGCGTGGCCAATCCCCCTAACCTGCACATCTTTGAGCTGTGGAGTTGAGACCCACACAGACCCGGGGAGAATGTGCAGACTCCACAGGGACAGTGACCCGGGGCCGGGATCAAAACCGGGTCCCCAGCGCCGTGCGCCAGCAGTGTTAACCACTGCACTAGTGTGTCCCCTTTCTACCATGAAGGTTGATGCAAAATATCAGTTCAATTCTTCCACCATTTCCTTATTTTCCATGATTAATTTCCCTGGCTCACTTCCTAGAGGACCAGTGCTCACTTTACTTTTCTCCTTTTTAAATATCTGTAGAAACTCTTACTATTTGTTTTCATATTTCCAGCTAGCTTTCTCCCATACTCTAATTTTCCAGTCCTTGCTAATCTTTTAGCCATTCTTTGTTGTTCTTTATATTTTGTTTAATCTCTTAGCCTGCCACTAATCTTCACAGAATTGTATGCTTTTTCTTTTAATTTGATGCTATCTTTAACTTCATTAGTTAGCCACACCTACCCCTAGAGTGAGTGTTTTGAAATATCTTCTTAAATATCTGCCATTGCATTTTGACGAACTCATCCCTAAACCTAATTTCCTCATTCACTTTAGTAACCTCTGCCTTCAAACCCTCATGATTGCCATTATTTAAGTTTAAAATATCCTTAGATCCTGTCTCCTCTCTCTCTCAAACTGAAAGTGAAATTCAGTCATGTTATGATCACTGCTACCTAGGGGTGCCTTTACAATGAGGTCATGCATTAATCCTGTCCCATTGCACATTGTTAGATCTAGAATAGCCTGCTTTCTGGATAGCTGTGGAACATGCTGCTTTTGGAAACTGTCCTGAAAAAACACTCAACACATTTTCCACATTGCTTTTACCAATCAAATTGTCCAATCTATATGTATTTTAAAATACCCCATGATTATCACCATAACTTTTTCACAAGCTTCCATTATTTCTTCCCGTTTACCCATCTTACAGTGTGGCTACTGTTGGGGGCCCATCAAGTACTCCCAGAAGTGACTTTCTTATCTCTACCCAAACCAAGTCTACATTTTGATCTGTGGACCTAAGGTCACCGCTCTCTAATGTACAGATAATACCCTTAATTAACTGAGTTACTTGTCCACCTTATGATCTGTCCTTCCGAAATGTCATGTAGCCTTGAATATTCAGGTCCTAGTCTTTGTCATCTTGCAGCCATTTCACTGAATTGGCTGTCAGATCATGTATATTTATTTCTGTTAAGAGCTGCCAATTCATCCGTTTTGTTGCTAATGCTATGTGCAATCAGATGAGAGCCTTTAATTCTGTCTTTTTTACTATTTTAGCCACCTCCAACCTTATCAGCTGCCGCACTCTTAAGTTTGTCTGCTCTGTCCCTTTCTATCATGCTCTGATTATCATTTCCTTTATCGCTACCGTGTTCTCTTACCTTGTCCTCTCTCTTTAATTTATCACATCTTCCCTCTCTTGATCCAACACCCTCACCATTTAGTTTAAAACCCTCTACCACCTTAGTTATGTGTCTCGCCAGAACACTGGACCCACATGGTTCAGGTGAAGACTGTCCAACAGTACAGATCTCACTTTCCCCAGTACTGGTGCCAGTGCCCCGTTATTCAAAACCTATTTCTCCTACACCAATCTTTTGAGCCACACAAATAACTCTCTAATCTTATAAAATCTGTGCCAATTTGCTCATGGCTCAGGTAATAATCCAGAGATTATTACCTTTGAGGTTATGCTTTTTAATTAAGCCCCTCACTGTTCATACTCCCCAAGCAGAACTTCTTCCCTAGTTCTACCTATGTCGTTGGTACCAGTATGGATCACGACCACTGGATCCTCGCCTTCCCACTGCAAGTTCTTCCCCAGCCCTGTGCAGATGACCCGAATCGGGGCAAGCTGCTGAGAACTGTCTCAATCTGCCTACTATACTGTCCCCTACTACTGTCACATTCCTCTGTGATCGCCCACCACTGTTCAGCACAGTGGGCTAAACAGCTGGCTTGTAAAGCAGACAAGGCCAGCAGCGCGGGTTCAATTCCCGTACCAGCTTCCCTGAACAAGCGCCGGAATGTGGCGACGAGGGGCTTTTCACAGTAACTTCATTTGAAGTCTACTTGTGACAAGAAACGATTTTCATTTCATTTCATTTGAATGGCTTCTGTACCACAGTGCCATGGCCAGTTCAGTCAACCACCCTGCAGACCCCATTTTCATCCCCAGAATCAGCTTGCACTTTAAAACAGGTAAGTAGTATGTGCAATATTGCAGATCCTTGACTTCAGTGGCGGTACAGTTTCTGCCTTCCAACTCCATGTGCTACGTAATGACTTTTAGGTTCAACCATTTTACTGAAAATAATATATTAAAAATCTAAAACGATTTTAAAAAAAATAGGCAATCTAAATTCATTAGAATTTTATTTTGAGAGCGATAAGACTGCTCTCTTCTGAGAGCCATCCCTTTTGTAGGTGACAAGTAGCCAGACTCTTTCTGAAGAGTGAGTCTTCCTGCTTTGTAAAGGTCTTCTGGCCAAATTGGCTTCTACTTTGGGGAGAAAATATTACCATGCTCCTGCTACCCATCACCAGCATTGTGCAGCCAGCTCACGTATAGCTGATTACCGCCTTTATGCTATGTTTCGTGAAAACAAGCTCCACCTTAAGCTGATATAGGATTTATACCATGGGATGCATCCCACAGCAGCTGAATATGCACTTTTCTTTGAAAGTCGCAACTTAATTTCTGGCCATTGGAGCCCGGAGTAACCCCATGCAGTCTGCACAAGCCAAAGATCAAGTTATTTCATCATTGGCCTCTAGGAGGGTTGAGTGTTCAGCACAGCAGCCAGAAACATTCTTTACCTCCAGAGCCAGTGTTTATATTAGGTTACCATAGCATTGCTACACACAGTAGCCAACAATGAAATCTACCACTTAAGGTTAGGTCTAGGCACCTTCAGAGACAGCAGCAATACCCCTTTTTTTATAAAGAGTGCGGGCTGACATCTTTCAAAATTTTGTTTGTTCCCTCTGTTCTTTCCCTCTCAGTGGCGGTACATTTACAGGACAGCGGAGATGGTTTTCTCTGTGCGAGGGATCATGGCCATATATCAGTATTGTATGGTATCACTTTGTATTGGTATAAAAATATTGCCACATTGCCTAAAATGGCAATATTTTCAACGATTCCGCACTCAGTTACTTTGAGGCCTCATGTTTACAATATATACGTATAAAGTCAAATAAATCTATCTTGATTCAGTTTAAGAGGACCGTACAAAATATATGCATAATGCTGCTTCACCTGATAAAAGGTAGAAATTATGGTACATAATTACAGTTGATAAACCTGGGTAAATGTAATTATTTTTCATAAAATATTTCCTTCCATTGATGTGCAGTCGGGTGTTGTTGAGCTAGAAAAAATAATGACAGCCGCGATAAATTGTCTATTTATATATTTGATCATAAGTCACGATGTGAGATGAAATCTGGAAACTTTGCTTGGCTGTACGTTCTTTTAAAAATTATTATTACCCTGAAGCTGGTATTTCCTCAAAGCTTGTTTGTGTCAGAGACCTGAGGGGTGAGAATTTCATAAAATTAAAAGCAGTTTATACGTGAAAAATGATCAGAAAATATGTTGTCAAATGCACTCCATCGTAGTGTGACATTCGGCGTAATTTTTAACACAACAACATGTTAATTTGCAGCATTGGAAATATAAATTGCATGGAAAACTGTATTTAGAAAGCCAGGCATAGCTCGGCTTGGAGGTAAAAAAAAATGCATTGTATTTACTTGTCTTAATATTATTGTTGGTTTTTGAGCTGTCACTTATAGTGTGTTCACAATATGAGCTGCTATTTATGCACTCGAAAATTTTCTGGCCAGATTAGGGCAAAAGGTTGTGTTACCTACATGTATAATATTGTATAATAAATGTTCTTGCAGAATGAATTTGTTACACAAATGTCAGCAGAGTCATTTTTGCTCATGTCAGGTCTTTTGAAAGAAATGGAATGATGCCAGAAAATGCTCTGTAATTCATGCAGTGGTGTAATGGAGCAAATGAAATGCAAAGGCTTTATGCAGGTCCAATTTCAGCACCGTGCACTCACCTGCCAATCACTGGGATTGTCACTGAATAAAAATGAGCCCATCTTTGAGAGAGATGCGGGGTGGGGGGGGGAGAAAAGATTTTAATTTCAATCAAATTCTTTGAATTGGCAGTATGGTTAAAGGAAGAAGAGAATAAAAAAACGAAAATGCTGAAAAGAAAAGCTTTAACCTAGATAGGCAGAGGAAAAATGACACTTGTGTTAGCGGTAATAATAGGCTTTTACATGGCCTACCCTTCCTTTCCTTGTCATTCTTTAGTATTGCACCTGTCTTGGGTCTTCTGTCTCAACAAATAACTCCGAGCAGGTGATTTGCCCCAGGCTGTGGACGTATGAACCAATCAGAGAACCTGCAAAATACTGGGCAGGTAAATTATTTGACTTCAATGACTTCTGGCTGAAAAATGTTGAAGCTTAAACCTGAACATGTAAATAAAACAAAAAGTTAAGTTCTAATTAATGACAATTGGTTTTAAATTGGGATGAAAAGTGTTCTGATGCAGAAGACTTTGAATGTGACTCGTGATGCCCCATGTTATCAGCTGCAGTGGTGCTGTGCGCTGAGCATGTGGGTGTTGGGAGCTTTGTAAACTATGAACGAGGCTCATCAAGGCCCCATTTGTTCAGGCAAATGAGGCCTGTGCTCCGGAGTACCTGAAAAATGCTTTCGTGCCTCAACACCCCTGGCAAACATGTTGTAAAAAGAGGGACGTGCAGCCTTTTATTTCTGACTTAAAGCTCCTCAGCTTGCCTGCAGCTAGAGTGGTTTGGACAAGAGGCTGATGTTGCTTGGGCATTGACCTCCATCATCTCAGCTGTAAAACCACCATTTGTGATTTATGCAGCAGTAATTATGTATGTACTACTGCCACCGCAATAAGTAGGTCCACGATGCACCTGACCTGTTCCAGCATGGATAGGAACAAAAAGATGAGAGAATGTGTGATTTCCCACAATGATCACCAGGTACTTCTTTCTGAAGATATTGTAACTGATCAGTGTCCTGATTTCTGAAGTGTGGAATATGGAGAGGGGAGAGCACATGTAAAGCTGTGTTTATTTCAATCCCACGGTGACAGGTTCTGATCATTACTTTTGCACACGCGCGCGCGCGCGCGCGCGCACACACACACACACACACGCACACATACACTGCTCTTTCATTTTACAGAAATGCTGTTTGGAAGGTGCAAATTTAATGTAATGTTCTTGGAACACCAGCAGTCTCCCCAGTGTCTTGTTCAGGTGGCCATCTTGTAAACCTGAGTGATGTGTGCCAGCTTGTCATTCCATCATAGAAGGGATCACAGCGAAATTCAATCCTGTATTACTAGGCACTTACACACAGGCAAACACACTTGCTAATCTCAGCAGGATGCCACTAGCTAGTGATGAAGAGTTTGAACCCTGGCTAATTATTTTTTCATCATCTACGAGGTGGAGAGGGCAGGGGGGGAGGGAACATAGGGTGTCCTTGTACGCGGATGGGTTGTATGTGACGGATCCTCTTTCCAGTGTAGAGGAGCTAATGGAGCTGCTTAGGAGATTTGACTCCTTTTCAGGATATAAATTTAAATTGGGCAAAAGTGAATGCATTCCGTTGAATCTGCCATGGAGGGGAGCTGATCTAGGGAGGTTTCCTTTTCACCTGGCCAGGTCCAGATTCCGTTATCTGGGGATCCGGTTGGCCCATGATTGGGCCTCGCTCCATAAACTAAATTTTGCAGGACTGACTGGTAAATGGGATCAAGTCTGACTTGAAGAAGTGGGAAATCCTCCCTCTGTCCCTGGAGGGCAGGGTCCAGTCGGCAAAGATGAATATTGTCGCACGGTTTCTATTTTTGTTTCAGTATCTCCCAGTTTTCCTTCCCAAATTTTTATTTGTAAAAGTCAATAAAATGATATCTTCTTTTATTTGGATGGGCAAGACCCCACGGATTCGTAGGGTATTTTTGCAGAGGGAAAGGCAGAGGGGGGGGGGGGGCTAGCATTGTCCAATCTGTTATTTTATTATTGGGTGGCGAATATTGAAAAGATGCGGGAAGGTTGAAGGGTACGGAGTTGATGTGGGGCGGATGGAGAGGAATGCCTGTAAAGGCACTAGTTTGACGGCCTTGGTTACGGCTCCACTTCCGTTTTCCCCTGCAAAGTGGATTTCAAGCCCGGTGGTGGTGGCCACTTTGAGAATATGCAGACAGTTTAGGCAACATTTCGAGCTGGATGCCATGTCGTTGTTAGTGCCGTGTCGTTGTTAGTGCCGTGTCGTCGTTAGTGCCGTGTCATTGTTAGTGCCGTGTCGTCGTTAGTGCCGTGTCGTTGTTAGTGCCGTGTCATTGTTAGTGCCGTGTCATCGTTAGTGCCATGTCGTTGTTAGTGCCGTGTCGTCGTTAGTGCCGTGTCATTGTTAGTGCCATGTCGTTGTTAGTGCCGTGTCGTTGTTAGTGCCGTGTCGTTGTTAGTGCTGTGTCATTGTTAGTGCCGTGTCATTGTTAGTGCCATGTCGTTGTTAGTGCCGTGTCATTGTTAGTGCCGTGTCGTTGTTAGTGCTGTGTCATTGTTAGAGCCATGTCATTGTTAGTGCCATGTCATTGTTAGTGCCGTGTCATTGTTAGTGCCGTGTCATTGTTAGTGCCATGTCATTGTTAGTGCCGTGTCATTGTTAGTGCCGTGTCATTGTTAGTGCCATGTCATTGTTAGTGCTGTGTCATTGTTAGAGCCATGTCGTTGTTAGTGCCGTGTCGTTGTTAGTGCCGTGTCGTTGTTAGTGCCGTGTCATTGTTAGTGCCGTGTCGTTGTTAGTGCCGTGTCGTTGTTAGTGCCGTGTCATTGTTAGTGCTGTGTCGTTGTTAGTGCCATGTCGTTGTTAGTGCCGTGTCGTTGTTAGTGCCGTGTCATTGTTAGTGCCGTGTCATTGTTAGTGCCGTGTCATTGTTAGTGCCGTGTCGTTGTTAGTGCCGTGTCGTCGTTAGTGCCGTGTCATTGTTAGTGCCGTGTCATTGTTAGTGCCGTGTCGTTGTTAGTGCTGTGTCATTGTTAGTGCCGTGTCATTGTTAGTGCCGTGTCATTGTTAGTGCCGTGTCGTTGTTAGTGCTGTGTCATTGTTAGTGCCGTGTCATTGTTAGTGCCGTGTCGTTGTTAGTGCCGTGTCGTTGTTAGTGCCGTGTCGTTGTTAGTGCCGTGTCATTGTTAGTGCCGTGTCGTTGTTAGTGCCGTGTCGTCGTTAGTGCCGTGTCGTCGTTAATGCCGTGTCATTGTTAGTGCCGTGTCGTTGTTAGTGCTGTGTCATTGTTAGTGCCGTGTCATTGTTAGTGCCATGTCGTTGTTAGTGCCGTGTCATTGTTAGTGCCGTGTCGTTGTTAGTGCTGTGTCATTGTTAGTGCCATGTCATTGTTAGTGCCATGTCATTGTTAGTGCCGTGTCGTTGTTAGTGCCGTGTCGTTGTTAGTGCCGTGTCGTTGTTAGTGCTGTGTCATTGTTAGTGCCATGTCGTTGTTAGAGCCATGTCATTGTTAGTGCCATGTCATTGTTAGTGCCATGTCGTTGTTAGTGCCGTGTCGTTGTTAGTGCCGTGTCGTTGTTAGTGCTGTGTCATTGTTAGAGCCATGTCATTGTTAGTGCCGTGTCGTTGTTAGTGCCGTGTCGTTGTTAGTGCCGTGTCATTGTTAGTGCTGTGTCGTTGTTAGTGCCATGTCGTTGTTAGTGCCGTGTCGTTGTTAGTGCCGTGTCATTGTTAGTGCCGTGTCATTGTTAGTGCCGTGTCATTGTTAGTGCCGTGTCGTTGTTAGTGCCGTGTCGTCGTTAGTGCCGTGTCATTGTTAGTGCCGTGTCATTGTTAGTGCCGTGTCGTTGTTAGTGCTGTGTCATTGTTAGTGCCGTGTCATTGTTAGTGCCGTGTCATTGTTAGTGCCGTGTCGTTGTTAGTGCTGTGTCATTGTTAGTGCCGTGTCATTGTTAGTGCCGTGTCGTTGTTAGTGCCGTGTCGTTGTTAGTGCCGTGTCGTTGTTAGTGCCGTGTCATTGTTAGTGCCGTGTCGTTGTTAGTGCCGTGTCGTCGTTAGTGCCGTGTCGTTGTTAATGCCGTGTCATTGTTAGTGCCGTGTCGTTGTTAGTGCTGTGTCATTGTTAGTGCCGTGTCATTGTTAGTGCCATGTCGTTGTTAGTGCCGTGTCATTGTTAGTGCCGTGTCGTTGTTAGTGCTGTGTCATTGTTAGTGCCATGTCATTGTTAGTGCCATGTCATTGTTAGTGCCGTGTCGTTGTTAGTGCCGTGTCGTTGTTAGTGCCGTGTCGTTGTTAGTGCTGTGTCATTGTTAGTGCCATGTCGTTGTTAGAGCCATGTCATTGTTAGTGCCATGTCATTGTTAGTGCCATGTCGTTGTTAGTGCCGTGTCGTTGTTAGTGCCGTGTCGTTGTTAGTGCTGTGTCATTGTTAGAGCCATGTCATTGTTAGTGCCGTGTCGTTGTTAGTGCCGTGTCGTTGTTAGTGCCATGTCGTTGTTAGTGCCGTGTCGTTGTTAGTGCCGTGTCGTTGTTAGTGCCGTGTCATTGTTAGTGCCGTGTCATTGTTAGTGCCGTGTCGTCGTTAGTGCCGTGTCGTTGTTAGTGCCGTGTCATTGTTAGTGCCGTGTCGTTGCTAGAGCCGTGTCGTCGTTAGTGCCGTGTCGTTAGTGCCATGTCATTGTTAGTGCCATGTCGTTGTTAGTGCCGTGTCATTGTTAGTGCCGTGTCATTGTTAGTGCCGTGTCGTTGTTAGTGCCATGTCATTGTTAGTGCCGTGTCATTGTTAGTGCCGTGGCGTTGTTAGTGCCATGTCATTGTTAGTGCCGTGTCATTGTTAGTGCCGTGTCGTTGTTAGTGCCATGTCATTGTTAGTGCCGTGTCGTCGTTAGTGCCGTGTCATTGTTAGTGCCGTGTCATTGTTAGTGCCGTGTCGTCGTTAGTGCCGTGTCGTCGTTAGTGCCGTGTCATTGTTAGTGCCATGTCGTCGTTAGTGCCGTGTCGTCGTTAGTGCCATGTCATTGTTAGTGCCGTGTCGTCGTTAGTGCCGTGTCGTCGTTAGTGCCATGTCATCGTTAGTGCCGTGTCGTCGTTAGTGCCGTGTCATTGTTAGTGCCGTGTCGTTGTTAGTGCCATGTCGTCGTTAGTGCCATGTCGTCGTTAGTGCCATGTCATTGTTAGTGCCATGTCATTGTTAGTGCCGTGTCATTGTTAGTGCCGTGTCGTTGTTAGTGCCGTGTCATTGTTAGTGCCGTGTCGTTGTGAGTGCCGTGTCGTTGTTAGTGCCATGTCGTTGTTAGTGCCGTGTCGTTGTGAGTGCCATGTCATTGTAGTGCCATGTCATTGTGAGTGCCGTGTCGTTGTTAGTGCCATGTCATTGTTAGTGCCGTGTCGTCGTTAGTGCCGTGTCGTTGTGAGTGCCATGTCATTGTAGTGCCATGTCGTCGTTAGTGCCGTGTCATTGTTAGTGCCGTGTCATTGTTAGTGCCGTGTCATTGTTAGTGCCATGTCATTGTTAGTGCCGTGTCATTGTTTGTGCCATGTCATTGTTAGTGCCGTGTCATTGTTAGTGCCATGAGTGGGTGGGGGGGGTGGCGGCGAGGCGGAAGGCAAGTGCTTTGGCCTTCACCTCGCTAATAACCTGAAGGTGAGTTCTGTTGGATGGAGGACTCCAGTTCTGCTCATGCTTCATTGTGATTAAGTCACCTTCTGAAATTCTTGCACTTAGAAAGGTCAAGTTTTTCATGAGGGGTTCGCAGAAGGGTTCTACTCGAGATGGCATTTCCTACTGCAGGGAGCTGGTCACCGTCAGATGTTTGGGTGGAGAGGGGGTGCAGTCTGGGATTTGTTTTGGGTTTTGTCTTGATCGTTTTTCTTGCGCATGTGAGGGGGTGATGGTTGAGTCTAGAATTGTATTTGTGTAATATGGTTTTACGGTGTTATATTGTAAAAACTTTCTTATCATTTTTTAAAAAATTATTATTTTTTTCAATCCTTGTCCGGAGATATCTTGGACATTTGTAGCGTTCTAACATTAAATGAAATGAAAATCGCTTATTGTCACAAATCGACTTCAAATGAAGTTACTGTAAAAAGCCCCTCGTCGCCACATTCCGGTGCCTGTTCGGGGAGGCTGGTACGGGAATTGAACCGTGCTGCTGGCCTGCCTTGGTCTGCTTTAAAAGCCAGCTCTTTAGCCCTGTGTTACGTCCTACTCTCAAGTCATTTGGTAAAGGCTAACCCTGGGGCTAATCTTGACTCAGTCTTGTATTTATTTACAGGGTTGTTGGTGTATATATTTTTTTAACTATGTAGGACAAGTGATGGAAGGATTTCTGAGCTGATTATTAATCCGCTGAACGCCCCTTCCGTGGCCAACAAGTCCTGGCCTGGGACTCGAACCCAGAGCTTCTGGTCCAAAGATAGGGGTGCTACCACTGTATCACAAGGCCTCTTTATTTACAGAGCAAAACATTACAAGCATTTACTTCAGAACTCAACCATTCCTGTTTCAATAAGTATCTCATTTGTCTGCTCAAGTGAAACCCCAACTATTGCTCCTCATCTGCATGTAATTAATCACAATGGATATACGATATTGCTCTGGATAAAATTTACTTAGTACATTAAGATGGTATGTGTGTTTCCAACCGGAAACCATGGTTTAACCAGGAGATTCAGTCCAGGTCTGAGGTGTTCAAGACAGGCGGCCCTGACCCATACAAGAAATCTAGGTACGGCCTCAGCAAAGCCATCAGGGACACCAAGAGACAATACCAGACTAAGCTAGAGTTGCAGACTAACACTCTCGTCAGTTGTGGCAAAGCTTAAGCAACATAACGTGTTACAAGGCAAGGCGGAGTAGAATCTCCGGCAACAGCTCACCCCTCCCCAATGAACTTGTTTCAAGCAGGAAGCCAGTAAACCGTTGTCAACTGCCCTAACTGTCTAGGACATACGCATACCTACCTCAGAGGTCAGATCGGCCTTCTTGAAAATGAACCTTTGCAAAGCACCAGGTCCTGACAGAGTTCCTGGTCGTGCACTCAGATTCTGCTCGGACCAACTGGCAGGTGTTTGCAGACATCTTCAACCTCTCCTTACTCCGTTCTCAGATTCCAACTTGTCTCAAGAAGTCCACCATGATACGAATGCCAAAGAAGAACCAGGCAACGTGAGTCAGTGTACAGGAGGGTGATAGAGAACGTAGTGGCGTTGTGCAACTACAACAATCTCTCCCTCAATGTCAGCAAAACTGAGGAGCTGGTCATCGACCTCAGGACGCGAAGTATCATACACACCCCTGTCTACATTAATGGTGGCAAGGTGGAGATGGATGACGGCTTCAAATTCCTAGGCGTACACAGCACCATCAATCTGTCCTGGTCCACCCACGGCGGCGCTACGACCAAGAAAACACAGTAGTGCCTATACATATCCACAGTGACTCTTACCAATTTTTACAGATGCACCATGGAAAGCATCCTATGGCTGCATCACAGTTTGGTATGGCAGCTGCTCGGCCCAAGACCGTAAGTAACCACAGAGAGTTGTGAACCCGCCGCCCATCCATTGACTCTGTCTACATCTCCCGCTGCCTTGGGAAAGAGGGCAGCATAATCAAAGGCCCCTCCCAGCCGGGTTATTCTCTCTTCCAACCTCTTCCAACGGGCAGGGGATACAAAAGTCTGAGAACATGCACTAACCGATTCAAAAACAACTTCTTCCCCACTGTTACCAGACTCCTCAATGACCCTCTTATGGACTGAACTGATCTCTCTATACATCTTCTCTATTGTTGTAACATTCCATTCCATATGCTTCACCCAATGTCAATGTATTTGCATTGTATATTTATTGTTTATCCTATGTTTTTTCATGCATGGAACAATCTGCCTGGGCTTTACGCAGAACAGTACTTTTCACTGTACATCAGTAAATGTGATAAATCTAAATCTGAATCTAAATTTACTCAGAGCCAACCAGGAATTGAATAGGCTGATGAAATTTCCAACTATTGCCATATTTTCCACTACCTGTATACCCCTACTTCATTTTATTTTTTTGTCTGCCTCGAGGAAAAACAGCTCCACTCCATTTTTCGTAATATCTTTGTAGCTTTGATTTCTGGAAACCGCCCCTCCCTTCCACTTAGACAGTCTCCCACGTTGGTTATTCCTTCAGGTGAGTCCCCATCTTAGGTTTAACGAAGCATGGACTTGAGGCAGGAAACCTTAAAATCTTTGAAAAGTACTTGGAGGAGCACTTGAAATGTCACAACATTCGAGGCAATGGGCTAGGTGCAGGAAAGTGGGATTGGTGTCGATTTGAGACGTTTTTTGTTGGTGCAGGCTTGATGGGCCAAAGGGCCTGTTCTGTACTGATTAATCGTGTCTTGCACCCCATCATATACCTTTCATTTGTCCTTATCCCACCTACCCCTCCCTAGTAATCTATTGCACTTATTACTTTCCCAGTTCTGATGAAAGATCACAGACCTGATACATTAAACTCTATTTCTTCCTTCACAGATGTTTTCTAACCGGCTATTTTCAAATTATCTGTTTTTGTTTTAGATTTCCAGTATCTGCAGTATTCTGTTTTTTCAATTGGTGGTTACCTTCTCATTTGCCTGAGTATCTATTTTTTCTTTTATAACTGTAAAGTGCAATGGGTGATTTTCTGTGTTAAAGGCACATTATAATGCAAATTTTACTTGTTGCAAGTACTTTGTGGCAGCATTTCAGATATGAGGTAGTTGTAATCTGTTTATTATTTTGTTTTTTTTGTCAGATGGCAAGGCAAATATTGATGGCCAGTGTTGTGATATCATGGTTGTGTTGTAATTCACCAACTGACCACTAGGAGTCTCATTAGTATATAAGTGAATGTTAGAGTCTGGTGACCTCAGACTGACTAGCGAGCTGGGAGAGAGTTTGCTTGTGCATGTTCATACTGTTATTCATCTGTTGTTTTGTACATATTTGACCTCCAGTTAATATTAAGAAATTGTTTATAGCTTCAGCTACAAGTGTTCTTGTAATCAGGCCATCCAACAAGAACATTAGAGCCAGCACCTTCCTAATCATTAAAGGCGTTCATGCTGAAGAATTAGGAGTGATGATATTAAGTTTATTGAGTTAGAAGTTACAACTGACTCTGAAGAGTCATTGGAGAAATATGTATACATATTAAAAATGTTTCTGAGAGCAAATGTGAGAAAACAGACAACTTCCTAATGTGCATTGACACCAGCGCACCACTGCCTTCTTTGGTGAGAGTTGTCATGGGAATCAATTCTGGAAACTAGCATAATTCCCTCTTATCACTTGAAATGCATTGAAAGTAGCAGTTATAATTTCAGTTATGTCTTTTTAATGCTCATGCTGAATTTGAAAATAAAATTATCCGAGTAAAATCATGAGTATGGAGCGTTATCTGACGTTCTAAGCCACATTCCATAGAGTCTGTATATGTGTATACTTTTTAATGCTGTTGCTTATTGTGAGCCAGATGATGTGCTGTTTTATAACAAAAGGGGAATGTTAGCAGTGCCGTCAATGATTGCATTTGTATGAAATGGTCTTATTGTAATTTTTTTAGAGGTGTTTTGGGATCATATTTCATGAATCAATTCAATCTTATGTGAAAACTGTAAGTCAGCGACCTTTATTATTATGTTACTCGATCTGTATATTAAATTTTTACCTCTTCAGTTGGGTTTTAAATGATTTGGGAGAACATGATTCAAATTCGCTTTAGATGACTGAACAAAAGCATCAACTGCAAAACCAAGCTTCAAAGAAATGTTGAGGTCTCAAAGTGCAAATGTGAATGAAAGTGCTCATTAATGCCATGCAGAACAATTTTACAGGTAAGTTTAAACACATTTTATGAAATTTGTAGTTTTCAGAACCTTTTTGTGATGAAAGTCTGATTTTTGAGCCCTCATTTGGCCGACCGAGTTGGAAAATGACAGTTGAAAGAAATTTCAAACAGTATTTTGAGCCCCTTGCTTAGTGCAGTTTCTGTCTTTTTATTGATGGATTTTCTTTGGTCTTCCGAATAGAACACAGAACAAAGAACAATACAGCACAAGAATACAGGCTCTTCGGCCCTCCAAGCCTGTACCGGTCATGATACCAATGTTTGCCAAAACCCTCAGTACTTTCTTGTGCCATATTCCTCTATACCCATCCTATCCATGTATTTGTCCAGATGCCTTTTGAACGCCGTTAATGTATCTGCTGCCACAGCCTCCCCTGGCAACGCGTTCCAGGCACTCACCACCCTCTGTGTAAAAAAACCTGCCTCGCACATCTCCTCTAAACTTTACCCCACAGACCTTAAACCTATGTCCCCTGGTCACCGACTCCTCCACATTGGGAAAAAATGCCTGCTCATCTACTCTATCCATGCCCCTCATAAACCTGTAGACCTCTTGACTGGTTGTAGCTAGGTGGGGAAAAACACACTGATTTGATTGCAGCCATCTGTTCATTTGCCGCCGCTGCTTTGCCCTCGCCTCCCACTCTACGTGAATGTGTGTGTGTCTTTAGTTTCTCTTGTATCTGCCCTCGAGTTTTTCTCAGATCAAATTAGTCATGAACCCCCCCCTCCTGCTCCCTTAATCTCATTCCCTCTAAACTGTTGGCTGTCTTCCTTACTTCCTCGGCCTCCATGCCACATGTACAGTGTCCCAATACACCCACCTCGAGACCAAATCTGTGCTGGATTTTGGATCTTGCCAGTTTTCAAAGAAAGAAACCGGAGCCTTAATTCATTTAATAGGAGAGACAAGATTGAGAAAAAAACATTATAGTGAAAAAATAATGTTTGAAAAAGAAATTCAGTAATACGGACAAGGCAGACCAGGCCAAGCCGGGTCTGGCGGAGTCAAGGATTGCTTAGACCATTCAGAATGCAGGGAAAGACCGACTTGTGAAACCAGTAACTAGTCAGGCAGGACACCAGGCCAATGCAGCATCTAGCCAAATTCCTTTTAAAAAAAAAATGTTTTTTTATTCTCCTTTTTCACATTTTCTCCCACATTTACATCCATCAACAATAAACAATAATCAGCAAGATATGTCAGTCCCCATAATAACAACGATCCCATCTACCCACTAACCCCCAAACCTCATCCCGCATGTTTACATAAACAAATGACAAAAAGGAATCAGGGATTACCTGTAGTCACCCTTAATCTTACACAGCTCCCCCACCGCAGGTCTCCAGCTCCTCCCGTCCACTGCCTCTTGTAAAACTCCTCCTCCCAACCTCGG
Organism: Scyliorhinus torazame; assembly: GCF_047496885.1. Taxonomy (NCBI): domain Eukaryota; kingdom Metazoa; phylum Chordata; class Chondrichthyes; order Carcharhiniformes; family Scyliorhinidae; genus Scyliorhinus; species Scyliorhinus torazame. The sequence continues at coordinate 360,396,259 of NC_092707.1, read as the reverse complement.
TTCCTTCCCCCCAACTTTCCACCCCGGCTAGACCACTCGGACCCTGTTCTGCCAGGCTCCTATGGCCGCAGCCCCTCCCCCCACCTCACTCCCGTTCACTGGCCGGCTTAAACCAGCCAGCGTGGAGGCCCCCGCCCGGGTCCCTTTCCCACTTGCCCGGCCCTAGGAAAGCCCAAAGATTCCCTTTTAGCACACAAACCCCGCATATCCACCTACACCCCAAAGAACTTTCATTTCGAGTGAAAGTCCCGTCCCTTCCCTTGTCCAAATATATACCACATTGGCTCCTTTAATCTCTATACCCGCACGCAGTGATACAAAAAAGAAGAAAATACAGTCATGAGGTTACATCGGCACATGGCCATTCCTCAATTTGTCAGTTCTGCCACAGTCCTTCTGCTTTCGCAAACTCCTCCGCTGCTTTCGCCGTTCCAAAATAAAAGTCCCTGAGCTTGTAAGTCACCCTCAGCTTCGCTGGATATACAATGCCGCACCGCACCTTGCTAATGTACAGTGCCCTCTTCACCCGGTTGAAGGCAGCCCGCCTCCTTGCCAGCTCCACCCTAAAGTCCTGGTATACACGTATACTAGCTCCAGCCCACTGCACCACCCGCTTCTGCTTGGCCCAGCTCAGGACCTTCTCCTTCACCCTGTACCTACGGAAGCACAGAGTCACTGCCCTTGACGGCTCACTCGCCTTTGGTACAGGCCTCCACGACCGATGAGCCCGATCCAGTTCATATCGGGGGGGATCCTCCCCCTCCCCCAATAGTTTTGCCAGCATCGCGGCAAAATACTCAGTCGGCTTTGATCCTTCAACTCCTTCGGGCAGCCCCACAATCCTCAAATTTTGTCGCCTGGATCTGTTTTCCAGGTCTTCCATTTTTCCATGCAGATCCTTGTTAGTATCCATCACCTTCCGCATCTCTTTCCCCATCGAGGCAAGTTGATCACCGTGCTGCAATAACGTCTCCTCCACTTCCTTCAGCGCCTCCCCTTGCTCTCGCCACCTCCGTCCTCACCGGGGAAACCACCACCTCCACCAGCACACTCAAAACCTCCCTCATCTCCTTCCTCACCGTCTCCATGCATTTCGCAATCTGCGCCAACTGCTTTTCAAATTCCGCAGCCATCACCTTAGTTATTTCTTCAGCCGTAAGCAGTGCGGCCTTCCCTGGTGCTCCAGCCTCCATTTTTCCTGGTGACCCCGCGGTGACCTTTCCACTCCCCGACGGACCTCCAGCTATTTTTTTTCCGGCCGTTTTCTTGCTCACCCTCGACATTTTTCTTTGTTCTTTTTTTCCTCCTGTGTCTTCACTGTGCCTCCTCCGTGCCTTCTCCCTGCTTCTGCCGCCTCCGCGGACCCTGGGACCGGGCTTAAAGCCCCAAAAATGCCGTTGCCGAACGGGAGCCCTCCATTGTGCGGCCGCCTCCCGCCCGCCGTCACCAGAAGTCCCCAGCCGAATTCCTGATAAGTTACTTTAATAATTTAATAACAATTAAAATTGATGCATGGTAGTTTATAAAAATGTCCAGTTTTCAGACAAGTCCGGTTCAGTTCTATGTCGACAGACTTGCAAAACATTTTGGCTGCTCTATAGGAGAAATGCAAATTGTTCTCGAGGCTTTTTCCCCAGGAGAAACTAATTTCGCAGAGCTCATTTTATGGAGGTATCTTGATCAATAAGAGGGACATTCCTCCCATCAGTGTTTGTAACTTTCAAACTCAGGGCCCAGACATGAAAACGCAGCATAGTAATTAATTGCGCTATTTAGGGCGCAATTCCCGCAAAACATTTCCAAGTTAATTTGTAGCGGGTTTTTCAGGGTGTTTCCTGCCGGTGAGATTCCCACCACTATTCAATGACACTTAGTCACTTTTTTGTGCCCTGGGGAGTTTCTCTCCGGTTTAGCCCACACTTCGAATTTTGTTTAGCACTGGGGAGCTGAACTCCGAGATCGGGTCGCCATTTTGAGATGGTGCCCCGATCACTAAGTGAGCTTGTGGGTCCCCCCCTTTCCCCCCTCCCCCCCCCCCCCCTCCCCCAGCTGAGGACACCCCGCTATGGGGTCCCTGGGGATCCCTCTCTTCATGACCCTCCCCCCCCTTCCCAAGCTCCCTTCTGGCACCCTTCCCTTCTAGGACCCCCACCTATCACCCACCCAACCCCCCGGAGACCCCTACCTACCTGCCCTGCGCTCCCCCACCCATTCAAACCCTCCCCCTCATTTCATGGCCATGGTCCCCTCACCTCCTGGCCCTAGGCAATGCCACCCTGGCACTCGGGCACCCTTGCACTGCCACCAGGCAGTGCTCCTACTGGCTTGGCAGTGCTATCTGGACACTTTGACAGTGCCAGCTGGGCAGTGCCAAGGTGCCCGCTTTCCAGGGGCAGGACCAGAGAGCCATCCTGCACTTACCCTGACCACCCTGGGGTCTCCAGTGGCCCGGGACACACCTGGGTGCCGTTCCGCCTGGTCTACATTTGTGTGGACCAGCACTGATAGGCGCCCGGCAGCAGCCTTCCTGGGAAGGCCAAAGAATTGAGTAAGGCCAGTGTATCCCGCGCAGGTAGGTCATAAATAGGTTTACAATCTACCTCCACAAGCGTCATTCGGTCCCACTCATTTGGGGCAGTGTTCTGACTCCAACGTCGTGCGGGACTTAGGAGAATCCCAGGAGGCGTGGAGCCTGTTGGGGGCTCACTGCAAGCCTCTCCCGGCATTCTCCAGCCACATTGCGCTCAATCGAGAGCACAACACGGCCGGAGAATCGCGCCCTTAGTCTTTCATTTTCATTTGTTACAGCAGTATATCCTGGTTATATGTTTGATAATGAATATCGGTGAATGAAGCAAGCTGGTGTGTAAGTTGTAAGAAGGCCTTATACTTTGAATTCATTACAATTTTTTGATATAACCAGCTACAAAATGTGATGAAATATGATTGTGACAAAGTTACTTCTGGCATTGCTTAGATAAAATACTAATACTGAATATAGATTCTCACAGGGCGATGCGGTGGCGCAGTGACCTTCACTGCTGCCTCACGGCGCTGAGGACCCGGGTTCCATCCCGCCCTTTGTCACTGTATGTGTGGAGTTTGCACATTCCCCCCGTGTCTGCGTAGGCCTCACACACACAACCCAAAGATGTGCAGGGTAGGTGGATTGGCCACGCTAAATTGTCCCTTAATTGGAAAAATGTTAAAAACATCATTTTTTAAAAAATGTAGTTTCTCACGTGTACCAGATTGTGGCAGGCAACCTGAAATGGTCATTAAAATAATTTGCTGCCACTTAAAGCCATTACAAGTGGCTATCCAATAGTTTACTTTTGCATCTACCTACGTTTTATTTCATACCTATAAACGAGTGACAAGTAATTGTCCCACCAGAAATGCAAAGAGTTGAGGTAGAAGGCCAGTAGGCAACAGCCAATAATATATTCTAAAATGAGGAATTATGTCCATCTTTAATCGCCATCTCCTTATCGCTTGATCAATATGCCTGGGATCATTGAATTTACAGTGCAGAAGGAGGCTATTCAGCACATCGAGTCTGCACCGGCCCTTGGAAAGAGCACCCTACTTAACCCCACGCCTCCACCCTATCCCCGTATCCCAGTAACCACACCTAACCATTTTGGACGCTAATGGGCAATTTAGCACGGCCAGTCTACCTAACCTGCACATCTTTGGACTGTGGGCGGAAACCGGAGCACCCGGTGGAAACCCATGCAGACACGGTGAGAAAGTGCAAACTCCACATAGACAGTTACCCGAAGCCGGATTTGAACCCGGGTCCCTGCAGCTGTGAGGCAGCAGTGCTAACCACTGTGCCACCATGCCGCCCAGTGGGATGAGAACACTCAACAATTAACATGGGCAATGTTCATGCTTTAACCAGAAAACTGGGTTACACTTTAGGGAAACACATTTATGATGTCACTACACCTAGTGACGATTGAGCATAACTTGCGTAAACAGCTCCATTAATCAAATCGAGATAAGCCAATAAATGTACTGTCATCTACTCGCATTTAGTAAATGTTCATTGAGTGAACTATTGTGCATCAAATCTCATGTACTTTGGCTATCATTGTTCTTATGACTTGCTTTAAGGAGAAGTAAAAGCTATGAACCAAGTCAAGTTATAAACGATAAAGAAGTATTACATATGATAAGTAATTACTGCCTGAAAACCCCCTCTGATTCTCGCTCTTTATCTATGTATGCATGCCTATATAAGTGTAAAGAATTTCCAGATCGCAATTCAGTCCTGTACTTATTATGATTCTTTGACATTTTTTGCTGCGATTGCTGCCTTGCAATCACTCTTTGATATGTGTTGTTCTCTTTGCAGTTATTCCTCCGTCTGTTATTCTCTTTACCCCTTCCCTATGATATTCAAAAGAAATCATGGTTGAAATATGAAAAGAAAAGTGCAACACAGTGCTGTTTGTTGATCTCTAACCACTACAGTTTGATTGCCTAACGTTAAACCTATAATAACAGTGCAATCATAGCAGTATCATGTTGAATGCTGCTGTAATAGAAACAACATTTACCAAGGCTGTGGAATTGGATCAAACTTTTTGTCATGAAGTGCTTATTTGCCAGCATTGATCTGTCTATGTCAATTGTTGGGTGTTCTCATCCCAGGCATATTGATCAGGTAATAAGTAGATGGTGGTTGCAGATGGACAAAATTTCTCATTTTAGGATACATTATTGGCTGTCACCTGTTGACCTTCTACCTTAACTCTTTGCACTTCTGGTGGGACAATTACTTGTCACTTCTTCACAGGTATGTAATAAAACTTAGATTTATGCAAACGTAACCTATTGGATAGCTACTTGTGAAGGCTTTAATTGGCAGCAAATGATTCCTCTGACCATTTCACGATCCTGGCCACAATCTGGTCTCTGAGAATCTACATTAAGTAATAGTTGAGTATTTTACCATGGAGGACATCGCAGATGGGCCTTCCCCATTACCGCCCCAACGTCCGTGTGTGCATATTTTCCAGCAGGGGCTCACTGTATAGTACCCAGAAATGGGAACTCCACTGAATTTCTCTTACACTATTCCAAGAATGATGAGTGCTTTAACTGATGCTTCAGGCAAGGGATTGAATCTGTGTTTTGCATGATGTGTATAGGTCCGTTATCACACCAAGTAGTATCTTATAATTGGTGAATTGCTATTTTTAATTCTAGGTTTTTTTCTCTACATTGACATGGGATAATTGAATAAGTCATCTGTCATAGTCATTGCCCTTCATCTAATGGAACAAATTCAATTCATGTAAAGGGTTAGGTTTCCCTCCTTGGTATGCTATAAACACGTTAAGTTTCACCAGTATGATTTACCTGCCAGAGGACTTATGTTTGGGTATAAATAATCTGCATGGAACTGATCAACCTCTGATGACCCAAAATTAAGAACAAGAAGTGCAACTTGACAGACACAAGGTTTTGTTTGATTTAGTGTTCTGAAGGCAGTGCAGTGTAATGCTGGTGTTTTGTCCCATGCTGTAATCTTTTTCACGACACGTGGTAAACAGCTGAACTGAGTTACAGAATATTGATACATTTGATGATAAAGTATCAATTGTCCTGCGTAAACTTTTGTTTTTATAATACCATACATGAGATCGGGTTCACAACCTTTATGTTCTTGTTCATAGATTGAAAAGGCCATGTTGTTGCTCCCTGGCTTCACAAAATGAGATGCCATTATTTTATTTATTTATTTATTCATTTTTAATAAATTTAGAATACCCATTTATTTATTTTTTCAATTAAGGGGCAATTTAGCATGTTCAATCCACCTACCCTGCACATCTTTGGGTTGTGGGGGCAAAACCCACGCAAACACAGGGAGAATGTGCAAACTCCACACGGACAGCGACCCAGAGCTGGGATAGAACCTGGGACCTCGGCGCCCTGAGACTGCAGTGCTACCACTGTGCTACCGTGCTGCCCTTGAGATGCCATTATGCCCTTATTTTAATTTTCATTCTAAACCAGTCGTTTCGAACATGTATCCCTGCCCTTGGATAACAAGATTGTAATTGATCTTAACTGTGAGTACAAGGATTCTTTTAGTTACAAAGAGTTCTTTTTTTTTTGCCTGTTAGTGCCAGATCTGGATGATTTGCCAGACCAGGTGTATTTCCTTGACAGTAACAGAAATGGGGACCTGTGCAGTGGAATTACATTGAAAAAATATCATCTAAAAAAAATCACTAATTCCACCCCCTCCACCCATGCGAGGCTGTGGTAGGAGCGAGACCAAAGAGCCCCCTGCCCCACCAGCTGTCTGTCACCTTCCCAAGACTTTCCACCATTATGAAATTTTGAAGTCTTTGATCCGATGCTGGAGTTGTGTGTACCTGCCCATTATCATGATAATTATGCACCACCACCTGACCCTGTGAACCTTGCTGGGGCCAGTGTTTCGTTGTGCACGTACCCTGACATTTACTGTGCATCCCTTAGTTAAATACTTGAATACTTGTCATTGAATAGGGATTGCAAGTAAGTGAGTGATTTCTGGAGAGAAAGGGTGACATTGGATATGCTGCCAGAAGAGTACATGTAATGAGAACAGTTTAGTATTGGTGCTTATAAAATGTGTTCAGTAGTATATGTGTGCTGTTTACAATCTTAATCAGCACTCCTCCAGTACTAGCATAGCTGTTAAATTCTCACATATCATCTCCTCTTCCCAGATATCAGCAGCTATGCTATGGTGGGCATGCAATTTGACTGTACAGAAGGAGACACTGAGATATGCACAAGCCATGCAGTCCCAGATTTGAGAGCATTGTCAGCTTCAACTTGGTATGTACTGTACATGTACCAGAGGTGACACTGTGACATACACACACCATGCAATATCAGAAGTTGAGTGAGTTGTCATATTTTACTGACCCTGTATTGTTACATTGATAAGAACTGACACTGAGAAATGCACACACAGCAAGTGAGGCATCAGATAGGAGTGAATTGTCAAATTGAACTCTCTGCATACAACACACGTGAAGGACATGACACGGAGGCATATTTTATTTGCTTTTCCTGGCAATTTATTTTTCCGATGCAACCTTTGCTCAACTGAGCAAAGCAAAGGCAGAGAATATACCTACTGACTGTCTTCATTCAGTGCAGTCTGGTATGTCCATTTCATAAGTGTCTTTTCCCTAGACTGGCAATATTGGTTTCTGAGTTTAACAGTTAGCATTAACTCGGTAAATCGTACATCTACAGGCCAGAACAGAATACCAGAGTGAAATTTAAGAAGAACATTTCAGGCCCCTCCGCATGCCTCGCAGAAGCCCCACCACTTGGATAACACCCTGTCCCCACCCTCAGAGTCCATCCCTTCTGCAATGGGGGAAGGTGCGCTAAGACCCGCAGAAATTGACGGCTGGCCACTTGCTCCAGTGGAATCAGGGGATGGGAGGCCTAGTACCTCTGGCTTTAACAGACTTGGGTATGGCTTGCTGCTGCTAGGCCTGGTCTCATTTATTATTGTGCCCTAACACCAAGTTTAACTGGGCTTAAGCAAAACCAGATACAAATGAGTTATGAGTTTTAACTTCTACCTTACCCAACAGATACGAGCCACGTAATCCTGATGCAGGATGTTGTTATTAATCTATTGTCCCATCTACTCTGAAAGCTTCTTGTATTAAAAATATTCAAATTACCCAGTAATTTGAATTGAATAATTGAAAATATACAGCAGAGAAGTTTCATCATTAAAAAAATTATTGTTTGGTTCTGTGGTAACCTGACCACAAAAAGATAGCTGAAATACATTATTAATGAAGCTAATCTACTTTAATATATAAAAATAACTAAATTAAAAATACAGTATGGACTCAAAAATGGGAACAGCTAGTTGAACATCAGAATAATCAAATAGAATTAGAACTAATGACAGATGGTTAAATACGAATTTACCATTGCTGCCTCACGGCGCCGAGGTCCCAGGTTCAACCCCGGCTGTGGGTCACTGTCCCTGTGGAGTTTGCACATTCTTCCCGTGTTTGCGTGGGTTTCACCCCCACAACCCAAAGATCTGCAGGTTAGACGGATTGGATACGCTAAATTGCCCCTTAATTGGAAAAACAAACGAATTGGGTACTCTAAATTTATTTATTTTTAAATACGAATATACACAGGTAACAACAGCAACTAATAGCATCACAACACTCACTGATGACATCGCAATGGATTTAAATAAGATGCATAATAATAAAACTCTCTAACACTTCTCCTCCCTTAAATTTTAGACCCCTTTAAACCCATAAATGCAATGAAACTAATGCCTTAATTATACGTCAGTCTTTCAGGCGCTTTGCAGCTACGCCGTAATCTTCGCAATAACACTTGTGTCTCTGTCAACTTTGCTGATGCTTGACTTAATTCAACTGAACTTATGGGAACAGGAGTAGGTGGAATATCTGTGTGTGAGTGCCCGTCCCTCGCCTGACGTAGAGTCCATTGGAAGTCCTGGTACAACAAGAACCATTTCTTGTTGAATTTCGGCAGCCGCATTTCCTGCTATTGGGTTATCTAGAACTTTTTGCTGTCTCCGAGTCATGGCATAGACAAAATGATCTTGGTGCCTGCGAGCACTCTTCCATTGTTCGATTTCACTACCAAAGATACTGGACTACTTTGGTTCAGAACAACTCTGGTTACTGCCAAAATTCCTGATATAAACACAATCATTCAGGTTAATGATCGTATCTCTCCTGCTTTTGTTGTCTCCTTCCCACTTTTGCTTTGACATCTGGATGTAGGAGATCCAGGTGAGATTTTGGTCTTCTACCCATCGATGATTCAGCTGGTGAGAGTCCATAGTTCTTTGTGGTGTGATACGATATTGAAATAAGAACCTCGAGAGCTTGGTCCCTAAAGTATCACCTGCCAACCTCGTCAATCCTTCCTTCAATGTCTGAACAGCTCGCTCTGCCAAACCATTTGAAGCTGGCCAAAAAGGCGTGGTATGCATATTCCTTTGCATTAACTCTTGAAACAACTAGATTGTAAATGATGTACCATTATCAGAGACGAGAGAATCCGGTAACCCATGAGTTGTAAAGACTTGGCGTAACTTCTCTATGGTACTGGGAGCTGCAATGTTGCTCATGATGTATGCGTCTAACCACTTTGAATGTGACTTCACGCTATCTAAAAACATGTGACCCATGAAGGACCTGCAAAATCCACATGACTTCTCTACCAAGGACGATCAGGCCACTCCCAAGGATGTAATTGTTTTAGTGGCGCCATCTGCTGGTTAGATTGACAGGCAGAACAGGATTTCACTTTCTTCTAATCCTGGTTCATATTAGGGCACCAGACATACGACCTGGCTAGACTCTTCATCCGAGAGGCACCTAGATGAGCCTCATGAATCATCTAAGAAGACTGCAAGGGATTCTTTGCAACAGGTTGTCCATCGTTCTTTGGAAGATTGTTGGACTGCAGAATATGCCAAAAACCAAACGATTATACTTGGAAAAATCCTTTATGCGTTTTGATGGTCACGCAGTGTTTCGAATCTTCCTCTATCAAGAGTTGTTGATGGGCCTGCTCATGTCCAGTTTTAGAAATGCCTTGCCTTCTGCAAGGGTTTAAAACAGGTCTTCTACCCTCTGCAACAGGTAACCGTCCAGCTTGGAAACTTGATTAATGGTAAGTTTGCATATATGTGCACAGCACCATCACTTTTAAGAACAGGGACAATTGGAGCTGCCCAACGTGAAAACTGAATGGACTCAATGATTCCTAGCCTTTCCAGCCACTCCAACTCCTCCTCCACTTTGCCTTTCAGGGTGTAGGGCACTGTCCTCGGTTTGAAGAAGTGAGGAGTCGCCTGAGTACCTACAAATAATTTCACTGTAGTGCCCTGTAATGTACCCAATTTATCTTTGAAAACCGCAGGAGATTTCTGAATGGCGTCCTCTGTCATTGTGCTTTATCTCACCTCGGTTCAACTGAATTTTCCTGAACCATTCATGCCCAAGTAGACTCAGCCCATGCCCTTTTACCACCAGGAGCTGTGCTCTTGCGTCTTGGATGTTGCATGCATTGTCTACCTCTGATGCTCCAAACAATGGTATAGTCTCGCCGGTGTACACCTGAAGGTTGATTCCTGCCTGAGTAAGGGCTGGTACCTGCATAGCGCCCCAAATCTTCCTGAAGGTCTCCTCCCAGTTTACTGATGCGGAGGCGTCTGTGTCCACCTCCACCTTGATTTTCTGTCCATCGACCTCCACTGTAGCATAAATAGGTTCGACACACCTCTCACTCATATTAAACATGTTGTAAGAGTGCTCCTCTGCCTGGTCTGAGACTTCCAAGCAATATCTGAGATTTCCAAACGATATACCGTCGACTGAGGCTTCCTTGCGTTTGAGGTTCCCTGCTCAGCCTTCCACTTTCTCTTAGCACCCTGGCACCTCTTCGCTAAATGCCCCTTCTTTTTGCACTCGCCCATAATCTTACAATGATTTCCATAGTGTGACCACACCTGAAACACTCCATTGTCTTCAGCTTTTTACTTTCAACTTCTTTATCTGCTTGATGCAGTGCACCTGCCTGCATGCTGCCATTGGCCTTCTGAATATCTTTTGCATTATTTGGCAGCCATTTCCATGCTCTTGAGAAATTTCTGGAGCCTTCTTACAAGTATGTGTGGTTTCTCCCAGCAAATGGCGCTGAATGCTGTTCTCATTAATGCCACAAACTAGCCTGTCCCGAAGCATATCTTACAAAACTGGCCCAAACTCGGAATGTTCAGAGAGCTGACGCAATTCAGCAACATAGTTAGTTACAGACTGTTCTGTCTTCTGAAAATCACTATGGAATTTTGAACGTTGTGCAATTACTGAGAGCTTAGGATTGTGGTGATTCTGAACAAGTGTAACTAAATAAGCAAATGGAATGTCCCCCCTTTTCTGTGGTGTAGCTAAATTTCTCACTAGCTTGTAGGTCTTCGCCGCACATACTCACAGGAGAATTGAGTGCTCTCTAACCTTGTCTGTGATCCTATTTGCCAAGTAAAGGTTTTCCAGCCTTTCCACATATTCAGTCCAGTTCTTGTTCTCTTCCACAAGCTCACTGATGGACTCAAAAACAGCCACGTTGCTGCCAACTTGTCTTGGTGAACTTAGCAAACTTAGCAAAATTTAATTTTGAACGTGTGAATCTGCATTTGTTTTTATTCTTGTCGCCAAAAAGATGTAGTAACTTGAGCACCAAAGGATAGTCGAAACGTAGAGTCACAGAATCCCTGCAATGCAGAAGGAGGCCACTTGGCCCTGCTGAAAGAGCACCCCACCGAGGCCCAAACCCCCACCCTATCCCCGTTACCCCATCTTGGGGCAATTTATCATATCAGATCCACCTAACTTGCGCATCTTTAGACTGTGGGAGGAAACCGGAGCACCCGGAGGAAACCCACGCAGTCACGGGGAGAATGTGCAGACTCCACACAGAGGTCGGAAACAAACCCGGGTCTCTGCGGTGTGAGGCAACAGTACTAACCCCAATGCGTTGTTCAGAAAGTCAATGAATAAAGTTAATCTTGTTTAATATATCAAAATAATGCAGTTTAAAATACAGCATGGACTCAAAAATGTGAGCAGTTCGTTAAACATCAATGTGCAGGTTAGGTGGACTGGCCATGCTAAATTGCCCTTAGTGTCCAAAAAAGATTAGATGGGGTTACTGGGTTATGTGGATAGGATGGAGATGTGGGCTTAGATAAGGTGATCTTTCCATGTGCTGGTGCAGACTCAATGGGCATATGGCCTCCTTGTGCACTAAACTCTATGAACTATGATAACAGTAACAGAATAGAATTAGGACTAACGACTGTTAAATACGAATATACACAGGTACTAATGACGCCACAGCACTTACTGATGACATCAGCAATGGATCTAAATAAGAAGATGGATAATAACAAGTTTACTTAAACTAAGCAACTTTGAGTTAACTGAAGACAATAGAATTGATTCCAGTGTTAACCTTGGTTGAATAGTAATAGTGGCTCCTTTGGAGCCAGAAGGTCACAGGTTTAAATCCCATTCCAGAAAGTTTAACACCCAATCCAGAATGAAAATACAATGCAGCACTGAAGAGATTTGCAATGTCAGAAGAACCCTCTTTGTGAAAAGACGTTAAACCAAGGCCCCAATTGCCCTCATTGATGGATATAAGAGATCATGTTGAGCTACACGAAGAGCAGAGCCGTTCTCCTGGTGTGGTACTTACACAATTTCCTCAATAACTCCTAAAACACATTATTTCATAGCTATTTGCAGGAGCTTTCTGCAAGCAAAGTAGGCTGTTACATTTCACATATTGCAACAGTGACTACACGTCACAAATACTTCATTCGTCCTAAAGTGCTTTTGGATGTCCTAAGGTTGTGAAAGACTCCAAATAAATGCAGGTCTTTTGCTGATTTTGATGAGCCCAGTAAAATTTTCATAAGTCATGTGTTTTAGAAGTAACCTCACATTTAGGGATAATAAAAAGAAAATCGTGAATCTGCAATTTAGGCACAAGGTTTGCCCCATTTACACCTATTATAATCTCCAGGAAATATTGGATTTGTTTATTGTCACGTGTACCGAGGTACAGTGGAATGTACTTTTCTGCGAGCAGCTCAAACAGATCATTTAGAACATAGAACAATACAGCGCAGTACAGGCCCTTCGGCCCACGATGTTGCAACGAAACAAAAGCCATCTAACCTACACTATGCCATTATCATCCATATGTTTATCCAATAAACTTTTAAATGTCCTCAATGTTGGCGAGTTCACTACTGTAGCAGGTAGGGCATTCCACGGCCTCACTACTCTTTGCGTAAAGAACCTACCTCTGACCTCTGTCCTATATCTATTACCTGTCAGTTTAAAGTTATGTCCCCTCGTGCCAGCCATATCCATCCGCGGGAGAAGGCTCTCACTGTCCACCCTATCCAACCCCCTGATCATTTTGTTTGCCTCTATTAAGTCTCCTCTTAACCTTCTTCTCTCCAACGAAAACAACCTCAAGTCCATCAGCCTATCCTCATAAGATTTTCCCTCCATACCAGGCAACATCCTGGTAAATCTCCTCTGCATCCGCTCCAAAGCCTCCACGTCCTTCCTATAATGCGGTGACCAGAACTGTACGCAATACTCCAAATGCGGCCGTACCAGAGTTCTGTACAGCTGCAACATGACCTCCCGACTCCGGAACTCAATCCCTCTACCAATAAAGGCCAACACTCCATAGGCCTTCTTCACAACCCTATCAACCTGGGTGGCAACTTTCAGGGATCTATGTACATGGACACCTAGATCCCTCTGCTCATCCACACTTTCAAGAACTTTACCATTAGCCAAATATTCCGCATTCCTGTTATTCCTTCCAAAGTGAATCACCTCACACTTCTCTACATTAAACTCCATTTGCCACCTCTCAGCCCAGCTCTGCAGCTTATCTATATCCCTCTGTAACCTGCTACATCCTTCCACACTATCGACAACACCACCGACTTTAGTATCGTCTGCAAATTTACTCACCCACCCTTCTGCGCCTTCCTCTAGGTCATTGATAAAAATGACAAACAGCAACGGCCCCAGAACAGATCCTTGTGGTACTCCACTTGTGACTGTACTCCATTCTGAACATTTCCCATCAACCACCACCCTCTGTCTTCTTTCAGCTAGCCAATTTCTGATCCACATCTCTAAATCACCCTCAATCCCCAGCCTCCGTATTTTTTGCAATAGCCTACCGTGGGGAACCTTATCAAACGCTTTGCTGAAATCCATATACACCACATCAACTGCTCTACCCTCGTCTACCTGTTCAGTCACCTTCTCAAAGAACTCAATAAGGTTTGTGAGGCATGACCTACCCTTCACAAAGCCATGCTGACTATCCCTGATCATATTATTCCTATCTAGATGATTATAAATCTTGTCTCTTATAATCCCCGCCAAGACTTTACCCACTACAGACGTGAGGCTCACCGGTCTATAGTTGCCGGGGTTGTCTCTGCTCCCCTTTTTGAACAAAGGGACCACATTTGCTGTCCTCCAGTCCTCTGGCACTATTCCTGTAGCCAATGATGACATAAAAATCAAAGCCAAAGGTCCAGCAATCTCTTCCCTGGCCTCCCAGAGAATCCTAGGATAAATCCCATCAGGTCCCGGGGACTTATCTATTTTCAGCCTGTCCAGAATTGCCAACACCTCTTCCCTACGTACCTCAATGCCATCTATTCTATTAGCCTGGGGCTCAGCATTCTCCTCCACAACATTATCTTTTTCCTGAGTGAATACTGACGAAAAATATTCATTTAGTATCTCGCCTATCTCTTCAGACTCCACACACAATTTCCCATCCCTGTCCTTGACTGGTCCTACTCTTTCCCTAGTCATTCGCTTATTCCTGACATACCTATGGAAAGCTTTTGGGTTTTCCTTGATCCTTCCTGCCAAATACTTCTCATGTCCCCTCCTTGCTCGTCTTAGCTCTCTCTTTAGCTCCTTCCTCGCTACCTTGTAACTATCCATCGCCCCAACCGAAACTTCACACTTCATCTTCACATAGGCCTCCTTCTTCCTCTTAACAAGAGATTCCACTTCCTTGGTAAACCACGGTTCCCTCGCTCGACGCCTTCCTCCCTGTCTGACCGGTACATACTTATCAAGAACACGCAGTAGCTGATCCTTGAACAAGCCCCACTTATCCAGTGTGCCCAACACTTGCAGCCTACTTCTCCACCTTATCCCCTCCAAGTCACGTCTAATGGCATCATAATTGCCCTTCCCCCAGCTATAACTCTTGCCCTGCAGTGTATACTTATCCCTTTCCATCATTAACGTAAACGTCACCGAATTGTGGTCACTGTCCCCAAAGTGCTCTCCTACCTCCAAATCCAACACCTGGCCTGGTTCATGACCCAAAACCAAATCCAACGTGGCCTCGCCTCTTGTTGGCCTGTCAACATATTGTTTCAGGAAACCCTCCTGCACACACTGTACAAAAAACGACCCATCTATTGTACTCGAACTATATCTTTTCCAGTCAATATTTGGAAAGTTAAAGTCTCCCATAATAACTACCCTGTTACTTTCGCTCATATCCAGAATCATCTTCGCCATCCTTTCCTCTACATCCCTAGAACTATTAGGAGGCCTATAAAAAAACTCCCAACAGGGTGACCTCTCCTTTCCTGTTTCTAACTTCAGCCCATACTACCTCGGAAGAAGAGTCCCCATCTAGCATCCTCTCCGCCACCGTAATACTGCTCTTGACTAGCAGCGCCACACCTCCCCCTCTTTTGCCTCCTTCTCTGAGCTTACTAAAACACCTAAACCCCGGAACCTGCAACATCCATTCCTGTCCCTGCTCTATCCATGTCTCCGAAATGGCCACAACATCGAAGTCCCAGGTACCAACCCATGCTGCCAGTTCCCCTACCTTGTTTCGTATACTCCTGGCATTGAAGTAGACACACTTCAAACCACCTACCTGAACACTGGCCCCCTCCTGCGATGTCAAATCTGTGCTCCTGACCTCTATACTCTCATTCTCCCTTACCCTAAAACTACAATCCAGGTTCCCATGCCCCTGCTGCATTAGTTTAAACCCCCCCAAAGAGCACTAACAAATCTCCCTCACAGGATATTTGTGCCCCTCAGGTTCAGATGTAGACCATCCTGCCTGTAGAGGTCCCACCTTCCCTAGAAAGAGCCCCAGTTATCCAGAAATCTGAATCCCTCCCGCCTGCACCATCCCTGTAGCCACGTGTTTAAATGCTCTCTCTCCCTATTCCTCATCTCACTATCACGTGGCACGGGCAACAACCCAGAGATAACAACTCTGTTTGTTCTAGTTCTGAGCTTCCATCCTAGCTCCCTGAAAGCCTGCCTGACATCCTTGTTCCCTTTCCTACCTATGTCGTTGGTGCCAATGTGGACCACGACTTGGGGCTGCTCCCCCTCCCCCTAAGGACCCGGAAAACACGATCCGAGACATCACGTACCCTTGCACCTGGGAGGCAACATACCAAACGTGAGTCTCTCACGCTCCCACAAAATCTCCTATCTGTGCCCCTGACTATAGAGTCCCAAATTACTAATGCTCTGCTCCTCTCCCCCCTTCCCTTCTGAGCAACAGGGACAGACTCCGTGCCAGAGGCCCGTACCCCATGGCTTACCCCTGGTAAGTCGTCCCCCCGCCACAAGTATCCAAAGCGGTATACTTGTTTCTCAGGGGAACGACCGCAGGGGATCCCTGCACTGACTGCTTTTTCCCAGTCCCTCTTACAGTTACCCACCTATCTCCAATCTTTGGTGTAACTAATTCCCTGAAGCTGCTATCTATGACCCCTTCTGCCTCCCGAATGATCTGAAGTTCTTCCAACTCCAGCTCCAGTTCCCTAACTCGGTCTTGGAGGAGCTGGAGATGGCAGCACTTCCTGCAGGTAAAATCAGCAGGGACACTAACTGCATCCCTCACCTCAAACATCCTGCAGGAGGAACATTGCACTCCCTTCCCTGCCATTCCTCTTACTTTCTACCAAGATCTGGCTAACAACTAAATTAAATTTTTATAAAAAATAATAATATAATAAAATATGGTACTTACCTCAGACCAATGGGTTTTATTATTAGGTTAGATGAATTTAGTACATGGAAAGAAAAGAAAATGCATAATAGGGCAACGCAAGGTACACAATGTAAATACATAGACACCAGCATCAGGTGAAGCATACAGGAGTGTAGTATTAATCAGGTCAGTCCATAATATCTTCTGAGATTTTCCGAATTTTCCCCTGAACATAAAATCGCCCAAGCCACTCTTTTCCCCCACCCTTTACCGAAAGATGCTGACTCATGCTCTGGTAATTTCATGGGTCCTATCTCCATTACCTTGTTGAAGTGGCTCTTCTTCGCTCTTGAGCCTGACGGTGACTGTTGACAGATTCAACCATGGCAGGGAAGCATTACAAGTGCTTTCTGGCTGAGGCAGTATCATTGTACACTGATCATGATAAAGATTTTTTCTCTCCCTAGGCTTATAGCAAATAACTGTGCACACTGACTCGCTGCCGTCACTTTGTAAGTGCATAACCAAGATCAGCTGCTTCCACAGATCAATTGTCTAACCTTGGACCTTCCTGCTCTGCCTATGCTCAGCACTGCAGCACAGGGTACTTTTACCTGTCTGCAAGGCTTTTCCGTGGCAAAATATGAACAGAACATGTATTTAAGGGGGAATAATTTGTCCGAGTTTAATTTGTGAGTAATAACTATAAACTTTATTATTCTCATACCTATGTGAAAGATGATGAATAGACACAAGTATGTGAATAAGTAGAATAGGAAAGGGCAAATGTATTTTCCCTACTTGTAATACACAAATGTCAATATGTGTTTTTTTGTTTTTAAAAAAAGCAAGGGAATAAAGCGCAGGGATGATTTCAAAGTTTGTGGATTTCTTGGCACTGCAGCGTAACAATTGAAGGAGCAATTGTATTTTCTATCTTTCAGCCTTAACATAGGTCACCTTCACAACTAAGAGCAGGGGAACTGATATTGATTACAAGAGAGGTTTTTGTTGGGTACTTCACAAATTATTGAGTGACAAATATTATTGAATTTGATTCATGGAAGTAAGGAGACAGCTGAAGCAGAAGAGAGCTCGCGCTAGCATCAGAGTCATTTCCCGACAGCCTGAGAGCAGAGCCCTGAGATGGATACTGAGCTGTTTGCTGGCCCTCGGAGATTAGCTGTGCAGCCTTCCTTGCAAATTCCCAAGGCTGTCAGCAGAACCAATTAGATTTTCAACCAGCAGACAGGGAGGGTGGCACTCAGGGACCTTTTTGCTTTAGGTCGTAGGCTTTTCTGACTGCGGTAAGATGACATTGATGATGACACATTGAGCATCGGTTGGTTTTTAAGACAAGTTAAATTAGCAGTCTTGAAATGATTCCAACTGTCTCCTGACTTCTCACTGTTGCCATATTCAGTGGATCCTGTCAGAAGCGGCTTGATGACTTAATAGTCTTTCTTGAGTGGATTTGAGCACTTTGCCTATGTGTTTACGTGTGGTTGTCACGCTTAAAATATTCATATGAAGGTTTGAAATATTCATTTGAAGGCTTCTTCTTGCAGAGTTTAGCAGTAAAGCTCTCACTGCTTCTACATGCTGTTTTGCTGCCCTAAGCGGTAATTCTTTGATGTTGGCCTAAATTACATTTCAGCATAACTTAGCTTTACAGTAGAGAGAGAGACTTTTACTTTCAAATCTGTGCAGACAGGTTTCAGATCATCATCAAAATGGGACTGAAATGAAAACACAAGTTTTATTACACACGCCGGTTTTCCGAACTAGTGCGAGGCAATTTGCTATTGCGGTCAAAGCAGTCATGTTCGAAAAATCCGCGGGGGAAATGTTTTTTAAATATTGTGCTTACCTGCACCATCCAGAAGAATACCAATTACAGATCCAGGTTTTAGTGCAAACTAGTCAGAAAACCTAATTAAGTTGATATGATAATGCTCATTACATTGCCAGTGTTGAGAATCGCTGCAATTCAAAAATGAATCACTCTTAAAAAGAAGGTTGTAGGAATGTTCATGTGGATGCATGTGTCGTATGTTATTTGTGATGATGTGCGAATATGTTTAAAGTCGATTTTTTCTTTTTAATCTCCAAATGAATTTGCGCTCTTGGGAATTTTTTAGTTAAGTGCTTCGTTCATTTTGAAAATGTCAAAAATATAGGAACCCAGTTTTTTTGATTTCACAGCAACTTTTTTGTTTTTCCCCAATTCCAACATTGTCAGGCTCCAGGCTGATTCACCCAACAATGCCATTGGCACTCTGCTTAAACAAAAGTATTTAAAACAATTAATATAACTGAATAAAAACAGGAGATTCAATATTGAATAGCACTTTGTAACTGATTATTGTCCTATTGATGGAATTAGTATTGTAACAGAGTTTATGTGGAATGTACTTGTATCATCCAAGAGTCGTTACAACATAGAAGGTGCCCATTGAGTCCATTTTGGTTCTCTACAGAGAAATTTGATCAGTTTCTTAAAAATTCATTTACCTGTTGTGGTCGTTACTGGTTAGGCATTTATTGCCCATCCGGAGTTGCCCTTCAGAAGGTGCTGGCGAACTGCCTTCTTGAACTGATACAGCCCTTGAGGTGTAGGTACACCCACTGTGCTGCTGGGGAGGGAGTTCCAGGATGTTGCTCCGGTGACAGTGAAGGAACGGCGATATATTTCCAAGTCAGGGCGGTGAGTGAATTTGAAGGGAACCTCCAGGTGGTGGGGGTTCCCAGGTATCTGCTGCTCTAGTCCTTCTAGAAGGTAGAGATCGTGGATTTGGAAGGTGCTGGCAAAGGAACCTTGGTGATTTACTGTAGTGCAGTGTTTTTCAAAGTGGGGTCGGGACCCACGGGTGGGTCGCGGGATGATGTAAAACAGGTCGCCGAAAGGTCTCCAAAAATGATCCCCGTGGATCGCCTGTCCCCTGCGTGATTTCTGTTTCCAGTGCAGTGTGTGGCCACATTAGGCTGAGATAAAGGCCAGTGCCATGGACGTTCTGCCTCCCTGGGTCACCCTTCTAGTCACTGCCACCGATAGAGCCTCCAGCAGCTACTCCCGTTTCTGTAGCAGCTGAACAGCCAGGTTAGTCAGCACCTGCACATACAACTGAAGAGTTTAAAAGAAAAAAGTCAATTATCTTTAAATTTATTTCCTGTAGATACAACGCTAGTTTCCAGCTGTGCTTCGCTATCTTTCTTTCCAGGCCTGCACCCCCACCCAAAAACAACTGACTGCCGACTAGAATATCTATCCACAAGTGCGTCAGTCAGTAACTCATAGCCGGAATACTCCCTTATACTGGATCCAGCTCTAACAGATCATTCCTGTGTCTCCTGTGGGGCTCTCCCCACCTTTCAGTTGGTGCATTTTCACAAAACTGATTTATATTTGCCCTATTCTGAATCTGCTCTGGGGCGATGTGTGTGGATTTTGGAACTCCAACCATCCTAGTCATGGGGGAAATACATCTGTCCAAGTGCAGATCATAGGGAGCACAGAGTCAATGATCACGCAAAGAGACCGATTTCAGGGTTAACGTTCAGAATCGGGTGCATGATTAATGTCTGCCATTGTTACCATTGTCCATTAATCTTGAATTTCTATCATCATTAACGTTGTCAGTGTTGGTTCAATTCCTGCGACAGTTAATCTTGTTGATATCTGTTGAGTTTCTGTTACTCTTAACCTTGTCAATCAGATCTATGTTTAAAGTTGTGCTGTGTGTGCATAAGGGATTTGATGTATATTTAAAATGGAGAGCCACTCTTCGCTCACTTTCAAGATCAGTCGCGCTCTCAGTGAGACTGACTTTGCGATCAATGGTGAGTCTCCTTCCTTCCCCATCAGCCCAAAATCCAGGCGTGTTTCAAACAATTGCCTCATTCCCCCTTTCAAACACCTCAGGAGTCTGGGATCAAAAGTCTTGCTCACTGATCTGTGATAGAAAATATATTTTCATTTACAATTTTTTACATTTAATAATACAGAAGTGACAACAATGAACGTGATGTTTTGAAACGTAACTGTGGAGAATCTATTGTCTATTGAATCCATAACGTGGCGTGGGTCGTGAGAGGCAGCAATTTTGCAAAAATGGGTAGCCAGAAAAAAAGTTTGAAAAATACTGCTGTCGTGCATCTTGTAGATGGTACGCACAGCTGCCACTGCTCATCGGTGGTGAAGGGTTTGAATGTTTATGAAAGGAGGAGCAATCAAGCGGACTGCTTTGTCCTGGATGGTGTCGAGCTTCTTGAGCGTTGTTGGAGCTCCACTCATCCAGGCAAGTGGAGAGTATTCCATTACACTCTTGTCTTGTGCCTTATAGATGGTGGACAGGCTTTGGGGGGTCTGGAGGTGAGTTACTTGCCGTAGGATTCCGAGCCTTTGACCTGCCCTGGCAGCCACAGTATTAATATGGCTAGTCCAGTTAAGTTTCTGATCAACAGTAACCCCCAGGATGTTAATTATGGGGGATTCAGTGATAGAAATGCCATTGAATGTCAAGGGGCGATGGTTAGATCCTCTCTTGTAGGAGATGGTCATTGCCTGGCACTTGTGTGCCGTAAATCTAACTTGCCACTTGTCAGCCAAAGCCTGGATATTGTTCAGATCTTGCTGCAATTGGATATGGACTGCTTCATCATCTGAGGAGTGAAGAATGGTGTTGAAAATTGTGCAGGCATCCGCAAACATCCCCACTTCTGACCTTATGAGGGAAGGGAGGTCATTGATGAAGTAGCTGAAGATGATTGGGCTCAGGACATTACCCTGAGGAACTCCTGCAGTTCCATTTTCCTGCTCTATACTTGTACCCCTGTAAGATTATTTGCCTTGAGTGCCCATCCAATTTCCTGTTGAAATCCTTCATCTTCTCTGCAACCACCACTGCAGCACAGTAGCACAGTGGTTAGCACTGTTGCTTCACAGCGCCAGGGTCCCAGGTTCGATTCCCGGCTTGGGTCACTGTCTGTGTGGAGTCTGCACATTCTCCCTGTGTCTCTATGGGTTTCCTCCGGGTGCTCTGGTTTCCTTCCACAAGTCTTGAAAGATGTGCTATTAGGTGAATTGGACATTCTGAATTCTCCCTCCATGTACCCGAACAGGCGCCGGAATGTGGCGAGTACCGGATTTTCACAGTAACTTCATTGCAGTGTTAATGTAAGCCTACTTGTGACAATAATAATAAAGATTATTAAGAGTTCTAGGTCATTACCGCTCGCTGCTTGAACATCCCCCTTGCATCTATTGCTGTCCTTGCAGTTAATGGGAACAGCTTTTCTTTCTCTAAACCTTGTAATCTTGTACACTTTCAAAATTCAGCTCAATCTCTTTTGTTGCAAAGAGACCAACCCCAGCTTCTTCAACTGAACAGTGCAGCTTAAATCCCTTATCCCTGGAACTATCTGGTAAATATCCTTTGCATCTTCTCAAGGAACTTCACATCCTTCCTAAAATGTGCTGATCAGAACTAGAAGCAGTGCTCTAATTGTGGCCCAACCAGAGCTTTATAAAAGTTCAACAAAACTTCCCTGTATTACTTCTGAATTCTTAAACTTATGAAACCCAAGATCCCATATGCTTTGCTAACTGCTCTCTCAATATGCCCTGCCACGTTCAATCTGTGCACATTAAGAGCAGGTCCCTTTGTCCCTGTTCCTTATTTAAAACTGCCATTTATTGCTTTGCCCAGTTCCTTCAGACATGCGGCATTACTTCACACTTCTCTGCATTAAACCCGATCTTGTCTGTCCATCCCACTAGTGTATGCTCACTGCCACACACACCTCCAAGCTTGGAGTAATTGGCAAGGTTTGAAATTTTACTTTGAATTCCAATGTCCAAATCATGTAAGCAGTAGTTCCCTTGGGGGAACACCACTACTTACCCTCCTCCAGTCTGAAAGACAACCATTTATCATGATTTGCTGTTTTCTGACTTTAAGCCAAATTGTTATCCAAACTGACACTGGCACTCTCATTCCATGAGCCTTGAGTTGTTAGCTAAAGCTAGGTTGAAATGTGAGTTCCAGGGAGGATGTGGTGTCTGCAAGAAGATGAGGATAGATTAAGTGAGTGGGCAACCGCCGGAGACCTCTGCTCGGCTGGAGATCAGCAGCACCATCCAAGGCTGCGGACTGGCTGTCCGACTTAGTGGAATTCCTTAAATTGGAAAGAATCAAATTCTCCATTCGAGGATCGGAGGAAGGCTTCCACAACACGTGTAAACAATTTGGTTTTGGCAACTTACCCACACTCTGCATCGCCAACCTTTCCAGGACATCGTTCCTGTCAATTTTCATGCCATCCATTAATTCTACCATCTCCATTCCTACCAATGTTTTGTCAGCATCCTCGTCCTTCTTGAACACCGATGCAAAGTGCTTTTAAGTATTCTGTCCTTTCCTTGCAACTCTAAGCACAAAGCAACCTCTTAGCCCTAAATGGCCCTCCCCTACCCCTTACTACTCCGCTTACTGTTTACATGCCAGTAGAAGGTTTTTGGACTTCCTCTGATGTTAACTGTCATTCTGCGTACACGTATTCTCTTTGGTATTGTGTTTTCCTCTTCACTTTCCATCTAACTTTATTGTATTTGGCTTGGTTCTCACTTGAAGAGTACACCTGATGTGCATTAAATATACTTTCTTTTTTGTTCCATCATATTCTCAATCTCCATCATATTCTCAATCTCCCTCATCATCCAAGGAGTCCTGGGCTTTGGTTCATTTACTTTCGCTCTTGTTGGAATATTCCAAGCCTGAGCATGAAACATCATTTCCGTAAAGCTCATCCATCATTCCTTTATGGTTTTTCCTGTCATTGTTTGGTTCCATTTTGCCCTTGGCTAAACCTCCTCTCATCGCATTGAAGTTAGTTCTCCTCCAATTTGCTAGTTCAACCTTTGATTCTTCCAGGTTCTCCTCCAATGCTATTCTGAACCTTATGATACAAAGAACAAAGAAATGTACAGCACAGGAACAGGCCCTTCAGCCCTCCAAGCCTGCGCCGACCATGCTGCCCGTCTAAACTAAAATCTTCTACACTTCCGGGGTCTGCATCCCTATATTCCCATCCTATTCATGTATTTGTCAAGATGCCCCTTAAACGTCACTATCGTCCCTGCTTCCACCACCTCCTCCGGATGCGAGTTCCAGGCACCCATTACTCTGTGTGTGAAAAAACTTGCCTCGTACATCTCCTCTAAACTTTGCCCCTTGCACCTTAAACCTATGCCCCCTAGTAATTGACCCCTCTACGCTGGGAAAAAGTCTCTGACTATACACTCTGTCTATGCCCGTCATCATTTTGTAGACCTCTATCAGGTCGCCCCTCAACCTCCGTCGTTCCTGTGAGATCAAACCGAGTTTATTCAACCTCATCATAGCTAATGCCCTCCATACCAGGCAACATCCTGGTAAATCTCTTCTGCACCCTCTCTAAAGCCTCCACATCCTTCTGGTAGTGTGGAGACCAGAATTGAACACTATACTCCAAGTGTGGCCTAACTAAGGTTCTATACAGCTGCAACATGACTTGCCAATTTTTATACTCAATGCCCCGGCCAATGAAGGCAAGCATGCCGTATACCTTCTTGACTACCTTTTCCATCTGTGTTGCCCCTTTCAGTGACCTGTGGACCTGTAACCCTAGATCTCTCTGACTGTCAATACTCTTGAGGGTTCTACCATTCACCGTATATTCCCTACCTGTATTAGATCTTCCAAAATGCATGACCTCACATTTGTCTGGATTAAATTCCATCTGCCATCTCTCCACCCAAGTCGCCAAACGATCTAAATCTTGCTGTATCCTCTGACAGCCCTCATCGCTAACCGCAATTCCACCAACCTTTGTGTCGTCCGTAAACTGACTAATCAGACCAGTTACATTTTCCTCCAAATCATTTATATATACCACAAACACCAAATGTCCCAGCACTGGTCCCTGCGGAACACCACTAGCCACACCCTCCAATCAGAAAAGCACCCTTCCATTGCTACTCTCTGCCTTCTATGACCTAGCCAGTTCTGTCTCCATCTTGCCAGTTCACCTCTGATCCCGTGTGACTTCACCTTTTGTACAGTCTGCCATGAGGGACCTTGTCAAAGGCCTTACTGAAGTTCATATAGACAACATCCACTGCCCTACCTGCATCAGTCATCTTTGTAACCTCCTCGAAAAACTCTGTCAAGTTAGTGAGACACAACCTCCCCTTCACAAAACCATGCTGCCTCTCGCTAATATGTCCACTTGCTTCCAAATGGGAGTAGATCCTGTCTCGAAGAATTCCTTCCAGTAATTTCCCTACCACTGACGTAAGGCTCACCGGCCTGTAGTTCCCTGGATTATCCCTGCTACCCTTCATAAACAAAGGAACAACATTGGCTATTCTTCAGTCCTCCGGGACATCACCTGAAGACAGTGAGGATCCAAACAATGGTCACACTTACCCAAATTTCCCCCCACATACACATGGTCCACCTGGCACACCTCATTCCCGAACACCAGCTCCAGCAGTGCCTCCTTCCTATTTGGACCAAATACATACCGATCAAGGAAGTTCTCCTGAACATATTTCAGAAATTCCCCTGCTCCTTACTCCTACGCTAACATCAGGATACGAGGTACATCATTTAGGACTGAGATGAGGAGGAATGGGTTGGTGAATCTTGCCGCAGAGGGATGTCTGTGGAGGCTCAGTCATCCAGTATATTCAAGACAGAGATCGATAGATTTCTAGATATTTCCAAGTAATACAATTAGAGGCCCAGTTTGCCTATTTAGAAGAAGGACAGCGGAAAGATCTAATAAAGATACTGGGAAAATATAGGCAAATTTGTAGGGACACACCAGGGTGCCCTCCCTTAACTAATCATGATGTAGACATAGGAAACTCCGAACCAATAACGCAACATCCATCTCAACCAAACCCACGGAGACTGACACAATTAGAGACTGAAATCCGGTGCATGCTGGATATGTTGGGGAAACAAGCGAAAATGGTGTGGGCCACAGAACGGCAAGAGATTGGGGCCTATGTTAATAAGCAAACTGGTGCTGGCCGCCCCAAAGTTAAAGAGGAGGTTAGGAATTAGATAATAGTTAACCAGTTGTATTTGCTGCATTTTTAATTATAGTTATTGTTATTAGTAAAAGACAGTGTGTTTAAATTTACAAACTTGGTGACTTGGGGTATTTTCTAAGAACTTTCTTTTTCAGAGGGACATTTACATGTTCCTTTTTATTGAAATTTTTCATTTATGACCGGTAAATGTTATCATTAAGTTGTGTCAATCATAATTAAGGTTATAAATAATTTACACCCTTTTACTGTACATGTGGTTGAAATTTACATTAGTGTTATCAAACAAAAACAGAGCAAAAGAAAAAATATGATAAAGGAGATAAGTGGTCTATTTACATTGCAGTGATCAGCGTTGTGTAAATGCAGTCCGAGCTGCCCTTTTGTGGCCTGAGGCAGCGGATGCCCAACGAGTACCGCGTTCCAGGAAGAAGCAAAACAGGAGATGAGCTCCAGCACGGCGGTTACGCCCTTTGTACGGCAGCATTGCAATGCTGTCCTATGTGGGCACCCGCACCCCTCAGTGTCTTGTGCAGCTTCACCTTCTCCTCGCTGTGGTGTGGGTATTCCAACCCCCATCCCTTTCTCTTCTTTGGTTGTTCCTTCCTACCCCACTTCCCCCCTCTAATTGCTGGTCACAAACACGTTTTCGAAGAGACTGGTGAATTATTTTCACGTGTGGTGGAACTTTTCCTTTAATCCCTGGTGGCAAATTTTATATTTTCTAGTTTTGAAAACTCTGCTAGGTCAGATAGCCAGTCTGGGGTGCCACTGTCATCCAAGCAAAAGTCTCCACTGGGCAATCAGGGAGGAGAACGCCGGTTCATCGGCCCCTCCTCCCACAAAGAGCTCTGGATGTTCCGATACCCCTCCAACTTTACACCCACCACTCTGGACATGGCCTTGAAGAAAGTGGTCTAGAACCCGATTAGTTTGGGGCAGGGCCAGAAAATGGAGTGTGGTTAGCTGGACCCCCCTGGCACCGCTTGCACTTGTGCTCTACCTCCGGGAAGAACCTGCTCATCCGAGTGCTGGTTAGGTGCACCCTGTGCACCACCTTTAGCTGCGTTAGGCTCAGCCCTGCGCATGAGGAGGTGGAGTTTACCCTGTGCAGAGCTTCTATCCAGAGTCCTCCCTTATCTCCATGTCCAGTTCACCCTCCCATCTTTCTTACATCTCGCCCAGTGGCAGGTCGCAGGAGTGTACTGGCAGGCAGGAAGGTGGGTTGAAGTGTGTCTACTTTAATGCAAGGAGCATCCGGAATAAGGTAGGTGAATTTGGAGCATGAATTGGTACTTGGGACTACGATGTTGTGGCCATTACGGAGACATGGCTAGAATAGGGACAGGAATAGTTGTTGGAGGTTCCAGGGTATAGATGTTTCAGTAAGAGTAGGGAAGGTGGTAAAAGAGGTGGAGTAGCATTGTTAATCAAGGATAGTTTAACGGCTGCAGAAAGGCAGTTCGAGGGGGATCTGCCTACTGGGGTAATATGGGCTGAAGTTAGAAATAGGAAAGGAGCGGTCACGTTGTTAGGAGTTTTCTATAGGCCCCCAAATAGTAATAGAGATGTGGAGGAAGAAATTGCAAAGCAGATTATGGATAGGTGTGAAGGTCTCAGGGTAGTTGTCATGGGTGATTTTAACTTTCCAAATATTGATTGGAACCTTAATAGGTCGAACAGTTCGGATGGGGCAGTTTTTGTACAGTGTGCAGGAGGGTTTCCTGACACAATATGTGGATAGGCCGACAAGAGGTGGGGCCACATTGGATTTGGTACTGGGCAATGAACCGGGCCAAGTGTTAGATTTGTTTGTGGAAGAGCACTTTGGAGATAGTGACCACAATTCGGTGTCTTTCACTATTGCAATGGAGAGGGATAGGGCCATACGGCAGGGCAAGGTTTATAATTAGATTAGGCAAGAATTAGGGAGCATAAGATGGGAACAGAAACTGTCAGGGAAAGGCACAAATGAAAAGTGGAGCTTGTTCAAGGAATAAATACTGCGTGTCCTGGATAGGTATGTCCCTGTCAGGCAGGGAGGAAATGGCTGTGTGAGAGAACCATGGTTCACAAAAGAGGTTGAATGTCTTGTCAAGAGGAAAAAGGAAGAGTATGTAAGGATGTAGAAAACAAGGTTCAGTTGGGCCGCTTGAGGGTTACAAGGTAGCAAGGAATGAGCTAAAAAAAAAAGGGCTCAGGAGAGCCAGGAGGGGGACATGAGAAGTCCTTGGCGGGTCGGATCAAGAAAGACCCCAAGGCTTTTTACTCTTATGTGAGAAATAAAAGAATGACCAGGGTGAAGTTAGGGCTGGTCAAGGACAGTAGTGGGAACTTATGCATGGAGTTAGGAGAGGCGTTGAATGAATACTTTTCTTCAGTGTTCACTGAGGAGAGGGGCTATGTTTTTGAGGATGAGAGTGTGATACAGGCGGGTAGGCTGGAGGAGGTAGATGTTCTGAGGGAAGATGTATTAGCAATTTTGAAAAACCTGAGGGTCGACAAGTCCCCTGGGCCAGATGGAATATATCCTAGGATTCTCTGGGAGGCAAGGGATGAGATTGCAGAGCCTTTGGCTTTGATCTTTGCGTCCTCATTGTCCACGAGGATAGTGCCAGAGGACTGGAGAGTGGCGAATGTTGTTCCTCTGTTCAAGAAAGGGAATAGGAATTACCCTAGTAATTATAGGCCGGTTAGTCTTACTTCGGTGGTCGGTAAGTTAATGGAAAGGGTCCTGAGGGATAGGATTAATGACCATTTGGAAAGATGCAGCTTAATCCGGGATAGTCAACACGGATTTGTGAAGGGTAAGCCTTGCCTCACAAATTTGATTGAATTCTTTGAGGAGGTAACTAAGAGTGTAGATGAAGATAGAGCAGTTGATGTCGTATAGATGGATTTCAGTAATGCGTTTGATAAGATTCCCCATGGTCGGCTCATGAAGAAAGTAAGGAGGTGTGGGGTAGATGGAAATTTGGCCAATTGGATAAGTAACTGGCTATCACATAGAAGACAGAGGGTGGTGGTGGATGGAAAATTTTCAGACTGGAGACCAGTTACCAGCGGTGTACCACAGGGATCAGTGCTGGGTCCTCTGCTATTTGTGATTTCTATAAATGACTTGGAGGAGGGGGCTGAAGGGTGGGTTAGTAAATTTTCTGATGACACCAAGATTGGTGGAGTAGTGGATGAGGTGGAGGGCTGTTGTAGGCTGCAAAGAGACATTGATAGGATGCAGAGCTGGGTCGAAAAATGGAAAAGCTGGAGTTTAACCCTGATAAGTGCGAGGTGATTCATTTTGGTAGGACAAATTTGAATGCGGATTACAGGGTCAACGGCAGGGTTCTGAGGAATGTGGAGGAACAGAGAGATCTTGGAGTTCATGTCCACCGATCTCTGAAGGTTGCCACTCAAGTGGATAGAGCCGTGATGAAGGCCTATAATGTGTTAACGTTTATTAACAGGGGGCTTGAGTTTAAGAGCCGTGGGGTTATGCTGCAACAGTACAGGACCCTGGTGAGACCACATTTGGAGTATTGTGTGCAGTTCTGGTCACCTCATTATAGGAAGAATGTGGAAGCATTGGAAAGGGTGTAAAGGAGATTTACCAGGATGCTGCCTGGATTGGAGGGATGTCTTATGAGGAAAGGTTGAGGGAACTAGGGCTTTTCTCATTGGAGCGAAGGAGGATGAGAGGCAACTTAATAGAGGTTTATAATATGATGAGGGGGATAGATAGAGTGGACGTTCAGAGACTATTTCCTCGGGTGGATGTAGCTGTTACAAGGGAGCATAACTATACGATTCAGGGTGGGAGATATAGGAGGGATGTCCGAGTTAGGTTCTTTACTCAGAGAGTGGTTAGAGTGTGGAATGAACTGCCTGCTGTGATAGTGGAGTCGTACACTTTAGGAACTTTCAAGCGGTTATTGGATAGGCACATGGAGCACACCAGAATGACAGGGAGTGGGATAGCTTAATCTTGGTTTCGGACAAAGCTCGGCACAATATCGAGGGCCGAAGGGCCTGTTCTGCGCTGTACTGTTCTATGTTCTATGTTCTAACTTTCTCAGCGTCCAGGGAGATGATCACTTCTGATGTCCCTTCCCTGGGTGCTGGGTGGGGTCATAATCACATTCAGAAGGCGTCTGATGTTCGCTGTTCTCTGTCTTCCCTTGATAAACCCGGCCTGATCTTCCCATCCATGATCAAATTAACCTTTATTCCCTCTTTTAGAATATAGCTAGCATCTTGTTAAAACTACTTATTTTAATTACTGCCTCTAGACCCATGCTCCACTAATACGCTTATTAATTCAGTACTATTATGTTTAACCTGATTGAAATATTTAATTTCCCAGTTTCTAGTTTAAAAGTGCCCTAGTTTAAAGGAAGTAGAAGAGAAATACTCACCTGCCAATCAATTACCCACTTTGTTCATATGTCACACTTCCATTATTTTTCACATTTTTTTTCAAATGCACTCTCTCTGTCTCCTGCTGACTTCCCTGGCTCCACTTTTAACCGTGGGTCTCTGGCACTGTTCTTCTTCGCACTCACTCTCCTGACTCCCTGCCACCATTTTTATCTATGCATCTCCGGAACTGTTCTCTCTCTGGCTTGCAAAAGAATTAGCACTAAGAGGATTCCAGTGGTTTGGGTGTCCACCTTTAAACTATGATAGCTGTCATTTTGATGTTTAGATGTCTGGTAAATGAACAACAGACAAGAAGCTGTTTACCATCTTTGTGA
Organism: Scyliorhinus torazame; assembly: GCF_047496885.1. Classification (NCBI taxonomy): domain Eukaryota; kingdom Metazoa; phylum Chordata; class Chondrichthyes; order Carcharhiniformes; family Scyliorhinidae; genus Scyliorhinus; species Scyliorhinus torazame. The sequence continues at coordinate 360,365,761 of NC_092707.1, read as the reverse complement.
ATGAACTGCGTTCAACTCGCTAGAAAACTATGACTTGTCACTTCAGTAACACAAATTTATTTAAATAAAATAAAATGTTCTGTCTCTCTCTCTCTCTTCCCCCCCCCCCCCCCCCCCCCCCACTACCACTGCTCTGACTTTCTGAACGCACTGACTCATGTTAGGATATAGTTGTATTCCTCCGTGCTCAGTTTGACTCTGGTCTGACTGAATGTCAACATACCATTTTATCTTGGGAAACACTTGTCAGCAAAAGCATACTAAATAGAAGTCGAGAGCGGGCACCTGTATTTATTTCCCTTCCCAAGCCAGGACTGTTGAAACCAATTGTAGCGTCATCCCACTGAAATCAGCTAATGCCAACACCGGCAGATCTTTCTGATGCATGTGGCTCAGTTCCACAATGAGCAGCAAGTTTTCCAGGGCATGTTTCTGGAGTTTAGCAGCACCAGGAGGGAGGAGGGAGGTTGTGCTGAGGTTTGGTTTAATAGAATTTGATGCACAAGGTGATAGTTCCCAAGTTCAGTGAGTGGGTAACAGTTATGAGCTTTTGCAACATTGGGTTAGACCAACTTGCAGAGGGCTTTACGCTTTGTGACATTATGATGGAGGGGGGTCATTTGGGGCTTATGTAACTGGAGTTTGAGTGTGCGGTTTAACTTAAAGGTGCAATTCTTGGAGTTTACGATTGTTGAGGTAGGGTGCAGGTTATGGCTGCATTGGGAGTGTCAGCAGTGGAGAGGCAATCCTGGATTATGGTAGAATCGTGCAGCAGTAGCCCAGGGTCTGGTCGCACTGACGGACTCATGGGCGTGGCAGAATTGAAGAATGGAATCTGCGAGTCTTACAGTACGAGAACAAGAATTGGCAGAACAGAGAAAGTGACTTGAGGGCTAATAGCTTAAGTAAGAAGGGGAAGGATATGTAATCAGTGGCACTGCTCTCTTCTCCCCCCCCCCCCCCCCCCCCCGCTTCTCCACACTCATTCCTCACTTACCAATTCACCTACGAGCTACCGAAGCCACCTGTCACTACCAGAGTGGGATCTACTGCAGTCTTATTTTCTGCCTGTCCACCTACTTGTGCAATTATCCTCTACGCAGCTTACCAGCTCAAGTTGCCCATTTGGTTTGGCAATTATTGGAAGTGGCAAGGAGGATATTGGAGAGGAAGGATGCCAGGAAAATGAGACCAGTAAGAAGTCTTACAACACCAGGTTAAAATCCAACATGTTTGTTTCAAACACTAGCTTTTGGAGGACTGCTCCTTCCACATCAGGAAAATGAGAGAATAGGGTAATTTAGTTTCCAAGGGAAGCACGAGCAATTCGGTCAATCGCACTGTGAGAGATCCACCGAGGATCAGCCAATCAAATGTTTTAAGAAAAGCTATAGCTGGAAACAACTGAAAATCACCATTTTGTATGTGGAAACAAGTGGGATGGAAAAATCGAGATGGCAACAGAATTATAGGACATAAGTGTTAGACTATCACTTCCGTGGGCAGCACGGTAGCATAGTGATTAGCACAATTGCTTCACAGCGGGGGGGCAGCACAGTGGCGCAATGGTGAGCACTGCTGCCTCACAGTGCCGAGGACCCAGGTTCGATCCCGGCCCCGGATCACTGTTTGTGTGGATCTCACCCCACAACCCAAAAAGATGTGCAGGGTAGGAGAATTGGCCACCTTAAATTGCCCCTTAATTGGAAAAAGAGAATTGGGTACACTAAATTTATTTTAAAAAAGAAAAAAAACAATTGCTTCACAGCTCCAGGGTCCCAGGTTCGATTGCCGGCTTGGGTGATTGTGCGGAGTCTGCACGTTCTCCCCGTGTGTGCGTGGGTTTCCTTCCACAGTCCAAAGATGTGCAGGTTAGGTGGATTGGCCAGGCTAAATTGCCCTTAGTGTCCAAAATTGCACCTAGTGTTGGGTGGGGTTGCTGGGTTATGGGATAGGGTGGAGATGTAGGCTTGGGTAGGGTACTCTTTCCAAGAGCCGGTGCAGACTCGATGGGCCGTATGGCCTCCTTATGCACTGTAAATTCTATGATTCTAACAGGAAAAAGCTCATAATTAGAGATCTGCTGAGTATTTTTATTGGTTGCACATCATCAATAGCATTTTGGCAAAGTGCACTATAGAGATGTGAAATTTCCATAATATGCCAACTTCAATTTGTGGAAAGGCTCTCTCCAGTACAATTTTAGAATTTGCCCTTCCAAACTTGCACTTTGTTAGGCGGCAGCATTTTTAACTTGCTAGCAATAAAATATTGGCAGTATTATGAGTTCAACTATAATAGCAGCATCAGAAATTTGAGCACCATGGAGCATATTGGCTTAAATGCAATTTTCTTCCAGTGTATTGGTGCCAATGTGCTAAATAAAGCCACTGGCATTGGTGTTTATTCTGCGTTGCCTGTGTTTTTGTGCTGACAGTAGTGCATACTACCAATGCTTCAGGCATTGATATGAAGGTGTTTACTGTGAAAGATGAAGAGTGATAAAATTACAAGTTTATCAAAAAATCATGTTCAGTTGATTATCGAGAAATAATACCGAGCAACATGCATTTATTATTTTAGAAACATGTGTCATTCCTCTCCATCGCCTTAGTTTATTACAACTGTTACAACATTTTCAGCACGCTTAAACTGGATTCCACCCTAGCTAGTTTCCTTTATTTTTATCTTTTTCTAAACTGTAAAACTGAAAGAGGAAAAATAAAAGTCGATTTGAAGTCAATAAAAGTACAGCTGAAACGATCTTTATCCCCGTGTACACTTTATCCTACATTGTAATATTTTCATGTGTTCATTGCTATATAGCATATAGCAATGTATAGAAGCATGGTAGCACAGTGGGTAGCATTGTTGCTTCACAGCGCCAGGGTCCTAGGTTCGATTCTCAGCTTGGGTCACTGTCTGTGCAGAATCTGCACGTTCTCCCTGTGTGCGCGTGGGTTTCCTCCGGGTGCTCCGATTTCCTCCCACAAGTTCCAAACGACGTGCTGTTAGGTGAATTGGACATTCTCAATTTGCCCTCTGTGTACCCGAGCAGGTGCCGGAATGTTGTGACTGGGGCTTTTCACAAAAAAAATCCACGACCTCCCCCCAGCCCGAACGCAACATGGGAGGTTCCCCACACCCCAACACCCACGGCGGTCAAGTCAGGCCCAATCGCACGCGTGCACAAAATGCCAGATTGGCACCTCTGCAGTGCCAACCTGGCAGTGCCCCTTCCAGTTGGCAGTGCCACCAAGGCATCTTGACAACTGGGCAACCAGGTGGCACTGCGAGGCTGTGGGGAGAGTGCCCAGCTGCTGTGTACAATTTTCAGCATATCATTATAAGAAAGATATAAAACCAAAATCACCACGTAGATTTATGAGGATTTTATCAGGAGTGATGAGTTGCAATTAGGAAAATACACTTGAGAAGTTGGCCTTTTGCTCAGCAGTTAACAGATTTTTAAAAATATTTTTATTGAAAAATGTTCATTTATAACAAACAGGACATTAACATTAAACAGCCCAGAAAACGAATATCAAATAGTACAATACCGTACAAAAGGAAAGAAAAAAAACAACCTACCGAACTTATGAATCTCACCCAAGGAAAGACCAAGACCAAAATAACCCACCCCAACAATAATCAATAATGCCTACAACCCCCACCCAACAACTGAGGTGATTAACTCATTCAAATAGAAAATTAATAGCTGCCACCTCGGGTAGAAGCTCTCCACTGCCGCCCCCCCCCCCCTAACGGTTTACGTGACCTTTTCCAGATATACAAATTCCATGAGGTCACCCAACCAGGCCGGGGCACTGGGCGGAGCAGAAGACCTCCAGCCCAGCAGAACCCGCCTCCTGGCTATCAACGGGGCAAAGGCAAGAACATCCACCTTCATCCCGGTCTGTAGCAACTGTGAGTCCGGCACCCTGAAAATGGCCACCAATGTACAAGGCTCCAGATCTGTGTTAAGAATCACTGACATGGTGCTAACGAAGGCAACCCAAAAGCTTACCATCCTTGGTTGTCTTTCACTCCCGCGAAGAACCCATTCATCCAAACCTTAGTTAGGTGAACCCTATGTACCGCTTTAAGCTGAATCAGGCTGAGCAGCATGCAGGAGGAAGTGGAGCTCACCCGTTGACGAGCAGCAGCTAATAGATTAAAGGGTGATTTGATGAAGACATTTAAGATTATGATATTGTAAATAGTTGTGGGTTGTTTCCACTGCTTAGCAATTCAGACATAATTACAACAAAAAATTAAAGCAGGGAATAGGAAAATGCCTTTATACAAGGTAGAAGTCTACACCTGAAACTATTGTTGAAGCAGAGATTATTTATTCTTTAAAGTGCAGTACTTGTTTGAAAAATAAATATTAAGCAAGGTCGGATTAGACTAGGTCGGCCACAGGAAGAACATCTGCTTCTGCAGACTTGATTGATCAAATCATCTATTTCTGTGCTGTATTATAATGACACTACTGTTTAGTGTCTTGTGAATCTCAATTGCCTCCTTTTAAGGAGGAATAGCTTGTTTCCCCAGTTTTTCCTCACATTTGCCACCTCATGTTAGAGTACTGTGTTCTTTACTTCTACTGGACCTCAAAGCTTCTCTTATGTCTCAGGGAGAATGGGATACCATAACTTGAAATCTGATCTTGCTAGGACACTGTAATGTTTAAACACAATTGTGTCCAATTTTAACTGTGATGTTTTGGCTGTGTAGATTATCTTCATATGTGGTGAGTGTTCTACAGTGAATGTACATGCTGGCATCAATTGGGGTTACGCATCAAGTGTATTAAATGCCTCTGGATCTTATATTCACCCCTATCTATTTCAAAATATTTAGAGTGCTTGTGATGCCCATTTTTCTCCTTATATGCAATGTCTTAAATTTATCCCTGTTAAATTTCACGCTTGGGATGACACAGTGCTGGCTGCAGGGTAATTTAGTATTTCTCCCTCCCTCTTCCCCTTAATGGTTTAGATGATATCAGGAAATTGTTTTGGAGAATCATGAATAAGTATACTGTGTGATCATCCACATGCAGCACTTTATTGGAAATATATCAGTGAGATTTTGCTCACTGGCAAATCTGTTCTTTATTCTAATTTCACGTTGACAACTGTGCTATGCAACTGAGAAAGATTACATTATTGTAAATTGATGTAAACACACTAAAATTACTATATTATAGGTGTACTCCAGCCTGCCATTTTGTCATCATGCAATCCAATTTCTAAATTTTGCCTCAACTTCTGTTAAATGAAATGAAATGAAATGAAAATCGCTTATTGTCACAAGTAGGCTTCAATTAAGTTACTGTGAAAAGCCTTGGATTATTAGTCTTGCATAATTGATAATTTGGCCCATACTATAGGGTTATCTTGCTTATGGTAAGTTTATAATTGTGCAAAGCCACTTTACAAATAATGCTGAATGTGATATCTCCAGCTCCAGTGAAATTTTTGCTATTTACACTGAGGGTGCATGTTCAGTATGTTTCCAATCCACTGGGGAAGGAGGCACTGCTAGACCTGGTTCATGGAAATGGTGGTTGGCTAAGTAGATCAAGTGTCGGCAGGAGAACATTTAGGGGACAGTGATCATTATATCATTCGATTCAAGATGACCATGGAAAAGGACGGAGAACAGTCACAGTAAGAAAAATTAACTGGAAGAAAACTAACTTCAATTGAGATGAGAACAGACCTGGGCTGAATAAATTGGAGTCAAAGGTTGGGTGGAATATGGTAGCTGATCAATGGGCTACCTTCAAAGAAGAGATTCAGGCACATCCAAGGTCTATTTGCTTGAAATAGAAAGATTGGGCAAACAAATCCTGAGCTCTGTGCATGACAAAGGAAATAGAAATTAAGATAAAGAAGAAAAAGTGTATGTATGGCAGGTATGGGGTAGAAACTACAGTTGGGAACCAGGCCGAATAGGGTTAGAGGGGAGGTGAAGCAAAAGGAAAAATAGACTGTCAGCTAAGATTAAAGTCTTCTGACTTCCGGGTGCGGCTATGCAGAGCAAGGTCGCATATTCGGTAGCTCCCGCTTGGAACGGACTTTTGGGCTCTTTTACAGGGCCCCCACGGCATTTGTTTGACATTTCCCGGTGTGGCAAGAAGACTGCAACACGCCCCTGACAGTGTCCCCCAGGAATGTTATGTCTTTTGGCTACCAAACCCGGCAGAAACAGTAAAAGATTTGGCTGCAACAGGATAAACAGGGCCCCTTCCAGCATGCAAGCGGAGGAAGGGCAAGCTTAAAGCTGCAAACTGACCTGAGGACCTTTATCAAAAGTGAATTCTAACAGCAGAGGGAACAACTGTGAAAAGATCTCACCAAGGCCACTGAAGAAGCAGGGACGAGGCTTCCGGTGGCGGCCATGGAGGAGTAGGTCACGCATTCGGCAGCTCCCGTCTGGAACGGACACTTAGACTTTTTCAGGAGTTTCCACAGACATTTTGGGGCAGATTGGTGAAGCAAACACTGCCAAAAGGATTCCCTCTCGAGACTTTTGGGCTCTTTTCAGGGCCCCCAAGGGCACTTTTTCGACGTTTCCCGGTGTGGGAAGGAGTTAATAATAGTTCCCCGTCAGTATATGGCTTTAACTAGGAGCGGGGCGACAAAAAAGGTGGTGGTGGACCAGAAGAAGGGAGGGAAGAAGGACCTGCTAGAGCCGATGAAGGCTTCTATTGATAAGCTGCTGGAGACACAGACGGACCAGGGGGTGGCGATCCGAGAGGCTCAGCAAAAGATCTCTGACAATGAGGTCGAGATCTTAGTCCTGGTGGTAAAGGTGGAGGCGCACGAGGCGCTCCACAAGAAATGGCAGGAGCGGTTCGAGGAGATGGAGAATCGGTCGAGGCGGAAGAATCTGCGGATTCTGGGCCTCCCGGAGGGGCTGGAGGGGCCGGACGTGGGGGCCTATGTGGTCACCATGTTAAACTCGCTGATGGGAGCGGGGTCCTTCCAGGGGCCCCTGGAGCTGGAAGGGGCCCATAGAGTGTTGGCGAGGAGGCCCAAGGCAAACGAGCCTCCGCGGGCGGTGCTGGTGCGGTTCCATTGGTTCGTCGATCGGGAGTGTGTGCTCAGGTGGGCCAAGAAGGAGAGGAGGAGCAACAGGTGGGAGAATGCGGAGGTTCGGATATATCAGGACTGGAGTGCGGAGGTGGTGAAGAGGAGAGCCGGGTACAATCGAGCGAAGGCGGTGCTGCACAGGAAGGGGGTAAAGTTTGGCATGTTGCAGCCGGCGCGATTGTGGGTTACCTACAAGGACCGGCACCATTATTTTGAGTCTCCAGAGGAGGCGTGGGCCTTTGTTCAGGCCGAGAAGCTGGACACAGACTGAGGGTCGGGATGGGCGATTGGGGACTGCGGTGGATATGTTATGCCTATTTTTGGTTCGGGGTGGGGGCCTTTGCATTGTTTTGGGTTTCTTTTTCTCTGTGTTTTTCTCTTTCGGGTTGGGGGGGGTGGATGGGGCGGGTTGGGCACTGTTTTGGTTGGCGGCGGGGCCTGGTAGGTGGAGAGCGGGGGGTTTTTTCCCTGCGTCGAAGACTGGGGGGGGGGGGGGGGGGGGGGGGCGGGACCGGGGCGGGGAAGCGAGGATTGTTTCCCGCGCTTAGAACGGAGGGGGAGAGCCTGTGAATGGGGAGCGGGAGAGGAGGGTGTGCCACACAATGGGAGGAGTCGAAGGGGAGGCAGGAGTGGCCGGGGTCAGCAGGAGTCAGCTGACTTGCGGAAGTGCAATGGGGGGAGTAAACCAGCTAGGATGGGTCCTAGCCTGGGGGGGGGAATCGAGTTGCTGCTGCTAAGATCAAGGAGGAGCTGAAGCGAGTGGGGTGGGTCGAGACGGGGGTATGCCGCTGAGGGGAACGGGCCGGGTGTGGGGTGCGGGCGCGTAGCTGGCCGAGGAGGGGTCATGGCTAGTCGGCGGGGGAGGGGGCCGGGTAGCCCCCTAATCCGGCTGACAACCTGGAATGTAAGGTGACTGAATGGGCCGGTTAAGCGGGCCCGCGTGTTCACGCACCTGAAGGGGCTCAAGGCAGATGTGGTTATGCTCCAGGAGACACACCTGAAGGTGGCAGACCAGGTAAGACTGAGGAAAGGGTGGGTAGGTCAGGTGTTTCACTCGGGGCTAGATGCCAAAAATCGAGGGGTGGCGATCTTGGTGGGAAAGAAGGTGTTATTCGAGGCGTCGAGCATTGTGGCAGATAATGGCGGTAGGTACATAATGGTAAGTGGTAAGTTGCAGGGAGAGAGGGTGGTACTGGTCAATGTGTATGCTCCGAACTGGGACGATGCGGGTTTTATGCGGCGTATGTTGGGTCGGATCCCAGACTTGGAAGTGGGGGGCCTGATAATGGGGGGAGACTTTAACACGGTGTTGGATCCTGCACTGGATCGCTCCAGGTCTAGGACGGGTAGGAAGCCGGCGGCGGCTAGAGTGTTGAGGGGATTTATGGACCAAATGGGAGGGGTGGACCCTTGGAGATTTGCAAGGCCGGGGGCTAGGGAATTCTCATTCTTCTCACATGTCCATAAGGCTTATTCTGAAATCGACTTTTTCATTTTGAGTAGGGCGCTGATAGCGAGAGTAGAAGATACCGAGTATTCGGCAATAGCAATTTCGGACCACGCCCCGCATTGGGTGGACTTGGAGATGGGGGAGGAGAGGGACCAGCGACCGCTGTGGCGCTTGGAGGTGGGGCTGTTGGCAGACGAGGAGGTGAGCGAGCGGGTCCGAGGAAGTATAGAGAGGTACTTGGAGACCAATGACAACGGGGAGGTCCGAGTGGGGATGGTATGGGAGGCACTGAAGGCGGTGGTGAGGGGAGAGCTGATCTCCACCAGGGCCCACAAGGAGCGGAGGCAGCGGGTGGAGAGGTAGAGGCTGGTGGGGGAGATGGTGAGGGTAGATAGGAGGTATGCGGAAGAACCTGAGGAAGGATTGTTGAGGAAGAGGCGCAGCCTCCAGGCCGAATTCGACCTGGTGACCACCAGGAAGGCGGAGGTGCAGTGGAGGAAGGCCCAGGGGGCGGTCTACGAGTATGGGGAAAAGGCAAGCCGGATGCTGGTGCATCAGCTTCGGAAGCGGGACGCAGCTAGGGAGATCGGGGGAAGTTAAGGACAGGGGAGGGAGCGTGGTGCGGAGTGGGGTTGGCATCAATGGGGTCTTCAGGGACTTCTACGAGGAATTGTACCGATCCGAGCCCCCACGGGAGGAGGGAGGGATGGATGGGCCGTTTCCTGGACCAATTGAGGTTTCCAAAGGTGGAAGAGGGACTGGTGGCGGAACTGGGGGCCCCGATTGGGCTGGAGGAGCTGATCAAAGGGATAGGAAGCATGCAGGCGGGGAAGGCACCGGGGCCGGACGGTTTCCCGGTCGAGTTCTATAAAAAATATATGGACCTGTTGGGCCCGCTGTTAGTTAGGACCTTTAATGAGGCAAGGGAGGAGGGGGGGGCTTTACCCCCGACGATGTCCCGGGCACTGATCTCCTTGATCCTGAAGCGAGACAAGGATCCCCTGCAATGTGGGTCTTACAGACCGATTTCCTTGCTAAATGTAGATGCCAAGGTGCTGGCGAAGGTCTTAGCCACGAGGATTGAGGATTGTGTGCCGCAGATCATCCATGAAGACCAGACGGGTTTGTGAAGAGGAGACAGTTGAACGTGAATGTGCGGAGGCTTTTGAACGTTATCATGATGCCGGCGAGGGAGGGGGAGGCGGAGATAGTGGTGCGATGGATGCTGAGAAAGCCTTCGATAGGGTAGAGTGGGGGTACCTGTGGGAGGTGCTGAAGAGGTTCGGGTTTGGGGAGGGGTTTGTCAGGTGGGTTAGGCTGTTGGATGAGGTCCCGATGGCGAGTGTGGCCACAAATAGGAGGACTCAGAGTACTTTCGGTTGCACCGAGGGACGAGACTGGGGTGTCCCCTGTCCCCCCCTGCTCTTCGCACTGGCGATTGAACCCCTGGCTATGGCACTGAGAGAGTCGAGGAACTGGAGGGGGTTGGTGCGGGGTGGGGAGGAGCATAGGGTGTTGCTTTATGCGGACGACCTGCTGCTGTATGTGGTGGACCCGGTGAGAGGAATGCCGGAGGTAATGAGGATGCTTAGGGAATTCGGGGACTTTTCGGGGTACAAGCTCAATATGGGGAAGAGCGAGCTGTTCGTCGTTCAGCTAGGGGACCAGGAGAGGGGGATTGGCGAGCTCCCACTAAAAAGGGCAGAGAGGAGTTTCAGATATTTGGGGGTCCAGGTGGCCAGGAGCTGGGGGGCCCTGCATAGGCTTAACTTTACAAGGCTGGTGGAGCAAATGGAGGAGGAGTTCAAGAGGTGGGACACGTTGCCGCTGTCCCTGGCGGGTAGGGTGCAGTCAATCAAAATGATCCCGGGTCAAACCGGGCTGGGGGCTCGCAATATTTGGGGTGGCAGAGGAGCCGGGAGTGCAGGAGGTGAAAGAGGCCGGAATTCTGGCCTTTGCGTCCCTGGTAGCCCGGCGAAGGATTCTCCTTCAGTGGAAAGATACGAGGCCCCCAAGCGTGGAATCCTGGATCAGCGATATGGCAGTGTTCATTAAATTGGAGAGGGTGAAATTCGCCTTGAGAGGGTCGGTACAAGGGTTCTTTAGGCGGTGGCAACCGTTCTTAGACTTTCTGGCAGAACGATAGACATTGGTCAATGGCAGCAGCAGCTCGAGGGGGGGGGGGTGTTACTTTATTTTTGTTTATGTTATTTACACTGGCAGGGTCTGAGGGGGTGTATACACCTGTTGTCTTAAGTCGGGGTGTTAATGTTATTTTATTATTTAGGTACGGGGGGGGGGAGGGGTTTGGGGGGTTGTTTTTTAGAGTGTGGTTTGTACTTAACCCTGTTGGGTTCTTTTTTCTTTCTCATTTTGTTATTGATATTTTATGAAAATCTTTAATACATTTTTTTTTTTAAAGTTAAAAGTCTTCTGTAGGCATATAAATAGTGGTAATGGAGGGGTAGGGATGATGAGGGACCAAAAATGGAATTTACACATGGAGACAGAGGGCATAGCTGAGGTGTTAAATTAATGCTTTGCATCTGTCTTCACCTCTGAAGAATCTGCTACCCAGGCCATGGTAAAAGAAGACGTAATTCAGACACTGGAAGCATTTACAATTGAAAAAGGGGTGGCATGGATAGGTTATGTGCACTTAAAGTAAATAGGGAACAGGGACCGGATGAGATGCATCCAGGGATACTGAGGGACATGAGGATGGAGATTGCAGAGACATTGACCATAATCTCTCAGTCCTCCAAAGACATGGGTAGTGCCAGAGACTGGAGATTTGCAAATCTTACACCCTTGTTCAAAAAAGGATGTAAGGATAAGTCCAGCAATTAAAGGCCAATTTGTTTAATTTCTGTGGTTGGGAAACATCTAGAAACAATAATTCAGGGAAATGTTTAATAGTCACGTGGACAAATACGGGTTAGTTAAGAAAAAACAGCATAGATTTCTAGGAAAATCATGTTTAATTAACTTGCTGACACTTTTTGAAGAGGTAACAGAAGGTTGACGAGGGAACTGCTGTTGATGTGGTGTACATGGACTTGCAAAAGGTGTTTGATACAGTGCTCCACAGTAGACTGGTGAACAAAGTTATAGCTCATGGAATAAAAGGGACAATAACAACATTGATATGGAATTGGCTTAGTGGCAGGAAACATAGTTGTGCTTAATGGATATATGCCGGGGCCATTTCAGAGGGCATTTAAGAGTCAACCACATTGCTGTGAATCTAGGCCAGACCAGACCAGGTAAAGATGGCAGATGTCCCTAAAGGACATTAGTGAATCAGATGGGGTTTTACAACAATTGAGAATGGTTTCATGGTTGTCATTAGTCTTTTCATTTCTGATATTTATTGAATTCAAATTTTAATATCTGTTGTGGTGGGATTCAAATCTGGGTCCCCAAAACATTACCCTAGGTCTCTGGGTTACTATTCGAGCAACAGTACCACTATCCCACTGCCTCCCCTTGATTTGGACCCCTGCTTTTCCTAATATCTATAATGATGACCTAAATTTTGATTACAAGGCACAGTTTCAAAGTTTCTGGATGACACAAAACCCAAGCATTGTAAACTGTGAGGAGGATAGTGTAGAACTTCAGAAGGATGAAAACAAGTTAGTGAAATGGGCAGACAGCTGGCAGATGAAGTTCAATGTAGAGAAACGTGAAGTGTTTCATTTTGATAGAAAGAGCATGGAGGGACAGTATAATGTAGGGAGTACAACTCTAAATGGGATGCAGAAGCAGAGGGACCTGGGTGTACATGTGCATGAGTCATTGGAGGTGACAGGACAGACTGAGAGAGCAGTTAATAAAGTATCCTGGGTTTTATTAATGCGGGCATAGAATACAAGAGCAAGGAGATTATGTTGAAATTGTCTAGGACACTCGTTCAGCCTCAGCTGGAGTTCTGGTTTAGGAAGGATGTGAAGGCATTGGAGAATACAGAAAAGATTCACCAGGAATGATTCCTGGGATGAGGAAATTCAGTTATGAAGACAGGTTGTGGAAGTGAGGACTGTTTTCTGAGAGAAAAGAAGGCCAAGAGAAAACTAGGCAGATGCATTCAAAGTGAGTGGCCTGGACAGATTTGAAATGGAGAAACTGTTCCCACTCATGAAAGGACCGAGAATGAGAGGGCACAGGTTTAAAGTGATCAGTTTAAAAAAAAAAGTTATAGTGATGAGGAAAGATGTTTTCACACAGTGATTGGTTAGGGTCTGGATTGCTCTGCCTGAGAGTGTGGTGGAGGTAGGTTCAATTGAAGCATACAAAAGGGAATTAGATTATTATCTGAAAATTAAGAATATGCAGGTTCACGGGAGAAGGCGGGAGAATGGAACTAGGTGCTTTGCTCATTCGGAGAGCCAGTGTAGACTAGATGGGCCAAATGGTCACCTTCTGTGCCAAAAGAATTGTGTGTTTCTGGAAAAATTGCCTGAGCTGGGTGATGCTCAAATGGAGATGATTTGATTCATGTGCTTTAAAACAATCCCCCAAGTATATCATACATGATTGGTCCAACTTAGGATTTCTGTCATACAAAACAAATGGTTGAATACATGTGGAGGCATTGTCCGATACTTTCCATTTTAAAGGGTGTCATTATTCTGTTAAGTATATAGTCAAAAGCTATGAGTTACCCACCTGCACATTGAAGATTTGTTCATTTTTGAAGAGGCAGGAATTGTGCCTGGCAATATGGCTTTTTTAACATGAACAAATAACGTTGAAACCTCCCAACATGACACCCCCTACAGACATAACAGGTTCTGCAGATAGATGTAATGGGAAAATGCTAAAAGGGTCACTCGACATGGAGATTTCAAGACAATTTGAGGTGTAATATTGAGACGCACTGAGCAATTTTGATATATAGATGTATTAAAGAATAATTATGGTAAATAAAAAGCTGACAGAAAGCTACAAGGCAGTAATTCAACTGACAATCACAGTGATGTTTTTGAATTTTAGCAGAGACCCTAGATTGCATTATAATCTTTAATTTATTGACAGATCATTATATTTTTGATAAACTATACACTATATATTTTTGGCAAACTATAGACTACATATTTTTGATAAACTAGAGACTACATATTTTTAATGTTTGTTTTTTCAGAATTTTAAAAACAGAATTGTCACTCAGCAGGTAAGCTTAGCTGTGTAGAGGGAGGTGTGAAAGGATAATTAAAAATCATACTGGTGCAGCAAGATTTTATTACATATGCAACATGCTGCCATACACTTTCAGTTACTATACCACAGCACAATTTTACCATGGCTTTCTTTAACTGAGTTACTAGGTAAAAAAGTGCGTTATAATTTAGCATCATGCAAGTAGCAAGCAGATGCAAAATAATAACAGGTTGGAAGCATCAACTTAAACAGCAGACTTATGTGTTGGAAATCTGAAATTAAAAGAGAAAATCCCACCGATCTATATTTGGCATCAAAGATTGAAACAAGCATTATGGGTTGGCATTTTGGTTGCAACTCTTCAGTTGCACACTTTGATGAGTTGCATTTGAAATGGGGTGAGATGGTGGCGTAGTGGTCATGTCTCTGGGCTGGGAATCCAGAGTCCAAGGCGAATTCTCTGAGGATATGGGTTGAAATCCAAATCCCACGGTAGTTGATGGAATTTAAGTTCAATTAATTAATAAAATTCAATTAATAATGCTGGGATTGAAAGCTTGTTGCTTTAATGGTGAACATGATTGTTGTGAAAAACGATCTGTTTCAGTTATGTGACTCCAGGGCCACAGCATAGTGGATGGCTTTTAACTGCCCTCTGAAATGCCTTAGCAAGCCACTCAGTTCAAGGGAAATGAGGGTGGGTAACAAAGGCGGGCCTAGCCAGCGATGCCCACACCCATGTAGGAGGTTTTATTTTAACAGATTTTGCACTCAGTTGCTGATCAATCTGTAGTGTGTTTCCAGTGTTTGTCCTTTTTGATTGGGAAATATTGTTTCCACGCTGCGGTAGTCAATTGTGCTCTCGGAACACTTGCAGAATTGTGCATCAGTCAGCCCCAGCTTTTCCAAAGGGAGAGGTATTTTGCTGGGTGATGAAGAGCTTGGTTACGGGGTAGATTTTAAGTAGGATCCAAAGAGGAAGAGGTGGAGAAGCAGTGGGATTTATGGAGGGAAACTGAAAGAATCTCAGCATCCTTTGCTAAGATTCTGCCCACACTGCACCAATCCCCATAGGGACTCCTCTGAAATGGCCCCGGCAAACATCCATTCAGCATGATAGAATCACTAAATGTTTCAGAAGGAGGATAGCCAAAGGAAATAAACTTGTAGGGCTGCGGGGATTTAGTGGGACTGGCTGGAATGTTCCGTGGAGAGCCAGCATAGACTCCAATAGGCTGAATGGCCTCCTTCTGTGCCGTAAATGACTGTGACTCCACGATGAGCAGTTCAGTTCACTGAGAGGTGTGGGAGTGTATTGCCACCACACCATGGACACACACATCTGTTTGAATGATGGTTGTACCAGTGGAGTGGCACAGTTTCTTCAAAGCTTCTTATTTTTCTGTATGGTACATAGATACATAGAAGATAGGAGCAGGAGGAGGCCTTTTGGCCATTCGAGCCTGCTCTACCATTTATCACGTTCATGGCTGATCATCCAACTCAATAGCCTAATCCTGTTTTATCCCCATAACCTTTTATCCCTTTCGCCCCAAGTGCTATATCTAACCGCTTCTTGAATATAATTCAATGTTTTAGCATCAACTATTTCCTGTGGTAATGAATTCCACAAGCTCACCACTCTTTGGGTGAAGAAATGTCTCCTCATCTCTGTCCGAAATGGTTTACCCTGAATCCTCAGACTGTGACCCCTGGTTCTGGACACACCCACCATCAGGAACATCTTCCCTGCATCTACCCTGTCTAGTCCTGTTAGAAATGTATAAGTCTCTCTGAGATCCCCTCATTCTTCTGAACTCCAGCGAGAACAATCCCAACCTAGTCAATCTCTCCTCATATAACAGTCCTAGCATCCCTGGAATCAGTCTGGTAAACCTTCGCTGCACCCTCTCAAGAGCAAAAACATCCTTCCTCAGAAAAGGAATCCAAAACTGCACACAATACTCCAAGTGTGGCCTCACCGGGGGCCTGTATAATTGCAACAACACATCCCTGCTCCTGTACTTGAAACCTCTCGCAATGAGGGCCAACATACCATTAGCCTTCTTTACCACCTGCTGCATCTGCATGCTTCCCTTCAGCGACTGGTGCACAAGGACACCCAGGTCCCGCAGCAATCTCTGGGGTAAACATCTGTGTGCTTGCTCTCTTATCTGAACTTCAGGAAACAGTTTGCAGCAGCTAGTTTCAGAATTTCCTTATTGGCTATACAGTGAAAATTTGCTTTCAGCATGATGAAAAAAATTCAATAAGGCTTCTTGTGTTACGCATGTCATCTTTTACTTTCTGACATCAGGTCTAATGTCACACACCAGACTTGTTGATTGCTCAATCCCTATCCTTGCAGAATCATAGAATAGTTGCAGCACAGGAGCCCATTTGGTATGCTGGGCAATCGATATTTAGGTAGTCCCACTCTAGCCCGAGCTCTGCATTTTTTCCCTTGGTAGTGGTTATCCATTTCCCTTCTGAAAGCCACAAATGAAACTAGCTCCAGCATCCTTTTCAAGCTGTGCATTTCAGATTGCAATTACTCACTGCGTGACTAAAAAATAGCAGTTTTTCCTTGTGTACCTATGGTTCTCTTGCCAATGACTTTAAACCGCCGTCCTCTGGTTCTCGACCTTTCTGCCAATTGGAAACTTGAACTGTCTGTCCTCCATGTCAAACAGTTTTTGCTGTAAGTTCTGGCTTCAGGAACCCTGCTTTCAGAGTTGGCAAGCAAGGAAAAATAACAATGGTCATTTGCAGCATGCATTTTCTCGAGGTTCTTACTTATCAGCGAGGCTTTGTGTTGGTGAGTGAAGAGTAGGTTGGTTACCTTTTCACAGTAACTTCATTGCAGTGTTAATGTAAGCCTACTTGTGACAATAATAAAGATTATTATGATTGTGCCATTGGCAAATCAGAAAAATGAAGGCAAATCAAACGGGGGTAGAAAGATTTTATATTCACCTTTGTATATTCAACTGTGTCCCCCCCCCACCCCCAACCAAGTGCCCTGTGCCTCCTGAAGAGCCCGTGGAGAAGACAGGTAGAGCTCCCTCTGAGCACACCCGCAAAAAAGAGACACGGAGCTGCGCAGAAGAAATGGGGAGCTCAAAGCGACGGTGAGAGCGGCCTCATGTTTCTGTTGCGCACCACATGATCAGAACTTTCTGATCCCCAGAATGATTTCAAGAAAGTGCAGCCATTGCAAAGTGCAGTGGCAGAGCCAGCAGTGGCTCAACCAATATCTTCCAGAAATAATCTATCATCCACAGTTGGATAATCTAATCACAGGCCTGATATGCTTTCAGTTGTGTGGGTTATTCTTTTTAGACTGTTTCTGTTAGTAAATCTTTACTCCCGCTCATTTTTTTAAAAAAAGGGCCAGTGCATTTTCGATAACGAGCTGGGCGAGACACTGAAATATTTTTGTGACCTTCTTGATTGAAAATTTCTGAAAATGTTCATTTGGTGAAGGAAACAGAAGATGGAGGAGTTTAAATGCTGCACTTATTACCTTTCTCACATTGCTTTTTTGTATGTGTTTTAAATACTTGAACCAGGTGAGGAAAACGGAGGTTGGGTGGGGTGCTTTTTCCAAGAACTGGTGCGGACTCGATGGGCCAAATGGCCTCCTTCTGTACTGTAAATTCTGTGAAACTTAATCTATGTTGTGGAGAAAAAGGAGAGTGGAATTAAATGGGTCAAATGGCCTCCCTTCTCAGGTTCTTTCAAACTCGTTTTGGCCCTTCTCTAACGAGAGCAACCCCAATTTCCAGCCTATCCACATTAATTAAACCACTCATCGTTGGGATGATTCCTAAATCTTTTCTACATCCTTTTTAAAGCCTTCACATCCTTCCTCAAGTGTGGTGCTCAGAATTGGACACACTACTGCAGTTAAGGCTGAATTGGTGTTCAATAAATGTTCATCAAATCTTTCTGGCTTTCATGCTGAATTCCTCAATTTATAGAACTCAGGGTCCCTTTAACCCTTTTAACTATTTTCTCAACGTCCCCAGCCACCTTCAGTGATTTCCTGCCCTCATTTTGGGGTTGTAGTTTTTATTTTGTAATGAGTTTCCTTATACTTCCTCCCAAAATGTATCATTTCATACTTCTCTGCATCAAATAGCATCTGCCGCTTATCAGCCCATTCCACCAGCCTCTCTATATCTTTTTGAAGTATATTGCTATCCTCACAGTTCACTATAATTCCAAGTTCTGTGTCATTTGCAAATTTTGAAATTGTGCGTGTACACCTGATTCTAAATCATGAATATAGATCAAGGGGCAGCACGGTGGCACAGTGGTTAGCATTGCTGTCTCACGGCTTCGAGGTCCCAGGTTCGATCCCGGCTCAGGGTCACTGTCCGTGTGGAGTTTGCACATTCTCCCCGTGTTTGCGTGGGTTTTGCCCCCACAATCCAAAGATGTGCAGATAGGTGGATTGGCAATTTAGCCCCTTAATTGGAAAAAATAAATTGGGTACTCTAAATTTTTTTTTAATGAATATAGATCAAGAAAAGCAGCGGTCCTAGTCCCACAAAATAATCCGCAAAAAAAAACTGTTCACCATTATGTTGTTTCCTGTACTAAACTAACTTCATATAATTACTGCCACTATTCCTTTTATTCCATCTTTTTAACTTTGCTGACAAGCTTATTACGTGGCACTTCATCAAATGCCATTTGGAAGTCTGTGTACACTACATCAACTGCATTACACTCAAAACCCTCTCTGTTACCTAATTTTTTAAAAACTCAAGCAGGTTAATTAAAAGTGATTTGCTTTCAGAAAATTAATGTGGACTTTTCCAAGTGACTGATTTTGTGCCGGCTTTTCATTTCTAAAAGCTTTCCCACTCCCAACATTAATATGTTTGCTGACTTTATCCTGACACCCTTTTTTGAACAAGGATGTAACCGTTACAATTCTCCAACCCTCTGGAACCATTCTTGAACCTAAGGGGGAGTTGGAAAATTATGTCCAATACCTTTGCAATTTCCACCCTTGCTTTCTCGGCATCCTTGGATGCACCCCATCTGGTCCTGGTGACTTATCAACTTTTGATTAAAAAAAAAAAACTATTTGCCAAAAATACCTCAATAAAATTGATTGTTTAAAAAAACCCTATTCATGGGGTCCCTGGGGTGGGCCTTCCTATTCATGGAGTCCTTGGAGGCAGGGGGGGATGCTCCCTATTCATGGTGTCTCGGAAGGGGTGGGTCTCCCTATTAATGGGGTCCCTGGTGGAAGTCTTCCTTTTCATGGGGTCTCTTTAGTTAGGTTGGTCTCTGTGGGAGTCTCTTTAGTTATAGGGTCTCTGTGGGAGGGTCTCCCTAATGCAGGAGTCCTGGGCGGGGATCTCCCTATTACAAAGGTCGCAGGAGGAGTCTCCATCGATAGGGGGCCCCGGGGTGGTGGTGAAAGGTGCAGGTCAGATCACCCCCATACTTGGGGAGCGGGGGGGGGGGGGGGTACCCAGACAATCCAGGGGTGGAGGACTGCTTTGCGCTGCGGGGGTGGTGGGGCGGGTTCGGACCTAATTTGCGATGCGGGGTGGAATGGATGGCGGCGGGACTTTGCTGTCCTGTCGGCCCATTGGAGGGGTTCCCTTTGGAATCCCTCGTATTCCTCGCCATACATAAATTTGCATGGCAAGGGATATGGAATTGCATCCTGATTTGTGCTCCCATAAATTGGTTGCAGTTCTCCTCCGGCAGGAGAACAGTCTTCCAAGGGGATTTTCCACCCCCCATCTCTTAAACATGGTAATATTCTCCTAAATACTGCCACTGCTCCTCCTTTCTTTCCTTCCCTACATTTCACGAATAACTTGTATCCTGCATGCCCTTTTGTTTTTGAAGAGTGTGCAACCCTATTAAGTGTTGCCGCATGGCCATGCATGAGGTAACTTAAAGGGACCAACTTGTGCCCGCCCTGTCTGGAGATTTTGGATTTGCTGCACAGCCATGCAGTTTACAGGGAACATTGCTTGTATCCGAGGATAATTAATACGCAATTCTAGCCTTATTTAAGCCAGTTCTCCATTATTGTCACCCCATTTGGCTAACTGCGCCTGCAACTTGCCAACCTTGGGTGGGATTCTCCGACCCCCCCCGCTGGGTCGGAGAATCGCCCGGGGCTGGCGTGAATCCCGCCCCCGCCGGTTGCCGAATTCTCCGGAAATGGATATTTGGCGAGGGCGAGAATCGGCGATTCTCCGGACCGCGATGCTGGAATGCCAGTCCCGCCTGCGAGAATCAAACCACCTCTCTTACCGGCGGGACCAGGAGGCGCGGGCAGGCTCTGGGATCCTGGGGGGGCGTGGGGCGATCTGGCCCCAGGGGGTGCCCGCACGGTGGCCTGGCCTGCGATCAGGGCCCACTGATCCGCGGGCAGGCCTGTGCCGTGGAGGCACTCTTTTCCCTCCGCCTCAGCCACAGCCTTCACCATGGCCGACGCGGAAGAGACAACCCCCACCCCTGCGCATGCGCGGGGATGACGTCAGCAGCCGCTGACGCTCCTGCGCGGACGTCTGCCGGCTCGCGAAGTCCTTTAAGCCCCGGCTGGCGTGGCCAACCACTCCGGCGTGGGCCTAGCCCCTCAAGGTGGGGGCTTGGCCCTTAAAGGTGCGGAGAAATCCACATCTTTGGGCCGGCCCGACGCCGGAGTGGTTCCTGCCACTCCATCCCGCCGGGACCCCCCGCCCCACCGGTAGGGGAGAATCCTGGCCCTTATTTGCCACCTTTTGTGCACGTACATACATGCACTGTAAACCTGAATTAGATCATCTTATGTTCCCTATTAGTTTGACCCCCCCAAGTAATACATTGCTACCTATTCCCCTTGAGCTATCTATCTCCTCCAGTCCTTTGTGCAGCTGTTTTTCTCCATTGTAGTGCTCCACCCTGGTTTCCATCCACCTGCTAAACCAGTTTAAAAACTCTCCCACAGCACTAGCAAACTGCCCGCAAGAACAGAAATCCCGACCTGGTTGAGGTGCATCCAGACCGACCTGTATGAATTCCACCTCCCCAGAAAAAGCCCCAATATCACAGGAACCTAAAGGCCTCCCTCCTGTACCATCCCTCAAGCTACACATTTAATTGCACTATCCTAAAGTTTCTAAGCTCACTCGCACGTAACACTGAGAGTAATTTGACAATATTACTTTTTTGAGGTCCTGCTTATTAATCTCTTTCCTAGGTTCCTAAGAACTGCCTGTTGGGACCTCACTCCACTCATCAAAACAAACCATATCCCGACATATCCTTGAGTTTGTAATAAGTCTCAACTGCACAGTTTTTGGACAGGCCAGCAGACCATCAACTTTAAAACCCTGTTATCAAATTTCAGCAAGTTTTGCATTAATTTGTCAATTGAAAATATATTTGAAGGGTGTTCTTCCTGAGGTGGCGGCAGAGCATGGGAGGTTTATTCTTGACGCACTATTCCTCGTCCTGGGGATATTTGCCTACACTGTGCCCCCAGAATTTCATTCTGCAGTCAGCGACTCTGGAATGACCTCCCAAGTTCTGAAGGGGTTGGACCTTTTGTATTTATGTATTATTTCAGTTTTTGTTTAAACACAGTAGATTTGGATCCGGAAGCACCACACCTGTCCTGAATTCAGGACTGCTCCTGTGCCTGCCAGAAGCCACCATCCTTAGCACTGCAGCCTGATTTTCTATGTTCCATGTTCTATGTTCCCAACCGTCGAGATGGAAAGGTAATCAGAGCATTAGTGTCGCCTGTACAAGACTTGCACTTGATCAGCAAGTGCATGAGCTAAAGAACATTTTCTTTTGTCAATGTGTAAAGCAGGCTGCGAGGAATGTAAATTTTCAAAGCCTTCTTGGGGGAAATAAATTGTCCTGGGTTTTTGTGTAAACCTGCAGGTATCAATGTAAATAAATAATAATTAAACACATTCCCTGCTGTTCGGAAGGTACCACCTATATTTATATTTCTAAGAGCAACTGTGAAGGTGGAAGAAAAACAGCCAATTTGTTTGGTGCAGACAGAAGAGTTGCCTGGACAACTAGATCTTTAGTCTTAACTACACAGGAATAATGTGCAATAAAAGGGAGGGGGAGGGGAGATTTCAGAGCTTAAATGCTATTGCATGAGTGCAGAAAATGTTCCTGAATTTATTGTGTTCTGATTTCTGGTATCTTCTAGCAAAACATTTCATGGCGTCACAAAAATTGCATTTTGTTTTAGGGAATAGCACATTACCCGTTGACTGCTAGCTAGCTTCTACTGAACCCTGACAACAACTGTCCGTTTGGCTCTCAGCAACTTCAGGGAAAACACCCCTCCGCTGAAGCATGCCCTCTCTCTTTCCCCATCCTGACGAATAGGGTATTTTTTTTCTAATTTTTTATTTCTATCTCCTTTATTAGAGTCTAAATAAAAGATTTTCTTGCCAAGGCCCGAGGGCATGGCTATGGTACAAATGAGCGCATTGCGTCAGTAGAGAAGAGGATGTCAATGTCGCAGTGAAAGAGGATGTGTCTGCAACATTGGGTAAAATAAAAATAGATGGATAAAAAGGAGCAAAAAGGTTCCTGTTATTCAAAGTCACTTGATCCTGATAGGTTACAGAGGAGAGTAAGGGTGGAAACTGTGGAGGGTCTGGTTACAAACTTCCAATTTTCCTTTGATATGGGTGACATCCCAGAGGAAGGAAGGATTGCAAACGTTACACCCCTATATAAAAATGAGCTTCATTCAGTTTTATATATATGCCCTCTTTTCCATTTTTTTTCTCTCTCGCCTGCCTTAACACTTCCCTATTTTCTCTCTCATTTTTTATTTTAGCATTTTCTAGTTGGCTCTGCATTGATTTCCCCCTTTACTTCCTACGAAGTTTACGTTGTTGTAGTGGAGACTGTGGGGTGGAGGCAGAGCGTGCTGTTGGTGGGAATGCATTGCAGTCCATAGACAGAACACAAATGACTAGGAGGGATTTACCAAGGAATGAAGAAGCATGGTCCTTTGCACATGTGATGGAGCTCTGGCTTCTGGGTGCAATAGTCTTGCTCGCCATCAAACTATAATTAATGTTGGATCAGCTAGCTAAGATCAATAATTCCCTGAACATGAGGAATCAGCTAATCGGATGGGGTTCATACCGATAGAGGAATTCTGGACATTCCTATCTTAGGCATCATTTGCTTTTTAACGGGGAGGAAGCAGCTAAGCCAGGTGTATAGGTGAATGTCTCCATGTAACCATTTTTATTTTTAGGGTTCAGTATGAGGAACAGTCATGAGAACCATATCTCATTGGTTTTGCTGCAGTGTGATTGAGCTGATTTTTTTTCCCGTTCTGTTGAAAGATCATCAATCTGAAAGGTTAATTCTGCTCTTTCCATAGGTGTTGCCTGACTTGCTGAGAATTTTCAGTTGTCAATTTAGATTTCCTGCATTTGCAGTATTTTCCTCGTTTCTTTTACGCAGAATGTGTTTTTGAAGTTTGAAATGGGGGAGAAAGATTTAGCTTAATATGCTCAATGAATAATAACCTCCCGTGGAAGTAAGAACTTACCAATTAGAAAGGAGGTAAAGGAATACACTTGACCGTTGATGAAGGAACTTGAACAATGACATACAATAATATTTCTAAGTGTCACAAGTAGGCTTACACTGCAATGAAGTTACGGTGAAAATCCCCTAGTTGCCACACTACGGCGCCTGTTCGGGTACACTGAGGGAGAATTCAGAATGTCCAATTCACCTAATAAGCACGTCTTTCAGGTCTTGTGGGAGGAAACCGGAGCGCCCAGAGGAAACCCACGGAGTCATGGGGCGAACGTGCAGACTCCACACATCAGTGACCCAAGCCCAGAATCGAACCCGGGTCCCTGGCGCTATGAAGCAACAGTGCTACCCTGCCGTCCGTAAGGTAGTCCATGCT
Organism: Scyliorhinus torazame; assembly: GCF_047496885.1. NCBI lineage: Eukaryota > Metazoa > Chordata > Chondrichthyes > Carcharhiniformes > Scyliorhinidae > Scyliorhinus > Scyliorhinus torazame. The sequence continues at coordinate 360,342,105 of NC_092707.1, read as the reverse complement.
TCATAAGGCAGACAACAGATTTGAAGCATGTGACCAGCATGAATCATGTTATAAAGCACCAAAGCTTGAGTTGTAGTTCACTGTTCATCCAAGAAATGCAAAAGAAAAAACACGTGCGTGGAGAGTGTCTGTGCTCTGTAGATTAGAATCATATAATAGTTAATACAGAGGCTTATGATCACTGCCGGAAATACAACTACTTTGAGACAATATTGCAATATACTGAAAGGGTGAAACCTAGTCTGCACTTGAGGCAATAATGTGGTTTTCTGCACTCTGAAAATCTGCTGGTTTTTTTCAGCTAATGTGCTCTGCTACATTTGCCTGAATTGAAAATTCCAGGACCTCTGTGCCGGTTGTGTGTAGCCATTTTGAAGATCATGCAGTAATTGAAGTGGACGAGCATTATGTTTGATTTTTACACGTAATATAAATGTTTCTACTTGAATTGTTTCAATATTACTAGCTGTGTATGACCTCTACTCAGGCTATTTGAAATATCTGCCTCTTGTCTAATAATTGGTGGCAGAGGCATTTTAATTGTTCATCCAACACAATATGCTAACCACTCTGCTACCGTGTCACCTACTATAAAGGATATAACTATACTTTATTTTTCGCTCTTCGAAGTTACATTATCTTCATGCATTTTTGCTACATTCTTCATTTGATATATTTAGCAACCTATGAATCTAAATAAATATTTCCCCCCTCTTCTTTTTATAAAACTGCTGTGCCTAAACAAGATAGAAAGAAACAAAAGACGTTTGGTCATTAGAATTGCTGATCCTCCTGCTACCCCATATGAATTAATGAAAGCAGAAAAATCTTAGCAGATCCCTCTAAGATCAGCCATGAAAATTATGCAAAGTGGATATCAACCAAAATGAGTCCTGTATTCACAATTGGGTGCTAATCAAAGGAAGATTATGAAATATTGCCACAGCACTGATGAAATGAATAATACAAAGAGTTATCATTTCGAGTAGGGTATGTTCAGCAACCATCATTGGGCAACAGAGCAATAAGATGCGAGGGTGGCCTCAAAAGTTCAGAGGATTCATGAGATTTTATAAATTAATTCTTGGGATGTGGGTGTCACTGGCCAGGTCAGCATTTATTGCCCTAGAGAAGGTGGTTATGAGCTTCCCTCTTGAGCTGCTGCAGTCCATGTGGTATAGGTTACACCCACGGTGGTCACATTCAAGGACCAGGAACTTTATTTTGGATCGCCAGAAGAGGCGATGAACTTTATCAGGGACAAGGGACTGGCAGGAGATGGAGGACATTGAACTTTGGAGCAAGTAGTTATGCTATGGAACTTTTAGAACTTCCAGGGTTTTGACCTAGTGATATATTTCCAGGGGGATAGTGAGTGGCTTGGGGGGAACTTCCAGGTGGTGGTGTTCCCATGTATCTGCCACCCTTGTCCTTCTCAATGGTAGCGGTAAGGGTTTGGAAGGTGCTGTCTAAGGAGGCTTGGTGAGTTCCTGCAGTGCATCTTGAAGATGGTACACACTGCTGCAACTGTGCATCATTGATGGAAGGCATGAATGTTTGTGGATGGAGTGCCAATGAAGCAGACTTCTTTGTCCTAAATTGTGTAAAACTGAAATGAAAACTGTGAATGTGGTGTCATTTTGACCACAAAGACCTGAAGGGCAGCGAGTTCACTATCTGCACAATACAATCAAAATCTGCCTTCGGAGTTTTAGAACAGAAGAAAATTAAGATATTTTTTACAAAGATCTGCAAAATAGGACACAACGGTGTCAGCTGCTTTTGCCAACATACTGTATTATCCCATGATCTGCCAGTAATATTTAAGTGTACTTGTGATTGAAGCTGTAATTCCCCTCTTTATGTAAGGGGAGCTCGAAGCACTTTGCCAGACAAGTGAGTGCTTTTGGAGAGTATTTACTAGTGTTGTATAGGATGTACACAGCAAGGTCTCAAAATAACAATATTCATTGAAAGATAAATATTGGTCAGGAGACTGGCGTTGGCTCTCATGCACGTCTTCAGAATAATGCAATGGGACCTTTCATGTTCATCTGAAAGAGCAGATGGGACCTCAGAATCAAGAGACCCACGGAAGAGCGATTCAGGGGGTGGAGAAAAAGGTGTCCGAGCACGAGGAGTACATAACCGTGCTGGAGACCAAGGTGGAGATGATGAACGACCACCAGAAAAGAATGCAGGAGAAGCTGTATGACTTGGAGAACAGGTCCAGGAGGCAGAATCTTAGAATTGTCGGCCTCCCTGAAGGCAGTGAGGGATCGGATGCGACGACTTGTGTGACAGACATGCTGGAGAAGTTGATGGGGGCTGAGGCGTTCCCTCGGCCGTGGAAGTGGATAGAGCGCACAGAGCCCTCGCGAAGAAGCCCCGAGCGAACGAGCCGCCGAGGGCCATGGTGGTACTTTCACCGTCTCCTGGACAAGGAACACGTTCTGCAGTGGGCCAAGAAGGAACGGAGCACAAATGGGAGAACTGTGAGCTGCACATTTATCAGGACCTGGGCGCGGATTTGGCCAAGAGGCGAGCTGAGTTTAATCGGGCAAAAACGCCCTCTTTAAGAAGGGGGAGAAGTTTGGGATGCTATACCCAATCCGTCTGTGGGTCACACATGAGGAAAGGGACTTCTACTTTGAAACACCAGACGAAGTATGGACTTTTCTGAAAGAAAAGAGGCTGGAGGCAAATTAAAAGACACTGAAGCCTTGGAGAAGTACTGTGGCGGCGATTTGTTGTGCTGGGTTGTATAAATATAAGTAGTGCTATGTGTAATAAGGCGTTGTTTGGATGGCTAGAGGTAACTTTGTCTTGCAGGGAGCTGGTTAGAAGGGGGATGGGCTTTGGGGCTGGTTCTGCTTTTTGGGTGATTACTTTTCGAAAGTGGCTGTTTCTTCACTGTTTTTTCTGATATTTGTTTACTGGGGAATGTGATGCTTTTAAAATGTTTGTCCATGTGAGGGGAGAGAACAATGGGGAGACAGACTGCTTGGTGCCGGGGCGGGCGCTATCAAGTCAGCATGGGTCAGCTGACTCTCTGAAGCGCAGTGGGGGGTGAGCAGGTGTTAAGCTGGAGCTTGACTTGAGGGGTTGGATTTCCAGTGTTGTTGCTGGGGGGGGGCGGGGGGGGGGGAGGAGAGAGAGAGGGGGAAGCTGCTTTGCTGACAGGGGAGGAACTGTTACTAGGGGACAAATGGGGGGTCGGGAACTGCCCGATGGGGGGCTCGAGGAGGTGGAGGGCGCAAGCTAGAGGCTGGCCACGCCCCCCCCCGACCAGGCTGATTACATGGAGCGTCAGAGGGCTGAATGGGTCGGCGAAGAGGGCTCGCGTGTTCGCGCATTTGAGGGGGCTGAAGGTGGACGTGGCAATGCTACAAGAGACACACATAAAGGTTACAGACCAGACGAGATTGAGAAAGGAGTGGGTCAGCCAAGTATTCCACTCTGGGCTGGACTCAAAGACCAGGGGGGTAGCGATCTTGATCAGCAAACGAGTGGCATTCGAGGCAGGGAGAATCGTGTCAGACAAGGGGAGTATTATTGAATTTACAGTGCAGAAGGAGGCCATTCAGCCCATCGAGTCTGCACCGGCCCTTGGAAATAGCACCCTACTTAAGCCCACACATGTAACCCAGTAACCCCACCTAACCTTTTTAGACACTAAGGGCAATTTAGCATGGCCAATCCACCTAACCTGCACATCTTTGGACTGTGGGACGAAATCGGAGCACTCGGAGGAAACCCACGCAGACACGGGGAGAGTAGATACATAATGGTGAGTGGGAAGCTGGTGGAGGTGCGGATGGTACTCGTGAACATTTATGCTCCGAATTGGGACGATGTGGAATTTTAGGTACGATCCCAGACTTAGAGTCACATAACGTGATCATGGGAGGAGACTTTAACACAGTCATTGATCCGGAATTGGACCGGTCAAAATCCAGGACAGGGAGGAGGCCGGCTGCGGCAAAGGAATTGAAGGGGTTTATGGAACAGATGGGGGGAGTAGACCCATGGAGGTTTGCACGGCCAAGGACGAAGGAGTTTTCCTTTTTCTCACATGTCCACAAGGTATACTCTCGCATCAACTTTTTTGTTCTGAGCAGGGCTCTAATACCGGAGGTGGTGGATACTGAGTACTCGGCAATTGCAGTGTTGGATCATGCCCCGCATTGAGTGGATCTATGGGTTAGTGTGGAGAGAGGGCAACGCCCGATGTGGAGACTGGATGTGGGGTTGCTAGCGGACAAAGCGATCTGTGGGCGGGTTAACAAGTCCATCCAGGACTACCTGGAAACAAATTATATGGGGGAGGGCTCTGGAGCGACAGTTTGGGAAGCTCTGATGGCAGTGGTCAAAGGGGAATTAATCTCGATACGGGCCCACAGAGAAAAGGCGGAACGGGCTGAGAGGGATAGATTAGTGGAGGAGATACTCCAGGTGGACAGGAGATACTTGGAGGCCACGGATGCGGGGCTACTGAGGGAGCAGCGGAGTTTGGGCTGTTGATCACAGGGAAAGCGGTGGAACAGTTGAGGAGGCAAGGGGGGCGATTTATGAGTACGGGGAAAAGGCAAGCAGAATGTTGGCGCACCAGCTCAGGAAAAGGGAGGCGGCCAGTGAGATAGGTAAAGTAAAGAGTAGAGACGGGAATACGATCCTGGACCCAGCGGGGGTGAACAACGTGTTTAAGGACTTCCATAGTAAATTATATGTGTTGGAAGCCCCGGCTGGGGTGGAGGGGATGAGGCAGTTTTTGGATCAGTTGAGATTTCCGAGGGTAGATGAGGATCTGGTGGAAGGGCTGGGAGCCCCAATTGAGATTGAGGAAATAATCAAGGGGCTGGAGGGCATGCAGTCGGGCAAGGCCCCGGGGCCTGACGGCTAGCTGGTGGAATTCTATAAGACGTTTTCAGAGACATTGAGCCCACTGCTGGTGTGGATATTTAATGGGAGTCCTCCCCACAACAATGTCGCAGGCCTCGATTTCGTTGATCCTGAAACGGGAGAACGATCCGGAGCAATGCAGGTCATACAAGCCGATTTCTCTACTGAATGTGGATGCCAAACTGCCGGCTAAGATACTGGCCACAAGGATAGAGGACTGTGTCCCGGGGGTGATAGGTGAAGACCAGACAGGATTTGTAAAGGGCAGGCAACTCAAGGCCAATGTTCAAAGGCTTTTAAATGTTATTATGATGCCCTCAGAAGGAGAGGAGGTGGAGGTGGTGGTAGCGATGAATGCGGAGAAGGGGGGTGGAGCACCGAGTCTCGCTTTACGCAGATGACCTGCTCTTGTACATTTCAGACCCGTTGGAGGGGATGGGGGAAGTAATGCGAATCTTGGGGGAATTTGGCAATTTTTCAGGGTATAAATTGAACATGGGGAAAAGCGAGATGTTCGCGATCCAGGCAAGAGGACAGGAGAAGAGACTGGGAGAGCTGCCGCTTAGAATCGTAGGGAAGAGCTATCGATATCTGGGAATCCAGGTGGCCCGGGAATGGGAGGCACTGCACAAGTTAAACCTATCCCGGTTGGTAGAACAAATGGAAGAGGACTTTCAGTGATGGGACATGCTCCCGCTATCACTGGCGGGGAGGGTACAGAACATGAAAATGACGGTCCTCCCCAGATTTCTGTTTGACTTTCAGTGCCTCCCCATCTTCATCCCAAAGGCCTTTTTCAAGCGGGCGAATAAGGTTATTTCAGGCTTTGTGTGGGCGGGTAAAACCCCGCGAGTGAAGAAAGTGTTGCTGGAGCGCAGTCGCGGGGAGGGTGGGTTGGCGCTGCCAAACTTCTGCAATTACTACTGGGCGGTTAATATAGCCATGATTAGGAAGTGGGTAGTGGGGGAGGATTCGGCATGGGAGCGGATGGAGGCGGCTTCATGCAAAGACACCAATTTGGGAGCATGGATAACGGCACCTCTTCCATTCTCGCCGGCCCGATACTCCGGTGGTCCGGTGGTGGTGGCGGCTCTGAGAATCTGGGGGCAATGGAGGAGATATAATAGAGGGGAGGGAGCATCAATTTGGACCCCGATTTATAATAATCATCGGTTTGTACCGGGAAGGCTAGTTGGTGGGTTCCGGAGATGGCAAAGGGCAGGAATTAGAAGGATGGGGGATCTATCTATTTATAGATGGGAGCTTTCCCAGCTTGAAAGCCTTGGAGGATAAATTTGAATTGACAGCAGGGAACGGGTTTAGGTATTTTCAGGTGTGAGACTTACTGAGAAAACAGGTGCCGGCCTTTCCGCTGCTGCTGCCAAGGGGGATACAGGACAGAGTAGTCTCCAGTACCTGGGTGGGCGAGGGGAAGGAGCTTAAGGGCAAGTGGGAGGACGGGCTAGGAGGAGAGATAGAGGCGGGTCTATGGGTGGATGCCCTAAGCAGGGTTAATACCGCCTCATCATGTGCCAGGCTCAGCCTGATACAATTTAAGGTAGTCCACCGGGCACACATGGCAGCTGCTAGGATGAGCAGGTTTTTCGGGGTAGAAGAAAGGTGCGCGATGTGCGCGGGAGGCCCAGCAAATCATGTCCACATGTTTTGGACATGCCCGAAGCTCAAAGGGTTTTGGCAGGGTTTTGCTAAGGCAATGTCCACGGTGCTAAAAACACGGGTGGTGCTGAGTCCAGTTGTAGCGATCTTCGGAGTGTCGGAAGAGCCGGGCGTTCAGGAGGCGAAAGAGGCTGACGTCTTGGCCTTTGCCTCCCTGGTAGCCCGGAGACGGATCTTGTTAATGTGGAGGGACTCGAAGCCCCCGAGTGTAGAGACCTGGGTTAGTGACATGGCTGGGTTTCTCAGTCTCGAGAAAATAAAGTTCGCCTTAAGGGGGTTGATGGTCGGGTTCACCCGGAGGTGGCAGCCGTTCGTCGACCTTCTTGGGGAAAATTAAAATGTCAGCTAGATGCAGTATTCCAATGGAGGGGGGGGGGATGGCCGGATTGATGTTGTATTGAGATGTGGGGGGGGAAATGTTTACTATACCATGTTGATGTCATTGTCTAGGTTATTTTTATAAAAATTTTCAAAAGCTTAAAAAAAAGCAGTGGTCAGGAGAACAGAGATGTTGTCGGTGAGTTCTTGGGGTCTGAATAGACTGATAGCAGTTGAAGTACCAAGTTTGACTTGTTCAGAATACAAGTCAGATGGAAAGTTCACCAAAAAGAACCCAACTGAGGTGCAAGTGGCAAGAATAAAACAATGATATAGATTTTTACGTTTTCTTTTGTGAGCATTTCGAATGGCTTAAGCAATTAACAAGAATTCTGGGCTGGCAGTTTGTGATAATATCTGACGTTCTCACTGTGGGATCTTGATGATTGCACAGGGAAAGGGTTATTTGTCGGCAACTCAATGCAGCCGATCTTGGGAAATCGGTCAGCTTTTCCTGCAACAAGGTGATAAAGCACCCATTAAATCATTGGCTATTTGAAACTTGAAGGATGCCACGAAATATTAACAATTTCCACATTCATCACAAATGTAAGCTAAATAGTGTTGCAGGCACGTCTGTAAGGCCTTTCAATATTAGTGGAGCACTTGATGTTTCTACCTCAAGCCACCTTGTGACATGTTGCTTCACTAAATTTGCTGTATAGCAGCAGTGAATCAATTGGTGTTATACGTAGGCTGTGACAGGACTATCATAAAAATCAGAAGTTGTACAGTGGCTTCTAATTATCCACAAGCAGTGTCCGAGGTAGATCTGCAAGTATTTAGTTCATTTTATGATATTCTATGTCAGTCTGTTTCATTTATTGCTGTGATCTTATGTTCTGTACCTGAAGTATCCATGTATCTGGAAGATATAATCTTTTTTTAAAATAAATTTACAATACCCAATTCATTTTTCCAATTAAGGGGCAATTTAGCGTGGCCAATCCACCTAGCCTGCACATCTTTGGGCTGTGGGGGCAAAACCCACGCAAACACAGGGAGAATGTGCACACTCCACACAGACAGTGACCCAGAGCCAAGATCAAACCTGGGACCTCGGTGACGTGATGCAGCAGTGCTAACCACTGTGCCACCGTGCTGGTTAGAAGATGTAACCTTTCCGGTTGCGGCGATGCACTGCTAAGTCGCACGTTTCGGCAGCTCCCGTTCTAACGGACTTTTGGGCTCTTTTTGGGAGCCCCAATGGAATTTTTTTTTGACCAAACCCAGTGTGGGGTGACGAAGGAATGTGTATGGAAAGGATCGGTGGTAGTGGCCAGATTGCGAAGGATCCTTTGGAGCAGCGGCAGAGAAGAGAAGGAAGAAGCAAGATGGCGACGGATGGAGCCCAGACGACATGGGGTCCGGACCAGCATGAATTCCTCCGACGGTGTGTGGAGGAATTAAAGAAGGAAGTGCTGGCGCCGATGTTATTGGCAATCGAAGGGCTAAAAGAAACGCAAAAGGCCCAGGCGATAGAGCTCCGTGGGGTGAAGGCGAAGGCATCTGATAACGAGGATGAGATTCTGGGCCTAGCGGTAAAAATGGAGACGCACGAGGCGCTACATAAGAGGTGTATCGAAAGGCTCAAAGTCCTCGAGAACAGCTCGAGGAGAAAGAACCTCCGGATTCTGGGTCTTCCCAAGGGAGTGGAGGGAGCTGACGTTGGGGCTTATGTGAGCACGATGCTCCATTCGCTAATGGGAGCTGAGGCCCCCTCGGGCCCCCTGGAGGTGGAAGGGGCTCACCGGGTCCTTGTGAGGAGACCAAAGGCTGGAGAACCACCAAGGGCGATAGTGGTGAGATTTCACCGCTTCACCGACAGAGAGGTGGTTTTGAGCTGGGCCAAGAAGGTACGGAGGAGCAGGTGGGAGAATGCGGTGATACGAGTGTATCAGGACTGGAGCGCGGAGGTGGCGAGAAGGAGGGCGAGCTTTAATTGGGCCAAGGCGGTGCTTCACAAGAAGAAAATAATGTTTGGGATGCTGCAGCCGGCGTGATTGTGGGTCACGCACCAAGGCAAACATTACTACTTTGAAACGTCGGATGAGGCATGGACCTTCATCCAAGAAGAGAAATTGGACCAGAACTGAGGGACTGATGCTGTGGGGGAGATGTCGATGTATAGAAATGTAAATTGGGGAATGGGAGGTTCACAGTATCGGGACAATAGACAGGGTTTTTTCTCTTCTTGACGGGGGGACACTGAGAAATGTGGGCGCCGGTGGAAAAAGGGACTGAGGGGGGGATGGGGAATGGGGGAGCTGCGCCATGGGGGGCGGGGCCGATCCAGGAAAGCGCGGGTTTTTTCCCGCGCTAGGGAGATGATGGCGGGATGATAGGCGCAAGAAGGATGAGAGTTCCACACACGGGGGGGGGTCAAGGAGAGAGCGGGGGAAGCCGGGGTCAGTTGGAGTCAGCTGACTTTCAGAAGCATCATGGGGGGAGTAACCATGCTAGATGGGGATCTAGCGGAGGGGGGGGGTCAACTGGGTTGCTGCTGCTGGGAGCGAGAGGGAGCTGGCAAGGGAAGAGGTGGTCGGGCTGGGAGTGCGCCGCCTGGGGGACGGGTGGGTGCTCGGGACCTGGACGGGGGACTGGCGTAGAATAGGGCATGGCTAATCGGCGGGGATGGGGGGGGGGGGGGGGGCGGGCGGCCCCCCAATCCGGCTTATCAAGTGGAATGTGAGAGGCCTAAATGGGCCGATTAAGAGGGCCCGAGTGTTCGCGCACTTAAAAGGACTGAAGGCAGACGTGGTCATGCTTCAGGAGACGCATCTGAAGGTGGCGGATCAGGTTAGGTTAAGGAAAGGATGGGTGGGACAGGTGTTCCACTCAGGATTGGACGCAAAAAATAGAGGGGTGGCGATATTGGTGGGGAAATGGGTGCCGTTCGAGGCTGGGAATATAGTGGTGGACAACGGTGGTAGATATGTAATGGTGAGTGGTAGATTGCAGGGAAAGGATGTCATACTGGTAAATGTTTATGCCCCGAACTGGGACGATGCGGGATTTATGAAGCGGATGCTGGGACGTATCCCGGACCTGGAGGTGGGAAGCCTGGTAATGGGGGGGGATTTCAATACTGTGCTGGATCCAGGGTTAGATCGGTCTAGATCCAGGACCGGAAGAAGGCCGGCAGCGGCCAAGGTGCTCAGGGGGTTTATGGAGCAAATGGGGGGAGTGGATCCATGGAGATTTGCCAGGCCGTTGGCCAAAGAGTTCTTCTTTTTCTCCCATGTCCATAAGGTATACTCCCGGATAGATTTCTTTGTTTTGAGCAGGGCACTGATTTCGAGGGTGACAGGAACGGAGTATTCGGCCATAGCCGTTTCAGACCATGCCCCGCACTGGGTGGATCTGGAACTAGGAGAGGAGAGGGAACAGCGCCCACTCTGGCGACCGGATGTGGGACTATTGGCGGATGAGGGGGTCTGTGGAAGGGTGCGGGGATGTATTGAGAGGTACCTGGAGGCCAATGATGACGGTGTGATCCAGGTGGGGATAGTATGGGAAGCGCTGAAGGCGGTTAGGGGAGAGTTGATCTCCATTAGGGCTTACGAGGAGAAAAAAGAGGGCAAACAAAGGGAGGGATTAGTGGGGGAGATTTTGAGTGTGGATAAAAGATATGCGGAGGCCCCGGACGAAGGACTATATAGAGAGAGGCAAAGACTTCAGACGGAGTTTGACCTGCTGACCACAGGGAAGGCAGAGGCACAGTGGAGGAAGGCACAGGGGATGAGATACGAATATGGGGAAAAGGCGAGCCGGCTGCTGGCCCACCAGCTTCGTAAGAGGATAGCGGCGAGGGAAATAGGTGGAATCAGGGATGAAACGGGAACTACGGAGCGGAGAGCAGGGAAGGTAAATGAGGTGTTTAAGACCTTTTATGAGAGGCTATAAAGGTCCCAACCCCCGGAGGGAAAAGAGGGGATGCAACAGTTTCTGGACCAACTAAGGTTCCCGAGGGTGGAGGAGCAGGAGGTGGCAGGTCTGGGGGCGCCAATTGGGGTGGATGAGGTGACTAAAGGGCTGGGGAACATGCAGGCAGGGAAGGCCCCGGGACCAGACGGGTTCCCGGTGGAATTTTACAGGAAATATGTGGACTTGTTGGCCCCGCTGCTGGCGAGAACCTTTAACGAGGCCAGAGAAGGGGGGACTCTACCCCCGACAATGTCGGAGGCGACGATATCACTAATCCTGAAGCGAGATAAAGATCCGCTGCAATGCGGGTCATATAGGCCTATCTCGCTCCTGAATGTGGACGCCAAGTTGCTGGCAAAAGTGCTAGCGACGAGGATCGAGGATTGTGTCCCGGGGTGGTACATGAAGACCAGACAGGGTTTGTAAAGGGGAGACAACTGAATGTCAACGTGCGACGGCTGTTGGGGGTGATAATGATGCCCCCAGTGGAGGGGGAGGCAGAGATAGTGGTAGCGATGGATGCAGAGAAGGTATTCGATAGGGTAGAGTGGGAGTATTTATGGGACGTGTTGAGGAGGTTTGGGTTCGGGGAGGGGTTTGTCAGTTGGGTCAAACTCCTCTATGGGGCCCCAGTGGCAAGTGTAGTCACAAATCGGCAGAGATCGGAGTCTTTTCGGTTACATAGGGGAACAAGGCAGGGGTGCCCCCTGTCCCCACTACTGTTCACGCTGGCAATTGAACCACTGGCCATCGCGTTAAGAGACTCGAGGAAATGGAGGGGGGTGGTTAGAGGGGGAGAGGAACACTGAGTGTCACTCTACGCAGATGACCTGCTGTATTTGGCGGATCCTGTGGAGGGAATGACAGAGGTTATGCAGATATTGAGGGAGTTTGGAGATTTTTCGGGATATAGGCTTAATATGGGGAAGAGTGAGCTTTTCGTAGTACACCCCGGGGATCAGGGAAGAGGGATAGACGCCCTGCCGTTAAGGAGAGCAGAAAGGAGCTTCCGATATCTGGGGATTCAGGTAGCCAAGAGCTGGGGAACTCTACACAAACTCAATCTGGCGCGGCTGGTGGAGCAGATGGAGGAGGATTTCAAGAGGTGGGATATGCTGCCGCTCTCACTGGCGGGCAGAGTGCAGGTGGTAAAGATGATGGTCGTCCCAAGGTTTCTTTTTGTGTTTCAATGTCTCCCCATTTTGATGACTAAGGCCTTTTTTAAGAAAATAGATAGGAGTGTTATGAGTTTCGTGTGGGCAGGGAAGACCCCGAGGGTAAGGAGGGGGTTCCTGCAGCGCAGCAGGGACAGAGGGGGAGTGGTGTTGCCGAATCTGGACGGCTATTACTGGGCCGCCAATGTGGCGATGATTTGCAAGTGGATGAGGTAGGGAGAGGGGGCGGCTTGGAAGAGGCTGGAGATGGCGTCCTGTAAAGGAACGAGCCTAAAGGCACTGGTGACGGCGCCGCTACCGCTTTCCCCGAAAAGGTATACCACAAACCCAGTGGTGGTGGCAACCATAAGGATCTGGGGGCAATGGAGGCGACATAGGGGGGTGACGGGTGCCTCGGTGTGGTCCCTCATCTGGAATAACCATAGGTTTGTCCCAGGAAGGATGGACGGAGGGTTCCAGAGCTGGCATCGGGCAGGAATTCGGAGATTGACAGACTTGTTTATTGATGGGGAGTTTGCGAGCCTGGGAGCGCTGGAGGAAAAGTATGAGTTGCCCCCGGGGAATATCTTTAGATATATGCAAGTGAGGGCGTTTACGAGGCAACAGGTGAGGGAATTTCCGCTGCTCCCGACACAGGGGATCCAGGATAGAGTGATTTCGGGGGTATGGGTCGGGGAGGGCAAAGTGTCCGAAATATATCAGGAGATGAGAGACGAGGGGGAGGCGCTGGTAGAGGAGCTGAAAGGAAAATGGGAAGAAGAGCTGGGGGAGGAGATTGAGGAGGGTCTGTGGGCTGATGCCCTAAGTAGGGTGAATTCCTCTTCCTCGTGTGCCAGGCTTAGCCTGATACAATTCAAGGTTCTACACAGAGCACACATGACGGGAGCAAGACTGAGCAGGTTCTCCGGAGTGGAGGACAGGTGCGGGAGGTGCTTGGGAAGCCCGGCGAACCACACACATATGTTCTGGTCGTGTCCGGCACTGGATGAGTACTGGAGGGGAGTGGCAAGCGTGATTTCAAAGGTGGTGAAGGTCCGGGTCAAGCCAGGCTGGGGGTTAGCTATATTTGGGGTAGCGGAAGAGCCGGGAGTGCAGGAGGCGAAAGAGGCCGATATTCTGGCCTTTGCGTCCCTGGTAACCCGGCGAAGGATCTTACTTATGTGGAAGGAAGCGAAACCCCCCTGGCGTGGAGGCCTCGATAAACGACATGGCAGGGTTCATAAAACTGGAACGGATGAAGTTTGCGTTGAGAGGATCGGCTCAGGGGTTCTCCAGGCGGTGGCAACCGTTCCTTGACTATCTCGCGGAACGTTAAGGGAAAATAGATCGGCAGCAGCAGCCCAGGTGGGGGGGGGGGGGAGCACTATTTCTTGTTACTTTGCTAGTTCACTATTTTATTTAAATAATGTTACTTATTAGTTATTGTGTTATCTCTTATGTTGATTTGTAAAGCGGAAAAGTTGTGTTTGAAAATAATAAAATATTTTTTTTAAAAAAAAAGATGTAACCTTGATAGTATTCCATCCTCGTCTCCTATTTCTTAACTTACCGAAGTGTGATATGCATGACGTATCTATTCTCCTTATACATAGAGTACAGGGCCAACATGTTCCCTCTAGGGTAATGGGAAGGAGTAACAAGCCCAGAGAACCATAGAACATACAATGCAGAAGGAGGTCATTCGGCCCATTGAGTCTGCACCGACTCACTTAAGCCCTCACATCCACCATTTCTCCGTAACCCAATAACCCCTTCTAACCTTTTTGGTCACTAAGGGCAATTTATCATGGCCAATCCACCTAACCTGCACGTCTTTGGACTGTGGGAGGAAACCAGAGCACCCGGAGGAAACCCACGCAGACAAGGGGAGAACGTGCAGACTCCGCACAGACAGTGACCCAAGCCGGGAATCGAACCTGGGACCCTGGCGCTGTGAATCCACAGTACTATACACTTGTGCTACCGTGCTACCCGACCATGGATGACCAGAGACATTCAGGATACAATAAGAAGGACGAGAGAGGTTTTTAATAAGTACAAGGGGTGCAAATCAACAGAGGCATTAGTGGAATACAGAAAGTGCAGGATGGAGCTTTAGAAAGCAATTAGGAGAGCAAAGAGGGGATATGAGAAATCATTAGCTGGTAAAAGTAGGGAAAATTCCAAGATATTCTGTAAATATATATATGGGTAGAGGATAACTGGGGAAAAAGTAGGGCCCATTAGGGACCAAAGTGGGAAATCTGTGGATGGAGTTAAATGAATATTTCACATCTGTCTTCACCCAAGAGAATGAGGAGGCAGATATGTAACTCTGGGAGGAAGACTGAGGTTATTGAGCAAGTTCTCATAGGGAGGGATAAGGTATTGGAGGTGTTGGCTGGCTTAAAAGTGGAGAAATCTCCAGGTCCAGACGAATTGTGTCCCAGGTTGCTGTGGGAGGCGAGGGAGGAGATTGCTGGGGCCCTGAATTTTTGCTTCTTCTTTGGCCACAGGAGAGGTGCCTGAGGACTAGAGAACCGCGGATGTGGTCCCACTATTTCAGAAAGGCTGCAGGGATAAGTCAGGGAACTACAGGCCAGTGAGTCTCACGTCAGTGGTGGGAAAACTAATGGAAAAATTTCTGAAGGAGAGAATCTATCTCCACTTGGAGAGGCACAGGTTTGAACAGGGATGGTCAGCATGGCTTTGTCAGAGGGAGGTCATGTCTAACAAATTTCATTGAATTTTTTAAGCACGTGACTAAGTATGTAGATGAGGGTAGTGCAGTTGATGTAGTTTACATGGATATCAGCAAAGCATTTGACAAGGCCCTACATGGGAGACTGCTAAAGAAGGCAAATGCACATGGGGTGCAGGGGAACTTGATAAGGTGGATTCAAAACTGGCTGAGCTGTACGAAACAGAGGGTGGTGACTGACGCTTTAGTGACTGGAAGCCAGTGTCCAGTGGCGTACCACTGTGGTGGGTCCCTCATTATTCGTTATTTATATAAATGGCTTACATGACTATGTGGGTGGGAGGATCAGTAAGTTTGCGGATGACACAAAGATAGGCCGGGTGGTTAACAGTGAGGCTGAGAGAATTGGGTTACAGGAAGATATAGACGGGATGGTCAAATGGGCAGAAAAGTGCCAGATGGAATTTAATTCTGAATAGTTTTACACTTTGGAAAGAACAGTTTGACAAGGAAATAATGGCACCACACTGGGAAGTCCTGAGAAACAAAGAGATCTTGGAGTATTTGTAAATAGATCTCTGATGGCAGAAGGACAGGCTAATAGGGTGATGAAAAAGGCATATGCCTTTATCAATTGTGGCATAGATTGCAAAAGCAAGGAAGTTATGTTGGAGTTATACAGAACATTGGTGAGGCCACAGCTGGAGTACTGTGTGCAGTTCTGGTCGCCACATTATAGAAAGGATGTCATTGCACTGGAGGGGTTGCAGAGGCGATTCACCAGGATGTTGCCTGGGATGAAACATTTTAGTTATGAAGAGAGGGTGGATAGGCTTGGGTTGTGTTCACTGGAGCAGAGAAGACTGAGCAAGTTGTACAAAATTATGAGGGGCATGGACAGGCTGGATAGGGAACAGCTGTTCCCCTTAGTTGAAGGGTTGGTTATGAGGGGTCACAAGTTCAAGGTGAGGGCTGGGAGGTTCTGGGGGGATTTGAAAGGAAAAATCTTTTTACCCGGAGGGTGGCGACGGTCTGGAACACACTGCCTGGGAGGGTTGTAGCGTCCTCATATTCTTTAAAAGGTACCTGGATGAACACTTGCCATGTCTTAACATTCGAGTCTATGGGCCAAGTGCCGGCAAATGAGATTAAGATTGGCAGATCAGCTGCCTTTCATGCAGTGGAGTGGACTCAATGGGCCAAATGGCCTTTTCTGTACTGTATTTTTCTGTGATTTATTTGTCTCCTGTTGAGATTTAGGTGATTTCCTGGGGCACACAACATGCACTTATAAAGTACACATTTGAAATGGACGCCATACTTTTTTTTTTAATGGAGTTGAGAGATCAGGTGATCTTTCCTTTCATGTCAATAGTACGCCGGAACTACTCCAGGCTCTTGAGCTAATGTTCCTGTCTGAACAAGTCACTAAAATGCAAATGAGCTTTTGGGACATAACTTTGGGAAGTCACTAAAATGCAGCAGATCTTTTCTGTAGTTAATGGTTTCTCCAAATAATTAAATAAACTGTTTTCATAATACTGCTTGCAAGATGTGTGGGCTTCGGTGCAAAATTCCAGAGAATGGATGTTAAAAATCCCTACTCTATCACGATGTGAATGGGAGAAACTCCAACCCCATTGTTTGACGATGGCATAGTCTTCAGAAACCATTTGTGAGGACAATGGATAGAACGCCTGTGAACATATGGCAGAAACCAGGTTTTAGATGGAACATAGGACACAGGAATTTGGAGCAGAAGTAGGCAATTCAGCCCTTGGAGCCTGCTCTGCCATTCGATCAGATAATGGCTGATCTCTTCCTGGTCTCAAAGCCACCTCCCCATCAGTTCCCCTTATCCCTTTAATCCATATTTTATCAGAAATATATCTATCTCCCTCTTGAAACCATTTAATGATTCGGACTCCACCGCACTATGGGGCAGCGAGTTCCACAAATTCACCACTCTCTGCGAGAAGTAGTGCCTCCTCATCTCAGTTTTAAATCTACCGCCTCTCAATCTAAATCCGTGACCTCTCGTTCTAGATTGCCCCACAAGGAGGAACATTTGGTCTACATTTGCGTTATCAATTCCTTTGAGTATTTTATATACCTCGATCAGATCCCCTCTCATCCTTCTAAACTCCTGCGAGACATTTAATATGGGACATTTTTTTGAGCGACAAATGAGAAAGATCACTACCAGGGAAGGACCGGGAGCCTGCCAAAGAATCATCTTTAGGCAGAGAATTTGAGTTTGCCTTTACCTCTCTGAGATACCGAACCAGGTTTTCACTACACCTTTACTTGAGTGGAGCAAGAAACCGGCTACTGGAAACAATAAGCCATAGTGAACTTGTCTTCCTAATCCTCCAGATTCTGTTCTTCGGTGAACCAAAAAGGAATCACAGGCCTGCAACCTTTCAAGACTTCATCTCTGGAAAAGCAAGTCCAGCAGAGACCTGAACTTCCAAAAAAACATAACCACCTTATTAAAGAATTTTCATAGATAACAAACACTACCCCAACTTCAGTGCAGCCCAGAAAACGGCTCATACATGGTACATTTATTGTGTTCAGAACAAAAAACAAAAGCAATATCTCTCATCACCCCCCCCTTGCCCCACAACTATACCCTCCTCCCAATACCCCACCACCACCCTCACTAACTAATTCTTTGAAGTATGAGATAAATGGCTGTTTTCACAGTAATTTAATTTGAAGCCTACTTGTGACAATAAGCGATTTTCATTTCATTTCATTCACCTCAGGTAGAACCCTTCCACCGATCCCCTAACAGTGCACTTGACCTTCACCAGGTATAAAAACTGCATAAGGTTATCCAACCAGGCCGAGGCCCAAGGCGGAGCGGAAGCTCTCCATCCCAGCAGAACCCGCCTCCGGGCTATCAGCAAGGCAAAGGCAAGAGCATCCGCCCTCACCCCGATCTGCAGCCCCGGCAAGTCTGGCCCTGAAAATCTGTCCACCAACGAATCAACGTTCAAAACCCCTGACATGGTGCGAAAGAAAGAGACCCAAAAGCTTACCACCTTTGGACACAACCAGAACATGAGGGTGTGATTAGCAGGCCCACGAGAATACCGTTCACACCTGTCCACTGCTTTGGCAAAAAAAAACGCTTGTCCTAGTTTTAGTCAAGTGAGCCCTGAGTACCACCTTGAGCTGAATTAAGCTCAGGTGGAGTTCAGTCTACAAAGTGCCTCATTCCACACATCCTCCTCCATAATGGGTTCCAGCTCCTCCTCCCATTTTGCCCTCATCCGATCCAGCAGCGCAGGTTCCACTCGAATGATCCGCCAATAGATATTTAGGATGCTCCCACCTCCAGTTCTCGCCAACAATAAGATTTCCCCCAGCAGGGAGGGTTGCAGTACCAAAGTAAAAGTAGGATAAACCTTACGAACCACGTCACGCAGTTGAAAGTATCGGAACAGGTGTTTAATTATAATAATCTTTATTAGTGTCACAAGTAGGCTTATAACACTGGAATGAAGTCACTGTGAAAATCCCCTCGTCGCCACACTCCGCCGCCTGTCAGGTACACTGAGGGAAAATTCAGAATGTCCAAATTACCCTAACCAGCACGTCTTTCGGGACTTGCTGGAGGAAACCGGAGCACCTGGACGTACCCCACGCAGTCACGGGGTGAACGTGCAGACTCCGCACAGACAGTGACCCAAGCAAGGACTCGAACCTGCGTCCCTGGCGCTGTGACGCAACAGTGCTAACCACTGTGCTAGTGTGCCCCAGATAATTGAAATTTCCCAGCAAACTCCTTGAAATTGGCCAAACGCCCTCCATAAACAGCTCCCTGAAGCACCCCAGACCCTTTCCTTCCCATACCCTGAAAGTCACATCGAAACCCAACAGTGCAAAAAAATCGTTACCGCATATGGCGCTCAGCTTATAGTGTTGCCTGAACTGCCTCCATATCTTCGAATAGAAATCACCACTGGGTTTGAACATAGAACATTACAGCACAGTACAGGCCCTTCGGCCCTCGATGTTGCGCCGACCTGTGAAACCAATCTAAAGCCCATCTACACTATTCCCTTATCATCCATATGTTTATCCAATGACCATTTAAATGCCCTTAATATCTCTTATAAACCTTTCCAAGACTTTGCCCACAACAGAAGTAAGGCTCACTGGTCTATAGTTACCGGGGTTGTCTCTACTCCCCTTCTTGAACAAGGGGACAACATTTGCTATCCTCCAGTCTTCTGGCACTATTCCTGTAGACAATGACGACATAAAGATCAAAGCCAAAGGCTCAGCAAGCTCCTCCCTAGCTTCCCATAGAATCCTAGGATAAATCCTAACCGGCCCAAGGGACTTATCTATTTTCACACTTTCCAGAATTGCTAACACCTCCTCCTTATGAACCTCAAGCCCATCAAGCCTAGTAGCCTGAATCTCAGTATTCTCCTCGTTACCGCAAATAGGTGCCAGCAATGACATGGCGCTCAGCTTATAGTGTTGCCTGAACTGCCTCCATATCTTCAAATAGAAATCACCACTGGGTTTGAGGTACACTTCGCTCGGGAAAACGGGAGCAGCACCATAACCAGAACCCGTAAACCTGACCACCTACACAAACTTGCTTCCATCCTCCCTCATGTGGTATTTGACTCCCCCAACCATCCCCGCACCTTTCCACCTTGGCCGCCCAATAATAAAGACAAATATTAGGTAACTCCGAGCCATTGAGGCCTTGCCTGTCTTTTGTTCAAACACTTGGTTCACAAGCCCTCCGAAGCAAGAGTCCAAGAAGTCAACACTGAACCAGCCGGACCCTCTGAAGAAACACCCCGAGCATGCTTGGTGACTTACCCACCCAAATAGAAGAACTCACTAGCTTGTTCACCATAGCAAAGAACGATTTGGCGGGCAGCACAGAGACGCAGTGGGTTAGCCCTGTTGCCTCACGGCGCCGAGGTCCCAGGTTCGATTCCGGCTCTGGGTCACTGTCTGTGTGGAGTTTGCACATTCTCCCCGTGTTTGCATGGGTCTCGCCCCCACCACCAAAAGATGTGCAGGATCGGTGGATTGGCCACGCTAAATTGCCCCTTAATTGGAAAAAAAAATATGAATTGGGTACTCTAAATTTATTTTTAAAAAGAACGATTTGACAAGGAAAACAGGGAGGCATTGGAACAGAAATAAGAACCTTGGTAGAATATTCACCTTAATCGCCTGGCCTCTACCCGCCAGCGATAGCGGAAGGCGATCCCACCGTTGCAAATCTAACTTCACCATACTCAACAGGCATGTATGGCTTAATTTATGAAACCTCGGACAATCATGGGCCCACTGGGATATCTAAATGCCAAAAACTACCTCTGGTAAGGCGAAAAGGCAATACCTCCAGATTGGCTCCCTTCCCCAGGGGATTAACTTCTGGAATTTTAAGACCTCTACCTGTTGCAATGCCAATCTTCCCTTGAGTGTGTGTATCTGTATGTGTGAATGTTTGGGTGGGTGTGGTTGTGAATGCACTCGGGTGTTGAATAATAAACGTTTATCTTTCATTTTTGAAACTGACATGAAACCTGTCGTTTGTCTCTTCGCGACAGTTACAGTACTCGGCGGCGGTGGGGGGTGGAGTAGTTAAAACGGCTTTCGTCTACATTACATCTGTCTTCGGTCAGTTGAGAAGTGAGGGGAAAAGGAGAACCATTCCTTTTGTCTCCTTGTCTGTGGCACCTGCTGTTTGCTCTGTGGTCTTCAATATTATTCCATCCGAGATGCATGTTTCCTGAGCGATCTCAAGGTCATATCCCAACAAAAGCAGCTAATATAATGTCAATTAGGCCCTTTTCAAAAACAATACCTGGTTAGTAACAGGATTGAAGATTATAGGGGTAAGTTTAAACAGATGTAATCAAGTGCCATGGGACACTCTGATTCCTGTGCTCTTGGAGCCAAGGAACTGCCACGTATTGAATGAGATAAATACTGAAGACATCCAGATGTAATTTAAGTGAAAGTTGTAACGATTGTTTAATATTCGGGATTTTACTTGATTACCACTAGTGGGGAAATTATGTAGAGAGTTGCTTCATGCATTGAAATAAGTTGAGTGCATTCACAATAAAGTAGAACGTAAATAGGTTTTCTTGGTTGACGTTTTGTCAATGCATGCTTTTTAGAATCATGGAATCCTGAAAGTGCAGAAAGAGACCATTCAGCCCATCAAGTCTGCACCAAGCTCTCTCTACCTAGGCTCAGAACCCCACCTATCCCCATAACCCAGTAACCCCACCTAACCTTTTGTTGTCCAAGGGGCAATTTTATCACGGCCAGTCCACCTAACCTGCACATCTTTGGACTGTGGGAGGACACCAGAGGAACCCACGCAGACACGGGGAGAACGTACAAACTCCACACACAGACAGTCACCCAAGGCTTGAATTGAACCGGGGTCCCTGGCACTGTGAGGCAGCAGTGCTAATCACTGTGCCGCCCCTCCCCAGGGGAGCGGCATTTTAAAGAGCGTTTTAATTTTCTTACGCATTCAAAGTGTCTGATTTTCTGGTGGTATAGGTGGCCATCTGCCAGAAAGATGCATTTCTCTCACAATGTAGGAGACTACATTGCTGAATGTGTGATTGGAAACTGTGAGGTTATGTGGTTCAGAAGATCTTGGGGCTTACAGCCTGTGATTTTATATCCATTAATTTTAATGGATAGAAGATCACAGGCTTTGTGGGTGTGTAATTTCCTGACTTGCACTCCTTGCAAACTTCACTACATGCCAGAATGCCTAATTGCAGAATCAGCTCTTATCCTTCCAAGTGATTACTGTCTTTTACAGTCTGGCAGGATGTCTATTCTGATGTTTTCTCCAGGTATCTAGAAGGCTACCAATGAAGAAGATCAGAATTAATAAAGCTATTGAAATAGAAACAACCGAGCATAATATCAGGAGAAAGAAAAGTAAGTTGGTTATGATGTGATGAAAGATAAAAACACTGCTGTGGAGGGTTATCAAAAAATAAATGCACAAAAAGATTGGTGTGAATGTGGGATAGAAGCATTCATAATGGAGGGACTGTTAGAGGATTATGTTACAGTGTGAGTGAGAGGAGCAATTCTTGGGTATAATCTCAGGAGAGGTGGGGAGTGAATTAAATGGAGTGGATGGTGATGTTTGTGAAGTATTTTATCACCGTGCTAGAACATAAATGCGTTCTAAGGGGTTGTTTTAAATCCGTTTCCATTCTTGATCAGAGTTGAGAAAAAATTCGGGAAACCCACAAACCTCCAAATAATTTGCAGCAATTCAGAGATGTGTAACAAGGGGGCAATAATATTGTTTGTTTTAAACTATCCCCAACTGGATTAGGATAGAAATAGTGGGGGCAGCACGGTGAAACAGTGGTTCAATCCCAGCCCCGGGTCACAGTCCGTGTGGAGTATGCACATTCTCCCCGTGTGTACGTGAGTCTCGCCCCCACAACCCAAAGATGTGCAGGGTGGGTGGATTGGCCACGCTAAAAATTGCCCCTGAATTAAAAAAATTTTTTTTAAAGGATACAAATAGTGCGTGTGATAAAAACGGGGGAAGGATTTCGAGACTGTCTCTTCGATCAATGTATTTCATGTCCAGTGCATCTTGTAGGGTACAGAAGTGGGACTAATAACTGATGATAGTGGGACAATGTTTTGAAATAATAATGTAAGAACGGAACGATAATGAAAAGTTAAAGATGAGGATGAGAAAAGCACAAGATCTATTGAAACAGAATGGGGTGTGACCCAAATTATTGGGGCAGAAATGTTAGCAAATGGTAGCACAGAGTAGCAGTGAAAAATCTTCAAATATGAAATGCATGGAATAGAAAATATACTACTACAGGATGAAATGAGGTCACAATAAAAAAATCCAGTTACATTGATCAATAGACTTAAACTAAAGTGAACTTGAAAGGAAGCTCTATAATGAAATTTGCGCCGACAATATTTTTTTAAAAAATAATGAGGAAATGAAAAGTAGAGCAGAGTGAAAATGGAGATTTAAATGACAAGTGAATATGTTTTTTAAAAAAAAGACAAGCAGTTAATATAAAAGGCTATTGTGCATGCAAAAAATATAGTCAGGGAAGGTAGGATTACTAATGAATAAAATAGGATTTCTAGTTGTTGAGTATATGGTGGAGATATTAAATAGGAATTCCAGAGGTGAGAGTGACTGACCTTGATACCAAGGCAGAATTTTATTGAGTGCGGCGTCAAGGAGACCTAGCAAAATTGAAGTTAATTGGGAAGCCGGGAAATCTCTCTACTGGTTGGAGTCATATCCAGTACAAAGCCAATCATCTCAGGCCCACAACATCGCTGCAGGAGTTCCTCAGGGTAGTGTCCTAGGTGTAGCTATCTTCAGCTGCTTCATCAATAACCTCCCCTCTGTCATAAGGTCAGAAGGTTAGTTCATTGATGATTGCATGGTATTCAGTGGCATTCACAATTCCTCAGACACTGGAGTAGCCCATGCCCGTGTGAAGCAAAACCTGGACATGTTAAGATTTGGGCTCATAAGTGGCACAAAAAATTAGGCAACAAACATCTTGAACAAGAGAGAATCTAACTACCTCCCTTTGACATTCAGTGGCAGTATCATGTGCTGAATCCCTCGCCATCAACATCCTGTGTATTGCCATTGACCTGAAATTTAACTGGACCAGCTATATAAATACTCTGGCTACAAAAACAGATCAGGGGTTTGGAATTCTACAGTGATTAACTCACCTTCTGACTCCTTTAAGTCTTTTCTACAAGACACAAGTCAGGAGTGTGATGGAATACTCTCCACTTGCCTGGATGAATGCAGCTCCTACAACACGCAAGCTTGATATCATCCAGGACAAAGCAGCCCGCTTGATCGGTATCCCATCCATTACCTTAACCTTCATTCCCCCCACCAGTGCTCACTGGCAGCAATGTGTATCAACTACAAGATGCACTGCAGCAACTCATCAAGGCTTCTTCAACTGCATCTTCCAAATACATGGCTTCTACCACATGGTAGGTAAAGGGCAGCAGACGCATAGGCACACTGGCTACAAGTACCCCTCCATGTCACCCTCACTTGGAATTATATTATATGTAATTCTAGTCACTGGGTCAAAATCCTGGAACTCCCTTCCTAACAACACTGATTATCTTATATTTGCTGCTAGTTTACCTATACCAGACAGGCTGCAGTAGATGGACTGCAACTCGCCAACACCTTCTCAAGGCAATTCGGGATGGGCAATAAATGTTTTTTTCCCAATTAATGGGCAACTTAGCGTGACCAACCTACCTACCCTGCACATCTTCGGGTAGAGGAGGTGAGACCCACGTGGGTGAGACCCACACAGACAAGGGGAGAATGTGAAAACTCCACATTGTCAGAGGCTGGAATCGAACCCGGACCCTCGGTGCCATGAGGCAGCAGTGCTAACCACTGCCCACCGTGCTGCCCCAGGGATGGGCGATAAATGTTGACACTTACGGTTGCATTCACTTCCCACGAATGAATAAAAGGCAAAGTATTTTGCATCACTATTTACAAATTATGGTAGAAATGCGAACAATAGTGTGCTACAAGGGGATGTAATGCAAGTGACCAGGTAATCGTAAGAAAGCAGTTGTTTCTGAGCAACTTGGAACACAGAGTAACAAGTTGCTGCACCCAGACCACGCAGGAAAGTCAAATCACAGTTAGGTCCCTCTTAAATATCCAAGTTGTGCCACAGGACTGAAAAGGAGATGAAGGATAACTGAGGGAATCATAAACCAGTTTGTCTAATGCCAGTTTTTGGAGAATTCTAAGAATTTGACAGTTCAAATTTCTGAGCATTTGGAGAAGTATGGGTTAACCATGGACAGTCCAACACTACTTTTTTTTTAAAGCATGCCATGTATCAGAGATATCCTAGACTTTTTTTTTTAAAGTGTTGGTGGTGCATTGATGAAAGCAATGCAATAATCTATATGAATTTTCAGAAGGCATTTGATAAAGTTTCTCACAAGAGACTTTGTTGGAAAAATGAAGATTTATCGTATAAGAGGCATTGTAACACCATGGATGGAAAGTTGGTTGATCCCAAGAAGTAATGAGTACGGATAAATGGATGTTGCTTGAACTGATGAAGAGTTTGAAGAGTGTAGACCATATGAAATAGGAACAGGAAGAGGCAGGGTGGCCCCTCAAGCCTGCTCTGCCATTCAGTAGGATCATAGCTGGTCATAGATTCACCATAGAATTTACAGTGCAGAAGAAGGAAATTTGGCCAATCGGATCTGCACCGGCCCTTGGAAAGAGCACCCCACTTAAGCCCACACCTCCACCCTATTCCCGTAACCCAACCTAACCCTTTTTGGACATTAAGAGCAATTTAGCATGGCCAGTCCACCTAACCTGCACATCTTTGGACTATGGGAGGAAACCGGAGCACCCGGAGGAAACCCACGCAAACACGGGGAGAACGTGCAAACTCCGCACAGACAGTGACCTAAGCAGGAATCGAATCCGCCAACCGTGCTCCAACATTCTTCACATCCACTTTCCTGCCCGTAACCCTCGATTCCTTTACTGATCAAGAATTTGTCTATCTCAGCCCTAAATATGCATAAGGATTCTGCCCCCGCATCTATCTGTGGCAAGGAATTCCAAAGACTCCCAATCCTCTGAGAGAAGAAATTGTCTTAAATTGGTACCCTTTCATTCTGAGTTATGCCTCTGGTATTAGGGGCGGGAGTCTCTGGCGCTTGGTCAAAGAAACGCGGGGGGGCCGCACGAATAACGCCATGCCACCCTGACGCCGGGATGCGATTCTCCGCAGAGCAGAGAATCGGCGCCATTGGGGTCGGTGCGGTGCCAGTCGGGAGCCGCTCTACGCAGCCACCCCGCGATTCTCCGGGCCGAGCGGTCGTAAAAAAAAAAAAACCCCGATTCCCGCCAGCGGCGTTCTATCATGCGCTGAGCCGGCAGGACCTTGGCGTTGAAGGGTCCGGGGCAGTCTGTGGGAGGGGAAGGGGGGGCCGACTCCGGGGGAGCCTCCGATGTGGCCTGGCCCGCGATCGGGACCCACCAATCGGCGGGACGGCCTCTCTGTCTCCCGGCATCCTTTCTTCCGCGCCGGCGCCTGTACTCTGCGCCATGTTGGGTCGGGACCAGCGCGGACAAGGGAGACACCGCGCATGCGTGGAAATTGAGCCGGTGGGACTGCGCATGCGCGCATCCTCCGGTGCCCATTCCGCGACCGGATCAGCAGCTGGAGCGGCGTAAACCGCTCCAGCGCCCTGCTGGCCCCCTGACGGGGCCAGAATTGCTGATCCTGGGGCCGTGTTGAAGCGTTTCCGACGCATCAACACTTAGCCTCAGGATCAGAGAATCCCGCCCTAGATTCTCCCATGAGGGAAACATCCTCTCAGCATTTACCCGATCAATACCCTTGAGAATCCTATATGTTTCAATGAGATCACCTCATTCTTCTAAATTCCAATGAGTAGAGTCCTAATCTATTTAACCATTGCTCATAAGACATTCTATCCACACTGGGGGTCATCCTAGTGAACCTTCTCTGAACCGCCTCCAACGAAATAATGGGCGGGATTCTCCCCTACCCGGCGGGGCGGGGGTTCCCGAGGTGATGGAGTGGCGGGAACCACTCCGGCGCCGGGCCGCACAAAGGTGCGGAACTCTCCGCACCTTTAGGGACCAAACCCGCACCTTGAGGGGCTAGGCCTGCACCGGAGCGGTTTCCGCTCCACCGGCTGGCGGGAAAGGCCTTTGGTGCCACGCCAGCCGGGGCTAAAAGGTCTTCGCCAGGCGACGCGGGTCCACGCATGCGCGGGAGCGTCAGCGGCTGCTGTCATCCCTGCGCATGCGCAGGGGAGTGGGTCTCTTCTGCCTCCGCCATAGTGAAGACCATGGTGAAGGCGGAAGAAAAAGAGTGCCCCCACGGCACAGGCTCCGATGGGCCCCGATCGCGGGCCCGGGGCCAGATCGCCCCACGCCCCCCCCTGGACCCCGGAGCCCGCCCGCGCCGCCTTGTCCCACCGTTCAAAAGGTGGTTTAATCCACGCTGGCATTCCAGCAGCGGGACTTCGGGCCGGAGAATCGGCGGGGGTGGGCCTGCCGATCGCGCGGCGCGATTCCCGCCCTCGCCGAATCTCTGGTGGCAGAGACTTTGGGACACAGCGGGGGCGGGATTCACGGCTGCCCCGACACGGTGGGGGGTCGGAGAATCCCGCCCAATATCTTTCATTAAATAAGGGGACAAAAACTGCTGACCACTCCAGATGTGGTCTCACCAGTACCTTTTACAATTGCAGCGAGAATTCTCTACTCTTATATTCCAACCCCCTTGAAATAAGGGACAACATTCCATTAGCCTTTCTGATTACCTGCGGCACCGGTGTGCTAGTTTTTGTGTGGCATAGTGATTAGCACAGTTGCTTCACAGCTCCAGGGTCCCAGGTTCGATTCCCGGCTTGGGTCACTCTGTGCAGTCTGCATGTTCTCCCCGTTTGTGCATGGGTTTCCTCCGGGTGCTCAGGTTTCCTCCCACCGTCCAAAAATGTGCGGGTTAGGTGGATTGGCCATGATAAATTGCCCATAGTATCCAAAAAAGGTTAAGTTGGGTTACGGGAATAGGGTGGAGGTGTGGGCTTGGGTGGGGTGCTCTTTCCAAGGATCGGTGCAGACTCAATGGGCCTAATGGCCTCCTTCAGCACTGTAAATTCTATGAAATACCCCCAAGTCCCTTTTGTTTTGCAGCTTTCTGCAGTTTGTCTCTATTTAAATAATACTCTGCTGTTTTGTCCTCCCTTCCAAAACAAACAATTTCACATTTTCTCACATTATACTCCATTTGTCAACTTTTTGCCCATTAACTTAACCTATCAATATCTCTTGCAAACTGTTTGCATCCCTCTTGCAACTTTCCTTTCTACCTATTTTTGTGTCACCTGCAACAAAGATTTGGCTACAGTTCATTTGCTTCCTTCCTCCAAGTCGGAGGAAGCAGGATTAGGCTGTTGAGTTGGATGATCAGCCATGATTAGAATGAATGGCGGAGCAGACTCCAAGGGCTGAATGGCCTCTCCCTGCTCCTATTTTCTATGTTTCTATATATTGTAAACAGTTACAGTCCCTGTAATGATCCTTATGCAGCTCACTGGTTGCCTTATCCCCACTCGCTGTTTTCTACCCATTAGTCAATTGTCTATCCATGCCAATATACTACCTCCAATACCACGGGCTTATGACTTAATCTTTTCTGAGGTACCTTGGCGAACGTCTTCTGGGAGTCCAAATGCAACACATCTACTGGTTCCCCTCGATCCGCTCTGGTTGAAACTTCCTTGAAAAATGATAATAAATTAGTCAGACAGGATATCCCTTTCTTGAAGCCATGTTGACTCTGCTTGATTAAATTATAACTTTTGAAATGTGCTGCTATTACTTCCTCAATAATTGATTCCAATATTTTTCCAACAATAGATGTTAGGCTAATCGGTCTATAGTTACCCGCTTTTTGCCTCCCTGCCTTTTTGAATAGGGGTGTCACATTGGCAGTTTTCCACTTCTCTGCTATTTCTGCAGAATCCAAGGGAATCCAAGGCATCCTCAGGGTCTGTGCGATTTCCATTTTGCTGTTGATATGAAACTGGGCAGAAGGGGACACAATCTCAAAGTCAGATTTAGGAAACAATGAGGAGGCCTAGAGAAGCCTTGAGAAAGACATAGGCAGCTTTGTGGATTGGGCGGATAGGTGATGGATGCAATTAAATGAAAGTAAGTGTGAGTAATATATTTTGGAGGTAAAATGCAGAATGTGCATGAATGCTCCAGAATAAGACACTGAACGATGTGGATGAACAGAGAGGCCTAGAGTCTCATCAGTACTTCCCTAAAAATACAAATGCAAGTAGACAGAAGCGTAAAATGTCCAGTAAACTTTTTCACAGGATGCAAGAAATAACGCTGAATTTAAAAAATATATATATTTTTATTCAGGCAAAATTTTCATTTTACACAAAAAACAATAATACAACAGCCCAAACCGCCCAAACTCCTTCTCCCCCTCACCCCCATGAAAACAAAAATACCGAGTCAAACCCTCCCGAACAGCTGACCATAACCAGCTCGCTGAAAAAGGAGATGAAAGGCTGCCACCTGGAATAGAACACTTCCACCGACTCCCTCATGGTGTACTTGATCTTCTCAAGGTGCAAAAATTCCATCAGGACCCCAGCCACACAGAGGCCTTAGGCGACTCCCGAGGACCTCCAAGAACTTGCCTCAGTGCTATTAGTGAGGCGAAGGCTAGGACATCAGCCCTCGTCCCCGCATGCATCACCGGCGAGTCAAAAACTACAGAATGGCCCACAACAGGCACGGCTCCAGCTGAACGCCCAAAATTCCAGATATTGTATCAAAAAAGGAGACCCAGAAACTAACACAGCAAGACCAAAACATGTGCGTTTCATTCGCCGGCTCCCTAGAGCGCCGCTCACATATCCTCCACCTCTGAGAAGAACCCACTCATACGAGCCCCAGTTGCTAAATCTGGGAGGCAGCCTGCCACCTCAGCTGGTGAAGAACAGACAACTGGCCTTCTCTCCATACTCATGCCCCTCGGGCATCGCAGCTGGCTCACCACCTTACCCGTTGACAACTCAAATTCTGTTTGCTGCTTTTTTGTGCCCGTCAATAACTCAGGTGTCGGGGCAATCAAGTACTGGCGGCCCACCTCAAGAATGGCATCCATTAATTCTGCCTCTCTGCCTTCCCATATTTTTCCCTATGCACCTTCTAAGAGATTATCTCCCCCCCATCCCCCCCACCCCCCCCCCACCCCTCCCTCCCCCAATAACCGCCTTCAGGGCCTCCCAGAGTGTAGAAGGCGAAACTGCCTCGTACCTCTTGAACTCAACGTACTGCCCAATGGCAGAGTACATCTGCACACAAAATCCCTTATCCCAATGCAGTGTCCAAACTTCACAGGAGTCACTGAGAGCGGCTCGGCTCCCACATCCATGCTCCAAAATGCAGAGCATGATCCGATATCACAATCACCGAGTACTCTGCCCCTCTCAACCCAGGGATAAGAGACCTTCCCACTATGAGGAAATTAATCCAGGAATAAACCCGATAGATGTGGGGGGAAAAAAAAGAAAACTCCTTATCCCTCAGAAACTTAAATCTGCACGGGTCTGGCCCCCCCACCCATCTGTTCCGGGAACACCAGTAACTCCTTCGCCACCCCAGATGGACTCAGAGACATGGGATCGACCTATCCAATCCAGGATCTAAAACACATTTAAAGGCCCTCTCCATAATTAACCGATGTGAATCAAGGCCTGGGATAGAAGCCAGCACCTTAACAATGAATGCCATGTTGTCCCAGTTTGGTGCATCCACATTGACCAACCCAACTGGCATACCTGCTAGCGACCCACTGATGATTACATACCTCCGAACTGGGTCTGCTAATATATTAACCGCAGAAAAAGCCATCCTTATATAAACAACACAGCGGCCCCCCACTCCTTACAATCACGCGGAGAAGGCAGGAGAATGGGGTGAGAAACATATCAGCCATGATTGAATAATGGAGCAGACTCGATGGGTCGAGTGGCCTAATTCTGCTCCTACGTCTTACGGTCTTATGGAAGGCCGTAAGGAGAGTATAAATCGTTTACAGAAATATATTTAGTTGTTAGCCAGATCTTGGTAGAAAGTTAGAGGGATGGCAGGGAAGGGAGTGCAATGTTCCTCCTGCAGGATGTTTGAGGTGAGGGATGCCGTTAGTGTCCCTGCTGATTTTACCTGCAGGAAGTGCTGCCATCTCCAGCTCCTCCAAGACCGAGTTAGGGAACTGGAGCTGGAGTTGGAAGAACTTCGGATCATTCAGGAGGCAGAGGGGGTCATAGATAGCAGCTTTAGGGAATTAGTTACACCAAAGATTGGAGATAGATGGGTAACTGTAAGAGGGACTGGGAAGAAGCAGTCAGTGCAGGGATCCCCTGCGGTCGTTCCCCTGAGAAACAAGTATACCGCTTTGGATACTTGTGGCGGGGGGGGGGACTTACTAGGGGTAAGCCATGGGGTACGGGCCTCTGGCACGGAGTCTGTCCCTGTTGCTCAGAAGGGAAGGGGGGAGAGGAGCAGAGCATTAGTAATTGGGGACTCGATAGTCAGGGGCACAGATAGGAGATTTTGTGGGAGCGTGAGAGACTCACGTTTCGTATGTTGCCTCCCAGGTGCAAGGGTACGTGATGTCTCGGATCGTGTTTTCAGGGTCCTTAAGGGGGAGGGGGAGCAGCCCCAAGTCGTGGTCCACATTGGCACTAACGACATAGGTAGGAAAGGGGACAAGGATGTCAGGCAGGCTTTCAGGGAGCTAGGATGGAAGCTCAGAACTAGAACAAACAGAGTTGTTATCTCTGGGTTGTTGCCCGTGCCACGTGATAGTGAGATGAGGAATAGGGAGAGAGAGCAATTAAACACGTGGCTGCAGGGATGGTGCAGGCGGTAGGGATTCAGATTTCTGGATAACTGGGGCTCTTTCTGGGGAAGGTGGGACCTCTACAGACAGGATAGTCTACATCTGAACCTGAGGGGCACAAATATCCTAGGGGGGAGATTTGTTAGTGCACTTTGGGGGGGTTTAAACTAATGCAGCAGGGGCATGGGAACCTGGATTTTAGTTTTAGGGTAAGGGAGAATGAGAGTATAGAGGTCAGGAGCACAGATTTGACGTCGCAGGAGGGGGCCAGTGTTCAGGTAGGTGGTTTGAAGTGTGTCTACTTCAATGCCAGGAGTATACGAAATAAGGTAGGGGAACTGGCAGCATGGGTTGGTACCTTGGACTTCGATGTTGTGGCCATTTCGGAGACATGGATAGAGCAGGGACAGGAATGGATGTTGCAGGTTCCGGGGCTTAGATGTTTTAGTAAGCTCAGAGAAGGAGGCAAAAGAGGGGGAGGTGTGGCGCTGCTAGTCAAGAGCAGTATTACGGTGGCGGAGAGGATGCTAGATGGGGACTCATCTTCCGAGGTAGTATGGGCTGAGGTTAGAAACAGGAAAGGAGAGGTCACCCTGTTGGGAGTTTTCTATAGGCCTCCAAATAGTTCTAGGGATGTAGAGGAAAGGATGGCGAGGATGATCCTGGATAAGAGCGAAAGTAACAGGGTAGTTATTATGGGAGACTTTAACTTTCCAAATATTGACTGGAAAAGATATAGTTCGAGTACATTAGATGGGTCGTTTTTTGTACAGTGTGTGCAGGAGGGTTTCCTGACACAATATGTTGACAGGCCAACAAGAGGCAAGGCCACGTTGGATTTGGTTTTGGGTAATGAACCAGGCCAGGTGTTGGATTTGGAGGTAGGAGAGCACTTTGGGGACAGTGACCACAATTCGGTGACGTTTACGTTAATGATGGAAAGGGATAAGTATACACCGCAGGGCAAGAGTTATAGCTGGGGGAAGGGCAATTATGATGCCATTAGACATGACTTGGGGGGGATAAGGTGGAGAAGTAGGCTGCAAGTGTTGGGCACACTGGATAAGTGGAGCTTGTTCAAGGATCAGCTACTGCGTGTTCTTGATAAGTATGTACCGGTCAGGCAGGGAGGAAGGCGTAGAGCGAGGGAACCGTGGTTTACCAAAGAAGTGGAATCTCTTGTTAAGAGGAAGAAGGAGGCCTGTGTGAAGATGAGGTGTGAAGTTTCAGTTGGGGCGATGGACAAGGTAGCGAGGAAGGATCTAAAGAGAGAGCTAAGACGAGCAAGGAGGGGACATGAGAAGTATTTGGCAGGTAGGATCAAGGAAAACCCAAAAGCTTTCTATAGGTATGTCAGGAATAAGCCAATGACTAGGGTAAGAGTAGGACCAGTCAAGGACAGGGATAGGAAGTTGTGTGTGGAGTCTGAAGAGATAGGCGAGATACTAAATGAAGATTTTTCGTCAGTATTCACTCAGGAAAAAGATAATGTTGTCGAGGAGCATGCTGAGACCCAGGCTATTAGAATAGATGGCATTGAGGTACGTAGGGAAGAGGTGTTGGCAATTCTGGGAGGCCAGGGAAGAGATTGCTGGACCTTTGGCTTTGATTTTTATGTCATCATTGGCTACAGGAATAGTGCCAGAGGACTGGAGGATCGCAAATGTGGTCCCTTTGTTCAAAAAGGGGAGCAGAGACAACCCCGGCAACTATAGACCGGTGAGCCTCACGTCTGTAGTGGGTAAAGTCTTGGAGGGGATTATAAGAGACAAGATTTATAATCATCTAGATAGGAATAATATGATCAGGGATAGTCAGCATGGCTTTGTGAAGGGTAGGTCATGCCTCACAAACCTTATCGAGTTCTTTGAGAAGGTGACTGAACAGGAAGACGAGGGTAGAGCAGTTGATGTGGTGTATATGGATTTCAGTAAAGCGTTTGATAAGGTTCCCCATGGTAGGCTATTGCAGAAAATACGGAGGCTGGGGATTGAGGGTTATTTAGAGATGTGGATCAGAAATTGGCTAGCTGAAAGAAGACAGAGGGTGGTGGTTGATGGGAAATGTTCAGAATGGAGTTCAGTTACAAGTGGCGTACCACAAGGATCTGTTCTGGGGCCGTTGCTGTTTGTCATTTTTATCAATGACCTAGAGGAAGGCGCAGAAGGGTGGGTGAGTAAATTTGCAGACGACACTAAAGTCGGTGGTGTTGTCGACAGTGTGGAAGGATGTAGCAGGTTACAGAGGGACATAGATAAGCTGCAGAGCTGGGCTGAGAGGTGGCAAATGGAGTTTAATGTAGAGAAGTGTGAGTTGATTCACTTTGGAAGGAATAACAGGAATGTGGAATATTTGGCTAATGGTAAAGTTCTTGGAAGTGTGGATGAGCAGAGGGATCTAGGCGTCCATGTACATAGATCCCTGAAAGTTGCCACCCAGGTTGATAGGGTTGTGAAGAAGGCCTATGGAGTGTTGGCCTTTATTGGTAGAGGGATTGAGTTCCGGAGTCAGGAGGTCATGTTGCAGCTGTACAAAACTCTGGTACGGCCGCATTTGGAGTATTGCGTACAGTTCTGGTCACCGCATTATAGGAAGGACGTGGAGGCTTTGGAGCGGGTGCAGAGGAGATTTACCAGGATGTTGCCTGGTATGGAGGGAAAATCTTATGAGGAAAGGCTGATGGACTTGAGGTTGTTTTCGTTGGAGAGAAGAAGGTTAAGAGGAGACTTAATAGAGGCATACAAAATGATCAGGGGGTTAGATAGGGTGGACAGTGAGAGCCTTCTCCCGTGGATGGAAATGGCTGGCACGAGGGGACATAGCTTTAAACTGAGGGGTAATAGATATAGGACAGAGTTCAGAGGTAGGTTCTTTACACAAAGAGTGGTGAGGCCGTGGAATGCCCTACCTGCAACAGTAGTGAACTCGCCAACATTGAGGGCATTTAAAAGTTTATTGGATAAGCATATGGATGATAATGGCATAGTGTAGGTTAGATGGCTTTTGTTTCGGTGCAACATCGTGGGCCGAAGGGCCTGTACTGCGCTGTATCGTTCTATGTTCTATATTGACATGTTAAGTGAGTGGTCAGAAAATTGGCAAATGGAATTGGCAAATGTGGGAAAATGTGAGATTGTTTAATAAGGAAGAAAGAATGAGAAGGTAAATTATTATTAAGGGGCAGCACCGTAGCACATTGGTTAGCACTGTTGCTTCACAGCGCCAGGGACCCAGGTTCGATTCCCGGCTTGGGTCACTGTCTGTGTGGAGTCTGCACAATCTCCCCATTTCCACCCACAAGCCCCGAAAGACGTGCTATTAGGTAATTTGGACATTCTGAATTCTCCCTCCATGTACCCGAAAAGGCGCTGGAATGTGGCAACTAGGGAATTTTCACAGTAACTTCATTGCAGTGTTAATGTAAGCCTACTTGTGACAATAAGGATTATTATGTATTATTATACTCGGACGAGGGGATCTTTTTCCATCAAACTACACCAGTTTCCTCCAAATAAATCGCCCAGAAACTGGGCAGAAAGGGCCAAAACCAAATACCCGGGCAGGAGCCACCACATGTGCGACTGCTCATCACAGCCGCCACCAGAAGTCCCAATGATGAACTTTTACACATTATAAGTTAAACCACAGCGAGGGTGCTGTGTAGTTTTGACTTCCCTCGCATAGAATGGGGGTGTAGTCATTTGTGAACAATTCAACATAGATTCACAAGGAAGGGACGGGCATAGGAGATTCTAGCTTTTAGGGAGAGACTCAAGATATTGGGA
Source organism: Scyliorhinus torazame (assembly GCF_047496885.1). NCBI lineage: Eukaryota > Metazoa > Chordata > Chondrichthyes > Carcharhiniformes > Scyliorhinidae > Scyliorhinus > Scyliorhinus torazame. The sequence continues at coordinate 360,307,052 of NC_092707.1, read as the reverse complement.
ATTTCTTCCCCCCACTGGAACAGATAAGGCTAAGAGGAGATTTAAATTTTGTAGAATTTTGAGAGTTTTTGTCTGATTGTGGCTATTGGTGGACCACTTTCTAAACCGCCCTATTGTCACTGCTCAAAGTTGTATTTCAAAGAGCGCATAAAGTATATATACTGCTGTGTTTCTCCTTTCCCAATTGAAAAACAAATCAGTGGCAAAATTAATCACCAATGCGAATGGGTGTGATTACTGATGATGGGATACTATAATAATAATAATCTTTATTGTCACAAGTAGGCTTACATTAACACTGCAATGAAGTTACTGTGAAAAGCCCCGAGTCGCCACGTTCCTGCACCTGTTCGGGTACATGGAAGGAGAATTCAGAATGTCCAAATTCACCTAACAGCACGTCTTTCGGGACTTGTGGGAGCAATCCGGAGCACCCGGAGGAAACCCACGCAGACACAGGGAAAACGTGCAGACTCCACACAGACAGTGACCCAAGCCGGGAATCAAATCTGGGACCCTGGCACTGTGAAGCAACCATGCTAACCACTGCGGGGCTGTTGATCATGACCACATTTCTCCCCTGTCCTCCTGTCCCAACTCTCTCCTTCCTTTGCGGCAATTGAGAGGCAGCCAAAAGTCCATTGGCATTTGGCAGGACTGGGAAATTCCAGCCTAGTTGGATGGTTCCAACCAATCGCCAGTATCTCACACAGGTGACCATTTTGTGTGACTGATCTGAACAATGAGTTTGCTGAACCACCTTATCTGACTTTCCAGCAGGAGTTACTGGATAGAATCATTTACTCTGCCTTTTCCATGCAAGTGCCTTGAACATTCTGGTTGGCTGTCTATGTCTTTGAGGTCAAGTCTGGAAACCCCCTGTCCTGTTTTCCTGACTTCCATACAGGTGATTGTATTTACTAACTGAGCCATCAGGGAAGGAGCAAGTGAGACTTTGAATGGATAATGTTGCACGGCCACAAATGGTTGTGTCCGAAAAACTCGGCAGCAGCAATTTGTTTAAATTTTACTCTTCACTTTTTCTATTTATATATTTTGCAATTTTTAAGTCAAAAGCAAGTTTCCATTTCAGCTTGCAACTGAAAGCCAGAATTTTAACATGAAATTGCCTCACTTTGGGTTTGTGCAGTGACTGGAAGCAATGGCTGTTTGGCTTCACCATTTCTCACTACATTGCTTCACAACTGGACATGCCGGTAAATATTTTAAATGCAATTATAATCACTAATTACATTCACACAGCCTTAGAATGCAAATTTTAACTATTATTTTGTGCATTGCATTTAGTTATGCAGTATTAATTTGTTCAAATTTAGATGCAAGCAGCAATCAGTGCCGGTCTCGGGTTTATAGCAATACTATCTCAAACACAGCAGAGGGAAAGGGACTGGTTATTAAAGATGAAGCAAATGCTGGTGAAAAAGCCGCCATCGATTTTTATTCACCTAAATAACCTTGCAATATTTCTCTGTCTGTAAAGCTATTTTAATTTAAAGTACCCAATTCGTTTTTTTTTTCCAATTAAGGGGCAATTTAGCGTGACCAATCTACCGACCCTGCACATCTTTGGGTTGTGGGGGTGAGATCCACGCAGACACGGGGAGAACGTGCAGACTCCGCACAGACAGTGGCCCAAGCCGGGAATCGAACCCGGGTCCCTGGCGCTGTGAGGTAGCAGTGCTAACCACTGTGCTACCGTGTTGTGTCATATTCTCAGCATCAGACTTTCAGCCGAACTCCCAGACTCCTGCACCACCATCCCTGATAGCAGTACAACTCCAGAGGCAGCACTGTGGCGGTGTATATTTGAGTGACCCTTGGAGTTCTCAGTGTTTACTGATATTTCATGGCATTCGGTCAAACATGGGCAAAAAACCTCTTGCTAATTACCACTGACTGCCATCAGCTGATGGATCAGCACTCCTCCATGTTGAACACAAATTGGAGCAAGCACTGAGAATAGTGAGAGCACGGAATGTACTCTGATTGGGGAACCTTCAATGTCCATCTCCAAGAGTTGCTCGATAGTGTCATTACTGACTCAGTTGACGAAGTCCTGAAGGACATCGATGCCAGACATGGTGAGAAAACCAGCACTGGGAATAAAACCTTTTTGGCCTTGCCCTCATAGCCATACTCACAGAATCAAGCTTTTCAGCCAAAGAACAAGACTCCTGCATCACCACTCCAGACTGTACTACTCTGGCAGTACTACCCAAATATCATGCCATAGTGGTACACATGTCAAGGTATGGCCCTGGGTGTCCTCAATGTTTGCTTAGGGCAGCACGGTAGCATTGCAGATAGCACAATTGCTTCACAGCTCCAGGGTCCCAGGTTCGATTCCCGGCTTGGGTCACTGTCTGTGTGGAGTCTGCACATCCTCCCCGTGTGTGCATGGGTTTCCTCCGGGTGCTCCGGTTTCCTCCCACAGTCCAAAGATGTGCAGGTTAGGTGGATTGGCCATGATAAATTGCCCTTAGTGTCCAGAATTGCCCTTAGTGTTGGATGGGGTTACTGGGTTATGGGGGTAGGGTGGAGGTGTTGACCTTGGGTAGGGTGCTCTTTCCAAGAGCCGGTGCAGACTCGCTGGACCGGGTGGCCTCCTTCTGCACTGTAAATTCTATGATTCTCAGTTGCAGATGCAACTATCCATGAGGGTATTGGTGGGAGTGACCACCGGAAGGTCCATGTAGAAAATAAATTGCATCATCACATTTCTGGCACCCTCCAGGTGCCACTACCACTATGCGAAGTAGCATAGATGCAGAAGAGATCCAGCAGCTCAAAGATAGTACCCATGAGGCGGTGCAGTGCATCAGGAGCAGCATAAATGTATTGTACCACAATCGGAAACCTGATGGTCCGGCATATATCCCTCACCGTATCATTATCAACGTTGGATCAATAAAGAGGGTAGTAGAACTTCTCAGGCACATCACCAAGAATTCCCAAAACTAAGGTGGCAACCGAGTGAAGTTACAACCCAGGAATACATGCGTTCTAACCAGTGGAAGCAATTTGCTACAGGCAGAGCTAAGCAATCACACAACCAACTGACCAGAGCTCTGCAGCCTGCCACATCCACTAACATAGGAACACAGGAATTAAAAGTAGGCAATTCAACCCTTCGAGCCTGCTCCGCCATTCAATCAAATCATGGCTGATCTCTTCCTGGGCTCAAATCTTCCCTACCTATTCCCCATTTCCCTTTAACCCGTTTTTTATCAGAAATATATCTATCTCTTCTTGAAATCATTTAATAACTCAGATTCCATCGCACGATGGTGCAGTGAGTTCCACAAATTCACCACCCTCGGCCATTGAAGACAGAGGGTAGTAGTGGAAGTGTGTTTTTCCGAATGGAGGTCTGTAACTAGTGGTGTTCCGCAGGGATCAGTACTGGGACCTCTGCTATTTGTAATATATATAGATGACTTGGAAGAAAATGTAGTGGGTCTGATTAGCAAGTTTGCAGATAATATTAAGATTGCAGGAGTTGCGGATAGTGATGAAGATTGTCAGAGAATACAATAGGATATAGATAGGCTGCAAAATTGGGTGGAGAAATGGCAGATGGAATTTAATCCGGACAAATGCAAGGTGATGCATTTTCTAGATCCAATTCAGGTGAGAGGTATAAAATAAATGGCACAACGATCAGGAGCAGAGAGACACAGAGAGAACTGGGCGTGCAGGTCCACAGATCCTTAAAAGTGGCAGCACAGGTGGAAATGGTGGTAAAGAAATCTTATGGCATGCTTGCCTTCATAGGATGGGGTAGTAAGTATAAAAGCTTGAAAATTATGTTACAGTTATATAGAACTTTGGTTAGGCCACATTTGGAATACTGTGTCCAATTCTGGTCACCACACTACCAGAAGGATGTGGAGGCTTTGGAGAGAGTACAGAAAAGGTTTACCAGGATGTTGCCTGGTATGGAATATATTAGCTATGAAAAGAGATTGAATAAACTGGGATTGTTCTCCCGAGAAAGACAGAGGTTGAGGGGCGACCTGATAGAAGTTTATAAAATTATTAGGGGTATAGATAAGGTGAACAGTTGGAGGCTTTTCCCCAGGGCAGAAATGACAATTACAAGGAGCACAAGTTCAAGGTGAGAGGGGATAGGTTCAGTGGAGATGTGCAGGGGAAGTTTTTACATAGAGGGGTGGTTGAGGCAGATACGTTAGCGATTTTTAAGACATATCTGGATAGACACATGAACAGACGGAGTATAGAAGGATACAGGCAATTGGTCTAGATAGGACACATGATCGGTGCAGGCTTGGAGGGCCGAAGAGCCTGTTTTTGTGATGTATTGTTCTTTGATGGTAAAACCGCCTGCAGTATTGAAGTATCCACAATTGGACATTTTCTGAAATCACTTGAACTGATGTGAACTTCCACATTTTCACAGTTAAGCTCTCAGTAAAGTCATTTGTTGTGTAAATGTTTTTTTTATCATCACACTAAGTTCATAATTACTGTTGAACAATCTTTCTGGCCCATAAAACTACTTTTTGTATTTGTCAAACTTCTCCTTTATGACAAAAAGAGTTTAAAAAATACAGTTTGTTTATATTTTTATATCCACCTTAATTCCATTTGTGTGTCCCAATTTTTATTTTGCTGTTGGTAAAATGATCAGAAAATTAAAGAATATTGGTGTTTTTTTGCTTCCTGACTTGCTGTCTGAGAGAATTCTTCAATATGATTGGGTACTTAGCCTGGTGATGCAGTCAGTATTGCTGGGCACTGGAGATCATCTTGAGCTGATCCTGAAAGCAAATTGATGCTAGGAAAGTTAAATCTTTGTGGGCAGCTTTTTTTGAGGTCACAGCATTGCTTTGACTCTGTCCACAAAATCTGGGTCATCAGGATGTCACAAGTGATGTTCCTAAGAAATCTATAGTGTGGCCTCAACATTTTAAATGTAATTAAATGACTTGAATGAAAGAATGGAGAGCTGTATATCCAAACCTGCAGCTGATACTAAGTTAGGAGGCACAATAAGTTGTTTTCATGGCAGAAGCAAGTTACAAAAGGAACACAATCAGACTTCCTAAATGGTGAACTGTGAGGCCATCAGATAAAATCTGAGGAAGATAACTCAAAATCTTTTCTTAATGGCGAGAGACTAGAAGCTGTGGAGGAAGTCAAGAAGAAGAGTGCATGATCTTAATAATAATCTTTATTAGTGTCACAAGTAGGCTTACATTAACAATGCAATGAGGTTCCTGTGAAAATCCCCTAGTCACCACACTACGGCGCCTGTTCAGGTACGCAGAGGGAGAATTCAGAATGTCCAATTCACCTAACAAGCACGTCATTCAAGACTTGTGGGAGGAAACCAGAGCACCCAGAAGAAACCCACGCAGACACGGGGAAAGTGCAGACTCCGCACAGGCGGGAATCGAACCCGGGTCCATAAAATTTACAGTCATGCCATTTCGGAGTGTAATTAGGAAGCAATTTTCACAAAATGTGGAATTCGAGAACTAAAGTGCCGGGTCATTTGAAATGTTTAAGACTATGATCGATTGATTGGTGTGTGCACAAGAATAGCAGAGTATATGCAACAAAGGCAGGCAAATGATGTTGATGTACAGAATAGCTGTGATCTAATTGAATGCCAACTGGCGCGAGGGGCTAAATGGGCGACTTCTGTTCCTCTGTGTTCCATTCTAAGTTGCTTCTTTCTGTTCCATAAATTATTTAATTTAGTCTCCCATCCTCCACACTATTTTAAAACTACATTTTATTTCCTCACGACTTCCCATGATTTTTATTGCAATTCACTCCTAGCCACAGAATGGCTCAATAAGCTGCCAAGGGTTTTGGGCACAGTATCTCGTGTCATTTCATGATCCACAGGAACTTATCCTTTTATGCTCACAGCCTGGGGAGGAGGTGAGCAAAAGGGATGAAATAGAAATTTAAAGGATCTTTGTTACCATAGCAACGGGTTTTAAAAGATGCTTTATATGTAAACAGTGTAGGGTGCAATACAGTAATGCTTCCGCTAACACAAATCACATTGCAGTTTTAAACGTGCAAAAATCTGGGGATGGGGTGGGGATATTGGATAAGGTCCAATAGCATATGAGAGGACCCCAATTAACTAATGCGTATTTGCTGGGATGTAGGCAGTGCCTGTTAATTTAAGTGAATGCAGCATAAAGCCCACCGCTCAACTCGCTGCGACTGGCACAAGCCTCAGCTGGGGATCCAGGTTTGTCCAACGTTAACACCACTTAACTCTGGCTGGCCACTCTTAAAGGTACGAGCATTCTGTTTACATCCAGTGCTGGGAGTGGCTGGGGAAGACTGATCGACAAGAAAAGTGACTAATGTCACAAGAGGGCGTGCTCCAAGATCCTCTGATCCACTGCTGGCAGCTTAGGCGCGCGAGGTGGACAGGAAGACCGAGGTTCTCCATCCACAAGAGGCCAGGAGGCTCTCTAGACAGACACTGAGCAGGCTGTGGGAGCACATAGCCATTACTGTCAATGAAAACAGTCTCACCCGGAGGACCTTAATGCAGTGCCAAAATAGGTTCAAAGTTCTCAAACGAGTGATCTAGATTCGTGAATTCACCTTATCCTTGCAAATGAACACTAGCCGCTCTATTCACTTCACCCACTTTCACTCACCTACCAACATTGTCTTGCAGGTACAGCACATAGCTAACATTCATAGACTCACCTCAACCTCACACGCTTGGAATTGCTGCAAGCCTCACCCCCAGGGTGACCAACTCTGGTTGAAAGATAAAAAAGGGGCGATTTGACATGTGGATGCCGATGAACCTGTAGTGAGGGGTAGGGGGGCAATGACCGATGTGAGAATGTTGGGGGGGTTGGGGCGGTGACAGTGGGAGAGTTCCCGCAGCTGCATGCCCTGCTCCGATTCTGATGCTGCTGCCTGCCATATCCACCACAATTCTCCCCCCCCCTCCCCCCCCCCCGTCTTTCACTCTTGTATCTCAACTTGCACAGACTGCCACTGCCACACACTCAACAGTGACAAACATATTACAGAAATACATTGTACCACACTGCCTCACATTTCCCTCTCTCTTACGCAACAAAGTATCTTGTAACTGTAAGCAGTAACCACCTAACTGACAGGGGACAGGTACAGCTGCACTCCCTCAGCTCCATGGTGGAGAACGTGCTGGCCATTATTAGTGCCGTGGCCAGCTGTGGGGCTGAAAATGAAAGTATATTCTGACGTAATACTCCTTCTGACGTCCCATGGTGTCATCCTTAATGCAAGCTGCACATGGTGTAAGTTTGCACGTCTTGCATTCCCCCTACCTATTCCCTGACTGCAATCCTACCCTTGTGGCTTTCTCCTTTCAGATATCCAAGAACTGCTACCTGATCAAGGGCTAGTGTGGGAGCAGGAAATACAAAAGTGACAGGATACTGGTAAGGGCAGCACGGTAGCACAGTGGTTAGTACTGTTGTTGCACAGTGGTTAGTACTGTTGTTGCACAGTGGTTAGTACTGTTGTTTCACAGTGCCAGGGTCCCAGGTTCGATTCTCGGTTTAGGTCACTGTCTCTGTGGAGACTGCATGTTCTCCCCGTATCTGCATGGGTTTACTCCGGGTGCTCCGGTTTCTTCCTACAAGTCTCGAAAGACGTGCTGTAAGGTAATTTGGACATTCTGAATTTTCCCTCTGTGTACCCGAACAGGCGCCGGAATGTGACGACTAGGGGCTTTTAGCAGTAACTTCACTGCAGTGTTAATGTAAGCCTACTTGTGACAATAAAGATTATTATTATTAATGCAAAGACACCGCCCTTCGATCTCATTCTCAATCACCAGCTCAAATACTGGCACAGTGTTAACTTTGCAGGGTAGAGTGGGACAAGGACCCACTGCAATGTGGATCGTACAGGCCGATCTCGCTCCTCAATGTGGATGCAAAGTTGCTGGCAAAAGTGCTGGCCACGAGGATCGAGGACTGTGTCCCGGGGGTAATCCACGAGGACCAGACGGGATTTGTAAAGGGCAGGCAACTAAACACCAATGTGCGGCGGCTCTTAAACGTGATAATGATGCCATCGGAGGAGGGAGAGGCGGAGATAGTGGCAGCTATGGACGCGGAGAAGGCCTTTGACCGAGTAGAGTGGGAGTACCTCTGGGAGGTGCTGCGTAGGTTTGGGTTCGGGGTAGGGTTTATCAATTGGGTTAAGCTCCTTTACAGAGCCCCGGTGGCGAGTGTAGTGACGAACCGGCGGAGGTCGGAGTACTTTCGACTGTACCGAGGGACGAGGCAGGGGTGCCCCCTGTCCCCCCTGTTGTTCGCCTTGGCGATCGAACCATTGGCCATGTCATTGAGGGAGTCTAATAAATGGAGAGGGGTGGTCCGAGGGGGAGAAGAGTATCGGGTGTCGCTATATGCGGATGACCTGTTGCTGTACGTGGCGGATCCAATGGAGGGGATGGTGGAGGTCATGCAGACTCTAAGGGAGTTTGGGGAGTTTTCAGGCTATAAGCTCAATGTAGGGAAGAGTGAGCTCTTTGTATTACAGGCGGGGGACCAAGAAAGAGGGATGGGGGACCTACCGCTGAGGAGGGCGGAGGGGAGCTTTCGGTATCTGGGGTTCCAGATAGCCAGGAGTTGGGGGACCCTACATAAACTGAATCTGACGAGGTTGGTGGAGCAAATGGAGGAGGATTTCAAAAGATGGGACATGTTACCGCTCTCGCTGGCGGGTAGAGTGCAGTCGGTCAAAATGGTGGTCCTTCCGAGGTTTCTGTTTGTGTTTCAGTGCCTTCCCATCGTGATCACTAAGGCCTTTTTTAAGAGAGTAGGCAGGAGTATTCTGGGGTTTGTGTGGGCGAATAAGACCCCGAGAGTAAGGAGAGGGTTCCTGGAACGCAGTAGGGACCGAGGAGGGTTGGCGCTGCCAAACCTGGGGAGCTACTACTGGGCAGCAAATGTGGCGATGATCCGCAAGTGGGTTATGGAGGGAGAGGGGGCGGCATGGAAGAGGATGGAGACGGCGTCCTGTAAAGGAACGAGCCTGGGGGCGTTGGTGACGGCACCGCTGCCGCTCTCGCCGACAAAGTATACCAGGAGCCCGGTGGTGGCGGCAACGCTAAGGATCTGGGGCCAGTGGAGACTGCACCGGGGTGCAATGGGAGCATCGGTGTGGTCCCCGATCAGGGGTAACCACCGGTTTGTCCCGGGAAAGATGGACGGGGGGTTCCAGAGCTGGCATCGGGCGGGGATTGGAAGAATGGGGGACCTGTTCATCGACGGGACGTTTGCGAGCCGAGGGGCACTGGAGGAGAAGTTAGAGTTAGCCTCGGGAAATGCCTTTAGATATATGCAGGTGAGGGCTTTTGTGAGGCGACAGGTGAGGGAATTCCCGTTACTCCCGGCACAAGAAGTTCAAGATAGGGTGATCTCGGGTGTATGGGTCGGGGAGGGCAAGGTGTCGGAAATACACCAGTAGTTGAAAGAAGAGGGGGAAGCGCTGGTAGAAGAGTTGAAGGGTAAATGGGAGGAGGAGCTGGGGGAGGAGATCGAGGAAGGTCTGTGGGCTGATGCCTTAGGTAGGGTTAATTCCTCCTCCTCGTGTGCCAGGCTCAGCCTGATACAATTTAAGGTGGTCCACAGAGCGCACTTGATGGGGGCGAGGTTGAGTAGGTTCTTTGGGGTAGAGGACAGATGTGGAAGGTGCTCAGGGAACCCGGCGAACCATGTCCATATGTTTTGGTCATGCCCGGCACTGGAGGGGTTCTGGAGAGGAGTGGCGGGAGCAATAGCTCAGGTGGTGAAAGTCCGGGTCAAGCCAAGCTGGGGGCTCGCTATATTTGGAGTAGTGGACGAACCGGGAGTGCAGGAGGCGAAAGAGGCCGGCATTCTGGCCTTTGCGTCCCTAGTAGCCCGGCGAAGGATCTTGCTAATGTGGAAGGAAGCAAAGCCCCCCAGCCTGGAGGCCTAGATAAAAGATATGGCTGGGTTCATAAAGTTGGAGAGGATTAAGTTTGCCTTGAGAGGGTCTGCGCAGGGGTTCTACAGGCAGTGGCAACCGTTCCTAGACTATCTCGCGGAGCGTTAGAGGAAGGTCGGTCAGCAGCAGCAGCAACCTTGGGGGGGCGGGGGGGGGAGGGGAAGGGGGGACTGTCTGGGATGGTGGATGAGCAAGAGATAACATGAAGGGTTGGGGAAACTGGCACGTACGGGTGAGGGCCAGTGTACAAAGCTGTGTAAATATATCATTTTGCCATATATATATCTTGCTCTGCGCGATTTCTCGTTTTTTTTTCTTACTGTTTGTAAGGGAGAAAAATAGTGTTAAAAAACCATAATAAATATATCTTTAAAAAAAACTTTGCAGGGTAGCATAGAGGCAGGATCTGCAAGTGGTGAGTCAACTTGCACGAGTGGACTACAGGGCAATGGGAGGAGCAAATACAGCAGGTGCGGGCTCCTTGGCGGGCGAGATCACACACAAGTTCTGCTGCAAGAGACTCTGATCGGGTCATCAATGGAGCAACATACAAAAAAAGACTGATGGACATGCACAATAGAACTCTTGGTGCTGAGCAAGCTTGAAACAAACCTGTTGTCAGCATCGAGGAACATGGAGCCATCTGGCACCATTTTGGAACAGGGTATTTGGCATTTTCAATATGAAAGTGTTGGCCATCTCCATGGTAGCAACTGCAGACCCTAATCATAATGCTGCATCTGAAACCAATGTTTCCATTTCCATTGTTGTACAAGCAGAAGCCACCCAACATCTGAATACTTCAGTGGACGCTCAGACTCAGGTCCTGAAATCTCAGCTGACTGCCATGGAGTCTTAGACAGCTACCGTCGTGCCTGGGGTGCTCAAAGGAATTAGCAGAACCTCTCAGCGCTCCAGCAACCTATGCCCCAACATGTTACTCGGATTATTGAGGTGTTGTCTCAAGGGAACAGCAGTGGCTCCACCGAGCACAAACCTACTATTCTGCTACTTATATCCTCATGGTGAGCCCTACTGATCCCAGAGGGATGTTAACTGATCTAGCAGTTAGCACCGGAAGTGAAAGCACTGGCGAGGTCAACAGCATGTTCAAATCATGCAGTATGTGTGGCTAACAGATATTGAGCAACAGGTCATTGCTCTATTGGGCGGGGCGGGGGTGTGGTAGAATCTGTTTAATGACAAGGAAGAGAAGACTATTTGAGCCAGGAAGGAGAAAGAGTCTATTCAGCCGGATGTAAGGCAGAGATAAATCTCACCAAGGCTTTGTAAAGAACAAGAAGAATGATTGTTGTCTGGCTGAACAAGTTTATGCCACAAAAGAGTTTGTGTTCTCATTCGCTGTTAACGAGGCCTTGGATATCCATTAATATATTTCAGTTTTATATATAGCTGGTGTCACATCCATTTTACAGGTGGCAAGCAAACACTCATCTGTGTAGTTGTATCACCTATCATATTGGTAAAGGGACTTGCAATGATATCCTGGGCTTGCACCTGAAACAACTATTTGCAGATAGGGCTGGCTAACGCCTGTTTAAGGGCACACTTGTTGAATTTAATCAATGACTAAGGGTAACTTGTTGCAAATCCATATTCTCAGGTGCTTGGGAGCCAAACCAGCAGTTATTAAAGAGAACGCTGGAGGCGGCCTCTGAGAAGGTAAGCTAGTGTCCATTTTTTGAATTCACCTAATTGAAATATTTCCTCCGGCTCCACATTAAATTTGTCTCTGACAGCCACCGTTCGCCCTCACTCCCTACTGCCGACCCAGTCCCTGGACTCTGCACACAACATCAGCTGTCAACCCCTTAGCCAGTCCTGGTGCCATTGGGGCACTATTGTCTGCAACTCTTCGGTAATATTCCAGCTTCACCGGGCACAATGTTCTGGCATCACTCGATTCCAAGTTCCTGCTTGTGCCACGCTTACAGATTAGACCGTCGTCCAAAATCATCACTCAAAGTAAGATTTATTTACTTACTTTCCAGTCCTCCGAAACGTCGCTATATTTGTAGCTTTGTTCCTCCTAAGATATTGATTTACAGCCTTCGATGAATCCAACCAGGAACTCGCTGCCCTTCACATGGCTCCGAACTCACTCTTCGTTGTCTTTCACACCCTGTCACCCCCCACCCAAAATGAAACACTTGGTAGAAGAGAAAGAAACTGATAGAAAGAGACTATGGAGGGAAAAGCTTAGGTAGACTGACACTAAGAACTGATGAATCAGGAGGAGGAGTCGGCCATTTGGCCCCTCAAACCTGCTCTGCCATTTAATAAGATCATGGCTGATCTGACAGTCATCTCAAATCTGAACCCTGCCTACCCCCAATGACTTATCACCCTCTTGCTTACCAAGAATCCATCCACCTAAGACCGTGCTCCACTGCCTTTTCAGGGAGGGAGTGCAAAAAACTCACAACCCTCTGAGAAAGATTTTGCCTCACCTCCATTTTAAATGGGTGACCCCTTTTTATAAATTAAATGCGAGAAGCAGAAAAAAAATGAAACTCAACTTGAGTGAGAGATAAACAGCAACATACAGACGGGTGATAGGTAGGAGAAAGATTTCTCTCTCACAAAGTATGCAGGTCCACAGGAGATCCGCTAATATATAAAATATTTGTATTCAGCAGAATGCAGGTTCAATGTGAATAAAAAAAACATAAGTGCGCTGTTTGATAGGACCCTGGAAGAAATGAAATGAAGTGTTTGGTTTGTCTATTTTTCCATTCTGAGCCCTGTGTAATTGAATAGGAATCATGCTTCTTTTCTGCAGTAACTGTTGGCACAATCACATGACCTCACAGCTTCACAGAGCAACTTTTCTTTCCATTAGACTGATTGTGTTACCAATGCTTTACAGCATCCTCTACTATTCACAACCTGATGCCTTGTTTATTCAGACACCAATTCTGCATTTTTTACCTGCAGCACAGTTGTCATTCCTATTTCCTTGGTTTCCACCGGGTTTGAAATGATTTTCTTTCTCTTTTTTTTGTTAGCATTGTCTGAACTGGTAATAGTTTCCCTGCTGGAGAACCCATCTGCCTTTAATGATGTTTTCTTTCTTTTAAATTGTGTATAGGATTATTGGGGAGAACGGCTTATTATTAAATGAGGACAGATGAGTGTTAAAATTTTGGGGACGATATAAATAACACACTTGTGAACCTGTTAGGTCTACAGTTTAGAAAATCATTAGAAATGTTTGTAGTCAAAGTAATGTATATCATTGGAAGGTGCAGAATGAGATGCAACAACTATGAATAATCATGAGCCTTGCTGTGCGCAGTGACGGTTACTTCTTCTGTGATTCCTACAGGATCGACTGCAACTTATATCTGCATGTAAAAGCCTGCCTTTTTAACCTCTGAAAAGGAGAACCACCTTTCTCTTAATTTGCTCCCAATCTCCTGCCACTCTTCATAGAATCCCTACAGTGCAGAAGGAGGCCATTCGGCCCATCGAGTCTACACCGACCCTTGAAAATGAAAATCGCTTATTGTCACAAGTAAGCTTCAAATGAAGTTACTGTGAAAAGTCCCTAGTCGCCACATTTCGGCGCCAGTTCGCGGAGGCCGGTACGGGGAGGACTCTGCCTATTTAGAGTGTCCACCTCGCCTTATCCCCGTAACCCCATAACCTAACCTGCACATCCCTGGACATTAAAGGGCAATTTAGCATGGCCAATCCATCTAACCTGCACATCTTTGGACCGTGGGAAGAAACCGGAGCACCCGGAGGAAACCCACGCAGACACTGGGAGAATGTATAAACTTCACACAGACGGTCACCCAAGGCCAGAATTGAACCTGGGTACCTGGCACTGTGAGGCAGCAGTGCTAACCACTGTGCCACCGTGCCTCTCTGAAGGTATTGTCGCATATTTGGACTGGTAAATTGAGATGTATGGCGAGGAAAGGATTGGACTTGGCTGTAGCTGTGCTCACAGTGGCATTGATTTTTGTACCCCTTCCACCCCATCATTTCTCTCGGCTTCCCATTGTGTGTGAGAGTTTGAGGTTGATCAAGTCTATTTACTGACCTGAGGCTACATTGGTTCCTTCCTGATGGTATTTCATGTTTGCCAACTTTGAAATCGGTCACATTTCCCACCCACAAGTGGGTAGTACCTGATTTAACTTTAAAGATTATAGCCTGACGGCATCAGTGTTGCAATAGGATGTTAACAAGGACTCAGATTTTTCCCTGCAAAGTGACAAATGCAGCAGAGAAACCTTGCAGGATGCTGCTGAGTGGTCCGAAGAGGACAAATTAACTTCTAAATTCCTTGGGAGAATTGCCTAGGACTGAAGAGGAGCAGTTGTGATCCTGCAGGATCTGGAAGGAAGCCTTCGCCATCCTTTTTGAATCCGCCAACTCTGTCCGTGGGCTGGTCAATGGAAGAGTGAAGGCTTTGTCAAGGTAAAAGAGGGCTGTCAGAGTCCAGAGAACAACACAGAAGTCAGTGAGTGGCTTGCTCTTGTCCTGACTGAGATCAGATGACTCAGTATCACTTTTTACCTCCTTGTGAGACCTCTGGCAGGATTTTCCAGCCAATCCTGCCATTGGGGTCCCACCGACAGCGACCGTAGGTTTCCAGCCACTGGAGGGTCCAAACGATGGAAAACCCCACTGACAGCAGCAGGACCGGAAGATCCCGCTGCCGACCAATGGCGGGTCGCCTCCACGTCTGCAAAACCCGCTGTGGGGGGAGTGGGAAAATACCACCCATTATTTCTACTTTTCACTTCTCTCTCGTGTATGAGCCAGAGCTTGCATCAGCTGGGTGTAACTGATTTCTGTACTGTCATTCTGTATGTACTGACCTTATGGCTTCTTGGAACAGAAATTGAATTGCACACTTCCTTCCTTCCATTCTCCACCTCCCACCTGCACAACATAATTAAAAGTGTACTGCCCTGGACAATAGTTTGTGAGCTAAGTTCCACAGTGGCAGATTGCACCTTAGAGTTACCTGCTTGAGATGCAGGTGCCTTGTCACTTATGTTAGTGCACAATGACCTCACAGATTTAAATTAAGTACTTTTAACATGCTTTTCCCCCTTAAATTAGCAAAACTGTTCATGCTTGTCCATATTTCATATTTGGATTTAATTTTGTAAACCTTTACTTCTCTTACCACTGCCTAGCACAATGCATCCAGTAGAATGCAGAACAATGTTATTTTTTGTTCTAATATAAAAGCAAAATACTGCAGGTGCTGGAAATCTGAAGCAAAAACAGAAAATGCTGGAAAAACCTAGCAGGTCTAGCAGCATCTGTGGAGGGAGAAACGGGTAACGTTTCAAGTCCGTATTACTCTGAGCATTTCTCCCTCCCTTTAGCTCTTATTTTTTGTTCTAATAGCCCAAGACCTTAGGGACGTATGAATTGTGAAAAGAAAAGAAAAACAAGGTCCATCTAGTTTGTTTCCTACCATCCTGGTGGCTACATAACACAAGGATAAGGGAGCTGTGGAGTAATCATAGCAACCGATTTCAATCAATTAGTCTGAAAAAGACATGACATGAAGAAAAATTCAGTGGTGGGAAACTTGGGAACCATAGGTCCAATTGTCCATGCATCTAAACGTGCTTCACTTTCCACATGTCATGTCTCAAATTACTCACTGCGTCCCAAAATGTAATTTTTTTCAAAGGCATCTATCTAATTTTGCAGTTGAATGAATCAACACTACCTGCTCACAACATCTCCTGAGGGAGCCTGCTCCATAAATTCGGCATTCGGCCATGGAAATAGTGTTTTGAATACCCTGATTCAGGTTCAGAAGTACATGGCCTCCAGCTCTACTGTTCTGGACAAGATAAAACTAGTTTCCATGGCCTGCATTACTTTTCATTCCTTTAGAATCCTAAAAACAGAAATCACATCACCTCTTAACCTTGGGAACATGCCCAATCAACATAATCCCCATAATAAGCCATGAGAAATAATACATGTGTGTGTGTGTTTTAATGTGGCAATTGCCATAAATGAGACTAGCGTATGGCAACCAGTTGTGAGTTTCACGTGACTTAATTTTGGCAGAATGTCCTGGATTTCCCACCCCTTTGCCTCTCCACCTTTAAAATGCTCCTTAAAACCAACCGCTTTGACCACTTGTCCTAATATCTCCTTAAGTGGTCCAGTTCAAATTCAGTTTGATAACCGCTCCTCTGAAGCTTCTTGAAGCGTTGTGCTATATTAAAGGCACCATATAAATGCAAGCTGTTATTGCACTCCCAAGGAAGAGAATCAACTTCTTCCCCTCCTTAGTTCCCTCAAGTTCCCTTGGAGTAATGCGCAGTCAGCTCGACAGAAAGCAATGCAGGCGAAGGGCAGGTTATTACTACAGCGTCAGCCCAATTCCGAAAAACCCGACCCAGCCACTTTGGAATCGAGCAGGAAATAATGGCAGTCGAAGCAAAATGTCAGATAGTTGAGACAAATTTGTTTTCTCCTTTTTAGCTTGAGAGCGTGTTTTCTGCATCATAAAGAAAAATCCCAGTGCAGGCACATTGTTAACCAGAAATTCGATCATTTCGTCACACTATTGACATTTTCACCAAAAAGGCTAGCCCATAATTAGAATGGCTGTGACCTTGCTGAAAAATAACATTGGCATTATTTTAATCACATTTGTACAATACGTAGCATAGCAAATGTTTATCTTGCTATTGTAAATTCTTAACATTTTCTTATTTTAACGCGCATTCGTTTTGCATCCCAAGAGGAAGAAGAAATGTGTATCGCACTTACTGATGAAACTGATGTTTCCAGTTTTGATTTATTAGTAATTTATGTTTCAATTGATCCCTGTGTTGCAATTAATTTAAATGAACTGTAATTGTTTCCTAATAGTCCTTTAATTTCCCATAATGCATGTAAAACGGAGTTTCCAACTGTTCAGCGGATAATGGATGGTGTGGGGTCAGTAATAGCCATTACAGTTCTGGCTATTATTTCCTCTTTTCATGGGTGCTCAGCAAAATGAGATTGTCACACTCTCCGTGATAGGCGTAGCGGCAGACAGCTAAAAGCCTCTTCATGTAAGGATGTTATTTCATAGAGACACCCGCTCCGGATTATCTCTTTACTTCAAACTTATGCCAGCTTGTATAGGAGATGTATTAAAAAAAAAACACACACACACACAAAATCGCTGCAGTTCTGGCCGGATGCAGTTTCCTGTCTGCGGCTTTCACTTTGATTAAGTCTGCGGCGACTAAAATTCACTTAGGCCAAGAGGTAAATTTAATACCAGTTATGCACATGCTGTTCATATCACAACCATTTCACATGATGCCACTTAATTCCCTGAGAAGTGGAAAGGTAAATCAGTGGCTGGCCAGCTAAGGTGTCATAATGCATTAGGACCAGGGCTCGCTGTGGGGGATAATGGTTGTGATTGCTGTTGACTCATGTCTCTGCAAAGAGCTTCATGTAAAATAAGTGACATTTAAAAGGCATCAAGATGTGAAAGGAGAGCGAGAGAGGGGAGGGTGGGTGGGGGTGGTGGAACTCGCAGCTCTAATCTTGCCACCTGAAAATAAAGTCTCTCGGTTGCCCTGAGTGGCTTGAAATGATAACTCAATGTGCCACTGCTGACCCCTGCTAAAGCTTTAACTTCTTGTCTTAAGTTTCAGAGTGAATCTATAAAGCAGCTCCTGGGAACTGCCTCCAGTATCATGTTATTTCCTAAATCAGATTCAAAAATCCTCCTTTTAAAAAAAAAAAAAAAAATTTCAAATTTGCTGCCCTCGGATATCAGTGCCTTCATCCTCTGAGGGCTTCAGACTGGATCACGTTAAGTAGCATTGTACAAGCAATAGGGTAGTTGGTTTCCAAAGGCTGGATTTAGTCTTATTTCGATAAAAGAATCCAATTTCATTTTACAGTGAGCATATGCCGCATATAATGTGCGCCTAGTGGACTTTTGTTTGCAAAAACAAGCAGCGTTGAGCCATCTTGTTCCCGGCCTGCTCACTGGCTTATACGCGGGGCTGTTCAGCTGAGGGATTGAGCTGCAGCTGATCCCCTGCCGCTTAGCTGATAGGGAGAAGAAAAATCTGAGGGGGCCAGCCCTGTTTGTTAATGCAGTTTTTAACCTTCTTAATGAACCACTTAGCCAAAGTTAGATGACAACCTAATCCATGTTTGCCCAGGCAGGGGGTTTGGAAATGCTGAATAATGGCTTTGCGCAGAGGATTGTTAGAAAGGTCACTGCTGTGTGTTTTTTTATAATATTATTATTCTCAATCCTTTACTGATTGTTGTTACCCAGTTTTCCATCGTTGCCTTGATTTTTTTTTCTCTCTCTCTCTCTCTTCTCTATAAAAATCTCCAGAGAACCCAGGTGACAAGGCTGTTATTTGAAAACTCACTAGGAAGAGAGTAAGCAATTTGAGCTTAGCTGAAGCGTAATCTTGGGTTGTCAAGAAGAAACCCATTCAGCCTATGCTAATCAATCAGTAAAATCAACCGACCAATCATCTCTTCAGCTTAGCATATATCCTGAGGTCTGATATATCTATTAACTGCCCATCATGCAGCTGGTCTGTGGTTGATGAGATTCTCTCAATCCGGCATTTGGAGGCAGATAACTGAGCTATCACAATCCCGGATAAATACTAAAGTAACAAAAAAAAATCTGGTAAAGCCTGGAGAGCAACACAATACAATACTATCCAAGTGCCCGACTGCTCACTGTATCAAGCACAGGCTATTTATAGGTTAAACATGAAGATTTTAAAAATAAAAATGTAAAATTCATTTTTATTTTTTTTTGTAGCTTTTAATTATTTTGCACTGATGCCATTAAAGTGTATATGTGTACGTTGGATATATATTTTTTATGTTGGAAACTATCATTTTGTCTTTATTATAAGGTGGCTATGAAATAAGATATGACTCGCTGTGACTGGTATGTACAGTACGAGCAACTTCTGGATCTGTCACAATATTACAGTACTAATTGACGACACAATTGTTGGTTATCATTGGTTTTAGATTTGAACTCCGTAATCATTATACATATCCTTAGCTGTGTTCTGCTGACATTTTTTTTGTTGATTCTGCTCCTTTCTCTCCCTTTCCCCAATTTTTGCCCTATTTTCCTTGTAAGCACTTGCTCTTGCTGCCATCTGTTCAGGCAACCCTCCAGTTCCTCAGCCAGGTACTTATTCTTCATCTTTTTATCCTAGACAGAGTGTGTTGGCAAGCCATTCATCCATGGAATGCACCGTAGGTCACCCTGGCACTGTTTTCCTCGCAAGCCCTCACATACACCATGGGCAAATACTTGTTTAAAATGCGGAACAAAGCTACCATAGATTGTGGCATAATCCCATTTTTTGGGTGTCAAGATGCATGTTTAGGTCTTGACTCAGCCAATAAATCAACACCCTCTTTTTTTCCATCTAGTAAATGCATGTTTAGGATTATACCCACATTAGGAGTTTCCTCAATGTTTCAGCTCCGGGATGTATGTTTAAGGTTATATTCACCTTATAAGTTGGCGCATGGGATCAAGCAGGCGATATGGGCTGCGTTGCCAAAAAAATGCATGGAGATTTAAGACACGGCCACACAGCAGACTGCATGGCGACTGATGTGCAGAAATGTGTCCTGCACCAACACTAACTGTTCACATTTTATACTTGATGAGTAGGTCGACCCTAGATTTTGGAAGAATGTTTTGAAGCTTCAACAGTCGATTATATGCCATGATCTATAATATTTTCATCAAAACTATTGGTGCAAGTTGTCCAGAACCAATTATGGCCTATGACTCCCTTATCCTTTAACTTCTTGATTAGCTGTACGTTTATACTCCACAGAAAGTAATCTTAAAACATTTTCGCTTGTATCTTTGTGGCATCATGGAGACCCCACCAAGCTTCGAAAATTCTGGGGATCAGATTTTCACTTCCTGCCTTCATTCCCAACATATCCTATTTTTGTTGGTAGGGGAAACTCAATGTTGACTTCAGTCCCAATTTACTCTGCAGTAAGGGCCTCAGCCAACAGTGTGGGAGTTACAAATTCTACTTAGAGTGGTCATAAATGCTCTTGACGGGCGGTTAAATTCTGTAGCGGTTATTTAAGTCTGCAGCCCTACAAAATGATAAAATAGGCCACCTGTGTCAGTGACAGTCAAAAATTGACAGTTCTCATAGTTACAGTAGCTGTTTGTTGACATTATCCCAAGTAGTATCATTATGTCATTATCAATGCTTTCCACAATCCATCATTATCTGAGTTGGGGATTCTAAGTTCACAGCTTGATTGACAGTTCAAAGAGATTATTCAAGGATTAAATGTCTTTGATATAGAGTTATGAATACAAGTTAATTTTTTATAAGGGACTAAGTACTTGAGGGGATTTAACATGTTTAATGGGCTTTCATGAATGTGAGGTTTTTGCACTATAGTAAAGGCTGTAATATATGTTCAGAGCTTTGTTTTATATCATCTCCACATGGCACGCAGTTCTGCCCATGGTAGGTACTAGGTGACTTGACATCGGTGTAAAGGCAAAGAGTGGTGGATGACAAGGCATGAGTTGGCACCAAGCTGACATGGGGCTATAGGGGTCATGGGGTGAGTGAGGGGAATGGATTAGCATAGAGGTTATAAGGAGGCATTTCGGTAGGTGACGGAACAAGCTGACGAGCTAGTTTGGATGGAGCATGGGGAATGGGTGGGGCATGAGTCGTGAGGGCTAGACTGCCAAATATTCAACAAAAAGACTGGGACATAGTTCCCACTATTTGGGTGAGTTTCTCCGTAAGCAAACACGGCAAACTAGGATAGTTCAGGACTCCCAGTACCCGAATCAGGAGGAGCAAGTGTCCGGACCTCTGACCCAGTACAATTTTAGCCTCCAACCAGTTGAAATAGGAACTGATTCAGAAAATGCTGGACAGTTTCAACAGGCCTGACGGTATTTGAGGAGAGAGAACGGAGCCAACGTTTTGAGTCTGGATGACTCTTTGACAAAGGGTCATACAGATTTGAAATGTTAGCTCTGTTCTCGTTCCACAGATGCTATCAGAACTGCTGCGATTGTCCAGCATTTTCTGTTTTTGTTTCAGCTTCCGGTATCTGCAGTAATTTGCTTTTATCTTAATTGAAATAGGAAATGGCTTGCCAGGGAATATAAAAAGTCTTTGAACGACTGAGTTCTCCTGATACCTGTCAAAATGCTGAATTTTCTGTCATAGATTTCTGTCACCTACCCTCAACCTCTTTTGATACTAATTTCGGAACAGGGAAATTGTCGATTAGCTGGTAAGCCTAGTTGTAATTTTCACTGCTTTTTCTCCCTTCTTGAGGAGCTGCTGGTTCATCCTCAGATGTGGCTCTACATGTACTTATGACTGCCGAACCTTGCCTCAATGATCACTCTCTGTGTGACCCTAGCAAATGAACGTTGGTAAGATATGCAACCACGGAAGTATCATAATTGAAAGAGGTTGTCATCACCGGACGCCCACATGTGCAGACTTTCCATTAGAGAAATACTGAATATCAACCAGCCGCAGGAATCCTGGCTAATTTTCCCTCCTCCCTGTTCCCAGTCTAGTGCGGCTGAGGCCAAGTATGGCACCCTACCGATGTCCTGTGGTCGATCACTTAACTCAGCACACATGGGGATACATAATGTTCAGTCGTGTACAGTGAAGACGGCAGTAATATCTGTTGCTGTTTTATTTAAATCCCAGATGCAGCCTGGAAATTGACATCTTGTGTTGAACATGCCATCATTTTACAAGATGTTTGGTGACTGTACGATGACTCCATATTGGCAGCGAGCATGCAGTTTAATGATACCTTTGTTTTATGCTGATCCGCCATGAAGCAGCATCAAAACCATCCAGGAACGTGGATGACACATCAATTGAACGAGTAATTGTAGTCAAACTTAGAGGAAAACCTCCCTCCTAACACTCGTGTGTATCTGCAGCTTCTGATATGAATAACAAAGCTATGTGTGTGTGACCGATTTTTTTTCTTATAGTCAGGACTTCACCTTCCAAACCTTAGGATATAAAAAATATAAAACTATAAATGATCTTTATTGTCACAAGTAGGCTTACATTAACACTGCAATGAGGTTACTGTGAAAAGCCCCTAGTCGCCACATTCTGGCGCCTGTTCGGGTACACAGGGAGAATTCAGAATTCTGAGCTGGTACGGGAATTGAACCCGCGCAGCTGCTCTTGTTCTGCATCACAAACCTGCTGCCTAGCCCACTGAGCTAAGTTGTTATAACCTGCCTACTTACCATTGGCTGGGGACTAATGACAATCCCACAATCCTGTGGGAGTATGAACTTCCCCAATGAGGGGGGCGGAGAAACCACTAGTAAACTCCAAGTATAAATAAAGCTGGCCAGTTTGGAAACAGCAGGAAGGAGTGTGCAGCAAGGGAAGTTGCTGCTGCTGTTATATATATATATGTTATTGTAAATAAATGTTATTACTTTGTATCCTTAAAACTCGTGCTGGATTCTTCGTGGCCCTCACAAAACTGGTGACGAAGGTTAAAGTGAATAGCTGTCTACACTGCTGAAGCCACCTCCCTGGATTTTTGTTGGATACAGGTTGGAAGTTGTTTTCTATTATACCATGCCTCTGTACGGACGTTTGGATGTTTTTGATGCTGCGCTGGAAAGCTGGAACCAGTACACACAACGGATGCGTTACTATTTCCGGGCAAACAATATCACCGAAAACGAGCGCCAGGTGGTCATATTGCTCACCGCCTGCGGCCCGCATACGTTTGGGGTGATTAGGAGCCTTACGTACCCAGCTGCGCCAGACACCAAAACGTTTGATGAACTTGTGAATATAGTGGGGCAACATTTTAACCCAACCCCGTCCACGATAGTCCAGCGTTACCGGTTTAATACCGCTGAGAGGACCCCTGGAGAATCCCTTGCCGATTTTCTATCCAGGCTACGCAGGATTGCGGAGTACTGTGACTATGGTGAGACCTTGTCAGAAATGTTACGCGACCGTTTGGTTTGCGGTATTAACAATGCGGCCACCCAGAGAAAGTTGTTAGCTGAGCCAACATTGACTTTTCAACAGGCCATTCAAATAGTATTGTCCCGAGAGAGCGCAGAACGAGGAGTGCAGGAGCTACAGGGAATGGAAGTGCATGCCTTGGGGCGCAACCCCTTCTGTCCGAAAACGCCCCCCGCACTCCTGCGGTACCTTGGGCGAGGCAACGTCCGGACCGACGCCAGTGGCCGTCGGACATTCCTCCCCAAAGGGAGCCTTCTCCAGAACCAATGGATGAGGAGCCATGTCTGTGTCAGACTTGTAGGCGCCGACCCCGTCGCGGACGGCGGTCCTGGGGGCGCCAGAGGCGCCGTCGTTCCGACCGAAACTGGGACCAGCCCAGGGGCCGTAACTGGGACCAGCCCAGGGGCCGTACCTTCCATGTGGATGAACCTGCGGCGACTACTCCGGAAGACGTGGAGACGGAGGACGACTGCCTGCCGCTGCATTGTGTGGCAGCTCCCCATGTGGCCCCCATTAAGGTGACAGTACGGGTCAATGGCCACCCGCTTGAGATGGAGTTGGACACTGGCGCAGCGGTCTCCGTGATTGCCCAGAGGACATTCGACCGCATCAAGCAGGGTATACAGACCCTTACATTAACCGACTCACAGGCCAGGTTGGCCACCTACACGGGGGAACCACTGGACATTGCAGGAACTACAATCACCCTTGTTGTTTATGGACGCCAGAAGGGGCGTTTCCCACTTATCGTGGTGCGCGGCCATGGGCCCAGCCTGTTGGGTCGGGACTGGTTGCGCCATTTGTGGTTGCAATGGCAGCACATCCTCCAAACAGTTTCTGAAGGGTTGACTGAGGTGCTAGGACGATACCCAGATGTATTCCAGCCTGGTTTGGGGAAAATAAAAGGGGCCGTAGCCCATATCCAAGTCGAACCAGGAGCCACGCCGTGCTATTTCCGGGTGCGCCCGGTGCCTTACGCCTTGCTCGAGAAGGTAGAAGGGGAGCTCACTCGTTTGGAGAGTTTGGGTATTACCAGGCCATTCCGTTTTGCTGACTGGGCAGCACCAATTGTACCTGTAATGAAGCCAGATGCCACAGTTCGTTTGTGTGGCGACTATAAACTTACAGTGAATACGGCTTCCCGACTCGACCGATATCCAATGCCTCGCACAGAGGATCTCTACGCGAAGCTTACAGGTGGACTCTCGTTCACAAAATTAGATATGAGTCACGCCTACCTGCAGTTGGAGCTGGACCCTGCCTCCTGACCATATGTAACGATTAATACACACCGGGGCCTGTATGAATATACACGGTTGCCCTTTGGAGTATCCTCTGCCTGCGCAATTTTTCAACGTGTTATGGAGGGCATTTTGAGAGGTTTACCACGTGTTGCTGTCTACTTAGATGACGTTTTAATTACAGGGACGTCGGAGCAGGAACATTTGGAAAATCTGGAGGCTGTCCTTAGACGCCTTTCGGAGGCTGGAGTCCGTTTACGTCGCACAAAGTGCGTATTTCAGGCAAAGGAAGTAGTCTACCTAGGTTATCGGGTGGACCGCGAAGGTTTGCACCCCGTCGCAGAGAAGGTGCGTGCAATTCAACAGGCCCCCGCCCCGACTGACACTTCGCATCTTCGTTCTTTTCTCGGTCTCGTAAACGATTACGGGAAGTTCCTCCCCAATCTGGCAACTACGCTGGCCCCTCTGCACCTTCTGCTAAAGAAAAATCACACCTGGGTTTGGGGTCAGCCGCAGGAAACCGCTTTCCGGCGGGCAAAGCAACAATTGTCGTCGTCTGGGTTACTAACCCACTATGATCCTGGAAAGCCTTTGCTCGTCACATGTGATGCGTCCCCGTATGGTATTGGGGCCGTCCTGTCCCACAAGATGGAGAACGGGGCCGAGCGACCGATCGCTTTCGCCTCCCGCACATTGACTGCAGCGGGGAAAAAGTACGCCCAGATCGAGAAGGAGGGCCTGGCAGTGGTTTTTGCGGTGAAACACTTCCACCAGTACATGTATGGCTGCCATTTCACTTTTGTGACCGATCATAAGCCTCTGCTGGGACTTTTCAGAGAGGATAAGCCAATACCGCCCATTGCTTTCGCACGGATCCAGCGCTGGGCTTTGTTGCTTGCTGCATACGAGTATTCTCTGGAGCACAAACCAGGTACGCAGATAGCAAATGCCGACGCACTGAGCTGATTGCCTTTATCGACCGGCCCCATGTCGACCCCCACGACCGGTGAGGTGGTTGCAACCCTAAATTTTATGGACACCTTGCCTGTCACGGCATCACAGATCCGTGAGTGGACCCAGACGGAGCCAGTCCTGTCAAAGGTTCGGCACATAGTCCTGTATGGTGGGCAGCATAGACGGCTCCCAGGCGAGTTGCGGGCATTTTCCTCCAAGCTGTCAGAATTCAGCATGGAAGACGGCATCCTCTTGTGGGGGACGCGTGTGATTGTCCCGGAAAAAGGCCAGGAGCTGATACTAACAGACTTGCACAATGGCATCCAGGTGTGACCAAAATGAAAATGTTGGCCCGGAGTTATGTTTGGTGGCCAGGCCTCGACACCGACATTGAGAAGGTGGCCCAAAACTGCTCCATTTGCCAGGAGCATCAGAAGCTTCCGCCGGCCACGCCCCTACATCACTGGGAATGGCCAGGGCGGCCTTGGGCACGCTTGCATGCAGATTTCGCAGGCCCTTTTCAAGGATCCATGTTCCTTCTATTAATTGATGCCCAGTCTAAATGGCTAGAGGTGCATAAGATGCAGGGGACAGCGTCCTGCGCAACAATTGAAAAGATGCGTTTATCGTTTAGTACGCATGGCCTCCCCGAGGTGCTGGTCACGGATAACGGCACTCCATTCACGAGTGAGGAGTTTGCAAGGTTCACGAAGATGAACGGCATACGCCATATCCACACTGCCCCTTACCACCCGGCTTCAAATGGGTTGGTAGAGCGCGCAGTGCAGACATTCAAAAGAGGCCTAAAGAAGCAGTTTTCCGGATCAATGGACACGAGACTGGCTCACTTTTTGCTTACGTACAGGACCACCCCCCATGCAGTGACTGGGGTAGCTCCCGCAGAACTCCTAATGGGCCGGAGTGACTCCGCACCCGCCTTAGTATGGTTTTCCCGGACATTGGCGCAAAAGTACGCCGCACACAAGAACGGCAGGGGCAGGGATTTTCTCGGCATCGGCCGATTCGGCAGTTTGCGCCCGGTGACCCAGTGTTCGTTCAGAATTTTGCTGGTGGTGCCCACTGGGTTCCTGGTGTAATCTTTCGCCAAACGGGCCCTATATCTTACCAGGTGCAAGCCCAGGGTTGTCTCCAGCGCAAACATGTAGACCACGTTCGGTCCAGAAGACTATCCCCTCAAAAGATTCCCCACCCCCGGAGCTCATTTCTACAGCCGCAGAGACCAGAGACAAGGGAAGGTAGTCCTCACAATCTTACACTGGTGCCTCACTCGAAGCCTGCAGTAGGACAAACAGTCTGACATTAAGGCCTGGATCTTCACACAGACAGAGAATGGCGGTGGAGGACCGAAGTTAGAAATCCCACCCCTGAATCCGGCCTCCACCACTGGGGAAAGATTGGGAGCGGGTTCTCATGTGCACATCTGTGGTTCACTGAGACAATGGTACATATTAAATGTAGCTACCTCAGTCAGATTTATTTTGGATAGTGGGATGTCCAAAACAATTCTCTTGTCACTTCTGTACCTGATAGGAAAAGGTCTAAAGCTGACAGACTTCTCTGGAGAGTCAGGTGGTACCCTTTTGTAAAGTAAGTTACTCTTTTCAATTTGGTCCCCAGATATCTTTGGGACAGGCCGGCTGCCCTTTGGAGAGGCAGTGTGACCTTTGGGGTTTTAAAAATGGACGCAAATGTATGTAAAGAGTGCACAAACTAATTGAAAGTGTCAAGACAACTGTCAAGTTTTATAAATACCCTGCCCTTTAAATATTAGAAAAGCTCTGCAGTGTTTTAAAAAGAAAAGCTTGCTATTTTACTCTGTCTATTGACATAAGCCTGAGGGTTATCATTACAGGATTCGTGTTACATGAGAGATTTCACAGCCTATCATCACATTGGTGTGCCTGTCAGTTCACCGGCAGTTCATCGGCAGCTCCACGTGGTTATAAATTCTTTCAAGTAGGATTATGGGTTTTTAATTTTTTGACGGGATGTGGACTTCACTGGCTTGGCCAAAATCTGTTGCTCATCCCAAACTGCCCTTGAGAAGGTGGTGTTGAGCCTGCCTCCTTGAACCGCTGCAGTCCATGTGGTGTGAGCACACCCACTGTGTTATTAGTGAGGGAATTCCAGCATTTTGACCAAGCAACAATGACGAAATAGCGATATATTTGCAAGTCAGGATGGTGAGTGCTTTGGAGGGAAACTTGTAGATGGTGGTGTTCCCATGTATCTGCTGTCCTTATCCTTCTCGACGGTAGTGGTCTTGGGTTGGAAGGTGCTGCCTAAGGAGCCTTGGTGAGTTCTCTCAGTGCACCTTGTAGATGGTACACACAGCTTCTACTTTGTGTCGGTGGTGGAGAGAGTGAATGTTTGTGGAAGGGATGCCAATCGGTTTTGGAAAATAAAAGTCAAAATAAGTTTGGAGGGAATCTTCTTGAAAGAGGTGATCATACAACAGGACAAATAATCTGACACTCAGGCCAGAATCTTCACACAGACAGAGAGGCTCTCCGCCCTTGCGAAAATGGCAGTGGGGGTCCAAAGTTGGAAATCCCACCCCTGCATCCGGCCTCCACCATTTTCACAGGGGAAAGATTGGGTGTGGGTTCTAATGTGCACATCTGTGTTTTACTGAGGCAATGAGGGTGCTTTGTCCTGGATGGTGTGGAGCTTCTTGAGTGTTGTTGGACCTGCACGCATCCAGGCAAGTGGGTAGTATTCTATCCACATGCTTTGGAGAGTCAGAGGTAAGTTACACACCACAGGATTCCCAGCCTCTGACCTGCACTTTATAGAATATATCCGCGATAATTTCCTCGAACAATATGTAATGGAACCTGTGAGGGAGCAAGCTATCCTAGATTTGGTCCTGTGTAACGAGACAGGAATAATTAATGATCTCATTATTAGGAATCCTCTTGGAAGGAGCAATAATAGTATGACTGAATCTAAAATACAGATGGAGCGTGAGAGGTAAAATCCAATACCAGTGTCTTGTACTTAAAGGAGACAACAATGGGATGAGGAAGGAGTTCACTATGGTTGATTGGGAGCAAAGACTTTGTAGTCAGACAATTGAGGAACAGTAGAGGACTTTCAAAGCAATTTTTCACAGTGCTCAGAAAAAGTATATATCTATGAAAAGGAAGGACTGTCGAAAAAGGATAATCAGCCAATGATATCTAAGGAAATAAAGGAGGGTATCAAATTGTAAGAAAATGCATACAAAGTGGCAAAGATTAGTGGACGACGAGAAGATTGGGAAATCTTTAACGGTCAACAGAAAGCCACAAAAAACTGAATAAAAGTAAGATAGATTATGAAAATAAATTAGCTCAGAATATAAAAACAGCAAAGGTTTCTACAAATATATGAAACAAAAAAGAGTAGCTAAGGTAAACATTGGTCCTTTATAGGATGAGAAGGGGGATTTAATGATAGGAAATGAGAAAATGACCGAGGCATTGAACAGGTATTTTGTGTCAGTCTTCACAGTGGAAGACACAAATAACATGCCAATAATTATTGGCAAGGAGGCTGTGGCAGGTGAGGACCTAGAAACGATCGTTATCACTAAGGAGGTAGTGTTGGCAACCTAATGGGGCTAAAGGTAGACAAGTCTCCTGGCCCTGATGGAATGCATCCCAGGGTACTAAAAGAGGTGGCGGGGGAAATAGCAAGTGCACTCGTAATTTACCAAAATTCGCTGGACTTTGGGGTGGTTCCGGCAGACAGGAAAATGGCAAATGTGACACCACTGTTTAAAAGAGGAGGTAGATAAAAGGCGGTACCATAGACCGGTTTGCTTAACTTCTGCAGTGGGTAAAATGCTTGAATCTATCATTAAGGAAGAAATAGTGAGACATCTGGATAGAAATTGTCCCATTGGGCAGACGCAGCGTGGATTCATAAAAGGCAGGTCATGTTTGATTAATTTAGTGGAATCCTTTGAGGACATTACGAGCGCAGTGGTCAACGGGGAACCGGTGGATGTGGTGTATCTGGAATTCCAGAAGGCATTCGACAAGGTGCCGCACAAAAGTCTGCTGCATAAGATAAAGGTGCACGCCATTACGGGTAATGTATTAGCATGGATAGAGGATTGGTTAACTGACAAAAAGCAAAGAGTGGGGATAAATAGAGTTTCAAAACAGGGAGGTTATGTTGCAGCTGCATAGAGTGCTGGTGAGGCCACACCTGGAGTACTGTGTACAGTTTTTGTCTCCTTACTTGAGAAAGGATGTACTGGCACTGGAGGGTGTGCGGAGGTGATTCACTAGGTTGATGCCAGAGTTGAGAGGATTGGCTTATAAGGAGAGACTGAGGAATATACTCATTGGAATTTAGAAGAATGGGGGGGATCTTATAGAAAGAAATAAAATTATGAAGGGAGTGGCAGCACGGTGGCGCAGTGGTTAGCATTGATGCGTCACGGCGCCGAGGTCCCAGATTCGATCGCAGCTCTGGGTCACTGTCCGTGTGGAGTTTGTATGTTCTCCCCGTGTTTGCTTGGGTTTCGTCCTTACAACCCAAAGATGTGCAGGCTAGGTGGATTGGCCACGCTAAATTGCCCCTTAATTGGAAAAACTGAATTGGGTACTCGAAATTTATTTTTTAAAAAAGAAAAGAAAAATATGAAGAGAATAGATAGGATAGAAGCAGGGAGGGTGTTTGCACTGGTGGGTGAAACTAGAACGAGAGAGCATACCCTCAAAATAAGGGGGAGCACATTTAGACTGAGTTGAGGAGGAATGTCTTCACCCAAAGGGTTGTGAATCTGTGAAATTCCCTGCCCAGTGAAACAGTTGAGGCTACCTCGTGAAATGTTTTTAAGGCAAAGGTAGATAGGGGCAGCACAGTGGCGCAATGGTTAGCACTGCTGCCTCACAGCGCTAAAGACCCGGGTTCGCTCCCGGCCCCAGGTCACTGTCCGTGTGGAATTTACACATTCTCCTCATGTCTGCAGGGGTAAGGGCAGCACGGTGGCGCAGTGGTTAGTGCTGCTGCCTCACAGCGCCGAGGTCCCAGGTTCGATCCTAGCTCTGGGTCACTGTCCGTGTGGAGTTTGCACATTCTCCATCTGTTTGCGTGGGTTTCGCCACCACAACCTGACACTGCCAAGGTACGTACCCAGGTGGTACTGCCAGCTAGCATGAGCACTGCCAGGTTGGCACTGCACTCATGTGATCGGGCCAGGGGTGCCATGTGTGGGTAGTGGGTGGTGTGGCAGGGGTCGGGACCCTCCCGGAGTGCGTTAAGGCGGGGGGCTGTCACGGGTCACTTCTGGGACTTTGGAGATCGGGATGCCATTTAAAAATGGAGTCCTGGGGTGCGATTCTCCCCTACCCGGCGGGGCAGGGGGGGTTCTGGCGTAATGGAGTGGCGGGAACCACTCCGGCGTCGGGCCGCCCCAAAGGTGCGGAAGTCTCTGCACCTTTAGGGACCAAGCCCTCACCTTGAGGGGCTAAGCCCGCGCCGGAGTGGTTTCCGCTGCGCCGGCTGGCGGGAAAGGCCTTTGGCACCACGCCAGCTGGCGCCGCAAGGTCTTCGCCAGGCGACGCATGCGCGGGAGCGTCAGCGGCTGCTGACGTCATCCCCGCGCATGCGCAGGGGAGAGCGTCTCTTCCACCTCCGCCATAGTGAAGACCATGGCGAAGGCGGAAGAAAAAGAGTGCCCCCATGGCACAGGCCCGCCCGCGGATCGGTGGGCCCCGATCGCAGGCCAAGCCACCGTGGGGGCACCCCCCCCCCGGGGCCAGATCGCCCCCCCCCCAGTACCCCGGAGCCTGCCCGTGCCGCCTTGTCCCGCCGTTCAAAAGGTGGTTTAATCCACGCTGGCGGGAGAGGGTTGACAGTGGCGGGACTTCGGTCCATTGCGGGCCGGAGAATCGCCGGGGGTGGGCCCGGCACGGTGCGATTCCTGCCCCCACCGACCGGCGCGGCGCGATTCCCGCCGAATCTCTGGTGGCGGAGAATTAGGGACACAGCGGGGGCGGGATTCACGCCAGCCCCCGCCGATTCTCTGACCCGGTGGGGTGGTCGGAGAATCGCGCCCCAGATCTCTCGCTACACTGGGGAGTTCGGCGAACAAACTCCCAATGTACAAAACGGGGCTATGTGTGGCCTCATTTGTGTGTTCCCTGCTGAGGCTCTGATGCACTATCAATTACCACAAAGACGAAAGTAGTGGAATAATCGAGCCTTTATTGAGCAAAGATGTTGTGCCTCCTGTAGCTGCTACCAGAATGGGAGCAACACCGGCGAGCACACACATTTCTACGCCTTCTACTGGGCGGAGCCAGCAGGCAGGGATTTACCCATGTACCTGTAGTATATGTGTCTTACCGTAATACATATACTACAACTAGTGGTGACTACCACAGGCCCTTATATAAAGCACCAGGAAACACACGGCTGAGCTCACTCGTTATGGGACCAATTAGTCCCAATTAGTTGAATAGAGCCCTGAATTGTCAGTGAGCAGGCATTGTTAAGTATATGCCGCTTGCTAAGCACTTTACTGATGATTGAGAGTAGACTAATAGGGCAATTGGCCGGGTTGGATTTGTCCTGCTTCTTGTGTACAGGATGTACCTGGGCAATTTTCCACATTGCCGGGCAGATGCCAGTGTAGTAGCTATCTTGGCTAGGGGTGCAGTGGTCCTGGAGCACAAGTTTATTGCCGCAATATTGTTAGGCCCCATAGCCTTTGAAGTATCCAGTGCCTTCAGCTGTTGATATCCTGTGGGGGATATTGAATCGGCTGACGACTTGTATCTGTGATGCTGGGAATCTCTGAAGGAGATCGAGGTGGATCATCCACTCAGCACTTCTGGCTGAAGGTTATTGCAAATGTTTCAGCCTTACCTTTTGCACTGAAATGCTGGGCTCCTCCAACATCGAGGATGGGGATATTTGTGGAGCCCCCACTTCCAGTGAGTCATTTTATTGTCCACCAAAATTCATTACGGGATGTGGCAGAACTGCAGAGCTTGGATCTGATCCATTTTTGTGAGATCTCTTAGCTCTGTCTCTCACTTGCTGCTTATGTTGTTTGACATGCAAGTAATCTTGAGTCTTGTGCTGTAGTTTCACCAGGTTGCCACTTCATTTTTTGGTGTGTTGTTCCTGGCATGCCATCCTGCACTCTTTATTGATGCCCTGCCTTGGTAATGGTAGAGTAGGGCATGTGCCGGGCCATGAGTTTACAGATTGTGGCCGAGTACAATTCTGCTGCTGTTGATGGCCCACAGCACCTCATGGATGGCCAGTCTTGAATTGCTAAATCTGTTCTGAATCTATCCCATTTAGCTTGGTGGAGGCTATCCTCAATGTGAACACAGGACTTTGCTCTCACAAGGACTCCTATCGATGCTGTCATGGACAGATGCATCTGCGGCAGGCAGATTGGTGAGGATGCGGTCCAGCATGTCTTTCCCTCATGTTGGTTCCCTCACCACCTGCAAAGGTTAAATAATGTCTAGCAAACAATGTCTGATGACCATTGAAGTCATCCAGGGTACATTGTGCCCATGTCACCCTCAACTTCCTCCAAGTGGTGTTCTTCGTCAGCTGATGGTGGCCGATACGTGGTAATCAGCGGGAGGTTTCCTTGCCCATGTTTGAC
The DNA here is from genome assembly GCF_047496885.1 of Scyliorhinus torazame. NCBI lineage: Eukaryota > Metazoa > Chordata > Chondrichthyes > Carcharhiniformes > Scyliorhinidae > Scyliorhinus > Scyliorhinus torazame. The sequence continues at coordinate 360,274,146 of NC_092707.1, read as the reverse complement.
CTGAAGCCATGAGACTTCATGTGGTCCGGGGTCGACATTGAGGACTCTCAAGGCCCCTGTGCCTCCCCCTCTACTGGGTCCGTCCTGCCAGTGGGACAGTGGTTGATGCCGTTTGGCCCATTCAGTTTCTTTTCATTGACTTTGTAGCAGTTTGATACAACTGACTGGCTTTCGAGGCCATTTCAGGGGGCATTGTTTGCTGTGGATTTGGGCATTAGTGAACCAGCTGGGTTTTTTAACGACATGGTTAGCATTCGACTTTTAATTCCAGAAATGTATTGGATTCAATTTCTACCCCCTGTCGTGGCGGGGTTTGAACCAGTGTCCCCAGAGTATTACCCTGGTCTCTGGATCACCAGTCTAGCGACAATGCCACTAGCAACCCCTTGTTTTTATGAGGGATTAAAGGAACTAAATGTTGAAAATGGGTCTTTATCAATGAGAATGTTTTGTTTTGAAATAATTAATTGATCAATAGCGACAACTTTATTTCACCTCCGCATGGGTACTAAGAGATGTCTAGGGTGGATCGGACCGGGTGAGCTGGCATGCTAAGTGTTAGAACAAAGGGTGGAAGCATGGGTTGGCACGGGGCTATAAAGGGCCATAGGGTGGGGGGCATAAATTGGCACAGAGGGTATGGGGGCCATGTGAGTGGGTGGGGTGCATGAGTTGTCATGGATGCAGCCGGGATGGGGAGTCTATGGGGTACTGAGGGCTGGAAGGCAGTTTTTTGTTTTGTTCATTCCTCGATTTCTTTGACAAAGTGCTGGAGCAGTGAGGCCAGCCTTCCAACCAGCTCACCTCCAAACTGTGTGCTGGAGCAGTGAGGCCAGCCTTCCAACCAGCTCACCTCCAAACTGTGTGCTGGAGCAGTGAGGCCAGCCTTCCAACCAGCTCACCTCCAAACTGTGTGCTGGAGCAGTGAGGCCAGCCTTCCAACCAGCTCACCTCCAAACTGTGTGCTGGAGCAGTGAGGCCAGCCTTCCAACCAGCTCACCTCCAAACTGCATCCAGGATCCTTCGCCGCAACTCCCATTTTCATCACACACCCCGTCCCGGCCAAAACCTGGAACTTCTGGGGCCCGCTTTCCAGTTCGGGTTTGTGGAGCCAGGAATTGTGCCGACTGCGCTCCCAACCTAGGAGCAAATATTCACGCCTAAGAAATATCTGCTCTGGTTAGCCATTCCAAATAGTCTTTCAGTCAGTTTTATTTCATAGTAACAGACGTCAGTTGGGAGATGGTGTTTTACGCTGTTTGTTGTACAATGTATAATTAAAATCATTAATTTGAGTTCATTACATTAGTGAAGTTTCTATTACTATATTGTGGGACTGAGGGCTTTAAAACTTAATGAATTATGCCTTGTCTCCAAACCCTCTTAAAAAGAGTTGAACTTTATATCAGCTACTTAAAATGATAATTGTCGTTAGGTAACGATGCTTCTTGTAGCAACAATGGCTTCAAGTAAATAACACAAATAAATAATACAAGTCTCCCAGCTCAGCCAGGAAAGCAGTTTCTGAGTGTTGCTGCTTCCACAAAAAAACTTTAATGCTTTGTTCCTGGCCAGGACCCAGGAATTATCTTTGAGCTCTTTAAAGCGCTTGTTTCTATGCTCTGTATACCAACAGGGAGAGAAAAGGCGCCAGTAATGTGCGGAAGAGCAGGGAGAGGCAGTAAGAGGGTGTGGAGAGCAGCAGGTGAGGAAAGTGCGAAAGACCACCAGGGTTCAGGGAGGTTCAAGAATGGGAGAGGTGGGAATGGTCTGAGTTCAATTGGCCTCTGGTACAGGGCACAATGGAAAACGGCACTGCATACCTCGGAAATGCAGATCGGAGCCATGGGGGCTCATGGTCGGAGGCTAATATTACAAAGAGGATGTGACTGAGACGTTTTGCAGGAAATGTGTGTAGCATGCAGGGCTTTCATTATAATAACGATTGATAATCCTGTTTCCATCCTTGCCCAGCTCCACATATCCGAATTTCCAGCAGGATATTCTGGATTGCAAACTCTGGCCAATCCCATAGAGTTATTTCCTTCTCTCCAAACCAAGAATGAGGAGTACAATCCAATCAGAAGCTCATCCTGTTCTGACCCAGCTGGATTAGCCAACAAACCAGGAACCAAAGCAGCAAATTCCCCTTTTTAAAAACATTTAGAATACCCAATTCCTTTTTTTTTCCAATTAAGGAGCAATTTAGCATGGCCAATCCACCTACCCTGTACATCTTTGGGTTGTGGGGGAGGGAAGAATGTGCAAATTCCCGGATCGAACCCGGGATCTCTGCGCCGTGAGGCAGCAGTGCTAAACACTGCGCCACCTTGCCGCCCCAACAATTTCCCTGGTTTTTGCCATTTATTTCTATGAGACCAAGTCTGTGATAATACTTGGTGATCCTTCCCACCCCAATTAGATCAGTATTCAATTTGAGGAGTATATCTGGGTTTGTTGCCATGCCAATCGAGCAATCCCACTCATCTGTTCCTGAGAGGCCCAGTGGGATGTGCGCATGCCAACAGGCCCCATTCTAGGTGTATTGAAGGTCCCCTGAAGGAAAAAGATAGAGTCTTAGAGGTTGACAGCATGAAAACAGGCCCTTCGGCCCAACTTGTCCATGCTGCCCAGTTTTTAACCACTAAGCTAGTCCCAATTTCCTGCATTTGGCCCATATCCCTCTATACCCATCAATCCAGATGATCAATCCAGAGGGATACATCAAGTGAGCCCTCTTTTCCATGGTGAGCATTTAAAAAAAAAAATTAGGACCTCTTTTCTTTGAAGTTGAACTTGGTCTCGTGTGCTCACTGTTGAACAGCAGGGTGTCACTCAGACACCCATTCTAAGGAAGCTCAAGTCCCTGCTGCTCTGCAACAGGCATGTTCTCACACCTTGGATATTATAATAGCTTCATCACCCCGGGATTTGGGACAGTCTCGGCGCACTAAGGCAGCAGGTGGAAGTGCCATCTTTTCTCATTCCTGCCCCCTCAAAAGGGCCTGCAATTTTGTTCGCTGGAAAATGTTCTCAGAATTTCATCCCCAATGTTAGTATTAAAGATTCCCAGCTCAGTTACTGTATGGCCAGATGTAGTGAAGAGTGGCTTATGTTTTGGGTTTCTTCCTGAGTTCTGAATGTCCCTTTATTGTCTACTGTATATTTCCACTATCCCATTTCCTATTTCCAGCGATGATAGTTTTTCTTTCGGTCATAGAAATATCAAGCTTTGTTTAAAATGAGGAAATAACCTATGGATTGAAAGTTTTGGGTGAGGAAAAAATTACGACACGTCAAGATTTAACTTTTGGAATGATATTGACAGTCATTACCGGAAAATAGAGCATTCTGAAAGCTGCTTTTGTTTTACTTTAACACTATGCAAACCTTGTCCTTAATCCTAGAGTAACAGTATGCTTGGGTAGATTGCAAGTTGATCATGTAGAGATGCTCCTTTATCCATTATTGGATCTGAAATGGAGGAGGCTTAGGAATTATCTGACTTCTTAGTTAGTGTGCAAATCATCTAAAAAGCTAAGTTCAGATGGGTCACAGTGACGAGATAAGTGTTAAAATGGTGACTGCATTTAACTAATCAGCTTTATTTCTTTCCACAAATTGACTTTTCATGGAACTATTTAGTCAGATTTGTTTAACATTGAAGATAGTGCATTTTCCACCTGTTAGCTGAGAAATTATCAGCTATTGGGGCATGGAGTCCCAGTTACAAACACAGAATGATTTGAACTGAGTGGCACTTGCTTCCATAATGGCAACTTTTCATAAGAAGAAAATATCCTGCCTGATATTGGAGTTCATGTCCTCAACAGAGGAATTAAGGAACAGTTAAAAACAAATTGTTTTAATACAGCAACTTGCATTTGTTGAACCTATGCCTGTAATTTAGCAAAAGTTACCAGGGTTCTTCACAGGAGCATTATCGAACTGGATTTGGCACGCAAGGTGATTTTCAGGCAGATGGTCAAAAGGCCAAAGAGGTCAATTTTAAGGAACATCTTGGAGGCTAGAGAAGTGGAGATGCTTAGGGAGGGAATTGCAAAGGCCTTGGGAGCTGAAGGTACAGCTTGGTGGAGTGGAAAAATCAAGTGCTCAGATATGTGGAGCACCGCTATCTCAGAGGGCTGGTGGAGCTTACAGAGCTCGGGATGGGGAAGGATTTAGAGGGCTTTTGAAATTGAAGTCTGCTGCAACTGGGTTGTAAATTGGCGAACACGGGTGATTGGTGAAATGGGACTTTCTGCGAGTTAGGATGTGGGCAGCAGAGTTTTGAATGAGTTCAAATTTATGGAGTGTAGTTGAAGGGAGCCTGGCTAGGAGTGAATCATAGGGCACGATCTTCCGACAAGGGAACAAAATCACCGAGCGAGCGCGTTTAGCCGTGTGTTTCCTGACACTGGCAGTGCCGAAATCAGCACTGGCAGGGACTGATTTAGCACAGTGGGCTAAATAGCTGGCTTGCAATGCCAGCAGTGCGGGTTCAATTCCCGTACCAGCCTCCCCGAACAGGTGCCGGAACGTGGCGACTAGGGGATTTTCACGGTAACTTAATTGAAGCCTACTTGTGAAAATAAGCAATTATTATGGCTATTCAACGCGATTCGCTTTGAATAACAGCCTGAACGGGGAACCTGAGGCCGCACATGGCCCCATTTTTTACAATAGCGAGAGATCGCGACATCATTTAAAAATTCTCTCCGAGACCCACATCTTGGTAGTGCCTCCCTGGCAGTGCCCCTGCCAGCACCACCTGGACACCTTGTCAGTGCCCGGCTGGCACTCAGCTGGCACTGCCAGGCTGGCATTGCCAGGATACCCAGGTGGCACCAGAAGTACCAGGTCACCACCCTGCCCAAAGGACATGTAGCTGGGGGCTCCGATCCCCTTGGAGACCCCCATCTGGTTCCCGTTTGTGGGGACCAGTGTCAAACAGCGCTCACCCGAGGTCCCCGAGGCGAAGGCTTTGAATCCCAAAGCCTCGGGTACCTTGGGAATCTGCACATTAGAGTAAGGCTTACTGCCTCGCTCTCGTATGCAGACATGCTGAAAAAAAAGTGATCCCACCCATTGTGGACAGGATTCACCTTTCAACGTCTCGCGAGATTAAGTTAAATCATGCAAGACATTGCGAGCCGGGTAGATCCCAGGAGCGTGGTCTCCCGGCTTTCAACGGCAATGCTGCGCCGCGCTGCTTTTCTAGCACAGCGTAGCTGGAGGACCGCATCCATAGAATCCCGACAGTGCAGAAGGAGGCCACTTGGCCCATCGAGTCTGCACCGACCCTCTGAAAGAGCACCCCACCTAGGGTCAGGGCCCCACCGTAACCCAGTAAACCCACCTAACGTTTGGACACCAAGGGGCAATTTAGCATGGCCAATCCACCTAACCTGCACATCTTTGTACTGCGAGAGGAAACTGGAGCACCCAGATGAAACCCGTGCAGACACGGGGAGAAAGTGCAAACTCCACACAGTCACCCCAGGCTGGAATTGAACCCGGGTCCCTGGAGTTGTGAGGCAGCAGTGCTAACCGCTCTGCCACTGTGCCGCCCACTAGTGCATTGAAGCAGTCAAGTCTAAAGATAACAAAGGCATAGTTGAAGGTTTCAGCCATCAGTGAGCTGAGGCAGGGGCAGAGTCAGGTGGTGTTACGGAGGTGGAAGAAAGAAATGTGAGTGATTGACGCATATGTGGTGAGAAGATCATCTCTGGCTCAAATACGACACCAAGGTTGCAAGACTGTTCAGTCTCTGACTGTTGCCAGGGAGCCGGTTGGAGTTGGTATCCAGGGAATGGATTTTGTGCCAGGAACTGAAGACAATGGCATCAGTTTTCGATACTTAGTTGGAAGAGTGTTTACCCCGTCAACTACAGGATGTCAGTCAAGCAAATTAGTGACAATGGAAGAATTGAGAGATGTGGTAACAGGCAAGGTAGAGATTTGTGTTTACAGAGACATGTGGAACAGCCTGTGTTTTTGGATGATGTTGTTGAGGTGCAGCAGGTAAATGAGAAATGGGAGGGCACCAAAGTTTGTTGCTTGTAATGCACCTCCAGCGGTGCAGAAACAGGAAGAGAAACTTTGTGCCATCCATCCAATACCGTTTCTTGCTTTGGATAAGACGCAAAATCAGGGTTCCATTTTCCACTCGGAGACAGTTCAGATCCCATAGCACTGTTTGAAGAAGAATACATAGTTGAATTTTCTATGGTGGCCAGGACAATATTTATCCCACCAATGTCATCATGAAAAAATGCATTATCTGCTCATTAATTTAATTGCTGATTACCAACATGCGGACAACCCCAAAAAGAATCTCAGCCAATAATTTGTGAATACTATCTTTGGGTTGCAATGTTCTTGCTTTCACAGTATTGCAATAAAAGTTCTTCACTTGACTCGTTTTGGACAGCGAGTGTGCTACTGTACCCATACAAGCCAGGATTATCCCATGTTCAATTTCTGATTTGTGCTAAGCTGGGTGTAATGTCTCACCCAAAAGATGGCATTCTGGTGCAGTACTTGAGTGCTGTATTGTCAGCGGTGTTGTCTTACGGATGAGGCGTTTAGCCAAAGCCCCACCTGTCTTGTCAAGTCGATATAAAAGACCCCATGGTGCTATTTTGAACTAGAGTAGCGGAGTTATCCCCAGTGTCCTGGACCATATTTATCCCTCATCTTATTACATCGCTGTTTATGGAGTTTGCTGTGTGTAAATTTGCTATTGTGTTTTCCTCACAACAGCAAATACACTTCAAAAGCATTTTATTGGCTTAAAAGGTACTTTAGGACATAGTGATCATGAAAGATGCTATATAAGTGCAAACCTTTTTTTCTTTTTATTATAAAAGCATTAAGTTACTCTGCATTTAATAAACAAAGAAGTATTGCTGCATTTTCAGTGTTGCTGAATAAGATCCATACTATTTCCGTCTCTTAGGAACATAACCTGTTAACGAGCATGGAATTTTGCTGCACACCTTGGGCTGGATTCTCCGCAGCCCCGCACCGAAATCACGTTTGGCATGGGGGCGGAGAATCGAAGTTCCCGACCAAATTGTGCCTGCCGCTACTCTCACGATTCTCTGGGCCCCGCAGAATTGCTCGTCCATGAATGGCTGGGGGGCCATTGCCAGAGGCCCTCCCAGCGATACTCCGCTCCCGACTGGCCGAGTTCCCAATGTCATGGAACTAATGTGGTATGGCTGGTTGGGACTCTCGCACGGCGGCTGCGGTTTCAGTCCGCGGCCGCCCTGGTTGGGGGGTGGGCGGGGGATCGGGCACCGGGGGGGGTGGGGGCCTTATGGGCGGGGAGGGGCAGCGATCGGGCTGGTCGGATGCAGCAGCATGCGGCCGACCAGGGAGGCCTACATTGTCCTTGTTGGTCCGCGGTCCGAGTCCGCCATGGCGCTCGGCGAGGCCGCCGCTGTGCGCATGCGCAGACTCGGAACCGGAATTGCGGGGGCCCATATCCGCAACCAAAGCTGCAAGCTTCACGATGGGTCCCACCTAGCGCCCTGCAGGTAAGTGAATTGCCTTTTATCTTTTTGCAGGAAACTGAGGGGTGCAACACCAGCGTTTTTACGCCTGCGTGGGGACATAGCTCCATTTTGGGAGAATCCAGCCCTTTTTCTTTATATTGTCGTTCACAGGATTATCGATGGTTAAAAGCAAAGAAGCTCAATTTAACAAAGGGATTCAGAAGACCACAAAAGTCATGCGAGTGAAGTTCAAATAGTTTAATACGTTGTCTAAAAAGTGAGATCAAACTATACCATTTTACTTTTTAAGTTTACAAATTGTGTAGTATTGTAATAATTTGAAAAACAATTCAAAGTTCAGTTACATAATGTGGTCACATTGACTCGTGAGTCTACATTAATGACCTTGGGCGGACCGTACCGGCGCCAAAGAGTGGCGTGAACCACTCCGCCGTTGGGCCGCCCGGAAGCCGGCGCTGGAGTGATTGGCGCCATGCCAACTGGCGCCAAAGGGCCTCCACCGGCCGGCGTGAGTTGCCGCATGTGCAGGAGCGCCAGCGTGTTCCCAGAACCACTGCTGTGATTCCTGCGCACGCGCAGGGTGTTTCTTCTCCGCGCCGGCCATGGCGGAGCTTTACACAGGCCGGCGCGGAGGGAAAGAGTGCCCTCACGGCACTGGTCCACCCGCAGATCGGTGGGCCCTGATCGCAGGCCAGGCCACCATGGGCAACCCCCTGGGGCCGGATCCCCCGCTCCCTCCCTTCCCCCCCCCCCCCCCCCCCCCCCTCCCGAGGACTCCACAGGCCGCCCTCAGAACCAGGTCCCATCAGTACAAACCTTGTGTAACTCACACCGGCGGGACTTGCCGAAAACGGGCGGCCGCTCTGCCCATCGGGGACTGGAGAATCGCCGGGGGGGGGGGGGCCCACTGCCAACGGCCCCTGACCGGCACGATCCCCGCCCCCGCCGAAAAAACGGCGCTGGAGAATTTGGCAGTCGGAGCGGCGGGGCGAGATTCACAGCACCCACCCCCCCCCCCCCCCCGGCGATTTTCCGACCCGGCAGTGGGTCGGAGAATCCCGCCCCTTATGTTCCAGGTTCTAAAGCAAAATGGTGAGGAAATTAAGATTCCGATTTATGTTTTAATCCAGCATCAAATACGTAAATAGAAGGAAAAACCGATACTGTTGTTTGATGTTCTAATCTGTGTTGGTGAAGATGCAGTTAAACAATCGTGCCGCCGATTTTCTCATCTACAATGTGTGACCAGGTTCAATCTCCATCCTTGGGGGAATACTTTAATGTTTTATAATGCTTTGGTGAGGAGGGGTAATCTGCCCTTGTCACTAAAACTGAGAGCACAGGAGAATTTCTAAGATTTTGTAAAACTTTGTAAAATTTGAGTGGTCAAATTCTGTTCTGTAACAAAACTTTCCAAAAACCTAACCTGTCCTTATGCATAGCCAAAGTTTTAAACTTATTCCAACAAGCCCCTGATCGTGACATTTTGTTTTAATACTTCATTTCTTACTCGTATCCAAAAATATTTCCAACTCTTAGTCATTTGTTATGCACGCAATTCAGACTAAATCCTGGAAATTTTTTTCTGATGATTATTAAAGTTTGTTTCAAAATGTCAGCACTAAATATAAAACGGCATAAATAATTAAATAAAGGTTATGATTTGTTTGTGTTTCAGCTGCTTTCCACATCAAAGCTTTAAATTTGTTTATTGTTTCTGAAAGGAAAAACAGAGGAAAATGTTTTTTAAGTGTTGTGTGATTCATCTGACCAGCAACTTGCAGTAGCTGATGAGATGACTTTTTGCTGAATATTCATTTACTTATTTATTTTGCTTTGAGGTCATTGGTAATTTTTTTTGGCAAGAAATGGTTGACTTGGCTTTTTGGACCCCTTCATTCCATGTTTTTTTTTTAGATACCAATAAAGTTGTATGAGTGAAGGTCAGGTACCACAAATGTGGGGCTTTATGTTAGACACCTGCCTGAATCAATGATTTATGATATGCGAAGTTGAGCTTTCTCTTTGTTTCCTGTTCGTGAGACAATTAATATAATTAAAATTAGTACTTTTTCCCTCAAATAAAACTAAGCTTTAAACTAACTTTGCCAATTCAGTGAGTGGTCTAGACGTGCAAAGTGCTGTGGTAAATGCTGGTTAGGCGCAACAGAATTATTCGGTGAGTTTTTCCCCCCCCTTTATAGCTAGGTAATGATTTCATGTTGATGTTGTATAGCAGCTAATCACATTTTCTCTTATTTTGTTTTAGGCATCTGGCCTTCAGAAGAGGTTTTGGCTTATTACTGCATAAAGCACAGAGACAAATTTAGGTATGTGTGAGGATTTGTCTACTGGCTTTGTTGTTCTCCATTTATTTAGTGCTAATTTATCACAATTACATATTAACCAAGCTAGTTCCAGGTGAATGGTACCTTTTGCAGTTGGGCTTTGCGGAATTGCCTGGAGGTACCAGATTACTGTATATGTCGCCTGCTTAGTGAAATATGTGAAAGATTTTTGATTTTCAGTCAAATGTTTTGGTTTCAGATTTAAAAAAATTTTTTTGGAATATAAAGTGAAGCCGCAATTGATAAACCTTCATTGTGAAGGTCAGAAGAAGAGAGGCAATGACAGGATTCACCGACGTACCATATAATGTGAAAAGAGATTCGCTGAAACTATCCATCAAATATTGTTCAAATAAAACCTCAACGCCACTTCTGTTTTCTTTTCTATTTTACTGTAATATTTTAATGAAAATATTTACTTATTTTTACTTTATTACTTTGGAAAGGAAATTTACATCAGATGATCCAGTGTTGTCACTAAGTATTTACAGCTCGTCAGATCTGATCTTATAGAGTTGAGAGTGTGCAAGACCTCATACATTTTAAATGCAGTTTCTCTTTGGGTTTGACTTGACAGCTGAATAATCTCACCTTAGACATTTTCTCTCTTTCACAATTGAACCGATTCCAATTAAAAGGTAATACTTTAAACAAATAAATGATAGTAGGGGACTGTCAGACAATTACTGAAATAGAAGATATTTTTGTGGTTTCCTTAAAATAATGTGAGCTCCGTATTTGTTGGGGTAAGATGAAGGCAGACCGCTTTTTTAATGGTTCCCATTTTAAAAAGGAAGCGAAAGTAATGCCAGTTATTGGCTCCAACATCAGGCAGTAATATTCACTGATGAGATTTGGCAAAATGCTTGCAACAACTCTGTACATCTGCCCACTTTTGCATGCTGTTGATCTTTTCATGAAACAAAGTGATAGGTCCTTTAAATGCATTAGATATGGTTGATTTTCGTGGTGTTACTTGTGCTTTCATTATTGTCTTATTGTAGTATTTTTCTCATTGTCAGTACTCGCATTAAAGAAACAGCTATTCGTAAAAGAATTATAGCTCCTCCAAAGGGGCAAATGAGAAGTGCACTTCCCAGTGTGGAATGAGCCATGCAGATTATGAAGGTCCCTGCTTTTATCCCTGGAAGGTGCTGAGTTAGACGGCAGCAGTTGGCAGCCAATGCCACTGGCTAAAGAAGGGGGCAAAAATCAGAAGGGCTTCCGATCCTGATTAGTCTCTGGAGACCTCTGCTGGACTGTGCAATTGAACAATGTATGGCTGGTGAAGACAGAATCAGGATCAGCTAATGAAGCCTTGTGTGGCAAGGATTAGGCACACGTAATAGCAAATTTTGTGAGGTACCTCAAGAAGTGTTGGTACCTTTGACATGTTAACCCACCATTAATGAGTGCCCGTAGGGGAGAAGAAGTGAAAATGAGGAAGGGCATCTTTTTATGTATCTGTTCAGTTAAAATTCTATAAGTATTTAAATATTTATGTTGGTTTCAGCAGTGTAGTCTAATGATATGATCTAAGAAATAGATGGGATCAATTAGTGAGTGCAAAGATGTGATGTATTTGCATTGGTATTCATCATTTACCCTGGACACTGCAGTGACCCTAGTTTCAGCTGAGTATGTTAATCCAAGTCACTAGCATGGTTGATATCTGTAAGACCTCCTAACTAGCTTTTCCAGATGATGACTATTCACAGCGGAACATAAAGGTGCTCATTGAATGAACAGAAATGAAAAGATATTTGTTATAATTTTTCAGACTTCTAAAGACGTGCGAAGTGGCCCTGTGCTGCGATCTCCCTTTAAATATGCTGAACCACTGAATCTATTTGCCTTGCCTTTCTTCTATTACAGTAGTTACTGAGTTGAACAAGTATTTGGCTGAAGGAAACATTCAAACTCTTTCTGCCTCTCTTTTGTTTAGCCTTTCCTCAGTGATTCACTGTGCCATCACAGGAGGCATAATCAAGACACAGAGCCTCTCTGGAAAAAAAGGAACCTTTTCAGAATTGCAGCACAGCAGTGTTAGTGTTGCAGTGAACACTAATGAGAACCCCCACTGCTTAGCATGCCACACAATTATTTTTTATATAATTATTTTTAAAAAGCAAGCTACATGTGGTGGTCCAGTGAAGCAGCAAGACTTCTGCCTTTCATATCTTTGTAACTTCCTGCTTGTTGATGTGTTTCGGTCGATGTTGAATTGCGCTGTAATGCATATGCCTCCAAAATCATGTTGCCTAATTTACGTTGGGTTTTGTAATTTCCTTTTTCTTTAAATGTTGTTTCTCTGCAGAGGCCTTGCAGTTTGTGAACTGGGAGGTGGAATGACATGCTTGGCTGGGCTCATGGTAGGTCTTCTCAATTATCTTCTATTCCCTACCACCGCGCAACCCCCCCCCCCCCCCCATTCAGGAGTGAATAAAGAAAGGAGGGGGGAAAGTGTTTGGTTTGGCTGCCTCCGACTGTTCGGTCACAGGGACTGTCATCTGCATCGGTTGCGGTCAAGCTGTACAGTCTTGAGAGACCCTCTAGATTGACTTGCTTTCGTATCATATTGATTTTGATGGTTGCTTTAGATGAGCAGAAGCATTTCATCCGGGTGCACTCAATATCCCATGTTGTGACATTGCAGGCCCCAAGAAAAGCTACTTTCATTGCCACCGTCAAACATTTCAGTTGACAGTCCATTTTCCCAAATACATGAAAAGCGTCAACAAAAAAAAAATCACAGTTGGAGCACTATGATATAGTTGTTAATGTTTGGTTGTATTATTATATCAACAAACATGATCCAGACTTCCAGTAATTAGATTCTTTTAACTTAGATTGACCATTCAGGAGCTGTCACCCCTGCATTCTTTAAATTCTGAGTCATGTATTGAGCAGATATTATGTACCATTGCAGTGCAGCAGAGACAAGTTTTTATTTCTCTCCAAATAAAAAGCATATTGTTGCACTGATTGACATTTGACAAACCTGTCGTACTCTTATATAATGTGTCTAGGTTACTCACAAATGCGCGAGCATGTCAGCTACACACACACACACAAAAAAATTACCCTTACAAAGCCATCTGCTTCCAATGCAAAGTTATGTGAAGGGCATCAGGCGGGCAGACAGAGGCAGGCTGAAAGGCAGAGTGACAGCCTAGTATGATGGCTGTACTAGATAAACAGAAGGCTGCAAATGAAAGCCTCTCAGAATACCATCATCCACTGTCACAATCCAATTACCGAACAGAATGATAGCAAGATAGAGGCTCCCGCAAATGGAATGATAAAAGTATTGACTGATTTGATTGAATGATTAAAATAATGCAGACATAAAATGAAAAAAGATTGAAGATTGTTACTAAGAAATAGGTGAAGAAGCATGATACTGAAGGCTTGTCACTTCTGTCTTCACTTCCACACAAGACAAGCATATTTGCTCATCGTTCGATGCTATTTTCTTTCTGCAGGTTGCTATTTCTGCAGATGTCAAAGAACTTCTATTAACTGATGGGAATGAAAAAGCCATCAAAAGTATCCTTCCTCATGCAATCTCATCTCAAAAACTCAGAAGTTCTTTTTCAAATGTAAGAAGAATTTTTGATTTGGTAGTCACGAGTGTTGTACTACATTTGTTTTCAATCGAATAGAATCAACAAGAAAAAAACCTGATGAATTTCTAGAAATAACTCCTGAAACTAGAAGGAAAATCCACAAATCTTGGAAATACCAATATCACACCAAAAGACTGCACCTATCTTTCCCGCACAGATGTTACTGCATCTGCATTTCCCATCATTTTCTGTTCTTATTCCAGGTATAAAGGTTGATTGTTGTTCATCAAGATAAGAGCAAACCAGAATTCATCTTGCATTCATTAAGCCCTGCTGTGGATGCCTTTGAAAATGAGGTAGACTGAAGTAGCTTACAATTAAGTACCTGATCAAACAAAAAAACAAGTGCTCAATTCATCTCTGTGCTCCAGAAACTTTATATAAAATCAGTATTATGTGGAATTTCCTGGGAAAGGTGTAAAAAAAAATCTAACCTAAATTCTCCCTCTTCCAGCTCCCTCAGCCCTGTTTCTCAGTCCATGATCTGTGACCTTTGACCCTGGCTTCCTCAGCATTTCCTTCCCCAGTCCACCAACAGTAAAATCTTCAGCATGATTCTCTCCCTGCAGCACCACCTCAAAATTAATACTTAATACTTAATTCTGACTTAATCTTGGAATCTTTTCAAGCATGCCCCTGATTATCCACTCTGGGTCTTCCACTGCTTCTTGTCATCTGATTCTGTCCCATAAAGTTCCTTTTGGGATTTTACATTAAAGATGCTATTACGATTATCCACTTAATCATAGCAAGATGGTCATGCTTCAATGGAAACACTGCAAGGGGTCAAGGTGCCGGGGGTGGCGGTGGTGAGGTGGGAGCCAACACCCAATCGGATGTTTGAGGCCCAAAATATGGTTCGCAAATGTGTGGCTCACCTGGACAGAACACAACTGCCTTACACACAGATTTCTCTCCAGCATAGCCAAGCTCAGAATTGTATTCATAAATGTAGCAAGTTTCAACCAAATGAAAAGGAACTATTCAGATTTCTGAATATGAATAAAACGTATTTAGGGTGATCTAAACTTTGGATAATGAGGGACTGTGTCCCTCAGCGTAATGAGAAACAGCATGGTTTATTTAATTGTGTTGGTGGATCAAAATGAAGTTTTCTAACTTGCAACTACTAAAAGTATATTTTTTTCAAAATAATATACTTTTCTCACTGCTTGTTGAAAATAAGAGGAAATCAAATCAGCAAAAAGTGTCTTTGGAATGGGAGAAAGAAATTACTGAATTTCTAAGGGAATTTTTATTCTTTTGCTGGAAATGACACTTTGGGTCCCTCTGAAAGGCATTTCTATTTCACATGGGAGAAACTAAATGCCTGTGATGATAGTATTATAATTCTTTACAGTGGTTATTCTAAGAATACAGAAGTATTCTAAAGGACAACTTCCCTCCCACGTCCAACAACCAAACAGCTATGCTGTGCAGATTCTTGTTACTCTGACAATTAAGTACCATTCATAAAAAAAGGGGAACCGTGTTTTCTTTGGTTGCTTTCTTCCCTCTCCCGCAAAATTAGGAATATTTAACTTCTTGATTAGGTGTACTGACTAGCTACCGATTGCATGTCTTTGCTGTGTGATTGTGAAGGTAACATTCTTTTGAAGATCATGCATTGATCATTCCTGGCCATTAATAATAACTGATTCGTTGTAGAAGAAAATTACAACTGTTACCCGTGTTTAATGATCTCTCTCCTGGAGCTTAAATAAGTTGATAAACCACGACGATTCAAATTTTACATGGTACATTGACCCCAGAAAATGTGGGCCTAGAAGCATTGGAGTGATTTGGAAAAGGTCATTTTGGAAGGAGCAGCACCCTTCAGGCTAATGGTCATCACCATTGCTTATTCCTCTTCCCCACCACCTCTGACTGACCTTTCACATAAAGAGGCAATCCACCATTTGCTCATTTACCTGCACGTCAGCATCAAAGCACACCATTTATTGGCAAGTCATATTTGTTACAAGGAATGTGTTGGCATTGCATTCATGAGCTGTAATAACTTCCATTCCTCCAGTGCACAGATAATCACTGACCAACACCAAAAGATCATGCAGGAAATGCTTGCTTTCTGGGCAGTAGACTGGGAGATTGGCTGCTGGGAGACTAAGGCTGCAACCTGCAACCCCAGGCTCTTGACATTATTTTGGTCACCGTGAATACCAGCTGGGGGAAGATACGAATTGGATGCTTTCAGCATGATCATTTTTGAACATCTGAGGTACAACTTGTAGCCGCTGCACACATCCCACTGTGTGGAGTGTATTACAATGCCGCATTGCCAGGTTCAGATAAACTTGATATTTGAAGAGGCATTTGCTATAGTACAAAGAAAATCTTGCAACGGTATCATGGTTATAAAGGTTTTCACAAAGAGAGAGACGGTGGCTGAGGGAAATATGGTTCAGTAAGGACAAACATGGCTGATTCTGTAATTGCCAGTGAGGGCTTGACAGGTGAACTAAAAGGAGACATTGTTGGAACCACTCAGCAAGTCTGATAGCATTGATGAAGAGAGAAAAAGTTAATGGGTGGAATTTTCCATTTATGAGACTAAGTGGGTGGTTTCTGTGGCACCCACCCCGCTGCTTGGAATGGTGGGTACTCTCATCTGAGTCTGTGTTTGGAAGCTCATTACTTATGCACAGACGAGTATCGAGCTGAATCATCTGTAGGCCGTGATCTGATTCAGCCGTTCCGCCGTCAGCTAGCAGCGTTGAAGGTCCATATTTAAACGTCAGTTGAACACTCACTCTCCAGCTCACATATGGTCAGAAAGCCATTACAGATGTCTTCCGTGCACAAGAAGAAGGCTACACCCCACATCAGCCATGACATTCTTCAGGCCTTGATCAGAGGGTGCATGGGGATGTACTCTATTCCAGGGACAGATCCAGGATGCACACCAACTATGAGGGTAGCACAGTGGGTAGCACTGTTGCTTCACAGCTCCAAGGTCTCAGGTTCGATTCCCGGCTTGGGTCACTGTCCCCCTATACGCGCTTGCCACCATCAGCTCCTCCTGCTACCTTGAATCCCACAAACTCGAGGCTCCCGTGTCTGCGTGGATTTCCTCCGGGCGCTCTGGTTTCCTCCCACAAAGTCCCGAAAGACGTGCTATTAGGTGAATTGGACATTCTGAATTCTCCCTCTGTGTATCCGAACAGGCGACGGAATGTGGCGACTAGGGGCTTTTCACAGTAACTTCATTGCAGTGTTAATGTTAGCCTACTTGTGACACCGGTAAAGATTATTATTATAATACATGCACCTCGGTGGGGCATAGCTCTAGATTAGGCGTGGTGTCATTTTCTAGAGACGACCCCACTAGAACTGCAAAAGGCTGCTGGAGAACAGCCACCCGCTGTCTGAGTCAGTAGGTGAGTCTCTGTAAGCGTCCTTCCAACTCATAGTAGGTGGTCAGCATGAGGCAGGGGAACATCATTCCAGCTGTGTTTGAAACCCTCAGTGAGGACGGTAGCTGATGTCATCAAAGGCACGAGAGCAAACAACTGCAGACTACCTGCACGCCTGCTGTGGATGTCAGGGCAGCACCTAGGAGGGATGGAAGGCCTTGAGAAATCAAACAATTTGGTCCAGAACTTGTTGCATTGGTGAACACAATAATTGTAACTAATTGAACATTTGCAAATTTATTCACTTTCACACAAATTGTCTACTATTTTCTTCCAGCACCCCTCTAAAGGCTTTGCGGTGCTGTTTGCTTTCAATTTGAGAACTATGGCAGTGGTTATATTTTTTAATGAGGTACCCCACCATTTCCCCTCCCCCAGTCACCCATGTCCTTTCCACCATTGACCCCCATGGCATCACCTTCAACTTCCCCACTGTCACCCTCCAGACCAAACCGTTATTATTCCAGGATGTCCAAATGAACGTGCATGTTCCCTTTCTGACAGAGCAGAGCATTCACATTAACCCTCTCCGACCTCCTCCTTCCCATCCCTCCCACCACATGCTCCTGTGTATCTCTGTGTCCTGACTAGCAACCCTCGTCACCCAATATCATCAAACTCCCAACTGACCAGCTCCCTCTACTCCCTGTTACCTTAACCATCCCCTCCTATCACACCCACCCTTAGTTGGCCCCCCAGTAGCCACCAGTTACCTCCACCTCCCCACTCCCTGTGAGCATGTTCGCCTGAAATCCACCCACCCTTCAGACCTAGACACGACACCACCGCGCCCCCATCCCCGCTCGCCACCATCAGCTCCTCCTACTACCTTGAATCCCACAAACCCGAGAGGCTCCCATCGCCCCTAAAAGAATTCTTGAGTCCACAGCAAAGTCCCTGGATGATGGTCCAAAGCCTCAGCAAAGTCCCTGCAATTACAAAGTCTCAGCAAAGTTGAAGCTGCAATGTGTAGACCTCCCAACTTCTGAGGACTGCTGGGCGGAGGTGCATTTGGCTGACGCTCCACCCACCATGTCATGCATGTGTTCCTCCAGGGTCCAGAAGCTGTATGCCTCCATCATCTTCCTCTCATCGAATGTCCATGGGCTGAACATGAGGATCTGGGCATCGCTGGCTAGGCCAGTATTTGTTCCCCATCCCGAATTGCCTTTGAGAAGATGGTGGTGGGCCACCTCCTTGAACCACTGCAATCCGTGTGGTGTAGGTACACCCATGGCGCTGTTACAGAGGGAGTTCCAGGATTTTGATCCAGCGACAGTGAAAGAACAACAATATAATTCCAAGCTGGAATGATGTGTGGTTTGATGGGGAACTTGCAGCTGGTGTTGTTCCCATGCATCTGCTGTCCTTGTCCTTCTAGTGGCAGTGGTCACAGGTTTGGGAGGTGCTATCGAAGGAGCCTTGGTGAGTTGCTGCAGTGTACCTTGTAGCTGGTACACACTGCTGCTACTGTGTGTCAGTGGTGGAATGAGTGAGTGTTTAAGATGGTGTTTGGGATGCCAATCAAGCAGGCTGGATCATATTGAACATCTTGAGTGTTGTTCGTGTCGCATTCTCACCTCTTGACTTAGAAGGTTGAGCGTTCAAACCCTTCTTTGGTCAGATAATCTAGGCTACGCATCCGTCCAATACTGAGGGAGTTTGCTCATTGTCTTGGGAGAGATGTGAAACTGAAGCCCAGATGGTATGGTTAGGTCGCTGTAAAAGATCCTTTGGCTCTATTTAAGCAGCAGTTTCTTCTGGTGCCCTAGCCAACATTCACCCCTCAATCAAACTTTTAAAAATTACCTGCTTATTCTTTTATGTGCTGAGTGTGAGATCTTGCTGTGTATAAGTGGACATTAAGTGACATCATGAGGACATGATGAGGTGCTGTAATAATTCCAATACGTGTTGTGTTATCCTTTACTTTGCCCAGTTGTCCAGCTGTGCTGGAGATATCTATTCCTCTTGCTAGGAGGTAAGTTACAGTTCCACAGGTGCCTGCACCTCCAGTATATCACCCATGTGACCATTTTTCTTGCGCAAGTCTGGATGTCAGGTGACTGCAGTTATGTGGGTAATATCACTGCCAGGGACTGGTGTTGTTCTCACCCAACATCAGTCACCCACTTCTTCCAGCAGGCCCATTGGGTAGTGATCAACTGCAGACTCCCTCCCTACCAGGATGTGTGAGGTCAGTGCAGCATCCCAGCTGAGATCAGCCGATTTGACAACGGTCAGGAATGGAACCTGCAACTTTAAGTCCAGATGGCAAGCTTTTTACCCACTTGCCATTGCCATTCATCATTTTGGAAGAAAAAACAGATTGAAAAGCTAAAGGATTATAATTAATTATAGATAATAACTATACCAGTTTTTGCTATTTAGGTGATAGAAAATTATTGTTGATCCCTGGCCCATTGATTTTATGTCCTAACCAGTTCAACACGAAAAAGCCTGAGGGGACTCTTAAAAAAGAAAAACCTTGGCTGCTGCTGCAGAATCTCTGTCCATTATAATTTCCTCAGCTTTTTCCACCTTGTTAATGCACTGTAGGGCTAATCGTTATGCATTTTGTCAGTTTAAGCAATGAGACGGATTAAACATGTAGTGTGCGAGAGGTCAAAATAAAAAAAGAATGCACTGTTTACAAGGAGTCTCTTTTATATATGCACTCTAATTCCACTATATATGTGCAATCCAACTCCATTAATGTGTAGAGAGATTTGGCTGTATCTATAATTCATTTTTTTAGTTTATAAAAACGTCTCATCCAAGGACGCTCCTGTTTGTTAATTCAATAGGTTGCCTCACACCTTCTCAATGCAAAGCACTGCTTGATCCTTAGTAATACCTCTGCGAAAATACTGGCACGTGCCCAAGACAATTTATAAGGGGAAAATAAGACATTTTTGAACGGCCTTCTGTGGAAACACACATGGGTTTACAGCACTATCTGCTCGTGCTAAAGAGATGGTTTATGGATTGAGAAGGTGATATTTGCTTTCAAATCTGATCCCAGATTTGATTTTGGTGTGTGTGTGTATGAGTTGGTTAACCTCGGTCAGAGTGATTGTAGGAGCACTGCAATTCACCTGAGGAAGGGGGAAAAGCAGCCAGGGAGTGTATTTCAATGGAGAGGATTTACCTTTACTGTGATACATTCCTCTCTTCTGCAACAGCAAAAATACTTAATAATGCATACTGTCAAGCCCCACACATGGAAAATGGCCCCTTGGAGAAAGCTATAGGACTACAGGGAGCCCCGGAACCATATCCCAACAAGAATCATTACTATCCAGAAAAGCTGTGAGCAAATTGACTATTTCCTCTTCTTTTAAAGCTAAAATAAGCCAGTTTGACTGTCCATTTCTGATGCAAAATAAATGTTGTTGCCACTTACCAGTGCTTATCTGACACTAAGAGCTAGATGAATTGAAATGTCGTCGACCTAAATGCCAGAAAAACTGAAGCCATTCATTGCAGATCTTGCAAATACCTTCACTTATCTCAACTCCATAAACTTCCTAGGCTAAACATAGGGACACAGAACCTCAGTACGTTGCCATCCCAAAGTTTAGCTTCCTTCCCACCACAACTAAAAGAATCAGAGAATGATTACAGCACGGAACGAGGCCATGCTGCTCTCTGCAAGAATAATTTAACGAGTCCCATTCACTAACATTTTTCCCAGAGCCCTGAAAATTGTTTCCCTTCAAGTACTTATCCAATTGCCATTTGAAAGCCACAATTGAGTCTGCCTTCATTGCCGTTTCAGGTAGCCCATTTGATTTAACTGCCTGCTGCATAAAGTTTTTCCTTATGCCACCATTGATTCTTTTGTCGATCACAAATCTGTGGCCATTAGTTCTTGACCCATTCACCAATGGGAACAGTTTCTCCCTATCTGCTCTGTATAGACTCTTCATGATTCTGAACGCTTCTATTGAGCCCTCTGTCAACTTTCTCTGCTGTACGGAGAATATCCCCAGCTTTTCCATTCTGTCCACGTAACTGAGTTTCCTCTTCCCTGGAACTATTATCGTAAAGCCTTCAAATCGTCCGGAAAGATGGGTGTCCAGAATTGGACACAATACTCCAGTTAAAGTCGAAATAGTGTATTACAAATGCTCATAATAACTTCCTTGCTTTTATTTTCCCGTCCTGCGTTTAGAAAGTCCAGGGTCCCCTGGATGCCTTAATAATCACTTTCTCAACCTGCCCTGCCACCTTCAATAATTTGCACATATAACCCCAAGTCCCTCTGTTCTTGCATTTCCTTGAGTATTTTATCCTTTATATTGCCTCTCTCCATTATTCCTACTAAAATGCATCACTCAGCACTTCTCTGCGTTAAATTTCATCCTTCATGTGTCAGCCCATTCTATCAGCCTGGGTCCTCTTGAATTCCATCACCATCTTCCTCACAGTTCACTACACTTCCAAATTTTGCATCATCTATAAATTTTGAAATTGTGCCCTATACACCCAGATCCAAGTGATTAATACAATCAAGAAAAACAATAGCCCTAGTACCAGCATTTGGAGAACACCACTGTATACCTTCCT
The DNA here is from genome assembly GCF_047496885.1 of Scyliorhinus torazame. Lineage (NCBI taxonomy): Eukaryota > Metazoa > Chordata > Chondrichthyes > Carcharhiniformes > Scyliorhinidae > Scyliorhinus > Scyliorhinus torazame. The sequence goes on along the minus strand of NC_092707.1, from coordinate 360,252,640 downwards.
CCAAGTTGGAAAAGAGTAATTCACACGGCGGCGACATGGTGGCACAGTGGTTAACACTGCTGCCTCATCGGATGGCACGTGGCACAGTGGTTAGCACTACAGCCTACAGCGCTGAGGACCCGGGTTCGAATCCCGGCCCTGGGTCACTGTTCATATGGAGTTTGCACATTCTCCCCGTGTCTGAGTGGGTTTCACCACCACAACCCAAAGATGTACAAGTTAGGTGGATTGGCCACACTAAATTGCCCCTTAATTGGAGAAGAAAATAATTGGGTATCTAAATTTATATTTAAAAAAACACTGCTGCCTCACAGCGCCAGGGACCCGGGTTCAGATCCGACGACGTTGGGTGACCGTGTGGAGTTTGCACTTTCGCCCCATGTCTGCGTGGGTTTCCTCTGGCTGCAGCAGTTTGCTCGCACAGTCCAAAGATGTGCAGGTTAGGTGGGGTTATGGTGTTACAGGGATAGGGCAGGAGAGTGGGCCTAGTAGGATGCTCTTACAGAGGGTTGGTGCAGACCCGATGGGCCGAATGACCTCCTTCTGCACTGAGAGGAATTCAACGATTCTACAACCAATCTCAGTTTCCTGCCAATTGTATATCCATATTGGCACTATCCCTTTTGTTCCATGGGTTTTAACTTTGCTGACAGGCCTACTATGTAGCATCTCCCTCGCATTTCCCTCCCTACTCCCCCCTCCTCTCTGGGGCAGGGGGTACATTCTGCTTGGGTAAGGAAAAGATGGGATGTGAGGGAAGCAGCTGAATGAATGATCTTTATCTTGCTGATAAAGAAGCCCACAGATTCCTTGTCCTGGTGACAATGATGGTGGAGGTGTTGGGAGAGATATTTTATGAAAAAAAAAACCTTGTTCTCAATGAATGATTCTCGAGTAGTTCTGGCAGAGGTGAGTAAGGCCCAATGATATTTGATACGGAGAGTTTTTTTTTAATAATCTTTATTGTCACAAGTAGACTTACATTAACAATGTAATGAAGTTACTGTGAAAAGTCCCTAGTCGCCACATTCCGACACCTGTTCGGGTTCACGGAGAGAGAATCCAGAATGTCCAAATTACCGAACAACACGTCTTTCGGGACTTGTGGTAGGAAACCGGAGCACCCGGAGGAAACCCACGCGGACACAGGGAGAATGTGCAGACTCCACACAGACAGTGATCCAAGCCAGGAATCAAATTTGGGACCTTGCCGCTGTGAAGTAACAGTGCTAACCACTGTGCTACCGTGCCGCCCATCTCCACGGGCAAAGGAAAATTAATTGGAGTTGGAGAGTGATTGGGGATTTGGATAAAGAGCAATCCAAAGAAGCGGGACAGGATTCCCTGGTCCCCAGCCGCCTGTTTCTTGGCAACGCGCCATTTGCTGGTGGCAGGATTCTTTCTTCCTGTCACCTGTGAATGGGATTTCCCATTGAAGCCACCCCATGCCGCTGTGAAACCCGTGGGTGGGGGTGCGAGAGAAGAGAAATCCCAACTGCCCACCCATGAGCCAAATGATAAAACTCCAAATGTTTTCTATTTTATAACGATTCATACGTCTGACAGCTATAACTTTGTTTTCATCCTTGATTAAACAAACCTTTTCAGATGTTAGCGACATCATTGAAAGAAACAAGAAGCATGGACTATTCGGTGCCTCTTCTGTTTCAAGCCGGTAAGAAGTTCCTTATTTTTGTTCCTTTATTAGGAGGAAAATTGTAGCAATTTGTATGTATTTTTAACCTATCAATTCCATAAAACTGAGCACATGCCATTACTGGCCTATTTGAGATTTATGCAGGAAATGTTTTTCAACAATATTGAAACTACAGTAACTTTTAAAGCAGAATTCTATAAATATCTGTAAACAATATCAGGAAAATCACTGGAGCAAGTAGAGCATTTCTGGGAAAACAGGTAATGGAAAAGAATTGAAATCACCTGAATTGGATCAAATTAGGAACAAATGTGCTTTCCTAACGAATGTAAGTTTTTTTCATATTACTGAAGGGGAAACTGAAATTATTAACGATTGTACTTCTCTTCTGTAACAATAAAATGGACATTATCATATGTTTCATCGTATTCTTTTAGAATGACAATACATTATAATGCAATGAAAATCATTGTAATTCTGGTTAAAGGGAATATAATGTACGTTATTTGATGCAACCTGTTTAATTAGGAAAGCAGTTCTTTTTGTTTTGTCGAAGTCTAAATAATTTGCAGACTCCAAATAAAAGCAAAAAACTGCGGATTCAGGAAATCTGAAATAAAAACAGAAAAAGCTGGACAAACTCAGCAGTTCTGGCAGATCTGTGGAGAGAGAAGTTCTGCAGAAGGATCATATGGAACATTGGCCCTGTTTCTCTCTCCACGGATGCTGCCAGACCTGCTGAGTTCAGCCAGCACTTCTGTTTTTACTCCTTACAGTCTCAGTCCTGTTCCATGATCTAATCCATTAGGGATGCATTTGCTTTAGGGTAAATTGGTACTAAGCGGAACAGAGATGTGTGTTGAAACAATAAATTTCATCCAAATTGAGGTGATGGGGAGCAATAGTGGAGGGTAAAGATAGAATCTGGCTCAGTTGTAATGCTGCCATTAGTGAATAATTTGCTGACAGTCACTAGTTAAGACACTCATTGGAAGAATGACTAATTGGGAACAGCTCAGAACTACAACACCACATCAATCAGAAGACCGGAGAAAATTGGAAGGGATAAAAGCTTGAAATTCTGCCAAGAAGTGCTGTGAAACAATGCTTCCAATTCTAGGTAACCCAAAGCCTTGGTTAAGGAACATTATTTTGATGCACTTTCTGGAGCAATGATTAAACATTTTCTTTTGTGTATACACAAGAAAAAAATAGCTGATTACAATGTTTTAATCAGTTAAACAGGTTTTAATATCTGTGATAGTTTTAAGACAATAGAGTTGGTAATCGGGGAGATAAATGCTTGGCAGAGATAAAGAGTAATATCTTTAATCTCCTTTTCAGGCTTTATACCTGTAATGTAAAGGATTTAATATTCAAACCGCATTTTAACGTTTTAATTTTTATTCATTTCAGTGCTTTATTAGTGAAAATGAAACCGTGGAAATATAATTTTATGGAACTTTACTGCCTCATTAATTTAATCAGAGACTTCTTTTCAAAAACAATCCAGTCCACAGTCCACACAGTTTTCCCCAATGAAATGATCTGTCTACTCTAGTATCAGTCAGATTAGTATCACTTAAAGCTGTGCCGATTAAAATAGATAGAGTGTAGGATTTCCAGATAATCTACTGTGGATTATTCCTCAATAGACCTGCAATAACAGCGTCACAATCATTGATCTACTTGCGTGAATGGCAAATGGAATAACAACACACTAAATGTTGATGTCTGTATCAAGCAGAGTCGCTGATACAAAAAAACTAACCAATGATGGAATGAAACTCCCTGCCACATGACAAGTCTTTAAATGGATTGATTCCGGAGTGATCTCAAGGCTAATATCTCTGCCTGAATTCTGGAGGTGAAACGTTAGCTGTAAAAAAATGGGGAGTATTTTATGGAGTCCATAAGAACTGGAAATGTAGAGATCCAGGTGATTGAATTAGAAAGGATGTGAAACGTTGATTTCCCGACAATGTGTTGAGATGCCATGATTACGTCTGCGGCATGTCTGTGGCGTGCTGAGCCTCATGCCATCCTGTGGTGGGTTCTTAAAGATTACATTTGCACGCCATGAATACACATTGGTGTAAAACGTTTTGCAATTGCGTCCTACATTCAAGATAAAGTAAATGGCGCAAGAAAATCTTTCCGCACGCAATTCACGTTTGTTTAAAGACTTTGGGGGCGATTCTCCGATATCGAGGCCAAGTGTGAACGCTGTTGTGAACGTCGTCGCGTTCCACAACGGCGCAAACAGGGCCCGGACACAAAGGGGGCCAGCACGGCGCTGGAGCGGTTCACGCCGCTCCAGCGTCCTTACGCAGCGCCAAATGGGCGCAGCGCCAACCCGCACATGCGCAGTTGGGGCAGCCCAATCCTGCGCATGCGTAATTGGGCCGCGCCATCCTGCGCATGCGCGGGGAATGTCTTACGCACGCCGGCCCCTCACCAACATGGAGCCGGTGTTCTGGGGCCGTGCGGGGAAGGAGGTAGGCCCGGGGGGGGGGGGGGAGGAGAGGCCGGCCCGCCGATCGGTGGGCCCCGATCGCCGGCCAGACCCCATCGGAGGCCACCCCAGTGATGGAGCCCCCCCAGCGTTCCCGCAGAGTTCCCGCCAGCAGCGACCAGGGGTGGACGGCGCCGGCGGGAACCTTTCGTGTCGTAGCGGCTGCTCGGCCCATCCGGCCGGAGAATCGCCGCTCGCAGGTTCTCCAAGCGGCCCGGTGCGAATCGCGCGCCGCTGGTTTCCTGGGGGTGGGAGAATCGCGTGCAGGGGTCGGGGTGGCGTGCCGCGATTCACGCGGCCCCCCGCCGATTCTCCCACCCGGCGTGGGGGGGGGGAGAATAGCGCCCATTGTGTGCCAGTCAGCTTTGTGCAGCTGTGTCTAAGGTCAGCGATTGTCTTCCTTGTCCTCTGTTGCACAAGGGAGGTTTGCAGGAGAGTGGCAGTTTGCATGGCCCAGGACGAGAAAGGGTGAGTTCGGGTGGAGAGTGGTGGCATGAAGGTTGAGGTTTGGCTGCGTGGAGGAATGGAAGAGGGATCCTTCCAAGGGAAGGACAGAGGATGGGGTTAGGGGTCTGAAGGAGTGACATGGGAAAGACCTGGAGTCCTGGGCGGTGGTGAGGGTTGTCGGGACAATCAGTCACGGTAAGAAAATGAGATGCCTAGAGGGTAGGATCAGTATCATCCAACTGGGCCCACCTCAGCGTGCTGGCTGGCAAAGTCCTTCCAAAGCTTCGCATTCGTGAAGCATTTGTGGCCTTTTATCGGGCGCTGTTTAGATCTGAGCCCTGCAGGAGGTGTGGCAATGGGGCAGTTTTTAGACAGGTTGGTGTTCCTGGGGGTGGTTAGAGGGAAGGGACAGGGATTGGAAGCGTCATTGGGATTGCAGGAGATAATGGAGTGTATGGGGTTGATGCAATTGGGAAAGGCACCAAGTGCAGATGGCTTTCCGGTGGAATGTTAATAACAGTTCTTGGCAGAGATGGCGCCCCATCTCCTGGGGATGAATAATGACTCACTGGCATGGGGGGAGTTACCGGCCATGCTTGCGCAGGCATCGATCTCTTCGATCCCAAAGAAGGATAGGGTTCCAACAGAGTGTGGATCTTATAGGCCCATCTCTCTGTTAAATACAAAGCTTTGTGTTCACCTACAACTTTTCAGTTATCCCTGCTGAGGGTGATCTCAGACAAGGCTCTTTAACATGAATAGAAACGAGAGCCAGCTCAACTTGCAAATTCAGCCGTGTCCCACAGAGTGGCACGTACAACACTGGACATTAAGATGAACATTTAATAAAGAATGAACAAAAATGCACCATGCTTCTCCCACAATAAAATCCATGTCCCTAACTCCCCTGAAACCATCAATTCATGCCAACCATGAGGCGTGCTCGTACAATGAGACCTCTGACTAAGCTAATCTAGTCAGATAACGATAATGCATATGGGAAAAAAGTGAAACCAGTGAAATGTGACGTATTTACAAGTGAAATTTAAATTTGAAAAAAAAAAACACTCGCTCAATAATTCTGATGTTAATGTCAATGGAATTGGGCAGGAATGTTTTGGCTGTGATGCAAAGCCTCCCTGTGTGACCAAGAGGCTCTCATACAGCCCACCCGTAGCTGCAGAATTGTCAGCTGATGGCGGGTTTGACCACTGAAAAGCTTCTTCCAACTTGGAATTTCACGTGTCCCCCATGCATGGCGCCAGCAGCAATTGCTTGGGAAACAGGAAAAGGAAGAATGCAAAAGTGGTGGACACTCCTGGTTCTGCTGTTAGGAAGGCATGCTACTAATTCCACCCTCTGCATTTTTTATTTTGGTTGTCTTCTAATTCCACCTGAATGTTCACAGAATTGATAAATTAGATTTGATATTTAAATCAGTATTGAATCACATTGCTGTGGAGCTGCTCAAGTACAACTGCAACATTGTTCGGTACGTACTGAATCGGTTCTTTAGGTTCATGATAGACATTGTCAAAACAGAATGCTGAAATAGATTTTAAATATTCAGTCAACCAGATGTCTTTTTATCAGCATGGGCCTGATTTTAAAGTTGAATGGTTTATGGTTTAAGCGAGACCAGAGGTGAGAAGAAACTTTTCTTACCGAGTAGGGGATTCCCAGAAAAACAGTTAGGATTTGAAAACAGTTTAAAACAATCGAGATTTAAAAAGAGCGGGAGCTGTGAGTTAGAGCAGAGATTTAAAAAGAGTGGAAGCTAAGAGTCAGAGCGGAGATTTAAAAAGTGCGAAAGCCAGAGTGGACAATAATCATGGGTGACTTTAATATGCATATAGACTGGGTTAATCAAATTGGCACAGGTATCCTCGAGGGAGAGTTCATTGAATGTGTTAGAGATTGTTTCTTGGAACAATATGTTGTGGAACCAACCAGGGAGCAGGTTATGCAGGATTTTGTATTATGCAATGAGAAGGGACCAAATAATTACCTCATAGTTAAGGATCCGCTCGGGAAGAGTGATTATCGCACGATAGAATTTCAAATTCAGATTGAGGGCAAGAAACTAGAGTTCCACACTCGCATTCTGGAGTTAAACAAACGTAATTACATTGGCATGAGGACTGATTTGGCCATAATGGACTGGGAAGGAAGATTAAAAGATAGAACAATTGATGAACAGGAAATATTACATTTTTCCCAACTAAAATATATTCCAGAGAGCACAAAAAATTGTAAGAGGGGAAAAAAACATCCATGGCTGAAGACAAAAATGAAGGCATACCATATTGCAAAGGCAAGTGATGGGGTCGAAGATTGGGAAATTTTTAAAGATCAATAAAGGATTACTAAAAAATTTATAAAAAGAACAAAGGTAAATTGTGAAAGAAAACTAGCGCAAGATATACAAAAAGATAGTTAAAGCTTCTGTAAGTATATAAAAGGGAAGAGAGTATCTAAAGTGAATGTTGGTCCCTTGGTGGATGAGACGGGGTAATTAATAGCGGGCAACACAGAAATGGTGGAGACACTAAATCAATATTTTACCTCAGTTTTCACCATGGAAGACATTGGTACCATTCCAATAGTAACAGATAATGTAGAGGTAATAATAATAATCGCTTATTGTCACAAGTAGGCTTCAATGAAGTTACTGTGAAAAGCCCCTAGTCGCAACATTACTAGTTCTGCATTACAACCCACAGAAAGGGAGGAACATAGAAAAATCATCATGGATAGGGAAAAAAGTACTAAACAAATTGTTGGGATTGAAGGCAGACTAGTCCCCAGGGCCTGATGGCCTACGTCATAGGGGTTAGAGGAAGTGGCAGTGGAAATGGTGGATCCATTGGCTATAATATTCTAATTTTCCCTGGATGCGGGAAGGTTCCAGTGGATTGAAAACATTATAATGTCTTTTTATTCAAAAAGGGAGGGAAGTAGAAAGTAGAAAACTATAGACCAGTTAGTTTAACATCTCTTGTTGGGAAATTGTTAAAATCCATCAGACCATAAGACATAGGAGCAGAATTAGGCCACTTGGCCCATCGAGTCTGCTCTACCATTCAATCATGGCTGATATTTTCTCATCCCCATTCTTCTGCCTTCTCCCCATAACCCCTGATCCCCTTATTAATCAAGAACCTATCTATCTCTGTCTTAAAGACACTCAGTGAATTGGCCTCCACAGCCTTCTGCAGCAAAGAGTTCCACAGATTCACCACCCACTGGCAGAAGAAATTCCTCCTCATCTCTGTTTTAAAGGATCGTCCCTTTAGTCTGAGATGGTGTCCTCTTGTTCTAGTTTTTCCTACAAGTGGAAACATCCTCTCCACGTCCACTCTATCCAGGCCTCGCAGTATCTTGTACGTTTCAATAAGATCCCCTCCAATCCATTGTTAAGGAAGTAATAAAGAGGACATTTAGAAAATCAAAACGCAATCCATCAGAGTCGGTATGATTTTATGAAGGATAAATCATGTTTGACTAATTTGCTAGAGTTCTTCGAAGATGTAACAAGCCAAGTTCATAATAGACATCCTGTGGATGTATATCTGGACTTCCGGAAGGTGTTTGATAAGGTGCTGCACAAAAGGTTAATACACAAGTTAAGATCACATGAGATTAGGGGTAATTTATTAGCTTCAATAGAAGACTGGCTAACCGACAGAAGGCAGAGATAAATGGGTCTTTTTCTAGTTTGTAGGATGTAACAAGTGGGGTGCCACAAGGTTCAGTCCTCAGGCTCCAACTGTTTACAATATATATTAATGACTTGGATATAGGGATAGAAGGTACTATAGCCAAATTTGCAGATGACACTAAAATAGATGGGATAGTAAGTTCCAATGAGAAAATAAGACATTTATAAAGGGATATAGATAGGTTAGGTGAGTGGGCCAAAATTTGGCTGATGGAGTTTAAGGTGGATAAATGTGAAGTTATCCATTTTTTCGGAAAAATTTAAAGGCAACTTATTATCTAAATGGCGAGAAACCTCAATATTGCTTCGGTATAGAGGGATCTGGGTGTCTTCGTGCATGAATCTCAGAAAACTAGTCTGCAGGTAAGGCAGGTAATAAGGAAGGCAAATGGAATGTTGGCCTTTATAGCTAAAGGGATAGAAAGTGTTGCTGCAACTGTATAAGGTATTGGTGAGACCGCATCTGGAGCACTGTGTACAGTTTTGGTCCCCTTATTTGAGGAAGAATGTAGTTGCATTAGAGACAGTTCAGAGGAGGTTCACTAGATTGATTCCAGAGATTAGGGGTTTATCTTCTGAAGCGAGGTTGAGCAGTTTAGGCCGATACTCTCTTGAGTTTAAAAGAATGAGAGGAGATCTAACTGAGGTATATACGATGATAACAGGTATTGACAAAGTAGACGTAGAGTGAATGCTTCCTCTTGTGGGGCAATCTAGAATGAGAGGTCATAATTTAAGGTTAAGGGATAGCAGATTTAAAACAAAGATGAGGAGAAATTACTTCTCTCAAAGGAATCTTGTGAATCTGTGGAATTCACTAGCCCAGAGTGCACTTGATGCCGGGAGTTTGAGTAAATTTAAGGAGGAGATACACAGATTTTTAATCAGTAAGGAGTTGAAAGGTTATGGAGAAAGGGGAGGAAAGATGGAGTTGAGGCCGAGAGGTGATCAGCCATGATTGAATTGAATGGCACAGCGGGCTCGAGGAGCTGAATTGCCTACTCCTGCTCCTAGTTCTTATGTTCTAAATAGGACAATCCGCTTGTTTAACAAGGAGCTGGACAAGTTTTTAGTTGGGAGTGGAAATTAGGGCAGAGGTAGTTAATAAAATGCTTCCGACATATTGGTTCTCTGCCGCCAGATTAAATTATGGGGAACATTTTCCGTGCAGGCCACTAGGCTGGGGCTGAATGGCGCCGTATTCTGAAATTTGTTTGATACTTTGAGAATGGAGATTTTTACTACAAAGCATTTTCTTTGAATATTAAATGGATGGATTAGAGCAGTTTGGACATGGTATGTGCAACAGTGGGCTTGGTGGCTGATTCATTTTCATTCCAAGTTTTATGTTTCCCTGTGCAGGACATTGAATGTTTTTTATGTAAGATCCATACCAACCTAATAGTTTAATGTGTCTGAGTAAGCTATTTACCTTTATCATGAAAATTATAATGTTTTCTTTGCCCACACACCCCCCTCGCCAGCAAACAGAATATGTACCCTCGTTATACTTACAATCATAGAATTTACAGTGCAGAAGGAGGCCATTCGGCCCATCGAGTCTGCACCGGCTCTTGGAAAGAGCACCCTACCCAAGGTCAACACCTCCACCCTATCCCCATAACCCAGTAACCCCACCCAACACTAAGGGCAATTTTGGACACTAAGGGCAATTTATCATGGCCAATCCACCTAACCTGCACATCTTTGGACTGTGGGAGGAAACCGGAGCACCCGGAGGGAACCCACGCACACGCGGGGAGGATGTGCAGACTCTGCACAGACAGTGACCCAAGCCGGAATCAAACCTGGGACCCTGGAGCTGTGAAGCAATTGTGCTATCCACAATGCTACCGTGCTGCCCACTTTAATGAAAACGTATGTTAACTTAATCGTAGGCTGCCTATGAATGAAAATTGTGTGAATTGGTTTTACATCCTACCAACTCTAAGAAACTCTTTGTGCAAACTCAGAGTTAGATCCCTACCTGAAAAAAGGCAGAGTGAAATTTCCTCATCCAAATGTTTTGCCCCTTTCCTTCCAGTTTTCTGGTCTGATCCAGATCTTGGATTTACACAGTAACTGCAAAGTGATATCTCTACACACCAATATTACAGTTGTAGTCTAAAGGCACATTGCTGAGAGCACTGCTGCTTGCAAAAATGCAACATTTTGCAGATGAGTGAGGCTAGTGATAAATAACCATTGATTATTAACACCCAGTACACAGAATTATGTCTTGTGGAAGCACTATTTCTCAACAATTTTCTTTTCTCGGTATGAGGTTGAAATGTATTATTCACCAGTGAAAAATATTCAAATATTCTAACATGCTCATGTAACCTTAAACATCAGAAATCAATGTCGGGGAAAAAGCTGTTTAAAAAATAAAAGAACGAATCAGCATGTTGCAGAGTAATTATATGTTTACTTTTCCAATTTATCCAAATGCACATAATCAACAATTTCATTTTAGATCATTTCACTCAGAAATCATTTGCGAGAATTTTTTCCTTATTTTGTTTCATAGTAATTTGTGCATCCTACCACAATATCACTGTTTAACCAACAGAACTTGAGAGAATGAGACAAACATAATTCAAGAAAAATTATTTTTTTAAACTTTATTTTTGGAAAATGTTAGGAAAATTTTAATCATTTTTTAAAAATTTAGAATACCCAATTTATTTTTCCAATTACGGGCAATTTAACGTGACCACTTTGCCTCGCCTGCCCATCTTTGGGTTGTGGGGGTGAGACCCCCATGGGGAGAATGCGCAAACTCCACACGGACAGTGAACTGGGGCTGGGATCGAACCCAGGTCCTCAGCATCGTGAGGCAGCAGTGCTGCCGTGCTGCCCAGGAAAATTTTAATAGTATAAAGCAAGTTACAAGAGTAGGAGGGAGTTTCTCTAATGGGGTTCAAGGGCAAATGTGTATCATGGTGTCTCAAGGATGGGAATGACAGTACAGGTCTTTCACATTGTTGAGGGTATCTGCTATTGTTTTGGTAAGTTGTTGCCTTTATATTGTAAAACACTTAAATTGTCTGAAGTATAAATAATGTGTATAGGGCTCTGGGTGGTATTTTGTTCATGTTTTAATTATAGCAAGGTGACAACAATGTTCAAACAATTAACCTACTGGGGATGGCATTCAACCTGAGACTTGAATAGTTTAGTTTAAAGCCGTTCAACTCGCCTTTCCCAATTGATTGGTCTGTTTTAAAAAAAAATTTAGAGTACCCAATTCATTTTTTCCAATTAAGCGGCAATTTAGCGTGACTAATCCACCTAACCTGCACATCTTTGGGTTGTGGGGGCGAAACCCACGCAAACACGGGGAGAATGTGCAAACACCACACGCACAGTGACCCAGGCGGGGTCGAACCTGTGACCACGGCGCCGAGAGGCAGCAGTGCTAACCACTGCGACACCGTGCTGCCCCAATTGATTGGTATGTAAAGGCACTGTCCAGTATTGTATTGAGAATGCAGACAAGGAAGATCCCAGGTCTGAGCTGTGCTGGCTGATACTATAATACTGGTTTATGAATAAAGGCAGTTCTTAAGTAATTTCTTAAAATGCTCATTCTTTGACATGAACCAAAATTAATTACTTAATTACAGAATACATCACACCACCTCCTGTTCTCTCCTAATGTCCTGGCAGTGGCAAGAGTGAGAATCCTGGCAAGTTTCTTTTCTTCCTAGCTTATAGCTGCAGAGGGTAATTCTAGTGCCCTCAAAGTTGCCTTGGTTACAAACTTAATGCAGCCCACAAGCCTGCGACCATCTTGGTTTATCATCTCAGTTTCACACTGGACACTGCACCAACCAGCACCTTATATACCTTGTGCCATGTGCTAGCAAAAGTAGAAATAGGAAGATGGGGATAATCAGTGCGTGGATTGAGGCATGCTGCAGAAGAGAAGGCACTGGGACCAGTTCTGGGACAGGAGGCAGCAATTGAAAAGGAAGAGGTGGGCACTTAATATTCAGGGGTACAAAAAGTTCAGAAATGATAGGGAAGGCAAAAAGAGAAGTGGGGTGGTAGTTCTGATTATAGAAGACATAATATTGAAAAGAGAGGATGTCCTTGTGGATACATGGGTAGAATCCTTTTGGTTAGGGTTGAGAAGCAACAAGGGTGTGATCACACTACTGGGGATATTCTATAGGCCTCCAAATAGTGAGAAAGCGAACCAAATCTACTGGGAAATCACAGAGATGTGCAAGAACTATAGAGCGGTGATATTGGACAATTAACCAAATTGTATTGAGGTAATGCAAGTGTAAAGGGTAACGAGAGGAAGGAATTTCTGAAATGTGAACAGTTTATTCTCGATCCAACTCGGGGAACGTATGCTGGAGTTGGTGTTGCGATTGCTCAGGAATTCACTGGAAGAAAACTGTTTGCATATTGGCCAGTCCCAAGCCTTTGTGTCAAACCAGTGGTAGCTCTTCATTTGTTTATGCGTCTGTAAAGGCATTGCTGGGATAAAGGAATAGGCTGAATTTGAATCATCTTCTTGCGTTTGTATTGAGATCTTTCCAGCCTTTTTTGTTTGGTGTAAGATTTTTCCTGTTTAATAAATATTTTATTCTTTGTGTTTGAAGCTCATCAGCAGAGTTCTGTTAATTTGTTCAGTCATTTTCCTCCACAGTGTTCTAAAACAAAGTTAGGATCTATCAAGCTAGGTTTCACTTTGGAATCTGATTTGTTCAGTATTGACATCAGCTGGGATCATAATCATAGAATCTACAGTGCAGAAGGAGGCCATTCAGCCCATCCCGTCTGCACGACCCTTGGAAAGAGCACCCTAGTTAAGGCCACGCCTCCACCCTATCTCCATAAGCTAGTAACCCCACCTAACCTTTTGGACACTAAGGGGCAATTTAGTATGGCCAATAACCTGCACATCTTTGGACTGTGGCAGGAAACCGGAGCACCCGGAGGAAACCCACGCAGACACAGGGAGAAAGTGCAAACTCCACACACACAGTCACCCAAGGCCGGAATTGAACCCGGGTACTTGGAGCTGTGAGGCAGCAGTGCTAACCACCGTACCGCCCATGTATGAAGCTTGTCACTTGGATTCTTCAAGTCAGAACAAGACCAAATATAATCAGTTGAGAGGTAAAGTGAAGTGGGAAATAAGACTGCAAGGAGAGAATATGAGAACAGTATGCAGTTAATATAAAAAGGGACCTAAAAATCTTCTCCCAGCATATATGTATATATACATATATTAATTGTATGTAGTCGGGCGGCACAGTTGTTAGCACTGCTGCCTCACAGCTCTGAGGACCCGGATTCAATATCGACCCCGGGTCACTGTGTGGAGTTTGCACATTCTCCCCGTGTCTACGTGGGTCTTACCCCACAACCCAAAAAATGTGCAGGTAGGTGAATTGGCCACGCTAAATTGTCGCTTAATTGAAAAAAAAGAATTGGGTACTCCAAATTTTTTTTTTTTTAAGTGTGTGTAGTAAGAGGTATTGTGGGACCCATTAGGAACAAAGAAGTTGATATGTGCTTAGTGGCGTAGGGCATAGCTATAATTTTTGATGAGTATTTTATATTTTCTAAGGAAGAGAACGTTGATAAAAACGTAGAAGCAGAGATCGAAGTATTGGATGTTGTGAAAATTGATAGGCTGGGTGTCATGGAAAGGCTGGCTGTACTTAGTGGATAAGTCGCCTGGTCCGGATGGCATACATCACAGGTTGCTTAAGGAAGTGGGAGTGGAAATTATGGATGGGCTTGCCATAATCTTCCAATCTTCCCTACATTCAAGAGACATGCCAGAGGATTGGAGAATGGCAATTGTATCATCCTTATGCAAGTACGCGTGTCAGGGAATGTCTAGTAACAACAGTTTAATATCAGTGGTGGGTAAGAACTAAGAATCAGCGGAAAGAAAACCAACGGGCATTTGGAGGGGCTTGATCTAATTAAGGAGAGCCAGCATGGATTTGTAAAATGCAATTCGTGCTTCATTAATTTCATTAATTTTTTGATGAAATAACAAAGAAAGTTGATGAAGGCAATGCAATGTTGTTGTCTATGTGACATTTTTTTTTTTTACAAATATTTTATTGAAAATTTTTGGTCAACCAACACAGTACATTGTGCATCCTTTACACAATATTATAACAACACAAATAACAATGACCTATTTTATAAACAAATAAAAAAAATTTTTAAAAATGAATAAATAATAAATAACAAATATGAAAACTAACCCTAATTGGCAACTGCCTTATCACAAGTAACACTCTCCAAAAATATAATTTAACAGTCCAATATATAATTATCTGTAGCAACGACCTATACATATTATACAGTATATATTAACAACCCTGAGAGTCCTTCTGGTTCCTCCTCCCCCCCCTCCCCCTCCCTCCCCTCTCCCCCACCCCCCCCCCCCCCCCCCACCCCCGATCCTGGGCTGCTGCTGCTGCCTTCTTTTTTCCATTCCATCTATCTTTCTGCGAGGTATTCGACGAACGGTTGCCACCGCCTGGTGAACCCTTGAGCCGACCCCCTTAGAACAAACTTAATCCGCTCTAGCTTTATAAACCCTGCCATGTCATTTATCCAGGTCTCCACCCCCGGGGGCTTGGCTTCTTTCCACATTAACAATATCCTGCGCCGGGCTACTAGGGACGCAAAGGCCAAAACATCGGCCTCTCTCGCCTCCTGCACTCCCGGCTCTTGTGCAACCCCAAATATAGCCAACCCCCAGCTTGGTTCGACCCGGACCCCCACTACTTTTGAAAGCACCTTTGTCACCCCCATCCAAAACCCCTGTAGTGCAGGGCATGACCAAAACATATGGGTATGATTCGCTGGGCTTCTCGAGCACCTCGCACACCTATCCTCCACCCCAAAAAATTTACTGAGCCGTGCTCCAGTCATATGCGCCCTGTGTAATACCTTAAACTGAATCAGGCTTAGCCTGGCACACGAGGACGACGAGTTTACCCTGCTTAGGGCATCTGCCCACAGCCCCTCCTCGATCTCCTCCCCCAGCTCTTCTTCCCATTTCCCTTTTAGTTCATCTACCATAGTCTCCCCCTCATCCCTCATTTCCCTATATATATCTGACACCTTACCATCCCCCACCCATGTCTTTGAGATCACTCTGTCCTGCACCTCTTGTGTCGGGAGCTGCGGGAATTCCCTCACCTGTTGCCTCGCAAAAGCCCTCAGTTGCATATACCTGAATGCATTCCCTTGGGGCAACCCATATTTCTCGGTCAGCGCTCCCAGACTCGCGAACTTCCCATCCACATACAGATCTTTCAGTTGCGTTATTCCTGCTCTTTGCCACATTCCATATCCCCCATCCATTCCCCCCGGGGCAAACCTATGGTTGTTTCTTATCGGGGACCGCCCCAAGGCTCCAGTCTTTCCCCTATGCCGTCTCCACTGTCCCCAAATCTTTACCGGGCTTGTGGTGTAGTTCCTCGGTGAGAACGGCAATGGGGCTGTCACCATAGCCTGTAGGCTAGTCCCCCTACAGGACGCCCTCTCTAATCTCTTCCACGACGCTCCCTCCTCCTCTCCCATCCACTTACTCACCATTGAAATATTAGCGGCCCAATAATACTCACTTAGGCTCGGTAGTGCCAGCCCCCCCCTATCCCTGCTACGCTGTAAGAATCCCTTCCTCACTCTCGGGGTCTTCCCGGCCCACACAAAACCCATGATGCTCTTTTCAATCCTTTTTTAAAAAAAGCCTTCGTGATCACCACCGGGAGGCACTGAAACACAAAGAGGAATCTCGGGAGGACCACCATCTTAACCGCCTGCACCCTCCCTGCCAGTGACAGGGATACCATATCCCATCTCTTGAAATCCTCCTCCATTTGTTCCACCAATCGCGTTAAATTTAACCTATGCAATGTGCCCCAATTCTTGGCTATCTGGATCCCCAGGTAACGAAAGTCCCTTGTTACCTTCCTCAACGGTAGGTCCTCTATTTCTCTACTCTGCTCCCCTGGATGCACCACAAACAACTCACTTTTTCCCATGTTCAATTTATACCCTGAAAAATCCCCAAACCCCCCAAGTATCCGCATTATTTCTGGCATCCCCTCCGCCAGGTCTGCCACGTGTAGTAGCAAATCGTCCGCATACAAAGATACCCGGTGTTCTTCTCCTCCTCTAAGTACTCCCCTCCACTTCTTGGAACCCCTCAACGCTATCGCCAGGGGCTCAATCGCCAGTGCAAACAATAATGGGGACAGAGGGCATCCCTGCCTTGTCCCTCTATGGAGCCGAAAATATGCAGATCCCCGTCCATTCGTGACCACGCTCGCCATCGGGGCCCTATACAACAGCTGCACCCATCTAACATACCCCTCTCCAAAACCAAATCTCCTCAACACCTCCCACAAATAATCCCACTCCACTCTATCAAATGCTTTCTCGGCATCCATCGCCACTACTATCTCCGTTTCCCCCTCTGGTGGGGCCATCATCATTACCCCTAACAGCCTCCGTATATTCGTGTTCAGCTGTCTCCCCTTCACAAACCCAGTTTGGTCCTCGTGGACCACCCCCGGGACACACTCCTCTATTCTCATTGCCATTACCTTGGCCAGGATCTTGGCATCTACATTTAGGAGGGAAATAGGTCTATAGGACCCGCATTGTAGCGGGTCCTTTTCCTTCTTTAAGAGAAGCGATATCGTTGCTTCAGACATAGTCGGGGGCAGTTGTCCCCTTTCCTTTGCCTCATTAAACGTCCTCGTCAATACCGGGGCGAGCAAGTCCGCATATTTTCTATAAAATTCGACTGGGAATCCATCCGGTCCCGGGGCCTTTCCCGCCTGCATGCTCCTAATTCCTTTCACCACTTCTTCTACCTCGATCTGTGCTCCCAGTCCCACCCTTTCCTGCTCTTCCACCTTGGGAAATTCCAGCCGATCCAAAAAGCCCATCATTCTCTCCCTCCCATCCGGGGGTTGCGCTTCATATAATTTTTTATAAAATGTCTTGAACACTCCATTCACTCTCTCCGCTCCCCGCTCCATCTCTCCTTCCTCATCCCTCACTCCCCCTATTTCCCTCGCTGCTCCCCTTTTCCTCAATTGGTGTGCCAGCAACCTGCTCGCCTTCTCCCCATATTCGTACTGTACACCCTGTGCCTTCCTCCATTGTGCCTCTGCAGTGCCCGTAGTCAGCAAGTCAAATTCCACATGTAGCCTTTGCCTTTCCCTGTACAGTCCCTCCTCCGGTGCTTCCGCATATTGTCTGTCCACCCTCAAAAGTTCTTGCAGCAACCGCTCCCGTTCCTTACTCTCCTGCTTCCCTTTATGTGCCCTTATTGATATCAGCTCCCCTCTAACCACCGCCTTCAACGCCTCCCAGACCACTCCCACCTGGACCTTGGCTACAGACCAAGAGCTGGAAGTGGAATTAGACAGAATTGTCCTTTCTTAGAACATAAGAACTAGGAGCAGGAATAGGTAATTTAGTCTCTCGAGCCTGCTCCACCGTTCAATACGATCATGGCTGATCTAATGCTGGCCTCAACTCCACCGTTCTGCCCGTTCTCCGTAACCCTTCAACCCATTACTAATTAAAAATCTGTCTAACTCCTCCTTAAATTTACTCATTGTCCCACCATCCACCGCACTCTGGCGTAGCGAATTCCACAGATTTACGACCCTTTGGGAGAAGTAGTTTTTCCTCATCTCGGTTTTAAATTTGCTACCGCTTATCCTTTTTAAAAAAAAATTTAGAGTACCCAATTATATTTTTTTCCAATTAAGGGCCAATTTAGCGTGGCCAATCCACCTAACCTGCACATCTTTTGGGTTGTGGGGGCGAAATCCACGCAGAATTTGGGAGAATGTGCAAACTCGACACTGACAGTGACCCAGGGCCGGGTTTCGAACCCGGGTCCTCATCGCCGTAGTCCCAGTGCTAACCACTGCGCCACCGTGCTGCCCCTGCTACCCCTTATCCTGGGATTATGACCTCTCGTTCTAGATTACCCCACAAGAGGAAGCATTTTCTGATTCCTCACAATTGCTTTCTTTTGATTTTGCCTCCACAGCAAATGTAAACATCTTGTCCCATTCCACCCCAACATATTTGAAAGCAAAACAATGAAGGGCAAAACAAATTTAGGGCAGCACGGTAGCATTGTGGATAGCACAATTGCTTCACAGCTCCAGGGTCCCAGGTTCGATTCCGGCTTGGGTCACTGTGTGGAGTCTGCACATCCTCCCCGTGTGTGCGTGGGTTTCCTCCGGGTGCTCCGGTTTCCTCCCACAGTCCAAAGATGTGCAGGTTAGGTGGATTGGCCATGATAAATTGCCCTTAGTGTCCAAAATTGCCCTTAGTGTTGGGTGGGGTTACTGGGTTATGGGGATAGGGTGGAGGTGTGGACCTTGGGTAGGGTGCTCTTTCCAAGAGCCGGTGCAGACTCGATGGGCCGAATAGCCTCCTTCGGCACTAAAATAAAAAATTCTATGCTATGCAAGTGTGGCTTTGATCCACCTTGAGAACCAACAAGTCTCTCTCTGATGGGGTAGATCACAGAATAAAACTAACAGTGAAAGTATTGTGATGCCTGTCCTTATACCTGAAGGTGACATGAGTGCATGCAACCAACTCTGATGTGAGCAAGCAATTTTTTTAAAAGGGTCTTAAGCGTTCTAATAATGGAAACATTGCAGTTTTGGAACAGGTCACCTTAGGCCTAAGAAGCAGCTTTATTCTTTGATTTAAATAGATTGCATAAGAAGGAACAAAGGGTTTGAGAGGGAATGATGCATACAAGTCACAGAAACCTAATTTGTGGGTACTAAAAACAGCTAGCCCAAACCTGAACTAATCATAAATATGAAGCCTAGGAAGGCTATTAGAATTATCCAGCAATGTGGTCAGGTTGTGTTTGGAATAATGTGCACAATTTTAGGAACTCTACCTTGTGAAAGATAAACAGGCCTTCAGGGAGTCCCAATAATGATGCACCAGGATGATAACCTGAGATGAAAGCACTTAGCTATTATGAGAAATAGGTAAACTTGGGTTATATTCTTCAGATATGAGGCGTTAAGAGCTAATCCGATTGTGGTAAAGGGATTTAATAACATAAACATTCTTTCCTCTAGTAGGGGGATCTAGAACAAGGGGACATAATCTTTAAATTAGAACTAAGTCAGTTAGAGGTGAAACCACAAAGATTTCCTTTATACAAAGGCTGTGAGAATATAGAATATATTATCCCAGGAGACGCTAAATGCAGAATCAAATGCCATGTTTAAAAGGGAAGTGGCTGCATATTTAGAAAGTAAGGTATATGAAAAAAGGCAGGTAAATACAATTAAAGAGATAAAGAACTACCATTTATTTTTCTGATAACATGGTTTCACACACTAGTTAGGCCAAATTACTTGCTCTCGCATTATAAACCGCTGCATTTAATTGTTTTTGCCTTTAATATTTATGTGATAAACTGTGAATAACACATGGATTTCATCATCTCTACCTATACAGACTACCTCCCTTAAAAGCCCCTCCTCCCAGCTCCACACCTCCTCCAGATGTCTACGCTCACTCCCTTACAAAACATCTCTACAGTTCTTTCCCATCATCAGTGCCTGCTCCTTGCACATCATTATCATGAGACCTACCTCCCTCTTGATCCCCTCACCGTTCAATTCCTGACCATCCAAATCCCCAGCCTGACTTCCATACTTGTAACATTGTGAAAGCCGCTCTTTTTTCTGTCATTCCCCCTATCCTTTTCAAAGCTACTACTAGCAGTCCCATCCTCAAAAACTCCACATCAACCAATCTCTTCTTTCCTGTCAAATGCCACCTTCTCCCAGCTCCATGCCCATCTTTTGCGAAGCTCAGCATTTATACTTCTGCTTGACTTCTAATCTTCTCACAGCACCAAGTATCCTTGCCAGTCACAAATGGCATCTCTTGACAATGATCTTACTCTTCTAAACTCTAGTGGGTACAAACCTAACCTCTTCAGCCTTTCCTCAAAAGACAACATGCCTCTTCCTGATATTCGTCCAGTAAACC
The DNA here is from genome assembly GCF_047496885.1 of Scyliorhinus torazame. Lineage (NCBI taxonomy): Eukaryota > Metazoa > Chordata > Chondrichthyes > Carcharhiniformes > Scyliorhinidae > Scyliorhinus > Scyliorhinus torazame. Next base: position 360,232,237 of record NC_092707.1, on the reverse strand, counting down.
TTCTCTGAACTGCTTCTAATGCACTTACATCTTTCCTTAAATAAGGAGACCAATGCTGAACACAGCACTCCATCTCTGGCCTCACCCATGCCCTATACAACGGAAGCATAACCTCCCTACTTTTGTAATTTATTCCCCTCGCAATAAACCATAACATTCTCTGAGCTCTCTTAATTACTTGCTCCACCTGTGTACTAGCCTTTTGTGATTTATGCACCAGGACACCCAGATCTCTCAGACCTCTGCAATCGCTCGCCATTTAGATATTAAGCTTCTTTTTTATTCTTCCTGCCAAAATGGAGATTTTGCATTTGCCTGCATTATGCATACTCCATTTGCCAGATCTTTGCCCTCTCAATTAACCTAGCGATGCCCATTCGTAACCTGGTGTCCCTTTCCCTCTCTCATTCCACCGGGGCAATTGTTCCATTCAAGGAGCCAGTTATTGGTGATTTATGTTGTACTGTTAACATACGCCCGAATAAGTTGATTTATAACTTGGCATTCCTCCCTCACTGTTAAAAGCACCCTTATGATCAGTATTCAGTAATTTTGGTATTCCTTGACTATTGACTGACTCCATTAAATAAACAACAGGAACGTGCATTTGTCTGATACCTTTCAGGCAGCACGGTAGCACAGTGGTTAACATTGTGGCTTCACAGCACCAGGGTCCCAGGTTCGATTCCCTGTTGGGTCACTGTCTGTGTGGAGTCTGCACGTTCACCCCGTGTCTGCATGGGTTTCCTCCGGGTGCTCCGGTTTCCTCCCACAGTCCACAAAGACGTGCAGGTTAGGTGGATTGGACATGCTAAATTACCCTTAGTGTCCAAAAAGCTTGGGAGGGATTATTGGGTTACGGGGGTAGGGTGGAAGTGAGGGCTTAAAGTGGGTCGATGCAGACTCGATGGGCCAAATGGCCTCCTTCTGCACTGTATGTTCTATGTTCTTTACCATAATAAAACTGCCCAAGGCAATTATGGAACAAAATTTGACACTGAGCCACAAAGCAGATATGATAGGCACGATCGAACAGTCACGTTGCGCCTGAAAGGCAGCATGCTGCAGTGCAACATGGCTGAAAGAAGTTGGGAGACCACGCTCCTGGGATCTACCCGGCTCGCAACGCCTCGCGAGATCATGTTTTGGCAAATCTGCATATTAGAGCAAGACAGCTAGTCACAATCTAAAATGCAGTTTTCCGGGGCACCTGAGGCTTTGGGATCTATCCCTTTCACCTCGGAGACGTCAGGCGAGCGCCATTTAGCATTGGTCTCCACAAACGGGGACCAAACACAACAACACTCATGGGGGTCTCCCAGGGGATCGGAGGCTCCCAGGTGTTTGCCCCCTGTGCAGGATATGTCATAGCACTGCTGGTGCCATCTGGACACCTTGGCAATGCCATCTGGGTGCCAGTCTGGTACTGCCAAGATGCCCAGGTGGCACTGCCAGGGTGCCATGCTGGCATTTTGCACGCAGTGGTGATTAGGCCAAGGATGCCCTGCGTGACTGTTGTGGGGATGAGAGGGGGGAATGGGGACCCCCTCATTGTATGTTGGGACTTGGGAGGGGAGGGGTCAGAGGTTGGGTGTGGGCTCCAGAGATCGGGACGCCATTTAAAAATGACGACCCAATCTCTCGCTGCACCGAGGAGTTCTGGCAAGTGGAGCTCCTCAGTGCAGAAATCAGGGCTATGTGCAGCCTCGGCCTCACGTTCTCTGCTCAGGGCCCTTTTCTAATTGGGGCTTGTTAAGTAGCGGGGTGTTACTTGACGCTGCGAGCACCGGGTAACATGCGGCTAAATGCGCTCACTCTGGGACTTTGCTCCCATTTAGTTAAATCACGCCTGATGTGCGGATTAGGTGGATTGGCCATGATAAATTGCCCCATAACATCCAGGGATGTGCAGATTAAGTTATGGGGTTGCGGAGATAGGTCAGGGTGGACGGGGGAATGGACATAGGTAGAGTGCTCAGTTGAAGAGTCGGTGAAGACGCGGGCTGAATGGCCTCCTTCTGCACTGTAGGGATTCTGAGAGACCAGATGACTAAACACTGGGTCAATGTGGTAGGTATTAAAGTGCATGTTAAAGATGGGAAGAAAGGTGAAGAGATATAGGGAGGGAATCCTACAGTTTAGCGTCGAGGCAGCTGGAAACATGACCACTAGTGATTATTAAAATCAGGAATGCTTAAAGATGTCAGAGATTACAAATGGGAGGTAAGGGCAAATTAGTGAGGGATTTGAACAAAAAAAAGGAGAATTTTAACATCAAGGCATTGCAGGACTGGCTACCAATTCTGATTAGTAAGCATAAAGGGAGATGGGGTGTAGGACTTGGTGCAAATTAGGAATGGCCAGCAGAGTTTTGGATGACCACCATTTGCAGGGGTTGAGTGAGGTTGAATATGGGCTTCTGATCAGGGATGCATTGGAATAATCAAGTCTGCAGGTAACAAAGGCATGGATAGGGTTTCAACAGCAGATAAACTGAGGCAAGTATGAAGTGGCCGATGTTACACATGTGGAAATGGACAGTCTTGGTTACCATGTAGATGTGTGATTGAAAGATCACCCCATGATCAAATACAACACCAAGGTTGTTAAGAGTCTGGTTCAGTCACAAACAGTTGCCAGGGAGAGAGATGGAGTCAGGGGAAAGGGAACCGAGTTTATGACTGGAACTGAAGACCATGACTTCCATCTTCCTCGTATTCAGTTGAAAGAAATTTTTGTTCATCCTGTACCACATGTCAGAGAAGCAGCCAGACAATTTTGAGATAGAGTGGGGGTAAAGAAAGGTAGAGGTGAGGTACGGCTGGGTATCAGCACTGTACATGTCGAACGTGCTGCCATGATTTTGCATGATGTAGCTGAGTAGCAACATGTAGATGTGAAAAAGCCAAGGACCAAAGATAGATCTTTCAGAAACACCAGAGGTTAATGATGCAGGAACAAAAAGAGAAGCCATTGCAGGTGATTCTCTGGCTATGACAGGCTAAATAAGAATAATTATTTTATTCTTTAATGGGATATCACTGGCAAGGCTAGCATTTGTTGCCCATATTTAATTGTCCTTGAACTGAACAGCTTGCTGGACCATTTCAGAGGGCACGTCAGAGTCAACCACATTGCTGTGGGTCTGGAGTCACATGTAGCCAGTTCGGCTAAGGACGGCAGATTTCTTTCCCTTGAGGACATTAACGAACCGGATGGATTTTTATAACAATCGCTGATAGTTTCATGGTCAGCATTATTGAGACTAACTTTATATTCCAGATTTATGTATTGAATTCCAATTCCACAAGCTGCCATGGTGGGATTTGAACCTGGGCCTCTGGATTACCTTTCCAGTGATATTATTACCACACCACCATGTCCAAGGCAAGTACTATCCCACCCAGTTGGATGATGGTGGAGAGGCATTGGAGTAGAATCTCATGGTCCACCATGTCAAAAGCAGCAGACAGGTTGAGGAGAGAGAGTTTAACTTTGTCACAGTCAGCAGTTAGGATGCCACTTGTGATTTGGTAACAGCAATTTTGGTATTACATCAGAAGCAGAAACCTGAATGGAGGATTCAATGAAGAGTCCTGAGAAAGATGGGAATGGGTAGTAACAACACATTCAAGACTTTGGAGAGGAAAAGGAGGTTTGCAAACGGGGCAGTAGTTTGCAAGGGTGGAGTGGGACAGGTTTTTTTGAGGAGAGGGGTGATGAAAGATTTAAAGGAGAGGGGGACAGTACCAGAGGGGACTGAACCATTAATAATGTCAACTGATGCAGAGGACCAGGTTCAGTGCTCAGCAGTTTAGTGAGAAGGAAGTCTTGGGAGCAGGTGACAGTTCTCATCAACAAGATGAGCTAGGAGAGCACGACAAATTAGGAGAGAAACTAGAAAAAAATGCAAATTCCGGGCCAGGGCAAGGAAGACCTTAGACAAAATTTGTCTCAACTGGCAATGGGAAAGAGGAAAGCAGCAGAGGCAGCCGAATGGATGGCTGCAATCTTAGTAACAACAAAGTCCATTGACTCGAACACATTAATCGTTGTTAGAGGGTGGAGACAGCAGGGGAGGGTGGTATAAGACGATGTTTGGTGGTGGAGAAGAGAAGAGACTTTGACTTTGCCTTCCTGGATGATCTTTGAACAGTGGTCGGTTTTAGTGATGAAAAGCATGGCCCTATAATACGGGTTTTCGAGCTTGATTCAGCAATGAATGGTTTAACTAGTTGTTCGCCAGAGACATTCAGATCTGCACTGTACCTTTGGACCTAAGGGAGTCAAGGAGGAACCCTTATTGTTAGGATGACAAAGATTAATAGTTCTAGAGCAGCCAAAGACATCAAAGATGGTGGAGGGGGTGTGATTTTATAAAAATTAAGACTGACAAAGAGGTCAGGATGAATTAAAGGCCAAGGCACAATAGTTGGAAACTTTAAAAAGCAGAGCTAAGTGACTTGGGAGATAGATTTTTTCTTTCAGGATCTGAAGCAGAAAGATGTGGGATTGGGAGAAGAATATGGGTAGGAAGAAATACAAGGAAATTATTCAAGATTATACTAAACAGTGAGGACACCAATTTATTCACTAGAAATGCCATGCCGCAGACTAAGATTGACCACCAATATGCTCCAGTCCAAACTGACATGGTTGCTCTGGAATGCATGTGCTGTTTGATCGTGTAATTTAGAAACACAAAGCAAATTTTCAGGTGTGCCAAGAAAGACAAAATATAGAGCTGGATTATGTCAATATTGCAGCACTCAGATTAATAATAGGTATTTATTCAGTAATGTCGCTAGACTGGTAATCTAAAGGCCCAGGCTGTTGCTCTGGGGACATAGATTAAAATCCTACCATGGAAACTGGTAGAATTTAATTGGATAAATTTGCAATATGTAGCTAGTCTTAGCAATGATGGCCATAACAGTTTTCATTGATTGTTGTAAAAACCCATTGGGAAATCTGCCAACCTTACTTGGCCTGGTCTACGTACATGTGTGTCGAGACTCACAGCAGTGTGGGTAATTCTTACTTACTCTATGAAATGTTCAGTTCAAGGATAATTAGGGATGGATGACAAGTGCTGGTCTTGCCCATATCCCATAAAAGAATTTTAAAAACATCTTTACAACAATAATTTAACTTTTAAAAATTAGAATTCTGAAGTTGTATCTAATTTTTGATTGGAGCTTTAAACAAAGAGTGAATCTAGGCAGTTGTTGTTGCCGGATATCCATCCATCTTTGTTTCATTTATTACATTCCAATAAAAAGAAGCCATGGAATTATGGCAAGATAGCAACTTTCTGTCAGTTAGGTTATTTACAAATAATGGCATAGGGAACTCTGTTTAGTGGATATTGCACAATTTAACATAGTGCAGGTCATGCAGATCAATAAAAGTTCCATTTTCTGAGGTTGGACAAGTTAGGATGTTGCCTACATTCATACATAAAGACAGCTACATAAATGAGTGAATTACTGGGGAGGTGGACAGTAATTGCTAAATTGTACCTAGGACAAGGTCGTGCCTTCAGGAGAAAATTGGAGGGAGAAAGTAAAGGTAAAAGGAAAAATCGCCGCAGTTCCAGATGACCGGCTGGTGATTTAACCTGAGGATCACCACACCTCAGGCGAGGGGAAAGGTCGAGAAGGCGGGCCTTCATGAATAACCTTCAGAATAACCATGAATAATAAGGGAGAAAGTAAGAGATTATTGGCTGGTCCAGACAACGTAATATTCAAGCAGAAAATTAAGCCTTTACATTCACAAACAGAACCAACTCCCCTTTCAAATCCGAATCTACATATTCGCCATTGAATGAGTTTTCAATGTTTGTATAGGTTTTGTTCTTCATTAATAAAGCATCATGCGGGTAGTATGTTGCTGTATTCAATTTGTTGGAGTTAGCAAATGCTTAAGTGAAAGATATTCTTGTTAATGTATGAAACAAATGGTCATAATTAAATACCATCATCTAGCATGTTGAACCTGAAGTCCTGGCGGTTCAAAGAACTTTAACTTGGAGTCACTTGAAATAATAACTGTCTTACATAAACTTAAGATTCAACCTGGCAGCTTCAGAAGCAAGCCTGGGGCCCAGTTCTAATCAGTGCACATCGTTTAGGCTTGTTAAGGAAAAACATTTGTATGCATGTTACACAATCCATTCTAACTTTGGAATGAGTCGAATGCACTTTTATGCTTCATTTAGGCAGCAGCTACCGATTTGTATGCTTTGAACCTCTTGTCTGGTGGTTACAATTGAAATATTGATAAAGTACAGGCAACATGGATACCTGACGCCTTTTCAAACCTGCTTTGACACCACACTGGAGTTGCAGTGCATGCGGTGTTGAATTCAAGCAGTGTCCGCCTACCGCCCTCGAGGGCATCTCGCTCTGCTTCTCTCAGACTCAAACCAGGCCCGGACTCCAAATGTATACTGCAACTTTAGATGTGATTTCCACGCAGCAGGAATGCTAAATTTGAGTGTAGAGCTTTTATTCTGAATTCTGGTAGCTGCATTCTTCTATTATTGGAATGAAAGCCCAGCTCAAATGAACAAAAACTTGACCGGCTAACTTTAAGCTTGTTTTTGAGCCCATTAAAAAAACAATCCAATGCAGTTGCTCGGAATTGTATATTTCACCAATCTTCTGTGGTATTGCCCATGGAGAGTCAAAGCCAAATGTGGCCTGCAAGCAAAATTAGGGAATGAAGGTCATCAGTTCAAGGCACGCATACTTAATTCAGTCCCCATTTTAAAACCATACTTTCTGTCTTCATTACTTCTATATAATGGATGCTGATCTTCTATTATTTTCTAATTAAGTAGCCAAATACGCAACACTTTGGGTAGCAGAGAATAAGTTAGTTACGGCACAGATGTTTATCTACAGCACAGGCTGAGGGACTACTACGCTCGTGCCACGATTGGCAGAAGGCTGTAGTTAGTGTGACAGGTTTACATGCACAGTTTCCATTATGGCTGTGGGCACTGAAATTTATTATTGAAACTGTTGACACAAAAGTATGACCAAAATGCGACAGCAGGAATGAGGTTTTGTAAACATGAGACTTGTAATGCATTACAAATCAATCTTCTGTGGTCCTACACGTTTTGAGGGCAAGGTGAGGTATGGGGGAGGAAGTCAATTCATGTGTCCGGAAGTAGTGTAAACTGGCCAATATTTGGGTTTCCATTATAGATTCCACTGAATTTTTCCATTGATTTCAATCTGAAGCAAATTGAGAGGAGACTGATCTAACAGGCGGCTGATCTAGTATAATTCCGTTACACTGTAGCTCAAGGTTAATATTACTCATCAGGGGTTGATGACCAGGTGAAGGATTCAGTGAAGTTGGGCGAAATGTCCAGGCATTACACCTGATCTCACGCTCACCTTAGCCAAAAGGACGAGAAATGCTACGCTTGATCTTAGCCAAAATGTTTGAAAAACTTGGGAGTGGTGTTTGAAATGCTACTTAGCTTCAGGAATTTGTCCTTGAGATAAGAAAGTTAAGCAGGATTCCCACCTTTTTATCACTATCCCATGACATCTATGGGGTGCACATCTGGTTAGGCCAGAATTGAGCTTAGCAGCGGAAATGTCCACAGATGAGTAGGTTGCTGAAAGTCATTGGGCTCAGACATGAGAAAAGGCCACTTGAACCGGGTACCAGAGGGTGCCTGGCCCTCATGGAACAGTGCCTCCGCAGCAATCATGAAGACAATTGGCTTAAAATACACAGCCATAGAGGTGCGCTGGCTACATGAATAAAGCGATATAACCTGACTATATTTTGCTACTTGTACTGCAGCATAATGCGATGGGATAATGAGACGGATGTGTCTCTTATGGAAGGACATTTCGACGTTATTATCTGTGCTGATTGGTGAGTATGTACATTTTATATATTTAAAATATTACAAATATCATTTTGTGACACACAATATATTCGGGGGATAATTTTTCATGCTTTGTGTATTTTCTTTTTTGAAAAAGAAAGATTGCTTACCAAAAATCCAAGCAAAGTAAACAGATGAAGTGCAGAGTAGCATACCGGTGACAAATTAATATGCAGCTTCATGTGACAGCTATCAAGTAGTGGTCTATCAGACAGTAACTTCTACCACATTATTTCGAAAGATTGATTTTAAGAGGCATTCCATTTTCTGAAATTGCCTCTTTTTCATGCTTGACTTACCAATAAGTGGACAACTTAGGCAAATTGCTAATAATTATGGCTCAGTGAGAAGCAGTCTGGAGAAGGCAAATGTATCAACATAAACAGCTCTTTCTGCAGATTAAAAAGAGTCAGTTGGCCCTCTTTCCTCCCTTCCAAAAACAAATATCTGACCAATGGTACAGGAATTATTCTTGATATAAATAAAGCTTCAGAATCCTTTTTTGTCACTGTGTCAGACAGAGATGCATACATGATGTCATTTAATCTGATGTACCATTTACTGTATCAGATGCTTGTAAAATTATTTTCCTTTTTTAAAATTCTGAATTTATTATTGTTAGATGCATTATCGTGTGTCTAATTCTGCATTCATTTATTGTTCTGGTGCAAAGACAATTTTTTTTGCTTTGTATAATTTTTTTTACCCTTCCTAATTTAAAGTAATGCATACTTTGATCCCTGGTCAACATGGGATTAGTTTATCTCAATTGGGGTGGCGTTAAGCATGCTACAGTTGGCCTCACTACACCTGTTCCTGATGGCTATCCGGTATGGCTGGTGCAGTGTTCAGAGTTCAAGGTATCAAATGAGACTGTCTGATAGACCATTGGGTTCAGCTCTGATTCCAGCAGCATCTCCCTCTAACAACCTCACATTCCCCAAACTCCACTTTGTTTAATAGCTCACTGGCATTCACGGTCTAGTTTCATGTTGAAGCGAATGGCCAGACAGTGGACAGCTGTCAGCTTGCATCAATGAAGTCATACCCTACGTTAATCAGTCAACATCTTCAGGAAAGAATAGGGTGAAATTAGAAAGGGAGAAAATAATAAATGTAAGTAGTGCACAAGGGTTTTTTGATGCACAGATCCCCACCCCCATACCTTATTATTTTATGCAATGGTAAATGGACTGCATTAGTAATTATGCAGTAAAGATATAAACCAAAGGTGCAACCTCCGAATCAAACAAAGAGCTAAGCAATGCCATATGATTCCAGCAAGCAATTTAGCAAATGCCTTCCTCACCTAATATTAGAATGGATACTTCAGGTTTTATTGCAAGGATAAAGATAATGCTGTCAGGATTAGATCAGATTAAGAATGAAGGCAGTGAGGAGAACTGGAGAAGGAGGCTGCAGTTTCCTTTGGAAGCTTATGCATACTCACATATGGACTTTCCGCAGATTAAGTAGGTGAAGCGAGGTCCAACCAAAAGATTAAAAATTAAATTTATTCTTGCACAAGTACAGAATTAACTTGCTGTTCAGTCTTTATACCTATATTGATTTTAGAATAAACTTTCTGTCAAAAGGCAAAGAAATTAGGTGGGACATAAATCCCTTTAGTTTGCTGCCGGGGAACGGGGGGGAGGGGGTGGAGAATGTATTTATCTCGTGCCATCTGCCAAATGTTGACCAACAAATGAGTAAAAACTACATTTAAAAAAGCAAGTGTTCATTATTTATCTGTCAGATTCTTAACAGATGCATGAAATTAACATTTTTCTGTTTTTACATGAACCAAACAAAATAACTTCAATCTCCTGCAAAGTGGCTTCAAAACCCCTTTCTTGTGTTTTTTTTTCTTCCCCCCCGCCCCCCAATGTCAGCTTGTTTCTGGACCAGTACAGAGCCAGCCTGATTGATGCAATGAAAAGATTACTCAAACCCAACGTAAGTGTGTTTCAATTTTCTTCTGAGCATGGACTTCAGAATAATTAGTTCCTCTGCACAATGATTGAGAATGTAATGGAATGGCAGGATTAATGTCATGTAATACTTTAATACTTATTATGTTCAACTTCAATTGAGTCGTCTTATCTATCTGATTCTTTCTTAATCATAAACTAGGAAAGTTCTTGTGTTCAGCTGACTGATAAGATGCACAGTGTGAAGCTAAGGAAATGAAATTGCTCCAGAGATGCATGAGATCTTTTTTTAATCAAAGTCAATCTTGAGTGATCCAAACTATTGCACGTTTTTCTTATTTTTTTACAGCTATACCAGATACTAAATTATTTACCAGCATCAGCTGCTACATTTAAAATGTTGTTATTCCTTTATTTAGTATTGCACAGTTTGTATAAGAAGGAATAACATATGTACCTCATTTGAAATAAAGATGATAGATCTTAGAATTTGAGAAAAGCAGGAGTGTTTGAATAGTTCAAGATGAATGTTGAAGAAAACTTATTGGAAGGTAATCAGAAGCCACTAATTTTGATGTTCCCCCACAATCAGTTGCCTTTCAAGTTTAATCTCATTCTCTTCTATGCTATCTGATCTCTGACATGGCAGCAATAGGGATGCTAAAACAGAACTCCGCTTCCTTTGTTTGCAAAGGGAAATAAAAGTCAATCCTTTTATGCAGGTTTTGTCTGTCGACGTGGGGTTACGGCAGGATCAGGTTAGGCTGTGGAGCACTCCACTGTTGTATAACTTGCCCAACACATGTTCTTCTCACTCTTGCCAAGAAAACCTCCGCTTGGGCGAGGCTTATGAAATGCTGGTTTTCCTGGAACCATGCCCCTATGTGAGTCATTACCCGAGAGAAGCAGAGAGCTATGTAGAAAGAAAAGAAAAAGCAGACACATAAATAAAGTTTTTAGAGCCCACTCTTCAGAATGACCTAATTCAAGTAATTGGTCTATTTTGTTTTAAACTCACACTTTGCTGTGTCACTTATGTTGCTTAATTCAAATGATTCGATACTTGAATCAGAAAGGGGAATTATTATCAGAAATATCACTGATGTCTTTTGAATCTACATGTATATGAAATTTAAACTGCTTTAATTTCCAGAACGTTAAGATTAATCTGGTGTTTAAGTGATGTGTGCATTGCAACGTGAAATGCTAATTCATGTTTTTGTGTTAGCTGTGGAAGATTATATTGTATGGCTGGTGGGATTGAAATATTCACGTCAATAATCAGTAACCATTCCTAATTGTATTTTCGTTTTAGGGAAAAGTGCTTGTGTTTGCCCCTCAGAGAGGCGGCACTTTGAACCAGTTTTGCAGCCTTGCAGAGAAAGCCTGTTTAACTGCCCAGAGGCTTATGAATTACGACGACCATGTTTGGAACTTTCATCTCAAGGTCAGAGCTCTCTCGATATTAGGGTAGCATCACAATCCATTTTGCATTAAGAAGGGATCACGAGTTTTTTGGCAGATACCTTAAATGCCTTTGACTACAATATCCCCCATGGCATCTCCTCCTTTATTATATTAATTATGTTCTTGCGCAGCAAATCCTCTCAGACTACCTTGCCTGAAGCGGTTCATTATAGGAAGTGTTTATTAACACTTTCTACATAATCTTTAGGATGACAGTTCCAATTTTTATTTTTTATTTTGCTGGGATTTGGACTTACTGGCATTCTGTCAGCCAGTAACCTATGCAGAGCCTGACTGTGTTCAATGCCAGAGTGGTGTCCCTTCTTCTACACGGGCACTGTCTGCTATTTTAGTGACATGGATCAGCAGTTCTGAACACACATATGTTTCACCTGGTCTGTTTGAGCCAACATTATTCCCTCTCCTGAAAGGACTGCCTCTTTCTGGGTGCTAATTGTTCTCTGATGCATTGCCCAAAGAACCAGTATTAACGTTAGAAATCTGTTCAACTCTGTGGGCATCACAGTGGAACCCAATCTCATCCTCAACTCATGTCCACACATACAACTGCCCAGCGCGAATCAGGATTAGGAACTCTGGCTGCTTTTTTTCATACTCTTCCTAGCCCAGTGGGATTGCTACCAGTTGTAACTACTATTCTCCCAAATTGGCTATTAACAGCGCACTTAACACAACACAAAAATCAAGCCCTGGGACTCTCAAAAAAATAAAACGTTTCCCCAAATCACATCCATGTATTTTGTATGAACTAAAATAATCCCTATAAACCTTCAATCTCAATTCTTGTGAAACAATCACCTAACTTCTCTTTAAAGTAGTTCAGTGAATCATCGGTAACTGCAAATGTATTCATGACGGAGCTTATTATGTTCAGATTTCAGAGCGCCAGTGTCAGTACTACATTCTCTCCATTTACACTGCTAAACCCAGATGTACTTGTTCTGCTGGCAGAATTGATCCAATGTTCTGTTATTTTTGCAATGAAAATGCAGGGAGTTGGCAGATAGACACTTTCCTGAAATCAGAATGAAACAAATGCAAATGTGAAGTGTCTTGATTTTGACAGAAATCTATTGCACACATTAATCGCTGCATGAGAAGAAAATGGCACGGTTCCTCACCTTGCATGTGACGATTCCTTTGAATCTATAGTTCTTTTGTCGTCAAATTGAAATTGATTTTTTGTTTTTGGAACTTATTTGCATCTAGGTTCATGAAACTTCCACCATTCCTTTCTCAAAATAAGCAATCAGACTTCCACCCCATCACCAGCATCAAAACTGTACGGGCAATAGTCACCAATAACATCCTATGTGATTGTGACTACAGGTCATTTTTTCACCTCATTCTTCTCGATCCCTCCATTGCCTTCAAACATTCCTCCTCAAACATCTCTTCCCTGACTGTCTAACTCCATGATGCTGCGCTCTGCAACTGGTTCCACTCCTGCTTGTAGCGTAATAGATATTAAGTTGTCTTAATGGATTTCTTATTTCATGCCCGCACTGTCACCTTTAAGATTCCATTCCAGTATTTACATGTTTTCCCCTGGTAGTTGGCTGGAACCATTTGATGAAAATGGGGTGATCTTCACCTTGGACATAAACCCTGGCTGGATCACTGTCTGTGCGGAATCAGCACGTCCTCCCTGTGTCTGCAAGGGTTTCCTCCGGGTGCTCCGGTTTCCTCCCACAAGTCCCTAAAGATGTGCTTGTTAGGTGAATTGGACATTCTGAATTATCCCTCAGTGTACCAGAACAGGCGCCTCAGGGCTTTTCACAGTAACTTCATTGCAGTATTAATATTAGCCTACTTGTGACAATAAAGATTATTATTATGATTAAACCCTGCATATCTCCCATCTACCTCATTCACCATACCTGCTCCCACAGCAGTGTATACCTCAGGTCGCCTGGTTCTAGCGAGAGATACAGTCTGCCCTGTAATATTCTGCACTTTCGTTCCCTTTCTAGAATCCTCCTTATGAACCCAAAAAAATCCCATGGACCTTCCTTGCAATTTCCAACATGCTAAACGAACCGTGTTCGACTTTATTGCAATGGTAACACCTTCAAGTCTGACCTCCACCCTCTACCTTCTTTCCTGGTAGAAGAAGGAGACCCGGGAATATCTAATCTAATCTTTATTAGTGTCACAAGTAGACTTACATTAACACTGCAATGAAGTCAATGTGAAAATCCCCCAGTCGCCACACTCCGGCACCTGTTCTTGTACACTGAGGGAGAATTCAGAATATCCAAATCACCTAACAAGCACGTCTTTCGGGACTTGTGGGAGGAAGCTGGAGTACCCAGAGGAAGCTCACGCAGACACGGGGAGAAGGTACAGACTCCTCACAGACCGTGACCCAAACTGGGAATCGAACCTGGGTCCCTGGTGCTGTGAAGCAACAGTGCTAAGTAGTGTGCTACTGTGCTGCCCATATTCCCAGCTATCCATTCCTTACCTTGGGCGATCTGCCTTCCTTTCACTCTCCCACTTCCTATCCTTTACAAAATTATGGAGATGACGAAACAAAGGTTTAAATTTATGGATCAGCTCAGAATCATCAGCCATTATTGCTGCTTCTCTAGCAGTCATCACCCTTTAGTCTTCAACATGGTTCTTGTCATAGAATTCTTAAATTCTTCTAAGAGAATTACTTCTCTCAGAGCCTCATAGGTAGTTGCAACTCCCAATGCTTGTATCCATCGATTAAAATTGCTCTCTTAACCCTTTCAAAATCCCGGCTGTTTCTTTAAATTCTGATACTTCTGCCTATGTGGAACGAATTCATATGCACCCAGAATAGCCTTTTTTACCTTGTTGTAATCCTTAGAAACCCCCTCTGACAGGAAAGCATAAAATTCCTGTGCCTGCCCGTCAATTTACTTTTCATGAATAATGTCCACTTTTCTTTCGGCCACTCCTTTTGGATTGCTATTTTCTCAAATGCCATGAAAAATGCCTCTTCTTTCTTTTCTTCAAATTTTGGTGGGTCCTGTATAAACTTAAGCATATCCCCACTGGGTTCTGTTTTAGCGTTAAGCTCCCCTCTCGCTTCTGGTAGCTCCCTTTTAACTATCGGTGCCTTAAGCTGGAACTCTCTCTCTTTTGCTTTTTCTTCTTTCTTTAATTCCCAATTCCTCATTTCAATTTCCATTTGAAAAACTCTGGGTGGGATTCTCTATAGCTCAGAGCCAAAATCGTGTTTGGTGATCGGGCGGAGAATGGACTCCGATGGCGAAATCTGGGCCGGCGCCAGTTTGACGCCGTTCTGCCATGCTCCGCCCCCTGCAAAATGCCGTCACGTCATCGGACGGCCCACCCGCAATGCTCCACCCCCTTGGGCTGGGTTCCCGACGTCGTGGAGTACGTGTGGTCTGAGCCGGCTGCCACACTCGACCGGGATCCGTGCCATTGGCCGGGGCGGCGTCTGCTAGGGATGGGGGGACTGTTGGGGGTTGACCAGGGGGTGGGCTGTGGGGTCGCAGTTGGCGGGTTCGGTTATGCGCACGGCCGCGCCATGTTGTACGGCGCGACCGTGCAGGTCGTCAGCTGTGCGCATGCGTGGCCCGGGAACCAGCCATTTTCCGGACGTGTACTGCACAATCCACGGGTGTTTCACGCCGTGCCAGTGCTAGCCCCTCACTGGTACTGGAATCGGTGAGGGGTTCGCACCGATTTGCCAGTTGTGAAACACCACAGATGCCACGCCAGTGTCGGCATTTAGCCGCAGAAACAGAGAATTCCGCCCTCTATCTCTCTCTTTTTGCTGCATCTCCACTTCTCTTTCTTTTTGGACTATTTCTAATTGTTTCATTTGTAGCTGGATCTAAGCTAATTCCACTGATTTTTGCCACAATACAGACTGTGTTTCTAGCATCTCTTGCAAATTAAATGCTGAGCGATCGCTTATATTATCTCTACCTCCCTAGCTTTAGCCGGCACCTCTATTTTTAATTCACTTGCCAGTTCAATTAGCCTGTCTTTTCGAAGCGCTTGTAAATAAACCAAAGGCAAACCCTCCACCTAAAGAAACGTCAGCTTCCAGAGCCATCCTGTTATACCAACACAAACCTGGGGCGAGATTCTCCGACCCCCCACCGGGTCGGAGAATCGCCGGAGGCTGGCGTGAATCGCGCCCCTGCCGGTTGCCGAATTCTCCGGCACCAGATATTCGGCGGGGACGGGAATCGCGCCGCGCCGGGTGGCGCCCCCCCCCCCCCCCCCCCCCCCGCGCGATTCTCCGGCTGAAGTCCCGCTGCTAAAATGCCTGTACCGCCGGCGTAGATTAAACCGCCTACCTTACCGGCAGGACAAGGCGGCGCGGGCGGGCTCCGGGGTCCTGGGGGGGGGGGGGGGGGGGGGGGGGGGGCGCGGGGGGATCTGGCCCCGGGGGGTACCCCCACGGTGGCCTGGCCCGCGATCGGGGCCCACCGATCCGCGGGCGGGCCTGTGCCGTGGGGGCACTCTTTTCCTTCCGCCTCCGCCATGGTCTCCACCATGGCGGAGGCGGAAGAGACTCCCTCCACTGCGCATGCGCGGGAATGCCGTCAGCGGCCGCTAACGCCTCCCGCGCATGCGCCGCCCGGAGATGTCATTTCCGCGCCAGCTGGCGGGGCACCAAAGGCCTTTTCCACCAGCTGGCGGGGCGGAAATTCGTCCGGCGTGGGCCTAGCCCCTTAAGGTTGGGGCTCGGCCCCCAAAGCGGCGGAGCCTTCCGCCTCTTTGAGGCGGCGCGATGCCCGACTCATTTGCACCGTTTTGGGCGCCAGTCGGCGGACACCGCGCCGATACTGGAGAATTTCGCCCCTGGTGCCTCTTTTTAAGAAATACTGTCCCCCAAATCATCGCTGTCTATCGTTCCAAAGATCTCGGATGATGCCCCCAAACTGTGTTACGACATCCCGGGCTAGTGCGCGGTCAATTCCAGCCCCACTTGACCCGGAGTTGCAACACCGGTTGAAATTAACTTTTATTGGCTTCCGGGTGCGGCGATGACCAGCTAAGTCGCACGTTTCGGCAGCTCCCGGTGGAACGGACTTTGGGGCTCTTAATAGGAGCCCCAACGGCAATTTTAACGGCTAAAAACACTGTGCGGTAAACCAGAAGGGAATCCCCCCTGGACACGGATGGAAAAAGGAGAGGAAAGTGGCCGGATTGCGGTGGATCCTCTAGAGCAGCGGCCAGGAAGGCAAGCACAAAGCAAGATGGCGTCGGTAGGTGGCAGTTTAATATGGGGCCCTGACCAACAAGAGTTCCTGCGGCGCTGCGTGGAAGAACTTAAAAAGGAGATGAAGAAGGAGCTGTTGGCCCCGATATTACAGGCGATTGAAGGGCTACAGGAGGAGCAAAAGACCCAGGAGCAGGAGCTTAGGGTCGTGAAGGCAAAGGCTGCTGAGAATGAGGACGAAATACAGGGCCTGGTGGTGAAGACCGAGATGCACGAGGCACAACACAAAAGGTGGGTGGAAAGGCTGGAGGTGCTGGAGAATAATGCGAGGAGGAAGAATTTAAGGATCCTTGGTCTTCCCGAAGGTGCAGAAGGGGCGGACGTCGGGGCATATGTGAGCACGATGCTTCACTCGTTAATGGGATCGGAGGCCCCGACGGGCCCGTTGGAGGTGGAGGGAGCTTATCGCGTTATGGCGCGAAGACCGAGGGCTGGAGAAATTCCTCGAGCCATAGTGTTGAGATTTCTCCGCTATAAGGACAGAGAGATGGTCCTCAGGTGGGCAAAGAAAACCCGGAGCAGTAGGTGGGAGAACGCGGTGATCCGCGTATATCAAGATTGGAGTGCGGAGGTGGCGAGAAGGAGGGCAAGCTTTAATCGGGCCAAGGCGGTGCTGCACAAAAGGAAGGTTAAATTTGGAATGCTGCAGCCGGCAAGACTGTGGGTCACACATCAAGGGAAACACCACTACTTTGAAACGGCAGAAGAGGCGTGGACATTTATTGTCGAGGAGAAACTGGAATAAGCGGGCTAGAAAAAGAACGTTTGGGACAAAGTGGTGGGGTGATTACGTGGGGTGAAGGGGGGTCAAATGGGGGAAGAGATTATTTCCCAAGTTGTTAATCCTGCGACCCTGTAACTTTTCTCTCTTCCCCATGTCGTGGGGGAGGGGGGGAGGGAGGATGAGGAGCCAGGGGCACCGGCCATTGGGCGCGGGGCCAAATGGGAAGCGCGGGCTTTGTTCCCGCGCTATGGTAATCATGGTGGGAACAGGGAAGCAGGAAGGAGGGGGCCTCGCACAGTGGGGGCCGAGGTCGGCCAGAGTTTGCTCACTTCTGGGAGCAACATGGGGGGTGCAATTACGCTAGAACGGGATCTGGCGGGGGAGGGGGGGTTAACTGGGTTGCTGCTGCTGGGGAGAAGGGGGAGCTGGTATGGGGTGGGGTGGTCGGGGCGGGAGGGTGCCGTTGGGGGGAGATACGGCTACGTGGAAACCGGGTAAGGAGCTTGATTGAAAAAGGAGATGGCTAGTCGACAAGGGGGGGGGGGGGGGGGGTAAAAGAGCCCCCCAACCCGGCTGATCACGTGGAATGTGAGAGAGCTGAACGGGCCGATTAAGAGAGCACGGGTACTCGCACACCTAAAAAAACTTAAGGCAGATGTGGTTATGCTGCAGGAGACGCATCTGAAACTGATAGACCAGGTCAGACTTCACAAAGGATGGGTGGGGCAGGTGTTTCATTCGGGGCTAGACGCAAAAAACAGGGGGGTGGCTATATTAGTGGGGAAGCTGGTAATGTTTGAGGCAAAGACCATAGTGGCGGATAGTGGGGGCAGATACGTGATGGTGAGTGGCAGATTGCAAGGGGAGGCGGTGGTTTTAGTGAACGTATATGCCCCGAACTGGGATGATGCCAATTTTATGAGGCGTATGTTGGGACGCATCCCGGACCTAGAGGCGGGAAAGTTGGTAATGGGTGGAGATTTTAATACGGTGCTGGACCCAGGGCTGGACAGATCGAGGTCCAGGACCGGAAGGAGGCCGGCTGCAGCTAGGGTGCTCAAGGACTTTATGGAGCAGATTGGAGGAGCAGACCCCTGGAGATTTAGTAGACCTAGAAGTAAGGAGTTTTCGTTTTTCTCCTATGTCCACAAAGTCTATTCACGGATAGACTTTTTTGTTTTCGGAAGAGCACTGATCCCGAAGGTGACGGGGACGGAGTACACGGCTATAGCTATTTCGGACCACACTCCACATTGGGTGGACCTGGAGATAGGGGAGGAAAAAGAACAGCACCCACCCTGGAGAATGGACAAAGGTACTTGGAACTCAATGACAATGGGGAGGTTCAGGTGGGAGTGGTCTGGGAGGCGTTGAAGGCTGTGGTTAGAGGGGAGCTGATATCTATCAGGGCACATAAAGGAAAGCAGGAGGGTAGGGAAAGGGAGCGGTTGTTGAAAGAACTTTTGAGGGTGGACAGACAATATGCGGAGGCACCGGAGGAGGGACTGTACAGGGAAAGGCAAAGGCTACATGTAGAATTTGACTTGTTGACTACGGGTAATGCAGAGGCACAATGGAGGAAGGCACAGGGTGTACAGTACGAATATGGGGAGAAGGCGAGCAGGTTGCTGGCCCACCAACTGAGGAAAAGGGGAGCAGCGAGGGAGATAGGGGGAGTGAGAGATGAGGAGGGAGAGATGGAGCGGGGAGCGGAGAGAGTGAATGGAGTGTTCAAGGCATTTTATGAAAGATTATATGAAGCTCAGCCCCCGGAAGGGAAGGAGAGAATGATGTGCTTTCTGGATCAGCTGGAATTTCCTAAGGTGGAGGAGCAGGAGAGGGCGGGACTGGGAGCACAGATTGAGACGGAGGAAGTAGTGAAAGGGATTGGAAGCATGCAGGCGGGGAAGGCCCCGGGACCAGACGGATTCTCAGTGGAATTCTATAGGAAATATATGGACTTGCTGGCCCCGCTACTGATGAGAACCTTTAATGAGGCTCGGGAAAGGGGGCAGCTGCCCCCGACTATGTCAGAGGCAACGATATCGCTCCTCCTAAAGAATGAAAAAGACCCGCTGCAATGCGGGTCATTTCGGCCCATTTCCTTCCTGAATGTGGATGCTAAGATTCTGGCCAAGGTAATGGCAACGAGGATAGAGGATTGTGTCCCGGGGGTGGTTCATGAGGACCAAACTGGGTTTGTGAAGGGGAGACAGCTGAACACAAATATACGGAGGCTGCTAGGGGTAATGATGATGCCCCCACCAGAGGGGGAAGCGGAGATAGTGGTGGCGATGGATGCCGAGAAAGCATTTGATAGAGTGGAGTGGGATTATTTGTGGGAGGTGCTGAGGAGATTTGGCTTTGGAGATGGGTATATCAGATGGGTACAGTTGCTGTATAGGGCCCCGATGGCGAGCGTGGTCACGAATGGACGGGGGTCTGATTATTTTCGGCTCCATAGAGGGACGAGGCAGGGATGTCCTCTGTCCCCGTTATTGTTTGCACTGGCGATTGAGCCCCTGGCCATAGCATTGAGGGGTTCCAGGAAGTGGAGGGGAGTACTCAGGGGAGGAGAAGAACACCGGGTATCTCTGTATGTGGATGATTTGTTGTTGTATGTGGCGGACCCGGCGGAGGGGATGCCAGAGATAATGCGGATACTTGGGGAGTTTGGGGATTTTTCAGGGTATAAATTGAACATGGCGAAAAGTGAGTTGTTCGTGGTGCATCCAGGGGAGCAGAGCAGGGAAATAGAGGATTTACCGTTGAGGAAGGTAACAAGGGACTTCCGGTACTTGGGGATCCAGATAGCCAAGAATTGGGGTACATTACACAGGCTTAATTTAACGCGGTTGGTGGAACAGGTGGAGGAGGACTTTAAGAGATGGGACATGGTGTCCCTATCACTGGCAGGTAGGGTGCAGGCGGTTAAAATGGTGGTCCTCCCGAGATTCCTTTTTGTGTTTCAGTGCCTCCCGGTGGTGGTCACGAAGGCTTTTTTCAAGAGAATCGAGAAGAGTATTATGAGTTTTGTGTGGGCCGGGAAGACCCCGAGAGTGAGGAGGGGATTTTTGCAGCGTAGTAGGGACAAGGGGGGGGGTTGGCACTACCGAGCCTAAACGACTATTACTGGGCCGCCAATGTTTCAATGGTGTGTAAGTGGATGGGAGAAGGGGAGGGAGCGGCGTGGAAGAGATTGGAGAGGACGTCCTACAGGGGGACTAGCCTACAAGCAATGGTGACGGCGCCGTTGCCGTTCTCACCGAAGAAATACACCACAAGCCTGGTGTTGGTGGCTACATTGAAAATTTGGGGGCAGTGGAGACGGCATAGGGGAAAGACGGGAGCCTCGGTGCGGTCCCCGATAAGAAATAACCATAGGTTTGTTCCGGGGAGAATGGATGGGGGATTTGGAGCATGACAAAGAGCTGGGGTTGTACAATTGAGAGATCTGTTTGTAGATGGGAAGTTCGCGAGTCTGGGTGCGCTGACGGAAAAAAATATGGGTTGCCCTAAGGGAATGCATTTCGGTATATGCAACTGAGGGCTTTCGCGAGGCAACAGGTGAGGGAATTCCCGCAGCTCCCGACGCAGGAGGTGCAGGATAGAGTGATCTCAGAGACATGGATGGGGGATGGTAAGGTGTCGGACATATATAGGGAAATGAGGGAGGAGGGGGAGATCATGGTAGATGAGCTGAAAGGGAAATGGGATGAAGAGCTGGGGGAGGAGATTGAGGAGGGGCTGTGGGCTGACGCCCTACGTAGGGTAAACTCATCGTCCTCGTGTGCCAGGCTAAGCCTGATACAATTCAAGGTTCTACACAGGGCGCATATGACTGGAGCACGGCTCAGTAGATTTTTTGGGGTAGAGGATAGGTGTGGGAGATGCTCGAGAAGCCCAGTGAATCACACCCACATGTTCTGGTCATGCCCGGCACTACAGGGGTTCTGGGTGGGGGTGGCAAAGGTGCTTTCGAAGGTGGTGGGGGTCCGGGTCGAACCAAGCTGGGGGTTGGCTATATTCGGGGTTGCAGAAGAGCCGGGAGTGCAGGAGGCGAGAGAGGCTGATGTTTTGGCCTTTGCGTCCCTAGTAGCCCGGCGCAGGATATTGTTAATGTGGAAGGAAGCCAAACCCCCGGGTGTGGAGACCTGGATAAACGACATGGCAGGGTTTATAAAATTAGAACGGATCAAGTTCGTATTAAGAGGTTCGGCTCAAGGGTTCACCAGGCGGTGGCAACCGTTCGTCGACTACCTCACAGAAAGATAGAGGGAATGGAAAAGAAGAAGACAACAGCAGCAACCCAGGGGGAAGGGGGGGGGGGGGGGGGGGATGGGACCGGACGTACACTCAGGGATGTCATTGTACATGTATAGACACTTGTTATAGGTAATGTATATTGGATTGTTGGATTGTATCTTTGGAGAGTAACTATTTTTGACAAGGCAGTTGCCACTTAGTTCTGTTTTTGTTTATATATTATTTATTTATTTGTTTAAAATTGGCCACGGTTATTTATATTGCTTTGTTGTAGTTCAAAAGAAAAACGATGTACTGTTATGTTTGGCCACAAAAGTTTGAATAAAATATATTTTTTTTAAAAGAAATTAACTTTTATTTTAAAATACCCGAGGTCTTCCGCTGCCCAATAACTACAGTCACCAAGTTTGTAAATTTAAACACAATTAACTTTTATTATTAACAGTAACTATAATTAAATATGCAACAAATACAACTGGAAGGGCAGCACGGTGGCGCAGTGGGTTAGCATTGCTGCCTCACGGCGCCGAGGTACCAGGTTCGGTCCCGACTGGGTCACTGTCCGTGTGGAGTTTTCACATTCTCCCCGTGTTTGCGTGGGTTTCGCCCCCACAACCCGAAGATGTGCAGGCTCGGTGAATTAGCTACGATAAATTGCCCCTTAATTGGAAAAAATGAATCGGGTACTCTAAATTTAAAAAAATACAACTGGATAACTACTATCGAATCTCTAACCACCCCTATTCCGCTCAAAATACAAAATTTTATAACACGGTGTATATTTTGACACTTTGGGTTCCTTACTTCCTCTGTTCGACTTAAGGATATGTCTCCATTAACGATCCATGGACCAAAAATTATAAAGACAGAAGAAAATGAATAGGAATTAAGGGAATCAACAGGAAGGGCTCTCACATATGGTTTACTTGCCTTTATTAGCCGAGGCATAGAGTTTAAGAGCGGGAAAGATATGCTGGAACTATATAAAACATTGGTTAGGCCACAGCTGGTGTATTGTGTGCAGGTCTGGAATCTACAATTTAGGAGCGATGTGATAGCACTAGAAAGGGTGCAGAGGAGATTTACCAGGATGTTGCATGGGTTAGAGAGTTTTATGAAGAGATATTGGATAGACTGGGTTTGTTGGCTTTAGAGCAGAGGAGACTGAGGGGGGCATGATTGAGATGTATAAAATTATGAAAGGCATTGATAGAGTAGACAGGAAGAAGCTTTTCCCTTGGTGGAGGGTTCAATGACCAGGGGACATAGATTTAGGGAAAGGAGCAGGAGGTTTAAAGGAGATGTGAGGAAAAACCTTCGCACCAGTCTGGAACTCGCTGCCTGAAATGGTGGTGGAGGCAGAGATGCAAATGCAGGAACCCAAGGAGGAAATTTGTGGTGCATTGGCATTGGGGTATAAGTACTGCTGATGAAAATCGGAGGTAATAAATGTGCCAAATAATCTCTCACTACTTAGTGTATGGAACATATGTTCCATATATTTCAATATATTCAAATGTCAGTATATGAAACTATCATACATACTTTGTTACAAATGCATGGCAATCTTAAGAATCTATGCTTCCGACTGCAAGCTGAAACTCTTCAACTTTCCTTGATCACCAAAAACTCAAAAATGTCCTAAGGTTATGTTTACTTCGAGCAATTATACTTTTTGGCTATAAAGGACATGTTGGTTTAATACACAATTCCACCTTAACAGTGAAAGAACATGTTTTGTTGTATGATTGAATGGCCGAGTGGCCTAATTCTGCTCCTATGTCTTATGGTCTTATGATGTCCTTGCCATTGTGATGCAGCACATGATAATTTTTATTGTGACAAGTAGGCTTAAATTAACACTGCAATGAAGTTACTGTGAAAAGCTTCTAGTCGCCACATTCCGGTGTCTGTTTGGGTACACAGAGGGAGAATTCAGAATGTCCAAATTACCTAACAAGCAGGTCTTTCGGGACTTGTGGGAGGAAACCGGAGCATCCGGAGGAAACCCATGCAGACACAGGGAGAACGTGCAGACTCCGCACAGACAGTGACCCAAGCAGAGAATCGAACATGGGACCCTGGCACTGTGAAGCAGCAGTGCTAACCACTGTGCTTCGTGCTGCCCCTAATGTGGTTGTGCTCACACTTGAAGGTATCTGGAGGGTATCTACCAAAGGAAGGAAGGATGAGAGTGTCAGGAATATTGTATTGGTCCCCGAAAAGTAGCCATGCTGTAGGAAAGTGTTTAAGTCAAGAAATAAGAAAAGACACAAAAGATATGCATGCAAGAAGAGCACTGCATTAATCATGGGCGACTTTAATTTTCGCATAGATTAGGACTGCAGCCATTCAAGAAGGCATCTCACCACCACCTTCTGAAGATCAAGTAGGGATGGGCAATAAATGCTGGCCTAGCCAGCGACGCCCACATTCCCTAAATCAATTTTTGAAAATCAACTTGAATTGGCAGCCAAGAAAATTAATTTATAGAGTGTATTTGGGATGGCTTCTTGGAGCAATATGTATGGAACCAACTGGGGATCAGCCTATTTTAGATCAGCTAATGTGTAATGAGGTAGGTTTAATAAATGAGGTCCTCTAGATCTGATGGTTTGCACCCCAGGATCTTAAAGGAGGTGGTTGCAAAGTTAAGGATCCCCTGGAAAGTAGTGATCACAGTATGATAAAATATAGCATTCAGCTTGAGTGTGAGAAAACTGCGACTGAAATATCAGTGTTAAACTTAAAGAAGGAGAATTAGGAAGGTACGAGGATGGAATTGGCCAAAGTGGACTGGTCATATAGATTAGTAGGTAAGACAGTAAGTAGTTAACCAGTGGCAGACAATTAGGGAGATAATTCTTAAGGCGAGGAATAACCCACCATGGATAACCAAGAAAGTTAAGGAGGGTATTAAGTTAAAAGCGGAAACATTTCAGTTGGAAAAGGTTAGTGGTATGCCAGAGAGTGGGATAGATTCAGAATGCCAGGAAGGAGAAAATAAACTATGAGGGCAAGAGAGCGAGAAAGATAAAAGCAGACAATAAGAGCTTTTTAATTACTATAAAAGGAAGAGAAGTAAAATAAAGCATTAACCCCTTAGATAATGAAACTGGAGAAGTAATTGTGAGGAACAGGAACTGGCAGAGTTAAATAGATATTTTGCATCGGTGTTAGTGTAGAGGATGCTACAAGCATTCCAGAAATAGTACAAAATATGGGGAAGAAATTAAAAACACTTACCATCACCAGAGAATTAGTTTCAGGCAAACTAATTGGGTTAAAAGATGACAGGTCCTCTGGATCTGATAGTTTGTACCCAGCATCTTAAAGGAAGTAGCTGCAGAAATCGTGGATACATTGGTCATAATTTTCCAAAAATCCTTGGACTCTGGAACTGTCCCAAAGGTTTGGAAAATTGCCAATGTGATTCCCTTGTTTAAAAAGGAAAGGAGGCATAATGCAGGGAACTACAGGCCAGTTAGTCTAACTTCGATGATTGGAAAAACATTACAATGGATTATTATGGAGAGTGTCATGGACCAGGGTTTAGAAAACTCCAAAGTATATCATGGGAGTTCACCTGACCCACAACTGTTTATAGATTTTGGTTATGATGAGCATAAGGGCCTACCTTTCAAGTGTTATTCAACAGAGGCCTTAAGCACTTTTAATCAAAAACAAAGTTTATTCTATGAATTCAGTAAACACACACAGTAAGCATTTTTATCAACTACAAGCATAAATACCCCACACAGCTACAGTTCTCTCTCTCTATAAAACCCTTAATAACTCCCCTTTCTGCTGTTTCAACTTGATAACAACATCCAATAAAACCAAAAAAAAAACTTTTAACCAAAACAGTAGGTTTGAATTCTTTACAGAAAACAGTTATCATTTTTAAATTATCAAGTGATCTGGACACCTTTTAACATGCAGAAGAGAGGAGAAACCTTCTTTGTCTGAATCGAGCTTCCAACGGTGTAAACCGAAAGTAAAACCCAGAGCCACAGCCAGCTCACAGCTCAAAATGAAAGTAAAACCCAGAGCCACAGCCCAGCTCCACCCACACAATGACATCGCTGAAGCCATTTGAGAAACACACATTTCTTAAAGGGACACTCCCATGACAAGAGAACAGCAGTGCATTACGAAAGCCAAAATCTGATCAAGCAGAGTCAGCATGGTTTCCCGAAGGGGAAATCTTTGTCTGTCAAATTTACTGGAGTTCATTGAGGAGGTATCAGCCAGGGTAAACAGAGGAGAAGCAGTCAATGTTGGATATTTGGATTTTCAAAAGACATTGATAGGGCACCACACAAAAGGCCACCATGCAAGATAGGAGCTCATGGTGTTGGAGGTAATATTCTGCATCAGATAGAGGATTAGCTAACAAACAGGAAGCATCTGGTAGCAATAAGGGGGTCTTTCTCCATTTGAAGGGCAGTGGCCAGTGGAGTCTCATAGGGAACAGGGCTGGGACCACAGCTCTTTACAATACATATTAATGATTTGGATGAAGGAACAGAGTGTACTTGCGAATGATACAAAGGTGGAAGGGAAGGTAGATTGTAGGGAGGGTATAAATAGTTCACAAAGATATTGACAGGTTAAGTGAACGGGCAGAAAATTGGCAAATGGATTCAATGCGGGAAAATATGAGATTGCTCATTTTGGAAGAAAGAATGAGACGGTGGATTATTATTTAAATGAGAGACTGCAGAAAGCTGTATCACAGAGGGACTTGGGGGGGTCCTTGTTCATGAAACTCAGAAAGCTAGCATAGAGTTGCAGAATGTAATAGGGAAGGCAAATGGCTTTTATTTCAAGGGGGCTGGAGTATAAAAGTAAAGGGGTATTGCTGCAACAGCTGGTTTGTGATGCAGAGTGAGGTCAACAGCACAGGTTCAATCCCCGTACCGGCTGAGGTCATTCATGAAGGCACCGCCTTCTCTTTTTAAAAAGAATATGTTTATTAAGAATTTTTTTACAGAATTTTCAACCATATAAACAAACCCCCCCCCACCCCCATAACAAAAAAGAAGAAAAAACTCGCATAGCAAGACATAAACATGGCAAATCAATATGACAGCAGAACTTTGTACATTGGATTCCTCCTGTACATATCAGTTTTCCGAATGTTTTTCTTGCTCAGATGCCCCCCCGGAGAACCCCCCTTCCCTATCCCTCCCTCTTCCCCTCCCCCCCAGAAAGAGATGTCCCGTCCCGTCCCCCTGGGTTGCTGCTGCTGTCGACCGAACTCCATCTAACGCGAGATAGTCGAGGAACGGTTGACACCGCCTGGAGAACCCCTGCACAGACCCTCTCAAGGCAAACTTTATCCTTTCCAACCTGAGAAACCCTGCCATTTCATTTATCCAGACTTCCACACTGGGGGGCTTCGCATCTTTCCACACTAACAAGATCCTTTGCCGGGCTACCAGGGACGCAAAGGTCAGAATGCCGGCCTCTTTCGCCTCCTGCACTCCCGGCTCGCCCGCTACTCCAAATAGTGCTAGCCCCAAGCTTGGCTTGACCTGGACTTTCACCACCTTAGATACTGTTCTCGCAACTCCCCTCCAGAACCCATCCAGTGCCGGGCATGACCAAAACATATGGACATGGTTTGCCGGGCTTCCTGAGCACCTCCCACATCTGTCCTCCACCCCAAAGAACCTACTCAGCCTCGCCCCCGTCATATGCACTCTATGGACCACCTTAAATTGTATCAGGCTAAGCCTGGCACACGAGGAAGAGGAATTAACCCTGCTTAGGGCATCAGCCCATAGCCCCTCCTCAATCTCCTCCCCTAGCTCCTCTTCCCATTTACCCTTCAGCTCCTCTACCAAAGCCTCCCCCTCTTCTTTCATCTCCTGGTATATCGCCGACACCTTGCCCTCTCCGACCCATCTTGAATCCCCTGTGCCGGGAGCAGCGGGAATTCCCTCACCTGCCGCCTCGCAAACGCCCTCACTTGCATGTACCTGAAGGCATTTCCCGGGGGTAGTCCAAATTTCTCCTCCAGCGCCCCTAAGCTCGCAAACGTCCCCTCGATGAACAGGTCCCCCATTCTTCTAATCCCTGCCCGATGCCAGCTCTGAAACCCCCCATCCATCCTTCCTGGGACAAACCAATGGTTATCCCTGATCGGGGACCATACCGAGGCTCCCATTGCGCCCCTATGTCGTCTCCACTGCCCCCAGATCTTTAGCGTTGCTGCCACCACCGGGCTCGTGGTGTACCCTGTCGGCGAGAGCGGCAGCGGTGCCGTCACCAGCGCCCCCAGGCTCGTTCCTTTGCAGGACGCCATCTCCAACCTTTTCCACGCCGCCCCCTCTCCCTCCATCACCCACTTACGGATCATCGCCACGTTGGCTGCCCAGTAGTAGCCACCCAGATTCGGCAACGCCAACCCTCCTCTATCTCTGCTACGCTCCAGGAACCCCCTCCTTACCCTCGGGGTCTTGCTCGCCCAGACAAATCCCATAATGCTCCTGCTTACCCTCTTAAAAAAGGCCTTGGTAATCACAATTGGGAGGCATTGGAATACAAAAAGAAACCTCGGGAGGACCACCATTTTAATCGACTGTACCCTGCCCGCCAGCGAGAGTGGCAACATGTCCCACCTTTTAAAGTCCTCTGTTCCACCAGCCGCGTCAAATTAAGTTTGTGCAGTGCCCCCCAGCTCCTAGCTACCTGGATCCCCAAGTATCGAAAGCTCCTTTCCGCCCTCCTCAACGGTAGGTCGTCTATCCCTCTTCCCTGATCCCCCGGATGCACCACAAAGAGCTCACTCTTTCCCACATTGAGCTTATAGCCCGAGAAGTCCCCAAACTCCCTTAGGATCTGCATGACCTCAACCATCCCCTCCACTGGATCCGCCACATACAGCAACAGGTCGTCTGCGTACAGCGACACTCGATGTTCCTCTCCCCCTCGGACCACCCCCTTCCATTTCCCCGACTCCCTTAACGCCATGGCCAAAGGTTCAATTGCTAATGCAAACAGCAGAGGGGACAGGGGGCACCCCTGCCTCGTCCCTCGATACAGCCGGAAATACTCCGACCTCCGCTGGTTCGTGACCACACTCGCCACCGGGGCTCTATACAGGAGCTTAACCCAACTAATAAACCCTCCCCCGAACCCAAACCTCTTCAACACTTCCCAGAGATACTTCCACTCTACTCGGTCAAAGGCCTTCTCCGCGCCCATGGCTGCCACTGTCTCTGCCTCTCCCTCCACCGATGCCATCATAATCACATTCAGTAGCCTCCGCACATTGGTGTTTAGCTGCCTGCCCTTTTCAAATCCCGTCTGGTCCTCGTGAATCACCCCCGGGACACAGTCCTCAATCCTCGTAGCTAACACTTTTGCCAACAACTTAGCATCTACGTTGAGGAGCGAGATCGGCCTAAACGACCCGCATTGTAGTGGGTCCTTATCCCGCTTCAGGATCAAAGAGATCATCGCCTCCCACATTGTCGGGGGCAAGGTCCCCCCCTCTCTTGCCTCATTGAACGTCCTTGCCAGCAACGGGGCTAACAGGTCTACATACTTTCTATAGAACTCCACCGGGAACCCATCCTGTCCCGGGGCCTTCACTGCCTGCATGCTCCCCAGTCCTTTAACCAGCTCCTCCACCCCAACTGGCGCCCCCAAACCAGCCACCTCCTGCTCCTCCACCCTCGGGAAGCTCAGTTGGTCCAAGAATCGTCGCATCCCCTCTTTTCCCCCTGGGAGCTGGGACCTATACAGCTCCTCGTAGAAGGCCTTGAATGCCTCATTCACTTTCACCGCACTCCGCACCGTAGTTCCCCTTCCATCCTTGACTCCACCTATTTCCCTCTCTGCCATCCTCTTACGGAGCTGGTGTGCCAGCATTCGACTCGCCTTCTCCCCATATTCATACATCGCCCCCTATGCCTTCCTCCACTGTGCCTCTGCCTTCCCTGTGGTCAACAGGTCGAACTCCATCTGGAGACTTCGCCTCTCCCTGTGTAGTCCCCCATCAGGGGTCTCTGCGTATCTCCTGTCCACTCTTAAAATCTCCCCCACTAACCTCTCCCTTTCCCTACCCTCTCTCTTCTCCCTATGAGTCCTGATGGAGATTAACTCTCCCCTAACCACCGCCTTCAGCGCCTCCCATACTACTCCCACCTGCACCTCCCCGTTGTCGTTGGCCTCCAGATACCTTTCGATGCACCCCCGCACCTTCCCGCACACTTCCTCGTCTGCCAGCAGTCCCACATCCAACCGCCACAGCGGGCGTTGGTCCCTCTCCTCCCCCAGCTCTAATTCCACCCAATGCGGGGCGTGGTCCGAGATGGCTATGGCCGAATACTCCGTCCCCTCTACTTTCAAGATCAATGCCCTGCCCAGAACAAAAAAATCTATCTGGGAGTAGGCCTTGTGTACATGGGAGAAAAAAGAAAATTCTCTGCCCAAAGGCCTGGCAAATCTCCATGGATCTACTCCCCCCATCTGGTCCAGAAACCCCCTGAGCACCTTGGCCGCAGCCAGCCTCTTTCCGGTCCTGGATCTGGAGCGATCCAGTGCTGGGTCCAACACCGTTTTGAAGTCCCCACCCATTATCAAACTTCCTACCTCCAAGTCCGATCTCCTATTTTAGGCCAGTCCCGTGCCCGCGTCTCCCACTCCCTCCAGTCCCCCAGACGGGGAACCCCCGCCCGACCACCTCTTCCGTTTTCAGTTCCCCCTCGGCCATTGCAGCAGCAACCCTATTCTCCCCCCCCCCCCCCCCTCCCCGCTACATCCAAATCTAGCTCTTTTGCTCCCCCCATCATACTTCCGTAAGTCAGCTGACTCCTGCTGACCCCGGCTTCCCCCGCCTTCCCGTTGACCCCCCCCGTGTGGAAATCCCTCCTCCTCCTTGCGCTCCTCCATCCCCCCCCCTCCCTAGCACGGGAAAAAGCCCGCGCTTTCCTAAGCCAGCCCCGCCCCTTGTGGCGCAGCTCCTGTTGCGGCCTTATCCCAATTCCCCCATCCCCGAGTGTCACCTCCCTCCAGCACCGACGCCCACCTTCAAAAACTCTTTCCCCATCCATCGTCCCACCCGGAAAACATTCTTTACCCATATTTACAACCCTGTATACAGTCAACATCTCCCCCACTACCACAGCCCCTCAGTTCGAGTCCAATTTTTCCGTTTGGATAAAGGTCTAAGCCTCTTCTGGCGTTTCGAAATAGTGGTGTCGGTCCTGGTACGTGACCCACAGTCGCGCTGGCTGTAGCATTCCGAATCTCACCCTTTTTTTATGCAGCACCGCCTTGGCCCGATTGAAGCCAGCTCTCCCCTTTGCCACCTCCGCGCTCCAGTCCTGGTAGACTCGGATCACCGCATTCTCCCATCTACTGCTCCGCTTCTTCTTGGCCCATCTCAGGACACTCTCTCTGTCCGCGAAACGATGGAACCTTGCCACTATCGCCCTTGGCGGCTCACCAGCCTTGGGTCTCCTCGCCAGGACCCGGTGAGCCCCTTCTAGCTCCGGGGGGCTCGGAGAGGCCTCCGCACCCATCAGCGAATGGAGCATCGTGTTCACATACGCCCCAACATCAGCCCCCTCCACTCCTTCGGGGAGACCCAGAATCCGGAGATTCTTCCTCCGTGACCTGTTCTCCAGGACATTGAATCTCTCGGCCCACCGCTTGTGCAGTGCCTCGTGCGCCTCCACCTTCACCGCCAGGCCCAAGATCTCGTCCTCGTTCTCATTCGTTTTTTCCTTCACCTCTCGGAGCTCTATCGCCTGGGCCTTCTGGGTCTCCTTCAGCCCCTCAATCGCCAACAGCATCGGCGCCAGCACCTCCTTTTTAAGCTCCTCCACACAGCGCCTGAGAAACTCCTGCTGGTCCGGCCCCCATGCTGCTCGATCTCCGCCATCTTGTTTTCTCCCCCTCGTTTCTGCCGCTGCTCCAAAGCCTCTTTTTTTGTCCCTCCACTTCCAGCCCCCTCCATGCACGACGGAAGGGGGACCTTACTTCACCTTCCCACACGGGATTGAATCAAAAAAGTGCCGTTGGGGCTCCTCCGGAGAGCCCAAAAGTCCGTTCTAGCGGGAGCTGCCGAAATGTGCGGCTTAGCTCCACTTCGCCGCAACCGGAAGTCGGCACCGCCTTCTCAACCATGCCCCTCGCCTCAGGTGTGTTGACCCTCAGGTTACACCACCACCAGTCTGTTCTCCCCCTCAAAGGGGAAAGCAGCCTATAGTCATCTGGGACTATGGCAAATTTACTTTACTTTTACTAGTGAGGCCACATTTAGAACACTGTACAGTTTTGGTCCCCTTATTTAAGGAAAGATATATTATCATTGGAGGCAGTACAGAGGAGGTTTACTAGGATGATCCTGGCTATGGAGGGACTGTCATAAACAGATTGGGTCTGTACTCCTTGAAGTTCAGAGGAATGAGAGGTGATATGATTGAAACGTATAAGATTCTTAAGGGGTTAGACAGGGTAAATATTGGGAGATGCTTCCATTCATGGAAGAGTGTAGGACCAGGGAGCATAGTTACAGAAGAAGGAGATTCTCATTTAAGACAGATTTGAGGAAGAATTTCTTCTCTCAAAGAGAGGTGAATCTTTGGAATTCTTACCCTAGGACGCTGTGGAGGCCGAGCCCTTGAACATTTTCAAGGCTGAGATTGGTTGTTAATCAGTCGGAGAGATAAGGCAGGAAAGTGGGCATAGTGAGTGTCAAATCAGCCATGATCCTTCTAATTGGTCGAACAGGCTCGAGTGCTGAATGGCCTACTCCTGTTCCTATTTCTTATTGCCTTATGGTAAAATACAAGAACAAATTATTATTCCTCTAGGGAGCATTTTTACAAAGTTTTTATTTTTTTTACATAGATTACATAGAACATACAGTGCAGAAGGAGGCCATTCGGCCCATCGAGTCTGCACCGACCCACATTAATCCCTCACTTCCACCTTATCCCCGCAACCCAATAACCCCTCCCAACCCTTATGGACACTACGGGTAATTTAGCATGGCCAATCCACCTAACCTGCACGTCTTTGGACTGTGGGAGGAAACCGGAGCACCCGGAGGAAACCCACGCGGACACGGGGAGAACGTGCAAACTCCGCACAGACAGTGACCCAGCGGGGAATCGAACCTGGGACCCTGGCGCTGTGAAGCCACAGTGCTAATCACTTGTGCTACCGTGCTGCTTTTATATTTCAACTATTTGTCTTTGATAAGTGTAGCTAGTTGGAGTAGTGCAAGGTAGCCATTGACAGCTATGGAACCATATTGCAGCATATACCGGACTGGCATCTTTAGAACAGACAGGAAGAAAATAAGATTTTTTTAAAAACATTTTTATTCATGGGATGGGGGCATTACTGGCTAGGCCAGAATTTATTGCCCATCCCTAATTGCCCGTGAGAAAGTGGGGGTGATCCGCTGCTTGACCAACTGCAGTTCATGAGTTGCAGTAACACCTACAGTGCTGCTTCCAAGATAATTACATGTACATATATAAAATAAACTATTTGAGGTGAATGCCAAAAACATACTTGATTATGCGTTATTTGATGTGGTCCTGAGCTTTACAGGCCACAAAGCTATCCGGTTTAATTTCTCGAGAGTGCTGAACTGACCGCTGTTAGCTATGATAGTTACACAGGTGTTTGATGAGGACAAGGTCGGCTGTTAAACAACGCACTCGCATGCAATGGGCGATGTACTGGAACCTGTGCCTGTGGACCTGTATCCGTCCTTGAGCAGAGGGAGTGGCATAGGCCCAGCAACGGCAGTGGCATAATGGGAATGTCACTGGGCCAGTAATCCAGAGGCTCAAGCTAATGTTCTGTGGAGATGGATTCAAATCCCAACATGGCAGCTGGTGGAATTTAAATGAAAAGCTAGTCTCAGTAATTGTGACCATGAAACTATCCTCAATTATCCTTAAAACCCCGTCAGACTAGTAATGACCTTTAGGGATGGAAATCTGCAGTCCTTGCCTGGTCAGGTCCACATGTGACCGCTGCCCACAGCAATGTGGTTGACTCTTAAATGCGCTGAAATGCCACTCAGTTGTATCAAACTGCTCCTCAGCTACCCACTGCAGATGCATCTGTTCATAATAGAATCCATAGGAGTGGCCATCACGCAGTCCTGGTGGAGATAAAATCCCACCTTCACATTGAGAATACCCTTGTGTGGCACTACCACATGTGTTGGATTTCAAACCAATATAGCAACTCAAAACTGGGCATCCATGATGCACTCTGGGTCATTAGCAGAAGTGTATACAACCACGATATGTAACTTCATGGCCCAGCATATCCCCCATTCTACCATTAACATCAAGCTAAAGATCAGCCTTGTTTCAATAAAGAGCGCACCAGGATATGCCAGGAGCAGCACCAGGCATACCTAAAAATGATATGTCAACCTGGTGAAGCTACTACAGGACTACTTGCATGTCAAACAGCAGAAGCAGCATGCGATAGGCAACCTAAACCATCCCAAAACCAAAGGATCAAATCCAAGCTCTCTATTCCTGCCACAATCAGTCACAAATGATTGTGGATATCCAGTCACAAATGATGGTGGACATTTAAACAACTACCCGGAGGAGGAGGCTTCACAGATATCCTCAACGATGGAGCCCAGAACTTCAGTGCAATCGATGGGGCTGAAGCATTTGCAGCATCTTCAGCCAGAACCGTCGAGTGGGTAATCCATCTCTGCCTCTTCCTGAGGTCCCCAATGTCACAAATGCCAGTCTTCAGCCAATTTGATATGCACCACGTGATATAAAGAATTGGCTAAAGGCACTGGATACTGCAAAGATTCTCGGTGCAGATAACAACTCGGCAGTGAGATTGAAGACTTGTGCCCCAAAATTAGCTGTGCCTCTAGCTAAGCTGTTCTAGTACAGCTACAGCACTGGCTCCTATCTGGCAATGTGAGCAATTGTACTGTGCACACAAAGCAGGACAAATCCAACACGCTTCCATCAGTCCACTCTTGAAAGTAATGGAAGTTGTCATCAACAGTGTTATCATGTGACACCTACAGAGCAATAACCTGCTCGTTAATATTCCCTTTGGGTCCCGCCAGCCCCACTCAGCTCCAAACTTCATTATAGCCTTGGTTCAAACATGGATAAAAGAACTGAATGCCAGAGGTGAGAGTGATTGCCCTTGACATCAAGGAGCCATATCAAAACTGGAATCAGTGAGAATCAGAGAAAAATGCTCCACTGGTTAGATCATACCTGGCACAAACGTTGTGGCTGTGGAGGTCATGTGATGAATGTAGGAATTTCAGATATATTGTATTATATGTATTTGGTGCAGTAAGGGTCAAAAGCCCGGGTTAGTGTGTGCATGACTGCTGCAGTAGTGTTTAAAGAAATCCTGGTTTGCATGGCAGCTAGGCTTTTGGGGAGCCAGGGATGCAATTAAAGCATTGTAAAAGTTTGGGTGAATGGATTTTTGTTTATGTTGTGAAGGTTCCCTGTGGAGTAGTTAATTAGAGACATTGGGCGGGATTCTCCGGCCGCTTTCGCCCGATTTATCCATTGTCGGGGTCTCGCCCGTGGCGTTCTTCATGAATCCAGCCCATTGTATTCTGTTTAGTGAGATAATGTAGTTAATGGGCTGACCCAAGGGTTGAAGAAGTCCGGTGTTGAGGTTCAGTTTTAATTTGTGGATGAAAGGGAAGCTGAGAAGGTTTTCTGAAGAAATACAGTCCAAGATTCTGCATCATTCTGACAGGGTGGGTCAGGTCTCTTTCTTTAAAGCAGTTTCAAATAATCTCTCTTTCTCATGTTCAAGACATCTCTACAGCATGTATTCCAGAGTGCAAACTGTATTTTAAAAGTGGATTGTGATCTGTGATGGTTTTGTTGTTTGAATGGAATTAAAGATGAGAGTGAGGGGTTATTGTGTCATGGTATTGATTAGCATTAATTAAGGGGTAATTGCAAGCCATTTTCTTGTGTAACGTTAAAGGTATTTTGGGTAGGGGGTCGGGATTGAAGGCGCTAGCGACAGCGCCGCTCCCGACGGCCCCGAGGAGATACTCAGGGAGTCCGGGAGTAATAGCTTCGTTGAGAATTTGGAGGCAGTTTCGACAGCACTTCAGCTTGGGGGCAGGGTCAAGGGAAATGCCGATTCGGGGGAACCACAGATTTGAGCCAGGGAAGTGAGATGGAAATTTTTGGAGATGGGAGGAGAAAGGAATTAGGACACTAAAAGATTTGTTTCTTGGGGGTCGTTTTGCGGGATTGAAGGAGCTGGGAGCAAAATATGGGCTGGAGCAGGGGCAACTATTTAGATACACGCAAGTTCGAGACTTTGCCAGAAAGGAGATTCAGAGCTTCCCAGTAGAGCCGGCTTCCACATTGCTGGAGGAGACGCCAATGACAGGGGGACTGGAGAAGGGGGTAGTATCGGTCGTTTACGGAGCTATTTTGGAGAAGGCGCCGCTAGAAAGGATCAAGGCAAAGTGGGAGGAAGAGTTGGGAGAGGATATGGAGGAGGGGTTCTGGTGTGAGGTGCTCCGGAGGGTGAACGCCTCCACCTTGTGTGCGAGGTTGGGGCTGAAACAGCTAAAGGTGGTGTATAGAGCACACCTTACAAGGGCGAGGATGAGCCGGCTCTTTGAGGGGGTAGACGACGTGTGTGAACTTTGCTGGGGGGACCCGGCAAACCACGTTCACGTGTTTTGGTCCTGTCCAAAGCTGGAGGATTACTGAAAGGAGGTTTTTGCGGTAATTTCTAAAGTGATGCATGTTAAACTGGCCCGGGCCCTCGGGAGGCCATTTTTGGGGTGTCGGACCAGCCGAGGTTGGAAACCGGTGCGGAGGCATATGATGTAGCCTTCGCGTCGTTGATCGGCCAAAGGCGGATCCTGTTAAGGTGGAGATCAACCTCTCCACCCTGTGCCCTGGCGTGGCGGGGGGACCTCCTGGAATTCTTGACGCTTGAAAAGGTCAAATTTGAACTGAGGGGAAAGATGGAGGAGTTCTACAATTCATGGGCATTATTCATTATGCACTTTCAAGAATTGGATCACATCAAACATTAATATGCTGGGAGAGTTGGGGGGAGAGAGACTGTGTGTGTTAATGGTGACTATGGGTGATTCCTAATTCCTTTTTGTCATTTGTTTATGTTAACATGCGGGCTAATGTTTGGTGGGAGGTTGGGATCGTTATTGATATGGGGATTGACATTACATTCGTTACTGATTGTTGTTTATTGTTGGGTGTAAATTTGGGAGAAAATGTGAAAAAGGAGGAGAATAAAAATATTTTTTTAAAGAAGGTATTTGGTATTAGTAATAACGATTGTTTTAATATGCCATATCCCTATTTTATGTGAGATCACTCCTGGAGCGAGATATCTTTTCCTCACAGTCTTACAAAATTAATGTAAAATATTGGGGTTCCTGTTCAGTATCCTAGCCAATATTGGGGAGTTTGGTCCGGGAACATAATAGTCAAACATCTAAGTCCCAGGATATCACTTCAGGCGTTTCTCAGGGCAGTGTCCTAGGCACCTTCAGCTGATTCATCAATGATCTTCCTTCCATCATAAAGTCAGAAGTGGAGATGTTTGCTGATGATTGCACAATGTGCAGCACCACTTGCGAGGCTTCAGATACTGAAACAATCCTTGTCTATATGCAGCAAGACCTGGACATCATCCAGGCTTAGGCTGATAAGTGGCAAATTACAATCACGCCACACATGTGCCAGGCAATGACCAACTTCAACAAGAGAAAATCTAACTAGCTCCCCTTGACATCCAATGGCATTACCATCGCTGGATCCTCCACTATCAACCTCCTGGGGTTGCCATTGACCAGGAACTGAACTGGATCAGTCATATAATACAGACGCTACAAGAGCAGATCAGAGAGGCTGGGACTTCTGCAGTGAGTAACTCACCACCTGACTCCCAAAGCCTAACAATCTATAAAGCACAATTCAGGAGTAGAATGGAATACTTTCCATACTCAAGAGATCAACACCATCCAGGAGAAAGCAGCTTGCTTGATTGGCAGACACCCCATCCACCTTAATCATTCACTCTCTCCACCACCAATGCACAGTGGCAGATACAGGATGCATTGCAGCAAATTAAACGAGGCTCCTTCAACCGCACCTTCCAAACCCGTGACTTGTGCCACCTAGAAGGACAAGGACACCAGATAACATGGGAACACAACTACCTGTAAGTTCCCCTCCAAGCCACACAACATTGGCTTGGAATTATACAGCCGTTCTTTCATTATCATTAGCCACCACAGGATTGCAGCTAAGGCAAAGGCTGGCCAGTGAAGGATGCCCAGCGAAGGATGCCCACATGCTGTGAAAGAATATATTTAAAAGCACTGTAAAGAGCTATCTTAATCCATCTTCTTGGTAAGATGATATTGTTATTCCCAGATTTTCTCAATGTGACCATTTTACTGATGATTTAATGAGAAAAATCTGCAGTTTTACTCGGAAACAATGTCCAGTGTATATAACGTGCCATAAACTCTCCTGCTCACTGGGCTCTGTTTTGGGTTTTTGTGCAGATCTTCAATCCAGATTGTTAAAGCTCCAACAATACTTCACAGCTGTTGTGGTAACATATTTGTTAGACGCTACAAGATTTAGGTCAAGTGCACTTAATTTGGTATGATATTTCCTGCTCTGTCTTGCACGATACCGTCTATTTGAGTAACATATTCTGTCAATCGGCGAGCTTCTGACACCTATTGCTATGGATGTGTAACCGTC
The DNA here is from genome assembly GCF_047496885.1 of Scyliorhinus torazame. NCBI lineage: Eukaryota > Metazoa > Chordata > Chondrichthyes > Carcharhiniformes > Scyliorhinidae > Scyliorhinus > Scyliorhinus torazame. The sequence goes on along the minus strand of NC_092707.1, from coordinate 360,193,896 downwards.
AATAGATTTAATTCTAGACTTCTGGATTAAAGAAGATCTAAAGAGAGTCACTTTGATCTTGACTATTTACACAATCAGCACCAATCTTTTTTAGCTTCTCCTACATGCTCTTCTCTGCTGTGATAGACTACTGTGTGTATAATGTTGTAATGTTTTGCAGAAAGGGACGTAATTTTTTTTTTACTGTTCAGGAATTACTGTCACGTTCATCCGAAGTTGTATGAGTAGCCTTAATAGATGAATTCATGAAACTGACAACAGAGTAGGAGTAGGGCTATCAAATTTACTTAAAACCAATTTTTTTACCACTTGAAATGTATTCAAATGTTTAATAATATATCATCTTCTTAGTGGTATTACAGCATGAAAGACTACAATCACAACATTTTGAGACTTGATGCATTTAAAAAAAAATCTTATTTGTGCGTTTTTTAATACCACTTTCGAATCATTTTATATTTTCTCATCCATCTTTCCTTCACCATCCCCGCATTCAATGGCTGAGAAAGTTGATGGGCAGATAGTCACCTTTGTTGGTAGGGCCCTGCCCCTGATGTTCATGACCCAGACCTAGAAGGTGTGAGGGAGCTGCTCGTTATGATTCACTCTCCCATTTTACCCACTCCTAATCTTTCCATGAATAAAACTCCAGAATATTCATCTAACTTTGCAACTTCTCATTAAATCCTATTGTGTGGTCTCAGTAGTGGACAAACCATTTGTTTTATGGGGCTTTTGATCATAAATGTCAATGCAGAACATAACTTTCATTAAATGTTCTTATTCATTTTGTTTTGCAGCTGTTAATTGGCATAACATTTCTTAGTTTTAGCCATTACTTTATGGTATTTATGATTCTAATCTGTAGTCTTGCTTGAGGTTTGCTCATTTTAAACTCATTTCCCTTTGGTCTGTGATCGTGGTCCAATTGCAATGTATCCTTTCGTAAAATCAACCATGCCTCCTGTTTTAAAGACCTGGAAGAGTGGCCCCTCTCAATCTTTTGTCACTCAGTGTTAAACACTCCCTGGCCAAGTACAATATAGTTATATCATGAACAGTTATCTACCTAACCTGATCCAACAATATGACTTCATCCCCAAATTCAGAAATATATCACCTACTTTGTGAGTTTTCCTACTTCCCTTACTTATGGCTCCTCTGAACCTTTTTGTACTATGCCAACCAGGCTAATGATGATGAGTTAATTTCAATACAGTGAGAATGTAGTCATCAGGAAGAGCATGTAGAATGACCTATTTGAATTTTACTTTCTATTCTGAGTTTCAGAGGAAGAAGAAAGAACAAACTTAGGCAGTCAGTGCAGGAATCCCCTGTGGTTGTCCCCCTCTTGAACAGGTATACCCCTTTGGATACTGTTGGGGGGGATAGCCTATCAGGGGAAAACAGCAGCAGCCAGAGCAGTGGCACCACGGCTGGCTCTGATGTTCAGAAGGGAGGGTCAAAGTGCAGAAGAGCAATAGTAATAGGGGACTCTATAGTCAGGGGCACAGATAGGCGCTTCTGTGGACATGAAAGAGACTCCAGGATGGTATGTTGCCTCCCTGGTGCCAGGGTCCAGGATGTCTCCGAACGGGTAGAGGGCATCCTGAAGGGGGAGGGCAAACAGGCAGAGGTCGTTGAACATATTGGTACTAACGACATAGGCAGGAAGGGGCATGAGGTCCTGCAGCAGGAGTTCAGGGAGCTAGGCAGAAAGTTAAAAGACAGGACCTCTAGGGTTGTAATCTCGGGATTACTCCCTGTGCCACGTGCCAGTGAGGCTAGAAATAGGAAGATAGAGCAGCTAAACACGTGGCTAAACAGCTGGTGTAGGAGGGAGGGTTTCCGTTATCTGGACCACTGGGAGCTCTTCCGGGGCAGGTGTGACCTATATAAGAAGGACGGGTTGCATCTAAACTGGAAAGGCATAAATAGCCTGGCCGCGAGGTTTGCTAGTGTCACACGGAAGGGTTTAAACTAGTATGGCAGGGGGGTGGGCACGGGAGCAATAGGTCAGAAGGTGAGAGCATTCAGGGAGAACTAGGGAATAGGGACAGTGGGGCTCTGAGGCAGAGCAGACAGGGAGAAGTTGCTGAACACAGCGGGTCTGGTGGCCTGAAGTGCATATGTTTTAATGCAAGAAGTATTATGGGTAAGGCAGATGAACTTAGAGCTTGGATTAGTACTTGGAACTATGATGTTGTTGCCATTACAGAGACCTGGTTGAGGGAAGGGCAGGATTGGCAGCAAAACGTTCCAGGATTTAGATGTTTCAGGCGGGATAGAGGGGGATGTAAAAGGGGTGGCGGAGTTGCGCTACTGGTTAGGGAGAATATCACAGCTGTACTGCGGGAGGACACCTCAGAGGGCAGTGAGGCTATATGGGTAGAGATCAGGAATAAGAAGGGTGCAGCCACAATGTTGGGGGTTTACTACAGGCCTCCCAACAGCCAGCGGGAGATAGAGGAGCAGATAGGTAGACAGATTTTGGAAAAGAGTAAAAACAACAGGGTTGTGGTGATGGGAGACTTCAACTTCCCCAATATTGACTGGGACTCACTTAGTGCCAGGGGCTTAGACGGGGCGGAGTTTGTAAGGAGCATCCAGGAGGGCTTCTTAAAACAATATGTGGTCCAACTAGGGAAGGGGCGGTACTGGACCTGGTATTGGGGAATGAGCCCGGCCAGGTGGTAGATGTTTCAGTAGGGGAGCATTTCGGGAACAGTGACCACAATTCAATAAGTTTTAAAGTGCTGGTGGACAAGGATAAGAGTGGTCCTAGGATGAATGTGCTAAATTGGGGGAAGGCTAATTATAACAATATTAGGCGGGAACTGATGAACATAGATTGGGGGCGGATGTTTGAGGGCAAATCAACATCTGACATGTGGGAGGCTTTCAAGTGTCAGTTGAAAGGAATTCAGGACCGGCATGTTCCTGTGAGGAAGAAGGATAAATACGGCAATTTTCGGGAACCTAGGATAACAAGAGATATTGTAGGACTCGTCAAAAAGAAAAAGGAGGCATTTGTCAGGGCTAAAAGGCTGGGAACAGACGAAGCCTGTGTGGAATATAAGGAAAGTAGGAAGGAACTTAAGCAAGGAATCAGGAGGGCTAGAAGGGGTCACGAAACGTCATTGGCAAATAGGGTTAAGGAAAATCCCAAGGCTTTTTACACGTACATAAAAACAAGAGGGTAGCCAGGGAAAGGGTTGGCCCACTGAAGGATAGGCAAGGGAATCTATGTGTGGAGCCAGAGGAAATGGGCGAGGTACTAAATGAATACTTTGCATCAGTATTCACCAAAGAGAAGAAATTGGTAGATGTTGAGTCTGGAGAAGGGTGTGTAGATAGCCTGGGTCACATTGAGATCCAAAAAGAAGAGGTGTTGGGTGTCTTAAAAAATATTAAGGTAGATAAGTCCCCAGGGCCTGATGGGATCTACCCCAGAATACTGAAGGAGGCTGGAGAGGAAATTGCTGAGGCCTTGACAGAAATCTTTGGATCCTCACTGTCTTCAGGTGATGTCCCGGAGGACTGGAGAATAGCCAATGTTGTTCCTCTGTTTAAGAAGGGTAGCAAGGAAAATCCAGAGAACTACAGGCCGGTGCGCCTTACTTCAGTGGTAGGGAAATTACTGGAGAGAATTCTTCGAGACAGGATCTACTCCCATTTGGAAGCAAATGGACGTATTAGTGAGAGGCAGCATGGTTTTGTGAAGGGGAGGTCGTGTCTCACTAACTTGATAGAGTTTTTCGAGGAGGTCACAAAGATGATTGATGCAGGTAGGGCAGTGGATGTTGTCTATATGGACTTCAGTAAGGCCTTTGACAAGGTCCCTCATGGTAGACTAGTACAAAAGGTGAAGTCACACGGGATCAGGGGAGAGCTGGCAAGGTGGATACAGAACTGGCTAGGTCATAGAAGGCAGAGAGTAGCAATGGAAGGATGCTTTTCTAATTGGAGGGCTGTGACCAGTGGTGTTCCACAGGGATCAGTGCTGGGACCCTTGCTGTTTGTCGTATATATAAATGATTTGGAGGAAAATGTAACTGGTCTGATTAGTAAGTTTGCAGACGACACCCGGGTTGGTGGAATTGCGGATAGCGATGAGGGCTGTCAGAGGATACAGCAGGATTTAGATTGTTTGGAGACTTGGGCGGAGAGATGGCAGATGGAGTTTAATCCGGACAAATGTGAGGTTATGCATTTTGGAAGGTCTAATGCAGGTAGGGAATATACAGTGAATGGTAGAACCCTCAAGAGTATTGAAAGTCAAAGCGAACTAGGAGTACAGGTCCACAGGTCACTGAAAGGGGCAACACAGGTGGAGAAGGTAGTCAAGAAGGCATACGGCATGCTTGCCTTCATTGGCCGGGGCATTGAGTATAAGAATTGGCAAGTCATGTTGCAGCTGTATAGAACCTTAGTTAGGCCACACTTGGAGTATAGTGTTCAATTCTGGTCGCCACACTACCAGAAGGATGTGGATGCTTTAGAGAGGGTGCAGAAGAGATTTACCAGAATGTTGCCTGGTATGGAGGGCATTAGCTATGAGGAGCGGTTGAATAAACTCGGTTTGTTCTCACTGGAACGAAGGAGGTTGAGGGGCGACCTGATAGAGGTCTACAAAATTATGAGGGGCATAGACAGAGTGGATAGTCGGAGGCTTTTCCCCGGGGTAGAGGGGTCAATTACTATGGGGCATAGGTTTAAGGTGAGAGGGGCAAGGTTTAGAGTAGATGTACGAGGCAAGTTTTTTACGCAGAGGGTAGTGGGTGCCTGGAACTCGCTACCGGAGGAGGTGGTGGAAGCAGGGACAATAGTGACATTTAAGGGGCATCTTGACAAATACATGAATAGGATGGGAATAGAGGGATACGGACCCAGGAAGTGTAGAAGATTGTAGTTTAGTCGGGCAGCATGGTCAGCACGGGCTTGGAGGGCCGAAGGGCCTGTTCTTGTGCTGTACATTTCTTTGTTCTTTGTTCTTGTTCTATATGGAAGGGTAATCACTCGTAATGTAAGCAAAACAAAAGTCAATCTGTGCATAGCAAGTCCCACAGGGATTAATGCCCAGATATTTATTTATGTTGGTTAAGGGTTATATATTCGCCAGGACACTTTTTCAAAAATTGCCCTGGAATCCTCTACATCAACCTGTTGGAGCTAATGGGGCCTCAATTTAACATGTCACTCAAATCATGTTTCCTATCACAATGAAAAAGCCCCTCAGTTTGCGCTGCTGTTTCATCCTACATTATGTGCTAACACCCTTGAATGGGACTTGAACCCACAGTGTTCTATTTCAGAGGTGAGGGTGCTACGATTGAGCCAAGGCTGACACCTACTGATCAAATATTGGTAAAATAAAAATGGGCAGAGAGAGATCACCTATTAAATCACTAAGCAACTTCTTATATTATTTCCCGAAGGATGAGAAAGATATTAAGGCAAAGCACTTTCAAGCTATGGGATCATTATTGAAGTCTTAGATGAAGTTGGGCTTTAGTTGATCCTGATCCCTCAGCACATTGACTTCATTTTTCTTTCATGCTGGTCTATAAATACTTGCCTGGCTTTGCTCCACTCTACCTCTGCAACCATCTTCAATCCTATGTGGCAGTTTGTGTCCACCTCTTTCCAACTTTTACATGCTGCATTTTTTTCCTCTTTCCACTCTAACACTGCATTCAAGGATCTTGCTGCACTCTTGACACTCTCCCCAAGCTTGCCCTAGCCTGTCATATCTTTCCCCAACTTTAATTTTTTTCATGTAACTTATTCTCATCTGCACCTTAGGCACATTACCCTACTGCTGCCCAGGCCTACTTTACATTATTATCATGAAAAGAGACTCCACGGAGCTGAATGATATTGCTAATGTAGATCTTATTGTACTGTTGGTCTCAATAGACTATGTGAGAGTAGTTTGTATGAAAGGAAAAACATTTGTATGGAATGAAAAACGATCATAGCAAACTGACATTTTAATAGACTCTCTGTACCGCATGTAGAACAATATCGTGTTCATCTTGGTAGTATTGAGTTAACTCAAGAAAAAGAAGAATTACTTTCACTGGAGCACAGAGACTGAAGGACTTTTTTTGTGGTTTAGCTGTGCAATCTGATTTTTGAACTTCAATGTAGTTCGCAATTCTATGCCCAATCACCATGATGTAGTTCAAATTTGAGATCCTTGACTCCTGTTTCCAATGAATGGTGCAACAAAATGTTGTAAGTTCAAGAAAGCCAGTTGCCCCCACCTTCCTCCTGTAAGAAACAATAGAGGTGCCATTACACTAATGTGCGTGTTCTATGGGCCGCCAACTAATGGAAAGGATACAGAGGAGCAAATCATAGGGAAATCATTAAGAGGTGCAGGATCTATAGGTTACGGTAGTGACAGTGATAGTTATTCTCATGTAGACTGGGATAATAATGTAAATGACAGAGAGTTGGAAGAATTTCTGAAGTGTGTTCAGGAAAGGTTTCTTGATCAGGGCACTTCTAGCCCAAAAGCTGAGGTGGGTCAAGTGGAGCAAGTGTTGATAGGGAATGTTTAGGGAACAGTGAACAAAGAACAGTACAGCACAGGAACAGGCCCTTAGGCCCTCCAAGCCTGTACCGGTCATGATACCACTCTTGGCCAAAACCCTCAGCACTTTCTAGTGCCTTAACCCTCTATACCCATCCTATCCATATATTTGTCAAGATGCCTTTTGAACGCCATTAATGTATCTGCTTCCACAACCTCCCCTGGCAACACGTTCCAGGCACTCATCACCCTTTGTGTAAGCCACAAACAAATCCGAATTGAGTTGGTCAAAAGAAAACTTGGTTTATTGCAAAGCAATTATACGGGCAGCACGGTAGCACAGAGGGTAGCACTTTCGCTTTACAGCTCCAGGGTCCCAGGTTCAATTCCCAGCTTGGGTCACTGTCTCTGCGGATTCTGCACGTTCTCCTCGTGTCTGCGTGGGTTTCCTCCGGGAGCTCTGGTTTCCTCCCACAGTCCAAAGACATGCAGGTTAGGTGGATTGGCCATGCTAAATTGCCCTTAGTGTCCAAAGGGGTTGGGTAAGGTTGCTGGGTTACAGGTATGGGGTGGAGGTGTCGGCTTAAATGTGGTGCTCTATCCAAGGGCTGGTGCAGACTCGATAGGCCAAATGGCCTCCTCCTGCACTGTAAATTCTATGTCGATGTTTACCCAGCCGGGTCTGCTCTGTCGGCTCCATACCTGGCCGACTTTATACAGATCTCAATCATAAATGTCTTCGGGCTCCCCGCCCCCTTAGCAGGGGAGCTCGTAATCGGTGAGACTCACGGGGAGACTGATTGCTCCAACCCATGCAGGTCACATGCAGGTTTTAACAGTGCCTGAATATTTTCCTTCATGATATGAATGAAATATTGTGGATATAGCTGTGTTTATAGCAAAACAGATCTCACTGAAAGCTCTCCAAATTTTCTCAGAGACCTGACCTTTGACAAAAGCCCATCTCCATTCATGTAAGGCATACAATGTGCAGAAAAATTGAACTAATTATACTGCCTTCTGGGGCAGAAGAACAAACGCACAGCACAGAAAACAACTGGATTTCGCCCTTGGACTATTTGAGTGAATTATTTTCATGAACTGTCTTTGCCATGGCTATTGTCAACTAATAGTTGGTTGATCAGCTAAAATTACGCGTGGTTCTAACCACCTATCGCCATTCGGGAACCTCGCGTGGCATCTGCAGATTCAGTCCGCGGCCGCCCTTATGGGCGGCCAGGGGAACAGATTGGGCTGGTTGGATCTTCGGGCGTGCAGCCGATCGGGGGGGGCCTATGCCTTGCAACTGCCTCCATGGTCCAAGTCTGCCATGGCGCTCGGCGCAGCTGCTGGAGGCCGCCGCCGTGCGCATGGGTGGACTCGAAACCAGAAGTGCGGGGGCCTGTATCCACAGCTACAGCTGTGTGAATCACTCTGGGTCCCTGCTAGCCCCCTGCAGGGCATTGAACCGGCTCAAACTTTCTTCAGGAATCTACATAGTGAAACATGAGCGTTTCTACGCCAGCATGGGGACATAGCCCCATTTTGGGAGAATCCAACCCCTGTTGTGCAACTGGGCGCGGCTATGATCTAGGTCCCTAGACTGCTAGTCTCCACTTTGCTTAACAAAAGTGTATGTTTTACCCTTTGGGCAACCATCCTTTGTTACCATATTTTACTCCAGAAAGCCAATCAGTAAAGGATGTAACTGGAGCCAATCTTTTTGTAACACTACAAACATACACCTCCCAACAATCACAGTTTGCCTGTGTCTATTCATAGGAATTCAAGTGATTCACCAGTAAATGCCCACCACCTGCCTACAATTAAACACAATTAATATACAATCAACGGCTAGCTGACACTTTTGAAGACAAAATGATCTCAACATTTTTGAAGACAAAATGATCTCGACATTTCATAGAATCTACAGAAGGCAATACGACCCATTGAGTCTGCATCGGCCCTTGGAAAGAGCCACCCTATCCCCGTAACCCAGCAACCCCACCTAACCTTTCTGGGCACTAAGGGCAATTTAGCATGGCCAATCCACCTAACCTGCACGTCTTTGGACTGTGGGAGGAAACCGGAACACCCGGAGGAAACCCACGGGGAGAACGTGCAGACTCCACACAGACAGTGACCCAGCCGGGAATCGAACCTGGGACCCTGGAGCTGTGAAGCAATTGTGCTAACCACTATACTACCGTGCTGCCTCTCTGTGTCGCACTTGTTTCAAACTGCCATGGTGTGACTTATGTAAACCATAATGCCCATTCAAGCCCATCTTTCCCTGTTACTCCCTATTGCCAGCAGCTAAACATGTAATTTACAGAAAGGAGTTTTGGGACAACTTAGGAAACCAAACTCCGGGAAGTTCTTTGAATCCCCAAAGTCCATTGATCAAGTGCCAGGAGACCATAGTAATTGGGAGACACATCCCTCAATGCTCACCTACTCTCCATACATTGTTGTGTGGTATCAATCAGCAACTTGTCCAGATCCCTTTGGAATATGTACAGTGAATTTAGTCACCACATGAACTGGCAACTTGTTCCATATGTCCACAACACTAGAAAAAAAAGGATCTCTCACACCCAGAGCTGGACTTTTAGTAGCACGGGTCCTGGAGGGAGTAGGAATTCATGCTGCTGAATGACATATAAATTTGCAGGCACCATCCTGCCCTGGGCCATTTGCCAAGTGATTGGGTTTGGAGTGGGAGGCAGGGCTATCCCAAAGTGAATCGTGTCAATCTTTTGCACAATCTGCTAACTGTGAGTGACCAATTAAGGAATTTTCCAGTCAACCTTGGGACCCAAGGATCATCTGCACTAAACACTGCGGCAGCTCACCAGGCCTCCTTTAAGGGCACCATCCAAACTCACAACCTCACCATGTAGAAGAACAAGAACTGGGAACATTGCCACTGCAGGTTCCCGCTCTAGTCACACCTCCTCCTGAATTAGAAATACATCACCGCCATTCTCACTGGATCAAAATCCTGAAACTTCCTTCACAGCAGCACTATGGGCGTATCTATACACCTGATGAACTGCAGCAGTTCAAGGTGGACTGGACAAGTCAGAAAATCAGTGTTGCAGGAAACCACACCTATCTAAGCAGAAGATTGCTCACATTAGTGTCCTAGTTCAAGAAGACCCCAGGCTTTCATAGAATTTACAGTGCAGAAGGAGGCCATTCGGCCCGTCGAGTCTGCACCGGCTCTTGGAAAGAGCACCCTACCCAAGCGCACACCTCCACCCTATCCCCATAACCCAGTAACCCCACCCAACACTAAGGGCAATTGTGGACACTAAGGGCAATTTATCATGGCCAATCCACCTAACCTGCACATCTTTGGACTGTGGGAGGAAACCGGAGCACCCGGAAGAAACCCACGCACACACGGGGAGGATGTGCAGACTCCGCACAGACAGTGACCCAAGCCAGAATCGAACCTGGGACCCTGGAGCTTTGTAGCAATTGTGCTATCCACAATGCTACCGTGCTGCCCTACTACTTTGTTGTACTGCTCGCCGTGTCCTTCCAGTAACAATCAAAATCATAGTGGCCTTGAACTTTGCCGCCTCTGGCTTCTGCCAAAGATCACCACTGGACCTTGGTGGCACCTCTCAAGCAACAGCCACCACCTTCTCAAGATAATTAGGGATGTTCCACAAATGCTGACTTTCCACGCGACGCTCACATCACATGAAAATTTTTAAAATTGCAGGTTAGCCCTGCATTAAAAAAATGGCCAATGATGGGCTAAGAATAACTAAAGGAGAGCATGAAAGAATTATTAAATTCTGTAGATAAAGTGGATGGTCTGCACCACTCCCCGCCATCTGGGAGCATGCCAAAGCCTCAGCTGCAGTTGGAAACCTCTGCTCTGTGAATTCCACTGTGCTTTCTGTGCCTGTGTGGCCCCATCGTACTGCCCAGTTCTTGAAAATAGGGCATCAGTTGCCAGCGAGATACAACGGTGGCTGCTGCTTGAGAGGTGCCACCAAGGTCCATTGCTGATCTTTGGCAGGAGCCAGAGACAACAAACTTCAAGGCCACTGTGACTTTAATGGTTACTGGCAGGATGTGGCGAGCAGTATTACAACGGCTGTGGTCTTCCCAAACCAGGGCACAAATGTCAGAAACCATCTGCTTAGAAAGGTGCAGCCTCCTGCAACATTGATTCTCTGACATGTCCAGGTAGCTTCTTCAGCGGTACTCTCAATGCTAAGGGTATGGCATCTGTTGCCCTTCATTCTTCTTCTCTGCCCTTCTCACGATCAGGATTCTCCATCTGCTCCTGAGGATGTTGTTCCTCATTACTATTCAACCCGATTTCCATGTACCATGGTGAGGTGTAACTTTGCTTGATGTCTTGCTTGTGTTCAGCTGCACTCTCAATGTTTTGTGGGCTCCCGTCTCTTATGGCCCTCTGATCTCTGGAGGCTCGCATTCTTAAGCATGCCCAGATTCCTTAATTCTTCTCAGCCAGTGCCATCTGTGTGCCATTGGCCAATCTCAGCCATGCACCCTTTTATGGACCCAAATTATTGAATGGCGCAGCTTTGACTGGCTTACTGATGTGTTGCCACCTCCATCTGTTTGGACTGTTCCTGATCCATCACATAACCCGTGTTCCCGCTATTATGGTCCTATAACTCCCAGTTATTAACGGAAAGAATTAACACCACAATTTCACGTTTTAACCAAAATGTTTTACTGCACAAGAATAAAGCAAGTACTGTCTTCATACTATATGGTGTAAACCATTATTATTTAAACCCCAAAATCTCAAGTGACCACTTACCAGTTTTTATTCCACCCATCAGTTTCCCCCTATACATTGCAGGATCTTGAGAGTTTCTTCACTCCTGAGACCAAAACAAGATGTGCCACAGCTCCAAAGAATTCACTTTAATTGTCCTCAGTCTCCAAGTCTGCTACTTAGATTTCCAGACCCTCCCTCTCTCTCTCTGCAAGAATTCCACTGTCAATCCCTTTTACTAGCTTGAACAGGCTTTTGTGAGGGCCATGAAGACTCCAGCACGAGTTTGTAGAGTCAAACAGAAAGTAACTTTTATTTATAACAATATTTACACAGCACCAGTAGCTCACTACTAGTTCTCTCTCTAGCTGCTACCACAATAGCCAGCTCTATTTATACAGCTGAAAGATTTGTTATTCCCCCCCCCCCCCTTCATTGGGGGAGCTCATATTCCTCAAGAGTAATGGGGTAAACAATTGTCTCCAGCCAATAGGATCAGGACAGGTTATAACACAGGCATATTTGAAATTTTAATCCGCCGCTGGCATAGTTCCCCCTGTGTGTGCATGGGTTTCCTCCGGTTTCCTCCCACAGTCCAAAGATGTGCAGGTTAGGTGGATTGGCCATGCTAAATTGCCCTTAGTGTGCTAAATTGCCCTTAGTGTCCAAAATTGCCCTTAGTGTTGAGTGGGGTTACTGGGTTATGGGGATAGAGTGAAGGTGAGGGCTGGGTAGGGTGCTCTTTCCAAAAGCCGGTGCAGACTCGATGGGCCGAATGGCCTCCTTCTGCACTGTAAATTCTATGATTCTATAGTGGTGATGTCTCAGGACTAGTAATCCAGAGACTCAGATTGAGGCTCTGGTGATGCAGATTTGAATCCTACCACGGCTGCTGATGGAATTTAAATTCCAATTAATAAACCTGAAATTAAAAAGTTAGACTTGGCAAGTATTGAAATTCTTGTTGTAAAATCCCATCTGGTTCACTTGTGTCCTTTAGGGAAGGGAATCTGCCAACCTGTGACTCCAGACTCACAGCAATATAGTTGACTCTCAAAATACCCTCTGAAGTGACCTAACAAGCCACTCAGTTGTACAAAAAGAAATGAAACCAGACAGACCTCCCAGCATGACCTCAGCCCCAAAATCGACAACTGTACACACAGGAATATGAACAGAACATGCCGGTAAAAGTCAGCAGGTTTGGCAACATCTGTGGTGAGAGAAATTGAGTTAACGTTTTGTGTCTGCCGAGAATGGCAAACCCAACCCTTTTGACCCTGCAAAAAACACCTTGCTAACATCTGGGGCTTTGTGCTGAAATTCAAAGAGCTGTCCCACTGATTAATCAAGCAACAACCTGACATAGTCACACTCACTCACAGAATCATACTTTATAGATAATATTGGTATCACAAGATGCTGAAGGCACTGGATACAAACAAAGAACAATACAGCACAGGAACAGGCCCTTCAGCCTTCCAAGCCTGCGCCGATCACATGTCCTCTCCAGACCAAATGCCTGTAGCTTTCCAAGAATCATAGAATCTACAGTGCCGAAGGAGGCCAATCAGCCCGGCAAGTCTGCACCATCCCTTGGAAAGAGCGCTCTACGTAAGCCCACGCCTCCACCCTATCCCAGTAACTCCACCTAACCTTTTTGGACACTAAGGGCAATTTACCGTGGCCAATCCACCTACTGCAAAGGTTATTCACCTGAGGAAGGAGCAGCGCTCCGAAAGCTAGTGATTCGAAACAAACCTGTTGGACTTTAACCTGGTGTTGTAAGACTTCTTACTGTGCTCACCCCAGTCCAACGCCGGCATCTCCACACCCACATCATGGCAAAGGTTATGGGCATTGATAACATTTCATCAATACTACCCCCCCCCCCCTAACATTTCACCAATACTACCACCACCACCACCACCACCCCCCCCCCCCGCAACCATGAAATGAAATGAAATGAAAATCGCTTATTGTCACAGGTAGGCTTGAAATGAAGTTGCTGTGAAAAGCCCCGAGTTGCCACTGGTCTGCTATTTAGCCCTGTGTTAAACCATAATTACCCTGGACTCCGTTTTCATTTTTATATACATTCCTGCTCTTTCCTCATTCCATAACTGTCAATGTGCCCATGCCCCTTCTGACTTAGACCGCTCCCATTCTTGAGGCCAACTCTACCCTGGCTTGTTGTGACTCCCCCAGCCCCAATGGGCTATCCACTATCCAGCCCTTCCCTCTTACACCCCTTTTCCCTTTCCCATCTCCCTTGTCCCCTCTCCACTGTCTCCTCCCCTCTTCCTCCTTCCCTTACACTCCAACATAGTCTGCCCCCCTTATCCAGTCTTCATCCAACCAACCCCCAAACCTGGTTAGCCTGCCCCCCCTGACCAGCCTCCACCTGCCTCCCCTATCCAGCCTTTCTGCAGCTTGGCCTACCAGCACCTGATCTCAGTCAGACGGCAGAAGTTTCTGAGCAGTCTCCTCGAAGGCCAAAGCAACGGCCTTCAAAGTCTGGGAAGAAACCTGAAGTCTACCTCGCCAGGTGCACATAAATGTGAATGTCCTCATTTCTGGCTGGTGGACAACTTCATTTGGAGGGGTCACTTCATTCTGGTAAGCAGGCCTTTTAATAGCTTGCTTGACACCCGATGCAAAAGGGTTTCCCGATACTATTCATCAGGAATCTTGACCCACCTTTCAAGTACCAAGAACTTAATTGCAAAGGTTCATCCTGCTGTGGGGGAACTGATTTCTGTCCTCCTGCCAAATTAAGTCCCCCACCCGCCAAGCATCCCATTGCAGGCAGGGCCGAAAGAATCCGACCAGTAGGTCAGATTTTACACTCCCTGCTTTCCACAATTTTGTCACTTGCAGAAATTTCTTTCCTTACTATCGTCATAGCCTATTAAAATAAACCAGTACTTCTCCAAATTGGGGGAAGCATTTTTTTTCTTAAGGCTACGTGTTATCCTCTTATCCATGTCGTTTTAGAATAGAGCATAAGCAGCTGGAGAACTGTAAGAAGGCTGATAATGCAAGCTATTTTCTGCTGTCTCATCTTAATCTTGTTACACAAATGATTTGTGAAGGGATTCATGAATTTTAATTTTACCCTTTACATTAGCCTCTCGTGTCAAGCACCCCAGCTGCTGTCTGCAGGAGCTGGCCACCCAGCCTTACATTTTTCAGAGGGGGCGGGGGGGGGGGGGGGGGGGGGGGGGTGCCTATAATCCTAACGCTTATGCAAGAGAAATATGGACTTACCAACCACTCATGAAGCTGATTAACAGTGATCAGGAAGAACAACTTTGCCCCTTAAACTTTTCACCTCTACCTGATTGCCACAGAGCTTGTCTTTTTTTAATAGCACCAATTCACAATACACAGGCAACCAATTATTACAATTGGCCACTAGTCCAGTGTTCCCATCTTAGTGATTGTACGGGCACAATAAAATACATTCATCTAACTAAAGCTATTCTTTCTGAACACCATTCTCCAATTTTTAAGAAGACCACTTTTTTTTTTTACACAGTCCTCCCTGTCATTTCTTCCTTTCCTCCTGAAGCTGATGGTTTGGCCTTGAACACTGCTGTCTTCTGGTACAAGCAGGTGACCTTCATGTGCAAACCACTGTGTAGACCATGTGGCCTGAATTTTTTGCTCCCTGTTTGGAGGCGCAGAATTGGGACAATTCTCAACTCTACAAACCCAACCTCGGAGAAAGTGCACTGGAAGATAGGATTTTTGGTCTGGGGAGGTAGGTGAAAATGGAATCTGGTGGACATATGCCCACGAGGGATGAGGTAAGCATGCTAGAAGAACGCTAAAAATTGTGTTTTGAAACTTAATTTAACTTGGAATGACACCGAACTGAAGTAGTACTGGTTCTTCCCAATAGGTTGCAGTCCTTGCAAACACATCAGGCTGGATTCTCCGTCGGCAGGATCTTCCGTTTTGCCGGCAGCGCACTCACGCCCGCAGCGTGGGGGTGCCCATAATGGGAAACCCCATTGGCCGGCTGCCGGGACGGAGGTTCCGCTGCCAGAGGGGGTGCGCCGCACCAATAAACGGATGTGGCGGGACGGAGAATCCCCCCATCGTGATCCTCCCTCTACCTGTGCACTTGGTTTTCTTGTCAATTTAGGGATCTACCTCAGATTTCTGACCGCTCCTTTCTGTGTACCCATCCAGCAAGTTGACCTGGCCTTTTCGTGCTGCTCACTGCTTCCTTGCTCAGCCACCGCACCCTGCACCAGTGATAAGAATTAAGGGAGGAAATGAAGTAAAATGCAGGAAGAAAATACAACAACAATTGAGGTGAAGGGAGAATTGAAAGACATGGGGATGGAAACAAAAGTGAAGAGGATGAGACTCAAGCAGATGGTCAGAGAAGGGAGCAAAATATGAGGCTAGGAAAGAAGAGGGAGAGGCAGATGAAAATAGAAGAGGGGGGCTGAAGGAGAATCTGTACCAGCTGGAGATCGAGAATTGCAAGGTGATAAAAGCAAGGGACATAAGGGGAATGAGGATAGACAGTGGTGAATGGAAGGAAAGAGGCAGAAGACATGGAAAAGAAGAAGAGACGCTGGGCTGGATTCTCCGCCCTCACGATGCTGTAAACCCGAATCACGATCGCACGTCCAGCAAAAGTCGAAGTTCGCTCCCGGTGCCGATTCAGGCGCCAGGCCGACAGGAGCATGCAGAACCAGCATTTACCTGCATTTAAATATGATTAGCGGGTTGGACACACTGCTCTGTGGAGGTCTTGCGTGCATGAACTACTACAAGTATTTACAAACGGGGACGGACAACATGCCTGCTGAGTGGGAGACTAAAAAGCCACTGAAAAACCATTGAAAACTTGGACTTGCTTGGAGTGGCTGCCGGGGCAATAGCGGGAAGCAACTTGGTGTCAAGTCTGTGGACTCGGCGTCTCCCTGGGGATCAGGGTGGCCTGGCTCAGGCTGCCATTTCTGCATCTGTCTTTTAAATGCATCCCTTTGGTGATACTTACAGGCTCCTGGCTGCTCACACTGCTGAGTGCTGCCTGGATCCTTTGAATGCTCAGAAAGCCTCTGGTCATTTGGGAATCCACCCAGACCGCCCCTTTGGACACCCTCATACCCCAGCGGTACCACCGAGGGGATGGGTATGGTCATGCTCAATCAGGAACCCACCAGGTGTTGGCACTCCACAGAAGCGCTGCCCCACTGTAGAGGAAGCAAGGGAGCAGCAGAGCTCACCCCAACCAGAGGACACCATGGCCTTCAGCACTAACTCCAGCCCCAGCTGTTAGAATGCCTGCTCGGTCAGGAAATGCTCTGAATTCATGCCGGCAGAGTGCCAGAGTTGCATGTTCTGACACTCTTACCAAATAGCACCCTCAATGGGAATGTGGAGTGCACCGAATTCAATCCCGGCACAACACTTGGGGCACGATCCATTGACCACACTGTGCCCAAAAAGCAGTTGCCGCAGCACAGCGGGGCAGATAAAAGCCGGGAGACCCTGCTCCCGGGGATCTACCCGGCTCACAATGCCTCGCAAGATCCAACGCGATCTCGCGAGATGTTGCTATGTAGATCCCGCCATTGTGGACGGGATTACTTTTTGGTAAATCTGCATATTAGAGGCTTTGAGATTCAACCCATTCGCCTCGGAGAGCTCAGGCGAGCACCGTTTGGTACTGGTCTCGACAAACAGGGACAAGTCGGAATGGCACTTGTGGGGGTCTCCCAGTGGATTGGAGGTTCCCTGCTGCGTCCCTTTGAGTAGGGTGGTCCCCTAGTGCTGCTGGTGCCACCTAAGCACCCTGGCAGTGCCAATGTGCTCAGAGGACACTGCCAAGGTGCTAAGCTGCTAAATTTTGCACCCGTGCGATCGGGTCAGGTTTGCCCTGCATGTGTGTTTTGGAGGGGGGGCATGGCCCTCGATTAGTGTGTTTGGGCGTGAGGGGGGGTGGGGTTCGGTGGGGTGTGGTGTTCGGTGGCTGCTTCGGGGGGCTTCAGAGATCGGGCCGGCATTTAGAAATGGCATCCCAATCTCTCGCTACACTGGGTAGTTCCGGCAAGCAGAACTCCCCGACGTACAAAACGGGGCTATGTGCGGCCTCGGCACTATGTTCTCCGCGGGTCGTGTTGTATAGCCATGTGTTTCTCGGCTCTGTGAGTACTGGGAACACACACTGCTAAACACGCTCACTATGGGACTTTGTGCCCAATTAATTGAACTACGCCCTTAGTCTCCCAAACGGAGAATCCTGCCCATTATTTTCCAAACCTGTGGGTATTTGTATCCTTGCGTCGATGAAAAAAATTGTTTCAATTATAACTTGTCAAAATGTTTTTGTTTTTTTAGATGAAGGATGAGAAAACCGAGAAATATGATGAGAACCTCCACTATCCTGTCCTCATCACTCTAACAAAGCAGGAAACAGCCATCAATCCCCAACCAAGCTGAGACCTGTGAACGTACTGATGAAGCCCTGGTTCTTCTAGTGGCTGCAGCCATCAATGCGAAAGCACAGTTCGTTAACAAATTTCTCCTTGAGGACACTCATTATGGAAGTAATACATTTGTTGTTGAAGAGTAAGAAAAATTTGCAAGTGTCGGCTCACCCCTTCCCCTACATACAAACTGCACACAGTTTGCAATGTTCCACATTTTACAATTAAAGCAGTTTGCCTCACTGAAGGTGGTTGTATACATGTAACTGTTCTTTTTCTGATTGCTTTGCTATTTAAAATGTAAAAGTCCTTTATTTTCTAACGTTTTTTTTCCTAATGCTGTTTTCCTACCTAAAGAACGTGATACACTTGTTTATTGTTCAATAAATTTATAGAAAAAAATCTCCTTTAATAATAAGTAATCTGCAAATCCCTTTATTTTCTTCAACTTTTTGGCACAAATCTAGATTTAATGCAACATGCTTTAAGCTTGATGGCTTTCAATTCCATTTGCTTTACCTATCTGCATCATTGCAGGAATCTTGTAAACTTGACCACTTAGCTTTAGTGAGATAAAGTCTGTCCAACCCTCCGCCCCTCCCTTCCAATTATGTATGATTAGTCTCAGTGTGTTGTGTCAAGATGAAGGAGTGTGCTGAGTGGTTCTTATCTGTTTAGGTGCAAGGAGTCCATGCAGTTTCATACTTTCTGCAGAGAATGAATCTCGGTGGTAACCTTTTTTTTAAACCTACGCTTTGGAATAATTAATTTTAAACCTCCATTTGATGGCTTCACGGCAGATAACTTGCAGCTCTCAGAGTGATTCCTGAATATTTACATACATAATTCTCATCAAACTATCTCAGGAAAATCCTTACATCGTTGCACACATCAGATGAGCAATCACTGACCCAACCAAAGTGGTGTTAAAGGCTGGGACAATAATTTAGGACAGCAAGTTGAAAGCAGTTTTTAACCTTGCTACTTACCCAAATGTTCCTTTCACCCTAGTTTTTTGAAGTAAAAACTTGGAGTTGTTACGCAGGATTCGGTTTTTTTGCCTCTGCATTCCTATTTTGTGCTTTTCATTGCATTTTTCCTTTCTTTGTCCTTCTTCTTTCCTGTGGTTAAGTAGATCCTGAAAGAAGGGCTTAGAAGTTAATACTGGGATCTAGTTGTAGGATGTATACTGTAGCAGAATCTAAGAAGCTGAGCAAATGATGGAAGCTTAGTGTTGCAAACTGAGAAGGAAAATTGTTTTTAATTAGCACCTTGGTAAGAACTGCTGATTAATAGCGTTTGGTTTTGTGAAGAGCTTTCAGCTGAGTAATTTGTGCAGCCATTACAACAGTTTTGTCAGAGCTCCTCTCCTGTTGTTAAACACAAACAGCAGATGATAACGGCCCAAGATGAGTTTGTCAAGTAACAATTTGCATTACTGAAGAAATATCATTTGCACTGAGGTGCAGTGACTTACGATGAACTAAAAAGGGTTTCTTTTAAAGCTTTGGGGAACAAACTGTTGAGTGTCAAGATGTTCTTTCAATAAGATTTATTTTAGCAATTTCCATTGCAGCTTAAATTTGTCTGTGTATGTATGAATCCATATGTTTAAAGATGTGTGTATATATATATATATGATTGTTATGCCAGGTGGGGAGTGCTATGAGCCAGACTAATATCACGGCAGTGGCAGTTAACCACTGAAAGGCCTCAAAATTATAAAGTTTCAAAGTAATGCCGGCTCTAAAGGAGATTCAGACAGAATAGAAGCCTCTAAAGTAAAGCTATAGTGTGCTGATGTGAGCGAAGAGTCATCTACCCCACGCACCATAAGCCTTAAAGGTCAACTTTGTGGCTGTGGCCTCCAATATGAAATTGGTGGGCATGGTAAAAATCTGAAATTCAATGCAGCTTCAGAAATGGAGGGCCTCCAGCAATGGGTGTCATTAAGTGCTTTCATCATAATAAACTTTAAACTGTTGGCTTTATGAATTGCCAGGCAGTTTTGCAGTTGCTCAGGAGGAGCTTGCAGTGTCTTAAGTGTGACAAGCGCTATTAGGAATTGTGACCATATTTCAAGCATACTTGGCTTTTCTACTCCCGGGGTGATTGATGCCTATTAGACAGCATCTGGGAAGATTTTCCAGTGGCAATCTTAATTCAAGAGCTTTCTGGGCTTTGACCTGCTTTTTCAAGGCATTCGCAGAGGAGTTTTGTGAGAAGAGAATGTGAGAGGATTTGTGGCCACATTTTATTAATTCCATTTGAGTTTCCTAATGCTGTCATATAGAAATGGTTTTCATTGTTTCTGGAGTCCTTATTTGCCTGCTGTTCCTTTCCACATGTTCCTTAAAAGAATTATTGTGAATAAAATTGTAAAGCTGCGAGATACTTATTTTTGGAAAAATAATTATTAATTTCAGCTTTCTAGAGATCTAATATAATACATGAATGTACCATGAAATGACCAAGTGCTCGTAATTTCATGTTCAAATATATGTCACACAGTGTCAGCTGAAATAATATATAGAAGATACACAACAAGAATAGGGAATTGATTCTATTCATGAAGAACTTGAAAGCTCACAATCACAATTGAGTTATCAAGTTATCAAGGCCTTCTTCGTAACTGGAATGTGTTCTACATTCCAATTTCCCACTGATAATGAACATGTAAAATTAATTAAATCTGTATTTTTTGTCTTTACAGTTTTGCCATTTTAGTTACATTAATGCTATTTTCAATCTTGATGCTGTGCCCTGTGCTATCAACCTTGCCATTTCACCTAGGTTTCTGAATTTAAAAAATATAACGCCTGTTAGAAGATGCTTTTGTATTGCCCATTTGATCATGTGTAGTGCATCTCTCCAGCAATAAATGGCTGGTACCTTGAAAATCCTATTAGAGGGCCAAAGAGTTTAATCTACAAACTATCCTCGGTCAGACTCCAGTTAATTTTACAACAGTGAGTCATCTAGCTATGATGAGACTTCTGACATGATGGAAAACTAGCAGACACATTTTAAAATTTACATTTGTGCTGGTGTAAGGAACTGACTTGTGTGCTTAACAATTTACATCCACACAGCAGGGTGTACATGTATTGTT
The DNA here is from genome assembly GCF_047496885.1 of Scyliorhinus torazame. Lineage (NCBI taxonomy): Eukaryota > Metazoa > Chordata > Chondrichthyes > Carcharhiniformes > Scyliorhinidae > Scyliorhinus > Scyliorhinus torazame. The sequence continues at coordinate 360,173,014 of NC_092707.1, read as the reverse complement.
TACAATGGAGGCGTGGTGTTTTGGTAGCATACCATTACATCACTTATTTGAGAACATGCCCATTCATGCATACAACTGTACTGCAAGATTGTCAATCATAAACAGGCTATTAACCATCCATGGCTCTGAACGCTAAGCTTAAATTTTTAAAATGTTTTAAATCTTTATTGTCACAAGTAGGCTTACATTGATACTGCAATGAAGTTACTGTGAAATGCCTCTAGTCGCCACATTCCGGCATCTGTTCGGGTACATGGAGGGAGAATTCGGAATGTCCAAATTGCCTAACAGGGACTCGTGGGAGGAAACCGGAGCACCCAGAGGAAACCCACGCAGACACTGGGAGAAGGTGCAGACTCCACACGCACACAGTGAGCCAAGCCGGGAATCAAACCTGGGACCCTGGCGCTGTGAAGCAACAGTGCTACCCACTGTGCTGCCGCGCCACCCAACCACGGTACCGTACCGTGTCAACTGAAAAGTCCAGATTCACCTTTCACTCGTTTTTTGTACTTTTGGGGCTAGTTGGGCACCCCTTTTTTAAAAATAAACATTTTATTGAGGCATTTTCGGTATAGAACATAAGAACTAGGAGCAGGAGTAGGCCATCTGGCCCCTCGAGCCTGCTCCACCATTCAATGAGATCATGGCTGATCTTTTGTGGACTCAGCTCCACTTTCCGGCTCGAACACCATAACCCTTAATCCCTTTATTCTTCAAAAAACTATCTATCTTTATCTTAAAAACATTTAATGAAGGAGCCTCTACTGCTTCACTGGGCAAGGAATTCCATAGATTCACAACCCTTTGGGTGAAGAAGTTCCTCCTAAACTCAGTCCTAAATCTACTTCCCCTTATTTTGAGCCTATGCCCCCTAGTTCTGCTTTCATCCGCCAGTGGAAACAACCTGCCCGCATCTATCCTATCTATTCCCTTCATAATCTTATATGTTTCTATAAGATCCCCCCTCATCCTTCTAAATTCCAACAAGTACAGTCCCAGTCTACTCAACCTCTCCTCGTAATCCAACCCCTTCAGCTCTGGGATTAACCTAGTGAATCTCCTCTGTACACCCTCCAGTGCCAGTACGTCCTTTCTCAAGTAAGGAGACCAAAACTGAACACAATACTCCAGGTGTGGCCTCACTAACACCTTATACAATTGCAGCAGAACCTCCCTAGTCTTAAACTCCATCCCTCTAGCAATGAAGGACAAAATTCCATTTGCCTTCTTAATCACCTGTAAACCAACTTTTTGCGACTCATGCACTAGCACACCCAGGTCTCTCTGCACAGCAGCATGTTTTAATATTTTATCATTTAAATAATAATCCCTTTTGCTGTTATTCCTACCAAAATGGATAACCTCACATTTGTCAACATTGTATTCCATCTGCCAGACCCTAGCCCATTCACTTAGCCTATCCAAATCCCTCTGCAGACTTCCAGTATCCTCTGCACTTTTTGCTTTACCACTTATCTTAGTGTCGTCTGCAAACTTGGACACATTGCCCTTGGTCCCCAACTCCAAATCATCTATGTAAATTGTGAACAGTTGTGGGCCCAACACTGATCCCTGAGGGACACCACTAGCTACTGATTGCCAACCAGAGAAACACCCATTAATCCCCACTCTTTGCTTTCTATTAATTAACCAATCCTCTATCCATGCTACTACTTTCCCCTTAATGCCATGCATCTTTATCTTATGCAACAACCTTTTGTGTGGCACCTTGTCAAAGGCTTTCTGGAAATCCAGATATACCACATCCATTGGCTCCCCGTTATCTTCCGCACTGTTAATGTCCTCAAAAAATTCCACTAAATTAGTTAGGCACGACCTGCCCTTTATGAACCCATGCTGCATCTGCCCAATGGGACAATTTCCATCCAGATGCCTTGATGATAGATTCCAGCATCTTCCCTACTACCGAAATTAAGCGCACTGGCCTATAATTACCCGCTTTCTGCCTACCTCCGTTTTTAAACAGTGGTGCCACGTTTGCTAATTTCCAATCCGCCGGGACCACCCCAGGGTCTAGTGAATTTTGGTAAATTATCACTAGTGCATTTGCAATTTCCCTAGCCATCTCTTTTAGCACTCTGGGATGCATTCCATCAGGTCCAGGAGACTTGTCTACCTTTAGCCCCATTAGCTTGCCCATCACTACCTCCTTGGTGATAACAATCCTCTCAAGGTCCTCACCTGTCATAGCCTCATTTCCATCAGTCACTGGCATGTTATTTGTGTCTTCCACTGTGAACTCCGACCCAAAAAACCTGTTCAGTTCCTCAGCCATTTCCTCCTCTCCCATTATTAAATCTCCCTTCTCATCCTCTAAAGGACCAATATTTACCTTAGCCACTCTTTTTTGTTTTATGTATTTGTAGAAACTTTTACTATCTGTTTTTATATTCTGAGCATGTTTACTCTCAATCTATTTTACTCTTTATAGCTTTCTGTTGCCCCCTAAAGATTTCCCAGTCCTCTCGTCTCCCACTGATCTTTGCTACTTTGAATGTTTTTTCCTTCAATTTGATACTCTCCCTTATTTCCTTAGATATCCACGGTCGATTTTCCCTCTTTTTACCATCCTTCTTTTTTGTTGGTATAAACCTTTGCTGAGCACTGTGAAAAATCACTTGGAAGGTTCTCCACTGTTCCTCAACTGTTTCACTATAAAGTCTTTGCTCCCAGTCTGCCTTAGCTAGTTCTTCTCTCATCCCATTGTAATCTCCTTTGTTTAAGCACAAAACACTAGTGCTTGATTTTACCTTCTCACCCTCCATCTGTATTTTAAATTCCACCATATTGTGATCGCTCCTTCCGAGAGGATCCCTAACTATGAGATCCTGAATCAATCCTGTCTCATTACACAGGACCAGATCTAGGACCGCTTGTTCCCTCGTAGGTTCCATTACATACTGTTCTAGGAAACTATCGTGGATACATTCTATAAACTCCTCCTCAAGGCTGCCTTGACCGACCTGGTTAAACCAATCAGCATGTAGATTAAAATCTCCCATGATAACTGCTGTACCATTTCTACATACATCTGTTATTTCTTTGTTTATTGCCTGCCCCACCATAATGTTACTATTTGGTGGCCTATAGATTACTCCTATCAGTGACTTTTTCGCCTTACTATTCCTGATTTCCACCCAAATGGATTCAACCTTATCCTCCATAGCACCGATGTCATCCCTTACTGTTGCCCGGATGTCATCCTTAAATAACAGAGCTACACCACCTCCCTTACCATCCACTCTGTCCTTCCGAAAGGTTTGATACCCTCGGATATTTAACTCCCAGTCGTGACCATCCTTTAACCATGTTTCAGTAATGGCCACTAAATCATAGTCATTCACGATGATTTGCGCCATCAACTCATTTACCTTATTCGGAATACTACAAGCATTCAGGTAAAGTACACTTATGTTGGCTTTTTTACCTCTGTTCTGAATCTTAACACCTCGATCAGTAACCTCTCTAAAGTTATATTTCCTCTTTTTTTTTAATAAATATTTTATTGAAAATTTTTGGTCAACCAACACAGTACATTGTGCATCCTTTACACAACATTATAACAATACAGATAATAATGACCTTTTTTATATAAACAAAAAACAACAAATAAATAAATATTAAATAACAAAAATGAAAACTAGCCCTAATTGGCAACTGCCTTGTCACAGGCTATACCCCCCCCCCCCACCCCCATCCCTCCCCCCCCCCCCCCCCAAGTCCTGGGCTGCTGCTGCTGCCTTCTTTTTTCCCCCATCTATCTTTCCGCAAGATATTCGACGAACGGTTGCCACCGCCTGGTGAACCCTTGAGCCGACCCCCTTAGGACGAACTTAATCCGCTCTAGCTTTATGAACCCCGCCATATCATTTATCCAGGTCTCCACCCCCGGGGGCTTGGCTTCTTTCCACATTAGCAATATCCTGCGCCGGGCTACTAGGGACGCAAAGGCCAAAACATCGGCCTCTCTCGCCTCCTGCACTCCCGGCTCTTGTGCAACCCCAAATATAGCCAACCCCCAGCTTGGTTCGACCCGGACTCCTACTACTTTTGAAAGCGCCTTTGTCACCCCCACCCAAAACCCCTGTAGTGCCGGGCATGACCAAAACATATGGGTATGATTCGCTGGGCTTCTCGAGCACCTCGCACACCTATCCTCCACCCCAAAAAATTTACTGAGCCGTGTTCCAGTCATATGTGCCCTGTGTAATACCTTAAACTGAATCAGGCTTAGCCTGGCGCACGAGGACGACGAGTTTACCCTGTTTAGGGCATCTGCCCACAGCCCCTCCTCGATCTCCTCCCCTAGCTCTTCTTCCCATTTCCCTTTTAGTTCGTCCACCATAGTCTCCCCTTCGTCCCTCATTTCCCTATATATATCCGACACCTTACCATCCCCCACCCATTTCTTTGAGATGACTCTGTCCTGCACCTCTTGTGTCGGGAGCTGCGGGAATTCCCTCACCTGTTGCCTCGCAAAAGCCCTCAATTGCATGTACCTGAATGCATTCCCTTGGGGCAACCCATATTTCTCGGTCAGCGCTCCCAGACTTGCGAACTTCCCGTCCACAAATAGATCTTTCAGTTGCGTTATTCCTGCTCTTTGCCACATTCCATATCCCCCATCCATTCCCCCCGGGGCAAACCTATGGTTGTTTCTTATCGGGGACCCCCCCAATGCTCCGGTCTTTCCCCTATGTCGTCTCCACTGTCCCCAAATCTTCAGTGTAGCTACCACCACCGGGCTCGTGGTGTAGTTCCTCGGTGAGAACGGCAATGGGGCTGTCACCATAGCCTGCAGGCTGGTCCCCCTACAGGACACCCTCTCTAATCTCTTCCACGCCCTCCCTCCTCCTCTCCCATCCACTTACTCACCATTGAAATATTAGCGGCCCAATAATACTCACTTAGGCTCGGTAATGCCAGCCCCCCCCTATCCCTAATATGCTGTAAGAATCCCTTCCTCACTCTCGGAGTCTTCCCGGCCCAAACAAAACCCATGATGCTCTTTTCTATCCTTTTAAAAAAAGCCTTCGTGATCACCACCGGGAGGCACTGAAACACAAAGAGGAATCTCGGGAGGACCACCATCTTAACCGCCTGCACCCTCCCTGCCATTGACAGTGCTACCATATCCCATCTCTTGAAATCTTCCTCCATCTGTTCCACCAACCGCGTTAAATTTAGCCTGTGCAATGTGCCCCAATTCTTAGCTATCTGGATCCCCAGGTAACGAAAGTCTCTTGTTACCTTCCTCAACGGTAGGTCTTCTATTTCTCTACTCTGCTCCCCTGGATGCACCACAAACAGCTCACTCTTCCCCATGTTCAATTTATACCCTGAAAAATCCCCAAACTCCCCAAGTATCCGCATTATTTCTGGCATCCCCTCCGCCGGATCCGCCACATATAGTAGCAGATCATCCGCATATAAAGATACCCGGTGTTCTTCTCCTCCCCTCAGTATTCCCCTCCATCTCTTGGAACCTCTCAGCGCTATCGCCAGGGGCTCAATCGCCAGTGCAAACAGTAATGGGGACAGAGGACATCCCTGCCTTGTCCCTCTATGGAGCCGAAAATATGCCGATCCCCGTCCATTCGTGACCACACTCGCCACTGGGGCCCTATACAACAGCTGCACCCATCTAACATACCCCTCTCCAAAACCAAATCTCCTCAACACCTCCCACAGATAATCCCATTCCACTCTATCAAATGCTTTCTCGGCATCCATCGCCACTACTATCTCCGTTTCACCCTCTGGTGGGGCCATCATCATTACCCCTAACAGCCTCCGTATATTCGTGTTCAGCTGTCTCCCCTTCACAAACCCAGTTTGGTCCTCGTGAACCACCCCCGGGACACATTCCTCTATTCTCATTGCCATTACCTTGGCCAGGACCTTGGCATTCACATTTAGGAGGGAAATTGGTCTGTAGGACCCGCATTGTAGCGGATCCTTTTCCTTCTTTCAGAGAAGCGATATCGTTGCTTCAGACATAGTCGGGGGCAGTTGTCCCCTTTCCTTTGCCTCGTCACACGGGATCAGGGGTGAACTGGCAAGGTGGATACAGAACTGGCTAGGCCATAGAAGGCAGAGGGTAGCAATGGAGGGATGCTTTTCTAATTGGAGGGCTGTGACCAGTGGTGTTCCACAGGGATCAGTGCTGGGACCTTTGCTCTTTGTAGTATATATAAATGATTTGGAGGAAAATGTAACTGGTCTGATTAGTAAGTTTGCAGACGACACAAAGGTTGGTGGAATTGCGGATAGCGATGAGGACTGTCAGAGGATACAGCAGGATTTAGATTGTCTGGAGACTTGGGCGGAGAGATGGCAGATGGAGTTTAACCTGGACAAATGTGAGGTAATGCATTTTGGAAGGGCTAATGCAGGTAGGGAATATACAGTGAATGGTAGAACCCTCAAGAGTATTGAAAGTCAAAGAGATCTAGGAGTACAGGTCCACAGATCACTGAAAGGGGCTACACAGGTGGAGAAGGTAGTCAAGAAGGCATACGGCATGCTTGCCTTCATTGGCCGGGGCATTGAGTATAAGAATTGGCAAGTCATGTTGCAGCTGTATAGAACCTTAGTTAGGCCACACTTGGAGTATAGTGTTCAATTCTGGTCGCCACACTACCAGAAGGATGTGGAGGCTTTAGAGAGGGTGCAGAAGAGATTTACCAGAATGTTGCCTGGTATGGAGGGCATAAGCTATGAGGAGCGATTGAATAAACTCGGTTTGTTCTCACTGGAACGAAGGAGGTTGAGGGGCGACCTGATAGAGGTATACAAAATTATGAGGGGCATAGACAGAGTGGATAGTCAGAGGCTTTTCCCCAGGGTAGAGGGGTCAATTACTAGGGGGCATAGGTTTAAGGTGAGAGGGGCAAAGTTTAGAGTAGATGTACGAGGCAAGTTTTTTACGCAGAGGGTAGTGGGTGCCTGGAACTCACTACCGGAGGAGGTAGTGGAGGCAGGGACGATAGGGACATTTAAGGGGCATCTTGACAAATATATGAATAGGATGGGAATAGAAGGATACGGACCCAGGAAGTGTAGAAGATTGTAGTTTAGTCGGGCAGTATGGTCGGCACGGGCTTGGAGGGCCGAAGGGCCTGTTCCTGTGCTGTACATTTCTTTGTTCTTTGTTGTTTGTTAAAGGTCCTCGTCAGTACCGGGGCGAGCAAATCCAAATACTTTCTGTAAAATTCAACTGGGAATCCGTCCGGTCCCGGGGCCTTTCCCGTCTGCATGTTCCTAATTCCTTTCACCACTTCTTCTACCGTGATCTGTGCTCCCAGTCCCACCCTTTCCTGCTCTTCCACCTTGGGAATTTCCAGCCGATCCAAAAAATCCATCATTCTCTCCCTCCCATCCGGGGGTTGAGCTTCATACAATTTTTTATAAAATGTCTTGAACACTTCATTCACTCTCTCCGCCCCCCGCTCCATCTCTCCTTCCTCATCCCTCACTCCCCCTATTTCCCTCGCTGCTCCCCTTTTCCTCAGTTGGTGTGCCAGCAATCTGCTCGCCTTCTCCCCATATTCATACTGTACACCCTGCGCCTTCCTCCATTGTGCCTCTGCAGTGCCTGTAGTCAGCAAGTCAAATTCCACATGCAGCCTTTGCCTTTCCCTGTACAGTCCCTCCTCCAGTGCTTCCGCATATTGTCTGTCCACCCTCAAAAGTTCTTGCAGCAACCGCTCCCGTTCCTTACTCTCCTGCTTCCCTTTATGTGCCCTTATTGATATCAGCTCCCCCCAAACCACCGCCTTCAACGCCTCCCAGACCACTCCCACCTGAACCTCCCCATTGTCATTGAGTTCCAAGTACTTTTCAATACATCCCCTCACCCTTAGGCACACCCCCTCATCCGCCATTAGTCCCATGTCCATTCTCCAGGGTGGGCGCCCTCCTGTTTCCTCCCCTATCTCCAAGTCTACCCAGTGTGGGGCATGATCCGAAATGGCTATAGCCGTATATTCCGTTCCCCTCACCTTCGGGATCAATGCCCTACCCAACACAAAAAAGTCTATGCGCGAATAGACTTTATGGACATAGGAGAAAAACGAGAACTCCTTACTCCTTGGTCAACTGAATCTCCACGGGTCCACACCTCCCATCTGCTCCATAAAATCCTTAAGCACCTTGGCTGCTGCCGGCCTCCTACCAGTCCTGGACTTCGACCTATCCAGCCTTGGTTCCAACACCGTGTTAAAGTCTCCCCCCATTATCAGCTTTCCCGTCTCTAGGTCCGGGATGCGTCCTAGCATTCGCCTCATAAAGTTGGCATCATCCCAGTTCGGGGCATACACGTTTACCAAAACCACCATCTCTCCCTGTAATTTGCCACTCACCATCACGTATCTGCCCCCGTTATCCACCACTATAGTCTTTGCCTCGAACATTACCCGCTTCCCCACTAATATAGCCACCCCCCTGTTTTTCGCATCCAGCCCCGAATGGAACACCTGCCCCACCCATCCTTTACGCAGCCTAACCTGGTCTATCAGTTTCAGGTGCGTTTCCTGTAACATAACCACATCTGCTTTAAGTTTCTTAAGGTGTGCGAGTACTCGTGCCCTCTTTATCGGCCCGTTGAGCCCTCTCACGTTCCACGTGATCAGCCGAGTTGGGGGGCTTCCCACCCCCCCCCCCCCCTTGCCGGTTAGCCATCATCTTTTTCCAGCTTCTCACCCAGTTCCCACGCAGCTGTATCTCCCCCAGGCGGTGCCCCCCCGCCCATCCTCTCCCGTACCCACTCCCCCTTTCCCCAGCAGCAGCAACCCAGTAATTCCCCCCTCCCACCCCCCCCCGCTAGCGTAATTACTCCCCCCATGTTGCTCCCAGAAGTCAGCAAACTCTGGCTGACCTCGGCTTCCCCCCCCCCGTGACCACGGCTCGCACCGTGCGACGCCCCCTCCTTCCTGCTTCTCTATTCCCGCCATAATTATCATAGCGCGGGAACCAAGCCCGCGCCTCTCCCTCGGCCCCGCCTCCCATGGCCAACGCCCCATCTCCTCTCCCACCCCACCTCCCCCCATCACCACCTGTGGGAGAAAGAAAAGTTACCATACCGCAGGATTAGAACATAAAACCCCTCTTCGCCCCCCCCATTCGCCCCACCACTTTGTCCAAACGTTCTTTTTCATAATCCACTCATTCCAGTTTTTCTTCTACAATAAAAGTCCACGCTTCATCCGCCGTCTCAAAGTAGTGGTGCCTCCCTTGATATGTGACCCACAGTCTTGCCGGTTGCAGCATTCCAAATTTTATCTTCCTTTTGTGAAGTACCGCCTTGGCCCGATTAAAGCTCGCCCTCCTTCTCGCCACCTCCGCACTCCAGTCTTGATAAACGCGGATCACCGCGTTCTCCCATTTACTGCAACGAGTTTTCTTCGCCCATCTAAGGACCATTTCTCTATCCTTAAAACGGAGGAATCTCACCACTATGGCTCTGGGAGTTTCTCCTGCTCTCGATCCTCGCACCATAACTCGGTACGCTCCCTCCACCTCCAACGGACCCGTCGGGGCCTCCGCTCCCATTAACGAATGCAGCATCGTGCTCACATATGCCCCGACGTCCGCCCCCTCCACACCTTCAGGAAGGCCAAGAATCCTCAGGTTGTTCCTCCTTGCGTTGTTTTCCAGTGCCTCCAACCTCTCCACACATCGTTTCTGGTGTGCCTCCTGTATCTCCGACTTCACCACCAGGCCCTGTATATCGTTCTCATTCTCGGCTGCTTTCGCCTTCACGACCCGAAGCTCCTGCTCCTGGGTCTTTTGTTCCTCCTTTAGCCCTTCGATCGCCTGTAGTATCGGGGCCAACAACTCTTTCTTCATTTCCTTTTTTATCTCCTCCACGCAGCATTTCAAGAACTCTTGTTGTTCAGGGCCCCATATGAAACTGCCACCTTCCGACGCCCTCTTGGTTTTTGCTTGCCTTCCTTGCCGTTGTTCCAAAGGATCCGCTGCAATCCGGCCACTTTCCTGTCCTTTTTCCATCCATGTCCAGGGGGAACACCCTCCTGGTTTACCGCACGGTGTTTTTAGCTGTTAAAATTGCCGTTGGGGCTCCTCTCAAGAGCCCAAAAGTCCGTTTCACAGGGAGCTGCCGAAACGTGCGACTCAGCTGGTCATCGCCGCACCCGGAAGTCGTTATATTTCCTCTTAGCCTTTCTCCTAATTTTCCTTGTCGTTGAACCCATATCTTCATGTAACAACCTGCCGCTTACCATTAATGTTTTCACTTCCCGTTTTATTTCTTTTAGTATTCCTGGTCCTATTCACTGAGCTCCCCTCAGTCACTGTACCTTGTACTGTCGCCCTTTTTGATTTTTGACTATGGCTTCTCTGCCTTACACTTTTCCCCCTTACTGCCTTTTATTTCTGTCCCTGTTTTACTACCTTCCAACTTCCTGCATCGGTTCCCATCCCCCTGCCACATTAGTTTAAACTCTCCCCAACAGCTCTAGCAAACACCCCCCCAGGACATCGGTTCCAGTCCTGCCCAGGTGCAGACCGTCCGGTTTGTACTGGTCCCACCTCCCCCAGAACCGGTTCCAATGTCCCAGGAATTTGAAACCCTCCCTCTTGCACCATCTCTCGAGCCACACATTCATCCTCTCTATCCTGACATTCCTACTCTGACTAGCTCGTGGCACTGGTCACAATCCTGAGATTACTACCTTTGACGTCCTACTTTTTAGTTTAACTCCTAGCTCCCTAAATTCAGCTTGTAGGACCTCGTCCCGTTTTTTACCTATATCGTTGGTGCCTATGTGCACCACGACAGCTGGCTGTTCACCCCCCCCCCCCCAGAATGTCCTGCAGCCGCTCCGAGACATCCTTGACCCTTGCACCAGGGAGGCAACATACCATCCTGGAGTCTCGATTGCGTCCGCAGAACCGCCTGTCTATTCCCCTTACAATTGAGTCCCCTATCACTATAGCCCTGCCATTCTTCTTCCTGCCCAGCTGCGCAGCAGAGCCAGCCACGGTGCCATGAACCTGGCTGCTGCTGCCTTCCCCTGGTGAGCCATCTCCCTCAACAGTATCCAAAGCGGTATATCTGTTTTGCAGGGAGATGATCGCAGAGGACACCTGCACTGCCTTCCTACTCTTGCTCTGTGTCTTTTGGTCACCCATTTTCTAACTCCCTCAGTACCTTTCACCTGCAGTGTGACCAACTCACTAAACGTGCTATCCACGATGTCCTCAGCATCGCGGATGCTCCAAAGTGAGTCCATCCGCAGCTCCAGAGCCGTCAAGCGGTCTAACAGGAGCTGCAACTGGACACACTTCTTGCACGTGAAGGAGCCAGGGACAGTGAACGTGTCCCTGAGCTCCCACATCGCACACGAGGAGCATGACACGGGTCTGAGATCTCCTGCCATGTCTTAAACCTTCGGTTAACTTCAACAACTACAATTTCAACAAAAAAAACAACAAAGAAAAAATAAATAAAGAGATCAATGAAAAGAAACAGAAAAACAGAAACTCTACTTACCAGTCACTTACCAGGGATAAAAAGCACTTCCTCCCCACTCAGCTTCGAATTCCCACCTAGATTCAAATTTCCAAACTCACTCTTAGCTGTGTCTCACTCCTGGCTCTGTCTTCTCTGGCTCACTGGGAGTGAGTTTACAAGTTGCTCTTTTTAAACTGTCCTGAATTGACTCCCCTCCCCCACCTGCTTTTAGATCAAGGTAGATTTAAGTGACTGACACTTAACTGCCAACCAGTTATGTGAGCGGGTGGGTGGGGCAGGGGGTGGGTGGTGACAACAACAAAAACAAAATACATGAAACCATAAACATAGTGCAAAAGCCATTTACCTCTCATACAGGTTCCACCCTTATTGACCCCCTACTCTAATCTAAACCACTCTCTCCCCCCCCCCCCCCCCCCCGTCTGCTGACTATTAATTTCCCGCAAAGAAGTCGATGAACGGTTGCCACCTCCGGGTGAACCCTAACAGTGACCCTCTCAAGGCAAACTTGATTTTCTCCAAACAGAGAAAGCTAGCCATGTCCGATAGCCAGGTGTCCGACTTCGGGGGCTTTGAGTCCCTCCATGCTAATCGTATGCGTCTCCGGGCTACCAGGGAAGCAAAGGCCAGAACATCTGCCTCTTTCTCTTGGATTCCTGGGTCTTCTGACACCCCAAAAATCGCCACCTCCGGACTCAGCGCCACCCTTGTTTTTAACACCGTGGACATGACATCCACAAACCCCTGCCAAAATCCCCTAAGCTTCGGACATGTCCAGAACATGTGGACATGGTTCGCCGGTCCTCCCGCACATTTTGCGCACCTGTCCTCCACCCCAAAGAATCTGCTCATCCGGGCCACCGTCATGTGAACCCAGTGAAGAACCTTAAATTGTATCAGGCTGAGCCTGGCACCTGATGCAGACGCGTTGACTCTACTCAATGCATCTTCCCATAGACCATCCTTTATCTTACCTCCCAGCTCCTCCTCCCACTTGCTCCTTAGCTCCTCGGTCTGCATCTCCTGCGACCCCATGAGCTCCTTACAAATGTCCGAGACGCTCCCTTCTTCTACCCTCCCTCTGGAAACTACCCTGTTCTGAATCCCCCTTAGCGGTAGGAGTGGAAAGGTTGACACCTGTTTACGAAGGAAGTCCCGCACCTGCAGATACCTGAATTTGTTTCCCCTCGCCAACCCAAACTTGGCGTTTGCGTTTGCCCTCATACTCTGAAAGCTCCCCTCTTTGAACATATCCCCCATCCTCTCAATCCCCGCTCTCCACCATAACCGGAACCCCTCGTCCATACTCCCCGGGGCAAACCGGTGATTATCACAGATTGGGGCCCAGACCGATGCTCCCACATGCCGCCTCCACTGGCCCCAAACTCTCAGGGCCGCCACTACCACTGGACTGGTGGAGTACCGTGCCAGCGGGAACGGCAGAGGCGCAGTTACCAACGCCCCCAAACTGGTGCCCTTACATGAAGCCGCCTCCATACGCACCCATGCCGATCCCTCCTCCACCACCCACTTCCTGATCATGGCTATATTCGCCGCCCAGCAATAGTTACTAAAATATGGCAGCATCAGCCCGCCCTCTCACCGACTGCGCTCAAGCATTACCTTCCTTACTCGTGGAGTCTTGCACGCCCAGACGAAGCCCGTGATCACTCTGTTGACCCGCTTAAAAAAGGATCGCGGAATAAAGATGGGGAGACACTGAAATACAAACAGGAATCTCGGGAGGACCGTTATCTTCACCGTTTGCACCCTCCCAGCCAGTGACAATGCAAGCGCGTCCCATCTCCGAAAATTGTCCTTCATTTGGTCCACCAGCCGGGCCAGATTTAATTTTTGCAGCTGGTCCCATTCCCGCGCCACTTGGATGCCTCGGTCTAAAGCTTCCCTTAACTAACGTAAATGGCAGCTCTCTCAGTCGCCTCTCCTGGACCACAAACATCTCACTCTTTTCCATATTAAGCTTATACCCCGTAAACCGGCCAAATTCTCCGAGAGTCCTCATGATTTCTTTCATCCCCTCTATTGGGTCCGAAACATACAGAAGCAGGTCACCCACATAGAGCGAAACACTGTGCTCCCCCCCCCCCCCCCCCCCCCCCCCCCGCCCCCGGACCAGCCCTCTCCAACCCCTCTCCATCCATTGCGATCACTACCTCCGCCTCCCTACCTTCCGGGGCATCATTATCACATTTAACAGCCTCCTTCCATTGGCCACCAACTGCCTGCCCTTAACAGACCCCATCTGGTCCTCCCCAACAACGTCCGGCGCACAATTCTCGATCCTGGAGGACATGATTTTGGCCAGCAACTTGGCATCTACATTCAACAGGGAGATCGGCCTCTAGGACCCACACAGCTCCGGGTTCTTGTCCCGCTTAAGAATCAGCGAAATCGTTGCCTGTGACATCGTCAGGGGCAACACCCCTCTTTCCCTTGCCTCATTGAACATCCTCAACGACACCAGCCCCAATATGAATAAAGAACAAAGAAAATTACAGCACAGGAACAGGCCCTTTGGCCCTCCCAGCCTGCGCCGATCCAGATCCTTTATCTAAACCTGTCTTCTATTTTCCAAGGATCTACTTCCCTTCGTTCCCCGCCCGTTCATATATATGTCCAGATGCATCTTAAACGATGCTATCGTGCCCGCCTCTACCACCTCCGCTGGCAAGGCGTTCCAGGCACCCACCACCCTCTGCGTAAAAAGCTTTCCACGCACATCTCCCTTAAACTTTCCCCCTCTCACCTTGAAATCATGACCCCGTGTAATTGACACCCCCACTCTTGGTAAAAGCTTGTTGCTATCCACCCTGTCCATACCTCTCATAATTTTGTAGACCTCAATCAGGTCCCCCCTCAATCTCCGTCTTTCCAACAAAAACAATCCTAATCTACTCAACCTTTCTTCATAGCTAGCACCCTCCATACCAGGCAACATCCTGGTGAACCTCCTCTGCACCCTCTCTAAAGCATCCACATCCTTCTGGTAATGTGGCGACCAGAACTGCACGCAGTATTCCAAATGTGGCCTAACCAAAGTCCTATACAACTGTAACATGACCTGCCGACTCTTGTACTCAATACCCCGTCCGATGAAGGCAAGCATGCGGTATGCCTTCTTGACCACTCTTATCGACTGCGTTGCCACCTTCAGGGTACAATGAACCTGAACTCCCAGATCTCTCTGTACATCAATTTTCCCCAGGACTCTTCCATTGACCGTATAGTCCGCTCTTGAATTAGATCTTCCAAAATGCATCACCTCGCATTTGCCTGGATTGAAGTCCATCTGCCATTTCTCTGCCCAACTCTCCAATCTATCTATATTTTGCTGTATTCTCTGACAGTCCTCCTCGCTATCTGCAACTCCACCAATCTTAGTATCATCTGCAAACTTGCTAATCAGACCACCTATACCTTCATCCAGATCATTTATGTATATCACAAACAACAGTGGTCCGAGCACGGATCCCTGTGGAACACCACTAGTCACCTTTCTCCATTTTGAGACACACCCTTCCACCACTACTCTCTGTCTCCTGTTGCCCAACCAGTTCTTTATCCATCTAGCTAGTACACCCTGAACCCCATAACGACTTCACTTTTTCCATCAACCTGCCATGGGAAACTTTATCTAACGCCTTACTGAAGTCCATGTACATGACATCTACAGCCCTTACCTCATCAATTAACTTTGTCACTTCCTCAAAGAATTCTATTAGGTTTGTAAGACATGACCTTCCCTGCACAAAACCATGCTGCCTATCACTGATAAGCCTATTTTCTTCCAAATGTGAATAGATCCTATCCTTCAGTATCTTCTCCAACAGTTTGCCTACCACTGACGTCAAGCTCACATGTCTATAATTCCCTGGATTATCCCTGCTACCCTTCTTAAAAAAAGGGACAACATTAGCAATTCTCCAGTCCTCCGGGACCTCACCCGTGCTCAAGGATGCTGCAAAGATATCTGCTAAGGCCCCAGCTATTTCGTCCCTCGCTTCCCTCAGTAACCTGGGATAGATCCCATCCAGACCTGGGACTTGTCCACCTTAATGCCTTTTAGAATACCCCAAACTTCCCCCTTCCTTATGCCGACTTGACCTAGAGTATTTAAACATCCCTCCCTAGCCTCAACATCCATCGTGTCCCTCTCCTTGGTGAATACCGATGCAAAGTACTCATTAAGAATCTCACCCATTTCCTCTGACTCCACGCATAAATTCCCTCTTTTGTCTTTGAGTGGGCCAATCCTTTCTCTAGTTACCCTCTTGCTCCTTATATACGAATAAAAGGCTTTGGGATTTTCCTTAACACTGTTAGCCAAAGATATTTCATGACCCCTTTTAGCCCTCTTTATTGCACGTTTGAGATTTGTCCTACTTTCCCGATATTCCTCTAAAGCTTCATCAGTTTTAAGTCGCCTAGATCTTATATATGCTTCCTTTTTCATCTTAGCTAGTCTCTCAATTCCACCCGTCATCCATGGTTCCCTAATCTTTCCATTTCTATCCCTCATTTTCACAGGGACATGTCTGTCCTGCACTCTAATCAACCTTTCCTCAAAAGACTCCCATATTTCAAATGTGGATTTACCCTGAAACAGCTGCTCCCAATCCACATTCCCTATCTCCTGCCAAATTTTGTTATATTTGGCCTTTCCCCAATTTAGCACTCCTCCTTTAGGACCACTCTCGTCTTTGTCCATGAGTATTCTAAAACTTAAGGAATTGTGATCGCTATTTCCAAAGTAATCATCAACTGAAACTTCAACCACCTGGCTGGGATCATTCCCCAATACCAGGTCCAGTATGGCCCCTTCCCGAGTTGGACTATTTACATACTGCTCTAAAAAACTCTCCTGGATGCTCCTTACAGATTCTGCTCCATCTACGCCTCCAACAGTACATGAGTCCCATTCAATGTTGGGGAAGTTCAAATCTCCCATCACAACCACCCTATTGCTCCTACATTTTTCTATAATCTTTCTACACATTTGTACCTCTACTTCACGCTCGCTTTTGGGAGGCCAGTAGTAAAGTCCCAACAATGTTACTGCACCCTTCCTATTTTCTTAGCTCTACCCATATTGCCTCAGTGCTCGAATCCTCCATCGTGCCCTCCTTAATCACAGCTGTAATATCATCTCTGACCAGTAATGCAACTCCTCCACCCCTTTTACCTCCCTCTCTATTCCTCCTGAAGCATCTGTACCCTGGGATATTTAGTTGCCAGTCTTGCCCTTCCCTCAACCAAGTCTCAGTAATACCAATAACATCATATTCCAGGTACTAATCCAAGCCCTATCTTCATCTGTCTTACCTGCTACACTTCTCGCATTGAAACAAATGCACCTCAGACCACCTGTCCCTTTGCGTTCATCATCTCTTCCCTGTCTCCTCTTCCCCTTAGTCACATTGAGTTTATTATCTAGTACCTTACTGGCTTTAGTTGCTGCCTCTTTACTGACCTCTAACTTCCTAATCTGGTTCCCATCCCCCTGCCACATTTGTTTAAAACCTCCCCAACAGTGTTAGCAAAAGCACCCCCTAGGATATTGGTTCCAGTCCTGCCCAGGTGTAGACCATCCCATTTGTAGTGGTCCCACCACCCCCAGAACTGGTTCCAATGTCCCAAAAATCTGAACCCCCCCTCCCTCCTGCACCATCCCTCAAGCCACGTACTCATTCTGACTATTCTTAAATTTCTACTCTGACTGTCTCGTGGCACTGGCAGCAATCCTGAGATTACTACCTTTGAGGTCCTACTTTTTAATTTATCTGCTAACTCCCTAAATTCTGATTGTAGGACCTCATCGCGTTTTTTACCTATATCATTGGTGCCTATATGCACCACGACAACTGGCTGTTCATCCTCCCCCTTCAGTATGTCCTGCAGCCGATCTGAGACATCCCTGACCCGTGCATTCGGGAGGCAACATACCGTTCGGGAGTCTCGTTTTCGACCACAGAAATGCCTGTCTACTCCCCTTACGATTGAATCCCCTATGACCATAGCCCTGCCAGTCTTTTTCCCGCCCTTCTGTGCAGCAGAGCCAGCCACAGTGCCATGAGCCTGGCTACTACTGTCTTCCCCTGGTGAGTCATCTCCCCCAACAGTATCCAAAATGGTATACCTGTTTTGGAGGGAGATGACCACAGGGGACACCTGCACTGCCTTCCTGCTCTTTCTCTGCCTTTTGGTCACCCATTCCCTCCTCAGGGATGCTCCAAAGTGAGTCCATCCGCCGCTCCAGAGCCGTCATGCGGTCTAACAGGAGCTGCAGCTGGACACACTTCCCGCACATGAAGGAGTCAGGGGCATCGGCCGCGTCCCTGAACACGCACATTGAACAAGAGGAGCATAACATGGGTCTGGGATCTCCTGCCATTTTTACACTCCCAACAGTAAGTTTAAAAAAGAAAAAAAATTTACTCCCCTTCTCAGCAAGCACTCACTCAGCAACCACTGCGCCCCCCACGATAACACCTCAGGGAAAAGAAAAACTACTTACCAGTCACAGCCAATCACTTACCTGCAGGCTGTGATGTCACGGTTCAACCTCTTTGTACTTCTACCTGTCCTTGGGTCTCCCACTTGATCTTTACTCGGCTAGGATCCTTACAGTGATTGTCTTTTTTTTTGGTTCGAGGAGGATGTAGAGAGGGAAACGCTGAAGAAGTGTTTTGGGTTTAACTGTCACTTGACAACAGCTCCTCCATAAACCACCTTTTGGATGCAGTGATCGCAATGCGCGGATGCAAATTTTCCCCTCAACGGCAGCTCTGCTCTACTGCCCTCTGCTGGATGCTTGCCTTGACTTGAACACCTAGGGTGTCTTGCTCAGGTACACTTTCTGGATGCAGTGACCGCAATGCACAGCTGCAAATTTTCCCCGCAACTGCCAATCAGCTCTACTGCCCTCTGCTGGATCCCCGAGAACTTTTTATAAAACTCCACTGAGTACCCGTCTGGACCCGGGTCTTACCCGCCTGCATGGCCTTCAAGCCCTCCACTATCTCCTCCAGCCCGATTGGGGCCCCCAGCCCTTCTACCCGCTCCCCGTCCACCTTTGGGAAATTCAGTCCCTCCAAGAAGCGCCTCTCCGGCCTTGTAGCGGGTTCCGACATGTACAGCCTGCTGTGGAAATCCCAAATGCCTTATTCACCCCTACTGAATCACCAACCAGGTTCCCATCTCCATCCTTTACTTTCCCTATCTCTCTAGCTGCCTCCCTCTTCCATAGCTGCTGTTCAAGCATTCTGCTGGCCTTCTCTCCATGTTCATAGATCGCCCCCCTCGCCTTTCTCAACTGCTCCACCGCCCTCGCTGTGGTCAGCAAGCTAAACTCCGCCTGTAACCTCCGCTGTTCCCTCAGGAGCCCTGCCTCTGGGGTCTCAGCATACCTCCTATCAATCTGTAGTAACCCCTTTACCAGTCGGTACGTCTCTGCCCTGTCCACCTTCTCCCTATGGGCCCAGATCGAGATCAGCTCCCCCCTGACCACTACCTTCAGTGCTTCCCACACCACCGCTGCTGAAATGTCCCCCGTGTCATTGACCTGCAGGTAGCTCTGAATACATTTCCTCAGCCGCTCGCTCATCCCTTCATCCATCAAAAGTCCCACATCTAACCTCCAGTGCGGGCGCTGGTTACTGTCTTTACTAACCTGCAGGTCAACCCAGTGCGGAGCATGGTCTGAGATTGTGATCGCCGAGTACCTCGTGTCCACCACCCCAGCCAGCAAGGCCCTGCTCAAAATAAAGAAATCAATCCGGGAATACACTTTATGCACGTGTGAATAGAAGGAGAACTGCTTCACCCTCTGCTGCCCAAATCTCCATGGATCCACCCCCCCCCCCTCCCCCCCTCCCCCCCACATCAGCTCTTAGTTCCTTAGCCATTGCTGCACCCTGCCTCCAGGCCAGGGTCCATAACTGTGTTGAAGTGCCCTCCCATGACCAGTCTGTGCAAGTCCAGGTCCGGTATCTTCCCCAGCATCCTCTTTATAAACTCCACATAATCCCAATTTGCCGCATACACATTTACTAATACCACCTACACCCCTTCTAGCTTCCCACTGACCATAATGTACCGACCTCCCACATCCAAGACTATTTGACCCGCCTCAAACACCACCCGCTTATTGATCAGAATTGCGACCGCTCTAGTCTTTGAATCTAGTCCCGAGTGAAAGACCTGACTAACCCAGCCTTTCCTCAGTCTAACCTGGTCCGTAACTCTAAGGTGCGTCTCCTGTAACATTACCACCAACAATCCCCTAAGCTGCACGAAGACATGTGCCCTTTTGACCGGCCCATTTAACCCTCGAACATTCCAGTTGATCAGCCTAGTTGGGAGGCTCATTGCCCCTCCCCCCTCAGCCGATCAGCCATCCCCTTATTTCGGCCCGCTCCAGCTCCGCACCTCCACCGGTCCATCCCCAGGCAGCCCCCACCCCCAACCTCCTCTCTGTCCCTCAGCCCAAATCCCTCCCTCGACAGCAGAACATTCAACCCCCCTCCCCCCCCCAGTAACAACACCCTGTAATCCAACCCCTTTACAAAACCAAACATATGTCCCCCCCCCACCACTGCGCTTCCGAGAGCTAGCTCGACCAGCTAGCCTGGTGGCCCCCATCCCTGGCGCCAGATAGTCTCCCACCTATTGTTCCTCCTCTCTCCCCCCCCCCCCCCTCATACAAACAAACTCCAACATCAAACAATCCCCACACAATTGCCCAACAGAAAAACACCAAGATCAAAACACGCACCCCCCCCCATCCCCCAAAAGTGCAAATGAAAACCTTAACTCACTCAGCTCTACCGCTGGTTTCAAATCAATGCAAACGGCATCACAAACATCTTCCATAAAACGCAAAACGAGAAACTTTTTACAAAATCAGAGAAACTAAAAGAAAAAACAAAAACATGAATGTTGCAGCCAAGTTCAAAAGTTCTCAATCGATCACCAGCCCTTTCTTTTTCACAAAGTCCAACGCGTCTTCAGGCGACTTGAAGTAGAAGTGTTGATCCTCATGCGTGACCCAGAGAAGGGCTGGGTATAACAGTCCAAACTTCACCTTTTTCTTAAAAAGGATTGACCGGATCTGGTTGAAGCCTGCTCTCCTCCTGGCCACCTCTACACTCGCGTCCTAGTAAACCCGCAAGATGCTATTGTACCACTTACAGTTCCGTGTCTGCTTGGCCCACTGTAGAATGCGCTCCTTATCTGAGAACCTGTGGAATCTCACCACCATTGCCCTTTGGGGGTCTCCCATTCGCGCTGCCTCGAGAGTGCTCTGTGAGCCCTATCCACCTCAACGGCTGGGAGAACGCCCCATCCCCCAGCAGCTTCACAAACATGTCTGCGATGTATGCCCCAGCGTCCCTTCCTTCGGACTCCTCCAGGAGCCCGACGATTCTTAGGTTCTGCCGGCGGGACCTATTTTCTAGGTCCTCCACCTTCTCCAGGAGCTTCTTCTGCTGGTCCCTCAGCATCCCCACCTCCAGCTCCACTGCAGTCTGATGTTCCTCCTGCTCAGCCAGCACCTTCTCCACCTTCTGGATCGCCCGATCCTAGGCATCCAATCTATGCTCCAACCGCTCAATCGACTCTTTTATCGGGTCCAAGCAGTCCCGTTTCTGCGTTGCAAAGCCTTCCTGAATGACTTGCATCAGCTGCTCCATAGACTGCTGGGTCGACAAGCCAGAGGTCCGAACCTCCGCCATGCTGTCTTCTTTTACAGCTACAGCCCAAGCCTTCTCTATCTTTTTGTTTCTGCCCTTACGAACACTTCTAGTCCTTCTCTCCATGCACCAAAGTGGGAATTCAGTAAACAAATGCCACTAACATCCGTTTCACAATTCAAGTCCGGTAGAAAAACGGGGGAGAGGTCCAAAAGTCCAACCAGAGCGGGAGCCACCAAATGTGCGACTTACTCCTTGTGAATCTCTGGAATTCCTTGCCCAGTGAAGCAGTTGAAGCTCCTTCTTTAAATGTTTTTAAGAAAAAGATAGATACCTTTCTAAAGAATAAAGGGATTCGGGGATATGGTGTACGGGCCGGATAGTGGAGCTGAGTCCACAAAGATCAGCCATGATCTCATTAAATGGCGGAGCAGGCTCGAGGGGCCAGATGGCCTACTCCTGTTCCTAGTTCTTATGTTCTTGTGTTCTTATAGCCGTCACCGGAAGTCCTGGGTGACCCATTTGAGAGGAAAGAGGAAGCCATATAAAATAACCTGATAAAGGTTTCTCATGTGCAATAAGTCTGGAGCTCCGTGGATCAGTGAACCTGTGTCAGCTCTCTGAATGAGCTTCCCAACTTAGTGAAGCCCATTCTCTATACTCTCGCCTTTTTAAATCTTGTTGTTCAAATACTTACATTTTAAAAGCTCCACTGCTTTCCAGCAAGGCTTTTTCATGACTCAACAATCCCCTGCATCTGGGTGGCATGGTGGTTAGCACTGCTGCCTCACAGCTCCAGGGTCCCGGGTTCAATTCCGGCCTCATGTGACTGTGGAGTTTGCACTTCCTCCCCATCTCTGCGTGGGTTTCCTCCGGTTGCTGCGGTTTCCTCCCACAGTCCAAAGATGTGCAGGTTAGGTGGATTGGCCAAGCTAAATTGCCCTTAGTGTCCAAAACGTTAGGTGGTGTTACTAGGTTACGGGGCATGGGCTTAACTAGGGTGCTCTTTCCATGGGCCGGTGCGGACTCGATGGGCCGAATGGCCTCCTTCTGCACTGTACATCCTATGATCTGACCTGTAAATTGTGCCCTCTTACCAAATCATTGACATTATCAAAACCTTCAGAAGAATATTTGAACATCACCAACAGTTTTTTTTTTCTTGACCTTCTTCCTTTAATGGAGAGAAAAACTTTGCTCATCACAATAAAAATTCATTTTTGTTATGACAATGAATCTCTTTTGTAACCACTGCATGGTCTTGAGATCATGTCAGAAATGTAGGGCGCGATTCTCCGCTCCCGCACCGGTTGGGAGAATCGCCTGGGTCGCCAAATTTTCCCGCGATGCGGTCCGACGCCCTCCCGCGATTCACGGAAGCGACCAGATCGGCACAATCGCGTTTTGCGCGGCGCGCTACAGTGAATCGCCCGAGACAGCCAAAATGGCGATTCACCGGTACCCCCGCGATTCTCCGGCCCGAATGGGCCGAGCGGCCTACCCAAAATGGCGGGTTCCCCCCCGGCGCCATCCACACCTGGTCGCTGCCGGCGGGAACAGCGCGGGAACGCTGGGGGGGGCGGCCTGTGGGGGGGCGAGGGGGGATCCTGCACTGGGAGGGGCCTCAAATGGGGTCTGGCCCGCGATCGGTGCCCACCGATGGTCGGGCCGGCCTCTCTGAAGGAGGACCTCCTTTCTTCCGCAGCCCCGCAAGATCCGTCAGACATCTTCTTGTGGGATGGACTCGGAGAGGACGGCAACCACGCATGCGCGGGTTGGCGCCGGCCAACACGCGCATGCGCGGGTGATGCCAGTTATGCGGCGCCGGCCGTGTCATGTATGCGGCGCCGCCTTTACGCGATGCCAAGGCCTGGTGCGCATAAATGGGCCATTATCGGGCCCAGAATCAGCCAGGATAGGGGCCGTTTTGTGCCGTCGTGAACCTCGACGGCGCGAACACTCTGCCTCAATTTCGGAGAATCCCACCCAGGATGCTCAAAACTGAACACACTATTCCAACTGAATCTTACCCAATGGTTTGTGTACATTTCACATTATTTGTTTGCTTTGTACTTTTATGCCTTTTAAAAACCTGTGATCTGATTTAAACAAATTTGTCAATTTTCAAAGATGGTCTCTCTACTCCTGTATTCCTGTCAGGTTTTACTATTTTGTGTGCCTTGGGATGTTTTACTGTGTCAAAGGTGTTATATAAATGGAGGTTGATGTTGTCTATAGTTCCTCGTTATTCATGCTTCCAAAATTTATCTTCGCAGCATTGAACATCATCCAGTATCCATCTGCCCAATCCGTTAATCAAGTTGCTTACTGTACATTGTTCACCGGGGTGCTTATTTGTGTCATTTGAAAACACTGATACTGTGCTCAAATCCAGATCATTTGTAACATTAAGAAAGGCCTTGGAATGCACTATTTATATCCCTCTAATTGAAAAACATTCACAAATCACCAGCCTTTTTGTCTGAACTTTAATGAAATTCTCATGCTTGTTGCCACAGTTCCTTTGAAACTATGTGCCTTAATTTCATTTAAAATATCTTTGCAGCACTTCATTAAATTATTTTTCAAAATCTTATAAACAATATCCACTGCTTTTCCTTTACCAATATTCTCTTACTTCAGTAGGGATGACCAACTTGCCTTTCACTAATCCATATTATTTATTTTGACTTGTTTAGGCATCCTATCTTGTCTTTTGATCTCCGGAAGTTTACCCACAGTGCTGTGATACTGAGCCATTCAATACATAAGGTCCTAGCTTTGTGGAACAATTGATCTCAGTTAGAACAGCAGTGTTTTTTTATCAATCAGCCTCAATATCCCATGCAATATAAAATCATAGCATCCTTACAGTGCAGAAGGAGGCCTTTCGGCCCATCGAGTCTGCAACAACCCTCCAAAGGAGCACGCTACTTCGGCCCACGCCCCCACCTTATCCCCACAACCCCACCTAACCGTTGGACGCTAAGGGGCAATTTAGCATGGCCAATCCACCGAACATGCACATCTTTGGACTGTAGGAGAAAACCTACGCAGACACGGAGATAATGTGCAAACTCTACACAGGCAGTCACCCGAGGCTGAAATCGAACCCAGGTCCATGGCGCTGTGAGGAAGCAGTGCTAACCACTGCCACCATGTCACAAGTATAAAATCCCGGGGGCGGGATTCTCCAATCCCGCGGCAGAGTGTCCACGTCGTCGTAAACACCGTCGCGTTTTATGACAGCGTGAAAGGGCCGCTCCCACGAATAATTCTGGCCCCTCCAGGGGGCCAGCGCGGCGCGAACTCAGCGCCGCGGAATCCGTGCATGTGCAGTTGTGCCGGAGCCAACGAGGACATGCGTAGTGGCACCAGCGCCAACGCACGCATGCGCAGAGGCCTCCTTCAACTAGCCGGCCCCGATGCAACATGGCGCAGGACTACAGGGGCCGGCGCGTAGGAAAGGAGGCCCCCATCCACAGGCCGGCCCGCCGATTGGTGGGCCCCGATCGTGGGCCAGGCCACATCGGAGACCCCCCCAGGGTCTGACCCCCCCGCCCCAAAATGCCGCCAACTGACCCTTACACGCCGATGTCCCGGCGGCCCAGAGCAGGTTAGAACGGCACCGGCAGGACTCGGCTCTTTTCTTACGGCCGCTCGACCCATCCGGGACGGAGAATTGGTGGGCCGGCTGCGTAGAGCAGCCCACGGCCGGTGCCGCGCCAACCGCACCGGCGCCAATGGCGCCGATTCTCCGCTCTGCGGAGAATTGCGTGCCGGCGCCGTGGCACAATTCGCGCGGCCCGCCGGCGATTCTCCGACCCGGCGCTTGGTCGGAGAATCCCACCCCGGGTTTCCTCACCTGATTGTGAAATCCAGTAATTCTGCTGAATGTGTACTTGTTGGAACTTCAAGTGAGAAGAGGATTATCCTTAGTTGTGAAATCTCCCAAGGCAAAGTCATTCTGCTACTTACTTTCCAACTCAAATGCGAAGATTCCCAAACTGAACCAGACTAATTCAAACTTCAACAGCCTGCTTGACCCTGAGCTCAGCTTCTGATCCTGTATCGTCTCCATCAAAAAGACTGCTTCCTTTTACCCCTGCAATATCACCCGTCTCCATCCTTACCTTAGTCCAAAGCCCATTGGTAGCGAAAGCACATCCATTGGCTGGATTTTATTTGGGTGGGATGTTCGTTCTGCTTACACCCCGGGTAGAGAAGTTGGTCGGTTCAGCTGCCCCACAGTAATGATACACTGGGGGTGGCCTTAATTACCTGAGATTGTTACTTGCAACCCTGAAGTCCCACCCTTGAGAGCTGCTGGCCGATCTGTTTAGTGGGCAACTGTGTAGTCCCAATAGCGCCAGAACTCAGTAGTGGATGCTGCTGGGATTAAATCCAGTCCCCAGGAAGAAGACAACCGGGATGCTGGACTCTGCTGAGGGTTTCTTTGGGGGGATGTGGTCTTGGATCCTGGGGAGGAGATGGGGATAGGGAGTTTGGCTTTTGGAGGCTGGCAAGGTGCACAATAGGCACCCCACCCCCAAGGGAGGTTCCTCCCTTCTGACCTTTTCACCAAAGCTGGTGAAAAGGTGGGCTGTTCACTACCCACCTGTATTATGGCCGTGGAGGTGGAATCAGCCTCGTATTTGGCCTGTCAGTTAAGGGCCTCAAAAGGTACAAGGGCGGGCAGGCTGAATGATTTCTTACCTACCCACCGTATAATGAGGGACAACTCAGGAGTGGACAGCAATGTAGTGGGCTAACCACCTGCCCTATTTTACATGCCCCTTCCCAACAAAAAAAAAGGCCAGTGGGGAGCTGTAAAATTCACCAGATGTCTTTGTCACATCTGGACTCAACCATTACAATGTATTCCTGAATTTTTACAGTGTTTGCCATATTAAGGGTTAGCAGGATCAGAAATTTGGGTGGAACTGGTTCCACTGGGCCACCATATTGTTGGGCAGCACTAAGGCTTTCTGAAGGAGTAAGGGTAGTCTGTTCTTGCATCTTATTTTGCTGCTCATCCTAAATTGCTCTTGAGATGGTGGTTGGGAGCTGCCTTCTTGAACTGCTGAAGTTCATGTGACGTAGATATAGTGTTGTTAGGGAGGGAGTTCCAGGATTTTGACCCATTGACTGTGAAGGAACAATTTTAAAGTTCCAAGTCAGGATATTTAGTGATTAGGAGTAGAGCTTGAAGATGGCGGCAATCCTATGCATCTGCAGTCCTTGTCCTAGGTGGGAGGGATCACAAATTTGGACAATTTTTTTGTAGGAGCTTTGGAAAGTTGCTACAGTGCATCTTGTAAATAGAACACATTGCTGCCACTATGTTGATGGTGGAGGGAGTGGAGTGGTAGATGGGGTGCTGATCTCAAAAGCATTGAGTGTTGTTGGAGCTGCACTTATCCAGGCAAAAGGAGAGTATTCCATCAAACTCCTAACTTCTGGCTTGTACGTGGTGGACAGGCTTTAGGGCGACAGACGGTGAGTCTCTACCTGCTCTTGGCAGTGTTTAGATGCCTGGCCCAAGTTTCTGGTCAATGGTAACCTCCAGGAAGTTGATGGGAGGATATTCAGTAATCGTAATGCCATTGAATGTCAAAGGAAGATGGTGAGAATCGCTCTTGTTGAAAATGGTTATTGTCTGGCACTTGCACGGTATGAATGTCATACTTGCTGCTTATCAGCTCAAACCTGAATACCGAGGTCTTGCTGATTGCGGGAAGGAATTGTGTAATGTTCTGAAATGTTGTGAATGGTACTGAACACTGTGCAATAATCATCAAACATTCCCACTTATGATAAAGATGAAGCAGCTGACAACAGTTAATCCTAGGACCCTACCCTGAGGAACTCTTGCAGTAATGACCTGAGCTTGAGATGATTGGCCTCCAACAACCACAACCATCTTCTTTTGTGCTAGGTTTGAGTCTAGCCAGTAGAGAACTTTCCCCCTGATTCCCATTGACTTCAATTTTGCTAGTTCCACACAAAGTTAAATGATGCTTTAATGTCAAGAGCATTCATCAACACCTCACCTCTGAAATTCAGCTCTTTTGGACCAAGGTGTAAGGTCTGGAGCCCAGTGGTCCTAACGGAACTAAAACCAAGCATTGGGAATATTTTATCGCTGAGTAAATGCTGCTTTCTAGCACTGTCAATGACATCTTCTGTGATTTTGCTATGATCGAGACTGGTGTGGGGTGGTAATTGTTTGCACCCGTTGACATTTGGCTCCATAGATTTTCTTATTTATTCCCCTCCCATATAGCAGGCAACCTAGTTGTACTAATTGTGGTGAGGGTGCCCATTCACTTTTAAGTAAATATCTTGGCCTTAGGAATTACAAACAATCCATTGGTTTCTCTCTGCTGTTTACTTATTTTAATCTATCCTCTGCTGTAGGGGCAATTGTAATAATAACCTTTATTAGTGTCACAAGTAGGCTTACACTGCAATTAAGTTACTGTGAAAATCCCCTAGTCACCACACTCTGGCGCCTGTTTGGGTACACTGAGGGGGAATTCAGAATGTCCAATTCACCTAACAAGCACGTCTTTCGGGACTTGTGGGAGGAAACCGGAACGCTCGGAGGAAACAGGAACGCTCGGAGGAAACACACGCAGACATGGGGAGAATGTGTAGACTCTGCACAGACAGTGACCCAAGCCGGGAATCGAACTTGAGACCCTGGCGCTGTGAAGCAACAGTGCTAACCACCTTGCTACCATGCTGCCCAGAATTAAAGACCAGGGACAAGGAAGAGGAAACAAGGATTCTGATAGAAAGAAGGAATAGTGCATAAAAATATAATACCTCATACAAGTTCCTTATTTCAGGTTGGCTCTGAAGAGGGATGCCAATGAAGGAAAAGCCAGATGGAAAGGCAGCTAAAGCAAAAGTAATGAAAATGTTAGTGGTTACAATTGCAAAGAAACCCTGTCAGGAGCTTGAGACCAGGTCACCAGTCATCTTCTGTCATTTAGCTCACCAATGGATTGGCAAGGGTATAAAGATGATGAAGATAAAAGCAATTAGTAATTTGGTGATGCAGAACTTTGAGTATTGGTGAAAAAGTGACATGCCAGTGAAACTTTCCATCTTGTACTCATTAGGACAGCTGCGCAAGATAAACCAAACATAAGGGGGCAACAATTTATACAGCATGAGAAGAGAGTGCCGATTGGTTGGCAAGTGGACTCAGATTGGTAGAGGTGTTGCCATGGAGAATGCAGCTGAGAACAATTAACTGTTAATTGCCAGGCATTTGTTTCAAATGCAATCCAGGTAGGTCGACTCTGATTGGTCAAGGCATTGGGATTGAACCAGGGAATGGCTGTCCCCATGCTTTTGTTTAGTCGGAAAGGCGTAAAGTGTGGACATGCTCCTTCTGTCTGTAAAGGACAGGCCCCTGTGTGACTATATGTATGTAACATGACTAATGTTAACATAACATGACTCATATGCTAAGCCGCACATTCGGCGGCTCCCGCTAAAACAGACTTTTGGGCTCTCCAGAGGAGCCCCAACGGCAATTTTTTCAACGACTTCCAGTGTGGGAAGGGGACAGCAAGGTCCCCCCCCCCATAGTATATGGAGTGGACCAGGAGTGGAGCGGTCAAAAAAGCGTTTTTGGAGCAGCGAAAAGTGCGAGGGAGAAAAAACAAGATGGCGGCGGGCGGAGATCAAGCGGCATGGGTGCAGGAGCAGCAGGAGTTTCTCAAGCGCTGCTTTGAGGAGCTGAAGAAAGAGGTGCTGGCGCCAATGATGACGGCGATGGAGGGGTTAGTGGAGACCCAGAAGGCCCAAGGGGCGGCGATCCAGGAGGTGCGGGAAAAAGCCACTGAGAACGAGGATGAGATCTTGGGCCTGGTGGTGAAGATGGAGGCACACGAGGCGCTGCACAAGAGGTGGGCGGAAAGATTCGAGGACCTGGAGAACAGGTCGAGGAGGAAGAATCTTCGGATTCTGGGTCTCCCTGAAGGAGTGGAGGGGGCCGATGCCGGGGCATATGTGAGCACGATGCTCAACTCGCTGATGGGGGCGGGGGCCTCTCCGAGTCCCCTGGAGCTAGATGGGGCTCATCTGGCGAGGAGACCCAAGGCCAACGAGCCACCAAGGGCGGTAGTGGTGAGGTTTCACCATTTCGTGGATAGAGAGTGTGTCTTGAGATGGACCAAGAA
This sequence comes from Scyliorhinus torazame, assembly GCF_047496885.1. Lineage (NCBI taxonomy): Eukaryota > Metazoa > Chordata > Chondrichthyes > Carcharhiniformes > Scyliorhinidae > Scyliorhinus > Scyliorhinus torazame. The sequence goes on along the minus strand of NC_092707.1, from coordinate 360,143,585 downwards.
AGAGCGGAGCAGCAGGTGGGAGAATACGGAGATCCGAATCTACCAGGACTGGAATGCGGAGGTGGCAAAGAAGAGAGCTGGTTTTAATCGGGCCAAGTCGGTGCTACATCGGAAGGGGGTGAGGTTCAGAATGCTGCAGTCAGAGTGATTGTGGGTCACGTTTCAGGATCGACACCACGACTTCGAAACGCCTGAGGGGGCTTGGACCTTTTTACAAACTGAAAAGTTGGACTCAAACTGAGGGTTTGTGGTTGTGGGGGGGCTGTCGGCTGTATACAGGGTTTTAACTATGCATAGGGAATGTTCCACGGGTTGGGTGATGGATGGGGATGGGGGAAGAGATCTGATGGGGAGTCTGTGAGAGAATGTGGACGCTGGGGCTGGAGGGAGGGGAGGCCCGGAGATGGGGGGAATTGGGATAAGGCCGCAACAGGAGCGGCGCCAGAGGGGGCGGGGCCGGCTCAGGAAAGCGCGGGCTTTTTCCCGCGCTAGGGAAGGACGGGGGGGGGGTGGAGGAGCGCACACTGATTGCTGGGGAGGAGGGATTCCCACATGGGGGGGTCAATGGGATGGCGGGGGAGGCCGGGGTCAGCAGGAGTCAGCTGACTTACAGGAGTGTTATGGGGGAGCAAAAGAGCTATACACGGATCTAGCGGGGGGGGAGGGGGAGGGGGAGGGGGGGGAAATCACATTGAGGAGCTGCTGCATTGGCCGATGGGGAACTGGAAACAGTAGAGGTGGTCGGGGCAGGGGTCTGGGGGACTGGAGAGTGCGGGAGGCGCGGGCACGGGACTGGCCTAGAAATGGAGATGGCTAGTCGGCAGGGGGGTGTGGGGGGTGGGAAGCCCCCCAATCCGGCTGATAACCTGGAATGTGAGGGGCCTGAATGGGCCGGTTAAGAGGGCCCGAGTGTTCGCGCACTTAAAGGGACTGAAGGCAGACGTGGTCATGCTTCAGGAGACACATTTGAAGGTGGCAGACCAGGTCAGGCTAAGAAAGGGATGGGTAGGACAGGTATTCCATTCGGGGCTGGATGCGAAGAACAGAGGGGTTGCAATACTGGTGGGGAAGCGGGTGTCATTTGAGGCCAAGAATATTGTAGTGGACAATGGAGGTCGATACGTGATGGTGAGCGGTAGGTTGCAGGGAACGTGGGTGGTATTGGTAAACGTATACGCCCCGAACTGGGATGATGCTGGATTTATGAAGCGCATGTTGGGGCGGATTCCGGATCTGGAGGCAGGAAGCTTGATAATGGGGGGAGATTTCAACACGGTGTTGGACCCAGCATTAGATCGCTCCAGATTTAGGACGGGGAAGAGGCCGGCTGCGGCCAAGGTGCTCAGGGGGTTCATGGACCAGATGGGGGGAGTAGATCCGTGGAGATTTGCTAGGCCCTTGGCCAGGGAATTTTCTTTTTTTTCTCACGTACACAGAGCCTACTCCCGGATAGATTTTTTTGTTTTGAGCAGGGCGCTGATCCCGAAAGTGGAGGGAACGGAGTACTCGGCCATAGCCATCTCAGACCACGCCCCGCACTGGGTGGAGCTGGAGTTAGGAGAGGAGAGGGACCAACGCCCGCTGTGGCGTCTGGATGTGGGATTATTGGCGGATGAGGAGGTGTGTGGGCGGGCGCGGGGGTGCATTGAAAGGTATTTGGAGGCCAATGACAACGGGGAGGTGCAGGTGGGGGTAGTATGGGAGGCGCTGAAGGCAGTGGTCAGGGGAGAGTTAATCTCTATCAGGGCTCACAGGGAGAAGAGAGAGGGCAGGGAAAGGGAGAGGTTAGTGGGGGAGATCCTAAGGGTAGACAGGAGATATGCAGAGGCCCCTGAGGAGGGACTACTTAGGGAGCGGCGAAGTCTTCAGATGGAATTCGACCTGTTGACCACAGGGAAGGCAGAGGCACAGTGGAGGAAAGCACAGGGGGCGACGTACGAGTATGGGGAGAAGGCGAGCCGGATGCTGGCACATCAGCTCCGTAAGAGGATGGCAGCGAGGGAGATAGGTGGAGTCCAGGATAGCAGGGGAACTATGGTGCGGAGTGCGGTGAAAGTAAATGAGGCATTTAAGGACTTTTATGAGGAGCTGTACAGATCTCAGCCCCCAGCGGGGGAAGAGGGGATGCGAGGATTTCTAGATCAACTGAGGTTCCTGAGGGTGGAGGAGCAGGAGGTGGCTGGTTTGGGGGCGCCAATTGGGTTGGAGGAGCTGGTTAAAGGACTGGGGAGCATGCAGGCGGGGAAGACTCTGGGGCCGGATGGGTTCCCGGTTGAGTTTTACAGGAAGTATGCGGACCTGTTAGCCCCGTTGCTAGTGAGGACTTTCAATGAGGCAAGGGGGGGGGACGTGACCCTGCCCCCGACAATGTCCGGGGCGCTGATCTCTCTGATCCTGAAGCGGGACAAGGATCCACTGCAATGTGGGTCGTATAGACCGATCTCACTCCTCAATGTGGATGCTAGGTTGCTGGCAAAAGTGCTGGCTACGAGAATTGAGGACTGTGTCCCGGGGGTGATTCATGAGGACCAGACAGGATTTGTAAAGGGCAGGCAGCTAAACACCAATGTGCGGAGGAGGCTCCTCAATGTGATTATGATGCCCTCGGTGGAGGGAGAGGTGGAGATAGTGGCAGCTATGGACGCGGAGAAGGCCTTTGACCGGGTGGAGTGGGAGTATCTCTGGGAAGTGTTGCGGAGGTTTGGGTTTGGGGAGGGGTTTATCAGTTGGGTTAAGCTCCTATATAGAGCCCCGGTGGCGAGTGTGGCCACGAATCGGCGGAGGTCGGAGTATTTTCGGCTGTAACGAAGGACGAGGCAGGGGTGCCCCCTGTCCCCCCTGTTGTTTGCATTAGCAATTGAGCCTTTGGCCATGGCATTAAGGGAGTCCAGGAAATGGAGGGGGGTGTTCCGAGGGGGAGAGGAGCATCGGGTGTCACTGTATGCGGACAACCTGTTGCTGTATGTGGCAGATCCAGTGGAGGGGATGGTGGAGGTCATGCGGATCCTAAGGGAGTTTGGGGACTTCTCGGGCTATAAGCTCAATGTAGGGAAAAGTGAGCTCTTTGTGGTGCATCCAGGGGATCAGGGAAGAGGGATAGACAACCTACCGTTGAGGAGGGCGGAAAGGAGCTTTCGGTACCAGGGATCCAGGTGGCTAGGAGTTGGGGGGCCCTGCACAAACTTAATTTGACGCGGCTGGTGGAGCAGATGGAGGAGGACTTTAAAAGATGGGATGTGTTGCCGCTCTCGCTAGCGGGCAGGGTACAGTCGATTAAAATGATGGTCCTCCCGAGGTTTCTTTTTGTGTTCCAGTGCCTTCCTATTATGATTACCAAGGCCTTTTTTAAGCGGTTAGGTAGGAGCATCATGGGTTTTGTGTGGGCAAACAAGACCCTGAGGGTATGGAGGGGGTTTCTGGAGCGTAGTAGGGACAGGGAGGGCTGGCGTTGCCGAATCTTGGTGGCTATTATTGGGCAGCCAATGTGGCGATGATCCGTATGTGGGTAATAGAGGGAGAGGGGGCGGCATGGAAGAGGCTGGACATGGTGTCCTGCAAAGGAACGAGCCTGAGGGTGCTGGTGACGGCACCGCTGCCGCTCTCGCCGACAAGGTACACCACGAGTCCGGTGGTGGCGGCAACGCTAAAGATCTGGGGGCAGTGGAGACGACATAGGGGTGCGATGGGAGCCTCGTTGTGCTCCCCGATCCGGGAGAACCATCGGTTCGTCCCAGGAAGGATGGACGGGGGTTTTGGAGCTGGCATCGGGCAGGGATCAAAAGGATGGGGGACCTGTTTATTGACAGGACGTTTGCGAGCCTAGGGGCGCTGGAGGAGAAGTTTGGGTTACCCCCGGGAAATACGTTCAGGTATATGCAAGTGAGGGCATTTGTGAGGCGGCAGGTGAGGGAATTCCCGCTGCTCCCGGCACAGGGGATTCAGGACAGGGTGATTTCGGGTGTATGGGTCGGAGAAGGCAATGTTGCGGCAATATATCAGGAGATGAAAGAAGAGGAGGCTTTGGTAGAGGAGCTGAAGGGCAAGTGGGAGGAGGAGTTGGGGGAGGAGATTGAAGGGGGTATGTGGGCTGATGCCCTGAGTAGGGTTAATTCCTCTTCCTCATGTGCCAGGCTCATCCTGATACAGTTTAAGGTTATTCACAGAGCGCATATGACAGGGGCGAGGCTGAGTAAGTTCTTTGGGATGGAGGACAGATGCGGGAGGTGCTCGGGAAGCCCGGCGAATCACGCCCACATGTTCTGGTCGTGCCCGGCACTGGATGGGTTCTGGAGGGGTTTCGCGAAGACTATGTCCAAGGTGGTGAAAGTCCAGGTCAAGCCGAGTTGGGGGCTGGCACTATTTGGGGTGGCGGATAAGCCGAGAGTGCAGGAGGCGAAAGAGGCCGGTATTCTGGCCTTTGCGACCCTGGTAGCCCGGCGGAGGATCTTGCTCATGTGGATGGACGTGAAGCCCCCCAGTGTGGAAGCCTGGATAAATTACATGGCAGGGTTCATTAAGCTGGAGAGGATAAAGTTCGCCTTGAGAGGGTCTGCGCATGGGTTCTCCAGGCGGTGATAACTGTTCCTCGACTATCTCACGGAGCGTTAGGAGGAGGTCAGCAGCAGGAGCAGCCCAGGGGCGGGGGGTGGGGGGGGGGGGGGGTCACTTTCGGGGGGGGGGGGGGTATTTGAGCGGAAGGGGGGGTTCCTAGGGGTACTTGTAAAAAAAAAAAAGAGCATATGGGAGGGTTAATATGTGCGGGAGAAACCCATTGTATAAGTTCTGTATTATGTTTGATTGATATGTTTATGTTCTGTTTGGTTCTTTTCTCTTTTTCTTTTCTGTTACGGGGGTGGGGGGTTTAATTGGTTGAAAATTTTTGTTGGAAAAACTTTGAATAAACATTTTTTTTTTAAAAAGCAGTTGTACAAATTGGAGTTATTTTGGCCAATGGTTGAAAACAGTTGCTAAATGGGTGCACTGTTAATAAGTCAAGCCTATTTGAAAGACAGGATCTAGCAGACAATTTTGATCCTAATTGCTGATTACCATAATTTGAACTTAGCATTCATGTGTTGCTGAGATGCAATTTTCATGGGGCAGTATATATGGGCTTCTCACACTCACTTTCACTGAAGGTGTGGAGTGTGCTGGCTGGCACAGAGTGGCTCTTTGAAGGATCGATCAGGCGGGGGAGAGGACATGCCGGTTCTTGAATGTGGCACTGGAGGTCCTGATGGAGCAGGGTATCCTGTTCATTCAAGGGGGAAGGATGCCATCTTCCTGTCGTTACCCTTCTGTCTGGCTCTTGGCCTGCTGCCCGTATTGACCCTTAACGCCCCCAATTCCTCATCCTGGCCAAGGGGCACCCATAGCAAGATGCTGATGACCCAAAGCACTCCTTTCTTTCTCTTGACTCCTATAACATGGAGCAGCATAGCACTTGCTCTTATTAAGTGTTGTCTTCTGAGAACTTCCAGAATCAATATTGCTCAAGTGTTAATGAAATCTTGAAAAAATGTCCCAGAAAGTATTGTGATGTGTTTCAGAGGCTCTCTTCACAGCTCCAGCAGCAATGACCATTAACGAACTGGTGAGTACCCCTTTAAATAGCCTTTGCAATTGACTTCAGTGCCATGTTTGCACTCTTAGGAGTGGGTGTTAGTTGAAGCACTCGCTATAAAAATGCTGTGGAACCACTTTACTGGGAGCCAGCAGGTTTTTAAGTGGTAATCAACCGCTTAGCTGGCCTCATGGTGACTATTCCTCGCGCTGACGTCTACTCCTTGGCCAACATGATGTCCCAGGCTAAATGTGGGTTAAGCTGGCATTTCACCTTTCGACTTCATCTTGGCCACCTCTTTAACTTGAGTATTAGATGAAAATCATGTCATTTGTCTTTAGTGTAAATAATGAAACCAATACCCTTTACTAAATAGTCTTCTACATGAATAAATCAAAATGACTGCAAGCCATGTTCTCGTACACGCTCTATGACTTCTGAGGGATTGTTAACAAATTTATAAATCAAGTGAAAAAGAACAATTTAAATTTTCCTCGCACTAAAGTTGACTTTTGTTTATGCATTTAAACTCAATAGCCACATGTTTTGTCCCCAAACGAACCATTGTTTGCTTTCCACTCCTGCCACAATGGCTTTATGTAGCCATTATCACTCCTCTTACTTGTTCCCTTCTTTAATGGGTGGCTTGAAGAATGAATTCGCAATCTTTGGTTATTTAACTCAGGAGAATTATTTGCAGTGTTCTTTTTAACTTGAATTGAGGTGTTTATATTTTCCCCTCAATCTAAGGAAACTCAATGCAGTGTTTGTTATGATGTAAGCACCAGCTACTAATTATGTGCCTGAACACCTCCGAAAAGCTCCCATTCAGAAAAAAGATTTTTTTTCCCATGGGAGGGGAAACATTTACCAAACAAGCAAATTTCCCATTCTAGCCAAGTGCCAGAGAACCCCTCAGGAGTCCTTACCCAGCCTGGAGCTGTCCAGAGTCTATTGGCCCATGGGCCCACCTGCTGGTTAAGCCAATGGTCAATGGATTAACTGCTGCTGTTCAGAGTGTTTAGCAAACCAGGTCATGTGGCTAAACAAACAAAACCAAGCCACCCTTAACACATGTTAATTCAGAATTTAATAAATCTGAAGTGACAACTGTAAACTAATCAAACAAGAGGGTGGCTGTTTATGCACAGCAGAGGTCCCCAAAAGCAAGTGTCGAATTCCAGTCCCAAAATCTAATGCAACAACGCACTGAAGGCCACCACTTGATTTACCTTAAAATAACATTGTTGGAATTTTGAGGGTCTTTTCCAAGCTCTTGCCAGTCCCACCAAATCTGTTATTTTCTTATTTACTCTGAGTCTTCCAGATTGTGCTACAATTTATGAAAAAAGTACTAACGATTTTGTGAAGCAATAGTTTTTTTTATTTTTAATTGGGGGACGGGGAGGGCAGGGAGATGTTCTGAAGGGATCCTTAACTTAAGTTTTAGTTTTTCTGTTATGTCTTCAACTTGCTCCCCTTCTCTTCTGGAAACATTGAATCATCATCGGGTATGGTTCAGCTTGTGCCAGTAACCCTCCATTATCTCGTGCAAGTGGCCCTGAAACCATGCGCATCACTCAGTTCAATAAGCAAAGCAAGGGCTGTTTGTGCTCAACCAAATACTCAACTCCTTCTCAGTGCCGAAGCATGGACAACTTATACAAGGCAAGAATAGCAGCTGAATAGCTCCCACCTCCGTTGTCTTAAATGAACATTGGACAATTCCTGGCAAGACGAGAGTGCCTAATATGGATGTTCATCAGTGTCCAGGGATCCCCAGTATGTTGGCCCCCTGGAGTCAGCGGCAACTCTGTTGGCCGGATTATGTGAGCTGAATGGATGATGGCTGCATCCCGAAAGACATGATCTATGGCAAACTTCTTATCAGCACAAGGCCAACAGGTCACCCATGTCTGTGTTACAAGAATGTCTGCATGTGAGACTGCAAGTTGACTGGGATCAGAGCTGATGCAAGGGGAGCCCTTGTTGCTGATCTAAGTGCCGAGCGACAAGCGGTCAAATAATCAAAGATCAGTGTGGAGAAAGCAGAGGACAAAAGAAATGGCCAAATGGCAGAAAGGAAGGTCAGCCAGAGAAAAAATCAGCAGTTGACTTGGGCCCAATGCTACTCATCTGTGCCAGCCGCAGAAAGGACTGCCACTCATGAATTGGCCTCTACGGCTATGTTCACCCTGATCACAGTCCACTGTCTCCCAAGGTGGCTGGATGCCATATGCTGTGCTGAATTGATTCAATTTGTGTGATGCACTTCCAAAATCAGTATATAAAAGTAGTAAGTTTTCAGAATCGTGAGTTTTGTATTCTGATACTTACCAAATGACACACAAAAGGGCAGCACGGTAGCATAGTGGTTAGCATAATTGCTTCACAGCTCCAGGGTCCCAGGTTCGATTCCCGGCTTGGGTCACTGTCTGTGCGGAGTCTGCACGTTCTCCCCGTGTGTGCGTGGGTTTCCTCCGGGTGCTCCGGTTTCCTCCCGCAGTCCAAAGATGTGCAGGTTAGGTGGATTGGCCATGTTAAATTGCCCTTCGTGTCCAAAATTGGCCTTAGGGTTGGTTGAATGGGGTTACTGGGTTATGGGGATTGGGTGGTGTGGGCCTCAGTAGGGTGCTCTTTCCAAGAGCCGGTGCAGACTCGATGGGCCAAATGGCCTCCTTCTGCTCTGTAAATTCTATGAAATTCTATGAAAACCTGAGTGTCCTTTGACTCCTGTCACAAATATTTCTTATCTGAGGGATAAAAGCAGATGTTATTTGAGGCCAAGGTGCTCTGAGTCTATATTTAGATCCAGAAATACTGACATCCCATTACCACACAAGGGTTGGTAATTTAGAGGCATGATTTTTTAAAAATCAAAAATAAATTACTTGATACTGCAGGTTCAGTGCAGTTAGACCACATTGAATTTAGGTGTTATACTAGGACTGTTGGGAAGTAATTGCATAGCAGTGATGGCAACAGATAAACAAACATGCACAGGCAGTCCTTTGAAAGCTGTGATTTGTGTCTTTATTTCCTGGTTAGGGAAGATGTATGTAGACCAGTGATTGTGCAACAGTCTCACTGACATGTGAAAGCAGGTTGAGCGACACGGGTCTCGAGCCACAGAAGGGATGGCCAGCAGTCCTGGAAACCGCGTTTAGATTGTCACTGCTGCTCTGTTACCGCCAGTGGCAGTGGGAAAATCACCTCTTCAACTAAATCTACCTCTTTGACCAAGCATTGGTCATCTGCCCTGCTCACAGAATCATTGAATAGTTTCAGCACAGAAGGAGGCCATTCAACCCGTCATATCTGCACTGGCCCTCCGAAGGAGCAATTTATCTAGTGCCACCCCCTGGCCTTCTCAGTATAGACCTGCAATTGTTCCTTTTCAGATAATCCAATTCCCTCTTAAATGTCCTGATTCAACCTGCCCCCGCCATGCTCTCAGGCAGGGCATTCCCGATTCCAACTGCTCACTGAGGCAGCAAGGTAGCACAGTGGTTAGCACAGTTGCTTCACAGTTCCAGGGTCCCAGGTTCGATTCCTGGCTTGGGTGACTGTCTGTTGCGAGTCCGCACGTTCTCCCCGTGTCTGCGTGGCTTTCCTCCGGGTGCTCCGGTTTCCTCCCACAGTCCAAAGATGTGCGGGTTAGGTGGATTGGCCAAGCTAAATTGCCCTTTCAAAAAGGTTGGGTGTGGTTACTGGGTTACGGGGAGGGTGGGGGTGTGGGCCTGGGTAGGATGCTCTTTCCAAGGGCTGGTGCAGACTCGATGGGCCGGATGGCCTCCTGCACTGTATGTTCTATGAAACTGAGTGAAAAAGGTTTCCCTCGTGTCTCCATTTCTCCTTCTGTGAATTACCTTAATCCTCTTGTTCTCGATCCTTCCGCCAATGGGAACTGTTTTATCTCCCTTGTGTTTTAGTGTCTAATTTTGCTTTGTAATGCTCCTGGGAGGCATCTTAGGATTTTAAAAATTATATTCAATTGCCCCTTAAGTGTCCAAAGGCTAGGTCAGGTTACAGGGTAAGGCAGGGGACGGGACATAGGTGGGGAAGCTCTTTGAAGGTCGGTGCAGACTTGATGGGCTGAATGGCCTCCTTCTGCACTGTAGGGATTCTATGGGGTCCTAGTTTGGCTCTATTATATGGGACCATGTGGCAGCAATTGGAAATGAAATCGGTTCCTCAAAATTATTTCCCAAAGTGAGGAAAACAGTGAACTGGCCTTAATAATTACTTTCAATAATCATTTTCGTAATTCAGCCAAGCTTAGGAATGACTACCAAAGAGGATCAGTGACTGCAGCAAGTATCAGCACAGGAAAACTCCATTACTGCAAAGCTTTGAAAAGATGTCAAGAGGGCTAGAATACAAGCCCAGGGATGTACTTCTAAGGCTGTATAAGGCTCTGGTCAGACCCCATTTGGTTTATTGTGAGCAGTTTTGGGCCCCATATCTAAAGAAGGATGTGCTGGCCTTGGAAAGGGTCCAGAGAAGGTTCACAAGAATGATCCCTGGAATGAAGAACTTGTCGTATGAGGAACGTTTGAGGACTCTGGGTCTGTACTCATTGGAGTTTAGAAGGATGAGAGGGGATCTTATTGAAACTTACAGGATACTGCAAGGCCTGGATAGAGCGGACGTGGAGAGGATGTTTCCACTTGTAGGAACAACTAGAACCAGAGGACACCATCTCAGATTAAAGGGACGATCCTTTAAAACAGAGATGAGGAGGAATTTTTTCAGCCAGAGGGTGGTGAATCTGTGGAACTCTTTGCTGCAGAAGGCTGTGGAGGCCAATTCACTGAGTGTCTTTAAGACAGAGATAGATAAGTTCTTGATTAATAAGGGGATCAGGGGTTATGGGGAGAAGGCAGGAGAATGGGGATGATAAAATATCAGCCATGATTGAATGGCGGAGCAGACTCAATGGGCCAAGTGGCCCAATTCTGCTCCTATGTCTTATGGTCTGATGGTCTTATGTGCAGAACAAAAACGTCTAGATGCACAGAAGATAAGGAGACAATCATTGCACACAAGGCAATGAATGATATAGAGGAGTCTCACTAAAAAGAGGAAGAACAATGCTTCTGAGGTGAGAGCAAAATTCAAAGATATGCTCTCTGGAATGCTAGTAAAGCAGGATCTGAAACCATCTATAACTCAGTAATATGGGCCAGGACGGATCAAAGTACAAGACATAAACATGTTTCAAGCAACGCTCTAATACGGGAACAAGCAAATACTGGAAACGTTACCCACAGTCAGAAATGTTCTCTTCTGAGCCAAAACGTCAGGGTCAAGTTCAACCTGATCAGAACAGCGGAAGGTGTCACTGTGCTGACAGCCATCAATTTTGCCAAATTGTTGCAGGCGGGTAAAGCCCCGGGGCCAGACGGGTACCCAGTGGAGTTTTATAAAACGTTCTCTGGGATATTGGGGCCGATGTTGATGAGGATGTTCAATGAGGCAAGGGAGAGAGGGGTGCTGCCCCCCGACTATTTCGCTGGTTCTGAAGCGGGACAAGAAGCCGGAGCTGTGTTGGTCCTACAGGCCGATATCCCTGTTGAATGTGGACGCCAAACTGCTGGCCAAAACTTTGTCCTCCAGGATTGAGGATTGTGTTCCGGACGTTATTGGGGAGGACCAGACGAGGTTTGTTAAGGGTAGGCAGTTGGTGGCCAATGAAAGAAGGTTGTTAAATGTGATCATGATGCCTCCGGAAGGTAGGGAGGTGGAGGTAGTGATCGCAATGAATGCAGAAAAGGCTTTTGATCGGGTAGAATGGGATTATCTGTGGGAGATACTGGGACGGTTCGGATTCGGGCGGGGCTTTATTGACTGGGTCAGGTTGCTGTATCAGGCTCCTGTGGCAAGTGTACAGACGAATAGGACAACTTCGGACTATTTTAGACTGCACCGGGGGACGAGATAGGGATGCCCCCTCTCCCCACTGTTGTTCGCGCTAGCTATAGAGCCGTTGGCAATTGCTCTGAGAGCCTCAAGGGGCTGGTCCGGGGAGGGGGAGGAGGGGGGAGGAGGGTTGGGGGTTGGAGCACAGAGTCTCGCTCTATGCAGACGACCTGCTTCTGTATGTATCGGACCCATTAGAGGGGATGGAAGAAATCATGAGGATTCTAGGGGAATTTGGCCGGTTTTCGGGGTATAAGCTAAATATGGGGAAAAGTGAGATGTTTGCGGTCCAGGCGAGGGGACAGGAGAGGCGATTGGGGGAGCTGCCGTTTAGATTAGTAGGGGTAAGTTTTAGGCATCTAGGCATTCAAGTGGCGTGGGAATGGGGCCGGCTACATAAATGAAATCTGGCCCGACTAGTAGACCAAATGAAGGACGCTTTTCAGAGATGGGGCACGCTCCCGTTGTCATTAGCTGGGAGGGTGCAGACGGTGAAGATGACGGTCCTCCCGAGATTCCTATTTGTATTTCAGTGTCTCCCCATCTTTATTCCACGGTCCTTTTTTAAGCGGGTCAACAGAGTGATCACGGGCTTCGTCTGGGCGGGCAAGACGCCGGGAGTAAAGAAGGTAATGCTTGAGCGGAGTCGGGGAGAGGGCGGGCTGACGCTGCCAAATTTTAGCAACAAATGCTGGGCGGCGAAATATAGTCATGGTCAGGAAGTGGGTGGTGGGGTGGGGTCGGCATGGGAGCGTATGGAGGTGGCTTCATGCAAGGGCACCAGTTTGAGGGCGTTCACGCCGGCATGGTACTTCACCAGCCCCGTGGTGAAGGCGGCCCTGAAAGTCTGGGGGCAATGGAGGAGACCTGTGGGAGCAGAGGGAGCATTGGTCTGGTCCCCAATTCGTAATAATCACAGGTTTGCTCTGGGAATTATGGATGGGGAGTTCCGGATATGGCGGAGAGCAGGGATTGAGAGGATGGGGGATATGTTTATAGAGGGGAGCTTTCCGAGTATGAGGGCGCTGGAGGAGAAGCTTGGGTTGGCGAGGGGAAACAAATTCAGGTATCTGCAGGTGCAGGACTTCCTACGTAAACAGGTGTCAACCTTCCCGCTCCTACCGCTAAGGGGGATTCAGGACAGGGTAGTTTCCAGAGGGTGGGTAGGAGAAGGGAGCGTCTCGGACATTTACAAGGAACTTATGGGGTCAGAGGAGATGCAGACCGAGGAGCTGAAGCGCAAGTGGGAAGAGGAGCTGGGAGGTGAGATAGAGGATGGTCTATGGGCGGATGCGTTGAGTAGAGTCAATGCGTCCGCAACATGTGCCAGGCTCAGCCAGATACAATTTAAGGTCGTTCACCGGGCTCGCATGACAGTGGCCCGGATGATCAGATTCTTTGGGGTGGAAGACAGGTGTGCAAAATATGCGGGAAGACAGCGAACCATGTCCACATGTTCTGGGCATGTCCGAAGCTTAGGGGATTTTGGCAGGGGTTTGCAATGTCATGTCCACAGTGTTTAAAAAAAAAAGGTGGCGCTGAGTCCAGAGGTGGCGATTTTCGGGGTATCGGAAGACCCGGGAATCCAGGAGGAGAAAGAGGCAGACGTTCTGGCCTTTGCTTCCCTGGTAACCTGGATGCAGATACTATTAGCTTGGAGGGACTCAAAGCCCCCGAAGTCGGAGGTTCCAAAAATAAAGGGCGGCAGATGAAACCATCAAAAAGAACCACTGTCATCTCAAAAAATAAGGATAGGGAACTTGGTCAATGTAACAAAAGGGATAAATCCACAAAATCTGACCATGAGAAACAAACAATGGATTGAGGGAGGTACAACAGCAAAGATAGGAAGAAGGGGATCAAGTCTAGATCTAGATAAGAGAACCTTCCATTATACATTTGGGAGAACCAGATGTTGGGAGTCAAATTGACAATACACCAGATGTGCAACTCTTACCAAAGACCAACCAAGCCAAAACAAAGAAATCCAAAGGGAGGTGATGGATCTTACAAACCTCACAAGGACACTATCAGGGTGAGTTGTGAAATGTCCAAACTGCTTAAAGCTACGAGAAAGGGTAGTATGTAAATCTAAATGTAAAATATGTTTGGACAAAGACTTGGATGGAGATGGAATATTCATGTGTTCAGGGCTTGAAAGAGTTCATGTGTGGGATGGGGTAATAGTGCCACTCACATGATGATGTAAGTCATTTGACCAGAAGTCAAGATGGAGAACGCTCATGGCTCAGGCTGAGTAATATCTTTAGTATTGTACATCTGTAAATAATTATGTTCCTACAATAAACCAGCTATTGTTCAGACATAGCCCCTCTTCCTGGAGACAGTGCAACAAGATGCTCCAGAACCACAGGAGGGTGGCAAAGGTGAGTGGCATAGACATTTCAGGAGCCAACTCCCATTCTCAAAATTCTCCGCCACAGCATTCACATCTTGCAGGTGTACTCATTTCTCTGTCCCAAAATGCCTCACATCCCCATCTTAGCAGCCAACATTCACACACACCCTCATCCGATTGCTCATACATGCCTTTACCTCATGGTCACCATCCACAAATGGGTCCTTTCCTCTTGTTGACACAATCATTACTAACACTCATGGCTCTCTGCTTCCTCTCCTTACTAAAGCGATGTGCACACAATACCAGGGACAGGGAATGAACTGACAAATAACTCGATGACTAATGGCTGTTGTGTTATGTACTCTGGGATAACACAGGCTGCAACTGGATGCAGCTTTGACCAAAAGATACTCCAGACCTTGAAGTTAGTTCAATCTGATTTATTGAACCAGTAGCACAGTTCTCTATGAGTTCGACTCTCTGCTAACCTAAGTGTGGTTACTCTGTCTGACTGAACTAGACTAGCTCTTAGCCACCTGCTGGAGGTGTGATACTGTACATACACCCTGACTCACTCTGTAGATGTTCATCAGTGGAAAGAGGCGGAGTGTGAGTGCCTCGTGCCTTTTATAGTGAGATACCACCCCTGAGTGTCCTGCCTGCTCATTGGTCATGTCCTGTTCTCTGTGTTCATTAGCTGCCTGTCTGTGCCTGTCTGTATATCATTATCTGCATGTCTGCATATCATGACATCTTCCCCTTTTTTTAATGTTTTGTTGGCACATGGGAACGTACTTGCATGTAGTGGCATATATTAACATATTTACAAACGGTGGCATATGTGAACATATTTACATGTGAAGACAGCTGTCTAATGTGAGAAAACAGAACAGAGCAAACAAAACAAATGTTCATAAGTCCAGTCTCTGGGGCTTGCGTCTGATCCTTGTCGACCGCCGGAGAGGTGGTGGTGGGGACAACGGCGCCTTGACAGGCGGGATGGAAGGCTGGCTGGTGGCCTCATAGTTCGAGGTATCAGGAGGTGGCAAAACTACGGACGGAAACGGAGAAGAATGCGCTTGCGGGCAGGCAAATTTGCCCATCTGTTTCGTCGCACAACAGAACCATCAGCCATACGTAAACATACGAGCGGGGCGCAGCCTGTCGAACAACAACAGCTGGAGATGACCAGCCACCATCCGGTATCTTGATCCTGACAGTGTCTGCCGGGAATAACACGGGCAAATCGGTGGCATGAGCATCATAGCCCTGTTTTTGCCGGTCTCGGAGTTGCTGCACCTTCTGCAGCACCGGGAGGTGATCCAGGTTGGGCACATGTATGGCTGGAAGTGTCGTCCACAGGTCCCTGTTCATCAGGAGTTGAGCCGGCGACATGCCAGTGGACAGTGGGGTCACCCTGTACGTAAGCAGCGCGAGTTAGATGTCAGAAGCAGAATCCGCGGCCTTGCAGATGAGCTGTTTCACAATGTGCACCCCTTTTTCAACCTTCCCATTGGACTGCGGATAGTGTGGGCGGGAAGTAACATGTTTGAAATGGTATGACTTGGCAAACATAGACCACTCGTGGCTGTTGAAGCACGGGCCATTGTCACTCATGACAGTGAGTGGGATACCATGCCTGGAGAACGTCTCCTTATAGGCCTTGATGACGGTCCGAGATGTGAGGTCAGAGCTTCACGACTTCAGGTTAATTGGAGAAATAGTCAAGAATCAACACGTAGTCACGACCATTCGCATGAAAGAGGTCGATGCCAACCTTGGACCACGGGGAGGTCTCGATTTCATGCTGCTGGAGCGTCTCCTTTCTCTGCGCTGGCTGGAAACGTTGACAGGTCGCACAGTTGAGGACCATGTTCGAGATGTCATGGCTAATACCGGGCCAGTAGACACCCGGCCTGGCTCTGCGTCTGCACTTCTCGACGCCCAGGTGTCCCTCATGGATTTGGCGGAGCACCAAGCTCTGGAGACTGAGTGGAATGACAATCCGGTCCAGCTTGAGGAGGATACCATCAATCACCGTCAGGTTGTCCTTTACATTGTAAAATTGAGGACACCCCCCTTTTGCCAGCCATTGGCGAGGTGGTGCATGATACGCTGCAAGAGGGGGTCTTTGGCTGTCTCCTCGCAGATACGAACCACCTTCTCATCAGACGCCGGGAGGGTGCTAGCACACAGCTGCACCTGTGATTCAATCTGCCGGATGATTTCCAGCGGTTCACTAGGTAATTTGATGGAGCGGGACAATACATCAGCGATGATGAGCTCCTTGCCAGGCGTGTACACTAAGTCAAAGTTGTACCTTCTGAGTTTGAGGAGGATGCGCTGCAACCGAGGCGTCATGTCGTTCAGGTCCTTGTGGATAATGTGGACCAGAGGCCTATGATCCGTCTCGACAGTGAATGTCGGCAGGCCGTAGACATAGTCGTGAAACTTGAGAATGCCAGTAAGAAGACCCAGGCATTCCTTCTCTATTTGCGCATACCTTGTTTCGGTAGGCGTCATGGCCCTCGATGCGTAGGCTACTGGAGCCCAGGATGAAGTGTCATCGCGATGAAGCAGCACCGCACCGATGCCATCCTGGCTCGCATCTGTCGAGATCTTCGTCTCCCTGTCTGGGTCGAAAAATGCCAAGACGGTTGCAGTGGTGAGCTTGGCTATCAGCTCCAACCACTCTGCCTGATGTGCTGCCTTCCACGCAAAGACTTTTTCACCAGGATTCATAGGGCCGTGGTGTGTGAGGCCAGGTTTGGGATGAACTTGCCCAGAAAATTGACCATGCCCAGGAAGCGCAATACCGCCTTCTTGTCTTCAGGGACCTTTATGGCTTCGATGGCCTTGACCTTGTCTGTGTCCGGGCGCACGCCCTGCTGAGAGATCTGGTCACCTAGGAACTTGAGTGGCGACATGCCAAAGCAACATTTGGACCTGTTCAGCTTCAAGCCATTGGCATGGACACAGCGGAATACCTGCTGGAAACGAGAAACATGCTGTTCAGGTGTCGTGGACCATATGATGATGTCGTCCACGTACACACGAACCCCTTCAATGCCCTCCATCATCTGCTCCATGATGCGATGGAAGATCTCCGATGCCGAGACAATGCCAAGTGGCATGCGATTATAGCAGTATCTGCTAAACGGTGTGTTGAAGGCGCAGAGCCTTCTGCTGGACTCATCCAGCTGGATTTGCCAAAATCCATGCGACGCATCTAAATTGGTGAAAAAACGTGCGTGTGCCATCTCACTGGTGAGTTCCTCCCACTTCCGGATGGGGTAGTGTTCACGCATTATGTTCTTATTGAGATCCTTGGGATCAATGCAGATGCGCAGGTCTCCCGAAGGCTTTCTAACACATCCCATCGAGCTGACCCAGTCAGTCGATTCGGTTACCTTGAAATGATGCCCTGTTGCTGAAGATCCTTGAGCTGTGCCTTCGGCGCTCCCTCAGCGGAGCCGGGACCCGGCGTGGTGCGTGGATCACTGGCTTAGCATCAGGTCGTAGCAGAATCTTGTATCGATATGGCAGTGTGCCCATCCCGTCGAACACATCCGGATACCGACGAGGATGTCGTCAATGCCGGCCTGAAGATCCACATTGGAGGATGTAGTTCTGTAAACCCGCTGCACGAGGTTCTGCTGCTTGCAGGCCTGCACGCCAAGTTGGGATGCCCTGTCTGGCTTGACAATTTCAAAACGTAACCGTGCATGGTTGCTCCGGTTGGAGACGAGTAGGTGGCAGGATCCCAGTGCCGTGATGGCATTTCCGTTGTTGTCCAGGAGCCTGCAGGCTGCTGGAAGGACTTTGGGAGGGCTTCTTGATGGGTTTGAAATCTGCCTGTGCGAGGAGGTTGGCAGAAGCACCTGTGTCCAGTTTAAACTGGATGGAGCAGCGGTTGACCTGCATCACCGCACGCCATTCGTCCGCAGAATCCATAGCGAGGATGGATTGAATTTGTGATGAGTTGGATGTGGCATATTCACATTTGGTAATGATGCCCACACAGTAGGCGGAGTCCAGGCATTCTTCCTCTGGATCCGTTGTGCTGCCAGGGTCAGAATCCTGTAATCGTTGTTGCACACTCTGAACGTGCCATCGTCGGAATTGGGAGCGCTGGCCCCTGACTGGTGGTGCAGACCTGCACAAGGCTGCATAGTGTCCAGGCTTCCCGCAGTTTAAACATCGCCTGCCTCTTGCAGGGCAGTGTTTCTTTAAGTGGGCATTGCCGCAGTTCGAGCACGTCAAGACGTTGGCGTCCTGACGCTCCGCGCGTCGTCACACATGCGCAGTGCGGGTGTCGGCCGCTTCGTTATCCCGTTCGCATCGCGCATGCGTGGGGCCCCGGGAAACGCACGCAAAATGGCCGCTTTCATCAATGCTGAGGCGCTGCATCCGGGAGATGGCCTACACACTCTCTGCCTCATGGGAGGCAAGTTTCTTATTTTCAGCCGATTTGTACTGGGCATAGCGCTTTTTGGCATGTTCATGCACTGTGCATGTTTCAGTTGTGACTGGCAGGGTCATATGCTTGATTTTCAGTAGCTGCTCTCTCAGAGGATCAGAGTGAACTCCAGAAACGATTTGGTCTCTGATCATGGAGTCAGCAATATCACCAAAGTTGCAGGACAGCGCTAGCAGGCGGAGGTTATTTAAGAAGGAGTTGAAAGATTCATCTTTACCTTGTAGACGCTGTTTGAATATGTAACCCTCGAAGATTTCATTGGTGTCCACTTCACAGTGACTGTCAAACTTGTCCAGGATGGTCTGAAACTTTGTCATGTCCTGGCCTTCAATGAAGTGAAAAGAGTTTGATGGCTTGATCATCCGCTGTTGAGAGGAGAAGCGCGATCTTCCTTGCATCCGACGCACCCACGAGGTCTGAAGCTTCGATGTACAGCAGAAACTTTTGCTTGAATGTCCGCCAGTTGGCACAGATTGCCGGAGATCCTGAGCTGGTGAGGAGCCTGAATCTTCTCCATGGTGCAGGGATACAGTTGCTGGTTGTCACGGAATGGACTGAGGTAAACCACCTAGATTAAGCAGTCTCCTGGTAGCATGTTGTGTTATGTACTCTGGGATAACACAGGCTGCAACTGGATGCAGCTTTAGCCAAAAGATACTCCAGACCTTGAAGTTAGTTCAATCTGATTTATTGAACCAGCAGCACAGTTAGCACAGTTCTCTATGAGTTCAACTCTCTGCTAACCTAAGTGTGGTTACTCTGTCTGACTGAACCAGACTAGCTCTTAGCCACGTGCTGGAGGTGTGATACTGTACATACACCCTGACTCACTCTGTAGATGTTCATCAGTGGAAAGAGGCAGAGTGTGAGTGCCTCGTGCCTTTTATAGTGAGATACCACCCCGAGTGTCCTGCCTGCTCATTGGTCATGTCCTGTTCTCTGTGTTTATTAGCTGCCTGTCTGTATATCATTATCTGCATGTCTGCATATCATGACAATGGCAATGTCTGTCCCAATGAGAAGGAGCTTTTGGTCCAGTACGCTACAGATGTCAGCAATGGCCTGTTGTGAAAGGCCGAGACTCTTGAGGCACTGGTCGCAGACATGTCAGAAGAACTGATCAGAGGATCCTGTGTTGGAGTTATCACCCCCTTGGAGCTGGAACTCTGTGTCCATTCCTTCTGCCCTGTTGTGTAATGTGTGAATGAGCAAAAGGCAGCCGATGCTGTTGGTGTTGGTTATGCTGCTCTGCTTTCTCTTCACCAGAGGTGCACGGTAAGCTACATCAGCTGTTCCCACGTCATGGTGAATGCTGGCAGCAGGGAAATGCAGCTGGAGGTGAGTCAAGTGCAAGACAGGTGAAGTACCATCCAAGGAGGCTGGCAAGATGATGGGGCAGTACGGTGGCACAGTGGTTAGCACTGCTGCCTCACAGCACCAGGGACCTGGGTTCAATTCCGACTTTGGTGACTGTGTGGCATTTGCACGTTCTTCCCGTGTCTGCATGGGTTTCCTCCGGGTGCTCCGGTTTTCTCCCACTGTCCAAAGATGTGCAGGTTAGGTGGAACAGCCGTGCTCAATTGCCCCCAGGTGGGGTTACGGGGATAGGGTTACAGGGACATGGTGGAGGATTGGGTCTGGGTGGGTTGTTCTTTCAGAGGGTCGGTGCAGTCTCGATGGGCCGAATGGCCTCCTTCTGCGCTGTAGGTATTCTTCTTCTATGATGTCAAGGTCCCGACCTTACATTACAAAACTGCCTCCCCTTCCCTGGGAAAATTTCCATCTATATCTTACTAATTTTTTCATCAAAAAGGATCCTTAATGATTCTAGAAAATTTATATTAATAGTTCCTTTATCTGTATACACCCAACAATGATCCAAAGCCATCTAAGAACGCAAGAAACAGGAGTAGACAATTCAGTCCAATATGTGGGGGTTAGGTGAATTGGTCATGTTAAATTGCCTGTAGTGTCCAAAATGTTAGGTGGGGTTATGGAGATGGAGTGGGCCTTGGTGGGGTGCTTGTTCAGAGGGTCAGTGTAGACTTGATGGGCTGAATGGCCTATTTCTGCACTGTAGGGAATCAATGGTTCTATGAATCTATGATTTTACTGTTATAAATGAACTGAAAAGTCGACTATTATCTTAAAACATCCTCAATTTGAGCTTAAACACACTGCTAATGCAAAAATTGTATGAAACATCACCATTCATTTCCTCAGTGGCTCAATAGGTAAACACAAAATGTCAGTGTTCATGCGCAGTATTATTCACACATTCTAGGAAGGACTAAGGTCTGTTTTATGGTGTCCATTGAGTTGATCCTAAGTAATGACTTTGAATGGGAAATGCATTGGGGTGAATGGTGATGAATTAGACTGAATGGTGACGTCATCAGCCCGCGGTTTGAGGCTGTAACCCCTATCAAGTCTCTCATATGAAGATTACATTCTTGCATTGTTTCTGAAGGACTGGAAGCAAGTGTCATTTCTAGATTTCCACCAATGTTGTAGCAGATGATCAGGAAAGTTCTTGAAAAATTCAATGCCAATGCCTCCAGGTGAGAGGAGAGCAGAAGGCAATTGGTGGAAATTAAGACCAAGGTATTGTCTATCTTTTTTTTAAATTACAAAAAGGGTTAAAATTCAATCAGCATTACGCACTGCTGCCTCATGTTTCTGAGGACCCAGCTTTGATCCCGGCCCTGGTCACTGTCCGTGTGGAGTTTGCACATTCTCCCCGTGCCTGTGTGGGTCTCACCCCCACAACCCAAAGATGCGCAGGTTAGGTCGTGAGGCACGATCAATTTGGCTGGAGACGAAGTTGAATTCAAACTGAGGCTTTATTAGTATCTGAAGTGTGGCCTCTTACAGCAGCTGACGAAATGGCTGCGAGCTGAAGGTCACGCATATTTATAACCCGGCTCCTGTGCGGAGCTAGCATGCAGGGGCCCAGGTGAACCTGTAGTGCAGGTTCTACCATACAATCCATAATATAGGAACACAGTGGTTTACCACATTCACCCCCTGTTAAAATTGAGTCCAGCGGGGGGTGGTGGATAACTATATACAATTCGCAATCTTTAATATTTACAGAACAAAAAAAATGTCTCTGGTCCTCCGGCGGGCCGGTCAGAGGTTCAGCTGGTCCGGCACCTTGATCGTCCTCTGGGATCGACAAAGTGGAGCCGGCGCTGTTGGTGCTGTCGTGGTCGAAGTTGACTCTGGGAGCGTGCCGAAATCCTCTTCATCAACGGGGGTGGGCAGGGGGAGGACGGACAGTCCTGGGGGGGGTGATGGGGGCGGCGGGGGAGGAGGGGGGTGGCGCCGGGGGAGCCGGGGGTGGTGTGGGGGCGGACCCTGCTGGTGCCAGGTCCCTGAGGGAGACGGTATCTTGGTGGCCGTCGAGGAACGCCACGTAGGTGTACTGTGAGTTTGCGTGGAGCAGGTGCACCCTTTCCACCAACGGGTCCGCTTGTGGAGCCGCACATGTTTACGGAGAAGCACGATTCCCGGAGCTGTGAGCTGGGTTGGGACTGATACCCCAGATGTGGACTTCCTGGGGAAGGCAAAAAGACGTTCATGCGGTGTACAGTTAGTAGTAGTGCAAAGTAATGAGCGAATGGAATGTAGTGCATCAGGGAGGACCTCTTGCCAGCGGGAGGCCGGGAGATTTCTGGACCGTTGGGCCAGCTGGACGACCCTCCATACTATCCCATTCTCCCTTTCTACCTGTCCGTTTCCCCGGGGGTTGTAGCTCATCGTTCTGCTGGAGGCGATACCCCTGCTGAGCAGGAACTGGTGTAGCTCATCACTCATGAATGAGGATCCGCTGTCATTGTGGATGTAGGCGGGGAAGCCGAACAGAGTGAATATAGAATTAAGGGCTTTAATGACAGTGGCAGACGTCATGTCCCGGGGCATGGGATGGCGAAGGGAAAACGGGAGTATTCATCAATCACTGAGGAAATACGTGTCTCGGTCGGAGGAGGGGAGGGGGCCTTTGAAATCCACGCTGAGGCGTTCAAAGGGGCGGGAGGCCTTCACCAGGTGCACGCGGTCCGGCCGGTAGAAGTGCCGTTTGCACTCTGCACAAACCTGGCAGTCCTTGGTGATCGTCCTTACTTCCTCGACGGGGTAGGGCAAATTTTGTGCCTTAATGAAGTGGTACAACCGAGTGACCCCTGGGTGACAAAGGCTGTCGTGCAGGGTCCGGAGTCGGTCTACCTGTGCGCTGGCACATGTACCTCGGGATAGGGCGTCTGGGGGCTCATAGTTATAGGTGGAGAGCTCGATTCTCCACCGCAAGATTTTGTCATTTTTGATCTTGCCCCGCTGCGTGTTGTTGAACATGAAGGCTACCGACCGTTGGTCAGTGAGGAGAGTGAATCTCCTGCCGGCCAGGTAATGCCTCCAATGTCGCACAGCCTCAACGATAGCCTGGGCCTCCTTTTTGACGGATGAGTGCCGAATTTCGGAGACATGGAGGGTGCGGGAAAAGAATGCCACGGGCCTGCCTGCCTGGTTGAGGGTGGCAGCAAGGGCGACGTCCGATGCGTCGCTTTCTACTTGGAAAGGAAGTGTTTTGTCTACAGCGTGCATTCCAGCTTTGGCAATGTCAGCTCTGATCCGGGCAAAGGCCTGTTGGGCCTCTGCCATCAGGGGGAAATGAGTGGACTGTATGAGTGGGCGGGCCTTGTCCGCATAGTTTGGGACCCACTGAGCATAATACGAGAAGAACCCCAGGCAGCATTTGAGGGCCTTGGGGCAGTGGGGGAGGGGGAGCTCCATGAGGGGGCACATGCGGTCGGGATCAGGCCCCAGAACTCCGTTCTGGACCACTTGCCGAGGATGGCTAAGCGGTTTGTGCGGAACACACACTTCTCCTTGTTATAAGTGAGGTTGAGGAGAGTGGCGGTGCGGAGAAATTTAGCGAGGTTGGCGTCGTGGTCCTGCTGATCATGGCCGCAGATGGTCACATTGTCTAGGTACGGAAACGTGGCCCGCAAGCCGTACCGGTCGATCATTCGGTCCATCTCCCTTTGGAAGACCAAAACCCCATTGGTGACGCCGAAGGGGACCCTAAGGGAGTGATATAGCCGGCCGGCTGCCTCGAAGGCGGTGTATGGCCGGTCCGATTTACAGATGGGGAGCTGGTGGTAAGCGGATTTCAGTTCCACCGTTAAGAAGACCCGGTACTGTGCAATCTGGTTAACCATGTCAGATATGCGTGGGAGGGGGTACGCGTCGAGCTGCATGTACCTGTTGATGGTCTGGCTGTAGTCCACAACCATTCGATTTTTCTCCCCAGACTTAACCACTACCACTTGAGCTCTCCAGGGGCTGTTGCTGGCCTCGATGACTCCCTCCTGAACCAACCGCTGGACCTCGGACCTGATGAAGGCCTTATCCTGGATGCTATACCGTCTGCTCCTGGTGGCGACGGGTTTGCAATCTGGAGTTAGATTGGCAAAGAGGGAAGGAGGATCGACCTTTAGGGTCACGAGGCCACACAAAGTGAGGGGTGGTAAGGGTCCGCCGAATTTAAGGGTCAGGCTCTGGAGGTTGCACTGAAAATCTAGGCCAAGGATAAGTGCAACACTGAGGTTAGGAAGGACGTAGAGGCGAAAACCACGGAACTCTACGCCTTGGACTGTGAGTGTGACCGTGCAGTATCCCCAGATCGCTACGCGATGGGATCCGGAGGCCAGGGAGATACTTTGATTGGTAGGGTGTACCTTAAGGGAGCAGCGCCTTGCCGTATTTGGATGTACAAAGCTCTCGGTGCACCCGGAGTCCAGTAGGCAGGAGGTCACATGGCCGTTGACTTTCACGCTGGTGGATGCATTGGTCAGAGTGTGTGGTCGGGATTGGTCGATTGCCATGGATGCGAGTCGTAGTTGATTGTCGGGTAGTGAGGCGGCCGCTGCATCGGGGTCCTGAAACGCCGTTGGTCTCCATGTGCTGTGGGGTGGACAAGATGGCGGTGCCCGGAGGTCCTGGGGGTCACAAAATGGCGGTGCCCATGGAACGCACGTTGTGGGGGTGGAGCAAGATGGCGGCGCCCATGAAACGCACATGTTGTGCGGGGGAGAAAATGGCAGCGCCCATTGCTTGCACATGGCCTGGGGAGGAGTGGAGGATAGCGGCGCCCATTGTCCGTGACCGGGGGAGTTGGGGGCGACCGTGGCCGCTGAGCGGGCCTGGCACACCGGTGCGTAGTGGCCCTTCTTCCCGCAGGCCTTACAAAGGGCAGCGTTGGCGGGGGTGTCTTTGTTGGCCGCAAAAATAGCATCGGGGCCCCCCGGAGATCACTGGCTGGCGCGTAGCGCAGGCGTATTGGGTGGGTAGCGCCCCCGCTGGGGCGGCATCCTTTGGGGCCCATGAAGCATAGGAGGAGTGAGCCGTGCGGTTGGGGGCATAGGACTGTACATTGCGCAGGGCGACCGTCATGGAAAGCGCTAGTGTTTTAGTCTCTGCGAGGTCGCGCGTGGCCCCTTCTAGGAGCCGCTGCCTGATAACATCGGACCCAATCCCAGTTACAAAAGCGTCCCTCATAAGGAGATCTGAGTGCAGTCCTGAACTAGTGGGATCAGGGCCCTCCAGAAGTCCTCGATTGACTCACCAGGTAGTTGAGTACGCGTTGCGAGCGCGTGTCTGGCGAAGAACGTGTTCGTCTTCTGCTCATAACTCTCTTTGAGTCGAGTCATGGCATCAGCGTAATTGGGCACATCCTGGATCAGCGGGAAGATTTTAGAGTTGAGTCTGGAGTACAAGATTTGAATCTTCTGAGCCTCTGGAACAGGGGTCGGTGCCGCGTTGATATACGCTTCAAAACAAGCTAGTCAGTGCTGAAAGTCCTTTCTGGCGTCGCTTGCGTGTGGATCCAGCTGCAGTCGCTCTGGTTTAATCCGGAGGTCCATCTTCTGAATCAGAGACTAATAAATTGAGGCACGATCAATTTGGCTGGAGATGAAGTTGAATTCAAACTGAGGCTTTATTAGTATCTGAAGTGTGGCCTCCTACAGCAGCTGACGAAATGGCTGCGAGCTGAAGGCTACGCATATTTATAACCCGGCTCCTGGGCGGAGCTAGCATGCAGGGGCCCAGGTGAACCTGTAGTGCAGGTTCTACCGTACAACCCTTAATCTAGGAACACAGTGGTTTACCACAGGTCGATTGGCCCTTAATTGGAAAAAGTAAATCATAGGGTACTCTAAATTTTTTTTTTTTAAATTCAATCAGCGTTTGTAGAGTGAGGGACTTTCTTCTGCTATCCTTCTCCCTCCTGGCCCCATCGTTCACACTTACCTGTTCCCTCCATCCCGCTCTGTTTACTCCTTCCCTCCTGGCTCCCTTCCTGCTCTTAACCCACCTGCCACTCTTTCCTCTCCTTTTCCTCCCCTCTCTTCCTTCAACCTCCCTTCTCTTCCCCTCTATCCCCCCTCTCTTTCCCTTTACCTCCCTCTCCCTTACCCCCCCCCCCCCCCCGCCCCCGCCAGTCTGTGCTACGAACTACCCACTCCCGCGAGGTGTGCAGCTGATTTTCACACCGTGCATTTACCAACTGAGTCACTGGGAAGCTATAGGACCGTAACTCATTTCTAATTGATTCATGCAAGCCACTTCAATAAACATTTCAAATACCTATTTTTAATCTGAATATGGTACTCATAGAACTGGGACATAAAGCGGCAATGCGCTAGTTACAGATCAGACGCTTATGTGGGTTGTGAAACAATCACACTGATGAGTGTTCTTTAAGATTTCCCCATCACAAACCCACCAGTTAAACTAATACTCACCTACTGGGCATCCTGTCGTGCTGATCCACCTTTGCGACGCCGAGGTTTGTGCCTCGCCAAGCTTGATTAATTCACTGCAAGCCTTGAATGGTCCCAAAATTAGCACATAACAACTACACCTGTTTATCAAGTCAGTTCACTTCCCTTCCTCTGTCCCACAGTGAAAAGGAGTATTAATTAAAACAGTAAATAAATGAGCTCCATTCAAAGTCAAACCTGCAGGCAAAAAGGAGATAACTCAAGCTCTTGAGAAGTGGGATTTCAGTTAATTTCCAGACCCCACAGGCCGAAGGGCCTGTACTGCGCTGTAATGTTCTATGTTCTATGTTCACTGTCACTGTGAGGCCGGGGCAGCTCATTTGTCTGGGAAATTGAAAAAAAGAAGGTTTTGCCTTGGTGCTGTTTTTTTTAAAACAAAGCAAAATACTTGGTTTGTTTTTCTGTCTCTTCCCTTCATTCCTTTGTCTGTTGAACGTGCATAATGGAGGCTGTCACCCTCCCTCCCGATTGTGAACAGGATTCTACTTCCCTGTCACGCTCTTCATATTTAAAAAGAATTATAGGAGGGTGAGATGTAAAAACCTGTTTAATTAAACAAGTATCCAGCCTCTTGCTTGTAAGTCCTGTGCGTTATTGAGATGAGGTAGGCTGCTTCTTAAATTATATAAGTGCTAGTTTTTTTTTCATTTAAGTTTAATTCTTAAGGAGACTTTTGAAGTCATATAATCATTTCTTCAAACCGACCTGCTGGAAAAAAAAACGCAGAAAAAACATTAATGCCTTGTACATATTTATGAGGAAAATGTGCCTTCCATATGACATATCAGGCATAGTTGCATTGACAAATAAATTGTACAGAATTAGTTGTACATTAAAGGTTTACAATTTTATTATGCAGCAGACTGTCATAAAATGACATAAAATTGTAGGAAATAAATGTAAATTATTTCCAGTAATAATAAGCAGAAAGTCAAATTGACAACTTTGGATTACTCCCACTAACCCACCCCGCCATGTTAACCTTTTCTGAACCGTGACAAATAGATTTGTAGACGTGGAAGTAGAAATATCCAAAATCCAGCAGGCCCTTATCCATTTCTAACCAAATCACCCAGGAATATAATACCTAACGATCCAAGAAGGGTTGATCCCTCTCATTCAGCTCTCCAGCAGCCTGTGAATCTTTACCATTGCTGACACTGCAGCTTACTAAACATCAGATCTAACAATGCTTGTTTTTTTTCTTAACACACACAGCTAGGGAGAATTTCACTAAATATTTTAAGTTCATTTAAAGTTTACAATTGCTGGTGTTCAACTTGGTTCTGCTTTAATCCTCTCAGCATAATAAAATTTGACACCATTGTACTTGGCTCTATAACTGCAACAGAACAAAAAAAAATTAAGTCTTTGCTATAATAACATGGTCTTTTATGATAAAATCCTGGTCTAAGAAGCTCTTGAGAGGCACGGCCCTTAAACTCACAGGATTTTTCTGTGCACCACTGTGCAGGATAATTACAAGGAGCCAGTTCCCTGGTAAGAAGGAATTCCATACCTGCAGAAAAAGATGCATAAAATATGAGGAACCAGGGGTGCTGGGAGGAAGCTGAGCCATGTAGTGAATGCAGGGATATCCCTGGGTTCAAACCCACAATCTCTGCACATGCTGAGAGTCTAATCACCAGGCCATTCTTGGCACTGTTGTCAAATCAGTCCCTGAATAGCAAAAGCTCACAATGCAGTGTATGAATTAGAGGGGGGAAATAAATGTGCACATAGACTTTTTTTTTTGCAACAATACTTAACTGGGCTATTCAGATGGGGTAACTGACGGACAAAGGCATGACGGAAATTGGAGTAACTTTTTTTTTAAGCTTTGCAGTTTTGTCAATGATTGCGGCTCCATAATAGCATTGCTGCCTCGCGTTGTTTAAGGGATCAATTGTTCAGCTGTAAAAGTCATGAAAATTGGAGATTTTTTTTGTTGATGGGCTGCGCTGAATATGCGTAGGCTTATTCTGAATGAAAGCCAGAAGTGTTTGTTCGCCGTCCTCATGTGCATTGTGGACAGATCAGTACTTTAGACCTTGGCACACAGCCCCTTACACTTTTTAAAAGGCAGAGTTTGTTGAGCAACAGAAATCTCAAGACTCTGCTTTATATATTACTTTTTTTCTGACTGTTTAGCCAACAGAAAAGAAGTCATTACTTTGTCTCATTCAGTAAAGCAATTCAATTTTTCTGACATATTTTCTTTTATTAGAGATGAAAAGAGCAATCTTGTTTGAATGTCATGTAAGCATTATTGCAAACTAAGTGCAAATACGAATTCTTAATGTACTGAATAAAACTTATGCTCATGAAAGTCTCATATTTGTAATATTTCTTACAAATATTGTCGGAAGCAAGGTGTGATGTTCTGTTGTAATTAAAATGGCTTCCAGTTACACCAGGTTACGGAGCCCCACAGAACAATTGAATTTGTTTTGATTTGGGACATGTTTTGTTAATGAGGTACATACACAAAATCAACTGAGGTGGTTTGCTATAAGATTTGCAGTCCCTTTAGTGTAGATGAATCACCTTTCAATATCACAGGTTAACAGACGTTTACTGATTGATTTTCGTCACTCCAGAGCATGATTATGAATATTGTGTGTAAAGTTGGTTGTTTTTATTGGCTCAAAACTTTACCCTTACTACATTTCCATTGAGTGGCTTCTTGCAAAAAGCTCAGATAGACGGTGAATCTCTTTTATAATGAGCTTAAACAGGAGCCTTTGTCATGCCTGGTGTTCTCAGGTCTGAAAAATAAGGCTGGACCTTTCTAACTGCCAACTCAAGTGGTTCATTACTGCGGTTTCCCCCTCCAGTTCCCGGCCCAACCATTCCTAGTACTCAAGGTCTGTAACTTCCTCAGAAAGGAAGAAGGAAAACATGGCACACAAAGGTCTTGTTAGCACTTCCTACGTGAAATTAGCAGCTTTATAAAAGGTACAACTCCAATTACCTCACATTGTGGAGACGCGCACAAATGCAACAATGAGGCTCGTCAGCAAGTGACATTCTGTCTTTCCAGAGTTACTTCCCTAATTAAAAATGAAGAAGCTATTTTCTTGTGAGTGCATCTATTTATGGTGGCTCACAATGCTTTAACTTGAGCATCCTTCCTAAAAGACGAGTGTTATACACAAGTGCTCTTTTAGCAGAGCTGTCTTCAGGGAAGCACCCACATTCCAAACTGCTGCACTCTGGGAAAAGAAAAGTGTATTGCTTTGCATTATTGTTCACACTTCAGAATTCAGCTTTTGACAATAAAAGCCCGGCCTTGCAAGCTCTGGGAATGATGGTTGACAAAGGAGAGACATTCCTCAGAGAGTCTAATGATGAAAAATAAAGAAAAACATTTATTGGCTTTGACAGTTTCACAAGACGCAAAAAAAAAAAATCTCCTCATGGCTCCAGTTTCCAGAGCTTTAGGATAAAGGACGTCTTAGCATGAACTGAAACAGCCAAGTCCTTTTGTTAGCGGCCTGGAGAGAAGGTTAAACCGTGAAACTAAAGTGCAAATTAGTTAAGGGAAAATCAGTCATGTTGGACTGCTGTAGGTACAGGTGTATTTGGACATCCATCAGTTCTACTGTGATTTCTTTTAATTTGGTGAGTAACACCCAGAATATTATGTGGGGGGTACGAGCACAGTGGACAGAACTTTGTGCCCTTGTTTAAATATCTATTACAAATGAGATTCTAAACAACCTGTGGGTCACACAATGTCTGTCTGAAAAAATTGAATTAAAAACTTATTTTTGTTCGTAAATCTACATATCAAATTATGTAAAGCATTCTTATAAACAGCAAATTTTGAGATTATCTGGGTTTTCTACTGAGCTGTGCAGGTCAATCCCACTTGAGCTTGTACTCGGCCACTGAAAGTGAGATCCTCACAGCCCTAAGGCCGTGAAGCAATTTACACAGACGTTCATTCAGATTCTGCTGGGAACTGTGTGGTTCATTTAGGTACCTTGTCATTTCTAATTGACGTTGAGATAAATGTCGTATTTGGAGAAGTTGATTTTTAAACGTTTGTGATTGAGGAGCTGATTGAGCTGAATCTGATCATTTAGACAGGATGTTGGAATTTGAAAACACTTGCTGTTGAAATGAACAGAAGTGAAGGCCTTATGCATTGTGATATATCCCTTTAACATTCACACCAGGACAGATCACTTCATAGACTGGAGCCAAGTTACTCAGAGAAATCTTTCAGTGGGGAATCTCCTCAGCGACTTTTACCCAATGTGTGTTTACTCATTTTGTATAACAGTGACATGACTTTGTTTCTCGTGTTTACTGAGGTTGGCTTCAGAAGAGTATGTTTAAATTATTTTTTCCCTTCTTCCGCCCCCCCCCCCTCTTTCTCCCCCCCCCCCCCCCTACCTTTCCAGTAGTTACATGTGACCTTTCAATTTCAAGAGAAATTTTGGCTGGGTGAGGCGGACGTTCTGAGCTGAAATGAAGCAATTGTCCAGAAGGAAGGAATATTAAAGGCAAGTCAATTGGGGCCAGCTCTTAGTATGCAACTCATGGACTTGCAAGAGCAAAAGAAAGACTTGCATTTTGGTAGCACCTTTCATGACCTCAGGCTGTCTC
Source organism: Scyliorhinus torazame (assembly GCF_047496885.1). Lineage (NCBI taxonomy): Eukaryota > Metazoa > Chordata > Chondrichthyes > Carcharhiniformes > Scyliorhinidae > Scyliorhinus > Scyliorhinus torazame. Next base: position 360,112,797 of record NC_092707.1, on the reverse strand, counting down.
AAAGTGCTCTCGAAGCAACAAAATACTTTTTCTTTTAACAAACAATTTTATTGAGGTATTTCTTTGGCATTGTAAACAGTTACAGCTAACAGAAATGTGCAAACATCAATATAAAATCACTACTTCAATCAAACCATACTGCACATGCCCGCTCCTCTCCCCTAGACACTACCCGCCTATTTATCCCTCCTACTCTACCCTAATCTCCCCTCAACAATGGTTGCCACCTTCGGGCGAACCCCAGTACAGATCCCCTCAAGGCGAACTTAATTTTTTCCATACCCAGAAAACCCGACATGTCCGAAAGCCATAGTTCGGTCTTCGGGGGTTTTGAGTCCCCCCCATGCCAGCAGTATTCGCCGCCGGGCTATTAGGGAAGCAAAGGCCAGAACATCTGCCTCTTTCTCCCCCTGGACTCCCGGGTCTTCCGAAACCCCGAAAATTGCCACCCCTGGACTCATCACCACCCTTGTTTTCAGCACCCGGGACATGACCCCCGCAAATCCCTCCCAGTACCCCCTAAGCTTAGGATATGCCCAAAACATGTGAACATGGTTCGCTGGACTTCCCGCGCATCTAGCGCACTTGTCCTCTACCCCAAAGAATTTGCTCATCCGAGCTACCGTCATGTGGGCCCGGTGAACGACCTTAAATTGAATCAGGCCGAGCCTGGCACATGTTGCGGTTGAATTTACCCTACTCGGGGCTTCCGCCCACAGCCCGTCCTCCATCTCCCTGCCAAGCTCCTCCTCCCATTTGAGTTTCAGTTCCTCCGTCTGGGACTCTTCCCCCTTCATGAGCACCTTGTGAATATCCGAGACTCTACCCTCTCCTCCTTCTCCTCTAGAGACTATTTTGTCCTGGATCCCTATTGGCGGGAGGAGTGGAATGGATGGGACCTGTCTGCGTACAAAGTCCCGCATCTGTAAGTACCTAAAGTCATTTCCCCTTACCAGCCCAAATTTCTCCTCCAAGGCCCTCAAACTCGCAAAGCTCCCCTCCAGGAACATATCGCCCACCCACCCCACCCCGCCCACCGCCATGTTCGAAACCCTCCACCCATGTTTCCGGGGGCGAATCGATGGTTATCACATATTGGAGTCCAAACAGATGCACCCCCCCCCCACCACATGCCTCCTCCACTGGCCCCATATCCGCAGGGCCGCCCCCACTACCGGGCTGGTGGAGTACCTGGCTGGCGACTGCGGTAAGGGAGCCGTGACCAGGGCTGCCAAACTGGTGCCCCTGCACGAAGCCACCTCCACTCGCTCCCAGATAGACCCAGTACCCATCATCCACTTCCTTATCATGGCTATGTTAGCCGTCCAGTAGTAGTTGATCAGTCTCGGCAATGCCAGTCCCCCCTCGCTGCGACTCCTTTCAAGCATCGCCTTCTTCACCCGCGGGGATTTTCCCGCCCAGACAAAGCTCATGATGATTTTGCCAGTCCTTTTGAAGAAGGACCGTGGGATAAAGATCGGGAGGCACTGGAAGATGAACAGAAATCCAGGGAGGATTGTCATCTTTACAGTCTGCACCCTCCCCGCCAGTGGCAGCGGGAGTGCATCCCATCTCTGAAACTCCCTCTTCATTTGTTCCACCACCCTAGTCAAATTTAACTTATACAACCTGCCCCAGTCTCGCGCCACCTGTATCCCCAAGTACAGGAAACTTTCCTCCACCAGCCTAAACGGCAGCTCCTTCAGTCTATTCTCCTGGCCCCTTGCCTGCACCACAAACATCTCACTCTTGGCCATATTTAATTTGTACCCTGAAAACCGGCCGAACTTCCTCAATGTTTCCAGTATATTTTCCATCCCGGCCAGTGGGTCCAACATGTACAGGAGCAGGTCGTCCGCATAGAGAGAGACCCTATGCTCCCCCCCCCCCCCCCCCCACCCCAGTCATTCCCTTCCACCCCTTTGCAGCTCTCAATGCCATCACCAACGGCTTTATGGCCAGCGCGAACAGCAACGGGGAGAGTGGGCACCCCTGTCTGGTCCCGCGGTGTAGTCTGAAATAATCTGACATTATCCTGTTCGTCCTAACGCTAGCTTTTGGGGCCTGGTACAATAGTCTGACCCAATTAACCTGTCCCTCCCCGAAACCAAACCGTCCAAACACCACCCACAAATAGCCCCAATCCACCCGGTCGAAGGCCTTCTCAGCGTCCATTGCCACCACTACCTCCACCTCCTTGCCCGTCGGGGGCATCATGATCACATTAAGCAAACTTCTGAAGTTAGCTGTTAGCTGCCTGCCTTTCACAAACCCTGTCTGATCGTCCCCAATCACCTCCGGTACGCAGTCCTCAATTCTAATCGCCAGGACCTTGGCCAGGAGCTTGGGAGATTGATCAGGGAGATTCGCCTGTATGACCCGCAGGATTCCGGGTCCTTGTCCCGCTTTAGTATCAGCGAGTTGCTGGCTTGCGACATCGTCGGTGGCAGGGTCCCTCTGTCCCTTGCCTCATTAAAAATCCTTGTCAGGACCGGTCCCACTATCTCCGAGAACTTCTTGTAAAACTCTACTGGGTATCCATCCGGTCCCGGGGCTTTCCCCGACTGCATGGCCTTTAGGCCCCCTAACACCTCCTCCACTCTAATTGGGGCCCCCAGCCCGTCCACTAGTCCCCTGCCTACTTTTGGGAAGGTTAGTCCATCCAGGAACTGAAGTGTTGGGTGCTCTGAGATACAGACGAACCAATACGGTTGCGATTGGTACAACGCAGTTTTATTCCTTTAAACTATTTATATAACAAACTTGATATTCAGCACGTGGTGACTGTGTAAGTGTCTGGCTTTGAGGTCCTTGCCCTGTGCCGTCTCCTGATGGACTGCCCATGAAGTGTTGTGTTTCTTGTTTTGTACTGTGTATGCTCTTGTCTGTGATTGGCTGTCATGTTATGTGTGCTAATTGGTCCGTTGCTCTGTCTATCATTATGTATGTGTGTATGTGCTGTGATGTTCACTTGAATATCATGACATCCCCCCTTTTTTACAAGATTATGTGCCTACGTGGTTATAAATAGAGATGTGTACTGAGTGCAGCTAAATGTGTGTGTGTATAATATTTACAGCATGTACATGGGGCTTAACTATATACAAGGGGCGATGTCGGGTGTGAGATACTAACGAGGTTGTACCAGAACAAAAAAAAAAAAAATGTGGAAATGTGGAACGATAAAACAAATGCCTGTAACGAGAAGAACATAGACATGTTAAAACAGTGGTTGCATGAGTTCAACGTGTAAACAGTCTCATAAGTCCAGTCTAGTAGGTGGGCGACGAATTCGGGTTGATCGCCTCAAGGGTGGGTCGGGAACCACCGGCTGAGGTGCAGGCCTGGCGACGGAAGGGGCATGGTAGCAGGCAGCTCCACAAAGTGGCTATCAGGAACCACAGGAGCACATGGCGTCAGTGTAAAGTCTCGTTGCGAGCGTGGAAGTAGGCGAAGAGCCAGGCGATTGCGCCTACGCACGGATCCATCAGGCATGCGTACCAGGAACGAGCGGGGAGCAACGCGTCGGAGAACTTCGGCAGGTGCTGACCAGCCACCTTCTGGTAGGTGGCTGTGGACGTCGTCTCCAGGGGCCAGGGCGGGAAGATCAGTTGCCCGCGTATCATATGACCTCTTCTGGCGATCGCGCTGCAGTTGCACCCTATGCAGTACCGGAGCATGGTTTATTGTTGGTGCCAGGATGGAAGGCACAGTGGTCCTGAGGGCGCGACCCATCAGCAGCTGTGCTGGTGAGAGACCAGTGGCTAGTGGGGCCGAGCGATAGGCCAGCAGGGCGAGGCAGAAATCCGACCCGGCAGCAGCAGCCTTGCAGAGGAGCCCCTTGTCAATGTGAACGCCCTTCTCCGCCTTTCCATTTGACTGGGGGTGTAGAGGGCTGGACGTCACATGTGTGAAGCCATACGAGGCAGCAAACAATGACCATTCCTGGCTGGCGAAACAAGGCCCATTGTCCGGCATGACAGTCATCGGAATGCCGTGGCGAGCGAAGGTGTCTTTGCAGGCCCTGGTGACAGCAGACAACGTCAAATCGTGCAGGCGTATGACTTCTGGGTAATTGGAGAAGTAGTCGACTATGATGGCATAGTCCCTGCCGAGCGCGTGAAACAGGTCCACACCCACCTTCGCCCAGGGGGATGTCACCAGCTCATGGGGCAGAAGCGTTTCAGGAGGTTGCGCCAGCTGAAACCTTTGGCAGGTGGGGCAGTTGAGCACCATGTTGGCAATATCGTCACTGATGCCCGGCCAGTATACCGCCCCTCGGGCCCTCCGTCTGCACTTCTCAACCCCCAAGTGGCCTTCGTGCAGTTGGTCGAGAACCAGCTTGTGCATGCTGTGCGGAATCACAATCCGGTCCGGTTTCAGAAGGACACCATCAATGACGGCCAGCACGTCTCGGACATTGTAGAACTGCGGGCACTGCTCTTAGAGCCACCCTCCCATCATGTGGCGCATCACACGTTGTAGAAGGGGGTCGGCCGCAGTCTCTCGGCGAATACGGGCCAGACTGGAGTCGTCAGCTGGCAGATTTGCCGATGTGAAAGCCACCTGTGCCTCGACCTGACTTACGAACCCCTCCGCATCTGGCGGCGTGTTCACTGCTCTGGATAGGGCATCCGCCACGATGAGTTCCTTCCCTGGGGTGTAGACCAGTTGGAAGTCGTACCTCCTCAGTTTAAGTAGGATGCGCTGGAGGCGAGGGGTCATCTCGTTCAGGTCCTTGTTTATTATGCTGACCAGGGGGCGGTGGTCAGTTTCAACAGTGAACCGGGGAAGACCATATACATAATCATGGAACTTGTCTAAGCCGGTTAGCAAGCCCAGGCACTCCTTTTCGATCTGCGCGTAGCGTTGCTCTGTGGGGGTCATGGCTCGCGATGCATAGGCAACTCGAGCCCATGATGCCGTGTCATCCCGCTGCAGGAGCACTGCTCCAATGCCGGATTGGCTGGCATCAGTTGAGATTTTGGTGGCACGAGACGTGTCAAAGAACGCCAATACCAGTGCAGTGGTGAGTTTGAGTTTGAGCTCCTCCCATTCCAGCTGGTGTGTGTGTTGCCACTGGAACTCTGTGGACTTTTTGACGAGGTGGCGCAGAGCTGTCGTGTGGGAGGCAAGGTTGGGAATGAACTTCCCCAGGAAGTTGACCATGCCAAGGGAGCGTAGCACTGCTTTCTTGCCGGCCGGCTCTGGCATGGCTGTGATGGCGCTCACCTTGTCTGCATCCGGACGGACCCCTGACCGGGAGATATGGTCCCCCAGGAACTTCAACTCGGTCTGGCCAAAGGAACACTTGGCTCGGTTGAGGCGCAGGCCGTTTTCCCGTATGCGGGCAAAAACAATATATGTGCTCCTGTGGTGTGGTGGACCAGATGATGACGTCGTCCACATATACCCGCACCCCTTCGATGCCTTCCATCATCTGCTCCATGATCCTATGAAAGACCTCGGATGCCGAGATAATGCCAAATGGCATCCGGTTGTAGCAGAACCTGCCGAAAGGGGTGTTGAAGGTACACAGCTTTCGGCTGGACGGGTCCAGTTGGATCTGCCAAAACCCCTTAGAAGCATCCAGTTTCGTGAATATCTTCGCCTGGGCCATTTCACTGGTGATCTCCTCCCGTTTGGGTATGGGATAATGTTTCCCTCATAATATTATTATTGACGTCTTTGGGGTCAATATCGGATGCGGAGCCCGCCGGAGGGCTTCTTGACACACACCATGGAGCTGACCCACGGCGTGGGCTCCGTGACCCTGGATAGGAACCCTTGGTCCTGGAGATCCTGCAGCTGCTGCTTGAGGCGGTCTTTAAGTGGCGCAGGAACCCTGCGAGGTGCGTGAACGACCGGGATGGCGTCCGGTTTGAGGCGAATTCGGTAGGTGTATGGCAGTGTTCCCATGCCCTCGAATGCCTCCTGGTTGTGGGCGAGGAGCGATTGGAGCTGTGCGTTGAACTCTGCATCCGGGAAGTCAGATGTGCCGTCTGGAGAGAGAGAGTGGACTCGTTGCACGAGATGGAGAGCCTTGCATGCCTGTGCGCCCAGCAGGGAGTCCTTCGATGAGCCGACTATCTCGAACGAGAGTGTGGCCGTGTGTGTGTTGTGTGTCACCTGGAGCTGGCAGGATCCCATAGTCGGGATAACGTTCCCGTTGTAGTCGACCATCCTGCACCGGGACACCTGGATTGGTGGTCTGACCTTCATGGCGTAGAAGGCGGACCATGCTATGAGGTTGGTGGAGGCGCCAGTGTCCAGGCGGAAAGTGATCGGCGATCGGTTGACCGTCAGGGTGGCACCCCATTCATCACCCGGATTGATTGTGTTGCCCCGGTTTCCATCAATGACCGCAACCTGGACATCTGTGTCATCGGTTTGGATGTCGTAATGTGGAGGCTGAATGGTCCGCACGTTCCTGCGAGGTTGTCGGAGATGCGGAAGATCAACAGGTTGAGCCGCTCGACAGTAAGCAGCGTAGTGGCCCACCTTGCCACAGCGTAGGCATTGTCGGGTTTTTGCGAGACATTGCCCTTTTAAATGTGCAGCTCCACAGTTGCCGCATGTCGTGACGTCATGGCGTTCATTACGCCACTGCGCATGCGCAGTTCGGTCTTGCATCGAGCGCGCCTGCGTATCACGTCCCTCAGTGTTGCCGTAGGTTTTGGCGTGCACAAGCGCGGGAGGTCTCAAAAAGCGCGCGAAACGGCCGCCCTCGTCCGGACCGCGGGCAGGGAGAAACTAGATCGCCTGGACCTGTTCGGCCTCATGGGGGACCTGGCTTGCCGATCCGGTCGCGTAGGACCCCCTCCGCGCCGATTCGGTCGCCTGAAATTGGGCATAGCGGCTAGTCGCGTTCTCGTGCAGGACACAGGCTTCAACTGCAGATAGAACATAGAACATAGAACATAGAACAATACAGCGCAGTACAGGCCCTTCGGCCCACGATGTTGCACCGAAACAAAAGCCATCTAACCTACACTATACCATTATCATCCATATGTTTATCCAATAAACTTTTAAATGCCCTCAATGTTGGCGAGTTCACTACTGTAGCAGGTAGGGCATTCCACGGCTTCACTACTCTTTGCGTAAAGAACCTACCTCTGACCTCTGTCCTATATCTATTACCCCTCAGTTTAAAGTTATGTCCCCTCGTGCCAGCCATATCCATCCGCGGGAGAAGGCTCTCACTGTCCACCCTATCCAACCCCCTGATCATTTTGTATGCCTCTATTAAGTCTCCTCTTAACCTTCTTCTCTCCAACGAAAACAACCTCAAGTCCATCAGCCTTTCCTCATAAGATTTTCCCTCCATACCAGGCAACATCCTGGTAAATCTCCTCTGCACCCGCTCCAAAGCCTCCACGTCCTTCCTATAATGCGGTGACCAGAACTGTACGCAATACTCCAAATGCGGCCATACCAGAGTTCTGTACAGCTGCAACATGACCTCCCGACTCCGGAACTCAATCCCTCTACCAATAAAGGCCAACACTCCATAGGCCTTCTTCACAACCCTATCAACCTGGGTGGCAACTTTCAGGGATTTACGTACATGGACACCTAGATCCCTCTGCTCATCCACACTTCCAAGAACTTTACCATTAGCCAAATATTCCGCATTCCTGTTATTCCTTCCAAAGTGAATCACCTCACATTTCTCTACATTAAACTCCATTTGCCACCTCTCAGCCCAGCTCTGCAGCTTATCTATATCCCTCTGTAACCTGCTACATCCTTCCACACTATCGACAACACCACCGACTTTCGTATCGTCTGCAAATTTACTCACCCACCCTTCTGCGCCTTCCTCTAGGTCATTGATAAAAATGACAAACAGCAACGGCCCCAGAACAGATTCTTGTGGTACTCCACTTGTGACTGTACTCCATTCTGAACATTTCCCATCAACCACCACCCTCTGTCTCCTTTCAGCTAGCCAATTTCTGATCCACATCTCTAAATCACCCTCAATCCCCAGCCTCCGTATTTTTTGCAATAGCCTACCGTGGGGAACCTTATCAAACGCTTTGCTGAAATCCATATACACCACATCAACTGCTCTACCCTCGTCTACCTGTTCAGTCACCTTCTCAAAGAACTCAATAAGGTTTGTGAGGCATGACCTACCCTTCACAAAGCCATGCTGACTATCCCTGATCATATTATTCCTATCTAGATGATTATAAATCTTGTCTCTTATAATCCCCTCCAAGACTTTACCCACTACAGACGTGAGGCTCACCGGTCTATAGTTACCGGGGTTGTCTCTGCTCCCCTTTTTGAACAAAGGGACCACATTTGCTGTCCTCCAGTCCTCTGGCACTATTCCTGTAGCCAATGATGACATAAAAATCAAAGCCAAAGGTCCAGCAATCTCTTCCCTGGCCTCCCAGAGAATCCTAGGATAAATCCCATCAGGTCCCGGGGACTTATCTATTTTCAGCCTGTCCAGAATTGCCAACACCTCTTCCCTACGCACCTCAATGCCATCTATTCTATTAGCCTGGGGCTCAGCATTCTCCTCCACAACATTATCTTTTTCCTGAGTGAATACTGACGAAAAATATTCATTTAGTATCCCGCCTATCTCTTCAGACTCCACACACAATTTCCCATCCCTGTCCTTGACTGGTCCTACTCTTTCCCTAGTCATTCGCTTATTCCTGACATACCTATAGAAAGCCTTTGGGTTTTCCTTGATCCTTCCTGCCAAATACTTCTCATGTCCCCTCCTTGCTTGTCTTAGCTCTCTCTTTAGCTCCTTCCTCGCTACCTTGTAACTATCCATCGCCCCAACCGAAACTTCACACTTCATCTTCACATAGGCCTCCTTCTTCCTCTTAACAAGAGATTCCACTTCCTTGGTAAACCACGGTTCCCTCGCTCGACGCCTTCCTCCCTGTCTGACCGGTACATACTTATCAAGAACACGCAGTAGCTGATCCTTGAACAAGCCCCACTTATCCAGTGTGCCCAACACTTGCAGCCTACTTCTCCACCTTATCCCCCCCAAGTCACGTCTAATGGCCTCATAATTGCCCTTCCCCCAGCTATAACTCTTGCCCTGCGGTGTATACTTATCCCTTTCCATCATTAACGTAAACATCACCGGATTGTGGTCACTGTCCCCAAAATGCTCTCCTACCTCCAAATCCAACACCTGGCCTGGTTCATTACCCAAAACCAAATCCAACGTGGCCTCGCCTCTTGTTGGCCTGTCAACATATTGTTTCAGGAAACCCTCCTGCACACACTGTACAAAAAACGACCCATCTATTGTACTCGAACTATATCTTTTCCAGTCAATATTTGGAAAGTTAAAGTCTCCCATAATAACTACCCTGTTACTTTCGCTCATATCCAGAATCATCTTCGCCATCCTTTCCTCTACATCCCTAGAACTATTAGGAGGCCTATAAAAAACTCCCAACAGGGTGACCTCTCCTTTCCTGTTTCTAACTTCAGCCCATACTACCTCGGAAGAAGAGTCCCCATCTAGCATCCTCTCCGCCACCGTAATACTGCTCTTGACTAGCAGCGCCACACCTCCCCCTCTTTTGCCTCCTTCTCTGAGCTTACTAAAACACCTAAACCCCGGAACCTGCAACATCCATTCCTGTCCCTGCTCTATCCATGTCTCCGAAATGGCCACAACATCGAAGTCCCAGGTACCAACCCATGCTGCCAGTTCCCCTACCTTGTTTCGTATACTCCTGGCATTGAAGTAGACACACTTCAAACCACCTACCTGAACACTGGCCCCCTCCTGCGACGTCAAATCTGTGCTCCTGACCTCTATACTCTCATTCTCCCTTACCCTAAAACTACAATCCAGGTTCCCATGCCCCTGCTGCATTAGTTTAAACCCCCCCAAAGAGCACTACAAATCTCCCCCCCAGGATATTTGTGCCCCTCAGGTTCAGATGTAGACCATCCTGTCTGTAGAGGTCCCACCTTCCCCAGAAAGAGCCCCAGTTATCCAGAAATCTGAATCCCTCCCGCCTGCACCATCCCTGTAGCCACGTGTTTAAATGCTCTCTCTCCCTATTCCTCATCTCACTATCACGTGGCACGGGCAACAACCCAGAGATAACAACTCTGTTTGTTCTAGTTCTGAGCTTCCATCCTAGCTCCCTGAAAGCCTGCCTGACATCCTTGTCCCCTTTCCTACCTATGTCGTTAGTGCCAATGTGGACCACGACTTGGGGCTGCTCCCCCTCCCCCCTAAGGACCCGGAAAACACGATCCGAGACATCACGTACCCTTGCACCTGGGAGGCAACATACCAAACGTGAGTCTCTCACGCTCCCACAAAATCTCCTATCTGTGCCCCTGACTATAGAGTCCCCAATTACTAATGCTCTGCTCCTCTCCCCCCTTCCCTTCTGAGCAACAGGGACAGACTCCGTGCCAGAGGCCCGTACCCCATGGCTTACCCCTGGTAAGTCGTCCCCCCCACAAGTATCCAAAGCGGTATACTTGTTTCTCAGGGGAACGACCGCAGGGGATCCCTGCACTGACTGCTTTTTCCCAGTCCCTCTTACAGTTACCCACCTATCTCCAATCTTTGGTGTAACTAATTCCCTGAAGCTGCTATCTATGACCCCTTCTGCCTCCCGAATGATCCGAAGTTCTTCCAACTCCAGCTCCAGTTCCCTAACTCGGTCTTGGAGGAGCTGGAGATGGCAGCACTTCCTGCAGGTAAAATCAGCAGGGACACTAACTGCATCCCTCACCTCAAACATCCTGCAGGAGGAACATTGCACTCCCTTCCCTGCCATTCCTCTTACTTTCTACCAAGATCTGGCTAACAACGAAATTAAATTTTTATAAAAAATAATAATAATATAATAAAATATGGTACTTACCTCAGACCAATGGGTTTTATTATTAGGTTAGAGGAGGAGGGCGGGTGGGAGACACTACACGTGTAGTGTCTCGGGTTTTATTATTAGGTTAGAGGAGGAGGGCGGGTGGGAGACACTACACGTGTAGTGTCTCGGGTTTCCTCTCCACCAGAATTTATTGGTGAGGGTCTTCCCAGACGTCCGCGGGTCGACTTCCTGTTCCCGCCTAAAAAACTAATTTAAAAAAAAGAAAAATTCTCAGCTCCTGCTGAAATTGACTAACCAGCCAGTTCCACTCCCGCCGAAATCGACTGGCCTGCCCCTGCAAAGACAAGTGCTTTTAAAGGTTGACTTACCTCCCAGCAGCCACTTCCGCAATGCTCCCGCTGAAACTGACTCACCAGCTGATTCTCCCGCCAAAATCGACTGGCCTGCCCCTGCAAAGACAAGTGCTTTTAAAGGACAGACTTACCTCCCAGCAACCACTTCCGCAATGCTCCCGCTGAAACTGACTCACCAGCTGTTCTCCCGCCGAAATCGACTGGCCTGCTCTTGCAAAGACAAGTGCTTTTAAAGGTTGACTTACCTCCCAGCAGCCACTTCCGCAATGCTCCCGCTGAAACTGACTCACCAGCTGTTCTCACGCCGAAATCGACTGGCCTGCCCCTGCAAAGACAAGTGCTTTTAAAGGTTGACTTACCTCCCAGCAACCACTTCCGCACTGCTCCCGCTGAAACTGACTCACCAGCTGATTCTCCCGCCGAAATCGACTGGCCTCGAAATGCTAAGATCAGGCCTTTTATTTTTAGAAGCTGCTGGCGTAGGCTGCCAGAGGCAACCCCAAAAATGATCTGGTCCCGGATCATGGACTCTGAGGTGGTGTCATAACCGCAGGACTGCGCGAGTATGCGGAGATGCGTCAGGAAGGACTGAAAGAGCTCATCCTTACCTTGCAGGCGCTGCTGGAAGACATACCGCTCAAAGCTCTCTTTGACCTCAACGTTGAAGTGTTGGTCGAGCTTGAGGAGGACCGTGTCATATTTAGATTTGTCCTCGCCTTCCGCGAACACCAGGGAGTTGTATACATGGATGGCGTGCTGACCTGCGGTGGTGAGGAGGATGGCGATCTTCCTTTTGTCCAAGGCGCCCTGTTTTTCGTTGGCTTCCGTAAAGAGTTCGAAGCGCTGCTTGAACAGCGTCCAATTTATGCCAAGGTTCCCAGCGACTTGCAACGGCTGCGGTGTGTTGACGGTGTCCATGGCGCAGGATGGCAGATTTGTGGGTAGGTTTTGATTCACTTCTGGTACCATGAAGTGTTGGGTGCTCTGAGATACAGATGAACCAACATGGTTGCGATTGGTACAACGCAGTTTTATTCCTTTAAACTATTTATATAACAAACTTGGTACTCAGCACGTGGTGACAGTGTGAGTGTCTGGCTTTGAGGTCCTTGCCCTGTGCCGTCTCCTGATGGACTGCCCATGAAGTGTCGTGTTTCTTGTTTTGTACTGTGTATGCTCTTGTCTGTGATTGGCTGTCGTGTTATGTGTGCTATTTGGTCCGTTGCTCTGTCTATCATTATGTATGTGTGTATGTGCTGTGATGTTCACTTGAATATCATGACAGGAACCTTTTCATCTCCTCCGGCTCTTCCGGGGGTTCTGAAGTGTACAGCTTACTATAGAAGTCCCGAAATACCTTATTCAGTCCTGCCGGGTCCTCCACTCTGCTCCCCTCCCCATCAACCACTCTACTTATTTCCCTGGCCACCTCCCTCTTCCTGAGTTGCTGCGCTCGCAATCTGCTGGCCTCCTCCCCATGCTCATACACCACTCCCCTCGCCTTCCTAAGTTGTTCCACGGCCCTACACGTGGATAGCACAACCAGTTCCGCCTGCAATCTCCGTCTCTCCCGGAGTAGGTCCTCCCCCGGGGACCCCGCATGCTCCTCGTCTATCCGGTGAATTTCCCTAACCAATCTGTCCATTTCTGCTCTGTCCGCCCCAACCCTGTGAGCCCGAATTGAGATCAGCTCCCCCCTCACTACTGCCTTCAGCGCCTCCCACAGGGTCGCTGCTGAAACCTCCCCCGTATCGTTCACCTGGAAGTAATTTTGCACACACTTCCGAAGTCTCTCACGTATTCCCTCCTCCGACAATAGTCCTATGTCTAACCTCCATTGCGGGCGTTGGTAATTCGTCCCCCCGACCTGCAGGTCCACCCAGTGTGGGGCATGGTCCGAGATTGTGATTGCCGAGTATTCCGTATTCTTTACCTCCCCTACACAGTCCCTGCTCACGATAAAAAAATCAATCCGAGAATATACTTTATGAACATGCGAATAAAACGAGTAGCCCCTTCCCGTCGGCTGCCTGGCTCTCCATGGGTCCACAGCCCCCATGAACCCTTTCAGCTCCCTTGCCATTGCTGGGAGTCTGCCCATTCTGGGACATGACCGGTCCTGCCCCGGGTCAAGGACCGTATTAAATTCCCCCCCCCCCCCATTATCAACTTACGTGAGTCTAGGTCCGGGATCTTCCCCAGCACTCTTTTGATAAAGTCAACGTCGGCCCAGTTCGGCGCATATATGTTCACCAGCACCACTCTTCTCCCCTCCAGCTTGCCCCTTACCATAAGGAATCTGCCCCCGCCGTCTGCGACTCCGCCCTCCGCCTCAAATTGAAACCGCTTATTGATCATAATTGCTACCCCCCTGGACTTACGATCCAAGACCGAGTGGAAGACCTGGCTGATCCAGCCCTTCCTTAGCCTAGTCTGGTCAGACACTTCCAGATGTGTCTCCTGCAACATAATTCCGTCCGCCTTCAGAGCCCGCAAATGCGCGAACATGTGCCCTTTTAACTGGCCCATTTAGTCCCCTGACATTCCAGGTGATCAGCCTGGTTGGGGGGCACAACCCCCCACCCGCCGGTCAGCCATAACCTTTCTTGGGCCCGCCCCCGGCCCATGCGCCGTGCCATTCCTGGCTCGCCTCTTGGCTACCTCCACCCCCGACCTCCTTTCCATTACCTACTTCAGATCCCCCCCCACGTCAGCAAAATAACCCCCCCCCCCACCTCCCCCCCCCCTTAGCAACATCCCCCGATAACCCCGCCCCTGCCATTCACTGGCTGTATTCTCGCCCCCCCCCCCACCTGACTCCCTTGACCAGCCAATCTGCTAGCCCGGTGACTCATCGCTCCAGCGCCCCCTTGTCTCACTTCCATTGTTTCCCCGACCTCATCTCCCCACTCCCCAGCACACATCCCCCACTCCGACCCACTGGAGCAGTCTTACTAAGATGGGAAAGATCAAACAAGATGTAAACATCAAACAGCAACGCGAGGCTGCTCCAGGTACAACACAGTTCCAGCTGTGTACACAGAAAAGTGTTAACACGCGTCCCTTTCTGAGCACCAAAAAAAAAAAATATATATATATAACACCGCAATACAAGGAAAAAGATCGTTCGAGAGGACCCCCACAGGCAAAAACTGCCCACAAAAAAATACACAAGGCACCTTTAAAGCAGTAAACAGTCAACCTGCAGTCCAGGCACAGTAGGCGTCCCTTCAACCAGTAATTCTCGGACCCTAGCTTGCGTCTGTGGGACCTTTTTTTCGAGACCAGCCCCTGATCCCTCACAAAGTCCATCGTTTCTTCGGGCTCAGAGAAGTAGTGGTGTTGGCCCTGATGTGTAACCCAAAGACGGGCCAGGAAGAGCAGACCAAACTTCACGTGCTTTTTGAACAACACCTCCTTAACTTGTTTAAAGGCTGCTCGCCGCCTGGCCACCTCCTGGCTTAGGTCCTGGTAAATGCGAAGGGCACTGTTATTCCACGTGCTGCTCTTAGCGCTCTTTTCCCACTGCAGCACCCGCTCGTTCTCCACAAACCTGTGGAACCTAATCACCATCGGACGGGGGGCCCCCGCGGACGCACCTGTCACGCCTGTACTCTGTGTGCCCCCTCCAGCTCCGGCGGTCGCGGACAGGCTTCAGCCCCCATCAGCTGCATCAACAGGTCCGCCACGAACGCTGTGGCATCAGCTCCCTCCGCCCCCTCCGGGAGGCCGATGATCCTCAGATTTTGTCCACGGGCTATATTTACCAGCTCCTCTACTCTGTCCAGCAGTCTTCTCTGTCTCTCCTTCAACCCGTTGACTTCTAGCGCAGCAATCGTCTGCGCGTCCGCCTGCTCCTCCACCGCCTCCCCCCAGCTCCTTAACTTTTTTGTCATGGGCATCCAATCTCTGGTTCAATTGATCCATTGCCTTCTGAAGTGGGTCCAAGTTATCCCGCTTCAATGATTCAAAACTGCTTTTTATCACCTGCAGCATGTTTTCCAGTGCCTGCTGGATTGCCGGGTCCGCAGGTCCGCCATCTTTGCTCCCGGGTCAGCTTCCCCTGCACCTTGTCTTTGTCCCTTCCTCTCCCGTTTGCGCTGCTTTCTGCTCTCCCGCAGTTCCATGCAGATCTGCCCGTTCCTCAGCACCTCCGTGGCCATCTTTCCAGCGCTCAGCAAAACCGGGGAACCAGGTCCTCAAATCCCACCGGAGTGAGAGCCCCCGAGTGTGCGGCTCACTCACTCATTGCCGCCACCGGAAGTCGCCTACAAAATACTTTTCAAAGCCTCCTGTGATATACAGTACAATGAGGTCCCACAAATGACAATGTGATAAAAGACGAGATAACCTGTTTTAGTTTTTTGGTTGAGGAATAAGTATTAGCCACAACACTGGGGGAAACTCCCCAACTCTTCCTAAAATAGTTCCATCGGATCTTTTCCATTTAACTGATAGGGCAGCCAGGACCTTGGCTTAATGTCTCACCTGAAAGGCTATAATGTATAGAAAATTAGACATGATAGGATATATCAATAAACCTCTTCCACAACCACTATGCAATCAAAACGCACAATGGTATCACAAATATATATGTGAATGCACATCTAAACAGAAAAGCCATGGGCACACACACACAGCGTATACACTATTTTGAGAAATCAATATGTAAGAAACTGAGGGAAAATTGCAGAAGATGGGTTGAAGGCTACAATTTAAACTCTGGATGATTATGGACTGAGAACTTCACTCTTCTGGTTCATGTTCATGTGAAGAGTGCAGAAAAATTGGCCATTTTTCCCTTGCCCCTCGGTGCTCACAATCAAGGGAAAACCTCAGGCAGAATGTTGAGTCTTCCATTTGAACCATTTTGTCACACAAAAGCACCTCTGGAAGCTACATATATTAAGACGCAGGGCCCTGTTCTTTGCAGACAGAACACACATGTACACACATTTTGCCTGTTTCAGCTAAGCAAAATAAATGACAGTCCTGCTGAGTGCAAGATGAAAAGCTTTGACAAAATTGTTTCTTTGGGAAAGGCATTGAGGGAAATGCCTTGACCAATCAAGCTGCCCAGTTTAAATTTCAAATAATGCTTGGCAGTTAACTGTCAGTCACCATCAACTGGTGAATTCTCCATGGCAATACCTCTACCAGTCAGATCAGCATCTCTTCTAATACAGTATAAATTTGTTGATTTCCCTTCCATTAGCATTCTTGCGAATCGTCCTGCTGAGTGCAAGATGAAAAGCTTTGACAAAATTGTCTCTTTGGCAGCAATCCTCTTCTGTACTAGCAAACAAATATTCTTTTTTTAAATTTAGAGTATCCAATTCATTTTTTCCAATTAAGGGGCAATTTAACATGGCCAATTCACCTACAGTTGTGCGGGTGAGACTCATGCAGGCACGGGGAGAATGTACAAACTGCACACGGACAGTGACCCAGAGCCGGGATCGAACCCGGGTCCTCAGCACCGTGAAGCAGTAGTGCTAACCACTGTGCCACCGTGCTGCCCCAGCAAACAAATATTCTTTTTTTTATTTTAAAAAAAATTTAGTGTACCCAATTAATTTTTTCCAATTAAGGGGCAATTTAGTGTGGCCAATCCACCTAGCCTGCACATCTTTGGGTTGTGGGGGCAAAACCCAGGCAAACACGGGGAGAATGTGCAAACTCCACACGGACAGTGACCCAGAGCCAGATCGAACCTGGGACCTCAGCACCATGAGGCTGCAGGGCTAACCCACTGCGCCACCGTGCCGACCTTAGCAAACAAATATTCTTGAATATTGTTTGAGCAGCACTCATTGAGACAAGTGAGGACTCTTCCATCACACTCCTGACTTGTGCCTTGTACACAACAGAAAGACTTTAGGGAATTAGGGTGTGTGTTGCTCGCCACAGAATTCCCAGCCTCTGACTTGCTCTTCTAGCCACATATTTATGGCTGATCCAGTTAAGTTTCCAGTCAATGGTGATTCACTGCTGATATGGAAGATTCAGTAGCGATAATGCACTTGAATGTCAAAGGGAGGTGGTTAGAATCTCTCTTGTCGTTGCCAGGCACAAATAAATGGTACTTTCATTCAGAAGCCCATGTTGTCCAGAACTTGGTACATACACAATTTATATTCTTCTCCTCTGTTACATAAATGTACCAATCATCCACAAGGATTGGTGAAACAAAAATGTGTGTCCTTTATTTGAAGATAAGACTATATACAGATAATGATCTCTACTCTGTTACTTGCAAATTGACAATTAGTCACAGGACTAATACATCACATCCTGCTCAAGGTATTAATTTACGATGCTCTCCCTTAAAGTTATATGCATATCGTATCAGAACAACAAGAGCAGACTGCTTCAGTATCTGAGTAATTATAAATGGCGCTGAATACTGTGTAATCAGCCAATACACCCTCTTGATAGAGGGATGATTGTTGATGAAGCAGCTGAAGGTTTATTTTAGCAGTTATTACCTTGCTCCCAAGAGTACAATAAATGAATATATTTTCCACCTATCTAAAGTTTTCATGATCTTCATTTTATTTTTAAATTACCCTATCACCACACCATTTACTCCTGACTGGAGGCCTGTCTGAAGCCCCTATTCCTTCATCTGAACACTACTCAGCAGATGTTCCTTGAGTCTTTGCTGATCTTATTCTTCTATCTTTCCCTTTGACATAATCTTGGTTCAGTGCTTACATTCTCATCCTATGAGGCAGACGATTGTGGTTTCAAATCCACCGCAGAGACTTGAGCACAGAAATCTAGACAGACTCTCCAGGTGGATCCTGTGGCACTATGTCAAAGAAAGGCAGGGGGTGCTCTCCTTGTCCTGGCCAATATTTCTCCCTCAACCAATATTACAAACAAAAAATGATCTGGTGATCAACTTACTGATGTCTGTGGAACCTTGCTGTGTGCAAATGGTTTCCTATATTACAACACTAGTGGCGGCATGGTAGCACAGTGCTTAGCACTGTTGCTTCACAGCTCCAGAGTCCCAGGTTCAATTTCTGGCTTGGGTCACTGTGCGGAGTCTGCACGTTCTCCCCGTGCCTGCATGGGTTTCCTCCAGGTGCTCTGGTTTCCTCCCACAAGTCTTGAAAGATGTGTAGGTTAGGAGGATTGGGCATGCTAAATTGGCCTTAGTGTCCCAAGAAAAAGATTAAGTGGGGGTCACTGGGATACGGGGATAATAGGGTGGAGGTGTGGGCTTAGGTCAGGTGCTCTTTCCAAGGGACAGAGTAGACTCGCTGGGCCGAATGGCCTCCTTCTGCACTGTAAATCCTATGATTCTATGATTCACTACATGCCAAATGGTTTCCTACATTACAACAGTGACTATCATTCAGAAAGTATTTTATTGAACATAAAGCACTTTGGGACGTCCTGAGGTTGTGAAAGGTTTTAGGCCTTTCCTTCTTTAGACAGTAATTTGATAAACTTTTTAAAAATAAGCATAGTCTATTTTTTATGAATTAGTTATGTGATGTGTGAGTCGCTGGAATCTATTGCTCCTTCCTAGTTACCGTGAAATGCTTGACTTACTCGGCTACTGTAGTGAGGAGGTGGCCTATGAAGCTATGGTGCAGTGAGACTGGAATTGCCTATTGTCCAAACCGGGCCAGGATAGTAGATTCCTCTTAGCAAAGGGAATCACCAGATCAGTTGGGTTTTGCAACAATTCGATAACTTCATTTCACTTTTATTTCCAGCTTTTTAAATGAATTCCAGTTTCAAGTTGCCAAGCTGGCAATTGAATTTATGCACTCAGAATTAGAACAGTAACATAACTACGACAGTCCCAAGCCCTGCACGCCATTGAAACCATGCTAACTAAAGGCTGGGTGATGGTGTTAATAAAGAAAGTACTGGCACATGATTCACAGCTGAAGAGTTTATGTAGTTATTTTCAGTCCAAGACAAAAAGAGAATTGGAAGCTCTTAATATTATCCAAGATTGTTTATAGCACTTGTGTAGGCAATTATCCATGGAATTGAAACACATATTTGTACTACTGTCAAATAAATTTCTTTGGCTGTAAGAGCAAAGAATAATAATATTTTTAAAAAGACTTTAAAATTATTCTAGATCTTTTTCTAAATGTAGGCTATGCTAGCAGAGCATTAATACAGATAAACACTGGATAATGCTGATTTTAATTGCTTTTTGATGGTGAAATTTGGAGCTGAATTTAGTCCACGTGGCAAAGACCTTGGTAGTGGCCCCGAAAGCGGGCACCATAGCCAAATAGATGAAATGTGGTCAGCCGATTATGAACAAGTGGTGGCCAATTAATGACTTGGAAGGGCAGGGTCCAATGCAATGCTGATGTGGGGGCACCAGTGCAAAGTCAGGTGCAGGCAGCATTTTGAAAGGCCTGCTAGCCCTGCATTCAGTCCAGCTTTGCAAGCTCCAAATGGCATAGCAGCATTCTAGAGAGGACAACTCATCCAGAGTGGATCCCTCCAACCTGAAAGCTAACCATAGTGCAATCTAGAAACCCCAGAGGCTGACCACTGTGCAATCCAGGAGCCCCAGAGGTTGAATGCTATGCATCAACTGAAATTGAATAGGTGTTAATCAGTTTAGCAGGAAGCTGATGTAAGCAGTTTCACCTTGGGTGTGAGTCATCAGCTCTCTATAAAAGTAGACAAATTTTGCTATCGCAGAGAGTGAGACCAGGACTGAGTGTTAACCGATACCGGGGAGATCTGAGTATTGTGTTAAATTTATAGCTTAATCTACCCGGCATAGCTACAAACAACAGTTGAGTGATATTTCTAAACTTGAAGCCTAATTTGTTAAACTAAAGACAATAAAGATGTTAGGGCAGGTGATGTGTTATAGCTGTAGCATGTAGGAGCTTGTGGACACCAATGCGATTCATGGCAACCACATCTACAGGAACTGTCTGCAGCTTGAGGAATTTCATCTCCAAAATGCTGAGGGTTTTACTACAAGTGAGGCGGGGTATGGAGACCCAGAAGGTGACAATGGAAGAACCTCAGCCCTTGCAATTGTTCCACAGGTTTGAGGTTCATGTATGGCAAAAGCAGGAACTGCAGGAAGGATGAACAAACTAACCATAGTTCAGGGAGCCTGGGCTGGAACCAGTGTTGTGGCAAATCATCTAACTACAGATCGTAAAGAGGGCTTTAAACTAAATATTGGAGGGGGACAGGGGGTTTGGGTTGCCTGCAGGATAGAGATGAGGGTACTGATATCCAGAGTGAGGGAGGAAGAGAAAGAAAGTATAAACATAAGAGTGCATCAGCAAACAAGATCAGAGTTGGGAAAATGGTAAAAAGATAGAATTAAAGGCTCTTTATCTGAATGCACACAGTATGTGTAAATGGATGGGTGAATAAAGAGCGCAAAAGGGCAGCACAGTGGCGCAGTGGTTAGTGCTGCTGCCTCACGGCGCCGAGGTCCCAGGTTTGATCCCGGCTCTGGGTCACTGTCCGTGTGGAGTTTGCACATTCTCCCCGTGTTTGCGTGGGTTTCGCCCCAACAACCCAAAGATGTGCAGGGTAGGTAGATTGGCCATGCTAAATTGCCCCTTAATTGGAAAAAAAATGAATTGGGTACTCTAATTTTTTTTTTAAAATAAAGAACGTAAATAGAAATAAATGAGTATGATATGATAGCCATTACAGAAACATGGTTGCAAAGTGACCATGGCTGGTACCTGAATATTCACAGGTATTTTACTTTAGGAAGGACAGGAAGAAAGGAAAAAGAGGTGGGGTAGTTCTGTTGATAAAAAATAGATTAATACAATGGTGTAAAATGTTTTGGTTCAGAGGATCAAAATGTCGAATCAATTTGGGTGGAGTTAAAAAATAGCAAAGCGAGGGTGTCACTGGTGGGAGCTGTTTACAACCTCCTGGCAGTAGCTGCACTGTAGGAGAGAGCAAGAATCGAGACAGACAAAGGCCTCAGGCATTACCTGAGCATGAAGGAAGCTGCATGTGATTAAAATGTACACGTTTATTTTGAGTATGATTAAGAAAGGTGCTGCGGTAGTTATGGGAGATATTAATCTTTCCACAAAATGGACGAATCAAAAGTAGCCTGGAAGGAAGGTTCACAGAGTATATTCCGGACAGTTTCTTACAATAATACATTCTGGAACCAAACAAGGACATGCTATTTTAGACCTGGTAATATGTATTAAGACCAAATTAATTAATGATCTCGCAAAGATCTGCTATCTGCTAGGTAGAGAATGATCATAACATGATAGAATTTCACATTCAGTTTCAGTTTGAGAATTTTAGATGTGAAACCAGTGTCTTAAACGTATAATAATAATATTATAATAATCGCTTATTGTCGCAAGTAGGCTTCAATTAAGTTACTGTGAAAAGCCCCTAGTCGCCACATTCCAGCGCCTGTTCAGGGAGGCCAGTACGGGAATTGAACCCACACTGCTGGCATTGTTCTGCATTACAAGCCTAACCCTAAGTAAAGGCAATCATAAGACTGCTTTGGCAAAGGGTCATCTGGACTCGAGACGTTAGCTCTTTTCTCTCCCTACAGATGCTGCCAGACCTGCTGAGATTTTCCAGCATTTTCTCTTTGCTTTCAGATTCCAGCATCCGCAGCAATTTGCTTTCATCCAATTATAAGATTGAGTTGGCTAAAGTGGAATGGGAACTTGAAATGAAATGAAAATCGCTTATTGTCACAAGTAGGCTTCAAATGAAGTTACTGTGAAAAGCCCCTAGTCGCCACATTCCGGCGCCTGTTTGGGGAGGTTGGTACGGGAATTTAACCGTGCTGCTGGCCTGCCTTGGTCTGCTTTAAAAGCCAGCACTTTAGCCCTGTGCTAAACCAGCCCCGTTCGGTTACAAGGTGTTATATTTTTTGTTTTATCGGCAAAAAGAAAGAATCAGAGGTGGCACACGTTGAGTTTGGATATCATAGTGCGAGGGGTATATTTACAAGATGGTGCTCAAACAGGGTACAATGGTGAACTCCACAAAATCCTGCAAAATGCTCTGATGATGTCATTGCATAACACGTGACATTATACCAGCCAATGGTGTTACTCTGAAACATAACACCCCTCCCTCTTTACTCCTTTAGTGTCCCGGCATTTTTACTTAATCAAACATTTTGACACAAATCCAACACGTTATGCTATAACTGTGAGCGGCACGGTGGCACAGTGGTTAGCACTGTAACCTCACAGCGTCAGGGACCTGGGTTCAATTCCGGCCTTGGATGACTGTATGGAGTCTGTACGTTCTTGTTTTGTCTGCGTGACATCAAATATGGATGCTCCATTTTCCACCCACAGTCCAAAGATGTGCAGGTGAGGTGGATTGACCATGCTAAATTGGCCCTTAGTGTTCAAAGGTTGGGTGAGGTAACAAGGATAGGGTGGGGAGGATTGGGTCTAGGTAGGGTGCTCATTCAGAGGGTCAGTGCATACTTGATGGGTCAAATGGCCTCATTCTGCACTGTAGGGATTCTACGATTCTTTGAACTAACATTGTTATGTTACGGATACATATGTAAATTAGTAAGACGGTCTCTTTGGTGGATGTCTGTCCCATTTTGTCAGAACATGATATTCAGGAACTTGGCTCTTAAGGGTACTAGGAGCCTCTTCTTGTACACTGGTCGATGTTACATCTGACAAAACCAGCTCAGAAACTGTCTCTGGTTGTGTGGATGACGCTTGTCACAACAGGTTCGGTAGTTGTAGTACTCAAGTTGTGTATGGCGTTGTCCATTCTCTCTGTGGTGTAAACATCTGGTACAGATTCTGTACTCTCACTAGTGCAGACAATAATTGGTTAGCGTGCCAACGCCAAATTAATTCAGAGGCAGTTTGCACTGTATATGAAATCGGTCATGCTTTGGCTAGTACAATTGCTAGAGTCCATTTTTTGCCTGAGGCATAGTTTCTCGGAAGAACACGCTCTCCACGGTCAAAGACTGCTTTTGGAATGTCGTTCCCTTCTAGCCATTCGAGTCTGATGTTCTTTCCTGACTATCTCTGCAGTTGAAGGAGGAGTCAAGAAGTCGAACTGTGCACCTAGTATCTTTTTTAACATCACTATAGCCAGTAAGCTTTGTCTTGTTGCATGTGCAATGTTTCTGTATGCCATTAGAAAGCTATTGGCACGTTTAGGTAGAGAGCCTTTCCCCCTCAAAATCTTCATTGCATTCTTGAGCGATTATATGAAATGTTCAGCTAAGCTTTTTTTCAATAAATTTAGAGTACCCAATTCATTTTTTCCAATTAAGGACCAATTTAGCATGGCCAATCCACCTAACCGGCACATCTTTGGGTTGTGGGGGTGAAACCCGCGCAAACATGGGGAGAATGTGCAAACTCCACACGGACAGTGACCCAGAGCCGGGATCGAACCTGGGACCTCGGCACCGTGAGGCAGCAGGGCTAATTCACTGCGCCACCGTGCTGGATGGTAGGAGACGGATGCCACACCCCTTCATGTAGTCCTCGAGTTCAACAGATGTAAACTGCTTACTGTTAACATTCATGGGTTTTTCAGGTCACCTGAATCTTGCAAGTACCTCTTCAAGTCTTTCTATGGTATGTTCTGTAGTTGTTGATTTCATAATGGCAACCTCCGGCCACTTTGTGCATCAACCATGACCAAAAACATATGTCCTTTGACTGGTCTTGCATAATCGATGGATTCTTTGCCATGTCCTGGTCGGCCATGGATGCAAAGTTTGTGGTGGAGGTACATTTCTCTATGCAACGCAGGATTGGCACAACCCCACCTCCTCATTTATGTTGACATCCAACCTGGGCTTCTCGCTAACTCTTTCAATCTAACTACACCAGGATGAACCTTGTGCAGCTGATCCAGAATTCTACTTCGTAGACACGGAGGAATACGCCACAACATTTTGGACTGTCAACCGAAATGTCTGGTAAAATTGGGTTTAAAGTCTAGATTCTTCTTGTGTTCTTGTGTAAGAGTGCCTTTTTGAATCCTGTCCAACACCTTCGCAATCATCAGATCTGTTCTGGTAAATTTTCATTCCTGAGAAGACATTAACGGAACATTTCTCATATGAGATTGATAGGATATGTCGCTGAAGTGTTCATCAGATTTGTGCTTACCCTTTTGGCCTTGTTGATCTTGCAGTGCCAGTCCAGCAAAGCATCCATGTTTCCGTGCTGTTCAGACCTATATTTGATGTCATAATCATGTGGCGACAAGGTTAATGCCCAATGTTGTAATCTACTACCGTCTTCAACACCATTATCCCGACAAGACTAATAACCAAACTCTGCAATCTTAGACTTGACCCCTCCCTGGATCCTCGACTTCCTCACCAACAGACCGCAATCTGTCAGGATAGGTAACACCACCTCCTCCACAATAGTCCTCAATGCTGGGACCCCGCAAGGATGTGTGGTCAGTCCTCTACTGTACTCCCAATACACACACAATTGTATGGCAAGATTTAACTCCAATTCAAGTTTGCGGATGATACAACTGTGGTGGTCATATCTCAAACAACGACGAGTCAGACTACAGAAGGGTGATAGATCACTTGGTTGCAGGGTGTACCGAAAACAACCTTGCTCTAAATGTCAGCAAAACCAAGGAGCTGATTATTGACTTCAGGAAGCGTAGTACGACACATGCCCCTATCTACATAAATGGCTCCGATGTGGAGATATCGATAGCTTTAAGTTCCTGGGGGTCAACATCACCAACAGTCTGTCCTGGTCCACTCATGTTGATGCAACAGTCAAGAAAGCCCACCAATGTCTCTATTTCCTACGGAAGCTAAAGAAATTCAGCATGTTTGCATCGACTCTCACAAACCTCTCCAGTTGTGCCATAGAGAGCATCCTATCCGGCTGCATCACAGCCTGGTATGGCAACTGCTCAGCCCAAGATCACAAGAAACTGCAGAGTGT
The DNA here is from genome assembly GCF_047496885.1 of Scyliorhinus torazame. NCBI lineage: Eukaryota > Metazoa > Chordata > Chondrichthyes > Carcharhiniformes > Scyliorhinidae > Scyliorhinus > Scyliorhinus torazame. The sequence continues at coordinate 360,087,648 of NC_092707.1, read as the reverse complement.
GGTGAACTCAGCCCAACACATCACACAAGCTTGCCATCCTCACATTGATTCTGTGTACACCTCCCACTTCCTTGGGAAGACAGACAGCATTGTCAGAGACCCCTTCCGCCCAGTATTTGCCCTTTTCCAGCCTCTTCCTTCAGGCAGAAGATACAGAAGTCTGAAGACCCGCACATCCAGACATAGGAACAGCTTCTTCCCCACAGCTACTAGACTCCTCAATGACTCCCCCTCAAACTGATCTGTTCCCTGTAACACACTATTCATAATGCCCTATGCTGCTCTTGTTCATGTATTTGCTTTGTTTGGCCCTTGTTCTGCACTGTAACCAATTACTTATTTGTCGATGTACTTTGTTAATTATTCTTCTTGTCGACTGTGTACATACTGTGTACTTTCCCTTGGCTGCAGAAAACTACTTTTCACAGTACTTTGGTATATGTGACAATAAATCAAACAATCAATCAATACTAGCAGCGAGCGAAGGGATCTCCTTATGCGGCCCAAACATTGTTCTTAAGCAACGATGGTTGGTCAATTGAGTAAATTAATGGCCAAATATAATGTGGTACCTTCGAATACCAAAAATAATGCTGATAGCTTCTTTCTCAAGTTGAGTATAGTGGGATCCAGCGCTAGTCAATGTCCTGTAAACAAATTATATGGGTCGTAATTTATTTTGACATTTTGGTAAGCATCCTCACAATCTTTCGTCCAGAGCCAAGTTGTTTGTGCAGTACAAATATTCCACAATAATTTGATAATCCTAGAAATGACCTTAATTGAGTTACATTCTGTGGTTGTGGAGCATGCAGAATCTCCAACACCTTCTTGAGTTCTTTGTGAGACCGCCTTGGTCTCAATCATCATACATTCCAATCATGTATAATGTTTACCTAAATAGGGCAAATGGAGTTTTGTTTATATAAAGAAGGTTCCCCGGGGTTTAGACAACTGAGGGGTTCTAGTTAGCCTTAGTAAGATGGTCATGGTTAGTGGAATAGAGATAATGTAGTTAATGGGAGGAGCCAGGAGATGAAGCAGTCAAGGATTGAGTTTCAGTCTAGATTTTGCAGTGAACAGGAGCTTTTTCCAAATGCTGGGAAGTTAAACAGTAGTTTGACACAGGCAAAAATCTGAAGACTGGTTCCCGAAAGATCTCTCTCTCTCAAAGTTTCTCCAAGGCATCTCTATACAGCAAATATTCCTGTGTTTGCTAACTGTAGTGGACTTTGACCTGAGATGGGTTTTGCTTGATTGGAGACAAAAGAAAATAGCAGTTGAGTTAAGGTGTTTCATTTTATTGTGCAGCCTTGTTTAACTAGTTATTGTAAGCTATTTCTTGTATGATGTGAAACTAGTTTAATACTGTGTTTAAAAAATATATATATTTAGAGTATCCAATTCTTTTTTTTCCCAACTAAGGGGCAATTTAGCATGGCCAATTCACTTAGCCTGCACATCGTTTTGGGTTGTGGGGGGCGAAACCCACACAGACACAGGGAGAATGTGCAAACTCCACACGGACAGTGACCCGGGGTCGGGATTGATCCTGGGTCCTCAGCACCGTGAGGCAGCAGTGCTAACCATTATGCCGCCCTTAATACTGTGTTAATAATAACATTTGTTTCAATATACCGTACCCCTATTTGTGCATAGAGTCACTCCTGGAGTAAAGTACCCTGCCCTCAGTCTTACAAATTAAATAAAATATTGGGGTTTATGTCCGGTACCCGAGCAAATGTTGGGGTCTGGTCTGGATTTGCAATACAGGTGACATTGCACACCCAATAGCCCACTCAAGATCTGATCCATAGATAATCGGAAGAGAGCTGGTGTTGACGTTATCCTGAACGGAAGCCTACGATACCGAAACAGACCCTTCTGCCAGGTCGCTCACCCACACCCCCACTTTCGGCAGCTCCGAGTATCGCCACCCCAGCAAAATCCGTCTCTGGGCTATTGGGGAGGCAAAGGCCAATACATCGGCCTTTCCGACACAACAAATATCACCACCTCCAGACTCGGAACCACCCCCACATCCAGCACCTCGGACATCACGTTCAATAAGCCCCGCCAGGACCCCCGCAGCCTTGGACAAGCCCAGAACATGTGGGCGTGTTTCACGGCCCCCACCCATGCACCGCCCACAACTATCCTCCACCCCCACAAAGAACGTGCTCTCCTCGCCACCATCATGTGGGCCCTTATGCACCACTAGAAACTGGATGAGGCTTAACTTTGCACACGACGAGGATGCGTTCATCCATGTCTCGGCCCGTACCTCCCCTCTCAGCTCCTCCTCCCATTTGTGCTCAACATCTTCCGCCAGGGCACCCGCCCCCTCCATCAATTCCTTATAAACATCCGACTCCCTCCCCTCCCCTATTTCGGTCCTTCAACACCGCAGGCGCAGCCCCGGGAAGCACATCACCTCTCTCCTCATGAAATCCCGAACCTGCAGGTAACTCCAACCATTCCCCTTGGGCAACTCATAAAATTCCTCCAAAGAGTCCCATCCCTTAAAATCCATCTTCATCCCCTCCACCAATCGGGCCAAGTTCAGTCTATGCAGCTGGGCCCAGCTCCACGCCACTTGAATACCTCTCATCCCCACCACCCTAAACGGTAACTCCCCTAATCTCCTTTCCTGCCCTCTGGCATTGAACGGGAATATCTCAGTCTTTCCCATGTTCAATTTATATCTCAAAAGCGAACCAAATTCCCCCAAGATCTCCATAATCCCCCAATGCTGCCCAACAGGTCAGGAATGTATAATAACAAGTCACCTGCATACAGCAAAACCCCTATGTCTGGCACCCCCCGCCTCTCAATCCCTCTCCAATCCTTCGACGGCTTAAGCGCCATTGCCAACAGCTCTATCGCAAAGGTGAACCGCATAGGGGAGAGCGGGCACCCTACCTCGTCCCGTGGTGAAGCCCAAAGTACCCCAAACTTACTCGGTCCGTCCGCACACTTGCCACGAACACCTTGTACAGCAGCCAGACGCAATCCACAAACCCCTGTACAACCCGACCACCCCACCACCTCCGAAAGATATGGCCACTTCACCAGGCCTTCTCCACATCTATCGCCACCATTACCTCAACCTCCTGCCCTCCGAGGGTATCATAATCACGTTAAGTAACCTCCACATATTCGCCGACAGCTGCCTTCCATTCAAAACTGATATCAGGCGCTACTGCCCACACTGCTCTGGGTCCTTATCCTTCTATAAAATCAGGGCTATGGAAGCCTGCAAGAAAGTAGGGGGAGATCCCCTCTCTCCCTTGCCTCATTATACGTTCCCACCAGCAGTGCCCCAGCTCTGCCCCAAACGTTTTATAAATCTCTACTGTGAACTCGCCCGCCCCCCCTTGCCTTCCCTGCCTGCATCGCCCTCATGCCATCCATCAACTCCCTCAGACCAATCAGAGCCCCAGGCCATGAACTGCCCCTCCTCCACCTTGGGGAACTCCAACCCATCCAGGAACCGCCCCATCCCCTCTTCCCCCACCCGAGGTTCCGACTCATAGAGCCTACTATAAAAGGCCTCAAATGCCCCATTCACTCCCTCCCGGTCCATCACTACCTTACCCCTCTCCTCCCTCACTCCACCAATCTCCCTTGTCACTACCTGCTTCCTCAACCGATGGGCCAGCATCCTATTTGCCTTCTCCGCATACTGGTGAACTGCGCCTCTGGCCCTCCGCAACTACCCCACCAACTTCCGTGGAGCCACAAACCCAAACTCCATCTGGAGCCTCTGTCTCTCCTTCAGCAATCCCTCCTCTGGTGCCACCGAGTACCTCCTGTCCACCCTGAAGATCTCACCGACCAGCCTTGCCCTCTCCTCCTGCTCCACCCTCTCCCTATGCGCCCGAATCAAACTAAATTCCCCGCTAACTCTGTGGCTGTGACCTCCCCCGTAACGTTCACCTCCACATAGCCCCGAATGGCAGCCCTCAGCGCTCACACACCCCGTCATCCACCAAGAGCCCCACATCAAACGTTCACTGCGGCCATTGGGCCTACCCTCGAACCATCCGCAAATCCACTCAGTATGGCGTGTGGTCAGAGACACTATCGGCAAATACCCCGAGTCAGCCACTCCCGCCAGCAACGTCTAGTCCACCACGAGAAAGTCAATCCGGGAATACACCTGGTGCACATGGAAGAAGAATGAAAGCTCCTTCGCCCTTGGCCTCCCAAACCGCCACAGGTCCTCCACACCCCCCCCCCCCCCCCCCCCCCATGCACTCCATGAACCCTCAGCTCCCCAGCCTCTGCCGACATCCTCGATGACTTCGGACTCGACCGGTCCAGACTTCGGGTACAGGACCTTATTAAAGTCATCCCCCCCACAATGAACCGGCCACTGTTTCCGAGTCTGGAATCTTCCCCAACACCTGCCTCATAAAACCCACATAATCTCAATTCAGGGCATAAACGTTTACCCGGACAACCGGCATCCCCTCCAATTTCCCACTGACCATTTCGGGTGCGTCTCCTGCAGAAACACCACATCCGCCTTTGACTCCTCAAATGAGTGAACAGAACCGACCGTTTAACCGGCCCATTCAGCCCTCTCACATTCCACGTGACCAGCCTGGTCGGGCTGGCACCCCCCCCACCGCCAATCAGCCATACACTTCCCGGCCCGGGTCAATCACCCCTCCAGGCCCACTCTCAGATGTCCGCCAACATCCCTCCCTTCCCAGCTGCGCCACACCAACCACAGCCATGTCAGCAACCCCCCCCCCCCACCCCAAACAAATAACCATCGCCAAACCTCTCCCATGCCTTCCTCCCTGACCACCAACCACTTCACTCCCGTTAACTAGCCCGCCCAGCTAGCATGGTGGCCCCCGCCCAAAGCCTCTGACTTCACCTCCCGCCTCCAGTTGACCCCTTTTCCCCCCCATCCACCTCAAGGGGCCGGTTGAAGGCCCCTCCCCATCAAATTCTCCAGCGTCCTCACCACATACTTAGTCACCTCTGTTCCCTCGATATCCTTGGGCATTCTGATGATCGTCAAGTCTGTCTCCTGAGCGGTTCTTCAGGTCCTCCAGTTTCTCTCTCAGTCTCTTATGGCTGTCCAAGACCATTCCCAACTCCGTCTCCAATGAGGTCATCCGCTCCTAGTGCTCCCTCATCACCACCTCCATCTTCCGAATCACCAGGCTCTGAGCCCCCAATCTCTTCCCCACTCTCTTAATCACAGCTCTGAGCAGCTCCACCACCCACACCAGGTCTTCCAAGCCTCCTCCCTCTCCTGCTGGAATTTTCCATTCAAAAACTCGACCAGCTGCACCATTGACCACTGGGCGGGCAGCGCTGGCCCCTTGCCGTCCGCCATCTTAACTTGTGGTGCACCACAAAAAATGCCCTGCTCCAGCTGCTTTCTCTCTTTCTCGTGGCACTTCTCAGCCTCTGACCCATACACCAGACTCATCAGCGGAGTATTCCCTTCCCTGGGCCCTCACACACCTTTTGCACTCAAAAAAACCCCACACGGGTGGGGAAGGACCAACAAAATGCACCTTGAGCAGGAGCCATCAAATGTGTGCTGACTTACTCCATGGCCAGAGGAAGTCTTAGCTTAATCTTTCTCAACCAAGATCTCCCAAACAAAGGTTTCCTTGAATAATTTGAAGAGACATGTCCACTTTCTGCTCATGAACTTCCACAGCCACCTTGATGAAGCCATTCAGTGGCAAGACCTCCTCTGTATATGTCCTCAAGATCACATCAGATGCTTCAATTTTTGGCAGTATATCGATTCAGGTATAAGTGATACTGCAGCGCCCGTATCCAGTTTTATCTTAGTGTTCCCATTTAATTTTGCATAGATCCAAAATCATTGCTGGCCTCCTTGTACTAATAGAATGTCGAGCTTAAATCCTTCAGCTGACTTGACACTTTATGAATCTTCAGTTGGATCATTTAACTGGTAAACTCGCCTTGTAGACTTTGCAGTATTTTTCTTGTACACTTCTTTTGTGCTGATGAAGGTTGGCATAACCAACATGCCTTGGCAATGTGACCAACTTTGCCACAATTTTTGCATTTGTTATCCTTGCTCCAACAATCCCCAGCCATATGTCCCACTTGGTTGCAGCGATGACGTGATAGGTTCTTGGTGACCTGCTTCTCACAGACCCCATCTTCTGGACTTTAGCTTCAATTCCAATCAGTGAAGCTTCTCTTGCAGCAAGTTCCATAGACGTAGCGATTTCTATAGCAGGTTTTAGGGTTAATGCATCTTCAGTCATCAATTTCCTTTGGATGGTTTCATTTCTGAGGGGCCACAAACTAATCGATCACGAAGTGTATCATCCAAAGACTTGCCAAATTTGCAATACTTTGCTAGTTTTGACAGTGATGCAACAAATTGTGGAATGTTTTCCCCTTAATAATAATAATCGCTTATTGTCACAAGTAGGTTTCAAAGGAGTTACTGTGAAAAGCCCCTAGTCGTCACATTCCGGCGCCTGTTCAGGGAGGCCGGTACGGGCCTTCTGAGCATGGGCAGAGTTGCAGCCCTGTAGGTTTGCGTTCCACGGCCTGTTTCAGTGCCTCTTCCGCGGTCTCCGCAGCTTCACCCACTACAAACGGTAAATGTACTGAAAAATGTGATCCCCCATTTGAAATAAGCTCCCAGTTACTTGCAGTAACGGCTGTCACGATCGACCTGATGATTCATCGATACTCCGCTACAAACTGTGCGGTATTTACTCGAGAGTTGTTTTTACTTGCCACAATGATGCACAAGGCGGCCATTTACCCATTGGGTCAGCACCAGCACTCTGAATGAGCACCCTACCTAGACCCAATCCCCCCAACCTATCCTCATTACCTCACCCAACCTTTGGACACTAAGGGGCAATTTAGCATGGTCAATCCATCTGGGGGCTGGTGTGGGGGGACGGATGCTGACATGGGTGCGGTTGATGTGGCGTATTTAGTTAAGGAGGAGTGGTGGCGGACACCTTGGGGCGAGTCTGGGAAAGTGCGAGAGGCAGATCGGAAGGAGCTAAAGAAGGGGTATGGTTGATCGGCAAGGAACGGAGGCGAGGAGCCCCCCGACCAGGCTGGTTACTTGGATATGCGATGGTCAAATGGACTGGTTAAATGGTCACGAGTGTTCGTACATTTGAGGAATTTGGAGGCGGAAGTTGTGTTCCTGCAGGAGACGCATCTGAAGTTGGGAGATCAGACGAAGCTGAGGAAGGGATGGGTAAGGCAGGTACTCCACTCGGGGTTGGACATGAAGATGAATGGGGTGGCTGTGCTGATCAATAAGCAAGCGGCCTTCGAGGTATTGTAGCCGACCCGATGGGTAGGTACGTGATGGTTAATGGGAGGCTGGAGAGGATGCCGGTAGTCCTGGTGAATGTTTATGTCCCAAATTTTGATGACGTGAACTTTGTGAGGCGAGTGTGAGGGATGATCCCGGATCTGGACATGCAACAGCTGATAATGGGATCAATTTTAACACGGTTTTGGGATCCATGTTTGGACCGGTTGTGTCCCAGGTGTTTGAAAGTTTTAGCTGTGGCAAAGAAGTTTAGGGGGTTCATGGACCATTTGGGGGCAGGAGAGCGGGGAGACCTGTGGAGGGTTGAGAGGCCGAGGGCGAAGTTGTTTCTGTACATCTTGCATGTGCACTGGGTGTACTTCCGGGTCGGTTTTTTCCTGATGGACAGAGTGCTGTTGGCAGGGGTAGCCGATTCAAAGTTTTTGGTGATTGTGGTCTCTGACTAGACTGGGTGGATTAGTGGGCGGCAGTGGAGATTGGATGTGAGACTGTTGGCGAATGAGGGGGTGTGCGAGAGGGAGAGGGCCGCCATTCAAGGGTATGTGGAGCGGAATGACACAGGGCGTCTCGGCCTCCACATTGTAGGAGGCACTTAAGGTAGTAGTCATGGGTGATTTTATCTTGATTCAGATGCATAGGGAGAGGGTGGAACGAGAGGAGAGGGTGAAACTGGTGGATGAGATTTTGAGGGTGGATCAGAGGTATTCGGTTGCGCCAGAGGAGGATCTACTAAAAGAGAGGCAGAGGCTCCAGATGGAAATTGGGTTGATGTCTACGGGGAAGGTGGTAGGGTAATTGCGGAGGGCCAGATGGGCAGTGCACGAGTTTGGGGAAAGGCGAGCAGGATGTTGGCGGACCAGCTGAGGAAGCAGGCAATGAGGAGGGAGATTGGTAGGGTGAGGGCTGAGAGAGGCGGTGGTGTCCGACCCAGAAGGGGAGAATTGGGTGTTTGAGGCCTTCTACAGAAGATTGTATGAGTCAGAGCCTCCGGCTGGGGAGGAGGGTATGAGGTGGTTCTTGGATGGGTTGGATTTCCCAAGGTTGGAGGAGGAGAACGTGCAAGGATTGGGGGCCTCGATTGGGTTGAGGGAGGTAATGGAGGGCATAGGATCGATGCAGGCAGGGAAGGCCCCGGGACCGGATGCTTTCTCATCAGAGCTTTATAAGAAGTTTGGTGCAGAGTTGAGGCTTCTGCTAGTGGGGATGTATCACAAGGCGAGGAGAAGGGGGAGCCCCCCCACATTGTCGCAGGCACCCATTTAGCTGATTTTAAAGAAAGATAGAGACCCGGAGCAGTATGGGTCGTACCGCCCGATTCCGATGCTAAACGTGGATGCAAAGCTGTTAGCATCGTGGCTGGAGGACTACATGCCGGGGGTGATGGGGAGGACCAAACGGGGCTTGTGAATGGGCGTCAGCTGTCGGCAAATGTACGCAGGTTTCTCAATGTCATTATGATGTCTTGGGCAGCACGGTGGCTCAGTGGTTAGCACTGCAGCCTCACGGCGCCGAGGTCACAGGTTCGATCCCGGCTCTGGGTCACTGTCCGTGTGGAGTTTGCACATTCTCCCCGTGTTTGCGTGGGTTTTGCCCCAACAACCCAAAGATGTACAGGGTAGGTGGATTGGCCACGCTAAATTGCCCCTTAATTGGAAAAAATGAATTGGGTACTCTAAATTTTAACAAAAAAAAAGAAATGTCATTATGATGCTCTCGGAGGGGCAGGAGGTGGCAATGGATGTGGAGAAGGCGTTTGACAGGATGGGAGTATCTGTTGATTCGGGATGGTTCGGTTTGGCCAGGGTTTTGTGGATTGGGTTTGGTTGCTGTACGGGGCGAATAGGACGAGCGTGGGGTACTTTGGGCAGCATCGGGGAATGAGACAGAGGTGCCCGCTCTCCCTGTTGCTTTTTGCTCTGGCGATGGAACCGTTAGCAATGCCACTTACGGCTGGAGTGGGATTGAACGGGAGAGGGTGTGGCCGAGCACAGAGTCTTGTTGTATGCGAACGTCTTTTGTTACGCATTTCGGACCCGATGGGCAGCTTCGATAGAATCATGGAGATCCTGAGGGAATTTGGCCACTTTTCACATATTGAACATGTGGAAAGTGAGCTTTTTCCGATTAATGCTAGAGGCCAGGAGAGGAGGTTGGGGGAGCTGTTGTTCCGGGTGGTGTGGTGGGCTTTCGGTATCTAGGGGTTCAGGTGGCCCAGAGCTGGGCGCAGCTGCATAAATTGAATTTGGCATGACTGGTGGAGGGAATGAAGGCGGATTTTAAGAGGTGGGATGCGTTGCCGCTGTTGCTGGCTGGGCGCATGCAGACAGTTAAAATGACGATGCTGCCCAGGTTCGTGTTCGAGTTCCAGAACCTCCCCATCTTTGTCCCCAAGTCTTTTTTTAGTAAGGTGAACGGCACAATTTTGGGGTTTGTGTTGGTGGGGAAGACCCTGTGGATGAGAAGGGTGTTTTTGGAGAGGGGGCGAGAATGGAGGGGGGGAGGCAGCAGGCATTGCCCAGTTTGATGAACTATTTTGGGCGGCGAATATTGCAATTGTGAGGAAATGGGCAGTGGAGGAGGGATAGGCTCGTGGGTGGATGGAGGCAGCTTCATGGAGGGGGACGAGTTTGATGGTCCTGTTGTTGGGGCCCCTTCCGTTTTCACTGGTCTGGTTTTCTGGTAGCCCGGTGGTGGTCTCAGCAATGCGAATTTGGAACTTGTGCAGGTAACCCTTTGGGTTGGAGGGCATGTCGCTGTGAGCGCTGATATGTGCTAACCATAGGTTTGTGACGGCGGGCCGGATGCGAGGTTCCTGGGGGTGGCGGCAGGCGGGGATAGAGTATTTCAGGGACATGTGTGTAGGGGACAAGTTTGCAGGTCTGGAAGAGCTGGAGGAAACGTATGAGTTGGCGAAGGGGAATGGCTTCAGGAACCTGCAGGTGAGGGACTTTGTGAGGAGAGGGGTGCCATCCTGCCCAGGGCTGCAGGCTCCGGTGCTGCAAGATAAGCTGATGTCCGAGGATGATATTGGGAGGGGAGAGTGTCAGGCATTTATGAAGAGGAGAGGGAGGGCACTCTGGTGGAGGCGATCACGCGCAAATGGGTGGAGGAGTTGGGTGGGGAGGTGAGTGCCGGGACGTTGAAGGAAGCCCTGCAGAGGGTGAATGCGTCCTCATCGTGTGCAAGGTTAAGGCTCATCCAATTTAAGGTGGTGCATAGGGCCCACATGATGGTGGCGAGGAAGAGCCGGTTCTTTACAGGGGTGGAGGTTAGGTGTGGGTGGTGTGAAGGGGAGCCCGTGAATCTCATCCACATTTTCTGGGCTTGTCCAAAGTTGAGGGGTTTCTGGCAGGGGTTCTTGGATGTCATGTCCAAGATTCTGGGTGTGGGGGTGGCCCCGAGTTCGGATGTGGCAATATTTGGAGTGTTGGAAGATCCGGGAGTCCAGGTGGGGAGATGGGCCAATGTCTTGGCCTTTGCCTCCCTGATAGCCTGGTGACAGATTTTGCAGAGCTGGTGGGACTCCCAGCTGCCAAAGGCGGGATTGTGGGTGAGTGACCTGTCAGAATTCCTGCACCTGGAGAAGGTCAGGTTCGCCTTACAGGAGGCAGCGGAGGGGTTCACCCGGAGGTGGAAGTCGTTTGTCGATTCTTCAAGGTGAAGCAAGATATGAGCGGGGTGGTGGGAGGGGATGTGGGAGAGAAAAGGGGGGGAAAGTAAGGCGGTGGGGAGAGTTGGGGGTGTGGTATCAGGGGGTGTTGAGGGCCTGTGTTGTTTTTTACTGTGGACTGTTGGGCTATCTGATATTTCGAGGTTTATATGCGAAAAGCCTTCAATAAAAATATTTCTAATAAAGAAAGGAAACTGAATCAAGATAAATGGGTCATTTTCAGGTTGGCAAATTGTGGAGTGCCACATGAATCAATGCTGGACCTCAATTATTTAAGTCTATATTAATGACTTAAGTGAAGGGACGGACTGTATAGTAGCCAGATTTGTTGACAGTGATAGAGACTTCCAATGGTGACTATGAGGTGAGGAGTAACACACGAGGTAACTCCTGCCTGGGGATTTCGACCCTTTTGACCCGATTAACAGGTGTTTCTAAGGAAGAAATTGGTACAGAATGACAGAATTAGACCCCCTCCGTCGAGTGATGACTGAGGGGTACAATACCAGGAATAAATCGGGCAAGGGATCTTCGTCTGATTCGGAAGTCTCTCGAGGATACAGAAAATGGTGGTGGTCTCTGTGGCGTTGTTGCTCCCTCAGTGGACGACCAAAACGTTGGTGGAATCCTTCCTGGGGGGAATTCAAGAAACAGCGACAAGTAGTCGCTGATGATTTATGATTTGAGGAAGGTGATTGAGGGGTGGTGGCACCATACGGCCTTAGACAGGTTAGATCAGTGGATGGAGCTACAGGGGACAACGATTAAGAAGGTGGAGGAAGCGCTCAATGATCACAGTGATTGGATGGTCTCATTTGGAGACATAGATGGCATTGATGGGGTGCGAACGATGTTAAAGGTCGTAGTTGATGACCTGGAGAGCCACTCCAGACGCTCCAGGAAGGTACAAGCACCACGCACTATGTTTATAAGATGTTTGGGAAGTTGGTGGGGGAGGGGATCTTTTCGGAGTTGTACCAGGCCCATCGATCGCTGAGATAGAATTCCAGGTCCGGGGAGCCACCACGGGCAATAATTGTCCAGTTCCACAAGAACCTGGATAAGGATGGGGACCTGAGATGGGTGAAGGATAATTGAGGGTGTAGGTGGGAGGGCCATCCCCTCCGAATATATCAGGATGTCGGATTAGAGTTGGCAAGAAGACGCGCGGCGTTCCATAAGGCCAAGGCGGCCCTCTATAGAAGCAACATGTTTTTTAGGATGGTGTACCTGGCCTGCCTTTGTGTTACTTTCAGAGACAGAGATTATTATTTCGACGCCCTGGTGGAGGCGAATGACTTTGTTAATAAACATGGATTGGGAGGGAACTGAAGGCTCTGAGCACTAGTGTCCTTTTTGTTTGGGCTCTCTTGAGTTCTCCTGTATTTAAAAAGAATGTTTCTGTTTAGTTGTCTGTGGGATGGTTGTAAAGTGGGGGAGGGTGTGTCTTTGTAATGGAATTTGCTGGTTTGGGGACGTTTATGATATTGTTGGAACTGTTGGTGGGAGGGATTGGGGTGTGGGTGTCTGTTTTCTTCCTATAATGTTTGCTGTTAAAGTTGGATTTGGGTTGGGGACTGTTATGGATACATGGTGTGGCAGGGTTTGTCTTTTTTTCACCGTGGGTGGGGGTCACCTGGCTAGCAAGTTTGATCATTAACGGGAGCGGAGTAGGGGAGATGGCTACAGCTGGTTACCTATGGGGAGGGGGGGATTTATTTTGTTTCTTTTGGTAACAAGCTTAGGGTTTGTATTGTTGGGGATGGGGTGGGGGGGGGGGGGGTGGGGGGGGAGTGTGGGTTTCGGTGGGCTGTTTGTCTGGTGTTTGGGGCATTGGAGCTGAGTGGTAGGGAAGGGGAGGAGTTGGGATGGGGTAGTTTGCTGACGGAGCAGGTTCCTTTGTGTTTGGGCTCGTTAGATGGAGGTAATGGTGGCCATCTTGGTGGGCCTGGAGCTGGCACAGGTCACGGTCCCGCTGGACTGACTCACAAGAAGATATGGCTGATCCTGGGATGGAGGTGGGTTGGGGGGGTGGGGTCCCTTGTCTGGTTGGCTACATGGAATGTGAGGCGGTTAAATGGACCAGTTAAACGGTTCTTGGTTTTTTCCCATTTGAAAAGTTTGAGGACAGATGTGGTCTTTCTACAATAATAACAATAATAATCGCTTATTGTCACAAGTAGGCTTCAATGAAGTTACTGTGAAAGCCCCTAGTCGCCACATTCCGACACCTGTTCGGGGAGGCCGGTACGGAAATTGAACCTGCGCTGCTGGCCTTGTTCTGCATTACAAGCCAGCTGTTTAGCCCACTGTGCTAAACCAGCCCCTACATGAGACCCATGTGAGAGTTAGGGATCAGGTAAGGCTGTGAAAGGGTTGTGTTGGACAAGCATTTCACTCTAGCTTTGATGCCAGGGCACAGGGGATCGCGGTATTGATTTTTAAGACGGTGGCTTTCTTTGCGGTTAACATTATGGCGGACTCAGGGGCCAGGTATGTAATAGTAAGTGGAGTGTTAGTGAGCAGGTCGGTGGTTTTGGTTAACATATGTGTGATGAATTGTGGGGGCAGCATGGTAGCATAGTGGTTAGCACTGTTGCTTCACAGCTCCAGGGTCCCAGGTTTGATTCCCGGCTTGGGTCACTGTGTGGAGTCTGCACATTCTCCCCATGTCTGCGTGGCTTTCCTCCGGGTGCTCCGGTTTCCTCCCACAGTCCAAAGATGTGCGGGTTAGGCGGATTGGCCATGCTAAATTGCCCTTAGCGTCCAAAAAGGTTAAGTGGGGGTTACTGAGTTACGGGGATAGGGTAGAGATGTGGGCTTGAGTAGGGTGCTCTTTGTCAGGGCCGGTGCAGACTCGCCGGGACGAATGACCTCCATGTGCCCTGTAAATTCTATGATTCTATGAATGAGGATTACACGGATTTTATTCAGAGGGTGCTGGTGTCTATTCCTGATCTCGATACACATCAGTTAATTATGGTGGGGGAACTTCAATTCTGTGTTGGACCTGAGGCTGGATAGGTCAGGTCCCAAGTGCTTCACTATATTGGGAGTGGCAAAGGAAATGTTGGTGTTTATGGAACTGATGGGGGTGGGGGGACATTTAGACATTTAGAAATTTAGACATCCGAGTGACAAGGAGTTTTCTTTCTTTGCTCATGCTCATTCGGTTTGCCCCTGGATTGTTTTTTCTTGTGTTGGGTAAGTCTTTGATCCCTGGGGTCCGGGACGCAGGGTACTCGTTGATAGTAATATTGGATCATGCCCCACATTATGTGGATCTGTTGTTGGAGCCGGGGCTCGCAGCAACCCCCGTGGAGTTTGGACATGCCGTTGCTGGCAGAGAAGGGTTTTTGTGAGCGGATATCCTGTGCCATTAGGGAATATGTGGATTTGGATAAGAATGGGAGGCCTTGCCCTCCACGCTCTGAGAAACATTGAAGGCAGTTATGAGGGGGAAGTTAATTTAAGATAAGTCATATAGAGGTAAATCTGGGAGGGTGGAGAAGAAGAGGCCTGTGGACTTTTTTCTGGAGGTGGACAGCCAATACTCGAGTACCCCAACGCTGGAGCTTTTGACAGAGAGGAAGAAGTTACAGACAGACTTTGAGTTGTCAATGAGGAAGGCGGTTAGGGAGCTTCGTCACACGAGGGGGATGTTGTATAAGTATGGGGAGAAGGCCAGCTGCTTTTTAGCTCACTAGCTGCTGCCCCCTGGGAGATAGTTCAGACCATGGACTCAGATGGGGATGGGTTTCTGCCCCAGACAAGGTCAATGAGGTGTTTGACACCTTTTACTGTGGGCTATATCAGTCTGAGCCTCTGCAGGAGGGATTGACAATGGTACAATTTTTAGATGAGTTGACCTTTCCGGAGGTGGAGCGGGATAGAAGGTAGCAGTTGGAGGCGCCAATTGGACAGGAGGAGATCTTCAACTGTATTTATCTAATGCAAACAGTAAGGTACCGGGTCTGGATGGATTCCCTGTCGAATTTTATAAAGAGTTTGCTGGGCAGCTGGTTCTGCTCATGTTGGAGAGGTTCAATTACTCTTTATCGTGGGAGGTACTACTGGCCACGCTGGTGCAGGCATTGATCTCTTTGATCTTGAAAAAGGACAAGGATCCCACAAAGTGTGGGTCATACCGACCTATTCCTCTGTTCAATATTTTTTTTGTTTTTTAAAAAATTTAGAGTGCCCAATTCATTTTTTCCAATTAAGGGGCGATTTAGCTTGGCCAATCCACCTGCCCTGCACATCTTTTTGGGTTGTGGGGGTGAAACCCACACAAACACGGGGAGAATGTGCAAACTCCACACGGACAGTGACCCAGAGCCGGGATCGAACCTGGGACCTCAGCGCCGTGAGGCAGCTGTGCTAACCACTGCACCACTGTGCTGCCTTCCTCTGTTAAATGTTGATGCAAAATGGTTGGCCAAGGTGCTGGCAACTCATTTGGAGCCTTCTCTGCCAGGAGTGGTTTCGGAGGAACAGACGGGGTTTGTTCAGGGACGGCAACTGTCTGCCAACATTAGGAGACTCTTGAATGTGGTGCCATCATGCTCCTCTGTGGCAGAGCCAGAGATGATTATCTTGATGGACACAGAGAAGGCATTTGATCGGGGTGAGTAGAGTAGAGGTTATGGAGCAATTTAGTTTTGGGCCGAATATTATATCCTGGGTTAGGCTTTTGTATCGGGCCCCCACTGCAAGTGTCCATACCAATGCCCTGAGCTCAGGGTACTTTCGATTGAACAAGGCAGGGGTGCCCATTAATCTGCTGTGCTTTGCTTTAGCAATCGAGCTGCTGGCCATTGCACTTAAATCGGCTCCTAAGTGGAGGGGGGTAGAGCGAGGAGGGAGGGAGCAAAGGGTGTCCCTGTATGCGGACAATTTGTTCTTGTACATTACGGATCCTCTCTCCAACGTGGGGGAGATAATGGAGATGCTCGTGGAGTGTGGGTCCTTCTCTAGGTCTAAGCTAAACCTGGGCAAGAGTGAATTCTTTCCGGTGAACCCCCCAGGGAAGGAGCTGATCTGGGGAAGCTCCCGTTACATCCAGCCAGGACTAATTTTCGGTATCTGGGGATTCAAGTGGCTCATGATTGGGCCTCGCTCCATAAACTTAACTTGGCCGCTCTGGTTGATGGAAGAAGACGGATTTGAAGAGGTGGGATGCCCTTTGACTTATGCAGGGAGAGACCAGTAGGTGAAAATTAACATTCTTCCAAGGTTTTTGTCTTTGTTTCAGTGCCTCTCAGTCTTTCTTTCAAAGGCTTTCTTTGGTAGGGTCAATAAGTTAATATCTACTTTTGTTTGGGCGCACAAGACCCCTCAGGTGCATTGGGCTTTTTTGCAGAGGGATTGACAATCGGGGGGTTTGGCACTATCTAATCTGGTATGTTATTACTGGGCAGCAAGCATTGATAAGTTACAGGGATGGTTTAAAGATCCGGACTCTATATCGGGGGCAAATGGAGAGGCTTCTTGTATAGGAACGAGCTTGAGGGCTCTTGTTACTACCCCTCTCCCAGTCTCTTCAGTGAGTCCAGTGGTAATAGCGACTCTGAGAATCTGGAACCAATTTATTTTATTTTACTTTTATTTTTTTAATTTTTACAATTAAGGGGCAATTTAGCATGGCCAATCCACCTAGTCTGCACATCTCGGGGTTGTGGGGGTGAGACCCACACAAAGACGGGCAGAATGTGCAAATTGCACGCGGACAGTGACCCGGGTCGAGATCGAACCCAGGACCTCAGGCTTCCGCAGATTAGGGGACTTGGTGGATTTTCTGCACGTGAAGAAGATAAAGAGTACACTATGAGGGGAAGGGTGGAGAGGCTTAGCTCAATCCGGCAGCCATTTTTAAGGAGCTGCTTCCTGTCAGCTGTTAGGAGGATAGGGGGAGGATGGTCAGTTTGGTAGGGCTTTCTTTAGGGGGTGGGGGGGATGCGGGGGGAGGGGGGGGCGTGGTTGAGGAGGGTTAGTGTTAGTACAGGCTGGGTTAGGTTGGAGGGGGCGGTGTTGGGGATATTGTGTAATAATGTAACATTTATTGGAAAGCTTTGAATATTTAAATGTTACAAACAAACATTTTTGAATAAAATATTTGTTAAAGGATAATGCAACGATAGGCAGGAAGGCGAGTTGTGAGGAGGATGCAAAGAGTCTTCAAAGCAATGCAGATGGGTTAAGCGAGTGCCCAACACATTGGCAGATGAAGCACAATGTGGCAAACTGTGAGGTTGTCCACATCAGCAGGAAGAATAGAAAAGCAGAAATTACTCAAATGGAGGGAGCTGCGGAATGCTGCAGTACAGAGGGACCTGGGTGTCCTTATACATGAGTTTCAAAACGTTAGCGGGTACTGATGTTCCACTCCTGCAGGTCTGCTGCCTCAGTGCAGCAATGTCCTCTGCTCCCCTCTGTTCCTCTCCAGCTGAGACACAAATGAAATGACCATCTTACTGGAGTTGAGCCCCGAGGTGGCAGGTGCACTGAGGCCTCAACTTGGTGCCCCTCTTGGTGTCTGATCAGGGATCTGATAGCCTTTGATTCATATACCTCTTCTTAATTTCAACTCCGCACAAAATTGCTGACAGTTGCGTGCATGCAATTCACTCCTAAGTACCTGCTCAATTAATTAAATTGCCTTCCCACCATCATATTGGCACCGTTGCCCGGGAGCTTTCTGGCCGCGAGCACAGTGCAGGATTGAATCACAATGTTGGGGTTCCAGCCTAACACTTAACCTTCCGCCCCCCCAATCCTTTGGCCCCTTCACCTTTTATTGCCCTCCTGAGGGCCCTGCAAAATTTAGCTCAATGAATCAGCCTTACTAATGCAGTTATTATATCGCACCACTGCCCGCAGTCTCTTCTCCATTTACTAGCATTGACGTTGTATCAAACAGTTAACAGTTCGTGCAGTTTGGGTATTTTACGTAAGTGGATGTATTTTTCTGATTGTGAAGCTGACGTGAAGGACCAAGGCACACAGCGCAGTACGTCACTATGATTGAAAAGTGTAGAGGGAAGATCGATCAAGCCATGAAGCAATGGTTAAATATGCCAAGTTTGAGTTGAAAAGACCTTTCAATTGTGGCGAAGAAAGGAAGGTATTTGTGATTCTGGAAAAGAATGAGATTGAGTAGCACACATGGTATGGCCTTGGAATTAGTTACATCATATAAACCCAACAAGCTGCCTTCAAATTAAGATGTCTGAATTGGACTGAATGTAAAAACCTGTTATTAACACATCAACACTGCATCAAAGTCTAAGTACTTTTTTAGTTTTATATTATTTGTGTTGGAAGCAACGTCCTGCTCGAATGGCTTTTTGCAACCGAGGTTATATATGCTTTCCAATATGTGTTTTATAAACTAACTCATTGTCAAAGATTAAAAAATGACTCTTCAAATAAATACAAAAATGCTGCATTATTCAATTTACCTAAAAATACTATTACAGTAATAATACTTGCACAGTGACAATACACATAAGTAGTGATAATATACACGCAGAGCAATCATGCACACAAGCACAGTGTTAATACACATGCAGAGCATTAATACACATGCACAGTGTTAATACACATGCACAGTGTTAATACATATGCAGAGCATTAATACACATTCATAGTGTTTTTTTAAAATAAATTTAGAGTACTCAATTCATTTTTCCAATTAAGGAGCAATTTTAGCATGGCCAATCTACCTACCCTGCATATCTTTGGATTATGGGGGCGAAACCCATGCAGACACGGGGAGAATGTGTAAACTCCACACGGACAGTGACCCAGAGCCGGGATCAAACCTGGGACCTCGGCGCCATGAAGCTGCAGTGCTAACCCACTGTGCCACCGTGCTGCCCTGTGCACAGTGTTAACACACATGCAGAGCATTAATACACATGCAGAGCAATAATGCACACAAGCACAGTGCCAATACACATGCAGAGCATTAATACACATGCAGAGCAATAATACACATGCACAGAGTTAATACACATGCAGAGCATTAATACACATGCAGAGCAATAATACACACACACAGTGCCAATACACATGCAGAGCATTAATACACATGCAGAGCAATAATACACATGCACAGTGTTAATACACATGCAGAGCCTTAATACACATGCAGAGCAATAATACACACACAGTGTTAATACACATGCATAGCATTAATACACATGCAGAGCAATAATACACATGCACAGTGTTAATACACAGGCAGAGCATTAATACACATGCAGAGCAATAATACACACACACACACAGTGTTAATGCACATGCAGAGCATTAATACACACGCACAGTGTTGATACATATGCAGAGTATTAATACACATACAGAGCAATAATACACACAGTGTTAATATACATGCAGAGCATTAATACACATGCAGAGCAATAATACACACAACGATATTGCACGCATAGTGATAATAGTTATTTATTTTTTCAATGCACATTTACACTCCAATTTAAAGCAAAATTAAATATTTCTCTTGAGTAAAATCCATATGTCATTCATCTCAGAAACAAAACACCATGCAGCTCCATGAACCTAAGTATTGATTTATAAGTATTCTTCCAATTTCCAGTGTGGTTTAAATTTAAGGAGAACAGTATTATCGGTGTGAGATATGTTGTTGCTATGTGTGTCTATTATGATGTGAGAGTGTAATAACACATTGTATGTGCAATATCATTGAAGATGGATTTTATTACTGCATATGTGTATTATCACTATTATATCTGACTGTGTATTAGCATTCCACATATTTGATGGTTTTGTGCACTGTCAGTTTGTGTGTGTTATTCTAAGTGTGTAAGTGTTCACTGGTTGTATTATCCATGTTTGTATTCTCACTGAATTGAATCTGTCCTACGGTGATAGATTGGGAGGTTGTAGGATTGGTAATATGGTGGGTGGAGGCATCAGGATGGGTGCCCGACATTTTCCTGTGCCACTATATGTCACCCTCAGTGACAAAGCCATCAACCAGGTAGCCAATTGAGCCACTTGTGACCAGTTAAAGGCCATTTCCCACCCCCACCAGCACTTTATTGCTGTCACGAGGGCTCTTTGTCACTCCCTCCCAGGTGGTCCTGGGAGGGGCTGTCCTTTATGACCAGTCCATGGTCCACAAAGGGACCCCATAGCGACAAGGCCACACATGCAACCTGTTGGAATATGCCTTCACCACGAAAACCAAGGCCTGCCTGCCACATCTGAACAAGAATTACCTTGGTATTGAGGAACCCTCTCCTTCATGCTGCAGACTCAGCAGTGGCTACTGGGCAGCTGAATTTCTGGTCCTCTGATTGTGCTGCGGGTTGTGCCACCGGGTCCTGCTACCCGCTGGCACGTGGCTGGCTACCACAGTTTTCACATGCACGCTGACAAGACCCAGCTCTACCTCACCATCACCTCTCTCAACTCTTCCGTTGTTGCTAAGTTGTCACACTGCTTATTCAATATCAAGTAATGGATCAGCTAAAATTCACTACAATTAAATACCAGGAAAATGGACCCATTTTTGTCGGTGCACAAAATTCCCTTCCCTACCTTGGTGTCATGTTTAAATCTGAGATGAGCTTCTGAACTCCTATTCGTGTCATCATTAAGACCATCTATTCCCATCTCTGTAACATCACCGGACTTGGTTCCATCTCAGCTCTCTGTTGCTGGAACCCTTATTCATGCCCAGATTCAACTATTCCAATGCATTTCTGGCTACCTTCCCATTTACTACACTCCGTAAAATCATGGTCACCCAAAACTCTGCTTCCCGGGTCTTCCAGCAAGTCCTGCTCCCCGATCACTCTCGATCCCCTGACCTACACTGGCTCCTGGTCAAACAACATCTTGGTTTCAAAGCTCTCATCATTTATTTTCAAATCTCTCGATGTGCCAAAGTAAAAGTTTTAACTGTATCGGTGTCAAAGAAAAAGTCTTCACGCATAAGGCTATTGGTGAAGTTGAAGAATTCCCTCCAGAAGAGGAGCAAAATAGTTTCCTCGGTGAGAGCAATGACCCCAGTTACGTACTCTGGAACATGGATATTTGTATCAATATCACCAACTGTAAATAATGCTGGAGTGAGTGTAATGGTTTTCTAAGTCATAGAACTATGGTTACCATCACAATGCCTTCAGCCAACAGAAATCCAACTGTATGGTCCAGGAGGGATGGGACTATAAGTCAACGGAACATTCCTGGCCATGATCCAATGAAACACAGGCCATAACTTCCTCGGAGTGACAATCGGTGTCAGATTGCCACTCTGTGCCCACTTACCTACACCAAATTCCTTGCGTGCCCGTCAGGCTGGGCGGGTTCCAGGCCATGAAGCTGGCTCCGAAGCCCAGTGTCGAAGTGCAGGAGAGGTGAATTGAAGAAGGACACAGCCAATCTTTTACAGCACTAGCCTCCGTAAACCAGGTAAGTTTAAAGGTCTGATCAAAATTGACAGACCAGGGAGACGGTCAATGTCGGAGGTGAGTGGATAGGATATGGGGGATGGGGAGGGTCAGACATTGAGAGGTAGGGGGGCTCAGTTCAGACCTGGGAGGGGATGTGATCGCAGGCTAGACACTGGAGTGTGTTGGGGAGGCCGGGCGATGGGTTGTGTGTGTGTGGTTGGGGGGGCGGGGGGGGGGGGGGGGGGGGGGGCAGGCGGTGGTTAGGTCGGGTGGGGTGTCTTGCCGACTCCGGTGGAAGGGGGTTTAGTGCCAAGGGTGGGGTGCAGTTGGGTTTGGGGGTTGAGTCGAGCCCTTGCGTCAGGATGTCTAGCCCGGTTGGCTGGGTGGGGATCGGATTGGACGTTGGAGGGTGGGGGAGGGGTTGAGGATTTGGATTGGATTTGTTTTTATTGCCAGGTGTATCAAGGTACAGTGAAAGGTATTGTTTTGCGCACAGTCTAGACAGATCATTCCATACATGAAACAAAACCTAGGATATACATAATACACAATGTAAATACATAGATACAGACATCGGGTGAAGCATTTGGAGGGCAGTACTACTCAGTCGAGAAGATGTGTGAAGAGATCAGATCAGTCCATAAGAGGGTCATTCAGGAGTTTGGTAACAGCGGGGAAGAAGCTGTTTTTGAACCTGTTAGTGCGTGTTCTCAGACTTTTGTACCTCCTGCCCAATGGAAGAGGTTGGAAGAGAGAATAACCCGGGTGGGAGGGGTCTTTGATTATGCTGCCTGCTTTCCCAAGGCAGAGGGAGATGTAGACAGAGTCAATGGATGGGAGACTGTTTCAGTGTGATGGACTGGGCTGTGTTCAGGGCTCTGTGCTAGGGCGGGGTGGAGTTGAGGGTGAGGTTGAGGGTTGTGTAGTGTTCAGGCTCACAGGGGGAGGGTGGAGCAGGAGGAGAGGGCAAGGCTGGTGATTGACATCTTGAGGGTGGATAGGAGGCACTAGGTGGCGCCGGAGGAGGGGTTGTTGAAGGAGAATCGGAGGCTTCAGATGGAGTTTGGTTTGTGTCCACGGGAAAGAGGATGGGGTTGTTGCGGAGGGCAAGGGGGGCAGTTTACAAGCACGGGGAGAGGGTGAATAGGATGCTGGCCTAACAGTTGATAGAACAGTTTTCTAGTGTCACACGGGAGAGTTTAAACTAGTATGGCAGAGGGGTGGGTACAGGAGCAATAGGTCAGAAAGTGAAAAGATTGAGGGAGAACGAGGAAATAGGACCAGTATGGCTCCGAGGAAGAGCAGACATGGAGATGTTGCTGAAAACAGCGGGACTGGTGGCCTGAAGTGCATATGTTTTAATGCAAGAAGTATAACAGATAAGGCAGGTGAACTTAGAGCTTGGATTAGTACTTGGAACTATGATGTTGTTGCCATTACAGAGACCTGGTTGAGGGAAGGACAGGATTGGAAGCTAAATGTTCCAGGATTTAGATGTTTCCGGTGGGATAGAGGGGGATGTAAAAGGGGTGGAGGAGTTGCGCTACTGGTTAGGGAGAATATCACAGCTGTACTGCGGGAGGACACCTCAGAGGGCAGCAAGGCTATGTGGGTAGAGATCAGGAATAAGAAGGGTGTTTTGGGGGTTTACTACAGACCTCCCAACAGCCAGTGGGAGATAGAAGAGCAGATAGGTAGACAGATTTTGGAAAGGAGTAAAAGCAACAGGATTGTTGTGATGGGAGACTTTAACTTCCCCAATATTGACTGGGACTCACTTAGTGCTAGGGGCTTGAATGGGGCAGAGTTTGTAAGGAGTATCCAGGAGGGCTTCTTAAAACAATATGTAGATAGTCCAACTACGGAAGGGGCTGTACTGGACCTGGTATTGGGGAATGAGCCCAGTCAGGTGGTGGAAGTTTCAGTAGGGGAGCATTTCGGGAACAGTGACCACATTTAAGTAAGTTTTAAAGTGCTGGTGGACAAGGATAAGAGTGGTCCTAGGGTGAATGTGCTAAATTGGGGGAAGGCTAATTATAAGAAAATTAGGTGGGTTCTGAAGGACCTAGATGGGGGTCGGATGTTTGAGGGTAAATCAACATCTGACATGTGGGAGGCTTTCAAATGTAAGTTGAAAGGAATTCAGGACCAGCATGTTCCTGTCAGGCAGAAGGATAAATATGGCAAATTTCAGGAACCTTGGATAACGAGAAATATTGTAGGCCTTGTCAAAAAGAAAAAGGAGGCATTTGTCAGGGCTAGAAGGCTGGGAATAGATGAAGCCTGTGTGGAATATAAGGAAAGTAGGAAGGAACTTAAGCACGAGTCAGGAGGGCTAAAAGGGTCACGAAAAGTCATTGGCAAATAGGGTTAAGGAAAATCCCAAGGCTTTTTACACGTATATAAAAAGCAAGAGGGTAGCCAGGGAAAGGGTGGGCCCACTGAAGGGCAGGGAAGGGAATCTATGTGTGGAGCCGGAGGAAATGGGCGAGGTACTAAATGAATACTTTGCCAAAGAGAAGGAATTGGTGGATGTTGAGTCTGGAGAAGGGTGTGTAGATAGCCTGGGTCACATTGAGATACAAAAAGACGAGGTGTTGGGTGTCTTGAAAAATATTAAGATGGATAAGTCCCCAGGGCCTGATGGGACCCAGAATACCCCAGAATACTGAAGGAGGCAAGAGAGGAAATTGCTGAGGCCTTGACAGAAATCTTTGGATCCTCACTGTCTTCAGGTGCTGTCTGGAGGACTAGAGAATAGCCAATGTTGTTCCTTAGTTTAAGAAGGGTAGCAAGGATAATCCTGGGAACTACAGGCCGGTGAGCCTTACGTCAGTGGTAGGGAAATTACTGGAGAGAATTCTTCGAGACAGGGGGCGAAATTCTCCCCAAACGGCGCGATGTCCGCCGACTGGCGCCCAAAACGGCGCCAATCTGACGGGCATCACGCCGCCCCAAAGGTGCGGAATGCTCCGCATCTTTGGGGGCCGAGCCCCAACATTGAGCGGCTAGGCCGACGCCGGAGGGATTTCCACCCCGCCAGCTGGCGTAAACGGCCTTTGTTGCCCCGCCAGCTAGCGCGGAAATGACATCCCCGTGCGGCGCATGCGCGGGAGCGTCAGCAGCCGCTGACAGTTTCCCGCGCATGCGCAGTGGAGGGAGTCTCTTCTACCTCCGCCATGGTGGAGACCGTGGCGGAGGCGGAAGGGAAAGAGTGCCCCCACGGCACAGGCCCGCCCGCGGATCGGTGGGCCCCGATCGCGGGCCAGGCCACTGTGGGGGCACCGCCCGGGGCCAGATCGCCCCGCGCCCCCCCCAGGACCCCGGAGCCCGCCCACGCCACCTTGTCCCGCCATTCAAACGGTGGTTTAATCCACGCCGGCGGGACAGGCAATTTATCGGCGGGACTTCGGCCCATGTGGGCCGGAGAATCCAGCGGGGGGCCCGCCAACCGGTGCGGCCCGATTCCCGCCCCCGCCGAATATCCGGTACCGGAGACCTCGGCAACCAGCGGGGGCGGGATTCACGGCAGCCTCCGGCGATTCTCCAACCCGGCGTGGGGTTGGAGAATGATGCCCAGGATCTACTTGGAAACATGCATATTAATGCATATTAGCGAGAGGCAGCACGGTTTTGTGAAGGGGAAGTCATGTCTCACTAACTTGATCGAGTTTTTCGAGGAGGTCACAAAGATGATTGATGCAGGTAGGGCAGTGGATGTTGTCTATGTGGACTTCAGTAAGGCCTTTGACAAGGTCCCTCATGGCAGACTGGTACAAAAGGTGAAGTCACACGGGATCAGAGGTGAGCTGGCAAGATGGATACAGAACTGGCTAGGTCATAGAACGCAGAGAGTAGCAATGGAAGGGTGCTTTTCTGATTGGAGGGCTGTGACCAGTGGTGTTCCACAGGGATCAGTGCTGGGACCTTTGCTGTTTGTAGTATATATAAATGATTTGGAGGAAAATGGAACTGGTCTGATTAGTAAGTTTGTGGACGACACAAAGGTTGGTGGAATTGCAGATAGCGATGAGGACTGTCAGAGGATACAGCAGGATTTAGATCATTTGGAGACTTGGGCAGAGAGATGGCAGATGGATTTTAATCCGGACAAATGCATTTTGGAAGGTCGAACACAGGTAGGGAATATACAGTGAATGGTAGAACCCTCAAGAGTATTGACAGTCAGAAAGATCTAGGTACAGTTGTCCACAGGTCAATGAAAGAGGCAACACAGGTGGAGAAGGTAGTCAAGAAGGTAGACGGCATGCTTGCCTTCATTGGCTGGGGCACTGAGTATACAAATTGGCAAGTCATGTTGCAGCTGTATAGAACCTTAGGTAGGCCACATTTGGAGTATAGTGTTCAATTCTTGTCGCCACAATACCAGAAGGATGTGGAGGCTTTAGAGTGGGTGCAGATGAGATTTACCAGGATGTTGCCTGGTATGGAGGGCATTAGCTATGAGGAGAGGTTGAACAAACTTGGTTTGTTCTCACTGGAACGAAGGAGGTTGAGGGGTGACCTGATAAATGTCTACAAAATTATGAGGGGCATAGACAGAGTGGATAGTCAAAGACTTTTTCCCAGGGTAGAGGGGTCAATTATTAGGGGGCATAGGTTTAAGGAGTGAGGGGCAAGGTTTAGAGGAGATGTAAGAGGCAAGTTTTTTACACAGAGGGTAGTGGGTGCCTGGAACTCGCTGCCGGAGGAGGTGGTGGAATCAGGGACGATGGTGACGTTTAAGGGGCATCTTGACAAATACATGAATAGGGTGGGAATAGAAGGATACGGACCCCGGAAGTGTAGAAGATCTTAGTTTTGACGGGCAGCATGATCGGCGCAGGCTTGGAGGGCCGAAGGGCCTGTTCCTGTGCTGTACTTTTCTTTGCTCTTTATTCTTTGTTTATTTGGAATCACTAGCTTTCGGAGCGTGGCTGAGGAAGGAGCTGCACTCCGAAAGCTAGTGATTCCAAATAAACCTGTTGGACTTTAACCTGGTGTAGTAAGACTTCCTACTGTACCCACCCCAGTCCAACTCCATCTCCACATTGTGACTTTTTTTAATGTGATGATAAATGTAACGTCCTATTAATCAATCACAATGGCATGGAAAATTAACAAGTTTGGAGTCCCATTTCTTTCAGTGTCATTTGTTGGAGATTTTAAAAAGTCCAATTTTAAATTTTATTTTTGATTTACTTTTCCTTAATGACTGTTTTTGACCCCTTTCTTAGCTCAATTCTTCTCTCTGTTTCCCCTTCTTGACATTGAATTCACCCACTTCAATTTACACTTCCTCTCTGTCCTTGCACCGTTCACTTCACAATCTTTAAATCTGATGGATTAGGGAGACATGCTTTGGCCTGTCTTGTTCACTCAAGCCCCCACCCCCCCACCGTTACCCAATTTCCTCCATTGCGATGTTATTAGCTCCCACTTATAATTTAAAACAATTGAAAACCTAAACATGTGAGGGTAAGTCTAACTAATGGCAGAAACCAGGGTTCTCCTGTTGCTTTGCAATGAGCTGCAGAAGGCATTCAGTTCTGTCTGTTTTCACTTTAGATCTGTATTGCTATTCCTCTGCTGCCTTTGTGACAAAAGGCAGGACACAATTGGCCTGGGAGTTTAACTGATTGGTTTTCTGTCCATGTACCGGGATGTTGACTTGTTATGGATTTCATGCAGAGGTGGAACAAGCTGAAAAAGGTTATTCACACTAATAGCAGGATTTAATCAACATTGAAAATGTAATTTAAACATTTGTAGGAATGAGAATCAGATCATTCCGGCTGTGCTCATGGCTTGACTCTTTGCCTGTCCATTGTTTATTTGAATTTGAAATAATTTGAATAATTTTGCGATGATTTAATTCATTAGGAAGTGGCTTTATTGTCAAATCCTTTATTCTTCAAAGTTAATGTTCTCAAAGAAAAGCCAATTTAATTGGCAAAGAATACAGTTTATGGCTGCCCTGATAAATTGCACATAAAGGCTATTACTAAGGCTTTTGAAATCAACTAGCCTGATTCTCTGTTTGTAGATTAGTGGAAGAGATTAGAAGGTATTATAAATCCAAATGGAACTGACTGATTTCAAGAAACAATTAGAACAAAAAGCGAGTAGTTGCAGCCTAAAAAAACTCACCCATAATTCCAATATTTCCAACTGGATTGTGTTGAAAAGAGCCTGATTTTAAAAAAAAAGTTTCACACTATCTCAGGATGTCTTATTTTATAGCAGAGCTTGGTTAGATGTCATTTATTATTGACTTAGTGTTTTAATTGGCTGAAATCATCTATTGGGAGAATGTTTCAGATGAAAAGCTCTTCTGTTGTTCTGAGTCTGTAATATTAAATAATCATTTATTATTTTCCTAACTTTGATTTCCCCTTCCCCCCCACACCACCATATCCCCCCCCCCCTCCTCCTCCCCACTCCATACCCTCAGTTGCTCTCCCTCCTATCAAGGCACTGCCCCATGCGGATGTTTGGATCTTTGGGCAGAATTCTCCCCATGAGAGGACGTCCCAGTGCAGGACTCAAATTGTGGTCACAAGGATGGGTGATGGATCATCCTCAGCAAGAGTCTGGAGGAAGGGTTGTAAAACTCCATTAACAATATAAATTACTCCTATGGGTTACAGATCAAAGAGAAAGATAAAATTATGAATTTATGTTTCAGTTTCAGAGCAGCTGGTTAGTCAGTTTCAGCGGGAGCATTGCGGAAGGAGGGTGCTGGGAGGTAAGTCAACCTTTAAAAGCACTTCTCTTTGCAGGGGCAGGCCAGTCGATTTCGGCGGGAGAACAGCTGGTTAGTCAGTTTCAGCGGGAGCATTGCGGAAGGAGGGTGCTGGGAGGTAAGTCAACCTTTAAAAGCACTTCTCTTTGCAGGGGCAGGCCAGTCGATTTCGGCGGGAGAACAGCTGGTTAGTCAGTTTCAGCGGGAGCATTGCGGAAGGAGGGTGCTGGGAGGTAAGTCAACCTTTAAAAGCACTTCTCTTTGCAGGGGCAGGCCAGTCGATTTCGGCGGGAGAACAGCTGGTTAGTCAGTTTCAGCGGGAGCATTGCGGAAGGAGGGTGCTGGGAGGTAAGTCAACCTTTAAAAGCACTTCTCTTTGCAGGGGCAGGCCAGTCGATTTCGGCGGCGTGAGAGCAGCTGGTGAGTGGTGAGTCAGTTTCAGCAGGAGCTGAGACTTTTTCTCTTTTCTTTAAATTAGTTTTTTAGGCGGGATCAGGAAGTCGACCCGCGGACGTCTGGGAAGACCCTCACCAATAAATTCAGGTGGAGAGGAAACCCGAGACACTACACGTGTAGTGTCTCCCACCCGCCCTCCTCCTCTAACCTAATAATAAAACCCATTGGTCTGAGGTAAGTACCATATTTTTATTATATTATTATTATTTTTTATAAAAATTTAATTTAGTTGTTAGCCAGATCTTGGTAGAAAGTTAGAGGAATGGCAGGGAAGGGAGTACAATGTTCCTCCTGCAGGATGTTTGAGGTGAGGGATGCAGTTAGTGTCCCTGCTGATTTTACCTGCAGGAAGTGCTGCCATCTCCAGCTCCTCCAAGACCGAGTTAGGGAACTGGAGCTGGAGTTGGAAGAACTTCGGATCATTCGGGAGGCAGAAGGGGTCATAGATAGCAGCTTCAGGGAATTAGTTACACCAAAGATTGGAGATAGGTGGGTAACTGTAAGAGGGACTGGGAAAAAACAGTCAGTGCAGGGATCCCCTGCGGTCGTTCCCCTGAGAAACAAGTATACCGCTTTGGATACTTGTGGGGGGGACGACTTACCAGGGGTAAGCCATGGGGTACGGGCCTCTGGCACGGAGTCTGTCCCTGTTGCTCAGAAGGGAAGGGGGGAGAGGAGCAGAGCATTAGTAATTGGGGACTCTATAGTCAGGGGCACAGATAGGAGATTTTGTGGGAGCGTGAGAGACTCACGTTTGGTATGTTGCCTCCCAGGTGCAAGGGTACGTGATGTCTCGGATCGTGTTTTCCGGGTCCTTAGGGGGGAGGGGGAGCAGCCCCAAGTCGTGGTCCACATTGGCACCAACGACATAGGTAGGAAAGGGGACAAGGATGTCAGGCAGGCTTTCAGGGAGCTAGGATGGAAGCTCAGAACTAGAACAAACAGAGTTGTTATCTCTGGGTTGTTGCCCGTGCCACGTGATAGTGAGATGAGGAATAGGGAGAGAGAGCATTTAAACACGTGGCTACAGGGATGGTGCAGGCGGGAGGGTTTCAGATTTTTGGATAACTGGGGCTCTTTCTGGGGAAGGTGGGACCTCTACAGACAGGATGGTCTACATCTGAACCTGAGGGGCACAAATATCCTGGGGGGGAGATTTGTTAGTGCTCTTTGGGGGGGGTTAAACTAATGCAGCAGGGGCATGGGAACCTGGATTGTAGTTTTAGGGTAAGGGAGAATGAGAGTATAGAGGTCAGGAGCACAGATTTGACGTCGCAGGAGGGGGCCAGCGTTCAGGTAGGTGGTTTGAAGTGTGTCTACTTCAATGCCAGGAGTATACGAAACAAGGTAGGGGAACTGGCAGCGTGGGTTGGTACCTGGGACTTCGATGTTGTGGCCATTTCGGAGACATGGATAGAGCAGGGACAGGAATGGATGTTGCAGGTTCCGGGGTTTAGGTGTTTTAGTAAGCTCAGAGAAGGAGGCAAAAGAGGGGGAGGTGTGGCGCTGCTAGTCAAGAGCAGTATTACGGTGGCGGAGAGGATGCTAGATGGGGACTCTTCTTCCGAGGTAGTATTGGCTGAAGTTAGAAACAGGAAAGGAGAGGTCACCCTGTTGGGAGTTTTTTATAGGCCTCCTAATAGTTCTAGGGATGTAGAGGAAAGGATGGCGAAGATGATTCTGGATATGAGCGAAAGTAACAGGGTAGTTATTATGGGAGACTTTAACTTTCCAAATATTGACTGGAAAAGATATAGTTCGAGTACAATAGATGGGTCGTTTTTTGTACAGTGTGTGCAGGAGGGTTTCCTGAAACAATATGTTGACAGGCCAACAAGAGGCGAGGCCACGTTGGATTTGGTTTTGGGTAATGAACCAGGCCAGGTGTTAGATTTGGAGGTAGGAGAGCACTTTGGGGACAGTGACCACAATTCGGTGACGTTTACGTTAATGATGGAAAGGGATAAGTATACACCGCAGGGCAAGAGTTATAGCTGGGGGAAGGGCAATTATGATGCCATTAGACGTGACTTGGGGGGGATAAGGTGGAGAAGTAGGCTGCAAGTGTTGGGCACACTGGATAAGTGGGGCTTGTTCAAGGATCAGCTACTGCGTGTTCTTGATAAGTATGTACCGGTCAGACAGGGAGGAAGGCGTCGAGCGAGGGAACCGTGGTTTACCAGGGAAGTGGAATCTCTTGTTAAGAGGAAGAAGGAGGCCTATGTGAAGATGAAGTGTGAAGTTTCGGTTGGGGCGATGGATAGTTACAAGGTAGCGAGGAAGGATCTAAAGAGAGAGCTAAGACGAGCAAGGAGGGGACATGAGAAGTATTTGGCAGGAAGGATCAAGGAAAACCCAAAAGCTTTCTATAGGTATGTCAGGAATAAGCGAATGACTAGGGAAAGAGTAGGACCAGTCAAGGACAGGGATGGGAAATTGTGTGTGGAGTCTGAAGAGATAGGCGAGATACTAAATGAATATTTTTCGTCAGTATTCACTCAGGAAAAAGATAATGTTGTGGAGGAGAATGCTGAGCCCCAGGCTAATAGAATAGATGGCATTGAGGTACGTAGGGAAGAGGTGTTGGCAATTCTGGACAGGCTGAAAATAGATAAGTCCCCGGGACCTGATGGGATTTATCCTAGGATTCTATGGGAGGCCAGGGAAGAGATTGCTGGACCTTTGGCTTTGATTTTTATGTCATCATTGGCTACAGGAATAGTGCCAGAGGACTGGAGGACAGCAAATGTGGTCCCTTTGTTCAAAAAGGGGAGCAGAGACAACCCTGGCAACTATAGACCGGTGAGCCTCACGTCTGTAGTGGGTAAAGTCTTGGAGGGGATTATAAGGGACAAGATTTATAATCATCTAGATAGGAATGATATGATCAGGGATAGTCAGCATGGCTTTGTGAAGGGTAGGTCATGCCTCACAAACCTTATTGAGTTCTTTGAGAAGGTGACTGAACAGGTAGACGAGGGTAGAGCAGTTGATGTGGTGTATATGGATTTCAGCAAAGCGTTTGATAAGGTTCCCCACGGTAGGCTATTGCAAAAAATACGGAGGCTGGGGATTGAGGGTGATTTAGAGATGTGGATCAGAAATTGGCTAGCTGAAAGAAGACAGAGGGTGGTGGTTGATGGGAAATGTTCAGAATGGAGTACAGTCACAAGTGGAGTACCACAAGGATCTGTTCTGGGGCCGTTGCTGTTTGTCATTTTTATCAATGACCTAGAGGAAGGCACAGAAGGGTGGGTGAGTAAATTTGCAGATGATACTAAAGTCGGTGGTGTTGTCGATAGTGTGGAAGGATGTAGCAGGTTACAGAGGGATATAGATAAGCTGCAGAGCTGGGCTGAGAGGTGGCAAATGGAGTTTAATGTAGAGAAGTGTGAGGTGATTCACTTTGGAAGGAATAACAGGAATGCGGAATATTTGGCTAATGGTAAAGTTCTTGAAAGTGTGGCTGAGCAGAGGGATCTAGGTGTCCATGTACATAGATCCCTGAAAGTTGCCACCCAGGTTGATAGGGTTGTGAAGAAGGCCTATGGAGTGTTGGCCTTTATTGGTAGAGGGATTGAGTTCCGGAGTCGGGAGGTCATGTTGCAGCTGTACAGAACTCTGGTACGGCCGCATTTGGAGTATTGCGTACAGTTCTGGTCACCGCATTATAGGAAGGACGTGGAGGCTTTGGAGCGGGTGCAGAGGAGATTTACCAGGATGTTGCCTGGTATGGAGGGAAAATCTTATGAGGAAAGGCTGACGGACTTGAGGTTGTTTTCGTTGGAGAGAAGAAGGTTAAGAGGAGACTTAATAGAGGCATACAAAATGATCAGGGGGTTGGATAGGGTGGACAGTGAGAGCCTTCTCCCGCGGATGGATATGGCTGGCACGAGGGGACATAACTTTAAACTGAGGGGTAATAGATATAGGACAGAGGTCAGAGGTAGGTTCTTTACGCAAAGAGTAGTGAGGCCGTGGAATGCCCTACCTGCTACAGTAGTGAACTCGCCAACATTGAGGGCATTTAAAAGTTTATTGGATAAACATATGGATGATAATGGCATAGTGTAGGTTAGATGGCTTTTGTTTCGGTGCAACATCGTGGGCCGAAGGGCCTGTACTGCGCTGTATTGTTCTATGTTCTATGTTCTATCTTGGAACATGCCATGTTGTCATGGAGATGGGATGTGGGGGTGTGGGCTGGTAGAAGGTTCTTTTGTGTAACTTATCTGCGTGTGTCTATTGACCGAAGCAAGCAATTCAGTTTGGAGAACTGATAGAGGTAGTTGCAGCTTTGCTTTGGACTGCATATCACCAGATTAAGAAAGCCAACAGATGATAGTCAGTTAAGCCTGCATGTAAAGCAGAGAAAATACTAACTTCATCTTTCACTGCATTGAATGCGGGTGGGGCTCCAACTCAGTTTGGATTTCATGAGGGAAAACAGCTAGACGATTTGCTCTAGCTTGCAGCTAGTAGAAGAAATCTACAGTGATCCTCACAGAGTCTTGTGGTCGAAAGCAGTCAGTAGAGTTAACTTGGAAAGCTGCGGGTAGACAACCCAGTATCTGCTGGCAACCTGAAAAAGGAGCTGAGACATCCGCAGTCATTAGGTCAGTAAAGAAAAGGTGGAGGTCCACATAGCCAAAAATGGAAGGACCCATGTGCAATCTTACCTTGGAGAATATTTGGAACACTGAAGAGAAATCAAAGTGGCTTACAGAATGTTAATGCATACATTTGGGTTGGTCCCAGGAAAGCTAAATGAATTTTCAAGATTTTTTAAGATAAGGACACCCTTGTGGGGGATGGGTGAGGGGAGTAAAAGGTCAAACTGAGTTTATAGCAAAAGTCTTCAATAGTGTTAAGTTAATGGTACTTGCTTTGTTTAATGTCTCTTTATCTAGAATAAAGTTTGTTTTTTGTTTAAAAAAGGTGAAATCTTGTGCTGTAGTCTTGTTGGTTAATTGCCGGCTGCTTAGATTTCTCCTATAAGTTTTAATGGTCTCTAACAGGATCGTGGCAATAGAAAGCTTGCTGTAAATGAGGCATGAGGTGAGGTATCTGATCCATACTTTGTGCATTACCAGGAACCTACATCCGCAGTGAGATGCACAATTGCCTCACATTAGAGGCAATTGTTGCCAAGACTGAATGACTGCTGGCATCTCAGTGACACAAAACTAGCACAGACTGATGAGCACAACCGGCTTTGAGACACAAAGAGAGAGATCAGCCTGAAATACCCAACCAAGGGAGAGGATAGAAAACACTGGAAATACTCAGTAGGTCTGGTAATGACTGTGGAGAGAGAAACAGAGTTAATGGGCGGGATTCTCCCAGCCCTGGGCTGGGCCGGAGAATCCCCGCAGACGGGCCACGCCACCCCGACGCTGGCGCGGTTGGCGCGGCGCCGGTTGTGGGCCGCTCTACGCGGCCGGCCCGCCAATTCTCCGGCCCGCATGGGCCGAGCGGCAGTAAGAAAAGAGCCGAGTCCCGCTGGTGCCGTTGTAACCTGCTCTGGGCGGCGGGACCTTGGCGTGTAAGGGCCGGGTGGCGACCTTTGAGGGGGGGAGGGCGTCCGACCCAGAGGGGGGTGTCTCCGATGTGGCCTGGAAGGGCCCACCGATCGGCGGGCAAGCCTCTGTGGCTGGGGGCCTCCGTTCCTACGCGCCGGCCCCTGCTGTCCTGCGCCATGTTGCATCGGGGCCGGCGCGTTGAAGGAGGCCACTGCGCCTGCGCATGTTTGCACCAGCGCCACTGCGCATGTCCTCATTGGCGCCAGCGCATCTGTGCATGTGCAGATCCCGTGGCGCACAGTTCGCGCCAGGATCTGCAGCTGGAGCGGCGCAAACCGCTCCAGTGCCGTGCTGGCCCTCCGTAGGGGCCAGAATTAGTCGTGGGAGTGGCCCGTTCACGCCGTCGCAAAATGCGATGGCTTTTACGATGGCGTGGACCCTCTGCCATGGGATTGGAGAATCCCACCCAATGACTTTGATTCTCCGTTCCTTCACATTGGTGGATTCTCTGGTCCCGCTTCAGTGAATGGAGATTTAGCAGAGTGCCAAATTCTCTGCCCTTGCTGGCAGCACGGTATCAGGGGGGCACAATAGCACGGTGGTAAGCACAGTCTCCTCACAGCTCCAGAGTCCCCGGTTCGATTCTCAGCTTGGGTCACTGTCTGTGCGGAGTTTTCACATTCTCCGCATGTCTGCGTGGGTTTCCTCCGGGTGCTCCTGTTTCCTCCCACAGTCCAAAGATTATCATGGATTGGCCATGATAAATTGCCCTTAGTGTCCAAAAAGGTTGGGGGGGTTACTGGAATAGGGTAGAGGTGTGGGTTTAGGTAGGATGCTCTTTCCAAGGACTGGTGCAGACACGATGGGCCGAATGGCCTCCTTCTGCACTGTAAATTCTATGATTCTGTGACGTGCAATGGAGAATCGGCCCAATGTTTCAAGTCATTGATGGGGGCTGAGTCAAATGATTGTGGGTTCAAGTCTCACTCCAGCCTCTTGTCATGTGAGAGTACCTTTAAGAAATGGGTGTTTATAAATGGGTGTGTATATAAATATCTGTAGTGAGAGTACCTTTAAGAAATGGGTGTTTATCACTGCAGTGATGTCAGAGAGTGGGTGGAACTGGGCTGTCTGTCAGCTTTTTACTTTCGCTTTAGGCTTTTTGCTGCAGGGTGGGTTTGGTTTCATTTTAGTTTTGGAGAAGATGAAATCACAGCAGGATATGTATGAATCTCTGCAAGCTTATGAATGTTCATTTGGGATTTTCAAAGTGGTAACTGCTCTCAATAGTGAATTTAAACCTGATCGTTGTGTTAAAAGGGTCTTTTGTCTTCTGAATGTTGTTTGGGAATTTATTAAGGCTTACTTAGTGTTGTATTCTTTGGGGGTTGTATTTGAATTGATGGTTGCTAAGATGTTCACTGTATGTTTTAAAAAGGTTAACTTGAGTTCATGGAATAAACATTGTTTTGCTTTAAAAAATACTTTTCCATTTCTGCTGTACCACACCTGTAGAGTGAGCCGTGTGCTCCGCATACCACAATCTATTAAAAGTTGTGGGTCAGGTGAACTCCATGATACACTTTGGGGTTCTCTAAACCTTGGCCCATAACACTCTTGACCACATTAACTAGGCTGATGCTTCAGTGCAATACTGAAGTAGTGCTGCACTGTTGGATGTGCTGTTTTCTCCCGTGTGATATTCAGTCAATTCACAACTACCCTTTTCAGCTACAGAGAGAAAATTGCCTTGCACTCGGGAGCACAGGAGCATTCAGGCCAATATTAATCCTTCAACCTGTACCATCAAATAAACTTATTATCTGGTAAATATCTTACTGCTGTGTCCAAATTGCTGCTGCGTTTCATGGTATTACAAGTGGCTCCACTTCAAAAGTGGGCAGCACGGTAGCACAGTGCTTAGCACTGTGGCTTTACAGTGCCAGGGTCCTAGGTTCGATACACCGCTGGGTCACTGACTGTGCAGAGCCTGCATGTTCTCCCTGTGTCTGCGTGAGTTTCCTCCGGGTGCTCCGGTTTCCTCTTACAAGTCCCGAAAGACGTGCTGTTAGGTCATTTGGACATTCTGAATTCTCCCTCTGTGTACCCGAACAGGTGCCGGAATGTGGCGTCTAGGGGCTTTTCACAGTAACTTCATTGCAATGTAAGCCTACGTGTGACAATAAAGATTAGTATTATTAATTAGTTGTAAAGCACCTCAGTAAAGCAGGTGTTGCTGATGAGCTCTTGAGTAGCAATTTTCCTCATGCTCCATTGCATGATCTTGGTGTGCAAAGCATAACAAGCTGTAACTATACAGGGTACATACACAGGAGGAGATTCCAGAGCCACTCCCAACCTATCATGACAAAGAAAGTGCCCATTTAAGATCCCAATGGGTCCAGTCCTTGACCAGTCTGGTAGAGGCATGTGCCTCTTTGTACTTTTTTTCTCAGCTGCTCTTAACGTGCTCAGTACCCATGGCAGCAAAATGTGCTCTATCATTGAGAAGCCAGCTGCGTACTTGGTTATGTATATGAATTTCCTGGGTAGCACAGTGGCGCAGTGGTTAGCCCTGCTGGCTCACGGCGCCGAGGTCCCTGGTTCAATCCCAGCTCTGGGGCACTGTCCGTGTGGAGTTTGCACATTCTCCCCGTGTCTGCGTGGGTTTCGCCCCCACAATCCAAAGATGTGCAAAGTTGGTGGATTGGCCATGCTAAATTGCCCATTAAATGGAAAAAATGAATTGGGTACTCTAAATTTTTCAAAAAATGTATATGTATTTCCTTGAAGAACATAGGATGGGCAGACTTCCTGAGTATGAATGCATGTGGCAACTGCTGGCTAATCTACATTCATATAAAGGGTTTTTTCCATGTGGTAAAAATAAACTAGATGTTCAGTGATTGATATCCTTTCTCATTTAAAAATTGAGGGGATTAACAATAGGAACAGGGAAAATTAGGGATAACATTGGGTTAAGAAAAGATGCTTATAATGTTGCTAAGTATAATAGTAAGCCTGAAGATTGGGAGTGTTTTAGAAACACGCAAAGGGCGACCAAAACAAAGTTGATAAAAAGGGAATAATATGAATGAGAGTAACCTAGCCATGAATATAAAACACATTTTAAGAGCTTTTAGAAATATATAAAAAGGAAGTATTGGTCCCTTAGAGTCAGAAAAAGGAGAAATTAGCATGGGGAACGAGGAATTGGCAAATAAATTACATGGCAGTTATAGAGAGTAGCCAAGGGACTAATAAGCGCAAGAAACGTAAAGTAATTAATCTCAGCAAAGAAAGGGTATGAGAGAAATTTGAAGGGCTAACAGCTAATTAATCTCCAGGACTCAATGGCCTATATCCTAGATTACTAAAAGAAGCAGCTGCAAAAATACTTAATGCACTGGTTAGAATTTTACAAAATTCACCAGATTCTAGAACGGTCTCAAGGGATTGGAAGTTAGCAAGTGTAACGCTGCTGTTCAAGGAAGGAGGGGGAGAGAGAAAAGTCAAATTAGCCTGACTTCAGACATTGAAGAAATGCTGGGATCTATCATTAAGCAAGTCTTAACAATGCCATAGAAAGCCATAGCATGACCAGGCAGAGTCAACATGGTTTTGTGAAAGGGAAATCAGAGCTTTTTGAAGTTGTTGGATAGATAAAGGGGAGCCATCGGATGTATTATTCGTGGATTTCCAAAAGACATTCGATAAGGTGCACCATCAAAGGCTAATGTGCAAGATAAGGGTTCGTGATAGTGGGGATAATATGTTAGCATGAATGAAGGGTTGGTTAACAGAAAGGAAGCAGTGTATGGGGGTATTTCACAGAATGATAGAATCGCTACTGTGCCGAAGGTGGCCATTTGGCCCATTGAGTATACCCTGACCCTCCGAAAGAGGACCGTACCTAGGCCCACACCTCTGCCTATCCCTGTAACCCCATCTAACGTTTTGGACACTAAGGGAAAGCTGAGCATGGCCAATCCACCTAAACCTTCACATCTTTGGACTGTGGGAGGAAACCGGAGCACCCGGAGGAACCCCATGCAGACACTGGGAGAATATGCAAACTCCACACAGTCAGCCAAGGTTGGAATTGAACCTGGGTCCCTGGCACTGTGAAGCAGCAGTGCTAATCACTGTGTGTACCGTGTCGTGCCAAGTTGGCAGGATGTGACTAGTGGAATGCTGTCAGGTATAGTGCTGGGACCTCAGTTACTTAAAATCTACATTAGTGACTTAGATAAAGAGACCTAGAGTAAGGTATCAAGGTTTGCTCACAGCACAAACCTGTAAGGAAATGTCCGCTGACCAAAGAGTTAGACAGGTTAAGTGACTGTGGTGTGTAAGACGGAGGGTAGTGTATAATGTTGGAAGTGTAAGGTTATTCACTTTGGAAGTAGTAAGAAGTCTTACATCACCAGGTTAAAATCCAACACGTTTGTTTGGAATCACTCGCTTTCAGAGTACAGCTCCTTCGTCACTGAAGGAGCTACGCTCCGAAAGCTAGTGATTCAAAGCAAACCTGTTGGACTTTAACCTGGCGTTGTAAGACTTCTTACTGTGCCCACCCCAATCCAACGCCGGCATCTCCACACTTTGGAAGTATTAATAGCAAAGCAGAATATTTTTTAAATGCTTGAAACTTTTAAATGTTGATGTTGAGAGAGATTCGGGAGTACTGTACAAGGAACACAAAGTTAGCATGTCAGTACAGTAAGACATAAGAAGACAAATGCCATTTTGGTCTTTATTGCAAGGGGGTTGGAGTACAAGAATAAAGAAGCCATTGGGGCTGTGGTGAGACCACATCTGGAGTGCTGTGTGCTTCTTTGAACTCTACATTAAAGGAAGGATATACTTGAATTGGAGGTGGCACATGAAAGGTTCACCAGATTGGTTCCTGGGATGGGAGATGCCCGATGATGAGAGGCTGATTAAATTGGGTCTATAACCTCTGTAATTTAGAAAGAGAGGTGATCTCGTTGAAACAAGCCAGCTTCTGTGACAGTGTCGACACTGAGAAGTTGTTTCCTCTGGCTGTGGAAACTACAACACAGGCGCACAGACTCAGAACTAAGATATGGAGAAATCTCTTCACTCAGCGGGTGTGAATCTTTGGAATTCCCTACCCCAGAGGATTGTGGATGGTCCATCATTGAATACATTTAAGGCTGGGATTGATATATTTTTGGTCTTTTGGGCAATGAAATAAAATGGGGAGCAAGTGGAAAAGTGAAGTTAAGGCAGAAGGTATGTCAGGGTATATTGAATGGCGGAGCAGGCCTGATGGGTCATATGTCTTACTCCTGCTCTTAGTTCCTATTGTCTCATCTTCTTGAATATAAGAGGAGGAAACCACTCAACCCCCCCGAGCCCATTATGCAAAAAGATTGTGGCTGACCTGCACCTCAATTCAATTTAGCTGCTCTGTTTGTTCCATGATGCCTACTCTACAAACATCTGGGGCGCCACAGTGGCACAGTGGTTAGCACCGTTGCCTCACAGCTCGAGTCCCGGGTTCAATTCCAGCCTTGGGTGATTGTCTGTGTGGAGTTTGCACTTTCTCCCCCTGTCTGCGTGGGATTCCTCCGGGTGCTCCGGTTTCCTCGCACAGTCCAAAGGTGTGCAGGTTAGGTGCTTTGGCCATGCAAAATTGTCCTTAAATGTCCAAAAGTTTAGGTGGGGCTACTGGGTTACAGGGATTGAGTGGAGGCGGGTGGGATTAATTAGGGTGCTCTTTTTTTTAATAGATTTAGAATACCCAATTATTATTTTTTCCAATTAAGGGGCAATTTAGCGTGCCCAATCCACCTAACCAGCCCATCTTTGGGTTGTGGGGGTGAAACCCACGCAGACACGGGGAGAATGTGCAAACTCCACACGGACAGTGACCCAGAGCCGGGATTCGAACCCGGGTCCTTAGCGCCGTAGTCCCAGTGCTAACCACTGTGTCACCATGCGGCTGTAAGTAGGGTGCTCTTTTAAAGGTCGGTGCAGACTCGATGGGCCGACTGGCCTCCTTCTGCACTGTAAATTCTATGATTCTATGATTTATCTTTCTCAGTCTTCAAATTTTCAATTGACCCAGAATCCACAGCCTTTGGAAAGACGACCAACTCTAATTTTTAAGATTATGTCCTATTGTTGGGGAATCACAATCCTATTTTGATTCCCCAACAGAGGAAATCATATTTCTGCATCAAGTTTGTTTTGTACCTTGATCATTCCAAACTGATGACAATCAAAAACAAATTACCAGCTTTATTGAATCCATCATGCTCCTCCCCTGTACATCTAGTACCAAAACCACGAGGTTACTCAACCCAACATCGCTGATGCTAGCAAATGCTGTGATTCTTTTAACCTATCGTTAATCAGGGCAGCACGGTGGCGCAGTGGATAGCACTGGGACTGTGGTGCTGAGGACTTGGGTTTGAATCCCGGCCCTGAGTCGCTGTCCATGTGGAGTTTCCACATTCTCCCCGTGTCTGCGTGGGTTTCGCCCCCACAACCCAAAGATGTGCAGGTTAGGTGGATTGGCCATGCTAAATCGCCCCTTAATTGGAAAAAAATAATTGGGTACTCTAAATTTTTTTTTTAAACTTATTGTTAATTGTCCTTGGTGTATTGGGAGCAACATTAGGGCTTCAGCAGCTCAACATCAATCCTCATTAGCATTTATTTAATGGTCTCCCAGCACATAATAATGATAATCTTTATTGTCACAAGTAGGCTTACGTTAACACTGCAATGAAGTTACTGTGAAAATCCCCTAGACGCCACATTCCGATACCTGCTCGGGTACACACAGGGAGAATTCAGAATGTCCAA
Organism: Scyliorhinus torazame; assembly: GCF_047496885.1. Classification (NCBI taxonomy): domain Eukaryota; kingdom Metazoa; phylum Chordata; class Chondrichthyes; order Carcharhiniformes; family Scyliorhinidae; genus Scyliorhinus; species Scyliorhinus torazame. Next base: position 360,046,652 of record NC_092707.1, on the reverse strand, counting down.
ATTACCTAACAGCACGTCTTTCGGGACTTGTAGGTGGAAACCGGAGCATCCGAAGGAAACCCATGCAGACACAGAGAGGACGTGCAGACTCCGCACAGTCAGTGACACTAGCCGGGAATGGAACGTGGGCCGCTGGCGCTATGAAGCAACAGTGCTAACCACTGTGCTACGGTGCTGGCCATTGCCACTACATTGATTTGAAGTCAAAAAGAACTTGCAGAGGAAACTACAAGCACAGCTGTTATGGAGCTGAGATGCCGAGAGGGCAAGTAGACCCTCCACCCCTCCATCCCTAACCCTAAGTCCTCCTCTTAAAAATGCCCAATTGCTCAATTTATGATCACCAGAAATCAAGAGTTAAAATCTGACTCACTATGCTCAGTTCTCATTCATATGTTCTTCCCCATGACCATAATATACCGTGTATAATCTACATTCATACACAATTTCTATTCCTATTATCTGCAATGCTTAATTCACATCCACAGATATTCCATACAATAAAGACAGAAAAATGTTTCCCAAATAAATGTAATTAACTATTATTCATGTATGCTGATGAGAAATCTCCATCCCCACTGCCTATCAAATCAATAATTAAGAATAGTTTGTGGTCCATAAATTGATTTATCTCCATATATTGTTCAAACCTCATATATAATTAATATTTGCGATACCTCTCGTCCTTGACTTTGAATCTTCCTTGAAAGGCAAAGCTGAGTTATTTTTTTCAGATGGAGCTCCATAGAATTGCCTAAAATATTCTTTGATCAAAGCTCAATTTTGAAAAAACCCACATTTGATAAAGGTGCAAAGTAATTACGATTTCATAAAAACTAAACAGAAATTGCCATAGGATAAAAGGTCACATTGAGTGTGGCAAGTCTCAAATTGTGAACTTGAATGGAACATTTCTTTTCTTTCTGTCTTTCTTGTGGGATCCAAAGAAATACACAAACCCGGATTCCAAAAGCACAAGATGACAAATCACACGAGGTCAAAATGTTGTAGACAGCCATTGTCTGATGAAAATCTTCAAGCTCTGTTGGTGATACAATGATAAAGAGATATTTTTACATGGCATTATTAAATTATGAGCAATTAATTTTGAGACCCAAGTCTATAGGCTGGATTCTCCCTTCCAGAGACTAAGTGTTGATGCCGACGCAGGATTCGTGGACTTCCAGACAACAAAATTGGTGCCGTACCTGGACTGATTCAATGACTGTTGAAGGGCTAGCACCGGCGCCATGTGGAACACAATCAATTCTAATGAGAAACGGGGCCGGATTCGCTGGATTTTCGATTGACACTCAGGAGGCTGACAAGCTGCAGCCTCCTATACACATTACACTCCCCATACACACCATCCCAACAAGATGGCAGCGAGGAGAGCCGCACCGCGTTTCATAGACACCGAGCTGGAGACCCTCCTGGACGCGGTGGAGGAGAGGTGGGCCACCCTGTACCCTGGCCCGGGAAGGGGGCTGCCAGCTGCCGCCGTTCGTTGTGCCTGGGCGCGGGTGGCAGAGGTGGTCCGCGCCACCCGCAGCACCATCCGGACCGGCCAATAGTGCCGGAAGACACTGCACAACCTCCTCGGGGCGGCCAGGGTGAGTAGGCAACACAATATGCCTGGCACTAACCCCGGCTGGGTGCCATGGTCCCTGAGGCCAGCAGCTACCCACCCCCTTGGCTGCATGTGTCAGACTATCTAACACTATCGTTTTCTGTTTCTCTCCTCTCCCCCCCCCCACCCGCCCCCCCCCCCCCCACTGGAGCAGAAGGCCCCCCATAACTTCCAGGAGCAGGAGAAAACTGGAGCAGGCGCACCGGATGTGCGGCAGCGTGCCGTGCCTGAGCAGAGGGCCCTGGACGTGGTTGACGGCCCAGAGGAAAGGGTAGTTGACGGGGTGGAGGTTGCTCACAGATGAGGAAGTGAGTTGCGTTTCCCCATGCCACATGTGTCAGCAGCCCCCCCCCCCTCATCACCAACCCCACCCCCACCCTCAGTCCACACCACCCTCACCCCACCCTCACCCCATACCACCCTCATGCCCACCCTCACCCCCACAGCACCCTTACCCCACAGCACCCTTACCCCTCAGCACCCTTACCCGACACCACCCTCACCCCCATCACCCCCTGGCCCGTGGTCTAGTCATCCGCCTTGTCTTGTGTCTTGCAGGATCTGCTGGTGATGGGGCGGATCCATCTGGTCCCCGTCCCCTTCCAGCCAGTGCCACAGCCGGAGTCCCCCCCCCCCCCCCCCCCCAACCTCGGTGAGCCGAGCACTGACGACGAGAGCAGATCCTTAAGCCCTTGATGATAAATTGTCTCAGGTATTAGTGATATTGCTGCGCCCGTAACCACTTCCATTTTAATTTCATGATCTTCACGTTTTGGATATACCCAAAAAAATTGTTGATTGCCCCACATTGATAAGACACCTAGCTTCAGCTCCTGCAGTTGAACTTTGTCTACTAATTGATAGACATGACTAGTTTATTTAGATGTGTTTTCTTTCTTGCACATTCTTGGTTTTGGAAACGTTTTCTGAGCCCCACATGTCTTAGCAATGTGGCCCTTTTTTCGCAGTTCTTGCATGTATTTGTTTTACTCCAGCATTCCCCCACTGAGTGTCCAACCTGTGTACATCAGTGACACCGTTGCAACCTTGTTCCATGTTGTATCCATGTTATGCATCTTCACTCCAGCCCCTATCTGTGAAGCTTCTCTTATTGTAAGCTCCATAGATATGGCGACTTCCACCGCAGCTTTTAGAGTTAAACCACTTACAGTAAGCAGCTTCTTCTGAATAGCTTCATTGTGGAGTCCACAAACCAGCCTATCACAAAAAGTATATCAATTGTTGCACCAAATTCACAATATTTTGCTAACCTTCGTAAAGCCGCTACAAATTGAAAAATGCTTTCACCTTTTTCCTGATCATTGCAGTGGAACCAAAACCTTTCTGCAATCAACAATGGCAATGCCTCTTAAGATTTTCATTAATTTGATGTAGGACTTACCTCCTGGTTTTGTTGGGTGAAGTAAATTTTGTAGCGTCACAAAGGTTTTACCCCTACTGAGGTGAGAAATATTTCGGCCCTTAGGTCCTCCAGTGTCTGATTTTCTCTGAGATATATATATTTTAAAATAAATTTAGTGTACCCAATTCATTTCTTCCAATTAATGGGCAATTTAGCGTGGCCAATCCACCTAACCAGCACATCTTTGTGTTGTGGTGGCGAAACCCACACAGACACGGGGAGAATGTGCAAACTCCACACGGACAGTGACCCAGAGCCAGGATCGAACCTGGGATCTCGGCGCCGTGAGGCAGCAATGCTAACCACTGCGCCACCGTGCTGTCCCTTTTTCTCTGAGATATAATTGGAATCTTTCCTCAGATGAGTTCCACGTCTCTCAGTCTACATCAAATACATCCATGGTGCCTGTTGTTCCAGCCATTGCGGATCACGGCTCCTAGGGTGTATACTTCAACCAACTTCCTACCTTCCGATTCTCTAGGAAATCATGGCAAAAACGATCCATTTTATTGCAAGTAGGAATTTTTTTCGGTTTGCCTGACTATAGTTTGACTTTTCCCCAAGTAAGTGGCCCATACAGGGTCAGCAGACTTCAAAATCCCCGTTCCTCATAGCCCGCTTAGCTTCACCAAGTGTGCAGTGGCTGCAGCCCAGACTCCACGCACTTCAATGGCAAACAAGTTTTCTCCCAACTGCTGGTCTTCTTTACTCTGGATTGTAGTCAAAAGTTTTTTTTAAAAACCTTGAGCATCGATGGCAGTGTTTGTGAGTCCAGTCCCTATAATCTTCTTTTTCTCCCAATGCCAACTCCACTGTTTAATCTTCCAGGGGATTTCCTGCCTCAATCCTCATCGCCAATTTACTCTTGTCATATTTCTTTGTTGCCGCAAAGAGGAAAGATATGGACTGCCCACACTCTGGATCTTTCAAAACATGATGAAAGGTTTATTAAGAGGTGTCGCTCAGACAATCTAAGATGGAGAACTCTGTAAAGCCCGCCCAAACACTCTGCTGACGTCATTACTCATCACATGATGCTTTACCAGCAGGGATGTATTCACTGATACATAACAGTGTAGCTTTTCTAATGAGTGGTCATTAACCTGAAATGTTGGCTCCTTTTCTCCGCAGATGCTGAATGAGCATTTCAAGGTTTATTTTTATTCCTAAGCCCTAGATTCTGCCACTCTGGACTTTCCTCTCCAATAAGGAAGATGTACCCTTGTGGAGAGAGTGTGCGCTCACGATATTCAGCAAAATGAATTTAGAAACTGTACAACATGGATCCTTCAGTAACTTGAACTAGAAACAGAAAAACATGATGAAGGGTTTCTGTGCATGTCAGGTGACAAGCAGAACGATATACAGCATACATGGGGTACCTCACTGTTCATGCATGCCTGGGTCATTGTGACAGAACTTGTATTTATAGTCTCTTTCATAACATTACAAATAACTTCACAGCTAATAAAGTACTTTTGGAAGGACATTACTGCACCATATGGGGAAATATGATAGCCAATTTGTACATTCAAGATCCTAGAAAAACAATGAGTAAATGACCAGATCATCCGTTATAGTATTGTTGGTTGTGGGATAAATAAGACTAAACTCTTCCTTGAATAATGCCATGTGACTTTTTATGTCCATTAGAGAGGACAGTTGTAACCCTCAGTTTATGTCCAACTTCATCCTAGAGCCAGCACCTCCAATCCTGTAGTACGTCACTCATTATTGCAGTGAAGCATCAACTTAGATTATGAAAGTAAGTCTTTGCCATAGGGCTTGAACCTAAAGTCTTGCAACTCAGAGGCAAGAGTTAAGACGCCTTTAACATCTGAATTTTGGGTGTTCAACTAATAATGAAGATGTACATAACTGCAGTAGCGATGAGCTCTTTGGGTACTGAACTATGGTATACTTGAGGCAGCGCTTCGTAAACTAGTTTCCAATATTAAAAAATATATATATTTTTATTCTCCATTTTCACATTTTCTTCAAACTTTACACCCCACCAACAAACAGTAAACTGTAATGAATACAATGTCAGTCGCCTTATCAACAACAATGATCCCATTCTCCCACCACCCCAAACAACGGCCCATCTGACAACATAAGCATCAAATAAAACAAACCTTCCTAAGGAGAAAAAAAAGAAAAAAGAAAAACAAATCAGGAATCACCTATGGTCACCATTGACATATATAGTCCACCCCCCCAACCCGCCCCTCATATTCAACGCCATCCAATCCCCGAAAGAGTACCGTGAATGACACCCATGAATTGTAGACCGCCCCCCCACCCCCCTACCAGACTCCTCCCCTCCACTTCCTCTTGTAAACTCCTCGCCCCAGCCTCAGTTCCTTCCCCAAATTTTCACCCCGGCTAGACTCACCGATACCTGTTCAACCAGGCTCCGATGGTCGCAGCTCCTCCCCCCCACCTCACTCCCATTCACTGGCCGGCCTAAATCGGCCAGCGTGGAGGCCCCCGCCTGGGTCTCCTTCCCCCTTGCCCGGTCCCAGGAAAACCAAGAAATCCCCTTTAGCACAACCCCAGCATAAACAATTTTCCAAAATGACCCAATTTTAACACTTGAAAATTAATATGACCCCAGACTCCAACAAATACAAAACAGCATTAAAGTGACATAGTAGCATTTGGTAGATAATTATTCAAGTTCACATGTTATAGATCTTAATTTAAATGTGAAAATCTGTGATGAAAATCCTGGGCCCATGTTAATGGGGCTGCCGCCAGTCACTATATCTTCATCTGTCAGCACAGCAGCTGCTTCGAGAAGTCACTCCGGGAAACCTCTGGCGTATTTATGCAAATACATAGTTTGTCAGAGCATGCCTGATCAGATCCACCGCAGCCAATCAAAGTTCAATTGTCTTATGATTGGTTATTTCCCCCTGCCAGGCCATTATGAGGGGTGGGGGGAGATTAATGTGCTTTTATTTCTCACAACCCCATTCCATGTTTCTGTGTCTTCATTTGGGGTGGTGACCCACAATTTGGGAACTGTTGACTTGGGGATTGCAACAGTGAAAAAGGCTGGAGATATTACAGTACTGAAGCATTGGTGGACCATTGTATTTGCAATCCGCTCTTGGGATAGGATAATAATGATGTCCTGGTTACGATATTGCACTGGTGAAGTTTTGGGATATAATACTGTATGGCTAAATATTTAGACTTAACAAATGACAACCACTGGTGAAGTGCACATATTTTCGATCAATTGTTCGTGACACTGAACAGTTTCTTAATTCCATAGCATTTATTAAATTATTGACTAAAGCATTGTAAAATTCAGCAAAAAAACAAAATTTCTTTTGGAAAATATTTTTATTCAAGGATTTGATATTTTAACATTTAAAAACACACAACATAGTAAAGAAAAACAAGAACCCTCAACCTCTCAGTAACCTCAAATGCCCCACTTTGTCCCTCCACCCCACTTAACCAGTTCCTTGAAATGTAATACAAACAAACCCCATCTCTTGTGGAACCCCTCACTCTCCCCCCTCAAAACAAATTTCACCTTTTCCAAATATAAAAACTCCAATAGATCCCCCAACCACAATGAGGCACAAGGTGGAGCAACTGACCTCTACTCCAACAGGCCCCGCCTGCGAGCGATCAGCGAGGCGAAGGCTAAAACATCTGTCCCCGACCCCGTCTGCACCTCCAGCAAGTTCGATACCACAAATATGGTCCCCAGGGGACTGGGCTACAAATCCGTATGCAGGATCGCTGCCATAGTACTGAAGAACGACCTCCAAAATCTTTCCAACTTAGGGCAGGACCAGAACATGTACTTGTGATAGGCCGGGCCCCTTCCACACCGCTCACAAGAATCCTCAAGCCCCTCAAACAAGCGGCTCATCCTCCACTTCGTCAGGTGCGCTCTACGTACCATCTTTAGCTGTATCATCCCCAGCCTCGCACATGAGATTGAGGCATTCACCCTCCGCAGGACCTCACACCACAACCCATCCTCCATCCCCAACTCCTCCTCCCACTTGGCCTTAAACCCCTCGAGAGATGCTGTATCCTCCTCCACAATCCTCCCATAGATCGCCAAGATGACCCCCCCCCCCACTCCACCAACAGCACCCCCTCCAACAATGAGGAAGGCGGTGCCACTGGAAAATGCAGAAAAACCCATTTTGCAAAATCCTGCACCTGCATATACCTGAAAACCTCCCCCCGCAGGAAACCAAACTTTTCCCCCAACTCCTCCAAACTCACAAACTGTCCTTCCAGAAATAGGTCCTTTATTTCCATCACCCCTCGCTCCTCCCATCCCCAAATCCTAGCATCCATCCTCCCTGGCTCAAACCCATGGTTCCCTTGGATCAGCATCAACTTCGACCCCACCCCCAACCTAAAGTACTGCCGAAATTGCCTCCATATTTTGAATGTGGCCACCACCACTGGACTCCCTGAATATTTCCCTGTGGCAAACAGGAGTGACATTGTTGCGAACGCCCACGACCCCGATCCCTTACAACATCTTGCATCCATCCTCACCCACAAAGCCTCCGGCACCCTATTCAAACCCCTGTTCACCGTCCAATAATAATACATTAGGTTTGGAAGGGCCAGGCCCCGACTGTCACCCTCTCTGAAGCACCATCCTCCTTATCCTTGCCACCTTAACTACCCCCACAAATGACAGCACACTGATTAGTACTGATGCTTCCCAGCACCTGAGACCCGAGTTCAATTCCAGCCTTAGGTGACTGTTTGTGTGGAGTTTGCACTTTCTCCCCGAGTCTTCATGGGTTTCCTCCGGGCGCTCCAGTTTCCTCCCACAGTCCAAACATGTGTAGGTTAGGTGGATTGGTCATGCTAAATTGCCCTTTAGTGTCCTGGAATGTGCGGATTAAGTGGGGTTATAGGGTTGCAGGGATAGGGTGGGTGCCTGGTTAGGGTGCTCTTTCAAAGGGTCACTGCAGACCCGATAGACCGAATGGCCTCCTTCTGCACTATAGGGATTCTATGATTCTATGAAGTTTAAAATCAACCGTTCCACCCCCATTAAAACATTTTCGGCAAAAGGTAGGCACTGAAATAAAAATAAAAACCACGACAAAATATTCATCTTAACCGTCTGCACCCGGCCTGCCAATGAAAGTGGAAAGCTGAAGCAAAAAACAAAATACTACCCATTCTGGAAATCAGAAATAAAAACAGAAAATGTCAGAAATCTTCATCAAGTCTCGCAGCAGCTGTGGATAGAGGAACAGGTTTAGCCTTCTGGTCGATTACCTGTCAACAGAAAATACAGCGAATACCTTTCGATCTTGCAAAGAAACAAATTTCCTCCCTCCTATTAAGAACGGTCTCGGATAAGATGCTAATTGCAATCTGGGATGAGTCTGACAAAATGTCATTTTACCCAGCAATGTGATGTGAGATTCTACAATTAGAACAATGCTTTCAGATAGAAAGTAAGAAGACTGTTTGGGATAAATGTCCTTGCATTTTGGAACCATAGAAAAGTTATGCACAGAAAGAGGCCATTCAACCCATCCTGTCTGCACCAGCCAAATTAGAGAAATAACATTGATTCATATATATGTTAATATATTAATTTTGATTAGCATAGTTCAGAAATAATAGCATACTTCCACTACAAATGCAAACACACAGGTCTCCAGCTGTGCACTGGTGAAAAAACATTATAATTGGGCAGATTTCCCTTTCTCTGACCCCTCAGTAGTGACAGGGCACGGAAATCCTACATTGCTGCTAATGGATTAATTACATTTAGTAACTCCATTTCCATGCTGCTAAATAATGCCAGGATTACTAATTGCACCATTAGTGCTATTTAGTGCCAACATAACAGGATTCAAATTCTGAGAAATTATCTCAACCAATGGCATCGTTTTATTAAAAATTATGACTGAGAAACCTAGGGTGAAGGGTCATGGTCCATTGCACAAGGCACCATGAAGGTCGAAAAGAATAAGAGAAAAAGAAAGATAAATTCATAAATATTTTAGACCGTACCAAGCTTGGGCTTTACAATGTTATAAATTGTAGGAGGAAGGATGAGTTTGAGGGAAGAATTAATGGAAGTTGGAGATACTAAATTAAACTTTTAGGGGAAATTCAGAAAGGCTGCATTCCTGATGCAGATTCTTTTTCAATATGAGTATGCAATTAAACAATTAGGCTTATGATGTAGTTCTATATATAACTTGGATTGAAGTCAGGGCTCAATTTGGCGTCTAAATTCAATAGAATTTAGGGGTCAAATTAAATGTGTAAGGATGGCATATTTTGAACAATCAACCAATATCAAGAATGCAGAGTTTGCCAATTGAAATCAATAATCTAATTATTACATACCTTGGAAAACGATCTGATCATTCTTATCAGGCTTGCAATTTACCACAGGCTAACTTCACCTACTGACTGTAATGGAACTTCAGTCACATGTAGGGATAAACTGATTACAATGGGAGCTTTGTAGCAATAAACTTTGCAATTCTGAGGTTCCCAGTAGCAGCATGATATTCTTTTGTTTAAATTTTAGAGTAACCAATTCATTTTTTCCAATTAAGGGGCAATTTAGCATGTTCAATCCACCTACCCTGCACATCTTTGGGTTGTGGGGGCAAAACCCACACAAACATAGGGAGAATGTGCAAACTCCACACGGACAGTGACCAAGAGCCAGGATGGAACCTGGGACCTCAGTGCCGTGAGGCAGCAGGGCTAACCCACTGCGTCACCGTGCTGCCTGAGCAGCATGATATTCTGCATGGGAAACAAATAAGACATTGATATTTTGGAACCTGAAAAGTGAATATGTAGCTTCTACGTGGAACTCAGTCCTGATGCTATGCTAAAATGTAACTGAATCAAGCTATTTATTTGACAAGTGGCCAAGTAAATAGTCAACTATTTAATTTATATTTTAAAATTAAAAACACAATAGCTTCATCAGAGCGCTAGTGACTCAGATCCTGCTGTCAAGGACAAAGAGACGGAACCCATCGCTGACCATGGTTTCACAGGTCGGCGCAACATCGAGGGCCAAAGGGACTGTACCGCGCTGTAATGTTCTATGTTCTATGTTCTATGAAGAAAGTTGACCATAATGCTTTAGTTGCACTAGAGCATAAACGTCCTCTTGAGAGTTTGAATTTGGCTCCTTCCACCAGAGACCTGTAGCATCCTGCAACAGGGCAGCTTGGCTGTTCAAACAATCAGATTCAAGCATCCTCACAGAAAATACAGTCGGACGTTAAAAGCAGGAGATAGAATAGCATTTAAATCTCTGTGCAGAAAGCGAATAAAGATTGGGACGTTTACATAGGGTTAATGGAGCAATGTAACTAAAAGAACAAAAACTTTAAAAATATATACTATTCAAAATTTGCACATTTTAAATGTTCTCCTAAGGGAATGAGACTCCGTACGTGTAAATTTATTTTCCGAGCCAGAGTGATTGTTCAGTAGCAGTTATGACTTGATGTCCTTTAAAAATACAATTGAATAGGCTTGGTTTCTGTATCAAGAATAGTGTATAGTTACAGTTCATGACAGATCAGTGATCTCTTTAATATTGTCTAACTAATTAGAGACACTGCTTTCCTTCCTGCCATAGTCATCAATCCTAAAAGGAAATTTCAATTATTTAGTCCATATATTTTATCAGCTCGTCACTCACTGGCCAGGTAGTAGAGTGCTCAAAAAAGAAACATGGTTATAATTTATTGGGGAAGGGCTTTACCAATCATTTCTCTTACTCAAGAATTTTTTTATTTTTATTGGCTGACCTATGCTCTTTCTCTAGTTTCTGTACTCGTCTCCTTAGAGTGATGAATTATGATGGGTTCTGAGTCCACATGCCTTAGTTGTGCTGTAATACCCCCAAGTGGGCTTTCTTTATGTATCCATCTACACAGTGAATGTCAGCACACTCTTTGTCCATGGGGATATCATGTCTGAGGCTAGCCCTTGGGTCTGACCTCACATGACACCTTCTCATATACCTTTCATGGCCTAGTAGTTTTAAACTGCTTTTATCCTTTCCTCTGTCAATCCTTTCCTTAAACTGCTTTTATATTGGTTTTGTTTAACTCAGGTTCTGGGGAAATGGTTGAATGTATAAATTTTGTACAAGACTGAGTAACTCAGATCCATCTGGGATCTGGCCTACAGGTGCTAGTTTCTGAGAATCCAGGTTAAAATAACACCAATGTAAATGCAGTTTTAGTGGGCAGGAACATGTGAAAGAGGGAAATCGCTGCGTTATTTAGTTCTATGACTAATTAAATGATAGAGTAATTTCTCACAAAATATTGACTTCCAAGATAGATCTGAGGGTTGCTTGCTGATCTGGAGAAAGATTTTCAATCTAAAGCATTGGAAGTTTTTTATTTGAAACTCAGGGCAGCAGAGGATTGTAACTAAGCCTCAGTAATACATTGCTAGGCTTGTTTTTCCTGTGTTTTCCATTATGTAAGTAGTTTTTCTCACACCCAGCAGGTGTTCAATTCAATTAAATAGGATAGAGCCTGCTCCTAGATTAGGCAGCCATCAACTAGCATAGACATAGCTACTGGTGGGAGCAGAACGTTACCAAAAATAAGTACAGGAAACAGAACCTTTCACTGGATTAAGCAGCTACCCCAGGACTTATGAAAAGCCATCTCGTGACTGGTTTAAAGCATGAAATTTCCGTGCAGGAGTTGTCTCCTGGGCTCAATGGTTTCCTTCCTCAAACAATTGGTTTATTTCAGTCCTGAAGGTGACCGCATAATAGCAGCGGATTCACTGTTGTAAAATAGTACTAATAATATAATAAAGTAATAACATTAAATAGACATTGTTAACATGCAGGTACTGGTTTAAGATGTTGTTACAATGAGGGGAAATGAAAGTTTGCACAGACATTCTTACACGCATGCGCAGATTGTCATTTAGCACTATTTAGCTGGTGGTTACATTTTAACGCTGGCCAAGGGACAACTAAACAGTCAGCTCTTTCCCATTAAAAGGGTGGACATTTTATTTTCAAAGTTTAATTTGCATCACTAATGCTTATATCATGCACTGTTTTGCAGGATTCCATTGAGGCAGCTTCACATCTGAGTTGCAATATGTATTTTGCATCACTGGAAAGCTGAACCTTTTTGCATTAACCCAAAATGCAGAGCATAAGAGCCCAATAAAATATTGAAGTTACATGTGAATGGCACCGTGCCAAGTACGCAGTACCCAATTGTCAACGTACGGAAAGGCTAAAATAGGTTTTTCAAAATTGGAATAAATATACAATATCACGTGTGACTGAAAGTTATCCAAAAATATTCACAAATGTAAAAGACAAACATGAGACTTATTTTCATTGTGCAAGCTAAAAAAGAACATCAAATAATATGCCATCACTGGTGTAAGCATGCTCTGAAAACTGGCTTTTATACTCATCCTGGAATATGTTGCACAGTGCAGAGGGTTGAGTGATAATTAAGTGTAGTTATTGTTTTTAATCTCACTGAATGTAATTATCATGTTTCTGATCTGTGGAACAATTGCTACCAGCCACGGAATAATACAAATTAGTGTTTGCACATTAAATTGTACACCATCATTTTTAAATACAGTCTTTTCAATTTCTGTAATTCAGCCAGATATAACATTGGAGAAAAATTAGATGTGGTACATTGTCGCCAATCTTGTGAAGATAATATTAATACTTCCATATCAATACATTTTTAAAGAGTGGTATAACATTTTTGGCAGCTTTAGAAATGTTCTCAGTAAACAAATGAAAGTATATGCAGCTTTGCATGATGCGATTGTGCCTCGGTTCCTTACAATGGCCTTCCCCTTATGCTGGCATGAGCCCCATTATTTAGTACTGTTTATGGTAATGTTGAATGTGTTTTAAAATGCTGCAAATTGCCCTGTGTACAAGAAGCCAATACATCTGATGTTCCTACATTTAAGTCACAACATTAGTCAGGCTCACGGCCAGGGTACGAAGAGAGTTGCTGCCAGAGTTTGTCATTTGTTCTCGTATATGTTTCATGGCCATGGTTTCCCATATGGCAGGCCCTGATTTCAGCCATGCTGCAGTTGGCTGGTGATGAGCAAAGGCCAGGTGCATCCTCATAGAGTGGGGAAGACAGCTGGAGGAACTATCATGCATAACCTGAACTGCTTTTGTACATCTCATAGCGGGCCATATTTGTGCCCGACTGCAGGTGTAGGATCACTTTTGCCCTTGAAAAGCTGAGGTGCCAAAGGCAGCTGTGACCCTGTTGCCCACTATCTGAAGCTAATTAACTTACAGAGCAGTATGTCCGTTCTTTGCTAAATTTCAGCAGTACACCAGGATTATAATTTACCAAACCAGACATCAAAAGAATTCTGTCATTGTTTATTGAAATATTAATTTTAAAATTATATTTTTCCAAACTCATTTGGATTTTTAATGGGGTGGTGTGAAGTTAAACATACCTATGTCTGGATTTTGCTTATTCTGCTTCAGAGCCAAAACAATTCCTAGTGCAGTGACCCAGTGGCTTTTCTGTTCCATCTGGCTATATATTTACAGAATTGTTATCCAAATATTTATTTTCAAACATTCAGTGGCCCTATTTCAGAATCACTGCGCTAGCAACCAATTTATGCCAGATTATATATAGATGTGAAGGGACCTGGTGTACAAAATTATTGAAGTCAGATTTAATTTACTTTCAAATGTAAACAACATTAGTTTGAGAGGAATAATTGCAGGAAATTAATGGGTTTAATTTGTCTTCAATATTTAGTAATAACGAGGCCAAGGGACAAAATAGTGCAGCTTCAGCAAGGCAGAGTGATTAAAAATGGATGTAATGTTTTAATTCATTAGTAGCTTGGGTCTATTCTAATTACCATGGTGTAGGAACCTCATCTACCTGCTTAACAGAACCAAATAATCCACTAACTTTCCCTTCCCTCGCTGTAATCTGATATTTTAAAAGCAGTAAACACATACACAGACCAACACTTTATATAACCAGGTATATACAGTATGCCACACACACGGAACAATAATTGTATTTCAAAATTAATAAACCGCCTCTAGGTCTGTGCATGAAATGCTAATTTTTGGCTATTTTAATTTCATATATACATGAATACATTTTATGTCATTTTGAATTAGACTGGTAGATATGTTATGCCAATTATTTTGACCAATTTAAACCTGTAGGATATAAAGCTGATTGCATATGATTAGATTATGTTAAAATTGTAAAACAACTTTAGGCATTGCAATAAACATGATGTACCTTTATAGAAAGTTAATTTCATGTAACAAAGTATTCACAAACTATTAAATGTAAAGTAGCGTTTCATTAAGGCACAGTCGGGAATGCTGTATAAGCTTTCTTTTAAATAACCGTTTTTAAAAAAAGATCCCAGCGTCCATTACAATTGGACTTATTTCTATTTCATGATTAGAGAACAGCAGAAATCATCATCAACACTTGGTTGCCAGCTCAACTGTGTACCCCCGGTGTAACTCTCCGCATTAGCAAATGTCCTTTACGAATGTGCCTGTTCTTAAACTCATTTTCTTGCGTTTTGCCTTTTCTTTTCCATCTTCGACCTCACGCCCACGGTGGTGTGGCACCTTCCACCTCTCCTGCTCTCGTAATTCTGTTGCAATGGCAACTCACTTGTACGCTCGGCCGTGGAATGTTGTCTTCCAGACTGAAGGTCAAGTGGTGAGGACAACCTGTCTTACACTGCGCCGTGTGCGAAATGCCGGATGATCTAGTAATGATTTGGAGATGTATATGATATTGCCTTTGGGTTTGTCGGTGCTGTGTCACCGGTATCCTGCACTCTCGTCTACTCCCCATGTGTCACTTCAAACACACGGTTAAATCACCCCCAACCGGCTATTATTTAGCGTGAAATTAAACCCTCGCAGGACTCATCCATTTAAAGATGTAATGAATTTTATGTTAGAAAACAGCAGCCAGTTCCAGAAGCGAAATATTGCTTTTGCATACAGTGGGAGGGTGCAAATTTATATGAGATTGTCTGTATCAATTAATTGCAGTGAATTTATTCCAGATATAAAATGATATTAAAGCTTGTTTACAGTGAAAATGTACTAATAACTTTTTAAAAAATTACACTCCTTAAAGCGAATGCCTCACTGCGTCTGAAGGAGATTTACCAGCCTTTCAATAATCTTTAACCGAAGTTGGCAACTTTTAAAACGTGATTCTCTGACTATGCAACCCACCATGGACGCGGCTTCGTTCATCCAACAACCAACCAACAAAAGACGGCAAGGGAGACGATAATTGACTGTTAAGGAAAGATAATGCGAATCAAACTGTTGTGGATTTTCCAGGCGGTTCCACATTTGAAGGTTGTTCAATATCTGTGTCTTTGTAGATTTTATTTTCCTTCCTCCCCCCTCCCCTCCCCCAAACTGCCACAAAACAAAGAGGTGTTTTGGGCAATTTAATGTGTGTGCATGTAAATCTTTCTGAGTGTGACATAGATAGATATAGCTTCCAACATTGTTCTGATCCATACTCCAGGCCAGCAGCCAAAGCATTTTATCTTTTAATGCATTAGAGTGATCTTCCAATTAGCTGCATCTATAATACCCTGATTTTGGGACAGGGAGGGTGGGGGGGAGCTTGATAGTTCTGGTCGAGAGGCAAAATGAGGGGGCTTATTATAGAAAGAGCAGAGGTTGTGCAGTAGCTGGGCTGTGTTGTAAAGTTTATAGATAAGAGGAAACTGGCCCTTGAGCATCCATTCTATTCTGTATATTAACACTCCTAATCTGCACTGCTGATAAAACGCTAGCCATTTGCCTTTGGAGGAATTAATTCTTGAGTTACTGTTGTAACTAGGCGACAGTGATTAACCTCTAAACTGTCCAATATTCTCTGCAGAATTATGTTCCTGGATTATAAACTACTTAGTTTTGTCCAACTAAATTAACAGTTTTCTTCCCCTCTGAGAAATGAGATCTGGAAGGTATGCTGCCTAATCGAAACATTGCAACATTTGTGGAATGTCAGTCAAAAATGCAATCCCCTGACAGAGCCACCTTCTCTATAATGCCAATTTAAATCATTTCCAATCCTTTCTTTAGTGTTATTCAAAAAAAAAAGATCATAATAATTTTCCCGTGGCCAAAGCACAAGAAATCAATTATTTCCCCCACAAAGACTTGAAAGCACTTAGCATATGCTGTAAGAAAAGCTTTGGGTTATAACAATTTGAAATTGCACTCATTACACGCAGCACAATTAGTTGCCACTAGTCTGGCTGGCGTTTTTAATTCCGAATGGCATATCTATATTATTACAGAAACAAGCATGCAAACAGCATTGTTTGGGATTTACGGGAATCAATAGGATATCGTGTTTTACATTCGGTGGGCAGTGTCACTCAATCTGCTGCCGATTAGAGATAAAGTCTGCATTCAAATTAATGCAGGCAGCGTGAAACATCACCATTACACCCAAATAAAGGAGGGAATGTATACATGATTTTTTTTTGTGTACAAGACAAGATGTGTTTCGTGTAATTTGATGTAATAAAACACCGTCATTGTTTTCCCAAATAGTGGCTATTATCGTTACTGATTACCCTGGAAGAATGAATTGAAAGTGTTGTTTGGGAGAAAGTGTGTGTGTGTGGGTGGGGGTGGAATCAGCTCTTAAATCCTAACGGTCCATTCAGAATTACTGTGGCCGTAATATTTTCCGTCCCCGGCAGCCAATATTAAATATTGTTTTTAATGTTAGGAATATTGTTTAAAAGGGGGCTGCAAATTCGAACAGAATGTTCTCCTGTAGCTCGGCAGACGGACGTGTTAGCTTAGTACAGGATGATCAATAATGAGTTTCTTTTAAAAAGTGTTAGTTGAAAACAGGGGCAAGCAAGGATCCGAAGGAGAATATTTTGATATTTATTACATTCTCTGTACTTTCACAATTTTTGTGATACCATTCAAAATGAGTGGACAATGGCAGGCGATATGTTTATGCAGTGGTATTTTTTTAGTGTGCGTGTGTGTATAGAGTATTGCTACTAAAAGGACTTCAGCAGTGGATCTTTTCAAATGCAACACAATACCTCTAAATAGGTCACAGTTTCTGTGCTTTAGCCAGCACATTCGGGGCCTGTAAAATGTAACTCATACAAAGCGCGCTAAAATGTTTGCTCATCAGTACAATAGAGTAACTGGAACTGAACTGTTCTAGAGCATCTCATCCTATCAGCTGTGGCCTGAGGCAGGAGAAGAATGAGGTAAGGTCAGTCAATTATGTGTGGTAATCACTGTAAGCATATTATCTGAGACCCAGATGTCTTTGCTGACCCCACATGACATAGCTATTAACCCCACAGCAATAGGAATGTTGGGGGAGGTGGTGGGAG
The DNA here is from genome assembly GCF_047496885.1 of Scyliorhinus torazame. Taxonomy (NCBI): domain Eukaryota; kingdom Metazoa; phylum Chordata; class Chondrichthyes; order Carcharhiniformes; family Scyliorhinidae; genus Scyliorhinus; species Scyliorhinus torazame. The sequence continues at coordinate 360,029,154 of NC_092707.1, read as the reverse complement.
GGGGTGGGGAGGTGCCAGTCCCCTAAGTAAACCAGCCTTTTCACTTCAGGATTGTGCACCTACTTACAAGGGAGCTGGAGGTGCCCACGGTTTCAGGCAGAGCTATCCAACAGCATGACCTCACACTGTTTGAGGTAGTTTTGGTGGCTTGGCCTGTCTGTAGTCCTTTTCATTGGGCCCAGTCATGCACGATAAAGAGCCAACATCATGAAAGAATGTAGCTGACAAATAGGGCAATGAGATATGTGAAATGGGAAGGAAAGACAACTCAGTTGTAACTATAGGGCTCACCGCATAAGATTAGTCTTGGAATGTGCAACTCTACCAATGAAAGAGCAGTCTAGTCAATACCGAAAAATACTGCACGTCCACTCGGTGTGCTTTACACATCCTGACTGTGGTGTAACAGCGTGTCAGGTTTAATCAACTTCTAACAGCTTGAAAAGTACAAGAATGATCTTTTAAAAATGTGTCAAAATTAAACATTTATTATTTTGAAAGAGATGCACATTGTTGTAATCTGAAGCCCTGAAAATGACATTGTGATTGTATTTATATTTGTTGTAAATTTGTAGACCAATGTAGCTCCTACTGCAGTGTCATCGTCAATTATGCTGAGGTCAATTATCCAAAATAATTTTCTTCAGCCCCAACCTCGGAAAGCCACCCCCTACGGGATCAGCAGAAAATGACGCAAAAACTCAGCAGGTGTGGCAGCATCTGTGGAGAGAGAAATGGGGTTAACGTTTCAATTCCGTATGACTCTTCTTCAGAGTTAAAGAGAGGGAGAAATGTGATGGGTTTTGTACTGTTTAAGAGGAGGTGGAACAAAGTAGAAGGTCAGGGGTAGGTGGGAGCTCAGGCGAGATTGGACAAATATGCTTTGGGCACAAGAGAAAGGGAGTGTTAAGGGTAGTGTTAAAGACTAAAGAAGGTGCTGATAGCGGCATAAAGGTAAGATAGCAGAATGTCGTGGTGGAACAAAGGTCAGCATTCTGTGAAAGCAAAAGTTAAGAACAAGTTACAGATGGCACTGTGGGAGAGGGGGGTTGCAAAAAGTTAGGATAAAGAAAAGAAGGTCAAAATGGAGGAGAGAGTTTGTAATCTGAATTTGCTGATCTCAGTGTTGAGTAGAAAGGCTGTAAGGTGCCTAATCGAAAATGAGGTGCTGTTCCTTCAGTTTGCACTGCAGAGTGAGATGGTGGGTTCAAATGGCATGGGACAGGAAGGTCGGGGTCATGCTTGCGGACTGAGCGAAGATGTTCTGCAATGCAGTCAATCAGACTGCATTTAATCTACCCAATGTAGTGGAGACTGCATTAGGAAACGTGACCTGATTGAAAAAAGTGCAAGTGAAATACTGCTTTACCTGAGAGGAGTATTTGAGGCCTTGGACAGTGAAGAGGGGGAAGGTAAAGCGGCAGACGTTGCACCTTCTGCGATTGCATGGGCAGGTGCCATGGGAAGGTGATGAGCTGGGGGTGACAGGGGAGTGGACCAGGGTGTCATGGAGGGACGGGTCCCTGTGGAATTTTGAAAGGGGAGGTGAGAGGAAGATATATTTGGTAGTGGCATCATGCTAGAGTTTGCGCAAATGGCAGAGGATAATCCTTTAAATGCAAAGGTTGGTGGGGCGAAACGTGAGGATGACGGGTACCCAATCAGGTTTCTGGGAGGGTAGGGATGAGGGCAGTGGTGCGGGTAATGGTTCGGACACGGTTTGAGAGCCCTGTCAACCACAGAGGGGAAAACCCGCAGTTCAGGAAAAGAGAAGATATGTCAGAAGTATGGAAGATAGCATCATCAGAACAGATGCAATGGAAGCGGAGAAGCTGAGAGAATAGGATGGAGTCCTCACAGGAAGTGGGATGTGAAGAGCTGTAGGCGAGGTTACTGTGGGAATTGGTGGACTTGTAATGAATATTGATGATCAGCCTATCACTAGAAATGGAGACAGAGAGGTCAAGGAAGGGAGACAAAGTGTTGGAGGTAGACCATGTGAAGGTGAAAGAGGGATGGACATCAGAGGCAACATTTTTTTAAAAATGCAACATTTTTCATAATGAATAGTAATAATCCTAACACAGCAAAATGGAGTGAACATTAACATAGTGCAAAAAGAGAATATACAATAGCAATTGACTAGACGTGACCCCACGCGCCTCAGTATTCCCACACCCTCCTAACGGAGCACTCACCCCCACTTCCCTATGGGTCGTGCTGCTGCTGACGTTTTAATTCTCTCTCAGAAGCCATCGGACGGTATTAAGCCCCCGCTCAACAGCAGCAGCTCTGTACACTTGGCAAAATTATTTACACACATGGCATCTGTTCGTGGTGTTGTCGTCCCTTGCTTCTCCCAGACGGAGGTCGCTGCCGTTGTCGTCTCGTCCCGCTTCTGCGCACTTCGGCTTCTGCGGCTCTCCCGTCTTCCCCGTTTTCTCTGTTCCTGTGGACGTTAAGTTTGTTAACATTTCCCTGCCTCCCCCCTCCCCCTCCCTGGCTCTCCTCTACCGTTCCGTCTCTTCCCTCTACCCCCCTCTCCCCGCTCCTGCCCCCCCCCCCTCCCCCTGTGGCTCGCCTTTCCTTCCTCTTAGATTTAGCTGTCTCCCCCCCCCCCCCCCCCCCCCCCCCCCCCGCCCCTCTCCCGGTCTATCTCTCCCTCTCATGCTTTGGCTACTCTCCCCTGATTCTTGGCTACCTGGCTATTCTTCTGCTTGTTTGTTGGCCACAAACAGGTCCCGGAACAATTGGGTGAATGGTTCGCACGTTCTGTGGAAGCCGTCGTCTGACCCTCAGATGGCGAATTTGATTTTCTCCATTTGGAGAGACTCCGAGAGGTTGGACAGCCAGTCTGCAGCTTTGGGTGGTGCTGCTGACCGCCAGCCGAACAGGATTCTCCGGCGGGCGATCAGGGAGGCAAAGGCAAGGGCGTCTGCCCTCCTCCCCAGGAATAGATCTGGCTGGTCTGAAACCCCGAAGACCGCCACTTTCGGGCATGGCTCGACCCTCACCCCCACCACCTTGGACATTGCCTCGAAGAAGGCTGTCCAGTACTCCACAAGTCTGGGGCAGGACCAGAACATGTGGGCGTGGTTGACTGGGCCTCCTTGGCACCGCTCACATCTGTCCTCCACCTCCGGGAAGAACCTACTCATACGGGTTTTTGTTAAGTGGGCTCTATGTACCACTTTTAGTTGTGTCAGGCTGAGCCTTGCGCACGTGGAGGTGGAGTTGACCCTATGCAGTGCTTCGCTCCAGAGTCCCCACCCTATTTCGATCCCCATGTCTGTCGTGTTGGGTGTTCCGATACACAAATGAACCAACATGGTTGTAGATGGTACAACTCTGTTTTATTATTCTGGATAACAACAACTGTAAACTTCTGTCTGTGGTTCGTACTTCACCCGTGAACCTGTGGACCCAGCCCTAGCACTAACTTAGTGAGGCACTCAGCACATGGTGTATGTCTAAGTGGCACGCTGTGAGCTCTGTGCTCTGAGCTATCTCCTGCTGGAATGAGCGGGAACTGTGGTGTTCCCTGTTTTATAGTGCGTGTGCTCTCACTGGTGATTGGCTGTGATGTTGCGTTTGTGTTGATTGGTCCGTCGATCTGTCCATCAGTGTGTGTGTGTGATTGCACCATGATATGTTAATATGGATATCATGACAAGGTCCTCCTCCCACTTCATTCTTGTTGCGTTCAGAACGGTGTCGTCCCCTTCTACCAGTCGGTCATACATGTCACTACAGTTTCCTTTATCTAGTATGCTTGCGTCCAGTAACTCTTCCAGTAGTGTCTGTTGTGCTGGTTGTGGGTATGTCCCTGTCTCCTTTCGTAGGAAGTTTTTGAGTTGCAGGTACCTTAGCTCGTTCCCCATGGCTAGCTGGAATTTCTCTGTCAGTTTAACCAGTGTTGCGATCCTGTCGTCCGTGTATATGTCCCTGACTGTCCGTGTCCCTCCGCCCTGTCCCCACCTTTTGAAGGTGGCGTCAGTCAGTGCTGGTGTGAACCTATGGTTGTTGCAGATGGGTGCTTTACCCGACATTCTGGTCAGGCCAAATTGTTGCCGTAGTTGGTTCCAGAACTGGAGGGTGGCTATCACCACCAGGCTGCTGGAGTGTTTTTTGGGTGGGGATGGGAGTGCTGCCGTAGCGAGGGCCTGGAGGGAGGTCCCCATGCAGGAGGCCTCTTCCGCGCGCACCCACTCGGCTTCTGGCTCCTTGATCCACCCCCTTATTCGCTCGGCCGTCGCCGCCCAGTGGTAGAATTGTAGGTTTGGGAGGGCAAGGCCCCCCCGGATTTTGTTTTTTGTAAGACCTTCTTTGGGATCCTAGCATTCTTCCCCCTCCATACGAATGCCATGATTAGTTTGTCTAGTGCTTTGAAAAAGGCCTTGGGGATGTAGATCGGAATGGATCTGAATAGGAAGAGGTACCTGGGCAGCACGTTCATTTTGACTGTCTGTACTCTCCCCGCAAGGGAGAGTGGGAGTGTGTTCCATCTTTGCAGGTCCTTTTTTACTTCCTCTGTCAGACTGGTGAGGTTCCATTTGTGGATCCCTTTCCAGACATGGGCTATTTGGATCCCCAGGTAGCGGAATTTGTGTCGGGCTTGTTCAAACGGCAGTCCCGTTAGTGCTGCCCCTACTTGTGGGTGCACCGGGAAGATCTCGCTTTTGCTCATGTTGAGTTTGTAGCCCGAGAAGGTGCCAAACTCTTTCAGGAGCGCGATGATTCCGTCCATGCTGCTTTGTGGGTCCGAGATGTAGAGGAGCAGGTGATCTGCATAGAGTGAGACTCTGTGCTCTCTGCCTCCCCTTCGGATCCCCCTCCAGCTTCGGAGGCAACATTAACAAAATTTTCCAGGTCACGATGAGAGGAGGAAGTGGTACCGATAGTTATTGATGTAACGGAACAATAGTTCTGGGAGGGGGCCGGAGTAGGACTGGAACAAGGAGTGTTCCACATAACTCCCCCAAAACAAAACAGGTATAGCTGGGGTCCATGCAGGTACCCATCACCTCACGTTTTATTGGCAGGAAGTGAGACAAGTTAAGGGAGAAATGACTGAGTGAGAGAACAAGTTCAGCCAGGTGAAAGAGAGTGGTGGTGGACAGAGATTATTCAGCCTCTGTTGAAGGAAGAAGTGGAGAACCCTCTGACCATCCTGGTGTAGGATGGGTGTGTTGAGGAATTGCATATTCATAGTGAAGAGAAGACGGTTAGGGCCAGGAAACCAGAAATTGTTGATATGATGTAGAACATCAGAGGAATCGCAAATGTAAGCGGGAAGAGACTGGACAATGGGAGAGAGAATGGAGTTGAAATGGGAAGAAATGAGTTCAGTGGGGCAGGAAACAGCTGATACAACGGGTCCACCAGGGCAGTCCGGTTTGGAGGTTTTAAGGTGGAGATAGAAGTGGGTAGGGCCGCACAGTGGCACAGTGGTTAGCAGCTGAGGACCCGGGTTCGAATCCCAGCCATGGGTCACTGTCCGTGTGGAGTTTGCACATTCTCCCCGTGTCTGCGTGGGTTTCACCCCAACAACCCAAAGATGTGCAGGATAGGTGGATTGGCCACACGAAATTGCCCCTTAATTGGAAAATAATAATTGGGTACTCTGAATTAAAAAAAAAAAGAGATAGGCCCGGACGGGATCCCTGGTCGTGCACTCAGAGCCTGCGCGGACCAGCTGGCAGAGGTATTCGCGGACATCTTTAACCTGTCCCTACTCCACTCCGAGGTCCCCACCTGCTTCAAGAAGACCACCATCATACTGGTACCAAAGAAGAACCAGGCAACGTGCCTCAATGACTACCGACCAGTGGCCCTGACTTCAGTCGTAATGAAGTACTTCGAGGGGTTGATCATGAAGCGCATCACCTTCATACTCCCAGAACGCCTTGATCCACTGCAATTCGCATACCGCTGCAACCGGTCCACATCAGACACCATTTCCCTGGCCCTACACTCATCCCTAGAGCATCTCGAAAACAAGGACCCCTACATTAGACTCCTATTTATTGACTACAGCTCCGCCTTCAACACCATAATCCCAGCCAAGCTCATATCAAAGCTCCAAAACCTAGGACTTGGCTCCCCACTCTGCAACTGGATCCTCAATTTTCTGACCAACAGACCACAATCAGTAAGAATGAACAACAACACCTCCTCCACAATAGTCCACAACACCGGCGCCCTGCAAGGCTGCGTACTTAACCCCCTACTCTACTCCCTGTACACACACGATTGCGTAGCAAAACTTGGTTCCAACTCCATCTACAAGTTTGCTGACGATACGACCATAGTGGGCCGGATCTCGAATAACGACGAGTCCGAATACAGGAAGGAGATAGAGAACCTAGTGGAGTGGTGTAGCGACAACAATCTCTCCCTCAATGCCAGCAAAACTAAAGAGCTGGTAATTGACTTCAGGAAGCAAAGTACTGTACACACCCCGTCAGCATCAACGGGGCCGAGGTGGAGATGGTTAGCAGTTTCAAATTCCTAGGTGTGCACATCTCTAAAAATCTGTCCTGGTCCACCCACGTCGACGCTACCACCAAGAAAGCACAACAGCGCCTATACTTCCTCAGGAACTAAGGAAATTTGGCATGTCCACATTAACCCTTACCAACTTTTACAGATGCACCATAGAAAGCATCCTATCAGGCTGCATCACAGCCTGGTATGGCAACTGCTCGGCCCAGGACCGCAAGAAACTTCAGAGAGTCGTGAACACCGCCCAGTCCATCACACAAACCTGCCTCCCATCCATTGGCTCCATCTACACCTCCCGCTGCCTGGGGAAAGCGGGCAGCATAATCAATGATCCCTCCCACCCGGCTTACTCACTCTTCCAACTTCTTCCATCGGGCAGGAGATACAGAAGTCTGAGAACACGCACGAACAGACTCAAAAACAGCTTCTTCCCCACTGTCACCAGACTCCTAAATGACCCTCTTATGGACTGACCTCATTAACACTACACCCTGTATGCTTCATCCGATGCCAGTGCTTATGTAGTTACATTGTATATGTTGTGTTGCCCTATTATGTATTTTCTTTTATTCCCTTTTCTTCTCATGTACTTAATGATCTGTTGAGCTGCTTGCAGAAAAATACTTTTCACTGTACATCGGTACACGTGACAATAAACAAATCCAATCCAATCCAGTCCAATCCAGAAGTGGGCAAGCGCAGCTTTCAGAGAGGGTGAGTTAGTGTTGCTTGAGAGAGAAATGTGGAGTATGTACAGATAGCGGTGCATGGCACTGAATGTGGATCTCACAATGTGTCGAGAACAGCAGTCCGAGGAGGGACATGTATCCCAGTTCCATCTTATTCCTTGTCTCGTCCAAAGCCTTAAAATTAAACTTTTTCTTTTCCTTCCAGGTGTTAACGAACTCCAGTTCCAATCCTGGATCCTCCACACCTTCCCTACCTTCTGACCCCATCCCTTCTGCTAATCCCAGCCCTTGCCCTGTATTCACTATACCCTCTGAGTTTCTGCTCTTTGATGCTGACTCTCTGTCCTCAGCAAAGGACTCTGTTCCATCCCCTTAAGTCCTCACCTCAATGAATTTCAGGCATGGCACAATGCTGAACCCTTCTTCCATCACCTTCGTCTCCGTGCTCCCTTCTTTGGGCAGGGGTCCTTCCCCTTTTAACGTATCCTTTCGTCAGCGTCCAGTGCTCCCTTCTACCTGGACCACTTCCTCTGGCCCCCACCCCTCGGACCATAATCCCACCACCGAACACCAAGCCATTCTTTACATGACTATCATTAAGCCCATCTCCTCTGGGGATATTCCCTCCACAGCTTCCAACCTCAAAAGTCCCCCAGCCCCATTGGATTGGATTGGTTTATTGTCACGTGTACCGAGATACAGTGAAAAGTATTGTTCTGTGTGAAGCTCAAACAGATCATTCCGTACATGAAAAGAAAATACATAATTGGGCAAGCATAAAATACACACTGTAAATACATAGACACAGGCATCGGGTGAAACACACAGGAGTGTAGTACTATTCAGTAGGGAAGTGTGTGAAGTGATCAGATCAGTCCATAAGCCCATCAGTCCATAAGAGGGTGGTTTAGAAGTCTGGTAACAGCGGAGAAGAAGCTGATTTTGAATCTGTACGTCCGTGTTCTCAGACTTTTATATCTCCTGCCCGAAGAAAGATGTTGGAAGAGTGAGTAAGCCGGGTGGGAGGGGTCTTTGATTATGCTGCCCATTTTCCCCAGGCAGCGGGAGGTGTAGACAGAGTCAATGAATGGGAGGCAGGTTCGTGTGATGCACTGGGCTGTGTTCACAACTCTCTGTAGTTTCTTCCGAGCAGTTGCCATACCAGGCTGTGATGCAGCCAGATAGGATGCTTTCTATGGTGCATCTGTAAAAATTGGTAAGAGTTAATGTGGACATGCCGAATTTCCTTAGTTTCCTGAGGAAGTATAGATGCTGATGTGCTTTCTTGGTGGTGGCGTTGATGTGGGTGGACCAGGACAGATTTCTGGTGATGTGCATACCTAGGAATTTGAAACTGCTAACCATCTCCACCTCGGCCCGTTGATGCAGACAGAGGTGTGTACAATGCTTTGCTTCCTGAAGTTAATGACCAGCTCTTTAATTTTGCTGGCACCATTACCGCCATATCCTACATGATCCCACTAACAAGCACATCTTCCCTTCACCCCCAGACAGCATTGTGCGAGGACCGCTGCCTCCTGGAATCCCTGTTCACTCCTCCACCACACCAATTCCCCATTCCCTTCCCACAGCACCTTCCCTTGCAATTGCAGGACATGCAACACCTGCCTTTTACCTCCTCCCTCTTCACCATTCAAGGCCCCAAACGCTCCTTTCAGGTGAAGAAACATTTCACTTGCACCTCCTTCAATTTGGTTGATTGTATTTTCTGCTCCCAATGCGGCCTTCTCCACATTGCGGAGGCTAAAAGCAGACTGTGTGACCACTTTGCAGAACACCTTCACTCAGTCTGCAACCTTGACCCCGACCTTCCTGTTGCTTGCCATTTCAGTTCACCACCTTGCTGTCATCATGCCCACATGTCTGTCCTTAGCCTTCTGCAATGTTCCTGTGGAGCCCAATGCAAACTGGTGGAACAGCACCTCATCTTTCAATTATGCCCGTCACAGCCTTCTGGATTTAACATCGAGTTCGACAACTTTGGACCATGAACTCCATCCTCCATCTTGACCCCTTTATAATAATCCTAATTTTGTTGTCCCAATACACCCCCTCCCCGCAATCCCCCCCGCCAACCCACCGCACTGCCATCTGTAACTTGTTCTTAACTTTTGCTTTCACAGAACATTGACCCTTGTTCTGCTATTGACACATTCTGCTACCTCATCTTTATGCCACTATCAGCACCTTCTTTAGTCTTTGGCACTTATTTTGCCTTTTTCCCAGAACATCTTTGTCCAATCTCTCCTGAGCCTCGTACCTACCCCGGACCTTCTTCTTAGCTCCACCTGCTTCACGCCTTTTTAAGCAGTATAAAACCCATCACTCTCTTTAGCTGTGAAGAAGAGTCATATGGACTTGAAACGTTAACTCTGTTTCTCTCCCCACAGATGCTGCCAGACCCTCTGGAATTGTCCAGCATTTTCTGTTTTGATTTCAGATTTCCAGCATCCGCAGTATTTTGCTTTCAGGATTTTGATTCAGTCTGGCACCATTGGAAGTCACCATTCATACCAATTAGTGTTTGTTTCATGCTGTGCACTCGCATCCAATGGGAACTAGATTGAGACTGCCGTAATTAACATAGTGCAAAAATATTTACTTTAATTGTGCACAGTAGAATTTCCCACTATTTGGACATGCACAGCAGGGCTAGGTGGACAACAGCAGCAGAAATCTGTGAACCTAAACATAGTCATAGTGCATTTTGTTCTGAGTACTCTGATACAAGCGGAGAGTCAGTCATTCTGTGATCACCTCCCTCTTCCTTCATTTCCAGTGGAAATGTTTCATAGCCCTGGTGGAAGCAAGTCCCACTGCAATTTCTCAATTTCTGACCCCGCACACTTCCATCGACGTTTACGCCGAGGTGGACATGAATTCACATAGCCGATGTGCTATATTTAATCTTCAGCTGCTTACCTTACACGTGCATATTCATACTGGCCTATATTTTCAACTTTGGCAGAACCGGAACACATCTAGGTGATGGCTATACTTCCACATGGGATAATGATGCATCCTGAACCTAGCAGGTGGAGGTAGGAATTCCGAGGGGGCGGACATCGGAGGGCAGACCGGCTCCAGGAACTAGCTGCTGTCCAGACGGGTTTTGGGCTTCAGGAATGGACAGTCCCATCGATTGTGGAGATGCAGTCACAGAGCCAGGTACTACATGAGGGGTTGTCAGGGAGCATCCAGTACCTGCAGGTGCAGGTGGAGGAGTCCAACTGCATTCAAGAGCAGGAGGTAGTGCAAACAATGCATGCCACCCAGGCCACTCCGCATGGGTGGCGTCCACGGTGGTGGCATTGTGGGTGACACTTTTGGCTATGGCTCAGCCTGTCCAAGGTCTGGGGCATTCTGCGCAGGCCCTGGTCAAGTCCCAGGACAGGGTTGCTGCCTCACAGGCAACCATGTGCCAGAGCCACCTGAAAATCGCAGCGGTGCTCCTGAATGTGGCGCAGACACAGAGGGAAGTGGCCCAGTCCCAGAGAGAGATGGCACAGTCAATGAGTGATGTGGCACAGTCCCAGATGGAGATGGTCGACTCCCTGTGCTCCATGGCCGCCAGCATGCAGACCCTGGCCGAGACCAGAGCGGGCCCCCAGTGCTGGCAGCACAAGGTAGCAGGGGATCCTCAGTGGATAGGTCCGCTCGCACCTCCATCCCATGGAGTAGCCCGTGGGGCCATCGGGCACCCGAAGGGAGGAGGAGGTGATGGGGCCCGTTCTGGTGACTTAGGCAGGGGAGGTGCCGGAGCACCTCAGCACCTCGGACTCCCCCCCCTCCTGTCCCTGGTGCATCAGATGGGCAGTGGGCGGAACAGGGTGGCGCCACGCCACCTGGGACACCCGAGCAGCAGCCCGTCCAGGTCCAGTCGCTCCAGAAGACGGCCGTCAACAGGGACCCAGGTTGCAGGGCGGGAATCGCAGCAGACCATCTCCACTCCTGCTGTACCGTCTGGGGATCCACGTTAGGATCCGTAAGGCCAGAAAGTTAGACACCAGTTAAGATGGCATGAGGGCAGGGCACAGTTTAATTATTGGGGCTAGGGCACAAATCTCTATACACTTGTCACATTAAACACCTGTTCACACTGTTACAACCTGTCTCGGTGCTCTGTCACTTGGCTTTTGGGGTGGGCTGCCCTGGGCTGGCCAGAGAGGGGTATGAGAGGGGGAACTAGGCGAAGGTTGTGGGTGGCCTGGGCTCCCCCCACCTCCCCTCCCCACCGACCGTCCCCACCGCTGTCACCCAAGGGATCCGATAGTACCGTGTGATAGAATGACCAGCTCGCATGCAGGGGTCACCCAGGTGGATGGTGGAAAGTGCTACTGTGGGCAGGAAGCCCAGTCCCGGAGAGATGTGAGCAAATGTGCGAGGCAGGTTTTTTATACAGAGGGTGGTGAGTGCCCTCTCTGCCCTCTTTACACAGAGGGTGGTAAGTGCCTGGAACGTGTTGCCAGGGGAGATTGTGGAAGCAGATACATCAACAGTGTTCAAAAGGAATCTTAACAAACACGTGGATAGGATGGGTATAGAGGGATACGACACAAGGAAGTGCTAAGGGTTTTGGCCGAGGTTGGTATCATGACCAGTACAGGCTTGGAGGGCTGAAGGGCCTGTGCCTGTGCTGTATTGTTCTTTGTTCTTTGTGTCAGACGTTGTCAAACGATGCGGAGCACCAGAGGTCATCGTAGAGCGGGTTGTCTTCATACTCCATCCCATCTGCCAGGCCCGGTGTTACTGCCAACCCAGGGCCTGCACCCGTAGCGAGACAGGTATGTATCATGTATGTATCACTTTGTCCATGTCCCTGGCTAGTGTTCAGGCATCTGAACCGCATCTTCAGGAGGCTGAAGCACCGCTGCATCATGTACCTGGTCACCTTATGGGCATCATTGTAGTGGGTCTCAGCATTAGTCTGTGGCCTCCGGATAGGCGTCATCAGCCACGACTGCAGTAGAAAACCCCTGTTACCCAGGAGCCAACCCCCCCCAGCCGGGGGATGGGACATCTTGAACATGTCAGGAATCGTTGAGTGTGCAAGGATGAAGGCGTCATGCACACTGCCCGGGTATCCGGTTTCGCGATTTTGGCGTCAGCCATCAGAGAATCCCACCCCTTATTTGTAACTGCTCCGACTATCTGATAAAGATTGATTGAATGGCCTCCTGTGCTATGTTCCTGTGGATCTTGAGTTGAGTAAATAGAGGCATAGGCTGGAATCGTGTGCTCCTGCTGGTGGCAAGCTTGGAGGCAGGATGGTGACACAATGGAATCCCGTTGCCTTCCCACCTCTGCTAGAATTAACTTCTGGGTGAGAAGGCCCAGGGTCCACCGCTCTCTTGAGGCCCATAAGTTGCCGATTAATGAACACTTAAGGGCCTTATCCTGCTACCACTGGTATTAACCTAGCTGCAGACGGGCCTGTCACTGTGCTGCATGTCACCTCAAGGGTGGGGTGTTGGGGGTTGGTGAAGTTTGGGGAGGGCAGGGTGGTGTCCATGGATCAAAGGTACCCAATGCCTGATTGAGGCACTCAACATCGGGAAGGGAGAGGTGTCCTGCTCAGAGCCATCCCTTGCTGCCAACTCCACTACACTCCACTCCCCTTGACCCCCACCTCATGGAGCACCCCACGTATTGCTCCCCTATGTCCTGTGTCATTCCGCGATCCTGGAACTTCAGTGCCTGTCCTTCCGGCAAGAGCCATAGCCTCCCAAGTGGTGCTGCTGAGCACAAGAACTGGCTGCCTCTGATTGGCTGGCAGCTCTCAGAGTCAAGACTTGCGGCCCTGGGGGAGTGGTCTTGATTCCAGGGGGCAGGTTCACCACTGGTTCCGTCACTGTCTGATTGATGTGTGGTGTTGAATTCTCACAGGGTTTTCCTCTCTCGACGCAAAATCCGCCCGACTAAAGTGGGAGCGGAAAATCCCGGATAATGCCTCCATCCATCCTTCCAACACTGATTTCATATGTAGTATTTACAGTTGGTCTTGCAAATCATAATTTGGCCTCACATCACACATGGGACGACATCAGACTGGACTGTAAACCAGTCTCTTTTTTTGTTGAACAGTCTTCTGCCGAAGTGGTCGAAGATTACAGAACCCTTCAACTTTAAAATATTACCGAAAGAACGAAGAGACGTTAGAAGAGACCTTTTTGCACAAATGGTTGCTCAGACATGAACATATCTGAACCAATGGTGGAAGCAAAATATACGATAGCTTTTAAGGAGAAAATTGATAAGTACTAGATTTTAATGACATCAAGAGGTATGGGGAGAAAGGGGGAATATGGCGTTGAGATCGAGGATCAGTCATGATCAGATTGAATGGCGGAGCAGGCTCAAAGGCCCAAATGGCCTCCTCCTGCTCCTAGTTTCTACGTTTCTAGAGAAGGAAGAATCTTGACACTACTTTTCTGGGAGCGGAGCTTGTTCAAGGCATAGGTTATAGCACTGTGAGCAAAGCTGCCACATGCAGCGTGTTAAGGCGCAGATATCAGCGAGGTGTGCATTTGGAAGGTACAACCTTGAAATGAAATAATCACGGATGAGAATTTTGACAGTAGTGAGGAAGTGGTAGTGGCAGAGTTTCACAATGCCTGGGAGCTGAAAGCCGTAGAAATATGTTTGATATTGAGCAGCATACTCATGTTTGAACTTAACCTGAGGTGATGGCTGGAGTGGTTAAGAGGCAAGCAGGACGCCTTGCAGTGGTGGTTGGATGGATCTAGTTGGAGAAGGACTGCCCTGTGCTGTAGGGGTAAATGTGCAGCTTACCAGCTCACCTGACGCAGATGGAAAATTGAGCTGAAACCATAGTCATAGCCATCATTAAAAGCCACCACTTTTATACTGTCACATTATCATTCCCTGGTGAGGTTACTGTTCAACGATACACAAAGAAGGGGTGTGCTTTTCCAATAGAAGAATCAGTGTCACCCTACTGCTGTTAACCAATGAAGATGTTACCTTGAGATGGAGTTTAATCCGGACAAATGTGAGGAAATGCATTTTGGAAGGTCTAATGCAGGTAGGTAATATACAGTGAATGGTAGAACCCTCAAGAGTATTGAAAGTCAGAGAGATCTAGGTGTACAGGTCCACAGGTCACTGAAAGAGGCAACACAGGTGGAGAAGGTAGTCAAGAAGGCATACGGCATGCTTGCCTTTATTGGCCGGGGCATTGAGTATAAGAATTGGCAAGTCATGTTGCAGCTGTATAGAACCTTAGTTAGGCCACACTTGGAGTATAGTGTTCAATTCTGGTCGCCACACTACCAGAAGGATGTGGAGGCTTTAGAGAGGGTGCAGAAGAGATTTACCAGAATGTTGCCTGGTATGGAGGGCATTAGCTATGAGGAGCGGTTGAATAAACTCGGTTTGTTCTCATTGGAACGACGGAGGTTGAGGGGCAACCTGATAGAGGTCTACAAAATTATGAGGGGACAGTCAGAGGCTTTTCCCCAGGGTAGAGGGGTCAATTACTAGGGGGCAAAGGTTTAAGGTGCGAGGGGCAACGTTTAGAGTAGATGTACAAGGAAAGAGGGTAGTGGGTGCCTGGAACTCGCTACCGGAGGAGGTGGTGGAAGCAGGAACGATAGTGACATTTAAGGGGCATCTTGACAAATACATGAATAGGATGAGAATAGAGGGATACGGACCCAGGAAGTGTAGAAGATTGTAGTTTAGTCGGGCAGCATGGTTGGCACGGGCTTGGAGGGCTGAAGGGCCTGTTCCTGTGCTGTACTTTTCTTTGTTCTTCTTTGTTCTTTTGTTCTTGAGCAATACAGCTGTGACTGCTGTCACAGAGAAAGAAAAATGTTGTGGAGTGCATCAGGGTCACTGGCATGTAGCAGTATAAAATAAAAGGCTAGAAATTACTGTTGCTGATATTAGTGAGAAAATACTTAATGCATTTGTATGACATTGCATTGTCCACTAATTCAACAGAGGTGTTAACCAGTTCATTTTAAGTGGGTTAAAATAGTAGACAGAAAAATGATATCTGGATGCATTAAGCATTTGTCTGCTAACATTGTTAGCCTCAGATTATTTCAGTTTGCCATTAGAACATTTTAAAGTATGCTACATGCAGGACAAATGTCTTTGTGTGTTTGTTTGTATGTATATGTGTGTGTGACTACCACTTCTTCACCAGTGAATAATAATAAAAAGAACCTTTCACATAGCGAGTGAACATTGGTGAAAATATCCATTGCCAAAGTCAATTTACCCAATCCTCCTTGTTCAGATGGGGTTTAAAATTGTCGATGCAGAGTATCGGTATATTTTGTATCAAAACGTTCTTGTGTACAGATGTGGTGATTGTCTCTTTGAGGGCAACACAGCTAGAATAATGGTGACCTGGCCTGGATGACCAATCGGGACTCACAGTGAGGTATTGCCCCGGGGAGAGGGGTTCTCCAAGGCAGAGGTATTTCGGAGTTTGCTGCAAACGTGTTGCTGTTCTTGAAGATCACAAAATAAATCCCCTTTTGTTCACTTGTGAAGCCTCAAGTTGCATCATTATGATAAATTAGCACCACCACTGAATCATGGCTTATACACAAGGGTTGCATATGGGAGACCCACCAGATCTGATATATACCCCGACTTGGTTCAGATACACACATTTTGAAAATGATAACACCTGTTTTTAAAATTGATAAAAAATTAAGTGGGAGATTGATTCTTTAAAATTGATAGTCAGTGGCCAGCATGCATTACTAACTCTGGCACATGAATATGGCACTCCAATGTAAGCAAAGAGTTCTGTATTTCATATGGAATGGTATGCTTGCATGGATACAAGGCAAGGGCATAACACATTTGAAGAGTTAACTAGCAATGAATCAAAATCTATCAAGGTTGTGCTCTAGGTGTTAGGCATGACTTTGTGTCTGGAACCTACTTCTTCATTCACTCTGCATTCTTACTTTCAAACTCCTCTTCAACCATACCTTCTCCTCTGCACGTTAACCCTCAGTTTATATCCCATTTCTCTTTTTCTTCCTGCTTGCCACCTACTAACTCTCTTCCTTAATCTAAAGTGTGTTGACGCACCTTCTGATTCATGGAGGAGCACACTAAAAGTGTATTTTCCAACAGAAAAGGAAACTCTTATTACTGCATTGTGTACTAGAAGAAAGACTTGCATCTACATCGCACTTCACACGAGCACTGGACATCTCAAAGCACTTTATAGCCAATTAAATATTTTTGAAGTCTCTTGCCTCTGATTCATAAAGTTATGGGTTTCTGTCACACTCCAGGGATTGAGCACAAAAAGCTGACACTCCCACTTGTGGGAGTTTGCTTTGTGCAAATTGGCTACTATGTTTCATACTACAAAAGCAATGCATAGGGTTATGTTGCCAGCTGATGTTATAACAGGATGGGAAGATCCCAGATTCAAAAGACTGTAACTTTGTTTTTATAAAACGTGGAGGAACAGTCGCAGGACCGCTAATTATTTTCAACAACAAGAAAACATACATTTATTAAATGTGGAAAAATTGGATTATAATACAATACTCCTTTACCCCCTCCTCAGCTGAACAAATAAAAACAGTTTTAAAGATATACACAGATTGCAATGTACATCTTAAGCCACAACACACGGTAGCATAGTGGTTAGCATTGTTGCTTCACACCGCCGGGGTCTGGGTTCGATTCCCGGCTTGGGTCACTGTCTATGCGGCGTCTGCATGTTCTCACTGTGCCTGTGTGGGTTTCCTCCGGGTGCTCCAGTTTCCTCCCACAAGTCCCGAAAGACGTGCTGTTCGGTAATTTGGACATTCTGAACTCTCCCTCTGTGTACCCCAACAGGCGCCTGAATATGGCGACAAGGGGCTTTTCACAGTAACTTCATTGCAGTGTTAATGTGAGCCTACTTGTGGCAATAAAGATTACTATTATTATTAACACAAAAAGACCCTTTTAAGCATACAAGATGACTGTGGTCAAATGCTCACACTCCACTCTAAACCAAATTTAATATCTGTGGCACGGTGGTTAGCACTGTTGCCTCACTGTGCCAGGAACTCGGATACGATTCTGGCCTTGGGTGACTGTGTGACGTTTGCACATTCTCCCCGTGTCCGCGTGGGTTTCCTACAGGTACTCCAGATTCCTCTCACAGTACAAAGATATGCAGGTTAGGTGGTTTGGCCATGCTAAGTTGCTCCTCAGTCTCCAAAGATGTGCAGGTTAGGTGGTTTAATGGGGACAGGACGGGGGTAAAGTAAAGTCTCCATAGGCCCAGGTGACCATAGGCTGCTTTACCTTTTGTGGGGGAGAGCTGATTGGTGGTGATTTAACCTGAGGATCACCACCTCTGGCGAGGGACAAGGTTGAAAATGCGGACTTTTATGAATAGCCTCAACCTGTGCTGTTGGACTCACTCTGAATCACAAACCAACTGTCCAGTCAACTGAGCTAAGCCGACAAGGCCTGGGTGGGATGCTTTTTTGGAGGGTTGCTGCAGACTCGATGGGCCAAATGTTCTCCTTCTACACTGTAGGGATTCTATATAGTCTATGGATTTCTCCTCAGAATCCCTCCAGATGATGATCACATGAAAGTTTTCAAACCCCATCCCCCCAAAACACGCTTTAAAATCTTCTCATAAAAATGTTTTACCTTAGCGGTTTGCATTCCAAAATCCAGACCATGTTTTCCAAATTACACTTTTAAACAAAGCTTCCACTCTACTTCTAACAGTGTATCCAGTCCAGGATTTTATCCCAACCTCTTTACGATTTATTTTTCTTGACTGCTGTGCAAACTGCTCACAATTGCTTTAACTCTTGATTCCCATACTGCATTAAAATTATATCAGATGTTTGTTTTATCTTTGAAAGCATCTGTAAAAATTGGTAAGAGTCAATGTGGACATGCCAAATGTCCTTAGTTTCCTGAGAAAGTATAGACGCTAAGTTGTACTTTCTTGGTCGTAGCATTAACATGGGTGGACCAGGACAGATTGTTGGTGATGTGCACATCTAGGAATTGAAGCTGCCAACCATCTCCACCTCGGCCCCGTTGATGCAGAGAGGTGTGTGTACGATACTTTGCTTCCTGAAGTCAATGAACAGCTCTTTAGTTTTGCTGACATTGAGTGGGAGATTGTTGTCCTTCCAGACATAGAAACATTACATTAAACCCACTTAAAACTGTACCTTATTTCTAATGTTTACCAAAACAAATATAAATTTCTTTAAAGTACCTTGTTGATGTAGTTTACATGGATTTCAGCAAAGCCTTTGACAAGGTCCCATATTGGAGACTTATAAAGAAGCAAATGCACATGGTTTACAGGGTATTTTGATTAGGTGGATTCAAAATTGGCTTAGCTGTAGGAGACAGAGGGTGATGACAGACTTTAGTGACTGGATGCCAGTGTTCAGTTGCATACCTCAGGGATCTGTGTATAGTTGTTAATTATCCACCACCATTCACACTGGCGTGGTAGGACTGCAGAGCTTTGGTCTGATCAATTGATTGTGGGATTGTTTAGCTGTGCTTATCACATACTTCCCCTGCTGTTGAGCATACATGCAGTCTTGTGTCTTGGCTTCAGCAAGTTGACACCTCATTCTTAGGTATGTCTGGTGTTGCCTTTGGGCTGCTGTCCTGCACAATGATTGAAACCATCCCCTGGCTTGATGGTAATGGTAGAGTGAGGGATATGCTGAGCCATGAGGTTACAGATTGTGATTGAATATAATTCTGCTGCTCCTGATGACCCAAAGCACCTTATGGATGCCCAACTTTGAGCTGCTAGCTGTGTTCAGAATTTATTCCATGCAGCACACTGGTACCTCCACACAGCAAAATGGACAAGTATCCTCACTATGCTGGTGAAATCTTGGGCAGGATTCTCCGAGTCTCTGCACCGCAATCGCGCTCGGCGCGCTGGCAGTGAATGGGCGTCAGACCAGAGAATCGCCGGCAATTGCGGTGACGGTCGGGGGCCATTGAAAGAGGCCCCCGCGACGATTCTCCGCCAGCAACTGGATGAGTTCCCGCCAGCCTGGTTCACTCATAATTCCACCCAGCGGGTGCTCAGAGTGGCTGCTGCGGACCCAGTTCACGGCCGCCCAGGTGGGGGGCGGGGTGATCCGTCATGGGGGGTGGGCCTCCAGGACGTCCAGGCTTGCGATCGGGGGCTACCGATCGGCCGGCGTGCGTGATCTCGGAGGGGCCTATTTGTGGGGCCGATCTGCGGTGTGGGTCCGCCATGTTGCACGGGGCTGCCGGCGCAGGCCGCTGCCACGCGCATGCATGGACCCCTGGCCGGAAGTGCAGGGCCCCGTATCGGCAGCCGGAGCTGGAAAGTCCAGAGTGATTCACACCCATTTTCCCGTGGGTGTGGAGGACATAGCCCCATTATCGGAGAATCCCAGCCTTGGTCTCCATAAGGACTGTGTTTTGGCTACTCCTGCCAATCCTGTCTGTGATAGGTGGTTTGGTGAGGAATCCTCTTTGATTGGTTGTTAGTGATGCTATTAGTGCACTCAGGAGTATTCTGCAAGTGCTGCCCAAACACAAAATCATATCTAGTGGTAGGCATTTTGTTTTGGGTTTTGCAAACATGGGCTGGTTGTGCTCATTCTGTACCCTGCCGATTATAGACAACCAAATGAACATGTTATTTGATTTGATCAACCAATCACCAGGACGTACTATGTACATACTTTGCATCACACTGGCACTGAAATTCAAACATGTCATTGCTTGATTGTTTTGTAGGCAGAACGTCTTTTTAAAATAATGGCAGCATCCAGTTTAAGATGATCTTTCGAGCTCGTAAAGTGGTCATTTGTGCTTGATAGAAGTGATACACATTCATACTCAGGGGCCCGTTCTCTGCAAGCAAAAGGAATATGTTCAAGCCTTGTACCTTTTTTAAATTATCTGCAAGCTTGGGGAGCCTATAGTTTCCCATTAATCTCTCCATGGCAACACCTCTCTTAATCAGAGTAGACTTGCCAAACCATCAACACCCTTTTGTTCTATACTATAAATTGTTTTTGTTTAAAATTTGGCACTCTTGTGTTTGTCCTGATGAGTGCAAGATGAAAATCTTTGGCAATATCTCGTCCTTTTCAAAAATAAACAGAAATCATCTAAATTTTAGACTTCAAAGCACTCTGCTAAAATGGCATATTTAATGTTCACATTGATGCAAGTTGGATAATTGATCTACCGTGTTGCTGTCTGTATTAAATATCACTGGGTAATGAGCATTGCTAGAATTGATTGATTTGAATAGGTGTCGTCGTGTGCTGACATTTGCTCAAGCCAGGCTTTCTTCACTCATATTTCTGTATACTCTTCTTCAATGTAACCCTTTCAAAATTCATGAACATACAAATGAAATAAGAAAGAGCTGTTCGGAGCTGAAGGGCCAAGACGGTTAGTTCCTGCAAGACCTCAGAAAAAGATGTATTTTTTCAATTGGAAACTAAGTGCAGTGTTTTGTATTTTGTTGAATCATTTCCCTCTCAATCAATACTAGTTTTCAGATTTAAAGTGTTATGGTTCTCCATCTGGATAAATGAAGAGATCATTTGCATTTGTAAAATGTCTTTTATGTCCTCAGGCAACCCCAAGGTGTCTTATCATTAAGGGATAATTATTTTGAAGAGAGATAGATAAACACACCAGCCGGTTTGCATGGAGCAATGAAGATTTCAATTTTGGTGTTGTTGGTGAAGGATAAATCTTGAGCATGTGGGGCAATATACAATGAGGAGTCAGTAAGAAACAATGACAAATGTGATAGTTTAAAGATAAAAAGGGATAAGAGCAGAGTTTAGATCACAAACTGTGACAGTGATACTCCAGGTGAAATTAACACTAAAATAACTAAAAAACAGTAGGAATGCCGATGAGAATCATATTAAATCGTGTGTGGAAGACAGCATTAGGACAGGAGGACAGGTTAGGGTCTCTTGTTCAAGTAAGAGTTTTGTATACTGATACGCTGAGTGTAATAAATAAATTGAGTTGATTAGAGGCTCAACTTAGGGGCTATGGCATGATGGCCATCACTGAAATGTGCGGAGCCTGCACGTTCTCCCCGTATCCGCATGGGTTTCCATTGGGTGCTCAGGTTTCCTCCCACAGTCAAAAGATGTGCAGGGTAGGTGGATTGGCCAGGCTAAATTGCCCTTAGTGTCCAAAAAGGTTAGGTGGGGTTACTGGGATGGAGTGGAGGTGTGGGCCTGGGTGGGGTGCTCTTTCCAGGGGCTGGTGCAGACTCGATGGGCTGAATGGTCTCCTTCTGCACTATAGGGGCTGGTTTAGCACAGGGCTAAATAGCTGGCTTTTAAAACAGACCAAGCAGGCCAGCAGCATGGGTTCAATTCCCGTACCAGCCTCCCCGAACAGGCGCCGGAATGTGGCGACTAGGGGCTTTTCACAATAACTTCATTTGAAGCCTACTTGTGACAATAAGCGATTTTCATTCATTTTCATTTCATAAATTCTATGAGTCTATGTAGCTGCAATCTGGCCCCAATTGTGGTTAATAATCCAAGTTATAAGGTCTTCAGAAACAGATAGGGAAACTGGAAGAGGAGGAGGAGGGGCAATTTTATTGATGAATGATACATTAGTAAGGGAGGATATTGGTGAGGGAAAGCAATCAAAAGACACTCTATGGTTTGATTTGAGGAATAAGAGAGGACTTAAAATTGCAATGGGAGTTTTCTACTAGCCTCTTGATAACATCAATGTAATAATTCAGAGATTAGGGGCTTGCAGTAAACTGCAGAGTTGTTATAATGGGAGACTTTAATTATCATATAGATTGGGAAGGGCTGATTAGTTCAGGCCGGAAAGGTAATGAATTTCTTAAGTGCTTTCAGGATAGGTTTCTGGAGCAAACAAGATGACAGGCCACACTAGATTTGATAATGACCAATGAGACAAAATTGGCTAATAATCCAACAATAAGGAAACTGTAATCTAACAATGTTCATAATATTATTGAATTCAATGTTAAATTTGAAACAGAGAAACAATTCCTAAAATTCTAGGTTTCGATAAGGCTAATTTTACCAGAGTGAGACAGAGGCTGACAATAGAAAACTGGTCAAAAGTGTGTTTGTATAACACTATGGATAAGCAGGGGGAGGTGTTCAAAGAAGAAGTTAGTTTATTATATATGCCATTAAGAGGCTTACCAAACTGAATAGCCATGGTCGATTAAAAAGTGATTAGAGAGAGCCTAAAACTAAAGGAAAGAACAGACAAAAGTACAAATAATAATAATATTTATTGTCACAAGTAGGCTTACATTAACACTTCAATGAAGTTACTGTGAAAAGCCCCTAGTCGCCATATTCCACCGCCTGTTCAGGTACACAGAGGGAGAATTCAGAATGTTCAATTCACCGAACAGCACGGTTTTTGGGACTTATGGGAGGAAACCGCAGCACCCGGAGGAAACCCACGCAGACACAGGGAGAACGTGCAAACTCCGCACATACAGTGACCCAAGCCGGGAATCGAGCCTGGGACCCTGACGCTGTTAAGCAGCAGTGCTAACCACTGTGCTACCGTGAATAGTGTAGATCCAGGAAACTGAGATGGATATAAAGAAAAGCAAAAGAGAGTGCTAAATGTATAGTGGAGCTGCAAAAAGTAATTCAAAAATAAACTTACAAGGTATACCAAGATTAACACAAAAATGTTTTTATAATTTCATAATGTAGTCAAGGGTCTGTCTTTAAAAACAAATGGCGGTAATGTTGTGTCTTGAGTTCGGCGTCTCAATGGGGGTTTCTTTAGGGTTTGCCTGTTACCCCAAGAATGATGCCAGAATTGCACGTTCTTCCCGTGTCTACGTGTATCTCACCCCCATAACGTAAAGATGTGCAGGGTAGATGGATTGGTCACGCTAAATCGCCCCTTAATTGGAAAAAAAATTGGGTACTCTAAATTGATATTTAAAAAAAGAATGATGCCAGAATCTGTTATTCTTAAAAAAATTCTTGGGCGAGATTCTCCGGCTCCCCGCCGAGTCGGAGAATCGGCGTGAATCCCGCCCCCGCCGGTTGCCGAATTCTCCGGCACCGGAGATTCGGCGGTGGCGGGAATTGTGCCGCGCCGGTTGGCGGGCCCCCCCCCACGATTCTCCGGCCCGGATGGGCCAAAGTCCCGCTGCTAGAATGCCTGTCAGGCCGGCGTGGATTAAACCACCTCTCTTACTGGTGGGACAAGGCGGCGCGGGCGGGCTCCGGGGTCCTGGGAGGGGCGCGGGGCGATCTGGGCCCGGGGGGTGCCCCCACGGTGGCCTGGCCCGCAATCGGGGCCCATCGATCTGAGGGCGGGCCTGTGCCGTGGGGGCACTCTTTTCCTTCCGCCTTCGCCACGGTCTCCACCATGGCGGAGGCGGAAGAGACTCTCTCCACAGCGCATGCGCGGGGATGCCGTGAGCGCCCGCTAACGCTCCCGCACATGCGCCGCCCGGCAATGTCATTTCTGCGCCAGCTGGCTGGGCA
This sequence comes from Scyliorhinus torazame, assembly GCF_047496885.1. Taxonomy (NCBI): domain Eukaryota; kingdom Metazoa; phylum Chordata; class Chondrichthyes; order Carcharhiniformes; family Scyliorhinidae; genus Scyliorhinus; species Scyliorhinus torazame. The sequence continues at coordinate 360,005,411 of NC_092707.1, read as the reverse complement.
CTTCCGCCAGCTGGCAGGGCGGAAATCAGTCCGGCGCGGGCCTAGCCCCTTAAGGTTAGGACTCGGCCGGTCAAGGGGCGCAGGATTCCGCCCCTTTGGGGCGGCGCGATGCCGGACTGATTTGCGCCGTTTTTGGCGCCGGTCGGCGGACATCGCGCCGATACCGGAGAAGTTCGCCCTTGTTTATTTACAGATCTGTGTATATCTCAGTAACTCTACACAAGGTGGTACTTCTGCTTCCCACCAGTTACTTAATCATGTGAAATTGCATCGTAGTTACATCAGCATTTACAATAGTATCAGGTGCTCCTAATGTTAAACCTTCTCTCTATATCTGCCTCAAGTCTTTATCCCAACTTGATACGTCTTCCTACATCTCCCCCGAAATCTCAGAATTCACATTGTTAGCCTCTGTGGCGCTTTGACCAATTTTGCTGTCGTGGTCCTGATTTTATTTCGAGGATGAGGATGAACCTTACTCTCTCATCATCCAATGGGAGTGACTTCCACCTGGATGGTTGTGGAGTTTCTACCTGTTTCTGGTTCCTTGTCTAAATGATCTGTCTAAGATTCCATTTGTTTCTTTCCCAATGAAACCAATGCCCTTTGGTTCCTTCTGCTATCTCCCTGATTCATTTTAATTCTATAAAATCTTGATAGTGGAGCTATTTGTATTACAATGCTTTCTTTCTCATGTCCCACAGACTTTCCCCTGGCTGTAGCATTTTCAAATCTTGTGCTCTGTGTCTGAAGTTGAAACTACGAGCTTGACTGTCTCTTTGTTGCTCCTCACGCTTCCTAACATTCTCATAATGAAAGGTTGCAGTGTTTGTAATGGAGCTGGATGTTGCATTCGCAGTAATCCTCCCATCAATAATACTGAAGGTGAGCAGCTGTTTTGTAGTGGGTGATGTTCTGTAGTTAAAAAGGGACAAATTAATATCTTCTTTTTCGTCAATTCCTTGATTGTTCAAATTCCTCTTTCTGCTTCTTCATAGTCTACAGACATGGGGAGAAGGTGCAGACTCCGCACAGACGGTGATCCAAGCTGGGAATCGAACCCATGTCCCTGGAATAGTGCGAACCTGATTCTCAAGGAGATCAACGTCTAATCTCCACTGGGGTCTAGAAGTGGACGGTTTCTCCACCCGCAGGTCTACCTAGTGAGGGGCGTCATAACACACCACAATAACCGAGTACTCTGTTATCTATTTGGGAATAACATTTGTGGACATGTGAAACAAAGGAAAACTCACTCACCTTAGGCCTCCCAAAGTGCTATGGACCTACACCCCCCCTCATGAGCTGCATGAATTTTGACAGCTCCCCTGCCATCCCCGACATCCTCCCAGACCTAGGGCTTGATCAGTCTAGCTCCGGATGCAAGACTGGATTAAAATCCCCCCCCAGAATGAATCTGTGCGAATCTAGGTCCGGGGTCAGGGATCAAACCCACCTCATAAAGTCCACATTGTCCCAATTTGCGACATATATATTGCACAGTCCCACTGGGGAGACCTGCAACTGCCCGCTTACCAACATTTATCTACTACTCGGATCCGCAGTGAACCTCTTCACTGAAAAAGATACTCTTCTACTTATCACTCGGCCACCCCTCTCGCCTTCATATCCAGACCAGAGTGATACACCTGGTCAACCCCTCCTCTGCTCAGCTTTGGTTGGTCTGCCACCTTCAAATGAGTCTCCTGAAGAAAAATTATGTCCGTCGCCACGCTCTTCAGATGAGAAAATATGCGCGATGTTTTAACAGGGTCATTCAGGTCTCGAACATTCCAAGTTATCAATCGAGCGGCATGGTAGCATAGTGGTTAGCACAGTTGCTTCACAGCTCCAGGGTCCCTGGTTCGATTCCCGGCTTGGGTCACTGTCCATGCGGTGTCTGCATGTTCTCCCCGTGTCTGCGTGGGTTTCCTCCGGGTGCTCAGGTTTCCTCCCACAGTCCAAAGATGTGCAGGTTAGGTGGATTGGCAATGCTAAATTGCCCTTAGATGAGGTGGGGTTACAGGGAAAGGGTGGTGGCGTGGGCTTAAGTCAGGTGCTCATTCCAAGAGCTGGTGCAGACTCGATGAGCTGAATGGCCTCCTTCTGCACTGTTGATTCTATGGTTTATTCGATGGAGTGAGGGGGCTCCTGCGCCCTCCCCCCCCCAATCAGCCATATTTTTGTTTGAGCCAAATTCCCCGGGTCCTCAGGCCGCAACTAATGAGGCCACCGGCCGGCTTCCTCTGCCATTGACTCCCAGATCGCAGCACCTGAATAAAACTCAGACCGTCAGCTGTCTTATACCCCCACTCCCAAACCCCGTCCCCCCACCCCCCTTCCAAACCCCACCCTCCCCACCCCTCTCCCAAACCTTACCCTTCCCACCCCCCTCCCAAACCCCACCCTCCCCATCCCCAAGAAAAGAAATATACAAAAACAAACTCTACCTTCCTTACACCATTTTGTCCCCCACATCTCTTCCGTTTACTGGTTTACACGCCAGCATGGTGGCTCCCACATGAAGCCCACAACTACCCTGAATCCGCCAAATCACCCATACCCAATACCCAATCCCAGACAAATAAAATAAAACTAATAATACAGTCCCCTACAACCCAGAACAAGAACATTTTAACAGTTTAACATATTTACAAATTCCCAATCCCTTGGTCTTGAAGAAACTTGTCCACCTCCTCCAGGGTGTCCAAGAAGTATTTCCTTTTACGGAAGGTGATCCACAAACGGGCTGGATACAGCATTCCAAATCTCACACCTTCCTTGCGGAGAACTGCCTTGACTTTATTAAAACCGGCACGTCGTTTAGCCAGTTCCACACCCCAATCGTGGTATATCCTGATAACGCTCCCCTCACACGTGCTTGTCTTCACCTGCCTAGCCCACCTCAGGATTTTTTGCCCTGTTCAGGAATCTATGCAGGCATACCACCAGCGCCCTCGGTTGATTACCTGCCTTTGGTTTCCTTCTCAACGCCCTGTATGTGCGATCCACCTTTGGGGGACGATTAAAATCTTCCTCCACTCCCAGCTTCCGCACTATCTGTGCTACATACTACGAAGGTTGCGAACCTCCCAGCCGCTCTGGGAGACCCTGTGGTATTATCAGGTATTGCAGTACCCGAGAGGCTGTAGGCCATTGGTTAAACCTATGAGTTTACCATTGGCTGTTTGGTATGTAGCTCCGCCCTGACAGGCGGGGTATAAGAACCGGTGACGTCCCGCAGCCCTCATTCTGTACCGAAGCTGCTGGGGAACAGTTCTAGTCTATAAAAGCCTTCAGTTATGTTACTACCTCGTCTTTAATAGTAATTGATCGTGCATCAATTTAATAGACTACACTTAAGCTGAAAGGCTGGATCTCCGAATCAAGCCGGAGTGTCTACAACTCAGCCCCCACGCGGAGAACTCGGCAGCGATCTTCAAGCACTGGCTGGCGTGCTTTAAAGGCTACCTCGAGACGCCGGAGGCACCCCCTCAGGAGAACAGAAACTGCATCTCCTGCACTCAAGGGTAAGCCCTGGAATCTTCACCCTCATCGAGGAGGCAGAGGACTTTGATGCTGCGATCGAACTATTAAAAGGACATTATATCCGCCCTGTAAATCAGGTCTACGCACATCACCTGCTTGCAACTAGACGGCAAAGCCCCGGGGTCTCGTTGGAGGAGTTCTACCGTGCGCTACTGGTGCTGGGCAGAAACTGTGGCTGACCACAAGTTTTGGGGAGCGAGCACAAGGAACCCCTAATCCGGGATGCCTTCGTAGCAGGTATGAGCTCCTCAGAGATCTGCCAAAGTCTCTTAGAAAAAGACACCCTGGGACTTAGAGAGGCACGGGCCCTGGCAGGGTCCATGGACGTTGCCTCCAGAAACGCGCAATCCTATGCGCCCGACCGCGTGGCGGCCCTCTGGGCTGCGTGGCATCCCGCAGCGGCAGCCCCACAGACCTTCACCGTGTCCCCGCAGGCCTGCGCAGTAAGATGACCCGCTAACTCCGTCGGGCCCCGCTGTTTCTTCTGCGGGCAGGCGAAACACCCCCGCCAGCGCTGCCCGGCCCGCACCTCCACCTGCAAAGGGTGCGGCAAGAAGGGCCATTTTGTGGGGGTCTGCCAGGCACGAGCTGTGGCCGAGGTCTCCAGTGACTCCGGACCGCCGCGGCAACCTTCTCTGCGGGCCCCAGGCAGCCAGCACTCACCCCCCTATCCTAGGGCCACGTGCGACCCACGGGTGTGGCCCTCTTGCCCCTCGGACACCATGCTGGACGGATGGGCGCCGCCATTTTGTCCATCCCCACCACCATTTTGTCCATCCCTGACCACCATGGGAGACGCCATCTTGGATGGGGCCCCAGGATCCCAGCATGGCCGACTACATGCTGCCTGATCAAAACTCGCAACTACTTCATCTGGCCCGGGTGACTCTGGACCAAAATCGACCTTGGACACTCGCAACAGCAATGACGACGGTCTTCATCAACGGCCATGAGACGTCCTGCCTGATCAACTCTGGGAGCACGGAAAGCTTTATACACCCCGACATGGTAAGGCGCTGTTCACTTGTTACCCACCCTGTAAACCAAAGAATCTCCCTGGCCTCCGGGTCACTCTCGGTGGCAAACCTCACTGTCCAAGGCAGGAAATTCAACAAGTTCCGCCTTTATGCCCTGCCGCACCTCTGCGCGGCCACACTCCTGGGGTTGGACTTCCAATGTAACTTGCAAAGCCTGACCTTCAAATTTGGCGGCCATATACCCCCCCTTACTGTCTGCGGCCTCGCGACCCTTAAGGTCGACCCGCCTTCCCTGTTTGCGAACCTCACCCCGGATTGCAAACCCGTCGCCACCAGGAGCAGACGGTACAGTGCCCAGGACCGGACCTTCATCAGGTCAGAGGTCCAAAGGCTACGGAGGGAAGGTGTCATTGAAGCTAGCAACAGTCCCTGGAGAGCTCAAGTAGTGGTGGTAAAGACCGGGAGAAACATCGGATGGCCATTGACTACAGTCAGACCATCAACTGGTTTACGCAGCTGGATGCATACCCTCTCCCCCGCATATCCGACTTGGTAAACAGGATCGCGCAATATAAGGTCTTCTCCACAGTGGATCTAAAGTCCGCCTACCATCAGCTACCCCTCCGTACTAGTGACCGCAAATACACTGCCCTTGAAACAGATGGGCGGCTCTATCATTTTTTAAGGGTTCCATTTGGTGTCACTAACGGGGTCTCGGTCTTCCAATGCGAGATGGACCGAATGGTTGACTGGTACGGCGTACACGCAATGTTCCCGTATCTTGATAACATCACCATCTGCGGCCATGACCAGCAGGACCACGACACCAACCTCCGAAAATTTCTCCAGACCGCGAAAATCCTTAACCTAACATACAATAAGGATAAATGCGTATTTAGCACCGACCGTCTAGCCATTCTAGGCTACGTAGTGCGAAATGGAGTTCTAGGCCCCGATCCTGAACGCATGCGCCCCCTTATGGAGTTCCCCCTCCCTCACTGCCCCAAGGCCCTGAAGCGCTGCCTTGGGTTTTTCAGTTATTACGCCCAGTGGGTCCCTAACTACGCAGACAAAGCCCGACCCCTAATCCAGTCCATAACCTTTCCCCTGTCGACGGAGGCCCGCCAGGCCTTCAACCGCATCAAAGCAGACATTGCAAAGGCCACGATGCGCCCCATCGACGAGTCCCTCCCCTTCCAGGTCGAGAGCGATACGTCTGACGTAGCTCTGGCCACCACCCTCAACCAAGTGGGCAGACCCGTAATTCGCCATTCCTCAGTCGAAAAAGAGGCACAAGCCATAGTAGAAGCTGTGCGACATTGGAGGCACCTGGCCGGCAGGAGATTCACTCTCCTCACTGACCAACGGTCGGTGGCGTTCATGTTCGATAATGCACAGCGGGGCAAGATAAAAAACGACAAGATCTTGCGGTGGAGGATCAAACTCTCCACCTACAATGACGAGATCTTGTATCGTCCCGGGAAGCTAAACCGCACAAGTGGACCGCCTCCGAGCCCTCCATGAGGACCTCTGCCACTCGGGGGGTCACTCATTTTTTCCACTTCATTAAGACCCGCAACCTGCCCTACTCCATCGAGGAGGTCAGGACTGCCACAGGGACTGCCAAATCTGCGCGGAGTGCAAACCGCACTTTTACCGGCCAGAGAAGGCATACCTGATAAAGGCTTCCCGTCCCTTTTAACGCCTCAGCATGGACTTCAAAGGCCCCCTCCCCTCCATCGACCGCAACACGTACTTCCTGAACGTGACTGACGAGTACTCCCGGTTCCCATTCGCCATCCCCTGCCCAGACATGACCGCAACCACTGTCATCAAGGCCCTACAGGGTATCTTTACACTGTTCGGTTTCCCCGCATACATACACAGTGATAGGGGGTCCTCCTTTATGAGCGACGAACTGCGTCAATTCCTGCTCAACAGGGGCATTGCCTCAAGCAGGACGACCAGTTACAACCCCCGGGGAAATGGGCAGGTAGAGAGGGAGAACGGAATGGTCTGGAAGACCGTTCTACTGGCCCTACGATCCAGGAATCTCCCATTCTCCCGCTGGCAAGAAGTCCTGCCGGAGGCCCTCCACGCCATCCGGTCACTGCTCTGTACAACTACCAACCAGACACCTCATGAACGTCTCCTTGTCTTCCCCAGGAAGTCCTCCTCCGGGACCTCGCTCCCAACCTGGCTAGCAACACCCGGACCCATCCTGCTCCGGAAGCACGTGCAGGCGCACAAGTCGGACCCGTTGGTCGAAAGGGTCCACCTGCTGCACGCTAACCCCCAGTACGCCTAAGTGGCGTTCCCTGACGGCCAGCAAGATACAGTTTCCCTTCGTGACCTGGCGCCCGCCAGAACCCCACGCGTACCCGAACCATTACCCCCACCCCCGCCCCCCTCCACATCACCTCACAGGAGGGTCAGTCCTCCCGCCGCTCCTGCCGAGGCCCTCCCACCCACCGACGTCCGCTACAGGCTCCCCCCTCTCGTGTCAACCGTTTGCCCCACCAGCGCCGTCTAGGGGTGATGAAGCTGCCATGGAGGCCGAAGCCACTATCCCGGAGTCGCAGATGCCCAGACCCCCACCAGAATCACCACCGAAGCTCAGACGATCCAGGAGGATGACCAGGCCACCCGACCGACTGATTGCTTCACTGTATCTGTAACTGTAAATGAACACTGAATGTATATATCTTCCACACTTGTAAATATTCTCGACAACCCTGTAAGGAGGTATCACGGTACCTCCATATCTGATCATACCATGTTAAATGCAATTGTAACCACTGGCCACCACCCCCGCCGGACTCTTTTTTAACAGGGGGTGAATGTGGTATTATCAGGTATTGCAGTACCCGAGAGGCTGTAGACCATTGGTTAAACCTAGGAGTTTACCATTGGCTGTTTGGTATGTAGCTCCACCCTGACAGGTGGGGTATAAGAACTGGTGCCGTCCCAGCAGCCCTCATTCTGTACCGAAGCTGCTGGGGAACCGTTCTAGTCTATAAAAGCCTTCAGTTATGTTACTACCTCGTCTTTAATAGTAATTGATCGTGCATCAGACCCACTATCCAGACATTCAGCTGCCGCTCACCATTCTCTAGCTCGTCCACTCTATCCCACACCTTTTAAAAACTGTCGGCAATCATGGAAAGCTCTGCTTCCTTAACGGCCAGCCAGTCCTCATGTTCGGCGACAGACTCCTCCATTTTTTAGAGCGAAGTGCCCTGGGACTCCAACCTCTGCTTAACCCTCTCCACATCTGCTTTTATCAGGTCAATGGCCCTTACCATGTCTTTGGAGGTTTCTATCCTCTGTTTCCGGAATTGTGAGGTTAGGAAGTCAACTAATTGGGCCGTAGACCATTGGGCCAGCAGCACAGGGTCTGGGCCCACTCCTTCGACCGCACCCTCCAGAGACACGTGGTCAGCCTGCTGCCATCTTTTTCCCCACCATTACTCTTCACTGGATGCATGCTACACCACTTCAAGAGAAAAAAAAAACAAGCGAGAGAAAAAAAAACTGCCAGCACGTTCACAGAACTGAAGGCACACTTCGGGATTGAAATAGCAAATACGATCGCCGGGAGCCATCAACTTCACAACCATCTCCAGGCACTCCATGTCGTCTGAGGAAGTTTTCCAGTTCTCTTTGGCCCACTCTTGGCTGGGAAAGATAAAGTTGAACTGGAATGCTGTGAACAGCTTAGTTGATTTAAAGACAGATTTACAGACCATCTTAGAAAAATACAGAAGTGTATTTGAGGACACAAGTGTCATTAAAAATCAAGCAAAGTAGCCAGCCTTAGAGTCTCAAGACTAGAACAGTACCCTATGCCATACGTCCAAAGGTAGAATCTGAACTAATGAGACTTGTGGATACAGAACTCCTAGAACCTGGCACGACAAATGACTGGGCGACTCCTATTGTGCCTGTAATGAAACAGGACAGAACTATACTCATCTGCAGAGATTTTAAAATGACTATCAATCTGGTTCTATGCGCGAATCAAGATCCATTGATTGAGGATTTGTTTTATAGCCTAGCAAGAGATCAGAAGTTCAACAAGATTGACTTATCACAGGCTTACCTGCAAATCAATGTTGCAGCTGAATCTCAACACCTGCTCACCATTATAACAGATAAAGGCCTTTGAAGAGATTGCCTTTTCAAATAATGTCAGCGCCCGCGTTATTTCAATAGTCAATGGACCAGATCCATAGCAGTGTCCAGGGGGTGCAGTGTTACCATGATGATATACTAATTACTGGTGCCAATGAACGGAACACTTAGGTAATTTAGAAGGCCCATTGAAACATCATCTGATGCATCGTCTTCGTTCACGAAAGATAAGCATGGCTTCTTTTGAACCTCAGTCCAATATTTATTTCATGTAATCAAAAGCAAGTGTTTACGCAAGGCACCTAAGAAGATGGAGGCTATTATGTAACACAGTTAAGATCATTCCCAGGGGTAATTAATTACTACAGTGTCGTAACCCCCACAAGGACCACGGGGAAGCTATCAGTGACCTCCCCGTGGGACTTGTGGAGTACAAATTCCCCAGATAGGGGGCGAAGGTCATCTGCCTGGGGCTCATTAGGTACGAATATAAAAGCTGATCAAAAGCAGGTTAGTTCTCCTAGTAAGGACTGTACTGGGGGTGATATGCTGCTTTGAGCAGAACTATGTAAATAGTTCACAAATCAATGTTTGTTTTAACTGGCGTCCTCAAGTTACTAGATACAGCAAATTCATCCCGAATCTAGCAACCCTACTTAAACAGTTACATACTTTGTTGGGTATAAAACACGCATGGCAATGGATACCAGAATGCAAAAAAGCACATCAGCCCAGAGTGTGGTGGCAACTAAGGGATTTTCACAGTATTTCATTGCAGTGTTAATTTAAGCCTACTTGTGGCACTAATAAAGATTATTATTATTATTATTATTAAGAAACACAGAAGAAGTCAGACGTGTTGGTAGATTTAAACCCAAAGTTACCATTACAACTTGCCAGTGATGCCTCGCCATATAGAGTTCGAGCAGTGGTGTCACACATACTACCTTCAGGAGAAGAAAGATCATTCGTTTTTGCATCATGTACCTGAACAAATGCTGAATCAAACTATACTCAGTTGGTGAAGGAGGCATTGAGTGTTATTCTTGGTGTGAGAAAATTTCACCAATACCTCTATGGTCGTCACTTCATGTTGTTGATGGGTCACAGACCCTTCACAACTATTTTAGGGCCACGTGAAGGTATTCCTTCATTGGCAGCAAGGAGACTTCAATGATGGTCTTTAGTATTATCTGCACATTCTTATGATATCATACACCATCAGTCAGAAAGTCATGCTTTGTCACGTTTGCCTTTGATTGCTGGTCAGATACCACTCAGTAGTGAAAATATCTTCTGTTTTTTGCAGATAGAACACATTCCAGTGACTGCAGCTCAGGTCCAACAACAGACCAGAAATGATCCTGTGATGGGGAAGGTGCTGGAAATGGTATTAAAAGGGAGGATAGCAGGAACACATCCTGAATTAAAGCTGAAACCAAAGAGAAAATGCTGGAAAATCTCAGCAGGTCTGGCAGCATCTGTAGGGAGAGAAAAGAGCTAACGTTTCGAGTCGAGATGACCCTTTGTCAGAAAACTCAAGTTGACAGTACAGGGCTGTGCCTGTTGTGGAGGATCAGGGTAATAGTGGGAAGGCTGGGAGGAGCAAATAAGAACAAGAACAAAGAAATGTACAGCACAGGAACAGGCCCTTCGGCCCTCCAAGCCTGTGCCGACCATGCTGCCCGACTAAACTACAATCTTCTACACTTCCTGGGTCCGTATCCCTCTATTCCCATCCTATTCATGTATTTGTCAAGATGCCCCTTAAATGTCACGATCGTCCCTGCTTCCACCACCTCCTCCGGTAGCGAGTTCCAGGCACCCACTACCCTCTGCGTAAAAAAACTTGCCTCGTACATCTACTCTAAACCTTGCCCCACTCACCTTGAACCTATGCCCCCTAGTAATTGACCCCTCTACCCCGGGGAAAAGCTTCTGACTATCCACTCTGTCTATGCCCCTCATAATTTTGTGGACCTCTATCAGGTCGCCCCTCAACCTCCTTCGTTCCAATGAGAACAAACCGAGTTTATTCAACCGCTCCTCATAGCTAATGCCCTCCATACCAGGCAACATTCTGGTAAATCTCTTCTGCACCCTCTCTAAAGCCTCCACATCCTTCTGGTAGTGTGGCGACCAGAATTGAACACTATACTCCAAGTGTGGCCTGACTAAGGTTCTATACAGCTGCAACATGACTTGCCAATTCTTATACTCAATGCCCCAGCCAATGAAGGCAAGCATGCCGTATGCCTTCTTGACTACCTTCTGCACCTGTGTTGCCCCTTTCAGTGACCTGTGGACCTGTTCTCCTAGATCTCTTTGACTTTCAATACTCTTGAGGGTTCTACCATTCACTGTATTTTCCCTACCTGCATTAGACCTTCCAAAATGCATTACCTCACATTTGTCCGGATTAAACTCCACCTGCCATCTCTCCGCCCAAGTCTCCAAACAATCTAAATCCTGCTGTATCCTCTGACAGTCCTCATCACTATCCGCAATTCCACCAACCTTTGTGTCGTCTGCAAATTTACTAATCAGACCAGTTACATTTTCCTCCAAATCATTTATATATACTACAAAGAGCAAAGGTCCCAGCACTGATCCCTGTGGAACACCACTGGTCACAGCCCTCCAATTAGAAAAGCATCCTTCCATTGCTACTCTCTGCCTTCTATGACCTAGCCAGTTCTGTATCCACCTTGCCAGCTCATCCCTGATCCCGTGTGACTTCACCTTTTGTACTAGTCTACCATGAGGGACCTTGTCAAAGGCCTTACTAAAGTCCATATAGACAACATCCACTGCCCTACCTGCATCAATCGTCTCAGTGACCTCCTCGAAAAACTCTATCAAGTTAGTGAGACACGACCTCCCCTTCACAAAACCATGCTGCCTCTCACTAAGACGTCCATTTGCTTACAAATGGGAGTAGATCCTGTCTCGAAGAATTCTCTCCAGTAATTTCCCTACCACTGAAGTAAGGCTCACCGGCCTGTAGTTCCCTGGATTATCATTGCTACCCTTCTTAAACAGAGGAACAACATTGGCTATTCTCCAGTCCTCCGGGACATCACCTGAAGACAGTGAGGATCCAAAGATTTCTGTCAAGGCCTCAGCAATTTCCTCTCCAGCCTCCTTCAGTATTCTGGGGTAGATCCCATCAGGCCCTGGGGACTTATCTACCTTAATATTTTTTAAGACACCCAACACCTCGTCTTTTTGGATCTCAATGTGACCCAGGCTATCTACACACCCTTCTCCAGACTCAACATCGACCAATTTCTTCTCTTTGGTGAATACTGAGGCAAAGTATTCATTTAGTACCTCGCCCATTTCCTCTGGCTCCACACATAGATTCCCTTGCCTATCCTTCAGTGGGCCAATCCTTTCCCTGGCTACCCTCTTGCTTTCTATATACGTGTAAAAGGCCTTGGGATTTTCCTTAACCCTATTTGCCAATGACTTTTCGTGACCCCTTCTAGCCCTCCTGACTCCTTGCTTAAGTTCCTTCCTACTTTCCTTATATTCCACACAGGCTTCGTCTGTTCCCAGCCTTTTAGCCCTGACAAATGCCTCCTTTTTCTTTTTGACGAGGCCTACAATATCTCTCGTTATCCAAGGTTCCCGAAAATTGCCGTATTTATCCTTCTTCCTCACAGGAACATGCCGGTCCTGAATTCCTTTCAACTGACACTTGAAAGCCTCCCACATGTCAGATGTTGATTTGCCCTCAAACATCCGCCCCCAATCTATGTTCTTCAGTTCCCGCCTAATATTGTTATAATTAGCCTTCCCCCAATTTAGCACATTCATCCTAGGACCACTCTTATCCTTGTCTACCAGCACTTTAAAACTTACTGAATTGTGGTCACTGTTCCCGAAATGCTCCCCTACTGAAACATCTACCACCTGGCCGGGCTCATTCCCCAATACCAGGTCCAGTACTGCCCCTTCCTTAGTTGTACTGTCCACATATTGTTTTAAGAAGCCCTCCTGGATGCTCCTTACAAACTCCGCCCCCTCTAAGCCCCTGGCACTAAGTGAGTCCCAGTCAATATTGGGGAAATTGAAGTCTCCCATCACCACAACCCTGTTGTTTTTACTCTTTTCCAAAATCTGTCTACCTATCTGCTCCTCTATCTCCCGCTGGCTGTTGGGAGGCCTGTAGTAAACCCCCAACATTGTGGCTGCACCCTTCTTATTCCTGATCTCTACCCATATAGCCTCACTGCCCTCTGAGGTGTCCTCCCGCAGTACAGCTGTGATATTCTCCCTAACCAGTAGCGCAACTCCGCCTCCCCTTTTACATCCCCCTCTACCCCGCCTGAAACATTTACATCCTGGAATGTTTAGCTGCCAATCCTGCCCTTCCCTCAACCAGGTCTCTGTAATGGCAACAACATCATAGTTCCAAGTACTAATCCAAGCTCTAAGTTCATCTGCCTTACCCGTAATACTTCTTGCATTAAAACATATGCACTTCAGGCCACCAGACCCGCTGTGTTCAGCAACTTCTCCCTGTCTGCTCTGCCTCAGAGCCCCACTGTCCCTATTCCCTAGTTCTCCCTCAATGCTCTCACCTTCTGACCTATTGCTCCCGTGCCCACCCCCCTGCCATACTAGTTTAAACCCTCCCGCGTGGCACTAGCAAACCTCGCGGCCAGGATATTTATGCCTCTCCAGTTTAGATGCAACACGTCCTTCTTATATAGATCACACCTGCCCCGGAAGAGCTCCCAGTGGTCCAGATAACGGAAACCCTCCCTCCTACACCAGCTGTTTAACCACGTGTTTAGCTGCTCTATCTTCCTATTTCTAGCCTCACTGGCACGTGGCACAGGGAGTAATCCCAAGGTTACAACCGTAGAGGTCCTGTCTTTTAACTTTCTGCCTAGCTCCCTGAACTCCTGCTGCAGGACCTCATGCCCCTTCCTGTCTATGTCGTTAGTACCAATATGTACAACGACCTCTGCCTGTTTGCCCTCCCCCTTCAGGATGCCCTCTACCCGTTCGGAGACATCCTGGACCCTGGCACCAGGGAGGCAACATACCATCCTGGAGTCTCTTTCACGTCCACAGAAGCGCCCATCTGTGCCCCTGACTATAGAGTCCCCTATTACTATTGCTCTTCTGCGCCTTGACCCTCCCTTCTGAACATCAGAGCCAGCCATGGTGCCACTGCTCTGGCTGCTGCTTTCCCCTGATAGACTATCCCCCCCGACAGTATCCAAAGGGGTATACCTGTTCGAGAGGGGGACAACCACAGGGGATTTCTGCACTGACTGCCTGCCCTTTCTGGTGGTCACCCATTTCTCTGCCTGCACCTTGGGTGTGACCACATTTATATAACTGCGATCTATGACGCTTTCCGCCACCTGCATGCTCCTAAGTGCATCCAATTGCTGCTCCAACCGAACCATGCGGTCTGTGAGGAACTCCAGTTGGGTGCACTTTCTGCAGATGAAGCCATCTGGGACGCTGGAAGCCTCCTGGACCTGCCACATCTCACAGTCAGAGCACTGCACCCCTCTAACTGACATTGCGTCAATTAATTAAAATTAAAAGTTTAACATTTTAAAAAATATTTAAAAAAATTTTTTTTTAAGTTACTGTTAATCTGTTTCCTAGCACTAGATTTCTACTATAAATATGAAAGCTAAATATAGTACTGTCCGATCTCTGGCTTCGATACCCCTCTAAATTATAATTAAGTAATTATGTTTAATTAGTTACCAATGCTTAATTTTTTTAATTTAGTGTAGATTCCCAACCAGCCACTCAGGTCACAGCTTTTCTGTGATGTCACTTCAGTTTCCCCTCGACACACACAATTTGAAAAAGGGTATAAAAGTAAAAATGAGTAAAAATCACTTACTTACCTTCTTACCTTCTGAGTGTCTTAGATGTTCTCAGGTTCTCTCCCTGACAGAGACTGCTCCTCCTCCCCCGAACGGCTCCCGAAACTAGGCCGCGATCTTTTAAAATCTCCGCTCTGACTCGCAGCTCCTGCGCTTTTTAAATCTCCCGCGCTTTTAAAATCTCCCGGCTCCCTCTCCTTTTGTGCTATTTTCAATGTCCCGGCTCTCTTTCCTACCGCGCTTTTTAAATCTCCCGCGCTTTTTAAATCTCCCGGCTCTCTCTCCTCCCGCGCTTTTTAAATCTCCCGGCTTTCTCTCCACTTGCGCTGTTTTCAATGTCCCGGTTTTCTCTCCACTGTCAATGTCTTTCAATGTCTGCAAGGAAATCACAGAGAAATGCAAGATAATGCAGTTATAATAGGGGACTTTAATTATCTAAATATCGACAGGGATATTAATAGTGCAAAGGGTATGAGGGGACAAAGGAAGAAACTACAGAGAGTCATGAACACTGCCCAGTCCATCACACAAAACCATCTCCCATTCATTGACTCTGTCTACACCTCCCGCTGTCTTGGGAAAGCGGGCAGCATAATCAAAAACCCCTCCCACCCGGCTTACTCGCTCTTCCAACTTCTTCCATCGGGCAGGAGACACAAAAGTCTGAGAACACGCACTAACAGATTCAAAAACAGCTTCTTCCCCGCTGTTACCAGACTCCTAAATGACCCTCTTATGGACTGATGGACTTATGGACTGGTGTGTCCTCTTCACACATCTTCTCTACTGAGTAGTACTACCCTCTGTACGCTTCACCCGATGCCTGTGTCTATGTATTTACATTGTGTATTTTACGTTTCCCTATTATGTATTTTTATGTAACTAGGAAGGGAGCAGTGAGACAATACAAAAGTTTACAATTCTAAAGGGCGTGCGGAGAGACCTGGGTGTAAATGTGGATAAACCATTGAAGCTGGCAAGGCAGGTTGAGAAAGTGATTAATAAAGCACACAGTCTCTTAGACTTTATTATCAGGAGCATAGTTTTCTTTTCCAAAAATATACTTTATTCATAAAATCTCGAAAAGACGCATTACAAAAACATTTCAAATTGTTATAACAAGAGTGCAATGATTTTCACATTTTCTCCAGAGGTCAAGATACACTTGAGGAACTTCAATCCAGTAATGATAACATTTTATGCATTTCAAAAGATTCATTACAGGGAGTACAATTCTGTTCAAACTAAATGGTGGCGCAGAGACTTCAGGTGTGCATGATGGATCTAACCACCAGCCGAGCTGGGTCTTGGTGCTTGTTTGAAAGCTCTAGCGATGAGACATTCTGCCAAATGACTCTGACAGTCTGTTCAGGGAACCATCCAATAGGATGCAGCATCTTCTTTTCCACCAGGGCCTCGGGGATGCTACGTGCGGACCACTGCTTGATCGCCTTGTGGTCAAAGGTATTTTTCTGAACAAGTTTTTCCACAAGGGACAGGTGATACCCACGGTCCAACTGCTTGAAGTGTTCCATGGCAACATGGCCAGGTCCATCCTTCGTAACACCAGTGTCAGATCGAGCCTCGGTACGTAGTGACACTTGCAGCGGATTCTCCCTTCTGGGGGACTAAGTCCCCACGCCGGCGGGAGAACCAGCGCCAACAACTCCGTCGCCAACAGCCCCCGAAAGTGCTGAATTCTCCGCACTTTCAGGGGCTAGGTGGACGCCAGAGGGGTTGGCACCGCTCCAGCCAGTGGCAAAGGGCCGGCGTGATCTCGCGCATGCGCAGAACTGCCGGCGTATTTTGGCACATGTGCGGGGTTCTCCACTCCGCGCCGGCCATGGCGGAGCCCTACAGGGACTGGCACAGAAGGAAGAAGTTCCCCCACGGAACAGGCCTGCCCGCAAATCGGTGGGCCAGGCCACCGTGGGAGACCCCCTGGGGTTGGATCCCCCCATGCCCCCAAGAGGACCGCCCCCGCCAACTTAACTGCCAGGTCCCGCCGTGTGGGACCATGCATAACCCACGCCGGTGGAACTAGCAAAAAACAGGCGCCGCCTGGCCCATCGGGGCCCGGAGAATTGGCGGGTGGGGGGCACTGCTAAATGCCCCCGACCGGCGTGGCGTGAATCCTGCCCCTGCCCGAAAAACGGCGCCGGAGAATACAGCAGCCGGCGTTGGGGCGGCGGGGCGGGATTCACGCCGCCCCCCCGGGGATTCTCCGACGCGGCGGGGCTCGGAGAATCCCGCCCTTGGTGTTTGCGTACCAATGATCAAGGCACAGCTTGATGCAGCCGCACACAAAGATGGCCATCAGGATGAGGGGGCGTTGGGTACATTTTTTCCTCCCTTATCCATAAATTGGTGCATGGTGTCCCTTCAGATACGATCCATCTTGGATCTCCAGATGGACATGAAGATGGCTCAGGTGACTGCTGCAATGCATAATCAGGGTATGGGCTAGACCTGCACCACATACAGCAACCTCCTGGGCACCTCACACCTGATGACCAGGTTCTTGCCCGCAATGGAGTGCGGTCGTTGCTCCCACATGCCCAGTTTCTGTTTTGCCATAGCAACATGCTCCTCCCAATGCTTGGTGCAAGCCCCAGCTGCTCCAAACCATATCCACAGCACCTTCAGGTAATCTGACCTGACACTGAAGGGGGCAAAGGATCGGCCAGCCCAGTTCCCAAAGAATATGGGGCGTCATTCTCCGACCCCCCCCGCCGGGTCGGAGAATGGCCGTTGGCCGCCGTGAATCCCGCCCCCGCCCCTGCCGAAGTCTCCGGTACCGGAGATTGGGCAGGGGCAGGAATCGGGCCGCGCCGGTTGGCGGGACCCCCCGCTCAATTCTCTGGCCCGGATGGGCCGAAGTCCCGCCCAGAAATTGCCTGTCCCGCCGGCGTAAATCAAAGCTGGTAATTACCGGCGGGACCAGGCGGCGTGGGTGGGCTCCGGGGTCCTGGGGGGGGGCGCGGGGCGATCTGACCCCGGGGGGTGCCCCCACGGTGGCCTGGCCCGTGATCGGGGCCCACCGATCCGCAGGCGGGCCTGTGCCGTGGGGGCACTCTTTCCCTTCCGCCTCCGCCACGGCCTCCACCATGGCGGAGGCGGAAGAGACTCTCCCCACTGCGCATGCGTGGGAAACTGTCGGCGGCCGCTGACGCTCCCGCGCATGCGCCGCATTTCCGCGCCAGCTGGCGGGGCACCAAACGCCATTTCCGCCAGCTGGCGGGGCGGAAATCCCTCCGGCGTCGGCCTAGCCCCTCAATGTTGGGGCTCGGCCCCCAAAGATGCGGAGCATTCCGCACCTTTGGGCCGGCGCGATGCCCGTCTGATTGGCGCCGTTTTTGGCGCCAGTCGGCGGACATCGCGCCGTTGGGGGAGAATTTCGCCCATGGCCTTGCCATTGTCACGATTTACCTTGACTCCCAAGGCCAGTTCGAATTGGTCCAAGCATTCATTAGCCTGCGCACCAACATCGGATCCAAGCAGAAGACAGTGATATTGTCCTGAAATAGCTCTGTTGGGAAAGCATTATACTGCAGATCTAAAGGTCCTTGGTTCAATCCTGTGTTTTGGCATCCAGTCGCACCATGGCTTCCCTTGCTGTCTGCTAAGTTGCATTAACAAGGGCACAGTATACAAAAGCAAGAATGTTATTTTAAACTTTATAAAACACTGATTCAGGGGTATTGTACCTCATTCTGGTCACCATACTTGAAGGAGGAAATGAAGTCATTAGAGAGGACGCGGAAAAGATTCCCGAGAATGGTCCCAGGAATGAGGAACCTCACTTACAGAAAAGTTTGGAGAAGCTGGAACTGTTCTCCTTCGAGAAGAGGAGGTTGAGAGGAGGTTTGATAGAGGTATTCAAAATCAGGAGGGGTCTAGACAGAGAAGATAGGGAGAGGCTGTTCCCATTGGTGGAAGGATTGAGAAGCAGAGGACACAGATTTAAGGTAACTGATAAAAGAAGCAATGGTGACAGGATAAATAATCTCCACATGGCTAGTTATTAGGATCCGAGGGCAGCACGGTGGCACAGTGGTTAGCATTGCTGCCTCACGGCGCTGAGGTCCCAAGTTCGATCCTGGCTCTGGGTCACTGTCCGTGTGGGGTTTGCACATTCTCCCCGTGTTTGTGGGTTTCGCCCCCACAATCCAAAAAGATGTGCAGGGTAGGTGGATTGGTCATGCTAAATTGCCCCTTAATTGGAAAAAATTAATTGGGTACTCTAAATTTATAAAGAGAAAAAAATAAGTTATTAGGATCCTCATTAGCTGAGGGTGTGGTGGAGGCAAGGCCAACTGAGGCTTTCTGAAAGGAATTGGAACATTATCTAAAAAGGAACAAATTTGCAGGGGAACGAGGCAGGAGACTGTCACTCAGTGACTTGACCCTTCAAAGGGCTAGCACAGGCACATGGGGGCAAATGGCCTTCTATAGTGCTGTAACCATTCCATAATTAATTAAGCGAGTGTAAGAATTGTGGCTGATAGATTTAAGTGAAAGTAAATGTGCAAGCATCTATTTTGGACCAAAAATGGAAAGATCCAAATATTTTGGAAATGGTGATAAGCTAGGGATAGTTTATTAACCCGAACCCTAACCCTAACCCATTCCTGGGACCATTCTCGGGACTCTTTTCCACGCCCTCTCTAATGCCTTCACATCCTCCTTCAAGTATGGTGACCAGAATGAGGCACAATACCCCTGAATCAGTGTTTTATGAAGTTTAAAATAACATTCTTGCTTTTGTATACTGTGCCCTTATTAATGCAACTTAGCAGATAAGCTTTGGGATTATGGATCAATACATACAGATCACTAAAATATACTAGTCAGATGCAAGAAAAGAATCAATAAGACTGATAGAATGTCACCCTTTGCAATTAGAGAACTGGAAAATAAAGTGGAGGAGGTTTTCTTGCAGCTATATAAAACCCCTTTTCAACCACATCTGGGATACTGTGCACAGTTCTGAGTACCCCATGCCTTAGAATGTGTTCAGTAAGAAGTCTTACAACACATTCTAAGGTTAAAGTCCAACAGGTTTGTTTTGAATCACTAGCTTTCGGAACACTGCTCCTTCCTCAGGTGAATGAAGAGGTGGGTTCCAGAAACAAATATATAGACAAAGTCAAAGATGCAAGACGATACTTTAAATGCGAGTCTTTGCAGGTAATTAAGTCTTTACAGGTCCAGACGGAGCAACTGGAGAGAGGGATAATCACAGGTTAAAGAGGTGTGAATTGTCTCAAGCCAGGACAGTTGGTAGGATTTCGCAAGCCCAGGCCAGATGGTGGGGGTGAATGTAATGTGACATGAATTCAAGGTCCCGGTTGAATCCAAGGACCTGAAGCGTGGTAGATTGACGAGACCATGCAGACGCTGCGACAACGGATGAAAGGACATCGCGCGACAATCGCCAGGCAGGAATGTTCCCTTCCAGTCGGGGAACATTTCAGCAGTCAAGGGCATTCAGCCTCTGATTTTCAGGAAAGCGTTCTCCAAGGCGGCCTTCAGGATGAGCGACAATGCGAAATTGCCGAGCAGAAACTTATAGCCATGTTCCGCACACATGAGTACGGCCTCAACTGGGACCTTGGATTCATGTCGCATTACATTCACCCCCCACCATCTGGCCTGGGCTTGCGAAATCCTACGAACTGTCCTGGCTTGAGACAATTTACACTTCTTTAACCTGTGATTATCCCTCTCTCCAGTTGCTCCGTCTGGACCTGTAAAGACTTAATTACCTGCAAAGATTCGCATTCAAAGTATCGTCTTGTATCTTTGACTTTGCCTATATATATGTTTCTGGAACAAACCTCTTCATTCACCCGAGGAAGGAACAGTGCTCCGAAAGCTAATGATTTGAAACAAACCTGTTGGACTTTAGCCTGGTGTTCCAAGACCTCTTACTGTGCTCACCCCAGTCCAACGCCGGCATGGCCACATCTTTAGAATATGTCGGAACGAGTTCGGTGTAGATCACCAGGATGTTGCTGCCTGGTGCTGACTGATCTGCTGATTATTTCCAGCATTTTCTGTTTTTAATTTCTCCGGAATGTTGCCAGGGTCCCAGTGGTCCAATTGTGAGGAGAAACTAGAGAGATTACAATGTTGTATTTCCTGGAATGCAGAAAGTTAAGGAGTAGTTTGATTGAGGGTGATGAAAGTGAAACTTTTTTTTTCGTAGTGAAGTGTAAGTCAAGGGGATATAGCTTTAAAATTCAGGAGACGAGTTGTATACATTCCTTCAGGCAAAGGGTGGCATCAGTCTGGATCCCCCGAGCAGTAAATCCCAGCTCAATTTATAATTTTGAATCCGAGATCGTTTCGTTTTTGTAAGCCCAGGTTTTAACCATGATCATTGTTCCCATGTTTATAACTTAATGGAAAGATGGGAGTGGTGGAACAGAGCGGGGTGCAAAGAAGAAGTGAAGGCATTTCTCACTCTCTTCCTTTGTTGAGCATGCACACAGATTGAAAGAGGTGGAGAGGGCCCCCGGCACCTGTCTCATAGTCATGTTACAGTTAGTATCATGTCCAAATGCTCTCCCTCACCAGCAGATACGTAATCTCCTGCGAGAGGCAACAACAACAAAAAAACAGAAAGGGAAACCTCCAACCAAGTCCGGGAAAAATAACTCTGGGAAATTCCTCTCTAATCCCAATGGCTCGTCGAGACAAGTTACAGGTGACCACAGTGACAGCACGACATGCAAGATCTCACCTGTCTTCTGCATGCAGGAAAATCAATTCCTGTCCATCGGCCTAATCCAGGCTACCAGCTTCCCTTATGTAGTAAATAAGTGCCCACCCAATCTGACATAGTTGCCCCTTTCCAATTCATTTCAGTTAAATGTTTACTGGACTCCAGGCGACACACTGAATAGGTTCATAAGGTTCATTCCTAATTTTATTAATAAAAATCAGGTAGAGTTATTAATGTTTTCATTATCTTCCTTGCCCTTAATAGATATTGATCCAATAATGTTGTAGCCTGAACTAACCCCCTAATCAGTGCCTTTCTTTGAGCGTTTGTTCCACATGTTCACTATTCTTTCGGGAGAAAGGTTTTTCAAATCTCTAAAGAATTAATCTGTGATGAATTTTGTACTTGCATCTTCCGGTCCTCCGATCATTGGCCGAGTTAAATAGCTGGCTTGCTTCAACCTTTCATCATTTTTTTTTTGAGAGAGCGAAAGAGGTGTTTGACACAAAAGAGGTGTAAACCGAGCATTTTGGAGTGCAATGAATGAACAATTTGACTAGGTTGATGCTTGTCATGTGGACTGGGTGAGAGGCTCTACAGTATGAGGATTACCATTGTATTGTGTGCTAAGTGCATCAATTACCAACAGTTGATCCTGACATTTGGTTTCAAAATGTTCTTTCTCTGTATCTGTCTCTATCTCTGTCTCTGTTACTATCCCTCTCCCATCCTTTCTCTCTCTCCCTCTCATTCTTTCATTCCCACAATGTAGAGATCATGGGGTACAAAAACCTATTGATCCAAGCGACTACTTAATGCAAAGCAATTCTTACTTGTTCATTTCATACGTCTGCAATGAACAAACACTTCTGGGAGAGCTCCTGAGAGTTTTTCTAATTTTTTAACAACTGAAAAATCTAAGATGGTATCGCACCTACATCAACAGAGCAAATTGCATTTCAACTACAGCACATTAAAGAAGTTGAAATGGAAGATTGTACGAGATGACTCTCAGAAAGAATTGATTAGGTTTAAATTGATTCACAACATGATGAAATGTATTCTTCATCCGAGTTATTCAAAGCAATCATTAAGGGTTTTCAAGTTTTGCAACTACTGTACTCAAAGATATTTTATAATTGTTGGTTTGATTGTATAGTAATTACACTTTACAAACACTGTTGAAGCTGGCATACTCTGCTTGAGATCAGTCTGAACTCCAGCTCACAGTATGTGGTGATGTTGTTATGGGTCTGCTCTCAAAATGATGTGAGTGACAAGTCTGTTTTTAAATACCTTTAAAAGTGCCATCCTGAGTAGTAATCATCAGATTTCCCCATCCTGCAATTGGCAGATAGACTGCCTGCTGTAGAACAAAGCTATAGAAACCACAGGTATGTCCTGAGTTAGCTGGCCTCAGCTGGGATGGTGATAGGGACATTATCCTTTCACCTCACCAGCCTGAATTAAGGAGGGGGAAATTAGCCAGTGTCCCTTCCCCTCATCACTAATCTGGGATTCTTCTTGGAAGTCCATCAGTGAGTCAGGTAATGTCATGAGAGAATTTGGTTATGTTATCCCCACAGTTGAATACACACCTGCACTCATTGTTTGGGATGACAGATGGAGAATGAATAAATTTCACTTATTTTTAAAAATAAATTTAGAGTACCCAATTCATTTTTTCCAATTAAGGGGCAATTTAGCGTGACCAATCCACCTACCCTGCACATCTTTGGGTTGTGGGGGCAAAACCCACGCAAATACGGGGAGAATGTGCAAACTCCACACGGAACAGTGACCCAGAGTCGGGATTGAACCAGAGACCTTGGCGCCGTGAGGCTGCAGGGCTAACCCACTGTGCCACCGTGCTGCCCCATAAATTTCACTTATTGCGTGAAACCACTGTCAACAACATATGATGAGATCTGTCCGTTCTTCTCGGGGATTGGATTTAAATCCAGGCAAGCAGATTATTGTCTCTGTTGGATATAAAGATCCTGCATGAAATAATTTTGCAAAATCAGGATTCAATTCCAAGCACATACAAACTTGCAAGACAGATTTTGATACTCATTTCCAACCTCACTCAGAAAGGCCACTGGATGGGGTGTGTGGAAAATGGAAGTGCGTCACACCCATGCAATAAGCAGCGTTCTTCTGAGATTAGGGTTCAAACAGACGGTTAGGGAAGAATAGCGGGAATTTAGGGTTAGGGTTTTACTCTGGCCTGGATTTTCGCAATTGCAGAGAGATTCGCGGTCAATATGAAAACGGCAGAAGAGATCAAAAATCAGAAGAAACGGCTCCAAACATGACATCCACCATTTTTGCAGGGGTGGGATTGGGCTTGGGTTGGGATTTGCCCACGTGCAGTGCATGGAGGCAGCTACCGATATAAAACTACAGCTGCCTACAACTATGTCTAATTTTGGTGACCCAGGCATGGAAAACATGGTGTGCACAGGTTAGACCTGGTAAGAACAGATCTGACTTTGTGGAGTCCTTTGGAGAGGTGGGTTGCCATTTTGGCGAGGAGGATGCCCCTTTGGATATGGTCCCAGGACACATTTGGGGGAGGTCAGGTGCCCTTTGGGAGTGGTCAGGTGTTCCTCAGAAAAGTTAAGGTGCCCCTTAGGATTGTTAAAAATAGGTAGGAATGTGCGTTAAAAAGTGCACAAACTCATTGACTGTCAAGCTCATTGAATGGTTAGAGGCATAAAAATGAACTGTCAGATGTAACTTCCAAAAGTGTCAAAATGAGTTGTTGGATGTAACCATCAAGCTGTCGAAGGTAACTGCCAAGCTGTCAAGACCTTTAAAACTCCTGCGCTTTAACATTTTGAAAAGAAATGACAGAAGTATTTATTTTTAAAAATCATTGCTTGATATTTCACTCTATCTGTTGAAATAAACCTGAAACTACCATTACTGGATTAATGATGCATGACATGATGGATTTCACAACCTTTCATAATTGCAGTAGGATGCTAGCCAGTTCATAGTTTGATTGACAGCTCCAAGATGTTATAGAATCTTTGACGTTGGACTGTGAATTCCAATGTTTATTTGTATTAGGGATGAAGCACTTGAATGAAATGTTTGTTTTCTTAAGGATGTAGTTGAAAGAATGCAAATATAGTGAATGGATTGTTATGAATGAGAATTTTTTCTTTAAAGTCTGCAGCAGACACTTCTGGTGGAATTTTCCCTGCGGTGGTGCTGGCAAGCGTTGAAATCTCCATTCACATCAGTGGGACCAGAAGATCCCGTTGGTATGAAGGGATGGACAATTCCGGTCTTAGAAAGTTGTTTAATTTTATCTAAACATGGGTCCTGAGGCCTGCCCATAGTGGATATCAGGTGAATTGGCATGGTATATATAAGGACAAATGATGATGGATGGGGCATGGGTTGGTATTAGTTTGTACTACATTGACATAGTGGCTATGAGGGGCCACGGGGGTGGGTAGAGGACATGGTGTGGCATGGGGTGGCATGGATGGGGCTTGGGGAGGGTGTGGGGTAAGGGATATGAATGTTGGAGGTCCGTTCTTCATTTTCTTGCTTTTAAAATTCTTGGACAAAGTGCCATAGCCCTGAGGCAGGCCTCCTGCCCACCCTGCCTCTGCACCTGGCAACCTCTGCACTTGATCTGGAGGCAGTGGGCCTGAGTTTCTGAGACCCTGCCACTGTCCAAATCCAGGTGGGATTTGTGGAGCTGGAAAATGACCGGACTCTGCACTCCCAACCCGAGAGCAAAGATTTGGGCCTCTATGTCTAACCTAATTACACCCAACACATAATAATCGGTTTCTAAACTGGTTTAGTCTGTAGCACTAAAAGTCACAAACTTGCTAAGCCCAACCTTTAGTTACAAAATACCAATTGTACCCACTAATCTAATACTGCTAAAAATGCACTTCTAATTCATCAGGACTCATGAGTCTGTTTTCAGGTATTATAATGTTCTGTTAATGGGTAACTGCAGCTGTGTTATGGTCCTTAAGTTACAAATACCAGAAAAATCAGAGCTTACTTAGTTGGCAGTGGAGGCCCTCAGCAGCGTTGACGAGGAAAGGATGGGAAATTAGTCAAAGGATCCTGACCTTGCATCTGCCATTGGACATATTGCACCTTTCAGTCAAAAACAAAAGTTGCCACTAAGTTGCTGAAAATGCAACAGATGATCATGGGACAGGACGGGTAAAAGGGCATCTGGGACCAGAGCGGGTGTGCCGAGTAGAATAATGGTCAGTGCTATCTAACATCAATATATATATTTGGTGGTGCAATTATGCTGGGGTTGAAAGAAATGGTGATGGGTCATCTTTTGAATTTGGAGGCTGATGGGATGGAAAGTGAGGGAAAGGGGAATCCAATGTGGTTCTGGAGGAAAGGAAGGGGTAAAGGCAGAAGTGTGGAAAATGGGTCAGAAACAGTTGACAACCCTGTCGACCACAGTGGGAGGGAGTCCTCGGCTGAGGAAAAAGGAAGACGTGTCAGGAGCGTTGTTGTGGAGGGTAGCATCATCGGAACAGGTGCGGCAGAGACGGAGAAACTGGGAGAATGGAATGGAGTCCTTACAGGAAGCGGGGTGAAGAACTATAATAGAGGTAGGTGTGAGAGTTGGTGGGCTTGTAATGAATATTAGTAGACAGTTTATGCCTGGAATTGGAGACAGGGAAGTCAGGGAAAGGAAGGAAAGTGTCAAAGATGGACCTTGTGAAGATGGGCTAGGGTTGGAAATTGGAAGCAAAATACTGTTCTCCCCTGTCAAAGTGGCTAGGACATTTAAACTTACCAGTCTGCAACAGCTAGTGCCATGAAAAAGGGGCATGGCTTCACTTCCCCCGACGATCCTGCACTGCACTGAAGGACCCTGGGATCAGCTGGCCCTGGTCAGAGGTCCGGGTGGGAAATGTGCAACTTTGGATTAAGGTAAGCCAAAATGAGCAGAGTGGCTGACGATTGCCACTCCATGGAAGATATGGCTCAGTGCCTAAGGATCTTTCATGTTCACCTGAGAGAGCAAATGGGGGCTCAGTTTAATTTCACATGAAAGATGGGATCTCCAACAGTACAACAGTGCCTCAGTAGTGCATTAGAGTGAAAACCTCAATGTGTGTGCTCAATTCTCTGGAGCGAGACTAGAATCTGCAGCCTTCTGACTCAAAGGCAACAATGATCCTAACTAAGCAACGACAGCACCCCATCCAAGTTGTGCTACCCCATTATCATTCCCTTCATGAACATGCACTTTACTCAGTTAAATCAGCTCTTTTTTTTCTTATCATCCTCCCTTCGCGCTGCAGAATTTCTAACGATCATTGTTTTCTTTTTCTATCAATTATGTTTGTTTTTGTTTACATTTGTTCTCACAATATACACTTAGCATGCATTTTCAGAATTGTACCTTTAAAGGTACTCCACTTGTCTTCTAGCGTAGCATTGCTGAACAAACTTTGCCAATCTGTTGTTAAACTTAATTTAACCTTTTAAAGTTGTACACCTACCCACTAGTGCTGGATATTGCTGACACCCTGTTTGAGTTAAATATTGTTGTACCGTGGTCACTATCATCCATGGATGCCATGACTTCCACCTCCCATATTTAATCTGATGTCTTTGCAAGTTCCGCATGTATTTAATATGGTTTAAATGAGCACTGTCTCTTGTTTGTTACTCCTCACTATTAAGGTTGCATTGTATTGGTCATTTAGGCTTGGTCATTGTATTGGTCATGGGAGGCACGGTAACACAGTGGTTAACACTGTTGCTTCACAGCGCCAGGGTCCCAGGTTCGATTCCCGGCTTGGGTCACTGCCTGTGCGGAGTCTGCACGTTCTCCCCTTGTCTCCATGGGTTTCCTCCGGGTGCTCTGGTTTCCTCCCACAAGTCCCGAAAGATGTGCTTGTTAGGTGAATTGGACATTCTGAATTCTCCCTCTGTGTACCCGAACAGGCGCCGGAATGTGGCGACTGGGGGCTTTTCACAGTAACTTTATTGCAGTGTTAATGTAAGCCTACTCGTGACAATAAAGGTTATTATTATTATTATTCTACAGAGGATGTCTGACACCCACAGATGCATGCAAGAGTCAAAGCTCTCAATACAGGAATGGGATGTTTGTGTGTGTGTGTGTGTGTGTGCGTGCGTGCGTGTATAATAGAAAAACTTGGAGAAAAAGTAGTCCCAGAAAAGCAAATTTAAAGACATAATATTACAGTGATAACTAAATGGAACAATATCAAATCAAATTCCTCTGGAATTGAAACAAAATACGTTGTGAACCCAAAGCTTACAAATGCAAAGAACCCCTACAGTGCAGAAGGAGGCCATTCAACACATTGAGTTTGCAGCGAGCCTCCGAAAGAGCAGCCCTACCTAGGCCCACTCCCCCGCCCTATCCCCGTAACCCTGCACATTGATCACGGCCATTCCACCTAAACTGCCCGCCTGTGGAATAAATGAACTGAGTTCCTGGTTCCTTCAGCTAGCTAGCTCTGGCTTTATTTAGCATAATTTCTGTGAAACCTCCCAAAATTCAGCAAAAGCCTCAACTTCCGATGCTTTAGAATTTCAGTCAGTGGAGTCTGACCACAGGGAAGCTCCTTCTCATCGCATAACAAAGACAGCCGTTAGTGAACTTTCATTGAGCTCATTTTAGGGCCTACTTTGCTAAATTAGTCCTAAGAAATAAATAACCTTAAGCCATTATAAAAACTCCAAACATGTGACCCTTTCTCAAATAGCAAGAAAAGCAATAGAAAATTATTCGAAGCAAAATGAAGGCAAAGCCCTGTGAAGTTTCTCCCTGAGCTCCAAAGGTAATCTCACAAAACGCCAGGCAGCCACCTTAACATTGCAATCTCTATTATTAAGGCCAGAACAGAAATGCTCGACAAACAACATCCAAATAGTCACAGCAGGAGACTGTAATGGGCCAGGGTGAGAGAACCCCAAAGTGTATCAAGGAGTTCACCTGACCCATAACTTTTTTTTTGAAAATCTTTTTATTGGCTTTTCTCGTATTTATAAACCGTTGTTACTTATATACATTACATCTTTCTTGCCCACGCTAATTTGCTTTATTTTACAGACAGATTTGTTTTGTCCTTCATTTGACTAACTGTCCGTACATCTTGCTGCCCTCTGGGTCGGTCTAATTTTTATCACCCCCTCCTCCTCCCATTCCTCTTGTCTTGTGGTCTCCTCATCACCCCCCCCCCCCCCCCGGGTTGCGCTTCTTCATCTTTTTTTTCCCTGGCTTACTCCTCATTGTTGGCCTCGAACAGGTTTTGGAACAGCCCGACAAACTACCCCCAAGTATCCAGGAAGCCTTCCTCTGACCCTCGGGTGGCGTACTTAATCTTCTCCAGGTGGAGAAATTCCGAGAGGTCAGCGAGCCAGTCTGCAGCTTTGGGTGGTGCTGCCGATCGCCAGCTGAGCAGGATTCTCCGGTGTGCGATTAGGGAAGCGAAAGCGAGGGCGTTGGCCCCCTTTCCCATGTGTAGCTCTGGCTGCTCCGATACCCCGAAGGTTGCCACTATTGGGCATGGCTTCACCCACACCCCCACAACCTTGGACATTGCCTCGGAGAAGGCTGTTCAGAACCCAGCAAGCTTGGGGCAGGCCCAAAACATGTGGGTGTGGTTGGCCGGGCCCCTCTGGCACTGCTCACATTTGTCCTCCACCTCCGGGAAGAACCTGATCATTCGGGTTCTGGTCAGGTGCGCTCTGTGCGCCACTTTGAGCTGCATTAGGCTTAGCCTTGCGCAGGAGGAGGTGGAGCTCACCCAGCTCAGTGCTTCGCTCCAGAGTCCCCATCCTACCTCTGTCCCAGTTCGTTCTCCCATTTTTGTCTGGTCCTGTCCAGTGGTGTTCGGGCTCTGTCCAGAAGCCGTCCGTATATTTTCCCACATAGCCCTCCCTTCTCGCTGCTTGTGCCTATCAGGTCCTCTAGTAGTGTGCTTTCTGGGGCCCCGGGGTACCCTATTGTCTCTTTGCGGAGGAAGTGCTTTATTTGGAGGTGTCTCAATTCCTGTCCTCTTGATAGTTTCGACTTCCTCGTCAGTTCATCCAGTGTCTCCAGTCTGCACCCTACGTAGAAGTCCCCGACCATCAGTGTGCCCCTGTCCCGCCTCCATCTTTTGAAGGTGGTATTTAGCATGGCTGGGGGGAATCTGTGATTGCCGCATTTGGGGGCCATAAGGGACATTTTGGTTATCCCGAAGTGCTGTCTCAACTGGGTCCACGTTCTCAGCGTGGCCGCTACCACTGGGCCCGTTGTGTACCTTGTTGAGGGGGATGGGAGTGCTGCTGTGGCCAGGGCCCGGAGGGTTGTTCCTTTACAGGATGCCTCCTCCATTTGTACCCAATCTGTGTCGGGTTCTTGTATCCATCCCCTCACTTTTTCTGCCGTTGCCGCCCAGTGTTAGGATTGTAGGTTCGGTAGAGCCAGGTGTAGCCACCTGAGTTGGCCACTTCCCGACTTAAAATGGAGAACCACAAAGGCTGAAGGGAAATTCAGCCAACGCAGGCAAAGACTAGCAAATACAAAAATCATGTATATTGGAACCTGAAAAACAACCAGTCAGCACCGAAACCAGCAGCCATCTGCATAGTAACGTAGCAGCCATCTACATATTAATGAGCGATCCCCGAGAACAATCGAAACATTTTACGGTAAACAAGGCCAAGCCAGACTCCTCGGCGCCAGCAGGAGCCAACACAAAAGAGGTTAACGGACACTTAAAGACCGCCCAACGATCAGGGAACCGCTCCAGCATTGGAGAAATCGAACCAAGTGATTGGAACGAAGTCCAATCACCTGAAACCAGGTACGGGGTCTGCCCCAAAGGGCGGGAAGCCCCTGGGGACTATAAATCAAAGCCCACAAGTTCAAATCGTCCTTCTTGACAGGGTCACTCAGCAATGCGAAGCAACCCCTGAGAGTGAACTGTCCAGCGGCCTCCAAACAAGTAAGTCTCAAGTCAATGCTCGCTACGAGATAGGCGCTTCTAGCTACAAGTCCATACCAGCTTTTGAATCCTGCAGACTCAGGACCTGAACGAAAGGCCATTTGTTCCCCTGACCTGGTGGGCCAGTCCGAAGCTAAGTATAGGCCTGTTAGTGATAGAAATAGCCTAGAAAGAGGAACTGTATAGGTCTCAACCCCCAGAGGGAGAGGAGGGGATGCGGCAGTTCCTGGACCAATTGAGGTTCCCGAAAGTGGAGGAGCGGGGGGTGGTAGGCCTGGGGGCACCGATTGGGATGGACGAGGTTATTAAGGGACTGGGAAGCATGCAAGCAGGGAAGGCCCCGGGACCAGACGGGTTCCCGGTGGAATAATACAGAAAATATGTGGACTTGTTGGCCCCGTTGATGGTGAGGACGTTCAATGAGACCAGGAAAGGGGGGACTCTACCCCCGACGATGTCGGAGGCGACGATATCGTTAATTTTGAAGAGGGATAAAGATCCGTTGCAGTGCGGGTCCTATAGACCCATTTCATTATTGAACGTGGACGCCAAATTGTTGGCAAAGGTACTGGCATCGAAGATAGAGGACTGTGTCCCGGGGGTGGTGCACGAAGACCAGACAGGGTTCGTAAAAGGGAGACAACTGAATGTTAACGTGCGACGACTATTAGGGGTGATAATGATGCCCCCAGTGGAGGGGGAGGCAGAGATAGTGGCGGCAATGGACGCAGAGAAGGCATTTGATAGGGTGGAGTGGGAGTATTTATGGGAAGTGTTAAGGAGGTTTGGGTTTGGGAACGGGTTTATTAGCTGGGTTAGACTTCTTTATGGGGCTCCAACGGCAAGCGTAGTTACAGGCCGATATAGATCGGAGTATTTCCGACTATATAGGGGAACAAGACAGGGATGCCCGCTATCTCCATTGTTGTTCGCGTTGGCAATTGAACCTCTGGCCATGCCGTTGAGAGACTCCAGGAAATGGAGAGGGGTGATTAGAGGGGGAGAAGAACACCGAGTCTCGTTATACGCGGATGACCTATTGTTATACGTGTCGGACCCAGCGGGGGGATGATAGAGGTTATGCAAATTTTGAGGGGGTTCGGGGATTTCTCGGGGTATAGGCTAAACATGGGGAAGAGTGAATTATTTGTGATACATCCAGGGGACCAGAGTAGAGAGATAGAAGGCTTGCCTCTAAGGAAAGTGGAAAGAAACTTCCGATACCTGGGGATTCAGATCGCTAGGAGCTGGGGAACCTTGCACAGACTTAATCTGACACGGTTGGTAGAACAAATGGAGGAGGACTTCAAGAGGTGGGACATGCAGCCTCTATCGCTGGCGGGCAGGGTGCAAGCAATTAAGATGATGGTCCTCCCGAGGTTCTTATTTGTATTTCAATGTCTCCCTATACTAATCACCAAGACCTTTTTTAATAAAATAGACAGGAGCCTCACGAGCTTTGTGTGGGCAGGGAAAGTTCCGAGAGTAAGGAGGGGGTTCCTTCAGCGTAGTAGGGACAGAGGAGGATTGGCACTACCGAACTTGGGCGATTACTATTGGGCTGCCAATGTGGCAATGATACGTAAATGGATGATGGAGGGTGAGGGAGCGGCGTGGAAAAGACTGGAGAGAAAGTCCTGTAAAGGGACGAGTTTAGAGGCGCTGGTGACGGCGCCGCTACCGATCTCACCTAAAAAGTTTACCACGAACCCGGTGGTGGCGGCAACATTGAATATCTGGGGACAGTGGAGGCGACAGAGAGGGGTGCGGGGAGCCCTGGTG
This sequence comes from Scyliorhinus torazame, assembly GCF_047496885.1. Taxonomy (NCBI): domain Eukaryota; kingdom Metazoa; phylum Chordata; class Chondrichthyes; order Carcharhiniformes; family Scyliorhinidae; genus Scyliorhinus; species Scyliorhinus torazame. The sequence goes on along the minus strand of NC_092707.1, from coordinate 359,973,388 downwards.
GGGTCCCCAATCAGGAACAACCATAGGTTCGCCCCAGGAAGAATGGATGGAGGATTTCAGAGCTGGTACCAGTTGGGAATTAGGAGGGTGGGAGATTTATTTATAGATGGGACTTTTGCGAGCTTGGGAGCATTGGAGGAAAAGTATAAGTTGCCCCGGGGAAATTTCTTGAGATATATGCAGGTGAGGGCGTTTACTAGACAACAGGTGAGGGAATTTCCGTTGCTCCCGACACAGGGGATACAGGACAGGGTGCTTTCAGGGGTGTGGGTCGGAGAGGGCAAGGTGTCAGAGATTTACCGAGAGCTAAGGGAAGAGGGGGAGGAGTCGGTGGGCGAACTAAAAGGAAAGTGGGAAGAAGAACTAGGGGAGAAGATAGAGGAGGGTATGTGGGCTGATGCCCTAAGCAGGGTAAATTCCTCTTCCTCATGCGCCAGGCTTAGCCTGATTCAATTTAAGGTGCTACATAGAGCACACATAACGGGAGCAAGATTGAGCAGGTTCTTTGGAGTGGAGGACAAATGTGGGAGGTGTGGCGGGAGCCCAGCAAACCACGCACATATGTTTTGGGCGTGCCCGGCACTGGAAGGGTATTGGAAGGGAGTGACGGGAGTGATTTCGCGGGTGGTGAAGGCCCGGGTCAAACCAGGCTGGGGGTTAGCTCTATTTGGAGTTGCGGAAGAGCCGGGAGTGCAGGAGGCGAAAGAGGCCGACGTTGTGGCCTTTGCGTCCCTAGTAGCCCGGCGCAGGATCCTACTCATGTGGAAGGAGGCGAAACCCCCCGGACTGGAGGCCTGGGTAAATGATATGGCGGGGTTCATTAAACTGGAGCAGATAAAGTTTGCCCTGAGAGGATCGGCCCAAGGGTACACCAGGCGGTGGCAGCCATTTCTCGACTACCTAGGGGAACGTTAGAGGGAAGACAGATGACCAGCAGCAGCAACCCAGGGGCAAGGGGGGGGGGGGGAGGGGGAGGGTTTAGTTTAGTTTAGGTCAAAGATAAAGAGGTTTTGTTACTTGTGTATTGTTAAAATTTCTGTATTGTTATTGTTGCGTTTGCTTTGTAAGAGGGGAAAAATTGTTGTTTGGGAAATAAATTTCAATAAAACATATTTAAAAAAAAAAGAAATAGCCTAGAAAGTGGAGTTTATGCATGAGTAGCGATTTACTGTGCATAATAAATGTGTATTGATTTGAATCTTACTAATTGGTGTGTTGAGTTATTGATCATTACTTGAACTTGAACATCATGGTGGTATCATAAAGATACCTGGCGACTCTAGAGCAAAGGTTATAAAACAGAGCCAATTGAACCAACCAAATGTTAGCAACACAAGCCCCCTCTGACTTTCCCTCTTTGCAGTGTTGGTTTGGGAATTCTTGGGTTCTTGCACCCCCACACAAACGCCATGACTAGCCTGTCTATGTTTTGGAAAAAGGCCTTGGGGATGAAGATCGGGATAGATCTAAACAGGAAGAGGAACCTTGGCAGTATGTTCATCTTGATCGTCTGCACTCTTCCCACCAGGGAGAGTGGGAGTGAGCCCCACTGTTGAAGATCTTTTCTTACTTCCTCCACCAGGCTGGTCAGGTTCCACTTGTGGAACTGAGTCCAGTCTCTGGCTATTTGGATCCCTAGGTGACGGAATCTGTTCTGGCCATTTTGAACGGGAGCCCCTTCAGCTCTGTCCCTCCCCCTTTTGGGTTTACTGGGAATGTCTCGGTTAAGTTTACTGGGAATGCCCAGGTTAAGTTTGTGACCCACAACTTTTAATAGATTTTGGTATGGGGAGCACACGGCCCACTCTACAGGTGTGCTACAGCAGAACTGGAAAAGTATTTTTTAAAGCAAAACAATGTTTATTCTGTGAACTCAAGTTAACCTTTTTAAAACATACAGTGAACATCTTAGCAACCATTAATTCAAATACAACCCCAAAGAATACAACACCAAGTAATTCTTACTTTCCTTTTAACACCCATAAGACTTGAAAAAACAAACTTTTAACAGAAGCACATCAGGTTAAAGTCACTACTGAGAGCAGTTATTAGTTTTAAATCACCAAAGGATTGATTTACATTCTTTAGATTCCAGACAGAGACTCGAACACACTTTATGGCTGTGACTGCAGCTATCCAACTCTGAAAACAAAGCTAAAATACACCCTGCAGCAAACAGCCTAAAACGAAAGTAAAAAGCTGACAGACAGCCCAGCTCCACCCACTCTCTGACATCACTGCAGTTAATGCATGTGTAACTAACAGGGCGATAAGGTAAACTGATAGATTTTTGTTGCGACAAAACTGTCAGGAGTTTGTATTCCGGAAAATAGCGAAAGCCATACCCGTAATTACAGCCCCGCCTTAATACCCCTTGTTCCAAATTCCAAGAGAAGTATTTAGAGAGGAAAGATGGCAATGCAGGCAATGCAACGCCTCATGAACCCCGAAGAATTCGTGGTCGCAGCGACCAGCAGTAGAGTAGGACAGTGTCCCGTTTGGGAAGAGGAAATCAGAAAGTACCTCAAAGGGAAATGATGGCCCCTTTGGAGCGAATTCTGTGACAATGAGGAAACAGGTCACGGGAGTATAGGACATACTTGGTGGGAGAACCTGAGCGAAATCCATAAGAAAAGCTTGGGAAAAGCTCCTAAGCCGAGGGCAATCGTGTCCTGTTTGGCACAATTGCGAGGCACAGAGGAGGTCATTCGGACGCTCCGTAAAGAGATAGAGGAGGCACATCGAATGAGTAAGGTCAATGTGAGCGAGATAAAGAGAACCTAGAATTAAGAAGGAAGTTAGCAGCAAAGGACGGAGAGGTGGATGATCCCAAGGGGGCACACCAGTCTTGTCTGGCGCACTTAAGCAGCTTCCAATCCCAGTACGAAAAGGCCTATCAGGACACGCAACGTGCAGTCCTGGTACAAGAGGAAACAGAGAAGAAGGTAGAGGCATTGCAGAGGCAGTGTAGTGACCTGAAGGCAGCGTTGAGAGCACTCCATGCTGCCACCACGGAGCAAAGACAAAGCTCATTAGACCACGCAAGGTGCCGGAAGCAGATTGCAGAACTGCAATCTCTGCTTTCAGTTCAAAAGGAATTCCAGGAAAGCTTTGGATCACAGTTAGATGAGGAAGACAGCCGTGATTGGGAAGAATTGAGTGAGACAGTGCAGAGATATGTTCAGGGAACATGTGCGCAGGGAAAGCCCCAGAAGAGAAAAGCGCCCCAACGCCCCACAGAGCAGATAGTTCAGGCTCCAATGAACCCAGTCACCACCCACCGCACAACCACATCGGACGACACAGAATTTCTGTACACCACCCAGTTAACAGTGACCCAATTACGGGATGCGTGCGATAAAATCAAACTGTTCCTCCCCACCTCAGACCCTCACCACTTCTTTGCCAGAATAAAACAGCAGGCTACCATGTACGGCCTGGATGAGCGAGAGCAAGTAAAGCTCACAGTTTTGAGTTTAGCCCCTTCGGTCGTAGCAGCCCTTCCTGACCCACAGAATGTAGGAGGAGGCACCCTTGCAGAAATGCATACCGCGATCCTAGATGCGATCGGGTATAACAAGGGTGACCCCGTAGAAGGCCTCAATAAGTGCAGACAAAAGAAAACCGTGCACCCCACAGCGTTTGCAGGCCGCTTGTGGATCCATTTCCCAGCAGTTTTCGAAGACTTAGACCGCACCCATTTGCACCCAGACAACATGGTCAAATGGACCCGCACCCTTATCTCCCATGCCACAGAAACAGGACAAAAAGCTTGTGCCAATTATGATCCCTCAGAGGAGGCTCATAATGAGAAATGGGTTGTAAAAATATTGTCCCGCACCTGGGAGCAATCTGTTCAAAACAAACCCACAAACAAAAATCCCGAAGAACAGCAGGCAGAAGCAGACATACACACAGTTAAGGCACACCAGAACCCCGCATGGTAAATGAAGGCAGAAACAGCCCCCCACAAAAGCCACAGGAGTGTTACAACTGTGGCTATTTAGGACACTTTGCACGAGAATGCAATGCCCCACGAAAGCCACACACAGCCCAGCAGGCAGGCACTCTGAATAAGAATAAGACTGAGCCCATACATAGTGTGAGCATCTGTTCAGACCAGACGGACCTGAACAGAACGGACTAATGGTGTTCGTGCTCCCCCAGTTGGGCCTGCGACACCCTTTGGGATAGGTCCGGCCGACCAGTAGTTGCAACAAAGATACGGAGACAGCCCATCGAGTTTCTCTGGGACACAGGAGGGTCCCGCACCACAATTAATTCCTCCACCATGTTTCAAAAGGACACGTGGCCCACTACAGCCACGATCACCCTCAGCGGCTTTACAGGCCACTCACAGCAGGGACACATCACAGCCCCTGTACCCATTCAAATCGGCAACATCACCACCAGGCACCCCATAGTTTTAGTTGATCTACCCCACACAGCAGAACACATTTTAGGCATAGATTTTCTGAATTCCCACAACCTGTCCTTTGATCCAGTCAATCAATGTGTCTGGAAAATGGCAAAATCCGCAAGAGCCCCCGCAACGCTCACCATAGGAGAATACGCCAACAAGATTAGCGCAGTCGACGAATTTTGGTTTGACACGACCACAATTAGCACGGACAAGCAGGTTAGGGCAGTTCTGCAGAAGCACAGGACAGCATTTGCGACCCACAAACATGATTGTGGCAGGTTGACTGGTTCCGTTCAAATCACAGGACCTGATCCTAGACCCCAAAAGCAATACCGATTTCCCCAAGAGGCAGAGGGAGAAATCGCAAAAGTTATCGACAGCTTATTAGGGCAGGGCGTACTTATTTCAGTAGCCTCCACTAATAGTGCCCCGATTTGGCGAGTGAGAAAGCCCGATGGATCATGGCGACTGACCATCGATTACCGGGAACTCAACAAAGTCATCCCCGCAGCAGCCCCCACGGTAGCCACAAGTCCCGAGACCATGTTCAAACAGTGACTTAACTCACGATACTTTACGGTTTTGGACGTCAGTAATGGATTCTGGTCCATTCCATTGGCAAAAGCGTGCCAATACAAACTTGCCTTGACTTTTAAAAATCAGCAGTACACGTGGACATGCCTCCCACAAGGATTCCACAACTCCCCCTCCATTTTACACCGACAGTTGGCAAATGGTTTGTCAAAATTTTCTCACCCCGAATGTCTGGTCCAGTATGTGGACGACCTATTACTGCAGACAGACACCAAAGCAGAGCACATCGAACTTCTATCCGAACTCCTAGCACTCCTACAAGAAATTGGTTGTAAAGTAAACCCCAAAATGGCCCAGATTTTGGAAAACAAGGTGATACATTTGGGTACAGTTATCACACTTGGTAAACGCGAGATTGAGCACAAAAGAATTGACTCGATTGCCAAATTGCCCTTCCCCAGAAGGTTTCAGCCCTCCGGTTGTTTTTAGGACTGGTTGGCTATTGCCGAAACTACATTGACGGTTTCGCCAGCAAGGCAGCACCCCCCTCAGACCTCCTAAAGAAAGGAGCCCCCTGGGAATGGCTTCCGCAGCATACGGATGCTGTGGACTCGTTGAAAAGAGCCCTCATTGCAGCCCCCGCACTACAAGTTCCAGACCCACTTTCCCCTTACGCTATAGAGGTAGCAAGCACAGACCGCACCCTTTCAGCCGTGCTCCTCCAGGAACGGCACGAACAGTTAAGACCCGTGGCTTATGCCTCCAGAGTTTTAGATCCTGTGGAGCAGGGATTTTTGGCCTGTGAAAGGCACCTGCTCGCAGTTTTCTGGGCAGTTCAGTATTTTTCTTACATAACCAGACTAAACCCCATCACAATCCTCACAGAACACAACCCCAGCCAACTTTTACTTGACGGACGACTCAAGGACGGTACAGTCAGTCAAATAAGAGCAGCCAGATGGACCCTTCTTTTGCAGGGACGGGTCATCACTGTTAAAAGGACCAAGACCCATACTTTCTCAGCAGATAACCCACAATACTCGAGCACCTCCCACAAATGTGAAATCATCTCACCGCACCACAACACAGGCCCCTTTATTGCAAAACCCCCCCCCAGAAAGATAGGTAGTCCAACCCAGAGCCCCAAGCACACAGATACATGCAAACCCATAAGAATATATGTGGATGGATCTTCCACAATATTAGAAGGGAAGCGCATAACAGGATGCGGCATTTATGTCGAGGACGCGCAGGGACGCGCCCTAGAAGAAATCGCAATAAAACTTCCAGGACTCTTAGGCGCGCAGGTGGCAGAGCTAACAGCCATGGCGTACATTGTAGAACACCCAGATTCCTTCCCCAGCCCAGCAGACATATACTCGGACAGCCTCTATGTCTGCAACAGCCTTACAGAGTTCCTACCCTTGTGGAAAGCAAGAGGATTTGTTTCCGCAGATGGAAAAGCCCTCCCCTCAGCCCCATTGCTCCGTCACATTTTAGAAAAAGCACAGGGTAGGACTTTGGAATAGTTAAAGTTCGTAGTCACCATCGTTCCTCCCCCCGCTGGAAATGTAAAAGCCGACGCACTGGCAAAAGCAGGTTCCAGGCATGGATATTTTTGGACACCCCCCAAAACCGCACCAGTGAATGCAGTTCAGGTCTCGCAGACTAATATCGAGGATTTAGTACAGGCCCAGAAGCAGGATAGCAATCTCAGGGAGATTTTGAAAGGAAAATGTAAGGCACCTTAAGATAGATTAAAAAATGCTCTGACCACACATGACGGTGTGGTGTTAAAAGACACAAAAGAAACAGAGCAAGGCCTGTTTCGATAAGACAGTATATGCGACTGAGTTTGAGGTAGGACAGCAAGTCATGCTCTCCATATACCCCGCCCACAGCCAACGTAACCCTACCCTCCCCCAACACGTCCAGCCCAGCCACGGACTCAACCCTGACTCCACCCCCGAGCTATAGACTCCGCCCCAGAACGTCCACAGACTGCAGCACTAGCGACAGCGACTGTGACACTGACAATAGCCACAGCACGCCACCCTACTATCCCCATACATCATGACCCACACCCAGCGAATCTGATCCCGATTCGAGTGATCCCTTCCTCATCACGTTCCTCAATAAACCCCACCAAAGACCACCGCCCTACGATTACGACCCTGATTCCGTCCCCACAGACCTAGACACCACCTTTTGGCACCGCGACAACTCATTCAGGCTCGTCCGGAACGACGAGATGGATCCTAAATCGCACCATGCAGCCCTATCCACCCTTATACACTCGAGAGTTTGGCATCTGGGAGAAGATGACGACTTTGAGTCTGACTCCCAAAGCAAGAACCCCTTTGCGACCCTCTTCGCAACCGATAACTGAGGTGTCAAGATGATGTTTTAAAAAGAACCGCTTTGGAGAAAACGGTGTCCTTTCTGATGGAACCTGCAGCATGTTGTTCAGGGCGTCAAATGCCTGTTGAAACTCTGCTGTCCACTGGAATTTGTTCTGCTTCTTGAACAAGTCTGTCAGCAACCACGCTACAAAGCTTTTTCACCAATGTTCGAACAAATCCAGTTATGCCAAGAAATCGCATTATTTCCCTTCGTCTTGAGGGTATCGGAAACTCCTCAAGGAAAGTGACTTGGGCTTTTCCAAATTCACTTTCGGCTAGGTTTATCACCAAACCCGCCCCCTGAAGTCGATCGGATAACTAAATCAGATGTTTCAAATGTTCTTTCCATGTCTGGCTGAAAATTACCAGATCGTCGATGTGTACCGCACAATTGGGTAATCCTGAAACAACTTTGTTAATTAACCGTTGAAATGTGGCTGGGGCGTTTTTCCTGCCAAATGGCATAACTTTGAATTGGTATATACCGTCTGGAGTCACAAAAGCTGAAATCTCCTTCGCCCTTTCGGATAAAGGTACCTGCCAGGAACCGTTAAAATGTTGTCTAGCCAATTCACCTGCTCTATTTAATCGTTCCCTAAAATTTGACACGTAATCGAATATGTAATTTCCGATTTCTCACTCACCAATTTTTCCTTAATCAATTTAAGTGGTCCTCTTACCTCATGACCAAAAATTAGCTCAAAAGGACTAAATTTGATTGACTCATTAGGTGCATCCCTAATTGCAAATTGTACGAATGGAATTCCTTTAGCCCAATCCTCTGGATAATCGTGACAATAAGCCCTCAACATTTTCTTTAATGTCTGATGCCACCTTTCGAACACTCCCTGCAATTCTGGATGGTATGCAGTTGATTTAAATTGTTTTATTCCTAAGCTATCCATAACTTCTTTGAATAACCTTGAGGTAAAATTCGATCCTCGATCCGATTGTATTTCTGTGGGTAGTCCATATCTAGTAAATAATTTAAGTAACTCCTCCACAATCTTTTTAGCTCCAATATTACGTACTGGAATGGCCTCTGGAAACCTAGTAGTCACATCCATTATAGTCACAAGATATTGATTCCCACTTTTCGTTTTAGGAAGCGGTCCTATGCAAACAATTAGGACCCTTGTAAAAGGTTCCTCAAATGCTGGAATGGGTATTAAGGGCGCTGATTTTAACACTGCTTGAGGTTTCCCTATCACTTGACATGTGTGACATGAGTGACATTTAACTGCATCTTTATGTAGCCCAGGCCAATAAAAATGTTTTTGGATTTTGGCTTGATTCCCAAATGACCTCCTACTGGTACCTCATGTGCAACTCGCAACACCACCTTTCTATACCCGACCGGCAATACCACTTGATGAACTTCTGCCCACTTTTCATCCGCCTGCAATGTACAGGTCTCCATTTTCTCATCAAGACATCACTCTTACGGTAATAACACTCTGGTATACACTCAGATTCCTCTTCTGTGTATGCTTTCTTATACATCCATTTTATTTCTATATCTTTTTGTTGTAACTCCGCCAATTTTCCTGAACTAAAAATATCCGCCTCATCCTCCACCTGTACTTGTTCTTTTTCAACCATCTGATCAAAAATCGTTTCTGATAATTGCACTTCAACTTTATCTTCACTCTCTGATCTCTCCTCTTGTCTTAACCTGTGACTTTGTGACCTTGTTACTACACAATCCGGAAACATTCCAGGCTATTCGTCCTTCAAAACTTCAGTTTCTGATTTTCCACTGGCTTATCCACCACAGTAGGCATCACTCCCACCTGCGATCCAGCTATATCATTACCCAAGATAAACTGTATTCCTGGACAAGATAATTTCTCTATTACTCCTACTACCACTTCACCACTCTTCACTGGACTTTCCAACCTTACCTGAAATATTTGAACACTACTCCTCTCACCCTGATTTCCATATATTACCACCTTTTCTGGCAACATTCTTCCCAAACTACATAACTCCTCATCTCTTACCATTAAAGATTGACTAGCTCCCGTATCTCTTAAAATTGTGACTTCTTTACCTTTTTTTCCCCAAAATTTAGAATACCCAATTCATTTTTTTCCAATTAAGGGGCAATTTAGCGTGGCCAATCCACCTAGCTTGCACATCTTTGGGTTGCGGGTGCGAAACCCACGCAAACACGGGGAGAATATGCAAACTCCACATGGACAGTGATCCAGAGCCGGGATCGAACCTGGGACCTCGGCGCCGTGAGGCCGCAGTGCTAACCCACTGCGCCACCATGCTGCCCGTGACTTCTTTACCTGCTCCTCCTGATACACATAAGTAAAATTTACCCACAAGCAAATTCTTTAAAGAGATCTGGCACCTTCTTATCAATCACCTCTTGATCAGGCTGTACAATCTTTTGCACCTCCTTCGCTTCACTTGGGCTTTCCTTTACCACTTTAACAAACCCCACTGTCTTATCATGTTTTTCCACATCAGCCTTCCCAGTGCTTTTCTTCAACCACCAACACTGTGACTTTATATGGTTTAGTTTATTACAGTGAAAACATTTGAATTTTTGTCATTTCTTTTCCTCCCTCCTGGATTTCTTTTTTAATCTGAGGTACACTCTCCTTATTATCTCCCATCAGATCACCTTTACATTTACCACTTGAGTATTTCTCATGTCCCCAGTTTCTATCCCTCACAGGCTGAAACTGATGTCGGAAACCAAGCTTTGATTTATGAACTAATTCATAATCATCTGCCATTTCTGCTGCTGATCCCGCCGTTTTAACCTTCTGCTCTTCCACATGAATTCTCACTACATCAGGAATTGAATTTTTAAACTCCTCCAAAAGTTTAATTTGTCTCAGAGCTTCATACGTTTGGTCTATTTTCAGAGCCCTTATCCACCTATCAAAATTACTCAGCCTTTCAAACTCCATGTAGGTTTGACCAAATTCTTTCCTTAAATTTTTAAACCTTTGTCTGTAAGCTTCAGGCAGTAGTTCATATGCACCTAAGATGGATTTTTTGACCTCCTCATCCGTCTCAGATATCTCCTCCGGTAGTGATGCAAATACCTCACTAGCCCTACCTACCAGCTTTGTTTGAATCAATAATATCCACATGTCCTATGGCCATTTAATTTGTTTAGCCACCTTCTCAAATGAAATGAAAAAGGCTTCCACCTCCTTCTCGTCAAACTTCGGCAATGCTTGGACATATTTAAATAGATCCCCATCAAGCCTTCGACTATGACGCTCTTTCTCACTATCCTCATCACTATCAACCAACTGTATGTTTCCCTTTACGTCTGTCAATTTTAACTGACTGTCATGTTTCATGGCCATTTTCTGAAGTTCAAACTCTCTCTCTTTATCTTTTCCCCTGATCTGTATCTCCCTTTCTCTTTCTTTTTGTTCTCCTAGGGCTATTCTTTCTGTTTTCGTCCTTCTCTCTATTTTTCCTCTCTCTCTCTTTCTCTTTCTTTTTCCTCTCTCTCTCGTTTGTATTCAAGCTGCTTTAATTCTTTCCCATGTTCCATTTGTTTAATTTGTAACTGAATTTTTGCCATTTCCAATGAGTCAAACTGTATCTCAGGCAACTTTAAATGCTTAGCCACCACCATAATTACCTCACCTTTTCGCATTTTGTCAGGTAATGCTAACTGCAATGTTTTTGCCAAATCTAACAGTCTGCTTTTCGTCTCTGTCCGTAAGGTACTGCATGTGACCGTCTCCACCCCCAAAAACTTCAGAGCCTCTGAAAGAGCCATTGTCCACAACACACTCCCTACAAAAACTGAAATACCACACCTGAAAAGCACCCACAATATGCTCACCCCTCACTGTCTTTAAGTTCACAAAGCCAATCCAATAGATAGATGTTTATCCCCCTCGAGCCCCCAGTTTGTTCTGGGCCAGGGTTAGAGAACCCCAAAGTGTATCATGGAGTTCACCTGACCCACAACTTTTAATAGATTGTGGTATGGGGAGCACACGGCCCACTCTACAGGTGTGGTACAGCAGAAATGGAAAAGTATTTTTTAAAGCAAAACAATGTTTATTCTATGAACTCAAGTTAACCTTTTTAAAACATACAGTGAACATCTTAGCAACCATTATTTCAAATACAACCCCCCAAAGAATACAACACTAAGTAATTCTTACTTTCCTTTTAACATTCATAAGACTTTTTTAAAAAGTTTAACAGAAGCACATCAGGTTAAAGTCACTACTGAGAGCAATTATTGATTTTAAATCATCAAAGGATCTATTTACATTCTTTAGATTACAGAGAGAAACTCTAATACACCTTCTGGCTGTGACTGCAGCTATCCAGCTCTGAAAACGAAACTAAAACACACCCTGCAGCAAACAGCCCAAAACAAAAGCAAAAAGCTGACAGACAGCCCAGCTCCACCTACTCTCTGACATCACTGCAGTAATAAACACCCATTTCTTAAAGGTACTCTCACTACAGATACTTATATACACGCCCATTTATAAACACCCATTTCTTAAAGGTACTCTCACATGACAAGACGAACAAATGTTCAGCAGAGTATTTGATCAACTCCATCAAATATTATTTTAATCTTTTATTTTAGTTCTGACCTGAGCTCAGTAATCATCCAGCTCTTTTTCAGAAGGTTGTAGGTTCAAGCCCCACTTTATGCTTGACCCTGTCAGTTTTGGCTCACAACCACTCTTGCCTCTGGGTCAAGTCCCACCCGAAAGGATCGAGCACATAATCTAGCTTGGCACTTTAGCATTGCACTGAAGGAGTGCTACACTATTGGAGATGCCATTTTCCAGATAATTGTTAATCCAAAAGCCCACTATTTGCCCAGGTGCTTGTAAAATGATTACAGTACATATTCAAATTAGAGCTTCCTGTATTCTGGTCAACATTCATCCATCAGACCAGGCGGCGACATGTATGATGGAGATTATACTTTTGGTGGCTCCAAAGGTTTTAGGGGCTGGTTTAGCTCACTGGGCTAAATTGCTGGCTTTCAAAGCAGACCACGGCAGGCCAGCAGCATGGTTCAATTCCCATACCAGGTGCCGGAATGTGGCGACTAGGGGCTTTTCACAGTAACTTCATTGAAGCCTACTTGTGACAATAAGCGATTTTCATTTCATTTTCCAGCTGCAATTTGTATTTTTTAAGCATTTTCACCCATTTATTTGGGTGATCTTCGTTAAAAAACATTCTGAACTGGTACACGAGGTCCCCCCCCACCCGTGCCGATTTCATGCCCAAACGGAAGGGGAAAGAAACCAGGAAACCCGGAGTTGATATTCCTTCAACAGACTTGGAAGCCTCGTGGAACTCCTCGGTAGAAAATGTGTCGTCGGCAGAACTGCAGACATCAGCTGCCCTGATTGCCATGGATATGCTATTGGACCCGCTGTCTAAGGAAATTTAAATGAAATGGAAAATACACTTTGCGAGGCAGTGGAAGTTGGTTTTGGAGAGATTATGTAAGTTGATGAGGAAGCATTGGGCCCGGTCCGGGTGGAGCTTGAGGAAGCCGTTGGGACGGTGAAAATCATGGTGAGGTTCTGGAGGTATTGAGGAGGTGCGCACAAGGCATGATAAGCAGCTGGTGTCATTAGAAGCCAAGGGAGCAAAGGTGGCTGATGAAAATAAAAGATTGAAGGTGAAAATTGACCTCCTGGAAAACTGGTGAAGGAGGCAGAACCTCCGAGTCATGGGGTTGCTGGAAGGTCCGATTCCCACTTAATATCTAGCAGGGATACTTTGGAAGATGGCGGGCGATTGTAATCTTCCTGCAACACCACCCCACACCCCCACCAAATGCGATAATCATTTGGTTTCATAGTTTGATGAATAAGGAGAAGGTCCTGCAGGGTCAAGGAGTACCATAACACAAAATCTGATCAGGATCTACCAAGGCATAGGGGCAGAGCTGGCGAGGAAGCAGGCGGCCTTTAACAAGGTGGAGGCCGCTCTCTATAGGAAGGGCACTTGATTCAGAGTGGTGTACCCAGCGAGGATCCGGATCACATGCAAGGTTGAGGACATTTATTTTGAGACACCTGAGAAGGTGGAGGATTTTATGAACAGGCATGGACTGGGGTGCAATGAAATGAAAGGTGTTTTAAGGGGGATTTCTTTGTGGTTTCTTGTGAGTTTTGTGGGCTGAAGGACGTGGTGAAGATATTCTGTTGAAAGTTGGTGATATTCTGCGGTTGAAGTTTGTTTTTTCCGTTTATGGGGTTGATGGGGAACTCTCTCTGTTGTATGGTTTATGGGTCCCTTTTTCTTTTGAGGAATAGTTGATCCTTGTGTGGGGCAATGCTGTTGTCCTTTTCATTGTCATGGTGGGAGCTACCGCGCAAGCAGTGTATAATGGTGGCGAACGGGAGTGAGGTGGGGGGAGGAGCTGCAGACGTAATATCGGTTTGATCCGGTTTGGTACGCTTAGTGTTGGGGTTGGAGGGGTGCGGAGGGGGCTAAAGCTGTGGGTCTGGTTCTAGTTTGGGGATTTGGGAGGAATAAGGGGGAATGGGGAAAGGGGGAGGGGTTAGTTGGCTGATGGTTGATCTAGAACATTCTTTGTGTTTTTCTGGTGATGGGGTTAGCTGCCATCTTGGGAGGACCTTTGATCGATATCTTTTAAAGATTTATTTGTTTGTCCCTGACGGTGGAAATAACTGATAGGGGTTTGGGGGAGGGGGGGGGGGGGGGTGTGGCATGGGGAACCCCCAATTCGGCTGGTCACCTGGAATGTAAGAGGATTGGGTGGCCCAGTGAAGAGATCGAGAGTTTTTTCTCATCTAAAAATTTAAACACTGTGGTGTTTTTGCAGGAGACCCATTTGTGGGTGAGGGATCAGACCAGACTCCAGAAGGGGTGGGCAGGGCATGAGTTTCACTCAGTCAGTTAGCGGGTCCTTGGCAGGTACTTTGGTAGTTATGGAAAATGTATATTCCCCTAACTGGGACAATGTGGCATTTATTAAGTGTTTGCTGACCTTTATCCCTGATTTGGATGCACACCGGTTGGTCTTGTGGGGGGGTGCGGGATTGAATCACGTTCTTGAATCCAAAATGGACCTATCAAGGCCTAAATCTCTGGCTCTCTCAGGAATGGTGAAGGTGCTTCGAACATGCATGGTGCAGATAGGGGGTAGATTTCTGCACCCACATAATGTGGACCTTGAGCTGGGGACAGATCCCATCCATCGGGCACCATGAAGATTAGATGTGGTGCTACTGGCAGAGAGGGGATTCTGTGAACGCAAACCCGTGGCCATTGAAGAGTACATTGGGTTTATCAGGAATGGATCAATCTCTCCCTCCATGTTATGGGAGGCACTTAAGCCGGTGATAAGAAGAGAGGCAATTTTGTATGAAGCGCACTTAGACATGGCAGTGAGGGCGGAACAGCAGTGTTTGGTGGGGGCGATCCTGGAAACTGATCATCGCTACTCAGAGGATCCTACCCCACAATTGCTTACAGCTAGGAAGCAGCTCCAAATGTAGTTCGACTTGGTATCCATGGGAAAAGGTGTGAGACAGTTATGCCGCGCGAGGGTTGTAGTGTATGAGCATGGGGAGAAGACAAGCCATCTGTTGGCCTGAGGTGGCCTCCTGGGAGATTGTACAGGTCAGCTTAGTGACCACACCGAGGGAAGTCAATGCGGCATTTGAAGCTTTCTACAGGGATCTTTATGGATCAGAGCCTTTGGAGACGGTGTTGGACATGGTGGGATTTCTATACAGGTTGCCCTTCCTGAACGTAGAGGGGGACAGCAGGGAGGAGTTGGAGACCCCTGTAGGTTTGGAGGAGGTGCTGAGGGTGATTGGGTTGTTGTGGACAGGTAAGGTTCCGGGCCCTGGTTTTCAGACCAGCTGGTACCACTAATGGTAGATATGTTCAATGACACTTTAGCTCGAGGTTCCCTGCCTGATAACATTCACAGGCCTCCATCTCCCTCATTTTAAAGAAAGATAAGGAGCCCAGTGTGTGGTTCTTACAGGCCCATTTTGCTGCTGAATGTGGATGTTAACGTATTGGCTAAAATGCTGGCTTTGCGTTTAGTTGCAGAAGACCAGACAGGATTTGTGAAGCGGGGTAACTGTCGGCTAATATATGACGGTGTCTGAACATTGTCCTCCCGCCACCATTGGCCTCTGAGCTGGAGATGATTGTATCTATGGATGCAGATAAAGCAGAGAAAGCATTCGACTGGGTGGAGTGGGAATACATCACTGACGTGCTTGGGAGGTTTGGATTCGGGCAGAAGTTCATTTCATGGGTGTGGCTTTTGTACAGGGCCCCCATGGCTAGTGTTTGCACTAATGCGACAAGCTCAGCATACTTCCCACAGGGGCACAAGACACCGCTCCTTTTTGCCCCGGCATTAGAACCCCTAGTAATAGCACTGGGCTTCTCCGGTGGATGGAGGGGGGTAAATCATGGATGGCAGCATAGGGTATCTCCATATGTTGATGACCTATTATTGTATGCCGTGAATCCGGTCTCCTCTACAGACAAGATTATGACGTTGCTGAGGAACTTTGGCTTTTTCTCAGATTATAAATTAAACCTGGGAAAGAGTGAATATTTTCCAGGCAGGAGAACCAATCTCAGGGTATTACCCTTCCGCCGGGCCAGAGGTAGCTTCTGGTATCTGGGTATCCAAGTGGCACATGATTGGCTGAGGCTTCATAAGTTAAACTTTACAAGTCTGTTGGGTAGGGTGGGATTTGACTTGAAGAGGTGGGGTAGCCTCCCATTACCCCTGGCTGATAGAGTCCAGACGATCAAGATGAATATTCTGCCGGGGTTCCTATTTTTGTTTCAATGCCTCCCTATTTCACTTGTTAAATCGTTCTTGGCGAAGGTGAGCAAGCTAGTGAATTACTTCGTATGGGTGGGTGAGGCACCAAGAATTCACAGGGTGTACCTGCAGAGGGGCCGCCAGTCGGGGGGGGGGGGGGGGGGGGGGCTTGGCACTACCTAATTTCCTCATGTATTACTGGGCGGCCAATGTGGAGACGGTGTTGGGGTGGTATTGGGAATCGGATGCCATACGGGGAAGGATGGAGGCAAGTTTGTGTAAGGTAAGGGATCAAACCTCTGGTCTCTAGTGATGGTGCCACTCCCATTCCCTCCACTTCCAACCTTCAAAGATATTGAGACAGGTCAGATGACATTACAAGCTGAGTGCCATGGCATTGTTGGCGCAAATATGCGATAACCATTTGTTTGTGCCACCGGGTTCGGATTTGACTTTAAAGGTATGGGAAGGGAAGGGGCTAGAAAGCTTCAGAGACCTGTTTATAGAGGGATGGATTGCCTAATGGTAGGAGATTTGGCAAAATTCCAACTATCAGGGGCATACCTGTTGCGATACTTTCAATTGCGCGATTTAGTTTGTGGGGCTTGCCTTGCTTTTCCCCTGTGCACCGCCGCTCTTCCGCATTGTATGAAATCTTATGGTTGATGAGGGTTTGTGGGGAGGGGGGGAAGATCTCAAATATCTATGAGCGAACCATCTCATTGGAATCTACGCCGCTTGATCGGCTGAAGGCAAAATGGGAGGTGTAGTTGGGATCCAGCCTAGATCAGGATGTGTGGAATGAGAGTAAATTTCACCTCCCCTTGCACGCGACTCAGCCTGATACATCTCCAAGTGGTACACAGAGCTGATCTAACCAAAACTAGGATGTGTGTTTTTTTTGCTGAAGTGGAGAACAGGTGTGAGCGGTGTTCCCATGGGCCTGTCAATCATACCCACAGGTTCTGGTTGTGTCCAAAGATGGTAAGCTTTTGGGTCTCCTTCTTTAGCACCATGTCAGCGGTTCTTAACATCAATCTGGAGCCTTGTCCGTTGGTGGCCATTTTCGGGTTCGCCGGGGCTGCAGTCAGGTGTGAGGGCGGATGATCTTCTCGCCTTTGCTTTGCTGACAGTCTGAAGGTGAGTTCGCTGGGATGGAGAGCTTCTGCTCCGCCCAGTGCCTCAGCCTGGTTGGGTCACCTTGTGGACCTGGAGAAGGTCAAGTACACCATTAGGGGATCAGTGCAGGGCTTCTACATGAGGTGGCAGCCATTTGTCTCATACTTCAAAGAGTTAATCTGTCCGGGGAGGAGGTAGGGTTTGGTTGTGGGACGAGGGGAGTTGTGGGGGCGGGGGGAGGGGTGGGGGGATGAAGCTGTTATCGTTAGTTTCCATTTTTCTGATTTGTAGTGTAATTAGCACGACCAATGTACCATGTTTGAACCATTTACAGAGTTGTGTTACAGTTTAGATCGTGTGTGTAAGCTATGAAATCTTCAATAAAATATTATTTTTTAAAAAACATTCATTCATCAAGCAACATGGCCAAAGCAGACTTATTTAAAAAATATATGTTTTTATTCGTTTTTTTCCAACATTTTTTTAACAATAAACTCAACAAATAACAGAAGAATTGGTGCAAAACGCATACAGACAGAACAAGAGTTATTGCCAGCATAAGTACAAGCAAAGCAGCGTAGAATAGATTCAGAACAGGCTAGCCGAGGAACCAGAGACCCTAGCTTGATTGCCGGATCAATCTAACAACGAGATACCACAGTGAGTTGGGGGAAGAAGGCAAGATCATATTAATACAAAAGGATGGCAATACAAGTTGCAAAACCCCGATTCAGACTAACAACTTGAAATGGATTAAATGGAGTTGAACTAAGATGAATTGGCTCATGGAAAGCCAAGTAAAAACAAGTCACCCAAAGTGGAGCGTATAAATTCGAGATAAGGGTCCCATATTTTACGAAATGCATCGGATTTAGAGCGGAGAACAGATGTCAAATATTCCATGGGAATGCATTCCATAATCAGTCTATGAATGTTTTGGATAGAGGGTTATTTGTCACTAATCCAAGAGCATAGGATATTCTTACGAGTAACAAAGGTCAGAATATTATGTAGCCTTTTTTCATTAGAACCCGTGATTCTCATGATCGGAGACCTAGAACCAGAAATATAGGATTAGATTCTAATGCTCTCTCAAAAATCCTCTCCTGTTCCCTGACCACAGCTGACCAATCGGATTGAATCTTGACACAGGTGCATAGACAATGTGTATAATCGCCCTCAACTACCTGGCACTTCAGACACACTGGGGATAAGGCAGGATCAAACCTGTATCTCAGACTAGGTGTAATATCAGTATGGTGTAGTATCTTAAACTGGGTCTCCTTCATCTTATTGCAAACTGAAATTTTACTGGCACAATCTCATATGTTGCCCCATGTTTACTCATCAATCTTGGTGACTAAGTCCTTTTCCCATGTCTGCAAGGCATTCAGCATGGTGATGCAGGCCCTGGAGTTCAAAACATCACAGAACTTTCTAATCAATTATCTAGGCTCCACAAGAATCAGGATTCTTTCCACCGGGGAACTTAATGAATCAAGACGCAGGGAAGTCTTATTAAGGATGAAGTCTCTGAACTGTAAATACTTTAAAAAAAGATAGTCTTGGGGTGTCAAATTTCTGACAAAGGAAACATCTCTGAACATTTCTCCCGGCCTACAAATGCCTCTGTCACTCCAGGTATCAAATCGATTAGACTGGGTGGGATGTCTGGACTACCCTGGATAGGAGAGAGAGAGCAGAAATCAGTTTAGATCCCCCTTCTAGTTGGCAGACCAACGCTCTAAAAGTATTAATAATAATATGATTATCACATGTAGCAGTACCCACCTTAATGTCACCATAAAACAACAAGACCTGTAGAGCAATGCTTTTCAAACTTCTTGCCTGGGACCTATTTTTATCATCAGGCGTCCCACGCCGGCCAATCTTTGGGACCCACGACGACCAACCTTCGGGACCCACGTTGGCCAACCTTTGGGACCCACGCCGGCCAACCTTCGGGACGCACGCCGGCCGACTTTCGGGACCCACGCCGGCCGACTTTCGGGACCCACGCCGGCCGACTTTCGGGACCCACGCCGGCCGACTTTCGGGACCCACGCCGGCCGACCTTTGGGACCCACGCCGGCCGACCTTCAAGACCCACGCCGGCCGACTTTCAAGACCCACGCTGGCCGACCTTCGCAACCTATGCCACCGCAACTTCGCGACCCACCATTTTCACTTACCTTTAATGTGACAGGTGAGCTTGCTCGGTCCTCATAATCTCACATCCTTTGTTCATAACCCTGCACATTGTTTCTCTTCAAGTATTCATCCAGTGCCCGATTGAACCGGCCTTCGCCACACTTCCAGGCAGTCATTCCAGACCCGAACCACTCATTCTGTGAAGAAGTTTTTTCTCACAGCCTATCTGCTTTATTTGCAAATTACTTTAAATCTGTGCCATCTTATTCTTGATCCCTTTATGAGAGGAGACAGTTGCTCCCTATCTACCCTGTCCAACCCCTCATGATTTTGAACATCCCTATCAAATCCCCATTACTTTTTTAATGCTTGATATTAATGGAAGATATAGTTACTTTAAATATCCCTGTGGTAGACGGTAGAAATATGAACATCCCTGACTCTATTGGCTCCACTTAAGTGCATCGGAAATTGCTTTGAAAAGGGGGTGCTTTGGCAACGTTGATGAAATAATGTTCGATAACCTCTTTTGAGCATTTAATTCTCTAAGTTTGTTTGCTGTTGCTGGGTTTTCTGGATTTGCTTAGTAACGCTGAGGCAAAAAGCACTTGAGAGAACATCCATTAAGGGAAAAGTTTTTCTTTCCACAATTCCTTTAACAGCATAGTTGAGGGTTGGGGGGGCGGGGGGGGGGTTGCTTCTGCTGCATTTGGGAATGGCTGCCTGAAGAGCCCTTGTTCTGCTCACTCTGAGCAGCAAACACAATGAGAGCTAGGCAAACTAATGCTTGCCAGGGCACTAATTTTCAAAAGGTCAACGAGGAAAATGAATGTTCCTTTCTTCACTCTGCCCAACTGGAGGAGCTTAAAATCAGAGTCTGAGAAAACTCAAGGCCTGAAATTTGAAGATGATAGTTTATATCTTAGTTCGAAATGAAGGAGATAAAATGAATGTAAAAGATTTCAGGTTGGTTTACATTTGAAATGTTGTTGGTACATCACAAATAAATTTAAGGAGCAGAGTTTTATCTCTCTTACAGTGTGGGTGTCGCTGGATAAGACCCACATCTGTTGCCCATCCCTGAATATATATATATATATCTATACATGTATATAATAGCATGGCCTAATTGAAAGTCTGGATTTAACTTTTTTTAAGCAAGTTGGTTAAACAAGGCCAACCAGTAACCAATTCCTCGTATTAAAAAATTGGAAATGTTAAACTAAAATAAAAGCAAATTACTATGGATGCTGGAACCTGAAACAAAAACAGAAAATGCTGGACAATCTCAGCAGACCTGACAGCATCTGTGGAGAGAGAGAACAGAGCTAACGTTTCGAGGCTGGATGACTCTTTGTCAAAGCTGATAATATTAGATACTAAACGTTGGGCTGTCTGTGCTGTTATATTTCAAATAGTCGGTTGGAGAGGAATGGAATCTTCCCTGTATGTCATGAACTCTTACCCCAGCTCAAAGGACATTCGAACTGACCTAGTTTTCTCAGTCAGAGTTTGGTAGTTTTTTTGCAGGCTAACTAAATGAAGGACACGGAGGAGCACCTAGTGGGAGGGAGGCAGGAAAATCAGCTGGCAGAAGCACAATCCCCATTGACCTCAGTAAAAGCACAATGTTGGTCTGTGTTATAAAGAAATCAGCGGCACAGCGATGAGCCATAACTTGCTGGGAGTGGCAATTATCGTCGGATTGCCATTCTGTGCGAAATTACCTCCGTGGATTTTCTCCTGTCTGTCTCCCCCGACGTGCCGATTCAGCACAGATGTCCTCGTGGCCCAGGGCTGAAGTCCAGCTTCATCGGATTGAAGGAGGACACGAGGCCCCCATTTTTACAGCACCCGCTGCCGTAAATCCAGGTAAGTTAAAGGGCCCATTGAAACTGACAGGTCAGGGAGAAGGTAGGTGTCTTAGGTAAGTGCATAAAGGGCACCACGGGGGAGCCATGGACACGAGGTTCGAATCCCGGGCCTGGGTCACTGTCCGTGTGGAGTTTGCACATTCTCCCCATGTCTGCGTGAGTTTCACCCCCACAACCCAGAGATGTGCAGGTTAGGTGGTTTGGCCGCACTAAATTGCCCCTTAATTGGAAAAAATAATTGGGTACTCTACATTTGTTAAAAAAAAGCTAAGTGCATTGGATTTGCGGGTGGGGGATTGGAGGTTGGAGTGTTGGGAGAGTGGGGGGTCCTCGAGAGAGGGTGGGGGTAGGGGGGATTGGGACCTCTTGGGGTGGGGGGGTGTTCAGTCCTTGGAGAGGGGTTTAGAAATTGCGAGGGTTGTGAGGGTGGTGGGGTGTGATGCGGGGGGGTGAGGGGGTGTCGGGTGGATGGGGGTGTTGGGTGGATGGGGGAGTCAGACTTGGGGTGCGGCGGTAGGGAGGGTTTCTGGGTTAGTTACATAGTTGGAGATTGTCAGTCGATGGGGAAAGTCCCTGGGGTCTGGGAGTGGAGGGAGTCCTCTTGGGGGGGGGGGGGCACAGCCTGGGTCTTTACACTAGGTGTATACATTCATGGGACGTGGGCATCGCAGGCTGTGCTAGCATTTATTGCCCATCCCTAATTGCCCTTGAGGGGACAGTTAAGAGTCAAACTCATTGCTGTGGGACTGGAGTCACATGTAGGCCCGACTAGGTCAGGACGGCAGATTTCCTTCCCTAATGGAATTAGGGAACCAGGTGGGTTTGTACAACAACCGACAGTGCTTTCATGGTCATCATGAGACTTTAATTCCAGATTTTTATTGAATTCAAATTTCACCATCTGCAGTGGTGGGATTTGAATCTGGCTCCCCAGAGCATTACTCTGGGTCTCTGGTTAACTAGTCTAGTGACGATATCGCTACGCCGCCACCTCCCCTTAGAAGAGGTCTTAATTCTTCAAGGTTTTGCCGGGTAGCTATTTTGTAACACGGCCGGAAGCATCCGGAGTTTGCAATTTAAATCACATTTTTGGATGTTTCCCAGTGCACGGCAAATACCCAGCGGGAATTTGCACTTCTGAACAATTGCAGTGCAAACCTTTACCTCGTGAAGTTCCGAGAGAGAATCCCCAGCGCATCTTTTGGGTACCCCTCAAATCCAATTCTGGGGACCTCAGAGGTTGCGGCCCAGCATGTATTTTATAGCACGTTTGGTGCACCAAAGTGTCCCAAGGAGTTTCACAGGAGCATTATTAAAACAAGGTTTGACACCACGTCACATTTTTACATAGAATTTACAGTGCAGAAGGAGGCCATTCGGCCCATCGAGTCTGCACCGGCTCTTGGAAAGAGCACCCTACCCAAGGTCAACACCTCCACCCTATCCCCACAACCCAGTAACCCCACCCAACACTAAGGGCAATTTTGGACACTAAGGGCAATTTAGCATGGCCAATCCACCTAACCCGCACGTCTTTGGACTGTGGGAGGAAACCGGAGCACCCGGAGGAAACCTACGCACACACGGGGAGGATGTGCAGACTCCGCACAGTGACCCAAGCCGTAATCGAACCTGGGACCCTGGAGCTGTGAAGCAATTGTGCTATCCACAATGCTACCGTGCTGCCATACTATATATGGATATAGTAGGGCTGATTACCAAAAACATGGTCAAAGAGGTAGGTTTTAAGGAGAGGAAAGGGAGGCTTGGGGTGGGAGGGTAGTGGGGGGGGGGGGGGGGGGAGGAGGTGAGGGCTAGAGGTTTAGTGAGGGAAGAGCTTAGGGCCTTGGCTGTCTAAGGCATGGGGATGGCCGCTAATTGTAGAAATATTAAAATCAAGATACTCAGAAGGCCTGAATTGGAGCAGTGCAGACACTTTGGAGAGTTGTGGTGCTGAAGATTTGAAAGATAGGAAGGGATGAAGCCAGGGACCAGTTTGAAAGCAAGGTTGGGAACTTAATAATCGGCATTTTGCTTAACTGGGAGCCTATGTAAGGTCAGTGAGCGCAGAGGTTATTGGTGAGCAGGAATTGGTGCAAGTTAGGATATGAATGGCAGAGTTTTGGATGACTATGGGAGGTAGAATGTGGCAGGCTAGCCATCCTGCAGCGCTTTAGAATAGCCAAGTCTGGAGGTAACAAACGCATGGAGGAAGATTTCAACAGCAATTGAGCTCAGGCAGGGGTGGTCTCGGGCAATGCTACAGAAGTGGAAATATGCAGTCTGTGCGTTGGTGTGGGTATGTGGCCAGATACTCATCTCTGGGTCAACTATATAGCAAGCAGACTAGTTCCAGCACAGGTAGTTGCCAGGGATAGAAATGGAGTCGGTGGCTATAATCATAATAAGTTGAATGAACCATGCTTAATTGTGAAGAGCAAAATTACCCTAATTTTACTGCTTGAAATATTGACAGGAAACAGTTGAAGAAAAGATTGAATTATGCAATGGAGAAAGGAGTGAAACTCTCTAGAATGTAAAAAGAGAGATGATACGAGAGTCTTATTGCCTCTGGATTAGGGGGAAGGAAGAATGACTCGTGTTACTGCTCCTGATCACCACCTAGAGACCCCTGCTGGAACAGTGCTAGTGTGGACATCAGGGGCGGGATTCTCCAGTTCCCCAACTGCATGTTTCTCGGCAGTGCGGAAGATTCAATCTTCCCGCCGCTTGTCAATGGGATTTCCATTGAAACCGGCCCAACACAGCGCAAAACTGGCTGGCGAGGGTGCACTGCCAGCGGAAAAAGTGAATCCCGACGACTGGAGAATTCTGGCCCAGGTGGCAACAGGATTAGGCCCAGATGTGATTTCTCCATGGTAGATAATCCTAATTGTGATTAATGCCCACTTAAGTGCGGTCCTTGTGGTGAGAGGGACAGGGGCCATTTGACAGCATTGAGTCACTGTCCTTTCACTCACCCATGGGGTGATTGTCACTGGCAAGAGAGGCATTTGCTGCTCATTCCTAATTGCCCCTGAGAAGGTGGTGCTGAGCTGCCTTCTTGAACCCCTGCAGGCCATGTCATGTAGGTATAACCACAGTGCTGTTAGCGATGAAGTTCTGAATTGTGACCTGGTGACAGTATAAGAATGGTGATACATTTCCAAGTCAGGATGGTGTGTGAGTTGGAGGAGAACTTGGCGTTGTAGGAGGTTCCGAAGCATCTGCTATCCTTTGCTTGTAGGTTGTAGAAGCTGCAGGTTTGGAAGGTGCTGTCGAAGGAGCTTTGACATATTGCGGTAATGCATATTGTAGCTGGAACACAAACCTGCCACTGTTTGCATAGTAGAGGGAGTTATGGTGGTGTATGGGATGTTTTGCCCTGGAAGGTGTCGATCTTCTGGAGTATTTTTGGAGCTGCATCCAGGCAAGTGAAGAGTATTTTAATGAACCCCTGATTTGTGGCCTGTTGAAAGGCTTTGGGGAGTCAGGAGGTTAGGTACTTGCCATAGAATTCTCAGTCTGTGCCCTGTTCTTGTAGCCACAGTATTTGCATGGCTGGCCTGTTAAGTTCCTGGCCAATGGTTAAACGCCCCCCCCTCCCAGAATACAGATGGAAGAGAATTCAGCGATGGTAATGCCATTGTATGTCACGGGTAAATGGTAAGATTCTCTCTTCTTGGAGATGGCCACTTCCATGATACTTGGTGCGGTCCAAATGTTTCTTGCCACTTATCAACCAAAGCTTGAATGTTGACCAGGTCTTGCTGTATGCAAGCACAAACTAATTTCAGCAGTGGAAGAGTTGAACACGACAATCATCAGCAAAACTTCCCTATTTCTAACCTTGTGGGATGATCATTGATGAAAAGGTTGAAGATAGTCGGGCCTATTACATTTCTTGGAAGAACTCTTGCAACAATGTCCTGGGCCTGAGATGATTGGCACATAACAACCAGAACCTCCTCTCCTTGTGTTAGTTATGGCTTCAACCAGCAGAGAGTTTTCCCTTGTTTCCCATTTACTTTAATTTTGCCAGAGCTGGCTGATGCCAGACTCAGTCAAATGCTATCATGATATCAAAGGCAGTCACTTTCTCTTCATCCGTGGATTCAGCTGTTTTATGCTGACCTTGGACAATGGCTGTAATGACCTGGACTTTGGCAGCACTGGTGGAACCCAAACTGAGCATTGGTGAGTGGGTTATGGCTGCTTACGTGCTGCTTGTCAGCACTTTTGGTGACATCTTCCATCACTTTGCTGTGGTCGAGGAGAGACTGTTGGTGTGGGAATTGGTTGGATTGGATTTGTCCAGCTTTTAGTGCAGGGACATACCCGGGCAATTTTCCACATTGTTGGGTAGGAGTCAGTGTTGTAGCTGTACTAGAACAGCTTGAATAGAGGTGGCTGCACGTCTTCAGAGCACAAGTCTTCAGTACGACAACCGGGTTGTTGCCAAGGCCCATATACATTGCTGTATCCAGTTCTTGAACTGGCTTCAGGCGAGAAGGTGATGGGAGCAGTGTCTTCAGGAGAGAAGGTGATGGGAACAGTGTCTACAGGAGAGATGGTGATGGGAACAGTGTCATCAGGAGAGAAGGTGATGGGAGCAGTGTCTTCAGGAGAGCAGGTGATGGGAGCAGTGTCTTCAGGAGAGAAGGTGATGGGAACAGTGTCTTCAGGAGAGAAGGTGATGGGAACTGTGTCTACAGGAGAGAAGTTGATGGGAGCAGTGTCTTCAGGAGAGAAGGTGATGGGAGCAGTGTCTACAGGAGAGAAGGTGATGGGAACTGTGTCTACAGGAGAGAAGTTGATGGGAGCAATGTCTTCAGGAGAGAAGGTGATGGGAACAGTGTCTACAGGAGAGAAGGTGATGGGAACAGTGTCTACAGGAGAGAACGTGATGGGAACAGTGTCTACAGGAGAGAAGGTGATGGGAACAGTGTCTTCAGGAGAGCAGGTGATGGGATCAGTGTCTTCAGGAGAGAAGGTGATGGGAACTGTGTCTACAGGAGAGAAGTTCATGGGAGCAGTGCCTTCAGGAGAGAAGGTGATGGGTGCAGTGTCTACAGGAGAGAAGGTGATGGGAACAGTGTCTACAGGAGAGAAGGTGATGGGAGCAGTGTCTTCAGGAGAGAAGGTGATGGGAGCAGTGTCTTCAGGAGAGAGGGTGATGGGAACAGCGTCTACAGGAGAGAAGGTGATGGGAGCAGTGTCTACAGGAGAGAGGGTGATGGGAACAGTGTCTACAGAAGAGATGGTGATGGGAGCAGTGTCTTCAGGAGAGAAGGTGATGGGAACAGTGTCTACAGGAGAGAAGGTGATGGGAACAGTGTCTACAGAAGAGATGGTGATGGGAGCAGTGTCTTCAGGAGAGAAGGTGATGGGAACTGTGTCTACAGGAGAGAAGGTGATGGGAACAGTGTCTTCAGGAGAGAAGGTGATGGGAACTGTGTCTACAGGAGAGAAGTTGATGGAAGCAGTGTCTTCAGGAGAGAAGGTGATGGGAGCAGTGTCTACAGGAGAGAAGGTGATGGGAACAGCGTCTACAGGAGAGAAGGTGATGGGAGCAGTGTCTTCAGGAGAGAAGGTGATGGGAACAGTGTCTACAGGAGAGAAGGTGATGGGAACTTAGGAGAGAAGGTGATGAGAACAGTGTCTACAGGAGAGAAGGTGGTGTGAACAGTGTCTACAGGAGGAAAGGTGATGGGAACAGTGTCTACAGGAGAGAAGGTGATGGCAGCAGTGTCTTCAGGAGAGAAGGTGATGGGAGCTGTATCTTCAGGAGAGAATGTGATGGGAGCAGTGTCTACAGGAGAGAAGGTGATGGGAGAAGTGTCTATAGGAGACAAGGTGATGGGAACAGTGTCTACAGAAGAGAAGGTGATGGGAACAGTGTCTACAGGAGAGAAGGTGATGGGAACTGTGTCTACAGGAGAGAAGGTGATGGGAACAGTGTCTACAGAAGAGAGGGTGATGGGAACAGTGTCTTCAGGAGAGAAGGTGATGGGAACAGTGTCTACAGAAGAGAAGGTGATGGGAACAGTGTCTACAGGAGAGAGGTTGATGGGAACAGTGTCTACAGGAGAGAAGGTGATGGGAACAGTGTCTACAGGAGAGAAGGTGATGGGAACAGTGTCTACAGAAGAGAAGGTGATGGGAACAGTGTCTACAGGAGAGAGGGTGATGGGAACAGTGTCTTCAGGATGGAAGGTGATGGGAACAGTGTCTACAGGAGAGAAGGTGATGGGAACAGTGTCTATAGGAGAGAAGGTGATGGGAACAGTGTCTACAGGAGAGAAGGTGATGGGAACAGTGTCTACAGGAGAGAAGGTGATGGCAGCAGTGTCTTCAGGAGAGAAGGTGATGGGAACAGTGTCTACAGGAGAGAAGGTGATGGGAACTGTGTCTACAGAAGAGAAGGTGATGGGAACAGTGTCTACAGAAGAGAGGGTGATGGGAACAGTGTCTTCAGGAGAGAAGGTGATGGGAACAGTGTCTACAGAAGAGAAGGTGATGGGAACAGTGTCGACAGGAGAGAGGTTGATGGGAACAGTGTCTACAGGAGAGAAGGTGATGGGAACAGTGTCTACAGGAGAGAAGATGATGGGAACAGTGTCTACAGAAGAGAAGGTGATGGGAACAGTGTCTACAGGAGAGAGGGTGATGGGAACAGTGTCTTCAGGATGGAAGGTGATGGGAACAGTGTCTACAGGAGAGAAGGTGATGGGAACAGTGTCTATAGGAGAGAAGGTGATGGGAACAGTGTCTACAGGAGAGAAGGTGATGGGAACAGTGTCTACAGGAGAGAAGGTGATGGCAGCAGTGTCTTCAGGAGAGAAGGTGATGGGAGCTGTATCTTCAGGAGAGAATGTGATGGGAGCAGTTTCTACAGGAGAGAAGGTGATGGGAGAAGTGTCTATAGGAGACAAGGTGATGGGAACAGTGTCTACAGAAGAGAAGGTGATGGGAACAGTGTCTACAGGAGAGAAGGTGATGGGAACTGTGTCTCCAGGAGAGAAGGTGATGGGAACAGTGTCTACAGAAGAGAGGGTGATGGGAACAGTGTCTTCAGGAGAGAAGGTGATGGGAACAGTGTCTACAGAAGAGAAGGTGATGGGAACAGTGTCTACAGGAGAGAGGTTGATGGGAACAGTGTCTACAGGAGAGAAGGTGATGGGAACAGTGTCTACAGGAGAGAAGGTGATGGGAACAGTGTCTACAGAAGAGAAGGTGATGGGAACATTGTCTACAGGAGAGAGGGTGATGGGAACAGTGTCTTCAGGATGGAAGGTGATGGGAACAGTGTCTACAGGAGAGAAGGTGATGGGAACAGTGTCTATAGGAGAGAAGGTGATGGGAACAGTGTCTACAGGAGAGAAGGTGATGGGAACAGTGTCTACAGGAGAGAAGGTGATGGGAGGAAGCTGTAACAGGGAGAAAAAGGCAAAGAAGGCATCAGGTTTTCCTGATTTATTGGAATTTACTGAATAAAATAGAGAGTGCAATTTGTAAGTTACTAATTTTTCCTGTCATTGTAATCATAAAATAATTTCAGCATTAATGTGCTATTTTTCTGAGCCATGATATTCGGATACTTTCCAAATTAAGCCATTACTTTAAGAGATGATGAAAGCCTCAGAAATGCTGACAGATAATGAAAATAAACAATAAGGCACCAACTAGGAAGCTCATTTTATGTAATCACGATCAAAACAGAAAGCATGTGACTAAAAGCTCAAAATCCATGAGGTAAATTGGCCAATTGCCATTGGTGTTGTAAAACACGTGGGGCGGAATCTTACCAGAATTTGTCAAAGTGTCCAGCTCAGACTGAACACTCGCGTGTAACTCCCCCACCCTAACAATCATTGGGGTCTCAGCCCACACAGCCACCTGAGCGGAAATATTCCTGCTGTTCCCCACCCCACTCAGTGCCCACTCCACTCCTGCCAGCAAGTTCTCTCCTCTCAGCCTGCTCTCCCCTCACCACCCATTAATGGAACCCCACCCTTACCCCATGGGGCTCCCATGAAGGCCCACCCCAGGCACTGCCCTGACGTAGTTCCAACCTGTGCCGCGGCAGTGCCAAGTTCCCGACGGAGCGGGATACGTGTGGTCTCAGTGGTCGGGAGCCCAGCGTGGCGGCTTCGGACTCTGTCCAACGGCGCCACACTTGGCCGGGATCCATGCCACTGGCTGGGGGGGGGGGGGCTTCCACGAGGGCTGGTGGGACTGGTGGGGGGTGGCCAGGGGGGTGAGCCGTGAGGTCGCAGATGGTGGGGTTGGGTCCACACCCGCGCCATGTTGTATGGCGCGACCGCTACAAGTCATCAGCCGTGCGCATGCGCAGCTTGGGACCCACCCATTCTCTGGTTGTTTTCGGTGCACGAGCCGGGAGTTTCACCCGGCGCCGCTGCTATCCCCTCACTAGTCCCGGAACCGGTGAGGGGTCAGCGCCGATTTTTGGGTCATATACCTCTCGCGAATTCCGTGTTCGAGCCCGCACTTCGCCTCTGAAACAGAGAATCCAGCCCATGATCTCTCCAGAGAGAATCACATTTACCAATTCTCCGCCCACATCGCCTTTCTCTTTGATGGCAATCGCAGGCTGAAAATTGCTCCCCTGGAATGAAAAGATCACTTAACCCCGTCTGTTCCTTCCTAATAGACCAATAGCTTTTTGACATATCCCTTAATGCTTGTTGTCTCTTAAGAATAAATGATCTGCTTCTTTGGTGGATATAAGAAAAAAACGAGGGAACAAAGTCACAGGCGGGAGTAGTTTACAGGTCCCCCAAAAGTAGTTCATCCTTAGGAAAGAAATTATGGACCTTATGAGAAAGCTACTGCAATAGTCATGAGAGTTTAATCTTCATATAGATTGGAATCAAAGTGGCAAAGTTAACCTTAAGGAAGAGTTCATAGAGTGTATTCAGGACAGTTTCTGAGAACAGCAGGTTCTAGAAGCAACCAGGGAACAGGTTATTTTAGACCTGGTAATGTGTAGAGAGACAAATTTAATTAGCGATTTCATGGAAAAGAATCCTCGAAACAAATGTGATCAAAACATGATAGAATTTTGCATTCAGTTTGAGGATGAGTAACCTGGGTCTGGAACGAGTGCCTTAAACTTTAAAACAAATCACAAAATTAGTGAATACAGAATTGACTACAATGGATAGGGAAAATAGGTTAACAGATAAATCCTTCACATAGATGGTTTCTACTCAAGGAGCACTGTCTGGATCTATCAATATGGTTTCTGGTGTAGCAATAGTGCAGAGGTGTCATTTCACTTGCCTTTCTTATCTCGATGAATACATCACCTTCCTCTAAATATTGGAGCATCATTGCAAGGAAATTTCCACCCTGAGCACTTTGTTGCAAGTGAAGTTGGAAATAAGAGTTTTGTCAGGTAGAGTAACTAAAAGTCCTGAACCGTAAGGAGTCAGATCTAAACAGTAACATGAAGCAAGGCACCAATGAAAATGCTACTGAAACAAGCACGAGGACAAAAATCAAAGTATCCGACAAAGTATTGACAACCTCAACACTCCATCAAGAAGACAACTTTGAAGGAATGGCCGAACAGCCAGTGGGCCTGTACTGGGTGAACAGCTCTGATGAAAACCAAGCCGGGTAAAGGGCAGAAATCGTGGCATGGAATCAACGTGAATAAATGCAGACGTTTAATCGGGCTTGCACTGGTTGACAATACAGGCTGTTAACATGAAGATAATTTTTCAGCCAAATGCAACATTCTGCAAACTGGGCATTGTTGGATATCGTATTAAGAATTTGGATTGTCAGATTTAAAAAATTTGAAAATTGAGTTTATAAAACAGTAGATATTTGTAATAACGTACTCCCAAAACAGAGGTGGACAACTGAAATATTTGAAAAGACAGTCTGAAAATAATTTGATGAAATCAGCTTGGCAACAGTTGCAATATCAGTTTATGGATGCAGAATATCAGCGGAACATCAGGCCGAACACTTCAGGAAATGTAGATGCAAATGATCCAGTGCCAACAATCCCGTGCATCAATTGACTGACCATTTGACATCATGATATGGTGTTGGTGTTTTTCTGAGAACACCAGTTTTGCCTCTTCTTTCTCTTCCCCCACCCCCCCCAATTTTTTCTCGTTATCTCAGAACAACAGTAAGATTTATTCTATAAATACTTCCAGAAACATGGCATTAATGAATGCAGATGTCTACCATAGTCCTTATTTCATACATCTGAAAGAAATTGTATTTAAATTATTTAAATTACATTTTACAAAATCACTGGTTGATCTCCCATGGTGGATATGGGTATGTGTAAGGGTTAGGGAAAGCTGAAAAATAACTGCATTGCGATTCCACATGTCAGAGAGGCAAAAAAGTAGAAGTGATGAGCGCTTAGCTCCCAAATCATACAATGTTATCTTCTACTTGTCAATCTGAGTGTTGATCACATCCATGTCCTGTTATAGGCCGGTAATGTAGTCAAAGAGGAGCCCAGAAAAGAGAGTCAAAGTGGTTTATTTCCAACTCTCAGTTTGGAAAAGTATATGGAAAGCAGTAGTCCTGGTCCCAGCTGGGACCATTCCGAGATATCGGCTCCTACCTGCGCTGACTTTTATCTCACGGAATTAATAAGCATGCTGGAGGGCCTCCGCTCCTCAGCGGGTGAGCTCGTACTCCACAGAACCATGGGGAGATCAATTGGGTCATCCCCGTAGGTCCGTGGAGGTTATAATAGCCAATATGCTGCATTATTGGAGAAATTGTCAATAAACAACACAACCTACTTCATGATGGAGAAAAGGTAAACCGACTGAAGCTGATTGGACTTCCTACAGTGTTACCTTACAGTTACAATGACTAGCCTCCAATAACACTGGCTTCCCATTCCCACTCTTATCTATCCATCCTTGCCCTCCTACACACCTCAAATGAGGCTGAAGCCAGGCTCCAGGAACAGCACCTTCACATCTAAACACTTTACAACCCTCTGGACTCAACATTGAGTACAACAATTCCAGATCATAAACATAATAATAATAATCTTTAGTGTTACAAGTAGGCTTTCATTAACACTGCAATGAAGGGACAGCGCAGTGGCGCAGTGGTTGGTACTACTGCCTCACGGTGCCATGGTCCCAGGTTCGATCCCGGCTCTGCGTCACTGTCTGTGTGGAGTTTGCACATTCTCCCCGTGTTTGCATGGGTTTTGCCCCCACAACCCAAAGATGTCTAGGCTAGGGGGATTGGCCAAGCTAAATTGCCCCTTAATTGGAAAAAAAATGAATTGGGTACTCTAAATTTATTTTATAAAACACTGCAATGAAGTTACTGTGAAAAGCCCCCAGTTGCCACATTCCAGCGCCTGTTCGGATACACTGAAAGAATTCAGAATGTTCAAGTTACCTAACAACACGTCTTTCGGGACTTGTGGGAGGAAAACTGATACTCGCGCAGACACGGGGAGAACATGCAGACTCCGCACAGACAGTGACCCAAACCAGAAATCGAACCTGGGACCCTGGAGCTGTGAAACAACAGTGCGAACCACTGTGCTACAGTGCTTTCCGCATGGCTCCTGTTTTGTCAGCCAGCACTGTTAATAATGATTGTGCTATTGCGATCTCCTCTAGACCTCTCTTTAGTTTCTTTACTTGTCCCATTGACCCTCTTTTGTCTTGCAGCACCACTGTTTTATCATTTAGGACAGGAGTTCGCTATCGAGGCAATTAGGTTAAGCCATTTTTTAAAGGTCCACAAACTCTTCCCGGCTCTGCGAAAATCCAGCCCTTAATCTCCCTTCCTTCTACCCTACGAAGAGATTTTCCTTTTATTCTTTCCTTGCCTCCCATCTCACCGCCCCAAACCCCCACCTCTGACCTCTTTCCCTCTCTCTCTGTACTTGCTTAAAAGCTTGTTGCATTTCTAATTTTTTTCAAGTGTTGATTAAAAGCCATTGACCTGAAATGTTAACTTTGTTTTACTCTCCATGGATGCTGCCTGACCTGGTAAGTATTTCCAGAATTTTCTGTTTTTATTACATCTTCGGTTCTCTCATTTATGAATCCAGTCACTGGGGTCTTTGGCCCCTCTTGGCGCTAGTTTTGCCAATACTTCTCGATGCTGTGCTCTGCCAAATCCCACTTTGGTGTTGGCAGACGTACAGTAACTTTTCCTCTATCATTCTGTTCTTGCACCCCAATGTGGAGCTGGGATGCCTAGGTTCTGGCAGAACCTAAATTAAACATCGGTGAGCAGGGAAAGTAGCTTGTTATGCAGGTTTTTAGATTAATGTTAAAAAACAAATTAGTCGCTAATGGCTCACTGCAGAGTATTTTTTGTTGTTGTTTCAGAGGACATGTGATAAATTGTTAATCAGAAAAGTTTCTTGCATGATAAATCACAATTGCAATCTATTGAATCTCTGCCACTGATGTATTTAGTGGAAGAAAAGTTTCTCTCTTCTTTTATGTCTTGCTTTTGCCTCCCATTCTAAGTTATTTTGTCCTAAATAGCTTGTCACGTTTTGGGATTCTGATTTTTCTTTTGATCTTCATGAAAAGCTTTTGGGAATGAGTTGCACCCTAAAATGTGTTGTATTTTAAAACAAAATGATTTTGCAAAGATTTACCATGCCACTTGCTAACACCACTTAGATGAAGGATTTATTTGGTAATAGGCCAAACATCAGGGGCGAGATTCTCCGGTATCGGCGCGATGTCCGCCGACTGGCGCCCAAAATGACGCAAATCAGTCAGGCATTGCGCCGCCCCAAAGGTGCGGAATGCTCCGCATCTTGGGGGGCCGAGCTCCAACCTTAAAGGGCTAGGCCCGCGCCGGACGAATTTCCGCCCCGCCAGCTGGCGGAAAAGGCCTTTGGTGCCCCGCCAGCTGGCGCGGAAATGACATCTCTGGGCGGCGCATGCACGGGAGCGTTAGCGGCCGCTGACGGCATTCCCGCACATGCGCAGTGGAGGGAGTCTCTTCCGCCTCCGTCATGGTGGAGACCGTGGCGAAGGCGGAAGGGAAAGAGTGCCCCCACGGCACAGGCCCACCCGCGGATCGGTGGGCCCCGATCACGGGCCAGGCCACCGTGGGGGCACCCCCCGGGGCCAGATCGCCCTGCGCCCCCCCCAGGACCCCGGAGCCCGCCCGCGCCGCCTTGTCCCGCCGGTAAGGAAGGTGGTTTAATCTACGCCGGCGGGACAGGCATTTTAGTGGCGGGACTTCGGCCCATCCGGGCCAGAGAATCGCAGGGGGGGGGGGCCCGCAACTGGCGTGGCGCGATTCCCGCCCTCGCCGAATATCCGGTGCCGGAGAATTCGGCAACCGGCGGGGGCGGGATTCACGCCAGCCCCCGGCGATTCTCCGACCTGGTGGGGGGTCGGGGAATCTCGCCCCAGAATTGTATATTAGAGCTAGATGAGTAGATTTATGCAATGTCACAGCTCACAGTCTATTTCAAGCTGAGACACCATTGACGCATCCCATGTCCATTAAGGCAGAAATTACCCCCCCCCCCCCCAGCAAACTCTGGAAACATTTAGCAAGTCAGATAGCACCTTTGAAGAGAGCGGTCATTATTGGTGCAGGATTGTCCCGATTCATTTTCATAATGGCACAAGGTGTGGAATGGGGAAGATTTGGGTTTCAGTGCCCCTGTTTTCAAGACAAAACAGGGCAAATTACAGGAAAATCAAAGACCAGGGGGTGATGTATAATGGAGATCTTTAGAATCATAAAAGTTTTGATAGGGTGGATACAAAGAGTGTGTACGATAGTCACCAAGACATTAAATAGCCAATTCAGAAACTTCCTAGCCCATAGGGCAGTGAGAATGTGGACCCCACTAGCACATTCAAGGGGACACCAGGTAAGCACATGAGGGAGGAGAAAATAGAGGATATGCTGATGAGTTGGGAGATGGAGGATGGGCGGAGGTTTAATTGGGTCATAAATGCAACCTTGGACTGGTTGGAGTGAATGATCTGTGCGTTCAATGTAATTTTATGTTGTATCGGCCCTTGCAAATGCCAAAGTACTGCCTAAGAGCAACCTAAGCCCCTACTCCAGCTCCCAAATTTATCTGCACTCAGCAAAACACGTGCTGGGCATGCTCTGTTAAGGGTTTTGGGTCCTTCAGCTCCAACAGTAAAGAGCCTCTCCAGCAGCAAAGCCTGAGATGTGTGTGGTGGAACAGTGGAATTCAGACCAGAGTCACTTGATATGATGATATTGTGGTGGGTAGTGGTTCATGATTGGTAGTTTTTAGAGAGTAATGGTTATACTAGAATAACAATAAAGAGTAAATGGACACAAAAGAGTTAGTATTTTGAGAATAATGGACAGTAAGAAGCAATCAAATAGAGACATATCGTATTTGCGAAAATAAATGGTGATTACATGCTAATAGTGAATACACAGGGTCAATGACTTGGAAAAGAATGGAAACACAGAGGCTGGAACTTTCCTTTGCGATGGCAATGATGCTGGAAGTCTGACGGGAAGAATCTCTGTCCACCTGGATGACCTGATGCTGACCCCAGCAAAGTTGTCAAGTCAGATTACTTTCATTTATTTGGTGGGGCGGAGAGTAGTGAGGTGGTGGGGGTGGTGAGATGCAGGGCAGCGGGTTTCCTGTCTGTGTGCTGGTCATTGAAATAAATGCACTGGAAGGCTGACTTGTTCAAACAGGTACTTCAAAACTGAACAAGTTCTGTATTCATCTAAAATTGCATTTTCCGGTAATTGTTGCTGCACTTTGCCCTTTTTTTTTTAGCAGTGAACACTGCCTTTTAGTAACTTTGTTCTGTTACAGTCAATCTTTTCCTTCAGCACTCTTGTTTGCTGCAGGCAATTAAATATCACCGTATCAATTGGCAAGTTTGGACATTCCTTGTTGCTTCCTGAGCACGCTGGGTGGTTCGAGTCAGGAGGACTTTGTGAGGTGCTATCAAATAGAAGAAAATTGACACCTGAGGTCTCGCCTGTCACGCCCAGGTACCTGTGTTCCTAGACCACCCCAACCTGACTGTGTCAGCATGCACAGTTATATCGTGCATGATGACTTGCTGATGGGTTTGGTCGGATGAGGGGGAGGGGTCGAAAGTAAAGTCAGGGTGTTGGCTCCCTATGGGCTCCCACTTACTGATGTTGGGCTCCTTGATCAGATACTGACTGCCTTTGAATAAAGAACGTCTCTCTTTTCAGGTTTCCCACGTAGCGATTCCCTCGCTGAGGGAATACCAGCGGCAGTGGCATCAATTGCCCACTTAGGGGCCTCAGTCAGCATCCAGGTGTGTAGTCCGCAAATCCTCCCGCCCTGGACGTAATTGGGCAGATGCGGGAAGGCAGCAGGGTCCTCACCTTGCACCCTCCCACCCGATTAAATGTTCCCCTGCCTCCAAACTCACCACTGGGGAACATTAAATTCTGGGCAACATTTCTATTATTTTGTTCATTTAAGTAGCTGCATGGAGAGATGTCGCAAATATGCAATGGTGACTTGTCACTATTACTTATGTGCATGTTCATCTTTTGTTACATAATTTGCTTGTTACCCTAAACTTAAAATATATCTAAATCTTTTATTTTAAAAATATCCATAGAAACTCTTACTATCTGTCGTTATATTGCTAGTTAGCTTTCTACCGTACTTTTTCCCTCCTTATTAATCTTTTAGTCAATCTAGTTTGTTTTTTAATATTCCGTCCAATCTTCTGGACCTGCCACCACCTTTGCACAATTATGCACTTTTTCTTTAATTTTGATATTATCTTTAACTTTTATAGCTATCCACGGATAGTGAGACCTCCCCTTGGAATTTTTATTTCTGGAATGTATCTATTCTGTGTATTACATAGAACATAGAACATACAGTGCAGAAGGAGGCCATTCGGCCCATCGAGTCTGCACCGACCCACTTAAGCCCTCACTTCCACCCTATCCCCGTTACCCAATAACCACTCCTAACTTTTTTGGACACTAAGGACAATTTAGCATGGCCAATCCACCAAACCTGCACGTCTTGGGACTGTGGGAGGAAACTGGAGCACCCGGTGGAAACCCACGCAGACACGGGGGAACGTGCAGACTCGCAAGTGACCCAGCGGGGAATCGAACCTGGGACCCTGGCGCTGTGAAGCCACAGTGCTAGCCACTTGTGCTACCATGCTGAGGTATTCTGAAATATCCTCTTAAATGTCCACCACTGCATCTCGATTGACCTAAATTGCCAATTCACTTTAGCTAGCTCTGTTTTCATGCCAGTATAATTGCCTTTATTTAGGTTTAAAACTCTAGGCTTAGACCTACTCTTCTCTCCCTTAAGTTGAATGTACAATTTCAATCATATGCCTCTCTAGGCGCTCCTTCACTGTGATATCATTAATTAATCCTATCTTGTTGCACAATACTAGGTCTAGTATACACTGCTCTCTGGTTGGACCCAGAATGTACTGTTTTAAGAAACTACCCCAAAAACATTATGTGAATTCCTCATCGAGGCTACCTTTGCCCATCTGATTATTCCAGTCTAGATTAAAATCCCAATGATAGTCACTGCACCTTGCTCCCACTATTTCTTCTTTGATATCCTGTCCTACTGTATGATTACTGTTAGGGGAGCTATACAATACTCCTGTAAGTGACTTCTTGCCTTTACCATTCCTCATCTCTACCAAAAACCCTTCTATATCCTGTTTTCCTGAAATTATGTCATCCCTCTCTATGGTATACCTTTAATTAACAGAACCACCCCTCCATCTTTTCCTCACTGCCTAAAAGTCACATTCCCTTCAATAATTCGGTCCCAATCTGTGCCATCCTGCAATCATGGGCGAACCGGGGGTTGGCGTGAATCCCGCCCTCGCCGGTTGCTGAATTCTTCGGCAGCGGAGATTCGGCGGGGGCGGGAATCGCGCTGCGCCGGATGGGCCGAAGTCCCGCCGCTAAAATGCCTGTCCCGCCGGCGTAGATTAAACCACCTACCTTACCGGTGGGACAAGGCGGCGCGGGCGGGCTCACCGATCCGCGGGCGGGCCTGTGCCGTGGGGGCACTCTTTCCCTTCCGCCTCCACCACGGTCTCCACCATGGCAGTGGCGGAAGAGACTCCCTCCACAGCGCATGCGGGGGAATGCCGTCAGCGGCCGCTAACGCTCCCGCGCATGCGCATGCGCCGC
The DNA here is from genome assembly GCF_047496885.1 of Scyliorhinus torazame. NCBI lineage: Eukaryota > Metazoa > Chordata > Chondrichthyes > Carcharhiniformes > Scyliorhinidae > Scyliorhinus > Scyliorhinus torazame. The sequence goes on along the minus strand of NC_092707.1, from coordinate 359,934,880 downwards.
CCGGAGATGTCATTTCCGCGTCAGCTGGCGGGGCACCAAAGGCCTTTTCCGCCAGCTGGCGGGGCGGAAATTCGTCCGGCGCCGACCTAGCCCCTTAAGGTTGGGGCTCGGCCCCCAAAGATGCGGAGCATTCCGCACCTTTGGGGCGGCGCGATGCCCGACTGATTTGCACCGTTCTGGGTGCCAGTCGGCGGACATCGCGCCGTTTCCGGAGAATTTCGCCCCATGTTTCTGTAATAGCTATTAGGTCATACTTATTTACTCTACTGACACTATCAAGTTATCTGTTTTGTTTCAAATGCTACATTTATTCAGATACAGAGTCTTAAGTTTTGTTTTTTTATTATTTCTGTAACCCTCAGACAATCTGTTGATTTACTCTTAGATTTGTCATGGCATGGTTATCATTTCCCAGATTGACACCTTCCTCGCTTTTCTTGTTTCCACTCTTTGATGTGCCACATGTGCCCACATTTGATCCCTGGACCTTACTATTTAGTTTAAAAGCCTCCTTGCTTCCCCAGTTATGTGGGTCGCAAAATACTAGTCCCAACATGGGACTCACTACGGCCCCTCTTTCCCCAGTATTGATGTCAGGACAAATCATGCACAGTTATCACATTTGTCACAGGATGACTGACTGGGGGTGGGGTGGTTGCTGGAGGTGGTCAGTGGGGGGTGGGGGAGCGGGGGGAGTCGATCGAAAGAAAGGTCAGGGTTGTGGCGCTCAGTGGGTCCCTCGATCCAACTTCTGACCCCACCACCTCCCTGCCAAATATGCTATAGGTCCAATAATGTGAGTAAGCCATTTCAATAACCATTCAAATGTAGTGGGGGCTCCCATCAAAAATTGGCCAATGTTAACCGATTGTGTTGCAGGGCTAAGTGAGCCATTGCATTGCATCAACTCAACTTTATTTTGTTCCATTATCAGAATCTTGGCGTTGTTAGTACTGCTCATGAAGCAGTAGTGCAGGGCAGCACGGTGGCGCAGTGGATAGCACTGCTGCCTCACGGCACCGAGGTCCCAGGTTCGATCCCGGCTCTGGGTCACTGTCCGTGTGGAGTTTGCACATTCTCCCCGTGTTTGCGTGGATTTCGCCCCCACAATCCTAAGATGTGCAGGGTAGGTGGATTGGCCATGTTAAATTGCCCCTTAATTGGAAAAAAATGAATTGGGTACTCTAAATTTATTTTTTTTAAATGAAGCAATGGTACAAAGACATTTCCTTATATATAAGGAGCAGTTGTAAGACCCAGCACTCTCAGTGGGAAGTGACACTCACAGGGAGTGCATTTCGGGAATCTGTGGGCAGGCAGCCCATGCTTTTACATCTATGCCTTGTCTGATTCCTATTTAGTGCTTTGTGTTGGAAATATTATTTGTGATGAAAAGAAGACTGAACTAAATTATGTGGTGATGCCCCACCTTGTTGAATAGCCTTATCCATAACTAACCACTATCCATGTCCTAGTTTGTACCAAGTCCCAATCATCAGTCACCCCTCTGCTCAATGACCTCAGTGAGATCCTGGTCCGGCAACACCTTGATTTTAAGGTTCTCACCTCCAGTCTCTCCTTGGATCTGCACCAGAACACTTGAATATTATTCCTCTGACCTCTACCCCCACTGTTTTCATACAATAGTGTAGCATTCTATTTATTGTGTTTCTCTGTAGCAGTTGAGGCTTTTAAAGTTTGAGTTTATTACAATCCATAGTGTAATATCCTGCACAGGACCTATGGGGTGGGAATGATTGACTTTCCCGTGGTCCTCCCGGAGCGTGAGCGCCCCCGCTGGGGGCTGAGTAACTCTAATTAATCTATGTGTGAAAGGTGGACCAGTAAGGCACCAGAGAGGAACTTGGAAGGGAGTTACTGGGCACTGTATATACTGTATTGTAAATAAATCTAGTTCATTACTTTACTTGTTGTGGACTACCCATTCCTTTCTAAACATAGATCCCTTCCAACTTAATCTCCAGCTATTTCAACATCATTCATAGAGTCTGTGCATCACCTATTTTTTCTTGCTATGTGAGGTATTTTAGACATGTCCATATTAAATTTTGCCTGACATATTTTATCTCACTTAATTTGTAATGGCTGTGTTGCTCCTCACATTCTATTGAATTTATCAGGTAGCACCTTTTTTAAAATATGATTTATTTTCTATTCAGTTTTTGAATCCAAGTTCTTGATGTAAATTAGAAACAGGAGGGATTCTAAACATATTTCACTGGGTACCCTTTCTAATATTTTTTTTTGACAAACATTTTATTAAGTCATTTATGGTTTTATAACAACAAACGATACAAATACAAATGTAAATATAATTCAGCATGTAACACCCCCCCAACCAGCAACCATATCCTGCCAACATAGCTTATACACACAATTCCCAAGTCCCTTCATCTCCTCTCACTGATCCCGCCTAAACTGGACTAAATTAACTCCCCCTACACCCCTCATTCTCTAACCTCCCCCCCCCCTATTGTATCTGCTAACAGATTAGTTTCCCCCGAAGAAGTCGCTAAACGGCTGCCACCTCCGGACGAACCCTAACACTGATCCTCTCAGGGCGAATTTAATTTTCTCAAGCCTGAGAAACCCGGCCTTGTCGCTAACTCATACCCCTGATTTTGGCGGCTGCAAGTCCATCCACGCTAATAAGATCCGTCTCTGGGTTACCAAGGAGGCAAAGGCCAAAACGTCAGCCTCTTCGCCCCCTGGACTCCCGGGTCTTCCGCCACCTCTGGACTTGGTGCCACCCTCGTTTTTAGCACCATGGACACGACATTGGCAAATCCCTGCCAGAATCCCCTAAGCTTTGGACTTGCCCAAAACATGTGGACATGATTTGCGGGCCCTCCTGCACACCTCACACATCTGTCTTCTACCCAAAAAAACCTGCTCATCCAGGCCACCGTCATGTGTGCCCGGTGAACCACCTTAAATTAAATCAGGCTGAGCCTGCCACACGATGAGGACGTGTTGACTCCGCTCAGAGCATCGTCCCACAGACTTGCTCAGGCTCCTTACCCAGCTCATCTTGTACCCTTTCTAATATTGATATTTCCCCTTACCTTTGATAACTCCTTTACTTTGTGTTTTCCACACTTGAGCCAATTTATTATCCATTCCAAAGATTTACCCTTGATCACCATCACTTTGAGCCTTTCAAATGGCACTTCCTTAAATGGTATTTGGAAATTTACGTCCCCTCAATTGTCCAAGCTTACCACTTAGTATATAATTGCCTCGAAAAGGTCAATGGGCACAATCTACCAGCTGCATTGCATCCGAACGGGTGCGCGACATGGCCAGGAAGTGCCGGGAGAAGCCTCCTGCGTGCTTCCCGGCAGGCAGTATGCCTCGCGAGATCTACCCAACCTCGCGAGGTGGCATGATCAGAATCCCACCCACTGGGGGGGGGGGGGTGCCACAGCTGTTGGACCTCGCTATTGGGCCACGTGCTCAAAATGGCAGCCTGATAGCGGGATTCGCAATGGAAACCCTGCCATGCACATGGTAATTGAAAGTGAATCACCTCTGATTTGCTCACCTAGAGCGAGCACAAATTAGAGGCGATTCATATCGGGCATGAGAGCTCTCCCAAACAGAGAATTCCAGCCAATATCAAATTTAAACAGGAACCTTGGACAAAATTTGTACCCGCCCGAAGAATTCTTTCTTCTCACTGTGATGATCCCCGCTTGGTAGATTGTAACTTTTATTTTTGTTTCGGGATGTGGATGAACTGAGTCATAAGACTACATTACACAAGTTATAAAATATATCTTACGTTCTAATGCTCTTGGTAAGTACACAGTCCACGTAAACCAATAGATGAGATGTGGTCAGATACCCCACATTCTGAAACTAAGTGACAGATTCCACCCAAAACTACTTCTGTGGTTCTCTCATCAAATCCCCCTAGCTGCTTATGACACCATGAGCCGCGAAACTCTAAATTTCTCACAAGGGTTTCCAAACTCCGCTCCCGGAGAACTCGCTTGGAATCCTCTCCTGAACAGTGCTTTCTCTTGGCTGCCTTTACCAAGAATCCATATCCAGGATATTAACCTCTCCCTTCAGTATTCCTCAGCCCCAGATTGTCACATGCATTCAAGCTTCCACACAATCTCCCAGGTACCCAGCCATGCCAACGGAACACCACTGCTTTATATGCTGCATTACGGTGTCATGAACCTGAGGGTCACCACTGATGTCTGTCTTCTCGCTGGCTGACTTTTCCAGTTCTTCACCTTGCAGCTCCCACCCTTAATTGTGATCCTTTCTTTAACTTCAAGGAACAATACCTGCTTCAGATTCTGGATATTTTTTGCATGGATTTCTTCATGGGACATTATTCAGAGAGTAGTAAAGGCGTGGAATGCCCTGCCTGCAACAGTAGTGGACTCGCCAACACTAAGGGCATTCATATGGTCATTGGATATACATATGGACGATAAGCGAATGTAAATGGACTTTAGAGTGGTTTCACAGTCGGCGCAACATCGAGGGCCGAAGAGCCAGTACTGCACTGTAATGTTCTATGTTCTATGTCCCTCTGTATTTTCCACCTGTACTGATAGTCTGTAGAAAGCCTCTTGCTTTTTGGGTTGCCTCCTTCCAACTGAACTCAAATGCTTCTGCTTTTCAGTATGGGCATCTGGTTGCTAAGCAACGGCTTCTTTTTTTTTAAGCCTGTCATTTATTTTATGTTGTAAAACCTCAATTATAATGCAGGCAAAGTTTAAAGTGAAATGAAAACATATAAACATGCAGGCACCTTTGTTTAACATGAAGCTAACTGAAGTTTTAACCCTTTATTTACCCCTTTCATAAACATAAATTAAGCTGAAACTTATACCCTTATTTCTAATACACACAATACAAACATCAATTACTTGAACTATCTCTATTCCCTAACATCATAATCTTTATAATAATCTTTCTAATCCTTATTATTATCACAATTAGGCTTACATTAACACTGCAATGAAGTTACTGGGAAAAGCTCCTAGTCACCGTACTCTGGTGCTCGTTCGGGTACACTGAGGGAGAATTCAGAATGTCCAATTCACCTAACAAGCACATCTTTCACGACTTGTGGGAGGAAACCGGAGCGCCCGGAGGAAACCCACGCGAACACGGGGAGAAAGTACAGACTCTGCACAGCCAGTGACCCAAGCGGGAATCGAACCTGGGACCCTGGTTCTTTCTTTCCCTGTTCTACTTTGAGTTGCACTGGCTCTTCTGGAGGTGCCATTCCATGTCAAGCTGACAGATCACAGGGTGGTTGCTGAAACAGTATTTTAACCCTCAGCATTCTGGGTTGGCAATTAAGGAAATAATCCACTGGGACTCCTGTTCCGTTTTACTGTCCAGTAACTCCTGTTAGAAAACAAGCGTGTATATGGCAGATGAGGACTGGTCATGTGTGATAAATGCCAGTTTTTGCTGACTGCCCTGCCCTTCACAGTTGAACAGATTTCTGATACTGTCTGGAATAACGAGGTGCTGGACTACAACATGAGCAGGTGCCTACAGGATACGGGAAGTAAAGCGGAGGGCAGAGATCAGAAACTTGGAGTATTTTCTGGGGATAAAGTCAAAAGAAAATAAATTTAACTTTAGAAAAAATGTCACAAGGATGGAGCAAATTGGATTTCCAATTTTTTGCAAGCAGCTTATTTAACCAGCATTCTAATTTGTTATTTAAATGATCAGTATCCAGACTTATGAAACCTACTCATGCAGCTAGTAATTACTGAGTTAACGATATATAACTTAATATAGTCTGACTGAATTGGAGATAAGAAACCTGTGTATATTCCATTTGCTTCTTTCTTGGAAGGTAAAATCCTTTATCTTATCTCCATCTCCACACAACAACTAGGCTCTCTCCAATTCAGTCCTAATCTCCTTAGTAAATAATACTGATATTTCTCTCCACAACCAAAAGGGGCCTGCCAGATTTTTGCGATTACAGCTCTAATTTACAAACCATTCTCTGTCAGACCGCGGGTGATTTCTGTTAATCTCTTCAACTCATCTGAAAGGAGCTTCTTTTAAAAAATATTTTTGTGACAGGTTTGTCATTGCCGAAAAAGAAAAGGAGAAAGAAAAATGCAATCCTTTTTAGCATTGACAATTTCTTTAAGAAGATAACCCACAAAGAAATTCAGGATATCTGTTCTATTAGGCTACGGTCCCACGGCAACTGGAGGAAGAAAGATCTTCTAGGGAACTGTACATTTTTATTGACAGATATACATCGAACTATTTAACAGAAATCTGGTCACTTGCTGAGGTGCCAGACATTAAGCAGATATCTTTTTGGCCATTGAGAATTCAAATTAGGTCAGAAAACTCATTTCCCCCTCCCATCTGATTTCTCTCAAGCAAACAAACGATTGCAAAAGCATCCAAAATATCATTTATTTACCCTACCCTGACCCTGCCTGCCTGGCAGGAAGAGTGTAGAGGAAGTAGTCAAAAGGACAACATTTCCAATGTGTTTGTGCCTACTGCCATTTAATTGCCCTGTTTTGGGGTAGCATCGGGGACTCTGGACTACAGGCAAGTAAGGGAGCTGCAATTAATTATCAGTGGGCAGTAAACAATGAAAGATCCCCGGAGTAACGGGCCGAGCGGGCAGATGGAGTGCAGCTTTAATCACAGAAATGGATTTGAGCCTTTAAGAAGCCTTGAGAAATCCAGTACCCGGGATCCTGTACGGACGGGGTGGATAGGATCCCGGAAAATAAGCACTTAAGTTTAATTCTGGCAAATGGCTGAACAAAAAAAAGCAATGAAGTGGGAGAATGTACAGCAGTTAGTGGCAGCAAGCCCAAAGGAATCAGGCAAAGACCCAACATCATGGAAGAGGCCACCCCCGCTGTGCCTGTTTTGTACAGTATTCAGCATTCGGTAAGCCGTTTGTCTGCTCCATCTGCATTATGGAGCTTAACATAATTCCAACACTGTAGTGAGCCTAGCATATGACTGGTCAGGAGGTTAACCTGACTTAACCAGGCCTCAGGCTCCCAGTTTCAGTCCTGCGATAGATTTTACCCCGAATGTGCTGTTTCAACCCCCATCATGCCATAAATTACCATCATTAAACAATTGGGCCCTGAGGCCTGGAGGAACAGATGAGGACATGAGCCAGGCAGAGGCACTGTGACTGGTTTTGGGATGTAACCTGGCTCCACATTCCAATGGGAAAGCATGGGTTCAAGGAGTGCCTGCCCAAATCAATTCTGATGTCACTCATTAAGGTGAGACAATTGGGATGAAGTCCACAATTGCACCTTTCCTGCAACCAGGAGTAGTACACTTGCATGGAACAGGTGTATTTGCTAACCAATATGGAACTGGGAACCTTTGGAACTAGAGAAGGCAGCTCAATAAGTACAAAATAAAGACTGTTTATACTTAGTTCACAGAATGTTGAAAATAATTTGGTGAAACAAATTGCCACACATCGGATGCGATCATCCATTCCAGAGTCTAAGTCTGGTGGCGGGAAGAAAAAACAGCATGATTCTGACTGGACGACGGGACGGCTGAATATGCGTCATCTGCTGTTGTTCAGCTCGCTAACGGGCAGCCAGTAGCTCATGGGCTCGAAGGTTCTGGAATCATATTTGACAGAATGACAACAGAATGATCTGTTGAGCTGCTCGCAGAAAAATACTTTTCACTGTACCTCGGTACACATGACAATAAACAAATCCAATCCAATCCATATTTAAGGAGCACCCGAACAGCCATTCACTCAATGCAGGTCAGGAGCTCTGCACTGCTCTTCCAGAGCCCTTGCAGCTGCAGCTCATACTGGAGAAGCTAGTCGATGTCAGCAACCACATCCTGGGATGTGCAGACTCGATGGGCCGAAGGGCCTCTTCTGCGCTGTATTATTCTGTGACGTATGAAGGCACCTGCATTACCTGTCCCTCATTTCCAGATAAGAACACCTCCTGCGTTATACCCATGGTCAGGCCAATGCTCACTATTGCAGTGGACCGTGTGCACCAACATCTTAACTTTCTTGAGTACCCACTGCCTCTTGCTGTTCGGGCCCTTCTTCTTGACCCTTAGCTGGTCAGTGAGTTCAGGAAGCAAAGTACTGTACAGCATCAACGGGGGCGAGGTGGAGATGGTTAACAGCTTAAAATTCCTAGGGGTGCACATCTCCAAAAATCTGTCCTGGTCCACCCACGTTGACGCTATCACCAAGAAAGCACAACAGTGCCTATACTTCCTCAGGAAACTAAGGAAATTTGGCACTTCCACATTAACTCTTACCACCTTTTACAGATACACCATAGAAAGCCTCCTATCTGGCTGCATCACAGCCTGGTATGGCAACTGCTCGGCCCAAGACCGCAAGAATCTTCAGAGAGTCGTGAACACATCCCAGTCCATCACGCAAACCTGCCTCTCATCAATTGACTCACTGCCTGGGGAAAGCAGGTAGCATAATCAAAGACCCCTCCCACCCGGCTTACTCACTCTTCCAACTTCTTCCATCGGGCAGGAGATATAGAAGTCTGAGAACACGCACAAACAGACTCAAAAACAGCTTCTTCCCCACTGTCACCAGACTCCTAAACGACCCTTTTATGGACTGAACTCATTAACACTACACCCTGTATGCTTCATCCGATGCCGGTGCTTATGTAGGTACATTGTATACCTTGTGTTGCCCTATTATGTATTTTCTTTTATTTCTTTTACATTTCATGTACTTAATGATCTGTTGAGCAGCTCGCAGAAAAATACTTTTCACTGTACCTCGGTACACATGACAATAAACAAATCCAATCCTCGTGAATCTGTGCCAGCCTGCGATGGGAGCTCCCTCTCCTCATGTGGATGAGAGCCATATGCATGAAGCCTCACTCTGACACTACTCCATTTGCCTCCATTATCCTCAAAATCATTGTTTTGGTAGCATAGGAAACTAACCACATGAGCCCTTGTCATGCATAGCCATTCACCCAGGAGGATTGGAGGATTGGAGTTGCGAGTTGGTTGCCGTCCACCAACTGTGCCCCTCAGAGGCTTCCACCTCCCTCCCTCCCTTCACTCCTGCCTCTGATTGCAGCAGATGGTAACTGGCAGAGAATATACAGCAACTCCACACCTTGCTGGGATCCCAATGTCAAGAGACCGGTAAGTTGGGAACAAACCTGCTGTGGTGTGGACTTCATCATAGAGAGGAGAACGTAACTGAGTGGCATCCAGTTGCCTGATAATTATTAGGCTGCTACTTTAATTGACCAGTTGTGCTGACCTTGAACTCCACCCACTCCTCCTACCAGGAATCTCATTGACTGACAAACTGTGTAGTCAAAGTCAGACTTGAAAAATGGTTTGCGCCACATTCCACTTGGCCCACCACCTTCTACCCCACCCTGTGACCCACCAGCTTCCTCTCCATCATGCTTGACCCACCCAATATCACCATTCTACTCTCCTCCATTATCCTTGAACCTCCACCCACCACCCAGGGCCCCAGAATGATCCACCTCCAAATGCCCTCCCTCCCCTCATAGCTGACACCCAGTTACCGGCCCAATGCCCACCCAGACCCTGCTCCATCCATTATCTGAGCCATCTGTCCGGTCCCCCTCCATGGAAACACCTTCAACCTCCCAAATTCACACACTGGACCCATCCTGCTCCTGCATATGTTAGGAAAAGAAAGGTAACTTTAAGGTATCTATATTTCTATTGGTAAATATTAGAAATAAGAGACAGGAATTATCCAAAATATTTCTAAATGTCATATTGGGTGGGTTTGGCAGCGTGTTTCCCGCTGGCTTTTTGGTTGAGATCTGCACCGGTATTTACCCACACTTAGGGCATGATTTAATGGTCACGTTGTGCCTGGCACAGATCTGAGAGTGCCAGTTAAATCGCAAGAGGGGTTGAAATCGGAATCCGCGCCGGGTCGAATCGGTTAGCAACCTAACCGGCCTGCTCCCGTGGGGGGTTCAAGAACTCGTCCAGACAAGGCGAGACACCAATGGAGCCCAATTAAGAGCAATCTCCATCTCATTAACGAGATGGAAGCCCAATCTAATGGCCTCCCGGGAACTAACTGGCTCCCCAGCGAGAGGTCACGTGTGCGCCATTTAACACTCCTATTTAAAAACGGGAAGCTGGCGCAATGGCTTCTGAGGGGAGCTGAGGAAGTGAATAATTATTGACATTCCCCGGCACACAGCCCAGGGACACTGGTGCTGCTGCCCCAGTACTCGGGGAGGGGGGGTGGGGGTGGCTGGAGAGGGTGGGCGACCCCCTCAGAGGGCATGAGCCTGGGTGGGGGGCTGGGTGATATAGGTCGGGGGTTACCCCTGGGCTGGAGGGGTGAGGGACTTGCCGCTTGTGGGCCTATGGCCATCCTCCAATATCGTGTATACTCATAACTGGGGCAACTACAGCTGCTGCCTGCCTGTCCCACAAACACATTCAAGACAGAGCCCTGTTCTTGGTTATATGCTGACGGTCACTTTAAAATCCTTTGGCTTTGAGCAGCCTCTGGCTGCGCAGCTAAAGGTTATCACTAATAAGGAATTGACCTTGTTCATAGTGAGAACACTTCGCAGTTGCAGGTTATGTTTGCTGCTTGCTCCTGCTGGTGGCTGCAGATGCCTGGAGGCTGCTGTTGCTGTTTCCTTCCTTTTCTGCTGCTGAAAGAAGAACAGTTTTTTCTCAGATACCTGGGTCCTGGAACAGGGGAACGTATGAGCCCAGAAGGTAATCCGGTTTGATGCAAGAAGGCACTGTGGGACCTGGTGCATGAAATTGATCCAAATGGGCCACCTGATGACACCGCTGGAAAAATGCTTTTGCAAATTGCTGATGCTTTTGTTGCTGGTGTGGTGAGTACTGCATGTAACTGCCACATCACCACGGGTTAAACACGCTGGAAGTCAAGGATGTTCAACTGCACCTTGAGCGCCAGTGGAATATGAGGATGCCAGGATTTGGTTCTGTTGAGATTGGGCCGTGTGGGAGGGGCCTGCACAGCTGCGGCACCTGGACAGAGAATGGCGCTGATACGTGGAACTGGAAACAAGTAATGCATTGATGAGCAGATCATTTCTACAACAAAGTTTTGGACATACAAAAACATTCTCAGGCTAATCCTCCATTTCTGTTGAGGAACCGATGAGCGCTGATGGCGTGTGTTTGATTTTTTTTTTCGGAAATGAGCTGATATAGCTTTGTATTGGCACCTAAATGGAACGGTGACATTCCCTTGTTGATTCATAGTTAGTGTGATATGTGGAATGTTAATTTCAAATCTTTGTAAATGTTGGCCATTTTGCCAATAAAATATTACTCAAATGCATTCTCATGGGTACACTTGCCATGTCTCAGACTAGCATTCCAATCAAACTGTGAGGCCTGGACACTTTGCATGAACACTGGCAGCGTCAGCACCATTGAGGCAGCAGCCAACCATCAAACACTGGCTTCAGCACTGGGGATATCCCTACAACCAGAGGGTGAGTGCGTGGATCAGGCGATGGTACCTGATCACGGTCTCCCTAATGTTCCTGGCAGGGCTCTGGGGTCTAGGAGCTCCTGCTGGGGCTGTGGGGGTGAGTGTGCAGAGTGGTGTCCTCCAGCACAACTGGCTTGGTGTTTGCCGCTCTGAGAGAAGGCGGGACGCGTAAAAGTGGGGGGAGGCCCAGAGGATATGAGGGTCCCAGAGTGGAAGCCCTAACTGATTGTCGGTCTCTCTCTTTCCTCCAATTCCTTACAGTAACCAAGATGGATGGTGTTGCTGACCCCGCAGTGGCAGTCAGCGTAGTGCTGGTGGCAGCCCAGGCGGCAAGCCACTGGAGAAGGCAGCGGTGCGGACGCAGGCAGGAGGCAGCACCCCGTGTGTAGGGGGCCGCCGCAGACCCTTCAGGCCCCGCTACTCATCAGGCCAAGTAGGAATGCAAAGGGGGACCCCAGCGACGGCGCAAGGTATACAGGTGTCGTTTGTCATTTGAGGAGATGATGGACAGTGTGTGCTGCAGGAGGCTCCATCTCAATAAAGAGATGGTATGGCATCTGTGCCATCTCCTTGTGGACTTCCACCCCGTGGCACAGTAGCACAGTGGTTAGCACTGTTGCTTCACAGCACCAGGTCCCAGGTTCGATTCCATGCTCCAGGTGCCTCTGCATCATCCAACTCTGCTGGTCCTGGTGCCTCCCCAATGTCTGCACCATGGTGTTGATGGCCTAGGCAATGCTCCACAGTGACTGGGCCACACTCTTCAGTGCCTCAGTAATGTCCATCTGCATTGGGACAATCCCTCAGCAACTGGGACATGATGTTGAGGCTCTCAGCCATGGTCGCCACCGACCGAGCCATGCCTTGGCCACCACCTCATGAGGCTGACGTTTCTGTGCCACGCATCGCTGGTGCCACCTCCTGCGCCCATAGCCTTTGGGACCCCTCCATCGGCTATGCACCCGATGGCATATCCCTGACATCTCCCCTGAATTTCACGGCTGTGCCCTAGCATCTGCATCAGCTCTGGGATAACCTTGCCCAGAGGCTCGGCATCTGACTGGGATTCAGCTGAGTCCTGGGATCCAGCAGACCACCGACTGCTGACTCCCTTGGATGTTCCTGCCTTGACCTGATGTGCATCAGCAACTGTGTGGTGCTCACCAGATTGTGCCCCAGAAGCCTGACCACTAATGTCACCAGGCGAGGTGTGTGTCTCTGCGCTGGTGGAAGGTGGGGGTGACAGCTGTGATGGTAGTCACCTCGGAGCTGTCCTCTGAGGTGTTTTGCTGGGTGACGGGGTGAGGTGACCCCAGACGGCCAAGCCCCATCAGGTGCAAGAGAATGGACATGTGGTCAGTGAGAGGGAGGGATCATTTTGCCTGACATGAACAAGTCATGAACAAGTCCCTTGAGACAGGTCATCTGGGTGAAAGGGCAGTCTCCTGCGGGGACAGAGAAGCGGCATTGTGCGCCACATGCTGGATGCATCAGGGGGGTCTATGGCAGGTGGCATGTATGGGCACTGCTTCTGGGCAAGGAGGGGTTTTGCTGGTTTGTGTTTAGAGAGGATTATGGAATGAAGAGTGAATAAACTAGCAGCGGTGCTTTGCAAATAGGGACCTTGTAATGTAGAAAAGCATTTAAGTTTTAATTTTAGCTGTAGATATTACAGTTGAAGAAAGACACTAGGGAGTGAACATCCCTCAACTCTGCCAGGAAAAAGACTGGACAGGGCAGGAGCTGCAAAGAAGTAGGCTTCCCAAAGAACCTGTTACTGTCCAGATAACCAGGGATTGGGACAGAAAGAATGTCATAAGACGACTGAAGTTAAGAGAACAGAGACCAGGGTATTGTTCAGAAGAATTCAAGGAAGAGTAAACAAAGTGCTCTTAGTTAGAGACAACTGCAGTAGCCAGATTTAAAGTGGGAAAGCAGAGTTCAAAGGTAAATTTAATTTTTGATGGCATTTTTAGTCTGGGGGAATCAAGAATTAAAGCAATTGCAAATAGCATAGACACCAGTCAAGACAAAGAAATCGTAAGGGTGGGAGGGTGATGTAAAACCTGGATCTACTGTTAAAGGTGGAGCAGAAGCTTTGTTTAAAAATTTGGACTGGGCTTTGGACTGCAAACCACAAATGGAAAGCATTATTGTGAAAGAAATTTTTAAAGTTTGTTTTGTGAGTGAAGTTTGGATGCACTCATGTGACAAACATATGGGGGGATTCTGAGGAGAAGTCCACAGAAACTATCTTGGGTTTGGAGTGAAGTGTATATATTTCACCACAGCGAATCTGAGTGTTTAAAGGGCTTTGCGTTAATGAGACCATTGTAGTTTAAGATGTACATTGTAATCTGTGTTAATCTTGAAACCTGTGTGTATTTGTTAAACTTAGGGGAGGGTAAAAGAGTATTGTATCAACATCCAACGTTTCATGTTTAATAAATGTTATTTTCTTGTTGTTAAAAATAATTAGTGGTCCTGTGACTGTGTTCCGCCATGTTCTATAAAAATAGTAAAAGGTATGGCCTTTTGAGCCAGGGTTCGGTTCTGGGATCTTCCCGTTCAGTTATAACACCAAGTGGGATTGTAACACATCCCACTCCCCCCTATGACTGTAACTATTCTCTCTTTTCACCAATACCCTGAGTTCACCCCTTAGGACCTCACTGTCGATACCACTGACCATGGCCTCAAAGCCACTGTCTCCCCCCTGACTTCCCTGGACAATCTTCCCCCTTTACTGGACACTCTTCCCCTCCCCCTTCCCTGATTAGCCTTGGTGAAACTACTGATAATGCCACTTGAGATCAGTAAAGTTATGGAAGCTCACTAAGAAGGTGAAAGCAGCATCTACTGATCTCAAAGTCATGGAAAAGGCGAACTTGCCAAGTGCACAGCACTTGTACCAGTAGTAAAAATGAACGTTCTAAATTTTTGTTGGTGAGGAACTTAATTTGGAGGTTGTACTTGATCCCAGTGAGATGGCCTTTTAATGGACATGCATGAGATGCTAACACATGCAAAACAGGTTCCTGACATTGTTCGTAAGGCAGCTCGACCCATTATTAACCCGCCGTGAAAGTCGGGAGAACAAAATACAAACAATTCATCCCGCGATTGGGAACGTTTTTTTCCTCCTGCCAAATCAATTTGCCCCCCCCCCCCCCCCCCCACCTGAGACAATTCCCACTGCTGGCGGGACCGGAAGATTCCGTCCATCCTGTTTGATTCTCATGTTGACCTGTTCTGTCGTATGATGCCACAACCTCTGGTATCTTTTCCAAATCACCATTTGTAAACTTAGATGGTGCATGCCAGCAGCCTATTCAAAAATATAGGGGCCTGGATGAGGGGCTTGCCCCGTCTGCTCTGCACATTGGCTTTGTAATGCTAAGAGAGAAATAAAGCATTAAAAAAACTCATCTTATCTGCCCAGCGGGTGGTCAATAGATAGTCATCAGTCTTATTCTCCTCTTCCTAACCAAGAACATTAAGGACGATATATTAAGCAGTTATCAATTATACACACATTAAGCATATAGGATGCACACTGCCAATCTGGGGGCACTTAGGATCCTCTGTCCAGAGCAGGAATTGAACTTGATATCTCCTGGTTATATATTTCATTCTACATTAGAGAATGCTTATCTGAGCTGTGAGAGAGCTCCTAGATTTATTTAATAATAAGCAGTCTATATATCAGCATTAAACAATAGAATATATTCCATTAACGTCATTTTCTGCTTATCTGTGATTCTGACTTTATTATTTGTGCCCTCATTGAACCAGATAACACTCTGAACAGTTTACTAGATGAATCATCCACTTTGGATTTAACTATAGATCTAAATCATTTATTAATTCATACAGTAAATTGTAATATGAAACAGCTTGTAAGTACTAACAGATAAGACAATTAGGACATAATTTATGCACACTGCACAATCTCCATGATGTTGAAAAGGCTTTGCTTTTCACCGTAATGAAATATTAATACAGAAAGAGGAAAAAAAGTATTAAGTTTAAACTAAGTGAAGCCATGGTCGTTTTGAACAAAATTGTGAATTTATGATTCTTGCAAAGGTTGAGATACATACGAATAAAAAAAAGTTTTGCTGTTATTATTTATAAAACAAGATCTGCAATAAGGACAAACATTAGTTTACGGGCATTTTATTTCCCCGACAATATAATTTAAAAACAGACATCCAGAATGAATATTTAATTAGACGTCGCTTCACAGTGGACCCAATTTAACCCCCTGACCCTAATTAGAAATACAATTGAAATATTCCTGTAGTTCCAACAATATGACAAGCCTGAGTATGTTCACAAAAATAGCGATAAAGCTCTGCAACAATGCAGTAGTGAACAGTTGGGAGATGACTGACAATTTCTGGGCGAGCACCCCTAATTTATAAGCTTTCATTTTCTCCATGAATGAATTTCATTATGGCCAGAGATCTCTCTTGGATGGATGCTTCATGTTAGAATGTTTTCTTGCAATTCAAATACTCAGATGTGCCGTCAGCCCTAAAATAAAATGCAACTTTGCCCATGGAGCCTGTCTGCTTAATAATTCCTTCATAACGTTGGTTGCGGCGGCGGGGGGGGGGGGGTTCCTTCATAATGTTGGTTGCGGCGGTGGGGGGTGGGGGGGGTGGTTGAAGATATGAAATGAGAGCAATAGTATTTTAATCTCTCCTGGAACAAATATTTTTGCAATTAAAGATGTTCAAATTAATACTTAATTATTTTATATATTATATACATCTGACATATTTACCTGGCTTTTACATATTCTCCGTGTCACATCTCAGAGACAAAGCAGAAATTTGAATATGATTAAACATTTAAGAATGCTTTTCTGACCTGGCAGAGCTTTTTGAGATGGT
Organism: Scyliorhinus torazame; assembly: GCF_047496885.1. Taxonomy (NCBI): domain Eukaryota; kingdom Metazoa; phylum Chordata; class Chondrichthyes; order Carcharhiniformes; family Scyliorhinidae; genus Scyliorhinus; species Scyliorhinus torazame. Next base: position 359,918,446 of record NC_092707.1, on the reverse strand, counting down.
CATGAGTGGAATGGACAGTGCCTCCCACTGATGCCATCAATATGTTGATATGAACTTCTGAGCCTGATTGCAAGCCGGTTGTCATTACCCTTTATCACCTTCCTTGCCTTCATCCGAGTCTTCCTCGCTCGTTTTTTTTTTTTGCTTCCCCCCCATGTGTTTTTGTCTTTGCACTGAGGTAGTACTAAATGCACCACGCTGGCCCAATAGAGAAGACCATCCGTGGGTTGTACTGTAACAAACCTCCAGACCTATCCAAGCATCAAAAGGATTGTGTCAGGGGTCCCAATTGTATGCTTGCTGACCTGCCGGAAAAGGATATTTGGTGATCTATTTTATGCAATAATGGACTACAAATTGACTGATGCACGAAGGGCCACTTGTTGCAAACAGCAAGGTGCCCGAAGCAAATAATATTTGGGTAATGGTGACTTGTACTACCTCAGGCAAAATCATGGCTACCTACACAAATAATGCAAGGCTGGAGGTCTTGCATTAGGAACAGCATAGATTTGTGACAGCCTGTCTGGAGAGCACAGTACCTCATGCACTGCTCCTCTGATAATTCATTAAAGTGACCCGTAGCCTGTAGATCCTATGGGTCTGTTGCCATGTGGTCCCCTGAAAGGCCCCTCTACTGGTCCCTGTGGTTGGCCAACGTACTTCTACTGCTACATCTCTTACTTTCGAATTTTCATGGAGCTAAAATGAAGTGCCAAAAATGACAGCCACCAATAAGCTTATTGAGGGTGTGGATGCAGAATAAACATGGAAAACAACAATCCCCAAGGCAATCTCTCCTGTGCAAATACCAATAACTCTGCAGTAAGCAGACATCAATGATCTGGACACCGACCCTGCTTAAAATTATCATTTTGAAACAATCCAATTAGACTTTGCTCAGAGGTTCTGCATTGGTGGGGCTTTTGATTTCTCATGTTAAAATTGTATCACCATCCTATTGACACCATAGGAGTCCATTCGCATGCAGTAAAATGGCTCCGGCTGGGTTCTGGTAGGTACCTCAGATGCCTACAGAGAAACTGCATGGTTTTGATGATAGCAAATAGGAAACAAGTGAGGAACAAGGTGTTAAGTATTGTGGTGCAATGATAACTCTGCTGCTGTCCGGTTTCTGTTGCGCGGGGGACATATTAAATGTAAGATGCGTGCTTTTTCATACACTACAAATGCTCATCATATATCTGTCTCAAACTCCTGGAAGAATTCAACAAAGAAGATCTTTATCTGGTCAGCAACCCCTCTTACATCTAGCCTGCAATCTTGATCTCTCCCACCCACAGTCATAACCTTATTGGTGTCTCTGTATTCTATCAACATTACAATGGTTAGCGTTTCTATCCTCTTCTGTTCCTTTTACTGTGCTGTCCCAGTGTGTTCATTGTATTGAAATCAAAATGATGCTGTGATCTGTTGCTACAAGAAGTGTATCGCGGAAATTCAGAGCCTGCATGCCTGCCATTTCCCGAGATTCACCTCTTCCAAGTGGCACCCCCCACTGGGAGTGATGGATTGTAGAATCACCTCTTAAGACCCATTGGACTGTTTTCTGTTCTAACTCATTATTTCCCAGGGCCTCGAGAGCTGTGAATTCCCTTATCTCTCTGCCTTCCTATCCTCTTGCAATCGAGGTGCTTTTAAAACCAGCAATTGGCATCCCACCACCACTGCTGCTTGATTTATCATCTCTGCTACTCTTTTTAACCTAAGTCGTGGCCTGCACTGTTGAGACTGAGCCTTCCTCCTTGTTTCAAGTTAGAGGAAGGAAGATTGGTCAAGTAGAATTTCAGACAGAAAAATCAAGGTTTTTTCCTGAAAATTTAATTGCGACATCAAATGAAGAAGGAAGCATCTTTTTGTTTGTCCTGCATTCTTACCCCATTACCTTTTTCAATTAGTGAGCATTGATAATATCAGTCGGGGCTTGGCATGCAGGAGTTATTGAGCCTGCTGGCATAGAGCAGTTAATTAACATGCACAAATGATTTGGCAGAATCACTAATGAATCTGAGAGTTTATTCATGTACTTGAACTGCCTCCTGATGTCAACAGTATTCAGTTTATTTCTTTTTAGTTTTCCCTCTCAATTTTCTGTTCTCCTCCTCCAACGTGACTCACACTGGGCAATGTTTCCATGGGTTATAGTTGCCTCTTTAACTTTGCCCAAAGTGGTTACTTGTTAAAATACATGAAAATAAATCAGCAGGCTGTTCCAATGCCGGGACTATCACAGCCCTATCATGTGTTAGTTCACATCCACACACATTTGCCTACAAGACTCACTGAATAGTTATCAGGAGTGAAAGCACTGCCTGATTTTCTCCTCCCTAGCCTAGGGGCCAATGACAGTATCCCTGCATCACATATCGGACAGTTCGGACTTGTTATGGTCTGGTATCTTTTCCTTTAAATCAGGTACAATACATGAGATTACATTTTTTTTTATAATCACCTACAGTTTCAGGTGCCTTTTTAAAAAAAATGTATATTGTGAAATTATTTTCCTACTTTCTCTCTTAATAGGTTTGAGAAGAAGCCCAACGTAAGATTTTCGGATGTACACATGCTGTGTACACAAATGCTGTGGTTGACTTAGTTATGATTTTAACAAGCTGGGATTGTTTGATGGAGGCTGGAGTTATGAGTTGCCAACAAGCATTGGCAACAGGTCAAGAGTTATACCGTGAGGAAAATTGTGAGCAGTCCTCTTGGGGGTAATTGAATGGAACAACCAAGATCTTCATTGTTGGACAATGCTCCCACAGCTAAAGCAGGCAAGAAGCAGGGAATAATCATTGTTTATGGAGATAAAGATTATTATTTAGATTTTCTGGTCTATTTCTGTTTTATCCCTTTTGAGCAGATAAATTAAATGGCCTGAATTTTGACGTTGCGATGACAACCCTCAACTCCGCTGCGCGACTGATAGTAACTTCTGGTGTCCGCATGTCTGCAGTGCACAAGTTGCTGTCAGTGATTCCCCGCTCCTCCACAGGACTTGCTGTTAAAACCCCACAGGTGACAATCCTCTAGAAATCACAGAACTTATGAGGACTTGCCTTTTTATGCCATAATATCACTGTTGAAAGTCCCCAAAAAGATTACACCTTGCGAATGAGGTTTCTAACAGCGTACTAAGTCGTAACTGCTGCTCAAGAATGGCTTTCTACATGGAACATTAATTTTATATTTGTGCGATGCCCAATTTTTGAAAACATTCCATGGTTTATTTAATATGATTAAAAAAGTAAAGTTTGTGTGTGATATTTAGGTTTGTAATGACATTGTCCCAGTCTTTATTTTGCACAATTTAAAAACAGTGAAGGATAAACAGTGCATTTTACTTCCTGGTTTGCAGTCTGTGAGGATTCTGCAATTTGATTGGTTGCTTACCCTGCTTGAAGATCTCAGTGTTGCTGGATACCTGAAGATCCCTTTGACTTGGCGCCAGATTCAAATTGTTATCTGGAGAGGTGAAATCCACACCATATAGATCACTTTAACCTCATGGGAAGCTTTCCTCAGGGGTCACCAGTAAGCACAATCTGACCTGTAGATTCTGTATTAAAATGTAGACATGTTATATCACATTGTTGTTGAAAATTAATTTCCTCATTGTTTAGTTAATATATTTGCAAAATAGTTCAACACTAGAACCTGGACTGATGTGATGATTTTTCACTAATTGATAATAATAATCTTTATTGTCACAGGTAGGCTGACATTAACACCGGAATGAGGTTACTGTAAAAAGCCCCTAGTCGCCGCATTCCGGCGCCTGTTCGGGTGCACAGAGGGAGAATTAAGAATGTCCAAATTACCTAACAGCACGTCTTTCGGAACTTGTGAGAGGAAATCAGAGCACCCAGAGGAAACCCACGCAGACACGGGGAGAACATACAGGCTCCGCACAGACAGTGACCCAAACCGGGAATCGAACTTGGGACCTGGTGCTGTGAAGCAACAGTGCTAACCACTGTGCTACTATGCCGTACCGTGGTGAGAGTCTTGGGGACACTTCCAAGTGGCGGTGGTCCCAGGTATCTTCTACCTTTCTCCTTCTAAATGGTAGTGGTCTTGGGAAGTGAACCAGATTGGTGTTTATGACAATTGACAATGCTTTTACGGTCAAGCTTTTAAATGCAGTTTTATTAATTGAATTTAAATTCCACCAGCTGTCATGGTGGGATATGAGCCTGTGTCCTCAGACTGTTAGCCTGGCCATCTTGATTACTAGTCCAGTGACATTTCCACCCCACGCCCCCAAGTTACAATCAATATTTTTCCAGCCCTTTCTAAGGGCATATTAAATGAGTCAGGTTTATGACCGATGTTCTACTTGCCCTTAACGTTGGATGGGGTTACTGGGTTATGGGGATAGGGTGGAGGTGTTGACCTTGGGTAGGGTGCTCTTTCCAAGAGCCGGTGCAGACTCGATGGGCTGAATGGCCTCCTTCTGCACTGTAAATTCTATGATTATCACTAATAATAATAATCTTATTTTAGAATGTTGTGAGTTCCCATGGTAACGGGTGGAGGCCCACCTAGCTGGGACTTGTTACCGAGCCCTTTAAATGCAATCCCAGATCCGGACCGGGAGTTCTGTCAGTCCTGGGTTGGGCACTTGTGTTGTACGCCATGGGTGCAGCTTCATGTTTGAGTTCAGAATAAACCTGCTTAAACCTTCCTATTTGTGTCTCCTGGATCACTACACTGGTGATGAGGGACAAGAATGGGAATTTGGACAACCCTGCTTAAAAAAAATCCAGCAACTCCAATAAGGAAACGTACGAAGGGAACCCGGAAAATCCACTATTTGGGAAACTCGAGCCGTATGATGCGGGCGTGGAGGATTCGCCTCAATACATCGAAAGAATACGCTACTTCTTTTGTGCGAATGGCATAGAAGATGCCAACTAACAAAAGGTAATCCTTCTGACCCCTGTGGAGACCAGATGTTGGGCATCATTAAGAGTTTAACTTAAGCGGCAGCCCCGGATTTAAAACCGGAATGAACTGGTAGAATTGGTGGGAAACCATTATAGCCCGAGACCATCGGTAATTCTCCAGCGCGACAGGTTTAGAGTACCCAATTATTTTTTTTCAATTAAGGGGCAATTTAGTGTGGCCAATCGATCTACCCAGCACATCTTTTGGGTTTTGGGGATGAAACCCACGCAGACAGGGGGAAAATGTGCAAACTCCACACGGACAGTGACCCAGGGCCGGGATCGAAACCGGGTCCGCAGCGCTGTAGGCAGCAGTGCTAACCACTGCGCCACTGTGCTGCCCTGAGGTTTAAGACAGTCCGAAGAATCCCTGGAGAACCTGAAACAGAATTCTGACCAGGATCAGGAAATTGGGGGAACATCCTTGCCCGAAAAGCTATGCGACTGACTGATATACAGGATAAGCAACATTGCGACACAGAGAAAACTGCTTGCAGAACACACCCTGGACCTTGAAAGAGCTATAGAACTGATGCTGTTCCTGGAGAATGTCACGAAAGGGGTCCAGGAACTTCAAGGTTCAATGGACTGCAGCGAGCCCAATGTCAAATGACCCCCGTATAGAAAATCTGTGCTCCCCATTGAAAGCACCTCCATGCCCCACACACCACCTGTTCACCACTCAGCCACAGGCATGCAAGGATGTGGGACATGGGCACGAAAAATCAGAAACAGGGCAGCATGGTAGCACAGTGGTTAGCACTGCTGCTTCACAGCGCCAGGGTCCCAGGTTAAATTCCCGGCTTGGGTCACTGCCTGTGCGGATTCTGCACGTTCTCAAGTCTGCGTGGGTTTTCTCCGAGTGCTCCGGTTTCCTCCCACAAGTCCCGAAAGCCGTGCTTGTTATGTGCATTGGGCATTCTACATTCTCCCTCAGTGTACCCGTACAGGCGTCGGAGTGTGGCGACTAGGGAATTTTCACAGTAACTTCATTGCAGTGTTAATGTAAGCCTACTAGTGACACTAATAAAGATTATAAAAAAATCTTACCCAGATGACTTCGGGGAATAGTCGCAGGAGTACTGTACCTGCGGCTGAAAGATATGTCTAAGGTAAGGCTGCTTGAAACATCAGTACACATCTCGCCCAGGCTGGAAGCCAAAGCTGCCTTAGGCCAGGGCCTTGCAAACCCACCAGCCTGAACAAGACAAACTAATGCAGCTGATCTGCATCGCCACCCCAAATCTGCCCCAATCAAAATTAAACTCTTGGTCAACTGTCTCCCCCTGGAAATGGAGGCGGACACAGGAGCTGTTGTCTCCATTATAGAGAACAAACCTTCAGGCGCCCCCGAGCGTGCATCATGCCCCTGTGCCTGCGAGACACCAAAGTCAGGTTTGCTACATACACAGCGGAGCCTCTGAATTGTCGGAAACACTGTGACCCCAGTCATAGCAGACAGTCTGATTCCCCCTAATACTCATACAAGGACCAGGACCCATTCTCCTGGGCAGAAACTGCCTGCAAAAAATACGATTGGACTGGCAACAAACTTTCAAAATGTGAGCCGGCGGCCTATCTGAAGTCATTGGAAAATATCCTTAAGTATTTCAGGAAGGCCTTGGCAAAATCAAAGGAGCAAGGGCAAAAATCTACATAGACCTGGAGGCCCTATCTAAGTACTTCAGAGCACGATCGGTCTCCTATGCCTTGCTTACCAAGGTAGAGGCTGAAATTAGGCAGCTGGAAAACCTTGGTTACGTCCAGTACAATTCGCAGAATGGGCTATGCCAGTAGCTCCAGTACTGAAGGCCGACAAGTAGGTTCGCCTTTGTGGAGTCTATAAATTAACTGTCAACAGAGCCTCCCACCAATGTTGATAAAGACAACCTGCACCCTGTAGATGATAAAGTGAAGGTCAGAAAAGGGGCACTGACCTCAGGAAACACGACGGAATTGAAGTCGTTCCTAGGCCTTATCAGTTATAATGGGAAATTTATCCCCAACCTAGCCACCTTACTGGCATCCCCGAATGTATTGTTGAAGAAGAACCAGAAGTGATCATGGCGGGCGCCACAGGATGGAGCATTCACGACAGCTGCTGTCCTCCAACATCTTAGCGCGCTGTGATCCGATAAGACCACCGGTACTAACATGTGATGCCTCTCTGTATGGAATAGGAGCAGTCCTCTCCCATCGATGGGGCAATGGCACGGAGCGACCAATTGCACATGCATCATGAACCCTGACAGATGCGGAACGACCCTGTACACAAATCGAAATAGAGAGTGTGTCCGTGCTATTCAGAGTAAACAAATTCCATTTGTATGTTTACAGTTGTCACTTTACGATAAGCATGGGCCATAAATCTCTGTTGGGCCTTTTTTAAGGAGGACAAAGCGATCCCTCCGATCGCCTCGGCTCGGATCCAATGCTGGGCACTATGTTTATCAGTACTCAGGAATGCACATAACTATGCTGACACCGTGAGATGCCTACCACTGCCCACAAGCTCACCAACTCCCCACTTCCGCCAGTAATGGTCGTTTCTCAGGATTTTAAACTTCATGGACACCTTGCCCGTATCAGCCAAGCAAATCCAGACATGGACCCAGAAGATCCCCACGCTGGCAAAATTACACCATGTGATCCTAAGTGGCGGAATTCAAGGACACCCCACGGAGGATCCGAAGCCCTTTCCAAATGCCAAGAATTCACCGCGGAAGACGGCATCATCCTGTGGGGAGCCCGAGTGATCGTCCCTCGCCCCAGTCAGCGCCAGTCTTGAAGGGGCTACACAGTGGCCACACCAAGAATCTCCAAAATGAAGATGCTCGCAAGGAGGTACATCTGGTGGTCCGGATTTGACCCTGGCATTGCAAATTTTGTAGAACAGTGCCTGTGTCAGGAAAATCAGAAGCTCCCACCTATGGGAATGGCCAGGGAAGCCTTGGGTATGGGTACACACGGACTTCACTGGCCATCCGTGTGGTCAATTTTTTAATCTTGGTCAACATCCATTCTAAATGTATGGAAATACATCTGATGTCCTTCCAGCGCCACCACAGAGAAACCCCGGCAGTCATTTTCTACCCTTGGGATACCGGAGGTCCTCGTGTCCGATAACGGGACTCCCTTCACCAGCGGAGCTTCCGGGCGTTTGCGAAGTCCAACAGGATGAAACATATCCGAAAGGCGCCATACCACCCAATTTCCAAACGCCCGGCCAAACGGGCGGTCCAATCGTTTATAAACGGCTGTCTGGTTCAACAGCAAATTGCCCCAGTTCCTCTTCACTTACAGCACTATGTCCCACACCACGGGGGTTGTATCAACGGAATTGCTGAATGGCCGGCGCCACTTGACCATGCTCAGTCTGTTGTTTCCAAACCTAGGTGGGAAAGTGGGGTTAAAACAAGAGGCCCGGAAAAAAAATTCCGAAACCTGACAAAACCTTCAGGCCGGGAGGTACCGTCATGTTCGTTATTTCGGAGTCGGGTCCCTATGGATTCTGGGAGTTGCAGTGGAAACGACTGGTCCCATGTCATACAAGGTCAAGACCAGGGCGAGGACTGTTAAAATACACGTGGACCATCTCAGGAACAGGGAACCCTCTACTGCAGAAACTACTCCGAACGTAGCGACGCCCTCAATGTCCTTTGAACCTACCTCCACGCAGGGGACTTAACCCATGTTAAGCTCAAGAGTCATCTCTCAAGAGGATAAAGACTCGGCTCTGAAATGGAGACTGAGGTGTCTGACTTGCAGCCGGACGTCAATGTGGAGGAACAGCCCCCATCAGCGCCGTTTGACGCTCGGCTAGGAAGCGACGACCCACCATCTGCTTCACGTCCCCAGATCCAGTTCCGCTGATGGTGGACTGAGGGTCGTGAGCAAAGAGGCAAAGGAGGCCTCATCGTCGCGAGAGGGAGAGGGAGAATTGGCACGGTAGCACAGTGGATAACACTGCTGCCTCAAAGCACCAGGGACCCGGGTTCAATTCCAGCCTTGGGTGACTGTCTGTATGGAGTCTGCACGTTCCCCCCTGTGTCTGCGTGGGTTTCCTCCGGGTGCTCTGGTTTCCTCCCAGAGTCCAAAGATGTGCAGGTTAGGTGGATTGACCGTACTAAATTGCCCTTAGTGACCAGGAATCTGCCGGTTAGGTGGGGTTACGGATTTGCACGGGATAGGGTGGGGTCCTAAGTAGGATGCACTTTCAGAGGGTTGGTGCAGACCTGATGGGCTGAATGGCCTCCTTCTGCACTGTAGGGATTCTATAATGATGACTTCTATGGCCTGAACCTGGCGGGGAGAGATGTGATAACCCTCAAAAGGACCACGGGGAATCACTTATCCTCTCCCCGTGGGGCTCACAGAGTAAAAGTTCCCATGGTAACGAGTGGGACTCATTACTGAGCCCTTTAAATGTCGCCCCAGACCCGGACCGGGGGTTCCGTCAGTTCCGGGCTGGGACACTTGTGTTGTACGTGTCCGTGTTGTACGCCACACGTATGGCTTTACACTTGAGTTCAGAACAAATCTGTTTAAACCTTCCCCTTTGGGATTCTTTGATTACTACAAGGATGATAAATCAATGCAGAGTTCACTCTCTCAAGAGATTCTTAAAGGCCGATGGTGCTCTTTTGAAGAAGAGTAGGGGAGTTCTCCTGGTCAATGTTTACCCCTCAATCAGCTCCTAAAACAAACCATGTTGCCAACATGGTTCTTAAATCATGGCCTTGGTAGATGCTTGCTGTGCACATTGCCCATGTTACCACAATGGTGATATTGCCGTATACTTTGTCGGCATGTTCTAAGTTCATGAAAGGCACTGGACTGGATTCTCCATTAGCCGACGCCGAAATCGGGACAGGCTATTGGGCAGAGAATTGGTTCCGATGCTGAAATCGCGGCAAATTGCAATGCTCCAGACACTTCGACAGTGGCGTCAATGCGGTCCGGAACGCTCGTACAGTGAACACCGTTTGCATATTATGAGCGGGCCTGACCCGGTATTCTCCAGGGCCTCCGCGGTTCTCCGCCTCCGATAGGCCGAGTTCCCGATGGCGTGGTTCACTTGTGCTTTTAAATATTATAAAACTGGCTTGGCGGCTGCTGAGGGAGAGAGAGGGGGTACGGAAAGTGTCCACCATCGCCATGCTGGCTGACAGTTTTGCCGCTGGCCGGAGGGCTTCTGCGAAGGCCAGGGGGTGTAGCAGGGGATGGCCAGGAGATGGGCTGTGGGGTCGGGTGGATGGGCACGGAACACCATTGCTGCAGCTGGCAAGGCAGCCATGCAGCTGAGCGCACCGTTAACAGCTCACTTTGAACTTAGTGCCACGGTTTGTACAGGTGTTCCCCCAGGGCACCCCCCTGGGTGCCCTCTGGCTCCAGCAGACCCATCAGCTGTGTGGGCGCGTTGCGGTACATACAGTGTCAACATGTTGGCTGGGATATGTGTGTGGGGATTGTAATCTGCATGTGTGGCTGCAGTTTGTCAGCCTCCCAAGTGTCAATCACGTACCAGGCAAATCCCGCAGTGCTTTTCGTTGGAACCGATTGGGTTCCATGCGGCACCGGCGCTAGCCTCTCCACAGTTGCCAAATCGGTCCAGGTTCGGCGCCAGTTTTTCTGTCGCAAAAGTCCACGGATTTGGCTTTGGTGTCAACACATAAGTCGCAGAAACAGAGAATCCCGGCCACAATATTGTGGTGGTATGTATTAGGGGTATTAAGGTATCCTGTGATGCCGAGAGGCTATTGGTGGATAGACGCTGGGTCCCGATTGGATCAGCCGCCTGCTGGCTCCACCCAGTAAGGCGGAGTATAAGAGCCCGGGTTCTCCCAGCAGCCGCATTCTGTAACTGTGCTGCTGGGGAACAAGTCTGCGTAATAAAGCCATCGATTGACTCCTTCTCATCGCGTCTCGTGAGTGATTGATTGTGCTACAATTTATTACGCAAACTTTAAAGGACATGGAGCTCCGAATCACTCCACAGTGTCTGCGACTCAGCCCCCACGCGGCAAACTCAGCGGCCACTTTTAAACATTGGTTAGCGTGTTTTCATGGATCCATCCGAACGGCCCCCGGCATACCTACAGGAGACCAGAAAATGCAGGTCCTGCATGCCAGGGTGAGCCTGGAAATCTACACTCTCATAGAGGACGTGGATGATTTCCAGGCGGCGCTCGCCATGCTGATAGGAATCTACGTTCGGCCCGTCAACCAGGTCTACGCACGCCACCAGCTCGCGACGAGACGGCAAATCCCCGGGGAATCGCTGGACAAATTCTACAGTGCGTTGTTAATACTGGGGAGAAACTGCAACTGCCCATCGGTTTCGGCTAATGAACACACACAGCTACTGGTCCGAGATACGTTCGTGGCAGGTATGCTTTCATCCCAAATTCGCCAGCGATTGCTGGAAAGAGACGCACTAGGCCTCAAAGAGGCACGGGCCCTCGCTGCCTCGCTCGATGTGGCATCGCAGAAAGCCCGTGCCTATGCCCCCGACCGCACGGCAGCCCCTTGGGCACCGTGGACCCCCGCTGCGACCGAACCCCCGGGACCCACTGCCCGCCCGCAGGCCTGCGCTGCCAGAGCGGCAGATCACCCGGGGGGGCCCCGCTGCTACTTTTGTGGGCAAGGGAAACACCCCAGAATGCGCTGCCCAGCCCGCTCGGCCCTCTGTAAAGGGTGCCGCAAAAAGGGGCACTTTTTAGCAGTGTGCCAGGCCCGGGGGGTAGCCGCAATCTCCGGGGGAGAACCCCAAACTCAACTCCCCCAGCGATCCATGTGCAGCCAACGGGCGCCGCCATCTTGGGTCCCGGACTCCATGCGGGAGGGATGGGCGCCGCCATTTTGTGCTCCTCCGGCAACATGCGATCCATGGGCGGCGCCATCTTGTCCACCCCCAACCGTGTGCAACCCGTGGACGCCGCCATCTTGGCTGACGGCTAAGGACCCCGGGATGGACGGCCTCACGGGGCCTGAAGAAAACGCCCCGGTGCAGCAACTACGACTGGCTTCTGTGACCCTGGACCAGTCGTGGCCCCGAACGCTCCAAACAGCAACAACGGCAGTATTTATAAACGGGTATGAGACGCCCTGCCTGATTGACTCTGGGAGCACGGAGCGTTTTATACATCCCGATACGGTAAGACGCTGTTCCATTCCGATCCACCCGAGTAATCAAAAAAAAATTCTGCCGGCAGGGTCCCATTCTGTAGAGATAAAAGGGTTCTGCATCGCGAACCTCACGGTGCAGGGGAGGGAGTTCAAGAACTACCGGCTTTACGTCCTCGCCCACCTCTGCGCTGCCACACTCCTGGGATTGGATTTTCAGTGTAACCTCCAGAGTTTCACGTTTAAATTCGGCGGCCCTATACCCCCACTCACTATCTGCAGCCTCGCGACACTCAAGGTCGATCCGCCTTCCCTGTTCGCGAACCTCACCCTGGATTGCAAACCAGTCGCCACTAGGAGCAGACGGTACAGCGCCCAGGACCGATCTTTTATCCGGTCAGAAGTCCAGTGGCTGCTGAGGGAAGGCATAATCCAGGCCAGCAATAGTCCCTGGACAGCTCAGGTGGTATTGTAAAGACCGGAGAGAAGCAGAGGATGGTCGTACACTATAGTCAAACCATCAATAGGTACACGCAGCTGGATGTGTACCCTCTCCCCCGCATATCCGACATGGTCAATCGGATTGCACAGTACAAGGTCTTTTCCACGGTGGACCTTAAGTCCGCCTATCACCAGCTCCCCATCCGCCCGAGCGACCGCAAATACACTGGGCGCGATTCTCCACTCCCACGCCGAAGTGTCCGCGCCGTCGGGAACGCCGTCGAGGTTCACAACGGCGCAGACCGGCCCCGATCCCGACCGATTCAGGGCCCGAAAAAGGGCTAGGATCGGGGCCGCGAGAACCTCGGGCGGGCCTTCCGCGAAGGCCGCGTCGTCACCGTGCGACTCCCGAATGACGCACCGCTGCGTCATAAATTGTGCGAACCGCGCACAGAGGACCCGGAGGAGAACTGAGGAGATGGCTGAGCCCCGAAGAGCCGCACCGAGGTTCCGGGATACGGACCTGGACACCCTGGTGGATGAGGTGGAGCGGAGAAGGGACACCCTCTGCCCAAGACGTGGGCATCGCCAGCCATCCAGCGCGGTGAGGCGCGGCTGGCGGGAGGTGGACACTGCAGTCAGTGCTGTGGGGCAGACCCCCCGGACGGGGGAGCAGTGCCGCAAGAAGCTGCACGACCTCACCCGGGCTGCCAGGGTAAGTGCCATGAGGGTGCCCCCAGGCTCCCCCCCCCCTCCTGGCACGGGGGGGGAAGTGGGGTTGGGGTTGTGAGGGGGGGGTGGTGTTGGGAGTGTTGCGGGGGACTGGGGCATCAGTGGCGATGTTGGGGGCGTTTAGGGGGTGTCACGGTGCCCAACTATCTACTCGACCCACATGAGCCCCGAGACCCCCCTGGAGCGAACCCATGGCGTGCTGTCTCCTGAACCAGCAACAATATCTGCATGCCCTGATGATACCCGCCTAATGGTGATGCTGTATCCAACTCCCCCCCCCCCCCCCCCCCAGGACAAGACAGCGCATAACCAGCGGGAGCGCATGAGAACCGGAGGGTGTTCTCCGGTCCTGCACCTCCTAACCATTCACGAGCAGAGGGCCCTGGACCTCGCTGGGGGATCCGCCACCCGGGAGATCGCGCCATGCCAGGTCGGAGGCGCAGAAGCAAGTGAGAGAACCCTGCATGTCCTCTCCACCCCCAACCCGTCATCGCCCCCCTCACACTCTGGCCACTGCACCCTCGATCCCATCCCCCCTCACACTCTGGCCACTGCAGCCCAGATCCCACCCCCCCTCACACTCTGGCCACTGCACCCCAGATCCCATCCCCCCTCACACTGTGCACCCACCACCACCACACACCCGGGCCACCATGTCTAACGAACCCCGAATCTTTTATGTTCCCCAGGGCCATCGTCTGAACCTTCAGGGACGTCTCGCCCAGGAAGCAGCGCAACGCCACCCACCGCAACGGCACCCAGGGACGCACGCCAGAGGTTGGCAGTTGTTCGGACAGGAGGGCAGACCTCACAGTCTGGGACACAGGACCGGGACGCTGAGACCTCCGGGACAGACATTAGTCAGGGGCACAGGGTGGACAGTAATGCCGAAGCCCACATCACGGCCACACACCCGCTGGATCGAACTGGAGGTCAAGACGACATGGCCCGCATGGAGCTTGCGCTGGGCCATGAGGGGGAACAATACACACCAGACTTCTTGACGGACGATGTCCTCGAGCTAGCGGCACTGCTGTCCCCACACCATCCACCATCGCAGAGACACTCACCTCGGTTGGGCAGATAAGTGATGAGGCTCCCGGGTCACGGTCTGGTGCGCACCACACAGCCGAGCCGGTACAGCAGGTGGAGTTTGGAGCAGCCGAGGGGCTGGACGGTCGGAGGGCAGCCCAGGCCCAGCAACCAGCTGCCACCCAGACGGTTCCCGGGTTCCTGGATGTAATTGACCCACCCGGACAACCGATGCGAATGGACACCCAGGGACTGAGTAACGGGATGAGGGCCATCTTCCAGGACCTGCACACGCAGCTGGAGGAGTCTATCTGCGTCCAGGAGCAGGGAGTGGTGCCGCTCATCGCAGCCACCCAAGCCGACACCGCACGGGTGGCATCCGCTGTGGAGGCAATGGGTGAAGGGGTTTTGGCCATGGGTCAGGTTCTGCAAGGCGTTGGGCTTCACGTGCACGCGTCATCCATGGCCCAGGAGCGGGCTACCCTCTCACAGGCAGCCATCTCCCAGAGCCAACAGGTCATTGCCGCCGCTCTCCGGGCCCTGGCCCAGTCTCAGCAGGCCATGGCCCGGTCCCAGCAAGCGATGGCTCAGTCCCAGCAGTCAGTCGCGGAGAGCATAGACCGCCTGGCACACGTGATGGATGGCGTAGCGCACTCACAGGTTGAGATAGCACAGACCTTGGCAGGAATGTGGCACTCCCTGGGCCACGTCTCGTCGAACATTCGGACCGTGGTCAATACCGCTGCAGGCCTCCAGGACTGGCAGCGCCAGGTGTCAGGGGTGCGACGGGGCATGTCTCCGAGCGCATCTCCGTCCCACAGTGAGGCCCGGGAGCCACCGGGCTCCCCGAGGGAGGAGGAGGTTCTGGGGCCCGTCCCGGTAGCTCCAACAAGGGACGTCCCGGTACACTCGGCCTCCCCCCGTTCCGTCCCTGGTGCATCTGGTGGGGAGTGGACAGGTCAGGGTGGCACCACGCCATCCAGCATGCCCACAGAGCAGCCTGGCCCATCGAAGCCGGGCCGCCCCAGGAAACGCGTGCCGAAGGGGAGCCATGTCGAAGGGCGTGATTCACAGCAGTCCACCTCCACTCCTGCTGTACCATCTGGGAACACACCTAGACGTAGTGGTAGGGCCCGTAAGGCAAAGTCGTTAGGCACGTAAGAAGTTGGCATGGGTGCCGGGCACAGTCTAGTTGTAGTGGGTAGGGCACCTATGTTCACCACACGAATAAACGCACTGTTAAATTTGACTTGTAAGACTGTGTGCTATGTCCGGTGCCAGGGGGCTCGGGAGGGTGCCCGATTGGCGTCGTGGTATACGAGCGGTTCAAGGTCTGTTCCGGATGTGGTGACCCTTCCCCCCCCCCGCATAATTGGACACCGTTGTCCTCGGTACACCGACGCCAGCCACCCCACACGGGCATGTGGTGAAATATCCGTCATGTAGGCTGTGACCACCGGGGTGGATGGTTCAGCTATAGCCATGAGTCAGACCTTGGCTGGCGAATCTGAGCACACAGCTCATCGCAGAGCGGGCTGTCATCATTCAACATGGCACTGATCACACCCGCTTACCCAATCATCACTGTTGTGCAATCCCGTAGTGCCGCAATGGTAAGGTGATGTGGAATTGTTGATGTGAACGCGGTGCGGGGTGGGGTGGGGGGGTGGGGGGGGGGCTGTTGGTGTGTGGTGCCCGTGTGCAGGAGTGACGGTGCAAGTGGCAGTGTTCAGCGAATCCCACCCCCACAGTGCGTGAACCGTGCGGCCACCAACGCGTCGCGTGCCCGCTGTCCCCGGCGGTGCCGTCGCGCAGCCTCCTGGGCGTAACGAGCTGCCGGGCAGTGTCTGCGTCCTGCGCCCTCCCCCCACCCTGATGAGCCCCATCGTCCTCCTCCTCCGCATCCTCCTCTTCCCCATCCCCCTCGTTTGCGTTGGCTCCGGTGCCGTCGGGTCCTCCCTCCGGCTCCTCCACCAGGTCATCTCCCCTCTGCATGGCAATGTTGTGCAGCGCACATCAGACCACAACTATGCGACCGACCCTGTCGGGCCGGTACTGCTGGGCCCCTCCGGATCGGTCCAGGCATCTGAATCGCATCTTCAGCAGGCGGAAGCACCGCTCCACCACACCCCTGGTTGCTGAATGGGTGTCGTTGTATAGGCTCTCCGCGTTGGTCTGAGGCCTCCGTATTGGCGTCAGCAGCCATGACCTCAATGGATAGCCCTTGTCGCCCAGCAACCAGCCCCTCAGCCGGGGGGGGCATCCATCGAACATTGCGGGGATGAACGACTGTGCCAGAATGTAGGCGTCATGCACACTGCCGGGGTACTTTGCACACACGTGCATGATCTTCATGTGGGGGTCGCACACCACCTGAATGTTCATGGAGTACGTGCCCTTCCTGTTCATGAACACTTCCCTGCTGTCTGCAGGTGGGCGCATGGGGACGTGCACACCATCGATGACACCCTGCACCATCGGTATCCCGGCCACCTTGGCGAATCCACGTGCCCGTGCTTCCTGCTGTGCTCGGTCCTCGGGGAATTGAATGTACCTGTCCACGATGGCGTACAAGGCGTCGGTGACGGCCCTGATGCACCTGTGGACCGATGCCTGTGAGATCCCGGATAGGTCCCCGCTCGGCGCCTGGAAGGAACCGGTAGCGTAAAAGTTTAGGGCCACCGTCACCTTGACGGAGACTGGTATCGTGTGTCCTCCTCCCATCCCACGTGGTGCGAGGTGCGCCACGAGCTGGCATATATGTGCGACCGTCTCCCTGCTGAACCGTAGTCTCCTCCTGCATGTGATGTCCGTCAGGGCCTCGAACGACATTCTGTCACGGTACACCCTCGGCCTTGCTGGATGCCTGTGGCGCCCTGGCACCACCATCAGTGGATCCTCGTGCTCCACCTGCTCCTCCTCCTCTTCCTGCTCCCCCCCAAGCACTTCCTCTGCATTCCTCGCCGCCTGGCAGTCAATGTTCCCCTCAGCATCCCCCTGTACATTCGGGTCCTGAGCGCCTGCGGCCTGCGCGGCGACGACAGGCCACTCCGCGGCCATCCCCTCTGCTGCACCCGCAACCGCTGCATCTGCAGCCACTGTGGGCCGTCTGATTCTACGCTGCCGGATGGCAAACTCCTGAGCTGCAGCTCCAACCACGGCAGTGAACATCGCTGTCTGGTTGGCATACATGGTGACCTGCAGGAGGGTGGTGGGGGGCAGAGAAACGACATGTTACACGGAGGTTCTTCCACACCTTGTCAGCCGGGTTGCATAGGATACCTGTGTGCCCCGGTGGCCTGGTCGCTCTGCAGACACGCAGCCAGCCTAACACCGTCACTGTCTGCGCCCAACGGTCACTTCACACCGTACTGCTCACCAGTGTGCCACCCACCTGTGCCCATCAGCCACACGCACCCTGCGGCCGTGTCCTCGTCACCGTCCTGCCATATCAGGTCGGCTGACATGTGGCATCCGCGGATGGACGATACCATCCACACTCTCCCTCCCGCCCCCCCCACCTGCACACTCTCCCTCATCCCCCACCTGCACACTCTCCCTCATCCCCCCACCTGCATACTCTCCCTCATCCCCCACCTGCACACTCTCCCTCACCCCCCTCCACCTGCACACTCTCCCCCCCCCCACCTGCACACTCTCCCTCATCCCCCCCCACCTGCACACTCTCTCTCCCCTCCACCTGCACACTGTCCCTCCCCCCCCACCTGCGCACTCTCCCCCCCCCCACCTGCACACTCTCCCTCATCCCCCCCACATGCACACTCTCCCTCCCCCCCCACCTGCACACTCTCCCTCCCCCCAACTGCACACTCTCCCCCCCCCCCACCTGCACACTGTCCCTCATCCCCCCCCCACCTGCACACTCTCCCTCCCCCCCACCTGCACACTGTCCCTCCCCCCCACCCACCTGCACACTCTCCCCCCCACCTGCACACTCTCCCTCCCCCCCCACCTGCACACTCTCCCTCCCCCCCCACCTGCACACTCTCCCTCACCCCCCCCACCTGCACACTCTCCCCCCCCACCTGCACACTCTCCCTCACCCCCCCATCTGCACACTGTCCCTCTCCCCCACCCACCTGCACACTCTCCCCCCCCCACCTGCACACTCTCCCTCATCCCCCCCACCTGCACACTCTCCCTCATCCCTCCCCCACCTGCACACTCTCCCTCACCCCCCACCTGCACACTCTCCCCCCCCACCTGCACACTCTCCCAACCCCCCACCTGCACACTCTCCCTCCCCCCCCACCTGCACACTCTCCCTCACCCCCCCCACCTGCACACTCTTCCCCCCCACCTGCACACTCTCCCTCCCCCCCCACCTGCACACTCTCCCTCCCCCCTCCCACCTGCACACTCTCCCCCCACCTGCACACTCTCCCTCACCCACCTGCACACTCTCCCTCACCCCCCCACCCTGCACACTCTCCCCCCCCCACCTGCACACTCTCCCTCATCCCCCCCCCCCCCACCTGCACACTCTCCCTCCCCCACCTGCACACTCTCCCTCCCCCCCACCTGCGCACTCTCCCCCCCCCACCTGCACACTCCCCCTCATCCCCCCCCACCTGCACACTCTCCCTCCCCCCCACCTGCACACTCTCCCTCATCCCCCCCCCACCTGCACACTCTCCCCCCCACCTGCACACTCTCCCTCATCCCCCCCACCTGCACACTCTCCCTCCCCTCCACCTGCACACTGTCCCTCCCCCCCACCCCACCTGCACACTCTCCCTCCCCTCCACCTGCACACTCTCCCTCCCCCCTCCCACCTGCACACTCTCCCCCCACCTGCACACTCTCCCTCCCCCACCTGCACACTCTCCCTCACCCCCCCACCCTGCACACTCCCCCCCCCCACCTGCACACTCTCCCTCATCCCCCCCCACCTGCACACTCTCCCTCCCCCACCTGCACACTCTCCCTCCCCCCCCCACCTGCGCACTCTCCCCCCCCCACCTGCACACTCCTCCTCATCCCCCCCCACCTGCACACTCTCCCTCCCCCCCACCTGCACACTCTCCCTCATCCCCCCCCCCACCTGCACACTCTCCCCCCCACCTGCACACTCTCCCTCATCCCCCCCCACCTGCACACTCTCCCTCCCCTCCACCTGCACACTGTCCCTCCCCCCCACCCCACCTGCACACTCTCCCCCCCCACCTGCACACTCTCCCTCCCCCCCCACCTGCACACTCTCCCTCCCCCCCACCTGCACACTCTCCCTCACCCCCCCACCTGCACACTCCCCCCCCCACCTGCACACTCTCCCTCACCCCCCACCTGCACACTGTCCCTCCCCCCCACCCACCTGCACACTCTCCTCCCCCACCTGCACACTCTCCCTCATCCCCCCCCACCTGCACACTCTCCCTCATCCCTCCCCCCCACCTGCACACTCTCCCTCACCCCCCCCACCTGCACACTCTCCTCCCCCACCTGCACACTCTCCCTCCCCCCACCTGCACACTCTCCCTCCCCCCACCTGCACACTCTCCCTCCCCCCCACTTGCACACTCTCCCTCACCTCCCCCCCCCACCTGCACACTCTCCCCCCCCCACCTGCACACTCTCCCTCCCCCCCCACCTGCACACTCTCCCTCCCCCCTCCCACCTGCACACTCTCCCCCCCACCTGCACACTCTCCCTCCCCCACCTGCACACTCTCCCTCACCCCCCCACCTGCACACTCTCCCCCCCCACCTGCACACTCTCCCTCATCCCCCCCCCACCTGCACACTCTCCCTCCCCCACCTGCACACTCTCCCTCGTCCCCCCACCTGCGCACCCTCCCCCCCCCCACCTGCACACTCTCCCTCATCCCCCCCCCCACCTGCACACTCTCCCTCCCCCCCACCTGCACACTCTCCCCCCCACCTGCACACTCTCCCTCATCCCCCCCCACCTGCACACTCTCCCTTCCCTCCACCTGCACACTGTCCCTCCCCCCCACCCCACCTGCACACTCTCCCTCCCCTCCACCTGCACACTCTCCCTCCCCCCTCCCACCTGCACACTCTCCCCCCACCTGCACACTCTCCCTCCCCCACCTGCACACTCTCCCTCACCCCCCCACCCTGCACACTCCCCCCCCCCACCTGCACACTCTCCCTCATCCCCCCCCACCTGCACACTCTCCCTCCCCCACCTGCACACTCTCCCTCCCCCCCCACCTGCGCACTCTCCCACCCCCACCTGCACACTCCCCCTCATCCCCCCCACCTGCACACTCTCCCTCCCCCCCACCTGCACACTCTCCCTCATCCCCCCCCCACCTGCACACTCTCCCCCCCACCTGCACACTCTCCCTCATCCCCCCCCACCTGCACACTCTCCCTCCCCTCCACCTGCACACTGTCCCTCCCCCCCACCCCACCTGCACACTCTCCCCCCCCACCTGCACACTCTCCCTCCCCCCCCACCTGCACACTCTCCCTCCCCCCCACCTGCACACTCTCCCTCACCCCCCCCACCTGCACACTCCCCCCCCCACCTGCACACTCTCCCTCACCCCCCACCTGCACACTGTCCCTCCCCCCACCCACCTGCACACTCTCCTCCCCCACCTGCACACTCTCCCTCATCCCCCCCCACCTGCACACTCTCCCTCATCCCTCCCCCCCACCTGCACACTCTCCCTCACCCCCCCCCCACCTGCACACTCTCCTCCCCCACCTGCACACTCTCCCTCCCCCCCACCTCCACACTCTCCCTCCCCCCCACCTGCACACTCTCCCTCACCTCCCCCCCCACCTGCACACTCTCCCCCCCACCTGCACACTCTCCCTCCCCCCCCACCTGCACGCTCTCCCTCCCCCCCTCCCACCTGCACACTCTCCCCCCCACCTGCACACTCTCCCTCCCCCACCTGCACACTCTCCCTCACCCCCCCACCTGCACACTCTCCCCCCCCACCTGCACACTCTCCCTCATCCCCCCCCCACCTGCACACTCTCCCTCCCCCCACCTGCACACTCTCCCTCGTCCCCCACCTGCGCACCCTCCCCCCCCCCACCTGCACACTCTCCCTCATCCCCCCCCCACCTGCACACTCTCCCTCCCCCCCACCTGCACACTCTCCCTCCCCCCCAACTGCACACTCTCCCCCCCCCACCTGCACACTGTCCCTCATCCCCCCCCACCTGCACACTCTCCCTCACCCCCCCACCTGCACTCTCTCCCCCCCCCACCTGCACACTCTCCCTCACCCCCCCCACCTGCACACTCTCCTCCCCCCCCACCTGCACACTCTCCCTCCCCCCCACCTGCACACTCTCCCTTCCCCCCCCCACCTGCACACTCTCCCTCACGCCCCCACCTGCACTCTCTCCCCCGCCACCTGCACACTCTCCCTCACCCCCCCCCCCAGCTGCACACTCTCCCTCCCCCCCCCCACCTGCACACTCTCCCTCCCCCCCCACCTGCACACTCTCCCTCCCCCCCCACCTGCACACTCTCCCTTCCCCCCCCCCCCACCTGCACACTCTCCCAACCCCCCCCCACCCTTTGGCCGCAGCCTTCTCAGGGAAGCCGACCCGGTCTCCGCGCGCTGCGCTACAGTCCGTTCACCTCCTCCCTGCTCAGTGTCAGCCAGCACGACTGGCTGACGACTTTAAAAAGCAGGTGTGAACGGCGACCGCGTGAACTTGGGGTCACGCCGTCGGGACTTCGGCCCATCCTGGCCTGAGAATAGCAGGGGTGCCGGAGAATTGCCGTTTTGGGTGTCTCGGGCGATTCTCCGGCCTGCGGCCCGCGAAACTCGACCGTGCCGTTCCCGTCGCTTAGGAGAATCGCGGGAGGGCGTCAGACCGGCGTCGCGGGAAATTTTGGCGGCCCAGGCGATTCTCCCAACCGGCGTGGGAGTGGAGAATCGCGCCCACTGCTTTTGAAGCAGATGGGCGGCTCTATCACTTTTTAAGGGTTCCATTCGGCGTCACTAACAGGGTCTCGGTCTTCCAGCGGGAGATGGACCGAAAGGTTGACCGGTACGGTTTGCGGGCCATGTTCCCGTACCTCGACAACGTCACCATCTGCGGCCACGACCAGCAGGACCATGACCAACCTCCGCAAATTCTTCCAGACCGCGAACGCCCTGAATCTCACATACAACAGGGAGAAATGCGTGTTTAGCACCGACCGTCTAGCCATCCTCGGCTATGTAGTGTGAAATGGAGTTATAGGCCCAGACCCCGAACGCATGCGCCCCCTCATGGAGTTCCCCCTCCCCCACTGCTCCAAGGCCCTGAAATGCTGCCTGGGCTTTTTCTCTTATTACGCCCAGTGGGTCCCCAACTACACGGACAAGGCCCGTCCACTAATTCAGTCCACGGTTTTTCCCCTGTCGACAGAGGCCCGTCAGGCCTTCAGCCGCATCAAAGCGGATTTCGCAAAGACCACGATGCACGCGATCGACGAGTCCCTCCGCTTCGAAGTCGAGAGCGACGCGACCGACGTAGCTCTGGCGGCCACCCTCAACCAAGCGGGCAGACCTGTGGCCTTTTTTTCACGCACCCTCCACGCTTCAGAAATCCGCCACTCCTCAGTGGAAAAGGAGGCCCAGGCCATAGTGGAAGCTGTGCGGCATTGGAGGCATTACCTGGCCGGTAGGAGATTCACTCGCCTCACTGACCAACGGTCGGTTGCCTTCAGGTTCGATAATGCGCAGCGGGGCAAGATCAAGAACGACAAGATCTTGCGGTGGAGGATCGAACTCTCCACCTATAACTATGAGATCTTGTATCGTCCGGGAAAGCTGAACGAGCCTTCCGATGCCCTATCCCGCGGCACATGCGCCAACGCACAAGTGGACCTTCTCCGAACCCTCCACGAGGACCTCTGCCACCCGGGGGTCACTCTGTTCTATCACTTCGTAAAGACCCGCAACCTGCCCTACTCCACGAGGAGGTAAGGACCGCCACCAGGAACTGCCAAATCTGCACAGCGTGCAAGCCGCACTTCTACCGGCCAGATAAAGTGCACCTGATAAAGGCTTCCCGTCCCTTTGAGCGCCTCAGTCTGGACTTCAAAGGCCCCCCTCCCCTCCACCGATCGCAACACGTACTTCCTGAACGTGATTGACAAATACTCCCGGTTCCCTTTCGCCATCCCCTGCCCCGATATCACCGCGGCCACGGTCATTAGAGCCCTCGGCACCATCTTTACACTGTTCGGTTTCCCCGCCTACATACATAGCGATAGGGGGTCCTCCTTCATGAGCGACGAACTGCTTCAATTCCTGCTCAGCAAGGGCATCGCCTCGAGCAGGACAACCAGTTACAACCTCCGGGGGAATGGTCAGGTAGAGAGGGAGAACGGTACGGTCTGGAAGACCGTCCTGCTGGCCCTACGGTCCAGAAGTCTCCCAGTTTCCCGCTGGCAGGAAGTCCTCCCGGACGCCCTCCACTCCATCCAGTCGCTGCTGTGTACGAAAAGGAATCAAACACCTCACAAACGCCTCCTTGTCTTCCCTAGGACGTCCTCCTCCGGAACGTCACTTCCGACCTGGCTGGCAGCCCCGGGACCCATCCTGCTCCGAAAGCATGTGCGGACGCACAAATCGGACCCGTTGGTCGGGAGGGTTCATCTACTCCACGCGAACCCTCAATACGCCTGCGTGGCGTACCCCGATGGCCGACAGGACACGGTCTCCCTCCGGGACCTGGCACCCCCCCCCCCCAATATCAGTCACCCCCTCTGGAGCTCAACACACCCGCCCAACACCAATCACCCCCTCCCTCCCACCGGCGCACCCCACAGCCGCCCCCTTCCCGGGTGGATCGGTCCTACCCCTGGCCCCGAATAGGGGTATTGGAGCGGGAAGACGCATCGCGATGCTCTCAGAGACGACGGGGCCCGAACCAGAGCCTGCATCACCACCGGGGCTAAGACGATCGGCGAGGACGACCAGGGCACCCATTCGACTCATCGAATCAGTATAGTAAAGCAAGAAATGCCTCTGTAAATAATTTTTGGTTAGTTGCCCAGTAAAAGCGGCATTGTAAGTAGTACTAGTAGTTGATATCGGAGCACAGCCGCCGTGTTAGCGGCATCCTAGGTACCGACTCTGTAAACCCTTACCACCATACGGCCCACTACCCCGACGGGTTCTTTTTTAACAAGGGGTGAATGTGGTGGTATGTATTAGGGGTATTAAGGTATCCTGTGATGCCGAGAGGCTATTGGTGGATAGACGCTGGGTCCCGATTGGATCAGCCGCCTGCTGGCTCTACCCAGTAAGGCGGAGTATAAGAGCCTGGGTTCTCCCAGCAGCCGCATTCTGTAACTGTGCTGCTGGGGAACAAGTCTGCGTAATAAAGCCATCGTTCGACTCCTTCTCATCGCGTCTCGTGAGTGATTGATTGTGCTACAAATATAAATGCAACTTCACAAAAAAAAACATTTGTCAATACGAAATCCAAATTCTGAGCAGAAGTGATATTTCAAGTTTGCATTAACTCATTTATATGTGTGAGATAAAGCTGACCTGGAAAAACAAGCGGCAGAATTAGCACCTTATCTTTCAGGATTAATTTTCAACTGGAATATGTTTGCATTAAGGTATGCTGCTTTTAAATTAAACTGATGTTATTTCAACAGAACTTTAATCTCCTTCATGTAAACACAGCATATACCCGTATTCATTTAGCACATTTGAAGAACATGGGCAAAGCTTATCTGGGGTTATTTTGACAAGCAGCAAAATGTTAATTCAGTTCTGAAAGTGTTAATTTATAACACTGACATTGTTGAGGGCTGTGATATTATTAGCTTATAGATTGCCTATTTTAAGAAAATACTTTACTTGCTGAATCTGGAGGATAATAACCAAATGGCACAATGACTATGACATTTCTTGGTACATCATGACCTTTGATATGAAATGGATTGCTGATGGCTTCCTCTCTAATAAACCATCCCTTCACTCTAACAGAGTGATTAGAAATGCTTCTCAAAGAGAGTCTTGTTGAGAGATTGCTGTCTATTTTCAACACCAACACTTTCGAATGTCGCCTGCAAAGATATAAAAGCTGAACAAAAAAAAATTGATTAAAATGCTCCAGTAAGTCTCTTTAAAAAATGAAAACTGAGTGCAGCTGACTCAGTGATTCCTGAAGTGATAGCGTAAATCTCCCTGTAAGGTTCAATTAGATATTCTGCTAACGTTAGCCACTCTCCCCTGTGATTCCACGGGTGCGACGTAACGGCCTCGCCACATCCGACTTGGTGTCGGGACGAGGCCGTTGCGACATTTGAAACCCTGGCGCGACTTAACGGAGTCGTGCGAGACACCGCGATCTGGATCTCGCTCGCACTGGGTACTGCCAGGGTAGCAATGCCATTGTATCCCAGTGCCAAGTTGGCACTGCCAGAGATCGGGCCCGATGGTGATGTGGGGAGCCTTACCAGGTGGAGGGGGGAGTGGTGAGGGGTGGTCCTGGGAGCCTCCCCGAGGTTGGGGGAGGGGAGGAAGGGGGGGGTCAAAAACAGGGCTAGCTGAAGATGGGAGGGGGAAGATCAGGGGAGCCAAAAGAAATGGTGCCAGGATCAGAGAAGTGCCTTTCCTTCTGGGCTTGCCAGCAGGAAATGGCTCCAAGTGCTGCCTTGGCAGAGAGAAATTCCCTGAGGCCAAAAGAAACAGCAAAGTGCCGTGGAATAGGAGGGTGTTTCTCGGTGCTGCAGACAAGATGAATTGTGGGGTCAGGCTGGGGGTGAGTGGTGGGGTGATGGGGTGATGGCGAATGGGCGGAGGGGCTTAACATGTCAGGATCACTTTCTCTAATGTCTACTCAGTGCCTTCTATTGGAAGTATGGACATTGGGCGTGTGTGATGCCCTCTGTAGTTAAATAGCCTCCTAATACTCATTGTGTCTGGTCATGCATGAAGAATGTTCACTTAGATGAAATGCCAGAGGTTTGCTCATGCCTACAGAACTTGCATGAATCAAGAGAGAATGGGAGAAAATTGGGAGCAAAAAGAAATGCTGTTTTCTTTCAATGACAGTGCCAATTTGTAGAGTCTGCAGGCTTTTATTGCCAATTTTATCAATTTAGCCTGACTGGAGAATGCAGAAGCAGCATAATTAGAGGAAATCCTTAAACAGAAAAAAAATCCTTGCTTCAAGCTGGTATTACACAAGAAAATGTCAAATACATTAGGAGGCTGATATTTTTCCTTCCATATATTTTTCTGGAAAGACTCTTCCGAGTTGGAGATGATGGCACAATAGGATTTGATATGAAGATGTGACACCTCATCTTAAATTCCTTCCCCATGTTGCTTAAGTTGACAGGGATGACAGGAAGTGTGGCTGATAAGGCTTTCCGTCCTCTCCAAGCTGACTGATCACACATGAAGTCTTGGCAAGAGATTACTAGGTTACAGCAGAGTCAGAATGACATCACATCAACTCAATTTCACATCCTGCACACACCAGTGCCTATCACCACTCCAGGTCGCTAACATCCTTGACACACAAACAGTATTTTCAGTCTTGAGCATCCCCCACCCCCCACCCCCTCCCTTTTTACCCTATGCCTGTCACTCTGGGTAAATCAGGAGGCAAATTTGTCATTAGATGCAAAGCACCATTAATACACGGCATTCTGACAGTTGCAGGATGATTTTCTTTAGGTCCAATTACTTGAAAATCTGAAGATCCTCTTGCTATTTGCATAAAAACTTGCAATTTGAACTGACGATGAAGGACAGCAGTGCCTGTCAAGAAAAAAAAAATCACACGCAGAAATGAGTACGGAAAATAGACTTGGGGGCCCTTTGAATATTGCTTCAAATCTTTGAGAGTTGTTCAGTCTAATAATGAATTTCAAATAACTTATTCACTTCAGGAGTAAGTGGCTGGCACATGGTCCTTACAGCTGGTTTCTCGAGATAATTGATTTTCAAATAGTTTAAAGCATGGGGAAAGAAGCCCGTGACAACTACAGCAGGTTTCAGGCGATTTCAAATACCCTATTGGTTTAATTACTGCTGCAGCTTTTGCTTGACATGGGTTTCTTTCCTGCCGGAATTAAACTATCCAGGAGACAAAAAGAAAATGTAAGAATTATGAATTTTTCATGTTCCTCCTACCTACCTTGTGTGTCCTACCCCAGGGCACTGTTGCCAACACACTCCGCGTTTTTCAATAGACAGTTAACGTGACATACAAGACTAGCCTGCATGACACGGATAACTCGGGGGAATAACAACAAAGTAAATGAGATGCATTAGTGTCTCAAAGTGATTTGACGATGCACTTCCCAGAACTTGGTATTTAATTTATGAATTTCTTCTTTCCTTCACCAGTGCAGTTGGCAAAATTCAAGAAATGAGACGCTTCCACTTCACATACAAATTTCAGATGCTGATGTTCATATGCAGAGGCGCATGGTTTACCAGATGTGGTACTCAACTGGGGATCTTCACAGTAACTTCAGTGTTAATGTAAGCCTACTTGTGACAATAAAGATTATTGTAAAAAGACATCTCTTTGCTGTCGTGTTATGTACTCTGGGATAACACAGGCAGCAACTGGATGCAGCTTTAACCAAAAGATACTCCAGACCTTGAAGTTCGTTCAATCTGATTTATTGAACCAGTAGCACAGTTAGCACAGTTCTCTATGAGTTCGACTCTGTCTGGCTGAACCAGACTAGCTCTTAGCCACGTGCTGGAGGTGTGATACTGTACATACACCCTGACTCACTCTGTTGATGTTCATCAGTGGAAAGAGGCAGAGTGTGAGTGCCTTGTGCCTCTTATAGTGAGATACCACCCCTGAGTGTCCTGCCTGCTCATTGGTCATGTCCTGTTCTCTGTGTTCATTAGCTGCCTGTCTGTGCCTGTCTGTATATCATTATCTGCATGTCTGCATATCATGACATTTGCTTCATCTTAAAGGAGTTGCATCCCCTCACTTCGTGCACATGAGGACCATGACCTCAAAAATGGAGAGCAGGAAACTGAAATAAATCCATTCCTGTATTTTTGAAAATCTTTTAAGTATTACCGTGCATAACTCTGAGCGAAGCCTTACCATAAAGTGGCAAAGTGTCAGTTCCAGTGAGAAAAATTGAATTTTGAGGCACTTAAAGAAATCTTTTTTTCTCATGTTAATCAAGCCACACTCTTGGCAGCCTCACAGCGATTCGCTCGCCTCAGGGAAACTTAATCACTGCAATCGCTGGGGAGCTCCATTTAAACGCCTCCCACCCCACCCCAGCACATGTCTCCCAGCCATTCCCCAATGACACTCTCCCCCACACACACACACTTCGCATCAGGTGACAGGGCTATTTAGTGGGCGGATGATCCCCAGGCCTGCATCCTCTTGAGACACCTCACCCGCCATGACCTGGAATGGGGTGAGTGATGATAGATTTCACCATGAAGCCTTGCATTGACTTCATATCAGTGTATCCTGTGTGACGTAAACTCTTGTATGAGCATTGGAGTTCAATGCTTGGGATTCCAATCAGTGGCAGTGAGCTTTAGCTCTGCATATTTCATTGGCAAAATTGACTTGTCAATGAAGGGTGAAATTGCATATCAAGCTAACGAATGCCTCTTGTGACAGTTGAGAGTGACGCCTGCAATCAGCATGACAAGTACACATCTAACGGGCACCCTCATTCTGCCACTTCACAGCCCTACACACTTATTCCTGAGACAAACTTCCTGGATAAGTGGAATTGATATTCAATGGAGCTTAGTCCCTTGTTCCTCAGCGTTCTGAAGTTTAATCTGGACAAATGCCAGGATTTTGGAGGATCAAATCTAGGTACGAATTCTACTGTAAATGGCAGAACCCTTAGGAACATTAACATACAGAGGAATCTGGGCGTGCAGGTACACAGTTCCCTAAAGGTTGCAACACAGGTGGCCAAGGTGATTAAGAAGGCATATGGCATGCTTGCCTCATCAGCCGGGGCTTTGAGGAAATGAGTTGGGAAATCATGTTGCAGCTATATAAAACCTTGGAGTATTGCGTGCAGTTCAGGTCACCACATTATCAGAAGGACGTGGAAGCTTTGGAGAGAGTGCAAAGAATGTTCACAAGGATGTTGCCTGGTCTAGAGGATGTTGGCTATGAGAAGAGGTTGAATAAACTAGGATTGTTTTCATTTTAAGATGGAAGCTGAGGGGAGACCTGATAGAGGTCTACACAATTATGAGAGGCATAGACAGAGTGGATAGTCAGAGGCTTTTTCCAAGTGTGCAAGTGTCAATTACATGGGGGCACAGGTTCAAGGTGAGGGGGAAAGTTTAAGGGAAATGTGCGGGGTAAGTTTTCACGCAGAGAGTGGTGGGTGTCTGGAACGAGCTGCCAGAGGGTGTGGCGGAAGCAGGCACATTAGCAACGTTTAAGAGGCATCTGGATGGATACATGAGTAGGGAAGAAACAGAGGAATAATTACTGGGTAAGGTCAGAAGGTTTATTTTTAGTTCGGGCATCATGATCGGCACAGGCTTGGAGGGCCGAAGGGCCTGTTCCTGTGCTGTACTTTTCTTTGTTCTTTTCTGCCTGAATATGGGGTTCTCATCACAGTTTAATTGTGCTTCCCCAATTGAGAGGGCCTTCATTCTTATGAGGCAGGGATGCAACCCATTCCTGAGAAGTCCAGTCTGCCCTTGCAGTCTGGTCTCTCGGGGCACTCCCAGTGCTGACCCTCAGTATTCACCTCCTCCCACCCACATTTCAGCTCACACTGAAGATGGGCCCTCCCTCAGCAGTGATTTGGCCACAAGTTCAGCAAGGAGGACACAAGAAGCAATGCCTGCATTCCAGCCTCCGGTCCCCTTAAAGCAAGGGATGCCCTGAAGTGAATGGAAGGTAAGTGTCGTGTTGGGTGTTCCGATACACAAACGAACCAACACGGTTGTAGATGGTACAACTCTTTTATTATTCTGTACAATAACAACTGTTAACTTCTGGCTGTGGTTCGTACTTCACCAGTTAACCTGTGGACCCAGCCCTAGCACAATCTTAGAGAGACACTCAGCACATGGTGTATGTCTGAATGGCATGCTGTGAGCTCTGTGCTCTGAGCTATCTCCTGGTAGAATGAGTGGGAACTGTGGTGTTCCCTGTTTTATAGTGCGTGTGCTCTCACTGGTGATTGGCTGTGAGTTGTGTGTGTGTTGATTGGTCTGTCTACCTGTCCATCAGTGTGTGTGTGATTGCACCATGATATGTTAATATGGATATCATGACATCCCCCTTTTCACAAGGATATGCACCTACATGGCAATAAATATTGGTGTGTACTGAGTGCGGCTGAGTATGTGTGTGCAATATTTACAGCATGTACATGAGGCTAAACTATATACATAGGAAGGTGTCAGGTGCAATAGAGCAACGAGGTTGTACCACAAACAAAAGAAGTGCAATCATCAAATATCGAAAGAGAACTCCTGGAACGACAAAAAAAGAAACACTTTAACATTGTTGCACAACAATTCAGTGAGTCCAATATGCAAACAGGCTCATAAGTCCAGTCTAGTAGGTGGGCGACGAATTAGGTTGACCGCCTCAAGGGTGGGTCAGGATCCACCGGCTGAGGAATGGGCCTGGCCACGGGCGAGAGAGGAGTAGGCAGAGTGGCAGGAAGCTCCATGAAGTCAACATCAGGGACAACAGGAGGGCGTGGCACCGGTGCATGATCACGTAGCGAGCGCGGAAGCAGCCAAAAGGCCCGTCGATTACGCCGGCGAATGGAGCCATCAGGCATGCGAACCAGGAACGAGCAGGGAGCCACGCAGCGGAGAACCTCGGCAGTTGCCGACCAGCCACCCTCCGGTAGGTGTCTGCGGACTTTGTCTCCAGGCGCCAGGGCAGGAAGATCAGTTGCCCGAGTGTCATGTGCCACCTTCTGCTGAGCACTCTGCTGCCGCATCCTTTGCAGTACAGGAGCATGGTCGGGTTTAGGAACATGAATGAACGGCACAGTGGTCCTGAGGGTGCGACCCATCAACAGCTGGGCTGGCGAGAGGCCTGTGAACAGTGGGGCCGAGCGATAGGCCAGCAGGGCTAAACAGAAGTCAGATCCGGCATCAGCAGCCTTGCAGAGGAGCCGCTTCACGATTTGGATGCCCTTTTCCGCCTTGCCATTCGACTGGGGATGCAAAGGGCTGGACATCACATGTGGGGAGCCATATGAAGTGGCAAAGAAGACCATTCTTGGCTCGCAAAACAGGGCCCATTGTCCGACATGACAGTAAGCAGAATGCCATGGCGAGAGAAGGTTTCTTTACATTCTCTGATTACAGCTGATGATGTCAAGTCATGCAGGCGTATGACCTCCGGATAATTAGAAAAATAGTCAATTATAATGACGTAGTCCCTGCCGAGCGCATGAAAAAGGTCCACATCCACCTTTGCCCAGGGGGACGTTACAACTCATGGGGCTGAAGTGTCTCAGCGGGTTGCGCCGGCTGAAACCTTTGCCAGGTGGGACAGTTGAGCACCATGTTGCCGATTTCGCCGCTGATGCCCGGCCAGTACACTGCCCGGATTAACGCTGTGCACTGGCATCGGCTGGTGGGTCCTACTTGGGGACATCGGATTTCTGTCTATTACCGCAACGCGGAAGGGTTCCCGGTCGTCGGTATCACCGGTCTGTACGTCGTCAGGGTATGACTCGGTGTATGGAGGCTGAATGGCCCACACATCCCTGCGAGGCTGGCGGAAATGCGGAGCGTTGGCAGGTTGAGCTGCTTGACAGCAGGCAGCGTAGTGGCCCATCTTGCCACAGCGGAGGCATTGTCGAGTTTTGGCTGGACATTGCCACTTTAAGTGTGCGGATCCACAGTTGCCGCACGTCGTGATGTCATGGCGTCCGTTGCGCCACCGTGCACGCGTGGTGCGTAGAGCGCGCCTGCACATCACGTCCCTCTGCGTCGACGTCCTCTCTTTTGGCGCGTACAAGCGTGGGAGGCCTCGGAAAGCGCGCAAAATGGCCGCCCTCGTCCGGGCCGCGGGCCGGGAGGAACTCGATCGACTGGACCCGCTCAGCCTTGCCGATTCGGCCTCCTGGAATTGGGAGTACCGGCTGGTCGCGTTTTCGTGGAGGACGCAGGTTTCGATGGCCGTGGCTGGGGTGAGGCGCTTTATTCTGAGGAGCTGCTGACGTAGGGTGTCCGAGGTGACCCCAAAAACTATCTGATCCTGAATCATGGAATCGGAGGTGGCCTCATACCCGCAGGACTGCGCGAGGATACGGAGGTGTGTCAAGAAGATTGAAAAGGTTCATCCTTACCCTGCAGGCGCTGCTGGAAGAGGTCCTCTCAAAGCTCTCATTCACTTCAAATTTTAGAAGGACCGTCTTGTACATCGTCTTGTCCTCGCCTTCCGCGAATGCCAGGGAGTTGTAGATGTGGATGGCGTGTTGCCCCGCCGTGGAGAGGAGGAGGGCGATCTTCCTGGTGTCCGACGCATTCTCCCTGTCTGTGGCTTCTAGGAAGAGCTGGAAGCGCTGTTTAAACAGCTTCCAGTTGACACCGAGATTTCCAGCGATTTGGAGCGGCTGCGGCAGGCTGATGGTGTCCATGGCGCAGGATGGCGGATCTCTGAAGAGGTTCAGGTAGGTCTCACAGTTTCCAAACGAGTTACCAAACCTGGTATCATGTCGTGTTGGGTGTTCCGATACACAAATGAGCCAACACGGTTGTAGATGGAGGCGAGGATGCCAGGTTCACGCTTTTGTAGGCCTGTTGTATGTTAGGCCAGCTCTTAGTGGATATTCCGTGAGAGGGGACGGTCTGGGGCGAGTACTAACTGATGACGTGGTAATATATTAAAATGGGGTTACCGGGCTCCCGCAGTACAATTTGCGCTACTTCAGTGAAGAGGGATGTGGTGGTGAAAATTCCAAACCCC
Source organism: Scyliorhinus torazame (assembly GCF_047496885.1). Taxonomy (NCBI): domain Eukaryota; kingdom Metazoa; phylum Chordata; class Chondrichthyes; order Carcharhiniformes; family Scyliorhinidae; genus Scyliorhinus; species Scyliorhinus torazame. The sequence goes on along the minus strand of NC_092707.1, from coordinate 359,885,244 downwards.
AATCTTGCCGGCGAGAATTACTTATTTCGATTCACTCCGGATTTTGAGCCCGTGTCAGGATACTCATGGGCGGAGAGTACGGGTTCAAACTTAACCCCACTGTTTAAACCGTTCCATAGGAATTCACTGCTCTGTAGCATTGAATACATTTCCTCTCCTAATTACAACATTCTTTCAACTAATTTGTTTGCACTTTACATAAGTTATGGTGCCTGGGTTTTCAATTTTGCTAATCTCATTTCAACAGGGCTCTGCCAGATACAAATTAGACTTTCTAATTTGAAGCAGGAGTGAAAAGTAAATATTTAACAACTATTGATTGCAAGTTCATGTAAAGTAAAAATAATTTAAACATATTAATAAGCAGGCAGTAGAGTGTTTCATATTGTGGTAACAAATCTATGTCCATGTCAGGATAGGTGTTCTTGGGTTGTCAATAAAATTGCAAGATTTAATTTCAGTGCGATTGAGTTAAAAATGTAGCTAGGTACAAGGAAAGGATCAACACATGATTTGGAAAGAAGCAGAAATGAAGGAAATGTATTTATCTTCTATTTTATCCTTCCGGAGATGGGAGGATAAAAAAGAGAGAGAAAGAGTGAGGCTGAGAGCGGAACTGGGGAGATAAAAGAGCGAGACTGAGAGCGGAACTGGGGAGATAAAAGAGTGCAAGAAAGAGTGAGACTGAGAGTGGAGCCGGGAGGATAAAAGAGCAATACGAAGAGCAGAGCCAGGAGGATAAAAGAGTGCAGGCAAGAGCAAAACTAAGAGCGGAGCAAAAGCTCTGAGTTTGGAGCTCCTTGAGGTGATGTTCGGATTCAAAAGTGATGTGGGGCAAATGGAAGTAGCAGATTGGGGCAGTATTGTCAGATTGTAAGATCTATATTTTTTGGTCTATAGTTTGTAAGGACTATAATCTGTAGTAATGAGGATCAGGGAAGAAGGGCCCCAGAGTAATTGATATTATTTAATTTTAAGTGCCTTCCAAAATGTTTAATTTAAAGGAGTAAGTCATGGCACGAGAGCTGAAAGCCGTGGTGTGCTCCTACTGCTCTATGTGGGAAGCCAGGTACATTTCCAGTGCCCTGGGCCAGCATGGGTGCAGGATGTGTCTCCAACTGCAGCTCCTGGTAGACCAGGCTTTGGAGCTGGAGCAGCGGCTGGGAACACAATGGAGCAGCTGCGAGGCAGGGAGTATTCTGGATAGCATGTACAGAGAGATGGTCACACCGTAGGCTAAGGCTCCACAGGCAGGAACAGAATGGGGAATCAGAGGAGGAGGAAACACAGACAATAACAAAAGACAGAAAGGGGAATAAGAAAAGTGATAGGCAGAGAAATCAATGGCCAGTGAAAAATAATGGGAATGAGACAAGAAATGTTAAAAAGACAAGCCTTTAGGCTTTGATGCTCACCACATTCACAATAAAGTGGATGAATTAATCACGCAAATAGGTGTAAATGGGTATGATACAGTCGGGGTTATGGCAACATGGCTGCAGGGTGACTGGGGATGGGAATTGAACATCCAGGGGTAATCAGTATTTAGGAAGGACAGACAAAAAGGAAAAGGCGGGGATTGCATTGCTGGTTAAAGAGGAAATTAACGCAATAGTGAGGAAGGACATGAATTCTGAGAATGTGGAATCTGTATGTGCAGAGCTGTGAAACACCCAGGGGCAAAAAATATTATTGGGGGTTGTATGTAGACCCCCAAACTGGAGTGGCAATCTTGGGAGTGACATTAAACAGGAAATTAGAGATGCGTGTGAAAAAGGAAATCTGAACTTGTCTCTACATCTGACCTCTGTTCCGCCATATCGTTGTCCACATTGTCCAAGGGAAATGTGTCTTGAAACATTTCAGCAATTTCACTTTGTGAAGCTAGCAGGTGGTCAGCATGACATCACCAAACTCTTTCATTATCCATCCGTACAGTGTCTGACTTTGGGCCTGTCCTTGCTAGGATCACAACAAATACCCATACTCACTGGTGCTGTAGCTTCTGGCAAACACTTGCTCGCCTTGATTGAATACTCACATTTTTGAGTTCTGTTCTCTCCGAGCAATCTGTGCTTGTTGTTGTTGTTTGACCATCTCCAAAGTGCCAGGTGGTATCAACAAATCAAATAGTGTTCTCAGTTACCTTTTGAATAGCAGCATTGCTGGTGAACCCTGTGTCGTTGTATGTGCGGTGTTCTGATAAGACATTAAGAATTTGTTTCATAGTATCATAGAATGTACAGTGTGAAGAAGGCCACTCGAGTTTGCACTGTCCATTGGAAAGAGCACCCTACCTAAGCCAACGCCTCTACCCTATCCCCGTAACTCAGTAACCCAACCTAACCTTTTTGACACCAAGGAGAAATTTTTAGCATGGTCAATCCACCTAACCTGCACATCTTTGGACTGTGGGAGGAAACCGGAGCACCCAGAGGAAATCCATGCAGACGCGGGGAGAAAGTGCAAACTCCACACAGTCACCAGGGGCCAGAATTGAACCTAGGACCCCAGAGCTGTGAGGCAGCAGTGCTACCCACTGTGCCTCCATGCCGTACTCTTCTTGTCAATGTACCTTGGACCTTCAATGCCTTGATGGAATGTTTCAATGATTGAACGAAACGTTCGACCAACCCATTTGTTGCAGGATGGGGCAGAGCTGACTTTATGTGCTGTACACCATTCCATCTTAAGTAGTCCATGAACTCCTTCAAAGTGAACTGAGTACCATTGCCACTTACAACCAGCTCTGATGTACCAAATCTTGTGAATATTTCATCTAGTTTCTCGGTCATCATGGATTTCATGATAATGACTTCTGGCCATTTAGAGTGTGCATCCACAATCACTAGGAACATGTGACCCTCCACTGGACCGCGTAGTCTATGTGTATTTTCTGCCATGGCTGTGTCGGTCAATTCCACGATTGTAATGGTTGCAGTGGCGGAGTAGTTTTGCACAGGATTGACATTGCCCCACTTTCTCTTTGATTTATGCACTTAATCCTGACCACCAAAAATAACTGCTTGCTAGTTCCTTCATTCTCACCACACCGGATGTCCCTCATACAGTTGGTCAACGACTTTTCTATGCAAGCATGAAGGAATAATCACTTGGATTCCCATAATATAACTCTATTCTGCACTGTCGACTCAAGTCTTTGTGTGATGCAGGGCTTGAGGTCTGGATTTTTTCAATGAACATCTGATATTGCTCTTTTTTGGACCAAGTCCATCACCTTCCCCATCACTGGAACGGTTCTTGTATATATCTGTACTTGAGATGAAGCCACAGGTACATTACCCACGAGTGGAAAAAGAAGGATGTTGACAAAATATTCTTCAGGTTCTTGTTTGACTTACAATGGCAATCTTGACAAAGCATCAGTGTTTGCATGTTGCTCTGACTTACGATATTGGATGTTGTACATGTGTGCTGACAACATCAAAGACCATTCTGTAACCTACTAGCTACTAAAGAAGGAATGCTTTTATACGGCCGATAGATTTTCGTCAAATGTCAATGATCAGTCAAGAGTAAAATGATGTCCATAAAGGTAGTGGTGGAACCTTCTTACCCCAGAAATGATGCTCAAAGCCTCGTTTTCTAGCTGAGCATAATTTGTTTCAGTGCCAGAAAGAGTTTGTGAAGCAAATGATATTGGTCGTTCTTGTCCTGAAGGCATTATGTGCGAGACAACTACACCAAACCTGTAGGGTGATGCATCGCAAGCAAGTTGTAACTTTGGCTTGGGATTGTAGTGAACCAACAGTTCTGACTTCTGTAAGACATCTTGTACCTCATTTTATGCACTTTTGCATTTTCCTGACCAGTGCCATGCCTGTTTGACACATGATAACATGTGTAAATAACATGTGGGGCAGCATGGTAGCATTGTGGATAGCACAATTGCTTCACAGCTCCAGGGTCCCAGGTTCGATTCCGGCTTGGGTCACTGTCTGTGCGGAGTCTGCACGTCCTCCCCGTGTGTGCGTGGGTTTCCTCCGGGTGCTCCGGTTTCCTCCCACAGTCCAAAGATGTGCAGGTTAGGTGGATTGGCCATGATAAATTGCCCTTAGTGTCCAAAATTGCCCTTAGTGTTGGGTGGGGTTACTGGGTTATGGGGATAGGGTGGAGGTGTTGACCTTGGGTAGGGTGCTCTTTCCAAGAGCCGGTGCAGACTCGATGGGCCAGGTGGCCTCCTTCTGCACTGTAAATTCTATGATAAAGACTTCAATCGTGTTGCTAAATATTTACCATAATAATTGATCAATCCTAAAAGCGGTCTTATTTTTGTCACATTCTTCGGCTATGGTGCTTCTACGATTGTTGTCAACTTCTGCTCCTTGTGTGAGCCATCTTTATCAATGATGTGGCCTAGAAAAAGTATGGATGCCTTGAAAAAGTCAAGTTTTCGTTTTTAACTCAAAGATTGTGGTTTTGTGGACATTTCAGAGTAGCTTCCAAGTTCTTCAAGTGTTCCTGTTCACCCGAACCTGTGATGAGAATGTCATCTAAATAACATTTCACCCACTTAGCCCACCCAGAATTTGATCCACGGATCTCTCAAAAATAGCAGGAACAGATGTTGTTCCAAAAGGACGTCTTCTGTAACAAAACAGCACGGTAGCATTGTGGATAGCACAATTGCTTTACAGCTCCAGGGTCCCAGGTTTGATTCCGGCTTGGGTCACTGTCTGTGCGGAGTCTGCACATCCTCCCCCTGTGTGCGTGGGTTTCCTCCGGGTGCTCCGATTTCCTCCCACAGTCCAAAGATGTGCGGGTTAGGTGGATTGGCCATGATAAATTGCCCTTAGTGTTCAAAATTGCCCTTAGTGTTGGGTGGGGTTACTGGGTTATGGGGATAGGGTGGAGGTGTTGACCTTGGGTGGGGTGCTCTATCCAAGAGCCGGTGCAGACTCGATGGGCCGAATGGCCTCCTTCTGCACTGTAAATTCTATGAAAACAGACCTCTGTGCGTCACAATGGTGAGTAGCATCTGTGATTTTGCAGCCACATTCATTTTTAAATACACATGTGAGAAAACAATTTTACTGTATTTCGGTCCTCCAGACAGTCCAGCAAACACGTCTCCAGCCAACGGCAATGGATAATGATCTGAGGACAATACTGGGTAATAGTTGTTTTGAAATCTCCACATTTTCTCACTGAGCTATCGTATTTCAGTACAAGAACTATTGGTGTTGCCCAATCAGTCATAGCAACTGGTTCAATTACTCCTGATGGACTAGCCTTTCTAGTTCTTCTTTGACTTTTGGCCTGGTGGCGTATGGTATGCTTCTAGCTTTGAGACATTTTGTTGTACTGTTTGGCTTGGTCTTTAATTGTACTTCAACTCTAGTCAAGGAGCCTAGTGAATCTTCAAACACCTTCTCATCCTTCTCCAGGAGTTGTTGTAGGTTGTTCTTGAATGAAACTAGTTGATTTACTGCTCCCCAGTTGAGTTTATGCTTTGTCAACCATGCCCTACCAAATAAAGCAGGAAAGTTTCCATGAACAATGTGAAGAGGCAACTCTGCTGTCTGTCTATTTGCTTCTACTTTCACCACAATGCATCCTTTCAATGGTATGATCTCTTTTGTGTAAGTCCTTAGAATCATATTTGACAGTTTTAAAGACAGATTCTTCAACTTTTGATTACAAATTGTCTCTGGTATTAACAATGCAGCTGTGCCCCTATCCACTTTCATCTTAATTTTATGCCTGTCAAGTTTTGGAAATGCCCAGAAATGTTGTTGATCGCCCCACACCAACAAGATGCCTAGTTTCAGCTCCTGCAGTTGCTCAGGTACATTGTCTTCTGAGTGGTCTTGAACTGAGTCTACTAATTTATTGACATGACTAGTCTGCTTAAATGTGGGGGGTTTTCGTGAACTTCTTTGGTGTGGATGACGTTTTCTGAGCCCAACATGCCTTAGCAATATGGCCCTTTTTGTCATAGCTCTTCCACTTATTTTCCCTGTTCCAGCATTCCCGCACTGAGTGTCCAACCTGAGTACATCGGTGGCATGGTTGTCCCCTTGCGGCCTTGTTTCTTGTGGTATCCATTTTATGGATCTTCACTCCAATCCCTATCTGTGAAACGTCTTTTGTTGCTAGCTCCATAGATATAGCAACTTCTACAGCAGCTTTGAAAATTAAATCACTTACAGTAAGCAACTTCCTCTGAATAGCTTCACCGTGGAGTCCACAAACCAGCCTATCATGAAGAGTGTCATCAGCGGTTGCACCAAACTCGCAGTATTTTGCTGACCTTCTTTAAGTCTCTACGAATTGTAAAATGCTTTCACTTTCTTCCCGACTATGGCAGTGGAAGAAAATCTTTCTGGAATTAACATTGGTCTCGGTGAGAAATTTCCTTCTGAAATCTTCATTAGTGCGAGAAGAGTCTTCTCCGGTCTCGTTGCCATCTCCACCGACATTATCTTGATTTATTTTTGTTCAACAATTCCGTTTTTCTGCCTCACTCCTCATCGCCAGTTTTTTTGGTTATATCTTTGAGTTTGCTGTAAGGAGAAAAGGTATGGAGGTGCCCACTCACTGCTGATGTCACTTTGCCAGCAGGGGTATATTCTCTGATACAGAACAGGAATCAACTAGAGAACAAGCCATCCTAGATTTGGTATTATGTAATGAGAAAGGAATAATTGGTAATCTGGTTGTGAGAGGCCTCTTGGGGATGAGCAATTATGATGTGATAAAATTCTTCATCAAGGTGGAGGTTGATGTAGTTGATTCTGAGACTAGGGTCCTGAATCGAAATAAAGGAAATTACCATGGTATGAGATGCGAGTTGGTTACGATGGATTGGGGAACGTTACTTAAAGGGATGGAGATGGACAGCCAATTTCAAACATAGAACATTACAGCGCAGTACAGGCCCTTCGGCCCTCGATGTTGCGCCGGCTTGTGAAACCACTCTAAAGCCCATCTACATTATTCTCTTATCGTCCATATGTCTATCCAATGACCATTTGAATGCCCTTCGTGTTGGCGAGTCCACTACTGTTGCAGGCAGGGCACTCCACGACCTTACTACTCTCTGTGTAAAGAACCTATCTCTGACATCTGTCCTATATCTATCCCCCTCAATTTAAAGCTCTGTCCCCTCGTGCTAGACATCACCATCTGAGGAAAAAGGCTCTCACTGTCCACCCTATCCAATCCTCTGATTATCTTGTATGCCTCAATTAAGTCACCTCTTAACCTTCTTCTCTCTAACAAAAACAGCTTCAAGTCCCTCAGCCTTCCCTCATACGATCTTCCCTCCATACCAGGCAACATTCTGGTAAATCTCCTCTGCACCCTTTCCAATGCTTCCACATCCTTCCTATAATGCGGCGTCCAGAATTGCACGCAATACTCCAAATGCGGCCGCACCAGAGTTTTGTACAGCTGCAACATGACCTCATGGCTCCGAAACTCAATCCCTCTACCAATAAAAGCTAACACACCGTACGCCTTCTTAACAACCCTCTCAACTTGGGTGGCAACTTTCAGGGATCTATGTATATGGGCACCGAGATCTCTCTGCTCATCCACACTACCAAGAATCTTACCATTAGCCCAGTACTCTGTCTTCCTGTTATTCCTTCCAAAATGAATCACTTCACACTTTTCTGCATTAAACTCCATTTGCCACCTCTCAGCCCAGCGCTGCAGCTTATCTATGTCCCTCTGTAACTTGTAACATCCTTCCGCACTGTCCACAACTCCACCGACTTTAGTGTCATCTGCAAATTTACTCACCCATCCTTCTACGCCCTCCCCCAGGTCATTTATAAAAATGACAAACAGCAGTGGCTCTAAAACAGATCCTTGTGGTACACCACTAGTAACTGGACTCCAGTCTGAACATTTCCCATCAACCACCACCCTTTGTCTTCTTCCAGCTAGCCAATGTCTGATCCAAACTGCTAAATCACCCTGAATCCCATGCCTCCATATTTTTTTGCAGTAGCCTACCGTGGGGAACCTTATCAAATGCTTTACTGAAATCCATATACACCACATCAACTGCTTTACCCTCATCCAGCTGTTTGGTCACCTTCTCAAAGAACTCAATAAGGTTTGTGAGGCACGACCTACCCTTCACAAAACCGTGTTGACTATCTCTAATCAAATTGTTCCTTTCCAGGTGATTATACATCCTATCTCTTATAAACCTTTCCAAGACTTTGCCCACAACAGAAGTAAGGCTCACTGGTCTATAGTTACCGGGGTTGTCTCTACTCCCCTTCTTGAACAAGGGGATAACATTTGCTATCCTCCAGTCTTCTGGCACTATTCCTGCAGACAAAGATGACTTATAGATCAAAGCCAAAGGCTCAGCAATCTCATCCCTAGCTTCCCAGAGAATCCTAGGATAAATCCCATCCGGCCCAGGGGACTTATCTATTTTCACACTTTCCAGAATTGCTAACACCTCCTCCTTATGAACCTCAAGCCCTTCTAGTCTAGTAGCCTGAATCTCATTATTCTCCTCGACAACATTGTCTTTTTCCTGTGTGAATACTGACGAAAAATATTCATTTAGCACCTCTCCTATCTCCTTGGACACCACGCACAACTTCCCACTACTGTCCTTGACTGGCCCTACTCTTACCGTCGTCATTCTTTTATTCCTGACATATTGATAGAAAGCTTTAGGGTTATCCTTGATCGTACCTGCCAAAGACTTCTCATGTCCCCTCCTGGCTCTTCTTAGCTCTCTCTTTTAAGTCCTTCCTTGCTAACTTGTAACTCTCGAGCGCCCTAACTGAACCTTCATGTCTCATCTTTACATAAGCCTCCTTTTTCCTCTTGACAAGTGTTTTGACTGCTTTAGTAAACCACGGTTCCCTTGCTCGACCACTTCCTCCCTGCCTGACAGGTACATACTTATCAAGGACACGCAGTAGCTGTTCCTTGAACAAGCTCCACATTTCCATTGTGCCCATCCCCTGCAGTTTTCCTCTCCATCCAATGCATCCTAAGTCTTGCCTCATCGCATCATAATTGCCTTTCCCCCAGATATAACTCTTGCCCTGCGGTATATACCTACGCGTGGTCACTATCACCAAAATGCTCACCTACCTCCAAATCTAACACCTGTCCTGGTTCATTACCCAGTACCAAATCCAATATGGCCTCGCCTTTCGTTGGCCTATCTACAACTGTGTCAGGATACCCTCCTGCACACATTGGACAAAAACGGACCCATCTAAAGCACTCGAACTATAGCGTTTCTAGTCAATATTTGGAAAGTTAAAGTCCCCCATAACAACTACCCTGTTGCTTTCGCTCCTATCCAGAATCATCTTTTCAATCCTTTCCTCTACATCTCTGGAACTTTTCGGAAGCCTATAGAAAACCCCTAACAGGGTGACCTCTCCTTTCCTGTTTTTAACCTCAGCCCATACTACCTCAGTAGACGAGTCTTCATCAAACATCCTTTCTGCCACCGTAATACTGTCCATGACTAACAATGCCACCCCTCCCTCTCTTTTACCACCTTCCCTGAGCTGACTGAAATATCTAAACCATAGCACCTGCAACAACCATTCCTGCCCCTGCTCTATCCATGTCTCCGAAATGGCCACAACATCGAAGTCCCAGGTGCCAACCCATGCCACCTTATTCTGGATGCTCCTGGCAATGAAGAAGGCACATTTTAAACCACCTTCCTGCCTGCCGGTACACTCCTGCAACTTTGAAACCTTAATCCTGACCTCACTACTCTCAACCTCCTGTATACTGGAGCTACAATTCAGGTTCCCAATCTCCTGCTGAACTAGTTTAAACCCTCCCGAAGAGCATTAGCAAATTTCCCCCCCAGGATATTGGTACCACTCTGGTCCAGGTGTTGTCCATCCCGTTTGTAGAGGTCCCACCGACCCCAGAATGAGCCCCAATTATCCAGAAATCTGAAACCCTCCCTCCTGCACCATCCCTGTAGCCACGTGTTCAACTTCTCTCTCTCCCTATTCCTCGTCTCGCTAGCACGTGGCACGGGTAACAACCCAGAGATAATAACTCTGTTTGTCCTAGATCTAAGTTTCCACCCTAGCTCCCTGAATTCCTGCCTTACATCCCTATCCCTTTTCCTACCTATGCCGTTGGTACCTGTGTGGACCATGACTTGGGGCTGCTCCCCCTCCCCCTTAAGGATACCGAAAACACGATCCAAGACATCACGGACCCTGGCACCTGGGAGGCAATACACCAACTGCGAGTCTCTCTCGTTCCCACAGAATCTCCTGTCTATCTCCCTAACTATGGAGTCTCCAATGACTAATGCTCTCCTCCTCTCCCCCCTTTCCTTCTGAGCAACAGGGACAGACTCTGTGCCAGAGACCTGTACCCCATGGCTTACCCCTGGTAATCGTCCTCCCCAACAGTATCCAAAGCGGTATACTTGTTACTAAGGGGAATGACCACAGGGATCCCTGTACTGACTGCTTCCTCCCAGCCCCTCTCACCATCACCCATCTATCTTTATTCTTCGGAGTAACTACATCCCTGAAGCTTCTATCTATAACCACCTCTGCCTCCCGAATGATCCGAAGTTCATCCAGCTCCAGCCCCAGTTCCCTAACACGGTCTCTGAGGAGCTGGAGATGGGTGCAGTTCCCACAGATGAAATCAGCAGGGACACTGACGGCGTCCCTCACTTCAAACATTCTGCAGGAGGAACATTGCACTACCTTCCCTGCCATCCCCTCTAGATAAAAAAAAAGAAAAATAAAGAATGAGCTTACCTGTTATTCACACTACCCCTAAGGTTAAAGGAGGTGGAAGGGTGGGGGATGCTACAAGTGGAGTGTCTAGGGTTTAGAAACTGCCCAACTTAAATACAGGTAAAAAATAAGCAGCAACCACTGCGCCCCACACGAAAACAGCAATCAGCTGTTATGGGCCTGCGCAAACAATTTAAATCCTTACTACGTACCCAGCAGTCACTCTGTCCTCACTGTTGTCACTTGACAACAGCTCCTCCACAAACCACCTTCAAGTTACGGTGACCATAATGCACGTATGCAAATTTCCCCCGCAACAGACAATCAGCAGCTCTGCTCTACTGCCCTCTGCTGGATGCTTGCCTTCACTTGAACAGCTAGGCTCTCTTGCACAGGTACACCTTCAAGTTACGGTGACCACAATGCACGTATGCAAATTTCCCTCGCAACAGCCAATCAGCAGCTCCGCTCTACTGCCCTCTGCTGGATCTGCTCTACTACCCTTTGCTGGATCAGAGAAACATCCAAAGAGTGCATGGGTGAACTGCAACAATTGTTCATTACTGTCTGGCACAAAAGTAAAACAGGAAAGGTGGCCAAGCCATGGCTTACAAGGGAAATTAGAGATCGTATTAGATCCAAGGAAGAGGCATGAAAATTGGCCAGAAAAAAAACAGACCTGGGGACTGGAAAAAGGCTTGAAGGGAACATAAGAAATGACTACAAAAGTTTCTATAGGGCTGTGAAGGTAAAAGGAATGGTGAAGACAAATGTAGGTCCCTTACGGTCAGAAACAGGGGAATTTTTAATGGGGAACAAACAAATAGCTGGCCAACTAAGTACATACTTTGGTTCTGTTTTCACAAAGGAGGACACAAATAACCTGACAAAAATGTTGGGGAAGACAGGGTTTAGTGAGAGGGAGGAACTGAAGGAAATCAGTATTAGGAGGGAAATGGTGCTGAGGGAATTGATGCGATTGAACAGAAGAACTAGGAGCAGGAGTGGGCAGTTCATTATCTCGAGCCCGCTCTGCCATTCGATATGATCATGGTTGATCTCTTGTCGGCCTCAACTCCACTTTTCTGTCCATTGTCCGTAACCCTTCAACCCATTACTAATTAAAATCTGTGTATCTGCTCCTTAAATTTATTCAATCTCCCAGCATCCACTGCACTCTGGGGTAGTGAATTCCAAAAATTCACAACCCATTGAGAGAAGTAATTTCTTCTCATCTCTCTTTTAAATCTGCTACCGCTTATCCTAAAACTATGACCTCTCATTCCAGTTTGCTCCACAAGTGGAAGCATCCACTCTATGTCTTCTTTATCCACATCTTTTATCATCATGTATACCTCAATTAGATCTCCTCTCATTCTTCTAAACTCAAGAGAGTATAAGCCTAAACTGCTCAATCTCTCTTCAGAAGACAAATCCTACATCTCTGGAATCAATCCAGTGAACCTCCTCTGAACTGTCTCTAATGCAACTACATCCCTCCTCAAATAAGGGGACCAAAACTGTACATAGTACTCCAGGTGCTGTCTCAACAATGCCTTGTACAGTTGCACCATCACTTCTCTACTGTTATACTCTATTCCTTTAGCTATATAGGTCAAAATTCCATTTGCCTTCCTTATTACCTGTTGTACCTGCATGCTAGTTTTCATGCATGAGGATACCCAGGTCCCTCTGCACCGAAGCAATCTGAGGTTTATATCCATTGGATAATAAGTTGCCTTTCTATTTTTCCAACTAAAATGGATAACCTCACACTTATCCATGTTCGACCCCATGGGGAGAAGGTGGCATAGTGGTATTGTCACTGGACTAGTAAACCAGAGGCCCAGAGTAATGCATATGGTCGTGCAGGTTTACCGGACTGATTCCTGGGTTGGTGGGACTGATGTAAGGAGAGAGTTTGTGTCGGGTGGGATTATATTTGCTGGAGTTTAGAATTCTGACAGGACCAGACAGTGTAGATGCAGGAAGGATGTTCCCGAAGGTGGGGGGTCCAGAACTAGGTGTCAGAGACCAAGGATACGGGGCATGTAGGACTGAGATGAGGGGAAATTTCTTTACCCAGTGAGCTATGAGCCTGTAGAATTCTCCACCACAGAAAGCAGTTGAGGCCAAAACATTGTCAACGGGATTCTCCGTTTCCGATAGCCGGGACAGAATCGGTGGTGTTCCATGACAGGAAAAGTGGTGCCGTACCCAAAACAATTCATCAACTGTTAATGGGCTAGCTTGGCGCCAGGTGGAACACGATCGTTTCCAATGAAAAACAGTGCCCGTTTCGCCAGTGTCGGGATTGACACTCGAGAGGCTGACGAGCTGCAGCCACATATAAGCACCCCACTCCCCACACACACTCTCATCCCAGCTAACAAGATGGCAGCAAGAGAAGCAGCACCCCGGTTCACCGACGCCCAGCTAGAGACCCTGCTGGGTGCAGTGGAGGAGAGGGAGGCCATCCTGTACCCCGGGGTGGGGAGGTGGTTGCCACCCGCCGCCGTGCATCGGGCCTGGCCGCAGGTTGGAGAGGCCGTGAGCGCCGTGGACAACACCGCCAGGACCGCCAGCAGTCCTGAGGCAGAGGTTGGAATCAGGTCTGCACCCCCATCCAATGGAGTAGCCCGGGCACCATTGGGTACCCCGAGGGCGGGGGTGATGGAGCTCGCGCCGTGCCGTGGATGGGCTGATGTTGGGGGTGGGCATGGGCCAGGGACCCGAGTTCAGCCATGCTCATCGCTCCCGTATCCCACCCCCATCCCTCTCCTGCCCCCTCATTCACTCACCTCCGGCACCCCAAGGTTTCGTTGGGACCATGTGATGGAATGGCCAGCTTGCATGCAGGGATCACCCAGGTGAACGGTGGAAGGTGCTACTGTGGGCAGTAGTCAGGCGTTGTCAAATGGTGCAGAGCCAGAGCTCATTCCAGAGAGGGTTATCATCATCCTCCATCCCATGGACCAGACCTGGTGTTACTGCCAACCCAGGGCCCACAGCCTGTAGTGTGGCAGGTCGGAATCACGGAGGGGGTTGCATGGGGGAGGTGAGGTGCAGGGCGGGTGTTCATGGGAGGGGGTGGTCGGCCCAGGGGGGAGGGGGGGATGGGCTGTCCGTGCCTCTGGCCAGGCCCCCCTAGTCGGTGAAATCGGAGGCATTTAGAGCATTCCGTGCATGCTCGCCCAGGTGCACACATTGTGTGGCCTCCTGTACCTGCCCTGGCCCCATGTCCTGATCATCCTTGTCCTCCTCGCATCCTCCTCATTGGACGAGGCCTAGTGTGCATTCCCCTCCTCCAGTGCGTTTCCCCTCTGCTGCGGAATGTTGTGGAGGACGCAGCAAGCCGCCATGATATGGGAGACTCTCCTAGCGCTATACTGGAGGACCCCTCCAGTGTGGTCCAGGCACATGAACCGCAACTTCGGGAGGCCGAAGCACAGCTCGTCCACACCACTGGTCGCTGCATTGGCGGCATTGTGCCGGGTCTCCACCTCGGTCTGTGGCCTCTGGATAGGCGCAATCAGCCACGACCGCAGTGGTTGGCCCCTGTCGCCCAGGAGACAAGCCTTCAGCCAGGGGCACCCCTCGAAGATGTCAGGAACCATCGAGTGTGCCAGGATGAAGGCGTTGGGCACACTGCCCGGATATCGGGCGCAGATGTGTATGATGTACATCTCATGGTCACATACCAGCTGGACATTTGTTGAGTGGAACCCCTTTTGGTTTGTGAAGACCGTCCGGTTATGAGCCGGTGCTCGTAGGGCTTGTACATACATCCCATCGATCACCTCCTGGACATGGAGCATCGTGGCAATGACGCGAACCCCGCTGCCCGGGCATCCTGATGGGCGCAGTCCACATTGAATTTGATATATTGTGTCGACCGGGCATATAGGACGTCCATGACAGCGCACCTGTGCACCGAGCTCTGTGAGATTCCGGACAGGTCCCCACTCGGTGCCGGGAAAGACCGGTGGCAAAAATGTTCAGGGTGACCGTCTCCTTGACGGCCACCAGGAATGGGTATCCCCCTCCCCCATACCCCTGCGGTCCAGGAGCGCCATAATCTGGCAGATATGTCGCACTTCCCCCTGCTCTGCCAGAGCCTTCAACGGCATGCCCGGTCCGGCAGGTCCTCGAATGACAGGCGCTGTCTGTACACTTGAGGTATCCTGCGGTGCTTCCTTCCCACCTCCTCCTTGGCCTGTTGGGGGGGGGGGGGGGGGGTGCAGCTGGTGGGGTGGATGGAGATAAGCAGGATTGATGGGGTGGAAGGTGGGGGCAGGGATGGTGGGGTGCAGAGTGAGGGCTGGGGTGCAAGGGTGTTGGGGTGGTGGCGGGGGTGGTGGGTGCGGGGGTGGAATGGAGTGCAGGGATGGTGGGGTGCAGAGTGAGGGCTGGGGTGCAAGGGTGTTGGGGTGGTGGCGGGGGTGGTGGGTGCGGGGGTGGAATGGAGTGCAGGGGTAGTGGGGTGGAGGGTGGGGTGGGGGGATGGTGGGGTTGAGACTGGATGCAGGGGTGGTGGGGTGCAAAGTGAGGACTGGGGTGCAAGGGTGTTGGGGTGGAGGGTGGGGGGTGGAGTGAGGGGATGGTGGGGTGGGACCAGCCATATGGCCGTTTACACTCTGCGCAACCATGGGCCACGGTGGGTGGTTACTGGGGTGCGCAACAAGATGGCCACCTTGCAGGCCGCGGCAATGATGGTCTGTGCCTGGATGCCCCAGCCCTGCCTGGGTTTATCCTGACCCCACGGCACGTACACAGGTCACCCCCTGTCACCCCCTGCTATCCCACCCCCTTCCCCCTCCCCGGGCCTGGCAGACGTTCCCCCTCTCACAACACTGTCATGCCTCTGCATGTCCTACCTCCTCACTCTCCCTCATCGGCCACGGGGCCTGTTTCCCCATTTTTTGAAACCACAAGTGAAAATCAACGTTGGCAATTCCTCCAAGGGGAGGTGGAGCATTGGATCAGGCCCGCGAATGATATGTGGAAGGCATTTACTGTACGTGCGGAATAGAACGCATTGATGCTGCTGTGGAGGCACTGGAGCATGGCCAGGCGCCCGCCATGATTTGGGCTTCATGGCCTTTCCCAATTTCGACTTCAGCCGATGGAGAATACCGCCGTATTTTTTCAAGAGGGAGTTAGATATAGCTCTTGGGGCCAAAGGGATCAAAGGATATGGGGGAAAGCGGGAACAGGTTACTGAATTGGATGATCAGCCATGATCATATTGAATGGCGGAGCAGGTTCGACGGGCCGAATGGCCTCCTCCTGTTCATATTTTCTATGTTTCTCTGTTTTCCCTCCCTGGGGACTGAATATTGTGGTGTAAGCAAGGAATGAGCGAGCATTCTCCGTGTCACCCGTTGCCTGTGCCCTGTCAAGCTGTCAGGTAGAACAACGGTAGCTCCACTGAGGATAGCTAAACTCTGTAGGTGCTGCTGCTTTTCCCTTTTGTGTTCTCCCACGTCAGACTGTGGACGTAGTAATGATTATGAGAGCTCTTGGCTATCCAGGCACTAAGTTATGAGGCTATTGCACAGTCACACCATCTACTCTCCCCGTGGGAAATTATTGCATTCAGCTGTAGTTATTAGAAGATAGAAGAATGTTATTGCGAAGCCCCCTGAGTGCACTGTTCCACACATACTTGAAGTATAGTATTGGTTTTGAATTTTTTTTGCTGCGCGTCTGATCTTATTGTAAATATTTGAACCAGCACCCTGTTGTGCCTGGAATTGTCCTAGCTTGCCTCTGCGCAATGTGGACATTATAAAGCCGTGCTTCATTTTGCGTTTGGTTCTTTTTATTGATTGATGCATGCTATAACATAGATTGAGTAACAACTGTTTCAAATGTATTCTCCGAAAATATATTTTATGTTCCTCTGGTGGATCAACAAGAGTAGCACAGCCAAACATGCCAGGAAATCTCCAGATTTGATCACACTGATCCCCGGTATATATGAACTCCTACCAAAGCTGTAATTAGCTGTACAATAGGGAGGGGAAATTTGGGCATCACGTACTCTGTTGATTGCTATTCAGCAGCTCATGCTAGAAGTGTGTCTATATGACACATTGTATCTATATGGACATTAGATGTGGGTACATTTAAACATGACTGAAATGAATCGCTGTGAAGTTGGATCCTTTAACACCCACTGCCCTCTCATGCCCAATTCCTTCCAACGTTAAAGCAATTTCAAATCTTTCTCTTATCTCTGGAATCTTTGATTGCTTTATCAACTGTCATGATATGCAAACATGCAACCAATGAACACCCAGAATAGGACACAACCAATGGGCAGTCAGGACACTCAGAGGTGGCATCACCACAAGTGGGTATGACACAAACACGATAAAGGGGATGAGGCACTCACACCCTGCCTCTTTTCACAGACAGACATCTAGAGAGTTAGACAGGGTTGATCAGCAGCATCACACCCCAGCACGTGGCTAAGAGCAAGCTGGTACAGTTAGACTGAGTTACTACAGTTAGATTAGCAGAGAGTCGAACTCATTTGAGAACTGTGTTAATAGTTCAATAAACACCTTGAACTCATTTCAGAGTCTGGAGCATCCTTTAGTTAAGACTGCATCAAGTAGCAGCCTGTGTTATCCGAAGCAGCATAACGCAACAATCAACTTGCTAATATGCTTCAATCTGATTTATACCATAAGCACAACACTGAAATTGTACTGATCAAATGACAAATGATATTCCATGTGACTATGGCTTTCTATCTTTCTTGACCGTGTTCAACCTCCCCATGTCTTTGTTACATTTGTCAAGTTCAACCCTCTCCAATGTATTTTCTCAGCAGCCATTTTTCATTTCTCCCTACTAATCCTACCCATACCTACTGCAATACTGGCACCTTGAAAGTTCTCTCTTTCTCTATCTCAAAGGTTATCCATGGTCCAGGAGTCCATCTATTCTGTTTCTCATGATAATCAACATTTCACAGTATCAAAGCACAGGGCCAGAATCCTCATGTTTATAGATGATGTCAATGGTACCTGTTTCTTCAATTGTCGAAACGTCAAGACTAGAATCAACCTCAATCTTGCGTCAGCAAAACCAAAAAACTTCTGGCAACATCCACATATTCTGAATCAGGAGATGCTGAAGCTTCTGTACTGCTCAATGCTGAGTTCTGTTTTCTACTTCCCATCAGCTCTGTGGCCGAGACCACATCCTTACTTCCTTGCCTCAATCTTTTTCCCTCTGCCACTGAACCATACCTTCACTACTTTGAGACTTGCTTTGTTCACGGCCCTCCTTGTTGGTTTCCATTTCTCAACAAGGCACAACCCATCCAAAATACCGCATTTTGCATTTTCAACAATACTAATAACCACATTTCCTTGACCTGGAGCCTCCAGGCTCCACTAGCTGACGGCACCCCAGGAAACTGACTTCAAAAATTCTGTATCACTTTCAAACATTTACCTGTCCTTATCCCTTGATCATCACGCCTTGATTTACATGTCCACTTCGCATTGCCACATCTCTAATATCAGGATTCTCCATGTTATCCATTCTCTCCACTCCACCATTAGCAGCTACACTTTCAGCCAATACCATTTAACCCTCCGGAACTCCCTAACGAGACCCCCGGTATTGATATTTATCTCTGTGAGGCGTGACTCAGTTGGTAGATCTTTAGCCTCTTGGGTGTTCAAGTCACAATCCAGGGTCTGAGCACAGAATGCAAGGTTGACATGCCAGATCAGTGCTGAGGGAACGCTGAAATATTGGAGCTGTCGTCTTGCGGATGAAACATTGAACCGGGGCTCTATCTGCCCTCTCAGGTGGTGTAAAAGATCCAATGGCACTATTTCAAAGAAGAGCAGTGGAATTATCTGCGGTGTCCTGGCCAATATTTAACCCTCAATCAGCAACAAATCAAACAGGTTATCTGGTCATTATGACATTGCTGTTTGTAGGAGTTTGCTATGCTCAAATTGGCTCCTGCTTTTCCTACATTACAGTAATGATTACATTTCAAAAGTACTTCATTGGCTGCAAAGCACTTTGGGATATCTGGTGGTCATGAGGGTGACATAGTGGTTAGCACTTCTGCCTTACAGCACCAGGGACCCAGGTTCGATTCCGGCCTTGGGTGACTGTGTGGAGTTTGCACTTTCTCCGCATGTCTGTGTGAGTTTCCTCTGGGTGCTCCGGTTTCCACCCAAAGTCCAAAGATGAGCAGGTTAGGCCATGATCAATACGTGGGGTTACGGAGATAGGTGGGGGGGAGTGGGCCTAGGTGGAATCCTCTTTCAGAGGGTCAGTGCAGACCCGATGGGCTGAATGGCCTCCTTCTACACTGTAGGGATTCTATGGCTTCTACATCTCCCTTTCTCCCTGCTTTTAATAACTTCGATGTCAGCCTTGGGTGACTGTCTATGTGGAGTTTTCACTTTCTCCCCGTGTGTGTGTGGATTTCCTCCGGGTGCTATGGTTTCCTCACACAGTCCAAGTTTAGGTGAATTGGTCATGCTAAATTGTCCCTTAGTGTCCAAAATATATGCAGGTTAGGTGGGGTTATGGGGTTACGGGGATAGGGCGGGGGAGTGGGCCTGGCAGGGTGCTCTTCCAGAGATTTGGTGCAGACTCGATGGGCCGGAATTCGATGACCCTGCCTACTGCAGGAATTCTATGATTTTAAGTTTATCAAAATGATGTTATTCCCTTTTGTCTTGGATTTCCCATGCTAATCCTCTCCAGTTTTGCTATTTCCCTTTTGCTCAACATTCTTTGGGCCAGAATCTACGGAGCTTTTGATAATGTATTGTCAGCTTTGCTTTGTTATCATTCCGAATCTGACTACAACTTTAGGATTTAGCACAAGTGCAGTTTAACACAGAAATCCTGAAATTGCAGTCTGTCCTTCACTGCCTCCTCTCTAGTCCGTGGCACCAGCTCCCCGCCTCATTCCCCATCTCCAGCACTGACAATCAGTGAACTCAAAGAACAAAGAAATGTACAGCATGGGAACAGGCCCTTCGGCCCTCCAACCTCAGTTGATTTGGCAAGAACCTCCCCACTCCTGCTCTGATATCACGGTTAGAAAACCTATCAAAGTGTTAAGTCTTGTTCAATGAGGTGTAACTGGGCTTTTAACGACAATCTGAGTTATAACTATTGCTGAATAACCCGATTTGACCCAGAAAAAGTAATGGAATAATGTTAAACCTTTCCATTATGAATAATTAATAGATTTTAAGCAAGACTTCTTAAATAATTAATTTTCTTAACGCTCATTCATGATATTTTAGCTACTACCTTCAGCCAATCTGTCTCCCAATTTTAATTTGGTCTCCAGAAAATCTCTGAAGAGTGGCTTGATATTAGTGTTTTTAATTTCCTGATTTGCTGTCTGTGACAATTGTTTAATGTTATTGGCTGTTTAGACAGTTGGATGACACCATTGCAGCTCAATGTTGGGAACCCCATTAAACAGCGCTAGAATCAATTACATGACAAGAGAGGCAATGTTCTTGGCCGGGATTCTTCAAAACGGCGGCTAAGTGTTGACGCCGGCATAAACACCGGAGTGTTTCATGCCGGGGTCAACGGGCCTCTTGGCTTAGCGATTCCGTGGCCCACAGGGGGCCAGCATGGTGGTGGAGTGCTCCACGCAGCTCGGGCTGCCGATACGTGGCCCAGCACTGCCGGCCGCGCGTCCGCACGTGCGCGCGGCGGCCGCTTCCGCGCCAGCCCCGCGTGACATGGCAGACCCACACAGCGGGCTGGCACGGAAGAAGGTAGGCCCCCCCCAGATTGCGCTCACCCGCCGATTGGTGGCCCCCAATCGTGGGCCTGGCCGCCATGGAGGCCCCCCCCGAGACTGGTCCCACTGCCCCCCATTAGGACACCCACCGCAGCTGCGACGCCGAGATCCCGTCGGGTGGAACCATGCATGATCCATACCGGCGGGAACTCGGCCGTTCGACCACGGAGAATCGCCCCGGGGGCCGCTTTCAAAGGCCCCCGACGGGTGTCGCGTTGACTGCTTGCGCGCGACTAGCGCCGATTCTCCAGTCACCGGAGATTTGCCTCCCGGCGTTGGTCCCGATTGCAAGTCTGCCGCCCAATTCTCCGCCCCCGCCCCGAGCGCGATTTTGGCACGGTGGCTCGGAGAATCGCGGCCCTTGTCTCAGAGAATGCTGTATCTTTCAGTGAGGTGTTCTTCAAGATTGCATCTGATTGTAAATTAGAGAGAGGCGGTGGCTTAGTGACATTGTCATAGGACTAGTAACCCAGGGACCCAGGGTAATGTTCTGGGGACCCAAGTTGAACATTCCCACGGCAGCCGGTGGGATTTGAATTGAATAAAAAAAAATCTGGCATTAAAAATCGAATGATGACCATGAAAATATTGTTGATTGTCATAAAAACCCATTTGGCTCACTAATGTCCTTCAGGGAAGGAAATCTGTTGTCGCTACCTGGTCTGACCTACTTGTGACTCCTGACCCACGGAAATGTGGCTGATTCTTAAATGCCCAGCAAGCCTCTCGGTTGTATCAAACTACTCGAAATTCTATAACGAATTAAACCAAATGGACCATCTGGCATCGACCTAGACACCGGTGTCAACAGCAAACCCAGCCCTGTCGACCCTGCAATGCCCTCTTCACTAACATCTGGGGGCTTGTGCCAAAATTGTGAGAGCTGTCTCGCAGACTAGTCAAGCAACAGCCTGGCGTAATCATACTCATGGAATCATACCTTAATGTACCAGGCATCGCCATCATCATCCATGGATATGTCCTGTCCCACCAGCAGGACAGACCCAGCAGAGGTGGTGGTCCAGTGGTATACAGGCGGCAGGAAGTTGCCCTGGGAGCCCTCAATGTAGATTCCAGATGCATTAGGTCTCATGGTCTCAAGGACAAACTCAGGATAGGAAACCTCCTGCTAATTGCCATGTACCGCAGCGCCTGCCACCTCCCCCCCTCCCCCAGCCCCCTCTCCCCCATCCCCCTGTCCCCCGTCCCCAGCTGAAGAATCAGCCATCCTCCATGTTGAAACCATTTGGAGGAAGCACTGAGAGTGGCAAGGGCACAGAACGTACTCTCGATGGGGGGCTTCAATGTCCCTCACCAAGTGTGGCTCGGTAGCACCACTACTGATCAGCCTGGCAGGCGCTAAAAGACATAGGTGCTGGACTGGGTCTGTGGAAGGTGTGGAGGGGACCAACAAGAGGGAAAAACATACTTGACCTCATCTTCATCAATCTTCTTGCCACAGAGTGACCACTGCACAGGCCTTGTGGAGAGGAAGCCCCATCTTTACAGTGAGCATACTCATGCATTAAGTTCTGCGGCAGTACCATCATGCTGAATGGGATAGATTTTTAACAGATTTCGTCACTCAAGACTGTGCATTCCTGAGGCGCTGTGGGCCATCCGCAGCAGCAGAATTGTACTCAAGTACAATCTGTAACCTCACCACCCAGCATATCCCCCACTCTACCATTACCACCAAGCCGGAGGATCAAACCTGGTTCAATAAAGGGTGCAGGAGGGCATGCCAGAAGCAGCACCAGGTATACCGAAAAATGAGGTGTCAACCTGCTGAAGCTAAAACGCAAGACTACTTGTGTGCCAACCCGTTAAGTAGCAGTAATACACAGAGCTAAACAATCCCACAACCAACTGATTAGATCTAAGTTCTACAGTCCTGCCAAATCCAGTTGTGAATGATGGTGGGCAAATGACTTACTAGAGGAGGAGCCCCACAAATATCCCCAGCTTCAATGATGGAGAAGCCTAGAAAAGATAAGGCTGAAGCATTTGCAACAATCTACAGCCAGAAATGACAAGTGGATGATCCATTTAGCCTTCTCCAGAGGTCCCCAGCATCATAGATGTCAGTCTTCGGCCAATTCGATTCACTCCATGTGATATCAAGAAATGGCTGAAGGCACAGGATACAGCAAAGGCTATGGGCACTGATAATATTCTTGCAATAATACTGAAGATTGGTGCTCCAGAACTTGGCACACCGCTAGCCAAGCTGTTCCAGTACAGCTACACCACTGGCATCTACCCGGCAATGTGGAAAATTGCTCAGGTATGTCCGATACACAAAAAAACAGGACAAATCCAACCCAGCCAATTGCTGCCCATCAGTCTATCCAATAAAGTAATGGAAGAGGTCATTAACAGTGCTATCAAGGGGCAGCACGGAGGCACAGTGAGTAGCACTGCAGCCTCACGGCGCCGAGGTCCCAATTTCGATCCCGGTTCTGGGTCACTGTCCGTGTGGAGTTTGCACATTCTCCCCGTGTTTACGTGGGTTTCGCCCCCACAATCCAAAGATGTGCAGGGTAGGTGGATTGTCCACTCTAAAATTGCCCCTTAATTGGAAAAAATGAATTGGGCACTCAAAATTTATTTTTAAAAACAGAACTATCAGGCAGCACTTGCTGATCAATAACCTACTCACTGGTGTTCAGTTTGGGTTCTAGCAGGATCACTCTGTTCCTGATCTCATTACTGCGCTGGTTGAAGTGTGGACAAAGAAGCTGAACTCCAGAGGTGAGGTGAGAGTGACTGCATTTGACATCAAGGCAGCATTTGGCAGAATATTTTTTTAAAGAAAATATTTTATTGAAGCATTCGTAATTTTCAAAATTTAGCATGTTGACATTTCTAAAACAACCGCGCGGGTCGACGCACAAAATCGCTCCTAAAAGAACAAACAATAAACCACGTCCCCCACTTCTCCCCCCGCTGTCCCCAGTATACTAAGCTCCCTGTCCTTATTTAACATTACCCTGCCTCCTGTTTTCCTCCCCCACATCTTTTCCCTTTCCCTCCTTACTGCTGACGTTCAATTTTTGTTAAAGAAATCGATGAACGGCTGCCAACTCCGGGCGAATTCCTGCATTGATCCTCTCAGAGCGAATTTGATTTTTTCCAGATTGAGAAACCCGACCATATCGCTGGCCCATACTCCTAACTTTGGGGGCTCCGTGTCCCTCCATCTCAGCATGATCCGTCTCCGGGCCACCAGGGAGGAGAAGGCCTGGATATCAGTCTCCCTCCCCTCCTTTGCCCCCAGATCCTCTGACACCCCAAATATTGCCAATTCAGGACATTTGACAGTATATGGCATCAAAGTGCCCTTGCAAAACTGGAGTCAATAACTATCCATGGGAAAATTCTCCACTGGTTGCCGCCATATCTTGCACAAAGGAAGATTGTTGTGTTGGCTGGAGGTCAATCACCTCAATTCCACATCATCGCTGCCAGAGTCCCTCAGGGTAGTGTCTTAGATCTAACTGTCTTCAGCTGCATCATCAATGACCTTCCTTCCATCATAATGTCAGGAGTGGGGATGTTCGCTAATGATTGCACAATAGAACATAGAACAATACAGCGCAGTACAGGCCCTTCGGCCCACGATGTTGCACCGAAACAAAAGCCATCTAACCTACACTATGCCATTATCATCCATATGTTTATCCAATAAACTTTTAAATGCCCTCAATGTTGGCGAGTTCACTACTGTTGCAGGTAGGGCATTCCACGGCCTCACTACTCTTTGCGTAAAGAACCTACCTCTGACCTCTGTCCTATATCTATTACCCCTCAGTTTAAAGTTATGTCCCCTCGTGCCAGCCATTTCCATCCGCGGGAGAAGGCTCTCACTGTCCACCCTATCCAACCCCCTGATCATTTTGTATGCCTCTATTAAGTCTCCTCTTAACCTTCTTCTCTCCAACGAAAACAACCTCAAGTCCATCAGCCTTTCCTCATTAGATTTTCCCTCCATACCAGGCAACATCCTGGTAAATCTCCTCTGCACCCGCTCCAAAGCCTCCACGTCCTTCCTATAATGCGGTGACCAGAACTGTACGCAATACTCCAAATGCGGCCGTACCAGAGTTCTGTACAGCTGCAACATGACCTCCCGACTCCGGAACTCAATCCCTCTACCAATAAAGGCCAACACTCCATAGGCCTTCTTCAGAACCCTATTAACCTGGGTGGCAACTTTCAGGGATCTATGTACATGGACACCTAGATCCCTCTGCTCATCCATACTTTCAAGAACTTTACCATTAGCCAAATATTCCGCATTCCTGTTATTCCTTCCAAAGTGAATCACCTCACACTTCTCTACATTAAACTCAATTTGCCACCTCTCAGCCCAGCTCTGCAGCTTATCTATATCCCTCTGTAACCTGCTACATCCTTCCACACTATCGACAACACCACCGACTTTAGTATCGTCTGCAAATTTACTCACCCACCCTTCTGCACCTTCCTCTAGGTCATTGATAAAAATGACAAACAGCAACGGCCCCAGAACAGATCCTTGTGTTACTCCACTTGTGACTGTACTCCATTCTGAACATTTCCCATCAACCACCACCCTCTGTCTTCTTTCAGCTAGCCAATTTCTGATCCACATCTCTAAATCACCCTCAATCCCCAGCCTCCGTATTTTCTGCAATAGCCTACCGTGGGGAACCTTATCAAACGCTTTGCTGAAATCCATATACACCACATCAACTGCTCTACCCTCATCTACCTGTTCAGTCACCTTCTCAAAGAACTCAATAAGGTTTGTGAGGCATGATCTACCCTTCACAAAGCCATGCTGACTATCCCTGATCATATTATTCCTATCTAGATGATTATAAATCTTGTCTCTTATAATCCCCTCCAAGACTTTACCCACTACAGACGTGAGGCTCACCGGTCTATAGTTGCCGGGGTTGTCTCTGCTCCCCTTTTTGAACAAAGGGACCACATTTGCTGTCCTCCAGTCCTCTGGCACTATTCCTGTAGCCAATGATGACATAAAAATCAAAGCCAAAGGTCCAGCAATCTCTTCCCTGGCCTCCCAGAGAATCCTAGGATAAATCCCATCAGGTCCCGGGGACTTATCTATTTTAAGCCTGTCCAGAATTGCCAACACCTCTTCCCTACACACCTCAATGCCATCTATTCTATTAGCCTGGGGCTCAGCATTCTCCTCCACAACATTATCTTTTTCCTGAGTGAATACTGACGAAAAATATTCATTTAGTATCTTGCCTATCTCTTCAGACTCCACACACAATTTCCCATCCCTGTCCTTGACTGGTCCTACTCTTTCCCGAGTCATTCGCTTATTCCTGACATACCTATAGAAAGCTTTTGGGTTTTCCTTGATCCTTCCTGCCAAATACTTCTCATGTCCCCTCCTTGCTCGTCTTAGCTCTCTCTTTAGATCCTTCCTCGCTACCTTGTAACTATCCATCGCCCCAACTGAAACTTCACACCTCATCTTCGCATAGGCCTCCTTCTTCCTCTTAACAAGAGATTCCACTTCCTTGGTAAACCACGGTTCCCTCGCTCGACGCCTTCCTCCCTGCCTGACCGGTACATACTTATCAAGAACACGCAGTAGCTGATCCTTGAACAAGCCCCACTTACCCAGTGTGCCCAACACTTGCAGCCTTCTTCTCCACCTTATCCCCCCCAAGTCACTTCTAATGGCCTCATAATTGCCCTTCCCCCAGCTATAACTCTTGCCCTGCGGTGTATACTTATCCCTTTCCATCATTAACGTAAACGTCACCGAATTGTGGTCGCTGTCCCCAAAGTGCTCTCCTACCTCCAAATCCAACACCTGGCCTGGTTCATTACCCAAAACCAAATCCAACGTGGCCTCGCCTCTTGGCCTGTCAACATATTGTTTCATGAAACCCTCCTGCACACACTGTACAAAAAATGACCCATCTATTGTACTCGAACTATATCTTTTCCAGTCAATATTTGGAAAGTTAAAGTCTCCCATAATAACTACCCTGTTACTTTCGCTCTTATCCAGAATCATCTTCGCCATCCTTTCCTCTACATCCCTAGAACTATTAGGAGGCCTATAAAAAACTCCCAACAGGGTGACCTCTCCTTTCCTGTTTCTAACTTCAGCCCATACTACCTCAGAAGAAGAGTCCCCATCTAGCATCCTCTCCGCCACCGTAATACTGCTCTTGACTAGCAGCGCCACACCTCCCCCTCTTTTGCCTCCTTCTCTGCGCTTACTAAAACACCTAAACCCCGGAACCTGCAACATCCATTCCTGTCCCTGCTCTATCCATGTCTCCGAAATGGCCACAACATCGAAGTCCCAGGTACCAACCCATGCTGCCAGTTCCCCTACCTTGTTTCGTATACTCCTGGCATTGAAGTAGACACACTTCAAACCACCTACCTGAACACTGGCCCCCTCCTGCGACGTCAAATCTGTGCTCCTGACCTCTATACTCTCATTCTCCCTTACCCTAAAACTACAATCCAGGTTCCCATGCCCCTGCTGCATTAGTTTAAACCCCCCCAAAGAGCACTAACAAATCTCCCCCCCAGGATATTTGTGCCCCTCAGGTTCAGATGTAGACCATCCTGTCTGTAGAGGTCCCACCTTCCCCAGAAAGAGCCCCAGTTATCCAGAAATCTGAATCCCTCCCGCCTGCACCATCCCTGTAGCCACGTGTTTAAATGCTCTCTCTCCCTATTCCTCATCTCACTATCACGTGGCACTGGCAACATCCCAGAGATAACAACTCTGTTTGTTCTAGTTCTGAGCTTCCATCCTAGCTCCCTGAAAGCCTGCCTGACATCCTTGTCCCCTTTCCTACCTATGTCGTTAGTGCCAATGTGGACCATGACTTGGGGCTGCTCCCCCTCCTCCCTAAGGACCCGGAAAACACGATCCGAGACATCACGTACCCTTGCACCTGGGAGGCAACATACCAAATGTGAGTCTCTCACGCTCCCACAAAATCTCCTATCTGTGCCCCTGACTATAGAGTCCCCAATTACTAATGCTCTGCTCTTCTCCCCCCTTCCCTTCTGAGCAACAGGGACAGACTCCGTGCCAGAGGCCCGTACCCCATGGCTTACCCCTGGTAAGTCGCCCCCCCCACAAGTATCCAAAGCGGTATACTTGTTTCTCAGGGGAACGACCGCAGGGGATCCCTGCACTGACTGCTTTTTCCCAGTCCCTCTTACAGTTACCCACCTATCTCCAATCTTTGGTGTAACTAATTCCCTGAAGCTGCTATCTATGACCCCTTCTGCCTCCCGAATGATCCGAAGTTCTTCCAACTCCAGCTCCAGTTCCCTAACTCGGTCTTGGAGGAGCTGGAGATGGCAGCACTTCCTGCAGGTAAAATCAGCAGGGACACTAACTGCATCCCTCACCTCAAACATCCTGCAGGAGGAACATAGCACTCCCTTCCCTGCCATTCCTCTAACTTTCTACCAAGATCTGGCTAACAACTAAATTAAATTTTTTATAAAAAATAATAATAATATAATAAAATATGGTACTTACCTCAGACCAATGGGTTTTATTATTAGGTTAGAGGAGGAGGGCGGGTGGGAGACACTACACGTGTAGTGTCTCGGGTTTCCTCTCCACCAGAATTTATTGGTGAGGGTCTTCCCAGACGTCCGCGGGTCGACTTCCTGTTCCCGCCTAAAACACTAATTTTAAAAAAAAATAAAAAAAATTCTCAGCTCCTGCTGAAATTGACTAACCAGCCAGCTGTTCTCCCGCCGAAATCGACTGGCCTGCCCCTGCAAAGACAAGTGCTTTTAAAGGACAGACTTACCTCCCAGCAGCCACTTCCGCACTGCTCCCGCTGAAACTGACTCACCAGCTGTTCTCCCGCCGAAATCGACTGGCCTGCCCCTGCAAAGACAAGTGCTTTTAAAGGACAGACTTACCTCCCAGCAGCCACTTCCGCACTGCTCCCGCTGAAACTGACTCACCAGCTGTTCTCCCGCCGAAATCGACTGTTCAATGTTCAATACCATTCACAACTCCTCAGTTACTGAAACAGTTCATGTCCAAATGCAGCAGGATCTGGGCGTGCAGGTCCACAGATCCTAAAAAATGGCAGCACAGGTGGAAATGGTGGTAAAGAAAGCATATGGCATGCTTGCCTTCATCGGACGGGGTATCAAGTATAAAAGCTCGAAAATTATGTTACAGTTATATAGAACGTTGGTTAGGCCACATTTGGAATACTGTGTCCAATTCTGGTCACCGCACTACCAGAAGGGCGTGGAGGCTTTCGAGAGAGTACAGAAAAGGTTTCCCAGGATGTTGCCTGGTATGGAGGGTATTAGCTATGAGGAGAGATTGAATAAACTGGGATTGTTCTCCCTCGAGAGACGGAGGCTATGGGGCGACCTGATAGAAGTTTATAAAATTATTAGGGGTATAGATAGGGTGAACAGTTGGAGGCTTTTTCCCAGTGTGGAATTTAAAATTACAATGGGGCACAAGTTCAAGGTGAAGGGGGATTGGTTCAGTGGAGATGTGCGGGGAAAGTTTTTTTACACAGAGGGTGGTTGTGGTGGCCTGGAATGCACTGCCAAGTGAGGTGGTTGAGGCAGATACATTAGCGACCTTTAGGACTTATCTGGATATGCACATGAACAGGCGGTGTATAGAAGGATACAGGCGGTTGGTCTAGCTGGGACTCGTGATTGGCGCAGGCTTGGAAGGCCGAAGGGCCTGTTCCTGTGCTGTGTTCTTCTTTGTTCTTTGACCTGTACAATATCCAGGCCTGGACTGACAAATGAGAAATAACATCTATGCCACACAAGTACCAGGCATTTATCATTTCCAACAAGAGAGAATCTAACCATCGCCTCTTGACATTCAATGGCATGATCATTGATGAAGCCCCCACT
The DNA here is from genome assembly GCF_047496885.1 of Scyliorhinus torazame. NCBI lineage: Eukaryota > Metazoa > Chordata > Chondrichthyes > Carcharhiniformes > Scyliorhinidae > Scyliorhinus > Scyliorhinus torazame. The sequence continues at coordinate 359,855,766 of NC_092707.1, read as the reverse complement.
ATCAACATCCTGGGGGGGGGTTTACCATGGACTAAAAACTGAACTGGATGAGGAATGTAAATGCTGTGGCTAAATGAGCAGGTCACAGGCTATGAATCCTGTGGTGAGTAACTCACCTCCTGACTCCCCAAAGCCTGTACACCTCCTACAAGGAACAAGTCAGGAGTGTGATGGAATATTCCCCACTGATCTGGATGAGTGCAGCTCCAACAACACCCCAGAAGCTCGACACCTTCCAAGGCAAAGCAGTTTGCTTGATCGGCACCCCAACCACAAACATTTGCTCCTTCCACCACCGATGAACAGTGTGTACCATCTACAAGGTGCACTGCCGGAACTCACCAAGGCTCCTTGAATAACACCTTCCAAACCTATGACCACTACTATCTGGTAGGACATGGTCAGCAGACATATGGGAACACCACCACCTGGAAATTCTCCTTCAAGCCACTCACCATCCTTACCTGGAAATATATTGCTGTTCATCCACTGGCGCTTGGTTGAAATCCTGGAACTCCCTCCCCAGCAGTATGGGGGGTGTACCTACATCACATAGATTGCAGCGGTTCAAGAAGGTAGCTCATCATCACCTTCTCGAAGACAATTAGGGATGGGCAATAAATGCTGGCCTAGCCAACGTAACCCACATCCCATGAATGAATAAAAGAAAACACATGTCGCAACCCAAAGAAATTACGTTCCTGTCCAGATAGCAATGTGACATAATTGACCTTGAAGTGATTGTGTTCCAGATCTGTAACTTTGCGCAGTTACAGTATCACAGTCAATGTGGTTTAAACGAGGCGTGATTATTGCTTATTGAAAACTTTTCCAAAACTTTTCCCTCTCTGTTGGTCCTTTTGTATAGAGGTAATTGCCCTTCCAACCCATAATGGGTATTCCTCCATTCCCTCAGACAGTCCACAATCAACTGAAGGCCTTAAATATAATTGGGCCACCTTCCTTCCAACATTACGTCCAATTTGTATTGGAATGACATGCTTGGCTTTATAAATTGAGACAAAAGCACAAATGCCAGGAAGTTATGCTAAACCTGCAAAAAACTCGAACTATATCCCAGCTGAAGTATTGTGCCCAATTCTGCAGGAGCCGCGCCTTAGGAAGGACGTGATGGCTTTGGGGGTGGCACTAAAGAGATTTATTCAAATGGTTCCAGAAAATAAGGAATTACAATTATATGGTGAACCGAGAGAAGCTAGGGTTCTTCTCCTTACAGTATGGAAGGCTAAGAGGAGATTTAATAAAAAATGTTGAAGGGCTTGAGTAAATAGTAAAAAAAACTGTTGAAGGTTCAGATTTAAAGTGATTGACAAAAGCACCAGAGACGATGTAAGGATAAACTTTTTAAAGCAATGCGTGGATTGGATTTGAAATGCACTGTCTACCGGGGTGGTGGATACAGATTCAGTTCGAGCATTCAAATGGAACTGCATAAATAGCTGAAGGAGCCAACTCAATGGGCTGAATGGCTCCCTCTTGAATGTATGATTTTAAATAATACCTCTGTGCCAATTAGGGATGAACAGATTCATTCAGTGGTTTCACTGCAGGAATTTCTGATTGGCTGCCCAGTGTGCTGGTTGTGATGCATCCAGATTGGCTTGGGGGCGGGGGGGGCGGGGAAGAAAGTTAGTCTAGTTTCCAAAATTGGCCATCACTGCTCACATTTTACAGCCATAAAACAGGCACAGCAAGGTGCAATCCCTACTCCATTTAGTCTCCTTTAAACGTACAAATGTGTCCAAAGTTGGGTACTTTTTTTCCCAGTATAAAATAGTTGTATACTTTAAACAAAGGAAATAGCCTTGACGTTTCTTCTTTCTCCTTTAATGTTGACAGTATTTATTTTAGTGGTTATGGCCCCAATGGTTTGTGAGGATAGATACAGAAAGTACGATCGAAGCCAATCATCACCTGAAACAGAAAGACTGATCCATATTTCTGATGGGACTGTTCATTATAAATCACGGTATTATTTTCCTTTAGTTGCCAGAGTGGACTGGATTTAACTCAATCAGTGTATATATTCCGCTACATTCCATCAGTTGTTTTGGAATGTGTTATGCTATTTGTTTCAAGTACAATGCAGGAAGGGTGACCAGACTGAGTGCAAGAGATCGGACCCGTGGCTCCAAAATGCTTCTTTAAAATGGAAAACCAAAATTTGGAACCACTTCTTTATGTGTAGTCATGCGCTTAACAAAATATTTGTGCAGGAACAAGATTTAAATATTTTGCCAAGCTGTTCCAGTACAGCTGTTACAGTGTAATTTACCCAGAAATTTGGAACAATTTACAGGTACATTTTATTTACAAGAAACTTGATGGCCTGAACCTTTGCTCACAGGGTGGGAGCTCAGAGTCGGGACAATCCCCGGCTCTTCAAACCCGACCTGGGGAAAAAAATGCCCCAGAGACTTGGACATTCTGCCTGAGGATGTGAAGGGGCAGCACGGTAGTATAGTGATTGGCACAATTGCTTCACAGCTCCAGGGTCCCAGGTTCGATTCCCGGCTTGGGTCACTGTCTGTGCGGAGTCTGCACATCCTCCCCGTGTGTGCGTGGGTTTCCTCCGGGTTCTCCAGTTTCCTCCCACAGTCCAAAGATGTGCAGGTTAGGTGGATTGGCCATGCTAAATTGCCCTTCGTGTCCTAAATTGCCCTTAGTGTTGGGTGGGGTTACTGGGTTATGGGGATAGGGTGGAAGTGTGGGCTTGGCTAGGGTGCTCTTTCCAAGAGCCGGTGCAGACTCGATGGGCTGAATGGCCTCCTTCTGCACTGTAAATTTTATGATAAATTCTAATTCTATGTGAAAGGCGGGTGACACTGGAAAGAGGTTGAAGGCTGCCGGGTGCGGAGGCAGGCTGGGTGAAAGGCCTGTCTCAGTACACTGGCACTTTGTCGAAGCCATAAAAAGAAACTGTGAAATAAAAATCTCCCTCCAGCCCTCTCCCCTCATATCCCCTCAACACTCCACCAAACACTTTCCATGCTCTATCCCTGCCAATCCATGTCAGCTGATGCCCACCACCAACCCTTCATTGACCCCCATATCCCCATGCCAACCAATGCCCCCTATCCACCTCCCACTGTTCTTTATGATTCCTGTGCCAATATATGTCCTTCCAACCACCTGTTATGGCCTCCTATCCAACCCTTTCCCCACATACTACCCACACCTACCCTCTAAACTTGCCAGTATCATCATGGGTAGAACTCATGTTGAGATTAAATAAATTTCTTACGTGTCTATTGATGAATTCACAATTTTAAAGGTAGCACTTTCATTGAAAAGCCCATTCACTGTAGATAAATTCCTTTACCCTATACAAGCATTTCTATTCATAGTCCTTTCTTAAATTTAAAGTACCCAATTTTCTTTCCAATTAAGGGCCAATTTTGTGTGGCCAATCCACCTACCCTGCACATTTTTGGGTTGTGGGGGTGAGACCCATGCAGACACAGGGAGAATCAACAAACTCCACACGGACAGTGAACCGGGGCCGGGATCGAACCCGAGTCCTCAGCGCTGTGAGGCAGCAGAGTGCTAACCATTACGCCACCATGTCGCCCTTGTATTCATAGTTCTGAGACAAAGAGATTATAACCACTTGAGGGTGCCATTCAAACAGGCACATTACTGTGATAATAAAAGGTTTTGAAATTAGTCATGAAGCACTAATCCTATAATGATCACCCTCAGACTTATGTCGCCAGACAGAGTGAAATAGCAAGCACTGATTTTTGTTTAACACTTTTGTTTTAAGTAGAGGGCTGAAGATTCTAAATCCCTTCCCAGCTTTACAGCTATCCTGACAGTTCCCTTGACAGCTATCTTGGCAGCTATCCTGTCAGTTCTCCTTACAGCTATCCTGACAGTTCTCTTGACAGTTCTATTTACAACTATCCTGATAGTTATATTGACAGTTCTCATAATAGTTCTCTTGACAGCTTTCTTGACACTTCTCTTGAAGTTCTATTGACAATTCCATTGAGCTTGACAGTTCCAATGCACTTTTATCATACATCCATGTCTATTTTTAACAATCCTAAAGAGCACCTCACCACTCCCAAAGGGCACAACACCTCCCCAAAAGAGTCCTGGCACCATATCCAAGAGAGGATCATACCCTCTCCAAAGAACACTAGCAGCTTTAAGTATTCTTCTACCTGCTGTGAGGTGCCCACACCATATTTTAGATATACCACTCGCCAAAATCAGATCAGACTGAGGCAGCTGCATTTTAACATGCACACTTGCCTTTGTGAAGCATGGATGTGCAAATTAGAACCTGCCCAAATTCTCCCCCCCACCCTCCCCACAGCAGCAAAACTGGTAGATGCTGTGTTCGGGAAACAGAAAAGATTTCTGTCTTGACAAAAATTCAGATCGATAGGTTTAACTCGGTTAATAACAGTCCGACCAGTCTCATCCCAACTATCAATAAAGTGAGAGGAGTCATCAATAGCCATCAAGTGACACTTGCTCATTGATCAGCTGCTGACCAAAGATCAATTCCTGACCTCATCACAGGCTTGATCCACCCAAACATACAAGATCTAAATCCCAGAGAAATTATGGGCGTCATCACCCCCTCATATCAATTCAACATTTAATCAACAATGTCATCAAGGGTGGCATGGTGGTGCAGTGGTTAGCACTGCTGCCTCATGGCGTCGAGGACCCGGGTTCGATCCCGGCCCTGGGTCATGGTCTGTGCGCCGTTTGCACATTCTCCCCGTATTTGCGTGGGTCTCACCCGCATAACCCAAAAAGATGTGCAGGGTTGGTGGATTGGCCATGTTAATTTACCCTTTAATTGGTAAAAAAATAATTGGGTAGTCTAAAATTTAAAAAAACAATGTCATCAAGAAGTCCTTGCACAACTGAAGTCAATGGGAGGGAAAGGGAAAACCTTACAATAGCTTCACAATTAGAGAGACCATTGAGGACTCTCCAATGTCCTGTCCAAAAACACAGGACAAATCCAATCCAGCCATTTGCTATCCCGACAGTCTAACCTCAACTGTCTATAACAACCATCCCAGCAATGCTTAGCTTGGGTTCTGCTAGGGCCACACGGTTCCTGACCTTATTACCACCTTGGCTCAAACATTGGCAGCAGAGCTGACTTCCAGAGATGAGGAGAGAGTGACTGCCCTTAACATCGAGACAGCACTTGAACGAGAGTGGCATCAAGGAGTCTGAGAAAAATTGAAGTCAAGGGAAAAAACTCTCCCCTGCTTGGAGTCATATCTGGCACAACAAAAGATATTTGTGGTTCTTGGGGGCCAACCAAATCAGCCCCGGACATCACTGCAGGAGTTCCTGAAGGTACTGCCCTAGGCCCAGCCATCTTCAGCTGCTTCATCAATACTTTTGTCCAGCACAAGGTTAGAAATGGGGATGTTCGCTGATGATTGCACAATGTTCAATATTGTTCATGATTCCTCAGATAATAAAGAAGTGCCAATGCAACAAGACCTGGATGATATTATAGCTAGAGCTGATAGGTGGCATGCCAGACAAATGCTAGGCAATGAAAATTTCCATCAAGAGAGAAAATCTCTCCTTGATGTTTAATGTCATTACCAGCGTTGCACTCTCCACTATCAACATCCTAGGTTTTACCATTGACCAGAAACTTAATGTACTAGCCAAATAAATACTGTGGCTGAGAACCACCTCTTTGCTCTTGCTGCCAACACCCCTCCCCCATTTCCCTCTGCAACCCCACTGTTGGGTCCCTCAACAGTCCTGGAGCTTGTGTGGATTCATCACCAGCAAATAGCCACTGTGTCCCCGGGGGTGATGCCGATTAATGCACAGCTGCCTGTCTTTGATTGGCTGGCAGCTCTTGGTGGGCAGAATTTCCACCCCCAAGGCCCATGATCAGGGGAAAGGTTGTCTTTGCCATAGTTAAGTGTCTCATTGACAGTTTAAACAGTGACCTTCAACCTCAAATTCTGAGGGAAGCACGATGGCGTAGTGGTTAGCACTGCTGTCTCACGGTGCCAAGGTCCCAGGTTCGATCTCGGCTCTGGGTCACTGTCCGTGTGGAGTTTCCACATTCGCCCCGTGTTTGCGTGGGTTTCGCCCTCACAACCCAAAGATGTGCAGGGCAGGTGAATCGTCTGCGCTAAATTACCCTTTAATTGGAAAAAATGAATTGGGAACTCTAAATTTTTTTTTTAAACTTCAAATTCTGCAATTTGTAATTGAACAACTCAAGTATGAGTGGGAGTCTTTAAAAAGAATGATGGTATGATTTTAGGAATTAAAATGTAGAGGTTTGGCCCCAGGACATTCTTCGCATTTTCATCTGACTGAATAGCATAAGTTTTTATTCCTTCATGAGGTTTCCAAAGTTGCCTTTTAATTTGTTTGTTATTTGTTTATTATTTACAGCACAGGAGGCCATTCGGCCCATCGTGTCTGTACCCAGAAGAGCAACCTAGCTAGTCCCATTCCACAGTCCTATCTCCGTAGCCCTCTAAATTCATCACTTTCAAATATATATATCCAGCTCTCTTTTGAAACCTCCTATGGAATCCACCTCCACCATTCTCCCAGGCAGCACATTCCAAACCCCAACAGCTCTGAGTAAAGAAGTTTCTCCTCATCTCATTCCTAGCCTTCTTGCTGACCATCTTTAAATTGTGACCCCTGGGGCGAAATTCTCCCCCAACGGCAGGATGTCCGCCGACTGGCGCCAAAGCCGGCGCCAATCAGACGGGCATCGCGCCGGCCCAAAGGTGCGGAATGCTCCGCATCTTTGGCGGCCTAGCCCCAACATTGAGGGGCTAGGCCGACGCCGGAGGGATTTCCGCCCCGCCAGCTGGCGGAAGTTGCGTTTGTTTCCCCGCCAGCTGGCGCGGAAATACGGGGCATGCGCGGGAGCGTCAGCGGCCGCTGTCAGTTTCCCGGCGCATGCGCGGGAGCGTCAGCGGTCGCTGACAGTTTCCCGCGCATGCGCAGTGGGGAGAGTCTCTTCCGCCTCCGCCATGGTGGAGGCCGTAGCGGAGGCGGAAGGGAAAGAGTGCCCCCACGGCACAGGCCCGCCCGCGGATCGGTGGGCCCCGATCGCGGGCCAGGCCAACGTGGGGGCTCCCCCCGGGGTCAGATCGCCCCGCGCCCCCCCCAGGACCCCGGAGCCCGCCCACGCCGCCTGGTCCCGCCGGTAAATACCAGGTTTGATTTACGCCGGCGGGACAGGCAATTTCTGGGCGGGACTTCGGCCCATCCGGGCCGGAGAATCCAGCGGGGGGTCCCGCCAACCGGCGCGGCCGGATTCCCGCCCCCGCCCAATCTCCGGGAGCGGAGACTTCGGCGGGGGCGGGATTCACGGCGGCCAACGACCATTCTCCGACCCGGCGGGGGGTCGGAGAATGACGCCCCTGGTCACTGACATACCAACTAGTGGGAACAGACTATCCTTCTTTACCCTGTCAAAAATTTTCAGAATTTTGAACGTCTCAATGAGGTCGGCTTTTATTCTTCTCTGCCCCAAGGAGAACAAGCCCCAATTTCTCCAATCATTCTTTGTATCTAGACTTCCTCGTTCCTGGTATCATTCTAGTAAATCTCCTCTGCACTCTCCCCAGGGCTTTAACATCCTTTCTTAAATAAGGTGCCCAGAACTGAACACAATACTCCAAGTGTGGTCTGACCAATGTAGAGTGTGGCATCACTTCTTTACTTTTATACTCTATGCTTCTAAAGTTGTTGAAACTTGTAAAGTTATTGTCTCTTCTTTGCATCTTGGCCTTCAAACTATCCACCATATGGTCCTCACCGAAGTCTTTACTTGTTTGGTCCGTTCACGTTTAGAACTGATCACCACGTTTCTGCTTGTTCCAGTTGACTTTGTTGCTTCTTTCTCCCACTTTGTTGCTTTTGCAGGTAGTCCTGGTTGGTGATACTTTTGATTTGATTTGATTTGATTTATTATTGTCACATGTATTAGTATGCAGTGAAAAGTATTGTTTCTTGCATGCTGTACAAACAATGCATACCGTATATAGGGAAGGAAGGAGAGACTGCAGAATATAATGTTACAGTTATAACAAGGTGCAGAGAAAAGATCAACTTGATACGAGGGAGGTCCATTCAAAAGTCTGATGGCAGTAGGGAAGAAGCTGTTCTTGAGTCGGCTGGTATGTGACCTCAAACTTTGGTATCTTTTTCCTGACGGAAGAAGGTGGAAGAGATTATGTCCGGGGTGCATGGGGTCCTTAATTATGCTGGCTGTTTTTCTGAGGCAGCGGGAGTTATAGATAGAGTCAATGGATGGGAGGCTGGTTTGCATGATGGACTGGGCTACATTCACGACCTTTTGTAGTTTCCTGCGGTCATCCGTTTTGTCATCCCTCCAGCTGGTCTTATCACCACACCCTCCCGCCTTTCTGCTGATTCTGGAAGCTTGGTTTGCCAGGAAACATCCCAGATGAGGGCTGGAAATTTTGGGGCTTGAGCTCAAAGTAGGAGTTCAGCATTGGCAACCCTAAGTTCGATTCTATTGCAGAGTAATCTCAGCAAAACTTAATTTCAAGGAACTTTACAACTTGACTAATAACTTGCAGTGAACGCCAAGAAATAAGTGTACAAAGTGGATAACGGCTTGGTTACTTAACGCAAACAGAGTGTATCACAACCTTGATAGTATAAAGTGTACTTGTTATTCCTGCCCTTGTAGCTTGTGAGCATATGAACTATCTCAATCAAATGGGCAGCACGGTGGCATAGTGGTTAGCACAATTGCTTCACCCCTCCAGGGTCCCAGGTTCGATTCCCGGCTTGGGTCACTGTCTGTGCGGAGTCTGCTCATTCTCCCCATGTGTGTGTGGGTTTCCTCCGGGTGCTCCGGTTTCCTCCCACAATCCAAAGATGTACAGGTTAGGTGAATTGGCCATGCCAAATTGTACTTAGCGTCCAAAATTGCCCTTAGAATTGGGTGGGGTTACTGGGTTATCGGGATAGGGTGGAGGTGTGGGCTTGGGTAGGGTGCTATTTCCAAGAGCCGGTGCAGACTCAATGGGCCGAATGGCCTCCTTCTGCACTGTAAATTCTATGTTTCTATGATTCTATGAAATGCCAGTTCCGTTACACTCGGCCACCCACGACTTCCCATGGAACTTGGAGAATTTGATTAAAACCAAATGCCAACTTGATGTGATGTGGAACTTTTTAGATTCTCTCTTGCTCAGGTGCTGTCTTTCTTTTGTTATACTGTGGTCGGAGGTGCTGAAGGATGAGATCAAGGCAAAATAGTGTGAATGTTGGAGATCTGAATTAAAAACAGAAACTGTGGGAAAAACCCAGCAGGTCGGGTAGCATCAGTGGAGAGAGAAACAGAGTTAACGTTTTGTTGTAGAACGGCCCCTTTAAAGGGCCATCGTTCATAGGTCATTTGACTTGCCTGGTGCCTATCACGTGGGAGCGCATGAACCCTGACCAATGGGAGGACAGCGTGGACCCCACTCCAGGCAGCGTGGACCCTGGAGTCAAGGAGTAATGACCTGTATTCCAACTGCTATTCCTCGTTGCTAGTTCCAATCACTTCATTGTTCAAGAAGCCTCCTGGTTGACACCTCACGCTATTACACGCTTCAAGTCCGTATGACTCTTTTTTTGCACCTGGAGCAACTGAAGAATGAGGGCAGCTAAATTTCGAGAAGATTCTTCAGCCAGTCTGCAAGTTGTTTTTCGCTTTCTCACAGAAGGCGCTCTCATTTTGTTCTTTTTCTTATTGTGTCAATCAGTATTCACACTCCACTTTCCAACCCATTATTCATTTGACAGTTCTATACCAGATGGGAAGTGAAAGGCACCAAATAAAAATATATCAGGAGGGATCAACTATCATAAGTCAGTACATCATCTGCTGACAGTGTCCTTAGTCTGACTGCAGACAAAACTAAAGGCCCGCATATCTGTATCCGGATCTATACATATATCCATCTGTATTTGTTTTAAACTGGATTCTGCCATTCCAAATGCTCACAAAGTTATCGATTCATTTCATTTGATAGAAGCCACAATAAATTCAGTGATAGAAGGAACTGGTTTGTTAATATATGGATGATGGGTTGTTTTAAAGCGAAGTCACAGCCTGGGGTTACACGTTAGTGTGGAATGGATAGAGACAGATAGAGGAGCTTCTGAATCTCTCATATCCTGACAAGTTGCAACCCGAAAGGCTACACTTAGCCCATTAAAGATTTGCAGAGTGACATTTCAATGCAGCTGCAGCAGTGTGCATCACCTTGCCATTTACCATTTGTAAGGCACCAATTTAGTGAAGGGCGGCTGTTCAGAAGAAGGAAAAAAAAATAAAAATGAATTTCATTCATGGAGGTGAGCTCAGCTTGGCGCATCCATTGCTGATAAATGCAGTTCCTTGAATGTCAGCAAATGTCATTTGCGAAGCCATTTGCAGCTGCCATAATAGCTCCAATAACCCACAAAGAGGAGGAAATCTGAGAAAAGAGACTGGGTGTACACTCTTCCACATGAATAAGCAATCAGTAGCTGTAGACAGCATACAAGAAAGTTGTTAAACTTGATTATTGTCAGATAGAGCTGTTTGTGCTACACTGACACACACCTTACTACCAAAAAAATAAATTCAGTGCACTAATGATTCATTAGGTAATGTTTTAGGAAGTGATGGCAACCTCTGTTTAAAGCAACAGGGATGAAAAATTCCAAAACTGTCAAGTTACCCAATTTTATTTATTTTTAATTCTGTCTCAGTCTCTCATCGGATGCCAATCCACGCTTTATTTAAATCAATAAACGGCGTTGAATTTTATCTTTCAAAATACAGCTTTAAGATATGAGTAACCCCAATGCTTTATACACCATAACAAACATCTAAAATTAATCTTAAGTGTTTGAACAATCATTACTTCTTTGCTCTTGATCCCTCAGATTTCTTTTGTGGGGAGAGCAGGAAGGATGAGGACGAACTGGCTGGAGTTGAAGTCCAACCTACTTCCTGTTAATCTCACTAAAATTAACTTCAGGAACTGTGCAACTTAAACTACACGTTCTAATTCCACCGTGGCAACTGAGGAATTTCATATTCAGTTGATACATCGATCTCGAAGGGAAAGCTGGTTTCAGTAATAGTGACTGGATTGCCCTAATTAGCCACCTGACTCACTTTCAGGGAAGTCAATCTGATGTACTTACTCAGTCTGACCGACATGTGACCCAAGGCCCACAGCAATATGGTTGACTCTTGAATGCCCATGGAAGTGGTTCAGCAAGTCACTCAGTTAAGGGAAATTAAGGATTGGCAAAAACATACTAGCCTTGCCAGTGGTGCCCACACCCTGTGAATGAATGGAAAAGGAAAACCTTGTTGCCTTTCTCCCTCTCAAATACCTTAGAATTGTAACCTGACCAGGCAGTGTTGAAAGCCCAAGAAGACAGTGATACCATCACTTGCTCTCACACACACAATCACCAACTCAGATACCAACACTGCATATACTTTAGAACAGCGGTATTCACTTGTAGCCGATATTAATCTTTCCTGCGGCCTACTTACCAACGCCTTCCCGCCCACCGCCTCTCTCCTGTTTACTGACCCCTTCTTCCTCTCTCCCTCTTGCTGATCCTTCCACTCACCGCCACTTATGTTCACTGACCCTCCCTCTCACTGCCTCTCCTGCTTGCCGACCTCCCTGCTCACCGCCTCTGTCCCACTTACCGACCGTCATGCTCACTACTTCCGTCACTGCCTCTCCCACTCTCCGCCTCCCTTCTGCTTACCGGATCTCCTGCTTGCTGACTCTCTTGCTTCCTTCACTTGCTTCCTCCCTCTTTAATTCCCTCTCCTGAGCCCCGTTCACAGTCAGGTTTCAAGATACAGAAGCAGCGCGTAAGATGGAGGGTTAGCGAGCAGGAGGGTCATCAGTGGGAGGGTTGGAGAGGGTTCCATTGTGCAGGAGGGTCAACGATAAATAGAAAAAGTTAGTAAGTTATTCAAAGATAGTACGATGTTAAACACTTACTGTTCACTTGGCATACTGTGTACGTTACAAATGTGTTTATCTTTTATAATCTCTTTTTTGTGTTTTACATACTTTTTGAAGAAATAAATCACAATGAAGCTGTAAGTATCTTTAAAATTCTACTTGTGTTCTGATTAAAATTTTACAATGTCCCAATTGGCCCTCACTAATTTTCTAGTGAATATCACTGCTTCAGAGGATAGTTTGGGAGTGGGATCTGCACTTGGTGAGACATTGGGCATGAGTAGCCTGCAGCCGGGGCAGAGGCAAGGGTATCACAGGAGCAGCTTGACAGAGGGTGAGGTTGCACACATTTTGCTGCATAGGACTCCGATGAGCAGCTCAGTGGGGTGGCCTACAGCACAGGGCTGATGCATTTGCACAATGAAATGACTGACTCATTGGCAGGCCCTGGCAGCAAGCCTGTTTGTCAATGTCAGGGAGCATGGCAGAGTCCAACGCCAACTTGGCACCGGGCTTGGTGCTGATCTCGGTGCAGAGTTTGGAGCCCATCCTCTCCAGCACGGACGTAGTGGCCCAATGCATGGGAGTACGTGTAGCCCCAGCTGTGAAGCAGTGCCTGACAGCCATTGTCTCCATTTCCATTGTAGCACAAGCAGAAGCCAGCCAATGACTGAGTGCTGCAGTGGACGCTCAGACGGAAGTCAATTTCAACTTGCTTACACACAGGTTCAGATTGCTGCCACCATAGCCATGGGTAACCACATTCGAAGGAATTTGCAAGGTGTCAGAGTATTCCAGCAATCCTCGAACAGATTGCTCCAGTTGTTGACAGGTGCACCGGTGCAGGGTCAATGGCAACAGGGAGCATGAAGCTGCTGTGCTCTCTCAGGGTGACAACATTCATCCTATCAGCGCTGCCACTCCAGCAGTACTTTTACCGTTGCCTGTCAGCTTGCCAGTCCAGACTGCTGCTGCCTGTGGCAAGGTGATGTAGTCTGAAGCCAGGCCTTTTAGAGCCAGAGCTGCTCAAGGTTGGCCTGCCAAGGCCACCTGGAGTGGAGTCTCCCTCACAGAGAGTCACCAACCAGCCATTCACCAGCGATGCCATAGCCCCTGTAGGGATTTTCAGAAGACGCAGGAGAATAGGCACTAAGAGAATGCATAAAGATGGCGAGTTGGCCTTTGTGTGAAATCAGAACATGATGTCATTTATTTATTTTTTTAATTTAGTGTACCCAATTCATTTTTTCCAATTAAGGGGCAATTTAGCATGGCCAATCCACCTACTCTGCACATCTTTGGATTGCGGGAGTGAGATACACGCAGACACGGGGAGAATGTGCAACCTCCACACGGACAGAGACCCAGAGCCGGGTACGAACCTGGGACATCGGCCCCGTGAGGCAGCTGTGCTAACCACTGCACCACCGTGCTGCCCATGATTTCATTTATAAGTTTGGGTTGGAATGTTTATTTTGTGGCGGCTTTTACTTTTGCATTGTGACCAGCTGATAAAGCATAAATTCACTCAAACTAACTTTATTGGATTTTAATAGTCAAGTTATCAGTTATTGAGGTTAGAAAATGCAGGATTCTCTGTTAGCCGACGGCGAAATCAGGAAAGGCGATTGCGCGGAGAATCGGTTACGGCACCAAAATCACGACAGGTGCCAATTTGACGCCAAATCATAATGCTCCAGCACCTCGGCGTCCGGAGTGCACGAACAGTAGACACCGTTTACATATTATTAGCGAGCATTAGCGAGCCTGACCCAGTATTCTCTTGGGCCTCCACGATGCTCCACCTCCGATGGGCCGAGTTCCTGACGGCGAGGTTCACTTGTGCTATTACAAATCGTGAAACTGGCGTGGCTGCTGCTGAGGGAGAGAGAGGGGGTCTGGAAAGTGTCCAACATCACCGTAGTTTGCTGACAGTGTGCCACTTGCCGGGGGGGCTTCTGCCAGGGCTGGGAGCAATAGTGAGGGGTGGCCAGGAGGTGGGCTGTGAGGTTGGGGTGGACGGGCAGGGAACACCTTAACTGCGCACAATGCTAACAGCCCACTTTGAACTTAGTGCCATGGGTCGCACAGGTGTCCCCCCCAGGGCACCCCCTTGGGTGCTCCTCGGCCCCAGCCAAACAATCAGCTGTATGGGCGCGCTCCAGTGCAACCAATGCCATCTTGTTGGCTGGGATGAATGTGTGTAGGGTCTGTAAGGTGAATGTGCAGCTGCAGCTTGTCAACCTCCCGACTGTCAATCACAGACTCGGCGAATCCCGCACTGTTTTTCATTGGAATCAATTGTGTTCCACACGGCACTGGTGCTAGCCCCTCATCCATAGCAGAATCAGCCGACTTGCGGCGGCATTTTTTTTGCCGAAAGGTCCACAGATTATACATTGGCATCGATACTTAGGGCAGGATTCTCCGTTGCCCGACGGCGATATCGGAATCGGTGATCGGGCAGAGAATCCCTTCCGGGGCCCAAATAGGGGGCGGCGCTGGTTTGATGCCGGTTTTCTATTCTCCGCCCCCTCTAAAATGGCAGCATCGCATCGCGCCACCCACCATTGGAACAGGTAGGCGTGTCATTGGAAGCCCCCACCCCCACCACCCCCCCGACCACTGTTGGAAAAAACACATTAATTCAGTAAGCATTTCATTTGCACGAGAGGTATTTAAGGTAGGATTTTTTCTGCCCAAAACATGGGGCGAAATTCTCCATAATCGGCGCGCTGTCCGCCGACCGGCGCCAAAAACGGCGCAAATCAGTCCGGCATCGCGCTGCCCCAAAGGTGCGGAATCCTCCGCATCTTGACCGGCCGAGCCCTAACCTTGAGGGGCTAGGCCGATGCCGGAGGGATTGCCGCCCCGCCAGCTGGCGGAAACGGCCTTTGTTGCCCCGCCAGCTGGCGCGGAAATGACATATCGGGGCGGCGCATGCGCGGGAGCGTCAGCGGCCGCTGACAGTTTCCCGCGCATGCGCAGTGGAGGGAGTCTCTTCCGCCTCCGCCATGGTGGAGACCGTGGTGGAGGCGGAAGGGAAAGAGTGCCCCCACGGCACAGGCCCGCCCGCGGATCGGTGGGCCCCGATCACGGGCCAGGCCACCGTGGGGGCACCAGGACCCTGGAGCCCGCCCACGCCGCCTTGTCCCGCCGTTCAAAAGGTGGTTTAATCCACGCCGGTGGGACAGGCCCATCCGGGCTGGAGAATCCAGCGGGGGGGCCCGCCAACCGGCGCGGCCCGATTCCCGCCCCCGCCGAATATCCGGTACCAGAGACTTCGGCAACCGGCGGGGGCGGGATTCACAGCAGCCCCCGGCGATTCTCCAACCCGGCGGGGGGTCGGAGAATGACGCCCAAAATGTCTCTATTTTGAAGATTTGGAGTTTTTCCTTTCACCCAACAATAAGAATATAGCCCTTTTAGGTTTTTGGTGCTCATTTGCTGAAAAATGTTAAACTTCGAGATAATTTCGGAAAATGGGCAGAGATTCTCCGATTCCGCGGCCAAGTTCTGACGCCGGCGCCAAAAGTGGAGCGAGTCACTCCGGCGTCAACGGGCCGCCTGGCCTGGCTATGCGCCCCTTCCTAGGGGGCTAGTACGCGCATGCGCGCCACTGCCGGCGCGAGCCCGTGTATGCGCTCCATGGCCGGTGCGAGTCTGCGCATGCGCGTGGGTTCCCGTCTCCGCGCCGGCCCCCGGGCAATATGGCCGTGCCCTACAGGGGCCCGCCGCGGAGGAACATAAACCCCCCACAGTCCTAGCCCGCCCGCCAATCGGTAGGCCCCGATCGCGGGCCATGCCACCGTGGAGGCCACCCCCGGAGTCGGATTGCCCCACCCCCTCACCAGGACGGCCCCCGCAGCCAGAACGCCAAGGTCCCGCCGGGTGGAACCATACGTAACCCATGCCGGCGGGACTCGGCCAAACTCGGCGGGCACTCGGCCCGTCGAGGTGCGGAGAATCGCCAGGGGGGCCGCTTTCAATGGCCCCTGACTGGCGCGACGGCGATCCTGCGGCCACCCGAGAATCGACGCCGGAGAATCTGCGGGCCCGCGTCGGAGCGGTGTGCCCTCCGCCGATTCTCCAACCCGGCGCGAGATCGGAGAATCCCGGCCATGATCTTTTTCTAATCTTAATATTTAGCATCTTGACTATTAAAATCCAACCAAGTTATTTTGAGTGATTTTTATGTTGCATCAGCCATTTGTGAAGTTAAATGCATTGAGACTAAATTAAAATGATTTTTCTGCTAGTCAAAAAAAATGTGTTTAATTTTTGTCAGTTTCAAGTTTCTTAGATTTAAATTTCAATTTAGCATGCTGACGTTGAAAGAATAAGAAGGATCATTTGCATTAATTTGTAAATGAGTTCCTACAAACACCACAATGAACCAGGAAATTTTCCTTAATTAGTTTACCTTTTAGCACAAAGTTCAACGCGTTGTAATTAATTTCAACAAAGTCTTTGATTAAATTCTGCAGCTTCGTAAAACAGATTTGCCAACATTTCTGTGGAAGTTCTGTCATTTCAACAACCCACCGTAGTGAGGCAGCTCGATTCGACTACTTGATGCTCAGTTTTCCAGTTCTCAACTTCAAAAAGGAGGTCCCGGCACCTACGCAGGGCACAACTGCGTCCTCAGAACAGGGAGAGATGAAGGAAATGATGGCCACGTACCTTTGTACACCTGGCTCCTCCCAAGCTGGGGCAGGCAGCATTTGCAACATCCTGCAGTTTTAGGTTCACTGTTTCATAAGGGAAGTCCTGAGGCTCTGTATTCCAAAAGAACTGGTCACATTTAATATTTTCTTGCCAGCAAGGAGCAGGTAGATTATGCGTGAATCTTCAGGGGGATTGCTGGCTTCCCGACAGTGAATGGCCCATTTGACTGTCTGAATTCCACTTTGTGGGTGCTATATGTCAGCTTTTGAGATGTATCACTTCAACGTACAGCTAATTTGTGACCATAGGCAATGTATCATGCATGTGACTGCCCAGTATTCTGGTATAACCCCTTCACTTTGTGGGAGCTTGCTGTGCTACCTACATTTAAAACGCAATGGCAAAGCAAAGGGTGACTACTGGGCAACAAAGGAACATACTTTTATGTTCTTTTGACGTGGTTCATGACTCACGTGCAAACTGGTGGGCAGTATGCATGAAATGAAAATCATGCTGTCACATGGAATGTGATAGTGCAGACCATTGGGGTATTGAAACACTGCTTCCATTGCCTGGTTGGGTCTTGAGGAGTTCAGCTGCCCTTGACAGAATGACAATCAAGGGTTTTGGTGGTCTGCTGCATGCTGTACAACTTGGCCACCATAAGAGCCTTGCTACTGAGCATGCAGCAATCAGAGGAGGCGGAGGAAGGGAGGAGGCAGCAAACAAAGCATCTCTGATTGACTCACTCAACTGTGATACCAGTTACCACAATCCCAATTCCCTATTCACCAACAGTCCCAATCATTACCTTCTCTTTGTCACTCAAATTACTGTAGTGGAATCTTATCCCCATTGTTGGAAAAACACAGCCAGTGAGCATTTGCAAGAGAGGGATGTTTCAGGTAGGATTCTTGCTGGCCAAAACATCTTTCCCTTTCAGACGCTGTCTATTTCCAGTATTATGTGTCTCTATTTTGAAGAATTGGACACAGTCCGCAGCCACCACGCTGGGTTCCCGACCGCTCAGATCACACGTCAACCGTGCGGTCGGGAACTCAGCCCATCGGAGGCAATATAAAGAAAATCTTTCGTGCCCAACAAGTGATTAGGAGTTGAAATGCACTATCCAATAGGGTCGTGGATGCAGACTGAATAGTGTCCTTCAAAGGAGAATTGGATAACACTTGTCGGAGAAAGGAATTTCAGTGTTATAGAAAAAGAGTTGGACAGTGGAACTAACTGATCCGTTCTTTGAAAGATCTGATGAAGATGGGCTGAATGGCCTCCTTCTGTGTTGTATGATTCTCTGATTCTATATTTGCACTGCTCTGATAGGTCACTGAAATGGCCATTCTCCATTTTGGAGTTTATTTTATTTAATTTTATATTTGTACATTATACAGGAGATGATTGTAACGGTTATTATTTATAATTTACATGTTTTTCTTTCGTAGGCACTCCCCCCCCACCTTGCTCCCCCCCCCCATTCCACCCCATTCCCCCCTCCATTTTCAGTTGTTTTTGCTCCGTCTTAGGCCCTTTCTTCCACCGTCGGTGTTATAATCTGCCTTTCATCCTGTTTTTGTTCCTGTGGCTTTGTGGCCCCCTTTCTCTGGATACCCTCCTGGTATTTCCCTGGGTTCCTCCTTCGCTGCCCCCTCCCCTTGTTCCTGTCTGCTTTGTGTGGTCCTGTTGGTTCCTCTTGGTCCACCCGCCACCCCCCTCCCTTTCTATGCATTATTGGCTTCGAACAGGTCTTGGAACAGGCTGGTGAATGGCCCCCACGCTTTGTAGAAGCCCCCATCCGACCCTCGGACGCTGTATTTGATCTTTTCCAGCTGGAGAAATTACACCAGGTCTGCTTGCCAGTCAGCAGTCAAGTGTGGTGCTGCAAATCACCAGCCGAGCAGGATTCTCCGGCGTGCGATTAAGGCCTGTGTTAGTGTAGGAGGCAAAGTGCCCCTCGCTAGCGAATCTGCGAACATCTCCTATAGGCGCGGGGCTAGAGCTGGTGCAAATTCTTTATAGATGTCCGCTGGGAACCCGTCCGGTCCCGGCACCTTCCCCGCCTGCATGGAGTTGATACTCTCCATGACCTCATCCAGTACTATTGGTGCTTCCAGCTGCCTCTGAGTATCGTCCCCCATGACTGGCATGTCCAGTCCGTCGAGGAACCGTTTCATCCCCGTGTCCTTGTCGGGGGGCTCGGAGGTTTACAATCCCCAGTAGAAGGCCTCAAATACTTGGTTGACCTTTCTTTGATTCCGCTACCAATCTGGTTCTGCTGTCATTTACCTGGGCTATTTTTGTCGTGGCTACCTGCTTTCTCAGCTGGAGAGCCAGCAGGCGGCTAGCCTTCTCTCCATGTTCATAAAAGGTCCCCTGTGTCTGGCGGAGTTGGTGCACTGCCTTCCTGGTGGAAGTTCAGGCAAGATGGTTTGCACTGGAGCGAAGAGTGAGGAACAGTCTCGATTAACAGCTAGGGAATATGCACTCGTTGTTCAGAAACTAGGATTTCCAGCAAAGTTTCTTGATTTTAAAATCCAGAACATGGTTGGAAGTTGTGGGGCGAGGGTCTCCGACCCCCCGCCGGGTCGGAGAATCGCCGGGGGCTGGCGTGATCCCGGCCCCGCCGGTTGCCGAAGTCTCCGGCACCGGATATTCGGCAGGGGGCGGGAATCACACCGCGCCGGTTGGCGGGCCCCCCCCCCCGCTGGATTCTCCGGCCCGGATGGGCCGAAGTCCCGCCGCTAAACTGCCTGTCCTGCCGGCGTAAATTAAACCACCTACCTTACCGGTGGGACAAGGCGGCGCGGGCGGGCTCCGGGGTCCTGAGGGGGGCGCGGGGTGATCCGGCCCCGGGGGGTGCCCCCACGGTGGCCGGGCCCGCGATCGGGGCCCACCGATCCGCAGGTGGGCCTGTGCCATGGGGGCACTCTTTCCCTTCCGCCTCCGCCACGGTCTCCACCATGGCGGAGGCAGAAGAGACTCCCTCCACTGCGCATGCGCGGGAATGCCGTCAGCGGCCGCTGACGCTCCCGCACATGCGCCGCCCGGAGATGTCATTTCCGCGCCAGCTGGCAGGTCACCAAAGGCCTTTTCTGCCAGCTGGCGGGGCGGAAATTCCTCCGGCGCCGACCTAGCCCCTCAAGGTTGGGGCTCGGCCCCCAAAGATGCGGAGCATTCCGCACCTTTGGGGCGGCGCGATGCCCGTCTGATTTGCGCCGTTTTGGGCGCCAGTCGGCGGACATTGCGCCGTTTCCGGAGAATTTCACCCCAGATGTGAAATTTCCCATCAGATTAGAGGGTTTGGTTTCTACGCACCAACAATTCAGCAGGTATAGAATACTCCAGGACTGGCCTTTTTTTTGTAAATCACTTCCAGTTAGTTTTCTAATAATGGATTTGTTCTGCATCACTTCATTGTGTTTTTAAAAATATTTTGAACAAGATATTATGGTTGCTGTTATAATGTTCTGTAAGTCTGGAAATTGAAATGGCCAAAGAATGTATCAATTTAGAATGGTCAGCTTGGGTGATCCCTGCATGCTTAAACAACTTGGGATTTATGTAGCTTTTTCCTCACCACCAGAAGCTCTTCGGTCAGGGCCTCAGAGTACCTTCTGTCGACCTCCAAGATGAAGTCGATCAGTTGTTGCCTACCCACCCTCTCTTCCCGATCCCTATGTGTCTTGTAGGCTATAATCTCTCCCCTAATCAACGCCTTCAGTGCCTCCCAGAATGTGGAGGGTGAGACTTCCCCATTTTGATTGTTAGTACTCGCCTATGGCCTGCCAAGAGACCCGTGTCCAACCTCCACGTGGGACATTGGGCATGGCCCGTCTACAACCTCACATCCATGTAATGTGGAGCGTGGTCGGAGATGACTATCGCGGAGTATTCTGCTCTTACTATTTCTGGAAGTACCAATTTCTCCACTGCAAAGAAGTCGATGCAGGTATATATCTTGTGTACTGGTGAGAAGAACAAGAATTCCTGCTCACCTGGGTGCAGGAACCGCCATGGGTCCACTGCCCCCATCTGCTCCATGAACGTTCCCAGTTCCCGAGCCATGCCTGTCCTTTTCCCCGTTCTGGAGTTTGATTCTTTATGAAATCTGTGTCGTCCCAGTTGGGTGCTGCTGGACACCAGGACTACCAATGTCCCATCTAGGACACCGCTGACCATGATGTACCGAACCCCTGGGTCCATAACCGTGCTTGTTGCCGTAAACACTGTCCTCTTGCTAATCAAGATATCTACTCCCCTCCCCAGTCCTTATCCCGTAACATGAGTGGTATGTCTGTCCCACCCAGCCCTTCCTTGCCAGCTGTTGGGCCTTCTCCCTCAGGTGCATCTCTTGAAGGAAGACTATGGCGGTTTTCAAACTTCTCTGGATCTTTCCACTGGGCCGTTAAGTCCCTTGACATTCCAGGTCATAATCCTGGTGGGGGCGTTTTGTTCCCCCCTCTTCCGGCGGGATCAACCATACTTTCCTTGTGGATGCGCCCCTGCACTCCAGGGTTTCGCTTTGTTTGGGGGGGCCATCCAAAATGGTCATAATCACTGTTCTCACCATGAGGCCAGGACCCTGTGCACCCGGGGTTTCCCTTTGTCCAGGGGGTACCCAACATGGCTGGCCACTGTGTGTACACCACATGGGTGTGCCCCTGCAGTCTGGGGTTTCCCTTTGTTTCGGGAACTTCCACAGTGGCTGCTTGCGGCGCCATCTTGTTCCCTTAACCTGCTGAAACCAATCTGAAATGCATCCTTTTCCTATCCTAGTATTCCACTTGTGTTCCCCTTTCCCCCTCTGTCCCCCCTCTCTATCCCCCCTTACATTCCCCATCCCTGCCCCTGATTTCACCTCCCCCCTCCCTGCCAGAAGATGAGCGGCGATCCACCTTGCTTTTGTGCTTCCTATCGCTAGCTTTCCCCACTAGCGTGGCCCCCCCCCCCCCCCGTCCCCCCCCCCCCCCCCCCCCCCCCACCTTCCAGGCTGATCTTACCCCTTTCCTATGCCTGCTAGATAGCTATTCCCTCTGTCTCCTCTTTACCCTCTCCTGTGCTCGGCTGCCGCCGTCCTTCTCTGTGGTCTGATATTTTGCTCAAAGCGAGGCAGTACTGTCCCGCACAAACATTGTACAAGTCCATCACAGTTCTTTTCTCTTTTCATCCTCTGCTTCGTCCTCAATGCTGTCTTGCCTGCCCCTTGTCCAAACCGTTTGTCCGCATGAACCCGTCAGTCTCTGCTGGGTTTGAAATAGTGTTCCTTATTTTGGAATGTAACCCAGATCCTGCCTGGCAACAGCATTCCAAATTTCACTCCACTTTTGTTCCGGGGTGATTTTTGCCTGGTGGAACTCAGCCCTGCACTTTGCCAGATCTGCCCCAGTGTCCTGGTATACTCGTATTCTATGTTCTTCCCGACTGCTCACCTTCATCTGCCTTGCCCACCGCAGGGTCCTCTCCCGACTCTCCCGATCCTGATATCTATATAATTTGGCAATTATTGCCCTTGGCTGATCCACCGCCTTGGCTTCGATCGGAGCGATCTGTGTGCCCTGTCGATCTCCGGCTGCTTGTGGAAGCTATTCCTCCTGACTAGGTTGCCCAGCATCTGGGCCACATAGTCCGTTTCTTCCCCATTCCTTCTATCACCGCGACCAACACTTACGCCACTGACACCTTGGCCACCACCTGGATCTCCACTATTATCACCTTTTTCATTGCCATTAATGCATTCGTCAGGAATGTCTTTCGTCCATTTCCATCCGAAGGCGAGGGGAGAGGAGGGGGGAATTGTTCAGGTCGTCGGTCTCCCTCTCTCCGGGGTGGCTGGATACCTTGTGGGTCCGCCAACTCGCTCACACGCTGCTCCTGGCCTTTTCCTCCGCGTCTACCTTCTCTGTGGTCTCTCGAGCTCGCATTCGCTGTCATGTTGCACCTATTCTCTCCCTTTCTTATTTGTGGGAGAAATAAGTCCAAATCTTGGGGCTAAATTTGTCTAAAAGTGCCGATTTGATTGTATTCTGGAAGAGAGCCGCCTGATGTGCGACTGTTCAGCACATCACCGTCACAGGAAGACGCTCCATTTTGGAGTTTGACAGTGAATGTCAGCATGTAATCTGAATGTGAAGGATATTTTCTGAGACTGTTGTATCTGCCATTCATACCGATGCACTTTCCAGCACGAGACACAACACAGGGCTAACTGGGGGTGAAGTGTAAGGAAAAGGGCCAATTAATTTTAGTGCAAGTCTTCATCAAAAACAGATTACACAATCTGTTGTTAGTTCTATTATCTGCCACAGGTAAAATACTGAATAGTGAAAAAATTACACAAAGATCACCATTGACAGGGAGATGCAGCACAAGATCAGCTGCACTCGCTCAACCTTCTGCAAACAATGGCAGCAAGTATTTGACAACAAAGACCTCTAGAAGTCAACAAAAGTCGGAGTGACAAAGCAGTTGTCATTACTGCTCTCCTGCGCTGCAGCAAGACCTAAATTATGTATCAGCGACAGATTAAAATTCTATCAGCAATGCTTCCTCTGCCTCTTCCAGATTCATTGGGAGGACTGTCAAACAAATACTTGTGTCCCTCTTGAAGCCAGCTCCACAAACATTTGGGGAAAGGTCCTGTATCATCAATTTTGATGGGCTGGACACTGTGTCCAGGTGACCGAAAACCGTCTCGCTGGCCAGGTCCTGTTCTCAACTCTCAATCGGCCAATGTTCCATAGGAGAGCAAAGACAATGCTTCAAAGACACTCGGAAGCTCTCTTTGAAATGTGGCAGCTTTGATGTTTCTGACTGGGAGGAACTTGCTCCCATTTGTTCAGAGTGGCGACAATGTGTTCATTGAACTCCATCATGCCTTGAGTCACAACATCTTCATGAGGATGAGCAGTGGCAGCGAAGAGCAGGCAACAAGTTGTGTACTCTGGATCCCACTAATCTGTGGGACACACTTCCCCATGTGCCCAAAGATCTGAGGGTTGGGAATCAGCCCTTTTGCCACATGAAGACCCGTGACAGAAACGCATGATCCTGAGTAGACATCGGGCACGATTCAACGGCATCTTCGCACCCAACTTGGTATCGGACGAGGCTGTCGAATCTCGCAAGTGGCCTCTCGCGGGATTCGCTACACTCGAAACGTCTTGCAAGATTTAACTGAGTCCCTGCGAGATGCTGTGATCTGGATCTCGCTCTCGCTGGGCAAGATCCAGATATGCATATTGATATGAACCATTAGGCTAATTTGAATATGCATTCCCAGGAATCTCCCAGGGCCTGGGATTCACCGGCCAGGCCTGGGAGAATTCGCCAGGGCGCTGTTTAATATTGGCCCACACAAACGTGAACCAGTTCTAACAGCACCAGGGGAAGGGGATCTCCTAGGCCATTGGAGAACCCTGGGTGGTCGGGCATTGGACAGGGTGGTATTCTGACACTCCCACTGGCACCTGGGCACCTTGGCATGGCCACCTGTGTTCCCTGGCAGTGCCACCCTGGTGCCAAGGAGCCTGGGTGACAAGTTTCCTGTGCCGGGGCCCGGGGGTGCCTTGCGCATAAGAGGTGGAGTGAGGGGGGGTTCGAGGGCCCTGGAAGAGGTACGTTGGGTGAAGTGGGGGGGTTGGAGGCTGCAGTGGATTCGCTGAGGGGGGTTGAAAGATTGGGGCTGCCTTTAAAAATGGCACGCCGATCTGCAAGTAAGCTTCCTGAGCCTCCACAGCAGTAATGTGGGGGTTGTTTAAGGAGCACTTGCTGCGAGTGCTGGATAGTTTTGTCCCACTGAGACGAGGAAGGAATGGTAAGGTGAAGGAACCTTGGATGACAAGAGAAGTGGAGCTTCTAGTCAAGAGGAAGAAGGAGGCTTATGTAAAGTTGAGGAAGCAAGGATCTAGCACGGCTCTAGAAGGTTACAAGGTAGCCAGGAAGGAACTCAAAAATGGACTTAGGAGAGCTAGAAGGGGGCATGAAAAAGCCCTGGCGGGAAGGATGAGGGAAAACCCCAAGGCGTTCTACACTTATGTGGGAAATAAGAGGATGATCAAAGTGAGAGTAGGGCCGATCAGCGATAGTGGAGGGAACGTGTGCCTCGAGTCTGAGGAGATAGAGGAGGCCCTAAATGAATATTTTGCTGCAATATTCATTAGAGAGAGGGACCTTGTTGCTCATGAGAACAGTGCGAATCAGGTTAATAGACTCGAACAAGTTGATATTAAGAAGGAAGATTTGCTGGAAATTCTGAAAAGCATCAGGATAGATAAGTCCCCTGGGCCTGAAGGAACATACCCAAGTTTACTACGGGAAGCAAGGGAGGAGATTGCTGTGCCATTGGCGATGATCTTTACGTCCTCACTCTCCATTGGAGTAGTACCGGATGATTGGAGGGAGGTGAATGTTGTTCCCCTGTTCAAGAAAGGGAAATCCCTGGGAATTACAGACCAGTCAGTATTACATTTGTGGTGAGAAAAATATTGGAAAGGATTCTGTGAGATAGGATTTATGATTATTTAGAAAAACATAGTTTGATTAAAGATAGTCAGCATGGCTTTGTGAAGGGCAGGTCATGCCTCACCAGCCTCATTGAATTCTTTGAGGATGTGACAAGACACATTGATGCAGGTCGGGCAGTGGATGTGGTGTATATGGATTTTAGTAAGACTTTTGACAAGATTCCCCATGGTAGGCTCATTCAGAAAGTAAGGGGGCATGGGATACAGGGAAATTTGGCTGTCTGGATACAGAATTGGCTGGCCGAAAGAAGACAGTGAGTGGTAATGGATGGAAAGTATTCCGCCTGGAGGTCAGTGACCAGTGGTGTCCCGCAAGGATCTGTTCTGGGACCTCTGTTCTTTGTGGTTTTTATAAATGTCTTGGATGAGGAAGTGGAAGGGTGGGTTAGTAAGTTTGCCGATGACACGAAGGTTGGTGGAGTTATAGATAGTGTCGAGGGCTGTTGCAGGTTACAACAGGACATTGACAGGATGCAGAGCTGGGGATGAGAAGTGGCAGATGGAGTTCAACCTAGATAAATGTGAAGTGATTCATTTTGGAAGGTCGAATTTGAATGCTGAATACAGGGTTAAAGCCAGGATTCTTGGAAGTGTGGCGGAACAGAGGGATCTTGGGGTCCACGTACATAGATCCCTCAAAGTTGCCACCCAAGTTGATAGGGTTGTTAAGAAGGCGTATGGTGTGTTGGCTTTCATTAACAGGGGGATTGAGTTTAAGAGCAGTGAGGTTTTGCTGCAACTTTATAAAACCCTGGTTAGACCACACTTGGAACATTGTGTCCAGTTCTGGTCGCCTCATTATAGGAAGGATGTGGATGCTTTGGAGAGGGTGCAGAGGAGATTTACCAGGACGCTGCCTGGACTGGAGGGTATGTCTTATGAAGAAAGGTTGAGGGAGCTAGGGCTTTTCTCACTGGAGTGAAGAAGGAAGAGAGGTGACTTGATAGTGATGTACAAGGTGATGAGAGGCATGGATAGAGTGGATAGCCAGAGATTTTTCCCCAGGGTGGAAATGGCTGTCACGAGGGGACATAATTTTAAGGTGATTGGAGGAAGGTATAGGGGAGATGTCAGAGATAGATTCTCTACACAGAGAGTGATGGGTGTGTGGAATGCACTGCCAGCAGAGGTGGTGGAGTCAGAGTCATTGGGGACATTTAAGCGACTCTTAGACAAGCACATGAACAGCAGTAAATTGAAGGGGTGTAGGTTAGGTTGATCTTAGATTAGGATAAATGGTCGGCACAACATTGTGGGCCAAAGGGCCTGTACTGTGCTGTACTGTGCTATGTTCTATGTAGCTGGTGAGTTGAGCTTGGCAATGCTGGATGTGACGTAAATGTGGCCTCGACGGGGAGTTCCTCACTGACGCCAAAATAAATGGCAAAGTACCATTGGATAGCGGGGTCTTTGCCGCTGAGAAAAACCCCGCTAAACGCGCCGAAACCAGACGTGAAATGTTTTGGCTGGATGGGGTCCATCATCCAGAATAGAGGCCAACACTGATGGCATTGATGTTTGGGAACAACGGAATTTTACAGCATTTAAACAGATTACTCGGAATACCAAAAGTCTTTGCCCATCATGTTCTCCATCTGAATCTAATTATACTCTCCTGCTTGCTTTCCATCTCCTCTAATATTCCTCTTTCTCAAGTCACATTCAGACCATAATTCTTAAGCAAAGGCGTTTGCCAGGAATTTTCTTGTATGGTTCTTCTAATTAGCTGCTGTAAGTACACTGGAAAAACATTGTATTTACAATTATATGATTATTCCGAGTTTTTTTTAATCTTCTTTTTCTTAATTTAAAAAAAATTCCAATTAAGGAACAATTTAGCGTGGTCGATCCACCTAACCGGCACATCTTTGGGTTGTGGGGGTGTAACCCATGCAAACATGGGGAGAATGTGCAAACTCCACACGGACAGTGACCCAGAGCCGGGATCGAACCAAGGTCCTCGGCGCCATGAGGCTAACCATTGCACCACCGTGCTGCTCTTTTCATCAATATTCTGTCAAAATATTGCAATAATAGATTATAAGAATTCAAAAAATTGTTTGAATTATATTTTAATATGGAACCACAGTAATATAAATAGAATAAAATTCATGCAATAGATCGTTGGAGAATGTCACTTCTGAGGGTGAGGCCCAATCAGATCATTGGCCAACGTTGGGCCTTGCATAGGATTCAAGAACCAAGGGGTGGAAACCCCCTTACAATCAGAGGCTGGCAGATCACCATTACAGCCAGTGCCACTCAGAGCTATGGTGGTGGCCAGTAATGCGCTCAGAGAGATGCCGAGGATTGCCCAGGGTCACAGTCCATGGGTGGCTGAGGATGTGATGGGGGTCATGAGCAGAGGTTCACGGTAGATGATGATGCAGGGGACTGGAGGCAAGGGCAGGGGGATGGCTTTCAGTGGCCCCCACCAATGTTGGTTTCCTCGATGGAGCACTAAGTGCCTTTGAAAGATGACCCCCCCCCAAAGAAGTCCACAGGCTGGCAGAGAGGAGCTATACTCCTGTAATCCCATGTACATGCAATCCCTAAGTCATCACTAAGTTTTGGTGGATCAGGGATAAGTGGTAATAATTCACTCAATCATGAGCTTTACTGACATCCCACTGTGCATGAGTAAGTGGGTGAGCTTCTGTTCCCGCCACCAATTTAATTATGGGATGCTTTCCTGCAGGGAGACTGATGGACAACCTCTCTGACAAGCAAGTGGAATTGGCCGCCATGTTTCTTGTCGTGATGGGTGCATTAAATCCACCCCAAGATGTCCCAAGCCCTTTGCAGACAATGAAGCACATTGAACAGTTGCCACTGTTGTAATGTGGGGAAGTGCAGCAGTCAGTTTTTGCACAGCAGTTCCCCACACAATGCAATGAGCTGCAGGACAAGATAATCTGTTTAGTGATGTTGCTTCAGGCATTAATATTGGCCAGTAAATCCCCCAGCTCTTCTTTAAAATAGTGCCGCTGGGGCTTAGACAACTTACTGAGTGAGGGGACAAGACCTCCTTTCGTGTCTCATCCAAAAGATGGCACCTCTGACAATGAAGTAATCCTTCAGTGCCGCACTGGGAGTGTCAATCTAGATTATGTACTCAGGTTCCCGGAGACACACTGACTCAGAGGTCAGAGAGCTAGTACTGAGCCAGAGATAACATACCAATGCACTCTGCCATGGCTCACAACTTTAAAATGGCCACATGGGTGGGATGTCCAAGATTGCCGGCAACCTTCAGATCAAACTCTAGCAATGTCAGTGCCTCCGGGAGAAACAGTAGAGAATATGAAAAGGAAAGAAAAGAAGTAAAGAGAGGAAGCTCAGGTAATAACCATTGGATCGAGGTCACTGTTAGCTCATCAATTTGGATTGGGTTGAACTATTGTGCCAAATGGTTGCACAGTCAAGTTTCCCATTTAAAAAACTATTCTCTCATTGTTTTCCTCTGGAATTCATCAATTATCAGAAAAAGAACAGGAATTGGCGATGACAAATAAAGTACAATCACAGAATAATACAGTGCAGAAGAGGCCCTTCGGCCCATCGAGTCTGCACCGATGCATGAAAAGTCCTGACCTGCCCATCTAATCCCACTTGCCGGCACTTGGCCTTGAATGTTATGGCGTGCCAAGTACTCACCCACAGAATACTGCAAAAGTCTTTATTTCAAGTTGATAACCTTTGAGCTAAGGCGGATTGGCAGAGACAATATTTAATACAAGATATTTTAGGAGGGATTGGTGAGAATGCAGCTACTTTACATTAAGATTCCAGTTTTGTTTGTGATTCTTACTTGTAGAAAAAAGTGGCTACTATTAATCTATGGGTAGATGATTAATTTTTATAAATTGCACCTAAAATTGCCTGTTCACTTCCACATCCCCATTGCCTCGTTCTTTTCACATGTTCTTGTTGAATTCTAATGGGCTGCTACCATAATTATTTTTGTGCTAATGTGGCCCATTAGTTCATTTAGTTCTAGGTTCAGAGAGGGCGTTAATGTCATTCGCTGACTGCCAGCCACTTGACATTCTGTTCATTATGCTCGATTTTTTGGTTTTTGCTGTTGTTAGCTTTTTGTTTGTTCAAATTTTGTTACAACATGTTACACAACAGTGATATGACATGGTTTATACACTGTCAAGTGATAGCTCCTCTGATCAACAAGGTGGTTTTGAGTTTGTGAACATTATTAAAACATAAACACTTCACAGCAGTTTGGGTGAAAAGAGAAAAAAAAAGGGAAATGAGAAGCTACATATTTCAAGGCTGCGGAGGCTTTTCGAAGGATGTCAGCTTGATAGCTGCTATTTTCCATAGCAGAATGTTACTGTAGTCATTGGACCCTTTCAATGTCAATATGCAAGGATGTGTTGGGGAGTTTTATCATTGAAAACAAAAAATTCCAATCAAGGGGCAATTTAGCGTTGCCAATCCACCTACCCTGCACATCTTTTGCCAGCACGGTAGCACAGTGGTTGGCACTGTTGCTTCACAGCGCCAGGGTCCCAGATTAGATTCCCGGCTTGGGTCACTGTCTGTGTGGAGTCTGCACGTACTCCCCGTGTCTGCATGGGTTTCCTCCGGGTGCTCTGGTTTCATCTCACAAGTCCTGAAAGACGAGGGGCGAAATGTAGGGCGCGATGTCCGCCGACTGGCGCCCCAAATGGCGCAAATCAGTCGGGCATCGCGCCGCCCCAAAGGTGCGGAATGCTCCGCATCTTTGGGGGCCGAGCCCCAACATTAAGGGGCTAGGCCCGCGCCGGATGAATTTCCGCCCCGCCAGCTGGCGGAAAAGGCCTTTGGTGCCCCGCCAGCTGGCACGGAAATGACATCTCCGGGCGGCGCATGCGCGGGGGCGTTAATGGCCGCTGACGGCATTGCCGCGCATGCGCAGTGGAGGGAGTCTCTTCCGCATCCGCCATGGTGGAGACCGTGGCGAAGGCGGAAGGGAAAGAGTGCCCCCACGGCACAGGCCCGCCCGCGGATCGGTGGGCCCCGATTGCGGGCCAGGCCACCGTGAAGGCACCCCCTGGGGCCAGATCGCCCCGCGCCCCCCACAGGACCACGGAGCCCGCCCGCGCCACCTTGTCCCACCGGTAAGGTAGGTGGTTTAATCTACGCCGGCGGGACAGACATTTTAGCTGCGGGACTTCGACCCATCCAGGCCGGAGAATCGCTGGGGGGGGGGTGGGGGGGGGGGGGGGCGCCAACCGGCGCGGCACGATTCACGCCCCCGCCGAATCTCCGGTGCCGGAGACTTCGGCAACCGGCGGGGGCGGGATTCTCGCCAGCCCCCGGCGATTCTCCGACCCGGCCGGGGGGGTCGGAGAATCTCGCCCGAGCTGTTAGGTGAATTGGACATTCCGAATTCTCCCTTCGTGTACCCGAACAGGTGCTGGAGTGTAGCGACTCGGAGCTTTTCACAGTAACTTCATTGCAGTGTTAATGTAAGCCTACTTGTGACAACAATAAAGATTATTATTGTTATTATTTTTGTGTTGTGGGGGTGAGACCCATGCAGACACAGGATGAATATGCAAACTCCACACGGATCGTGACCCGGGGCCAGGATTGAACCCGGGTCCTCGGCGCCATGAGGCAACAGTACTAACCACTGCGCCACCATGCTGCCCCGGAGTTTTGTCATCAAATAGCTGTCAATAAGCAATGCTTATTGGTGTGATCTATTTAAAAATCTGCTTGCAATTCATAGGCATTTGAAGATTCCTTGTTAGAGTTACTATGAACAGTGATTTTTCCTAGGTTCAATGTCCATTAATCAATCCCCATTTATAATTCCTTTCAGAGATATTGGATAATGATTTATTTATTAGCTTGGTGAAGACAAGCCAACATTTTCTGAGGTGGTTTATCCTTAATTCAGGTTCAACAGATGAAACAATGGAGCAATTTTATCCTAATCTTCCAGTTGGGAAGCTGGGCTGATCGGATGCAATTCTGTTTTCAATCCCTGTCCATCAGTACTCTCCATTGACCTGGCTGAGAAGTGTATCTGGATGTGGAGAAGTATTTTAAGGCCCACACATTTTAACGGTCAGCAAATTTGGTCTTTGAATTGATTTTTCTGGCTGATGCTTGGGCCTTCATGGGTGATTGTGCCAATATCATTCTTTTTTGTTGTTCTAACATGCCTATTTTGGGCACTGTTTTCATCCGTGGAGCTATGCCTTTGCTGCGGAGAGATACCAAGCAGGCCAGGCTGTCTATCCCTTTGGGCTGCTGCTGTGGAGGGGAACAATGGGCAGCATTCCATCCATGCCATTCTGCAGACCTTAACTCAAATCTGTTTAGTATGAAATGAATCACATTTGGCGCTTTGGTATGCAGTGTCTTTTGATAGCAGTTTCTGGGTGTGCATTGTGAACATGCCATTCATATTGAAGTTATCCGAATTGCTTAGATGGTGATACTTTTGTTGTCCTCTAAGCCTCTCTGTATTGCCCAGGCATATTAACCTTCTGAACCTTTGCTTCAGTAGCCCAGTAATATTCTCAGTGATTTGTAGCAGTCCCACGACCAAGACTGTACCTGAGTTGTTCGGCCATGTTGGAATTGAGGGTGGGGTGAGGGGGGGGAAACGTTGGGGGGGGGGGGGGGGGGGCGCTGGGGCCGCTGTCAGCCATGTGTACAAAGGCTAGTCCTTAAACCTTTGTGCCTGTCCTCTTGTACTCTCAAAGGATTGAATAATGATGAGATGGATGACTGATGGATGAAGAGCTATATCTTTCATCTTTTTGGTTTGACAGCATATGTTCGAGTGTTCCTGTGATTGAATAACACCAGAACCAGCAAGCCAGGTTTAAAAGTTCACTCATCTGGCAATGAGATATTCATATTGGTGGCATTTGAACCTATCATTCTTCAGTCAGTGACGTGGAACATACCAAATGCGGGCCGACAGATTGATCATCCACGCCCTGCTTAGGTATTTGCAATTGCTTTCCTCATGGAGCTTGATTGCATATTCATAATTCCAATTCTCTTCCCATACCTAGTGGTGCACTCAGGCAGACATTTGTCTGTTTTCTTAGCTAATAGTAGCAGAGATGTGGAGGAACAGATTGGGAAACAGATTTTGGAAAGGTGCAGAAGTCATAGGGTAGTAGTCATGGGCGACTTTAACTTCCCAAATATTGAGTGGAAACTCTTTAGATCAAATAGTTTGAATGGGGTGGTGTTTGTGCAGTGTGTCCAGGAAGCGTTTCTAACACAGTATGTAGATTGTCCGACCAGAGGAGGGGCAATATTGGATTTAGTACTGGGTAATGAGCCAGGGCAAGTGATAGATTTGTTAGTGGGGGAGCATTCTGGAGATAGTGACCACAATTCTGTGACTTTTACTTTAGTAATGGAGAGGGATAGGTACGTGCAACAGGGCAAGGTTTACAATTGGGGGAAGGGTAAATACGATGTTGTCAGACAAGAATTGAAGTGCATAAGTTGGGAACATAGGCTGGCAGGGAAGGACACAAGTGAAATGTGGAACTTGTTCAAGGAACAGGTGCTACGTGTCCTTGATATGTATGTCCCTGTCAGGCAGGGAAGAGATGGTCGAGTGAGGGAACCATGGTTGACAAGAGAGGTCGAATGTCTTGTTAAGAGGAAAAAGGTGACTTATGTAAGGCTGAGGAAACAAGGTTCAGACAGGGCATTGGAGGGATACAAGATAGCCAGGAGGGAACTGAAGAAAGGGATTAGGAGAGCTAAGAGAGGGCATGAACAATCTTTGGCGGGTAGGATCAAGGAAAACCCCAAGGCCTTTTACACATATGTGAGAAATATGAGAATGACTAGAGCGAGGGTAGGTCCGATCAAGGACAGTAGCGGGAGATTGTGTATTGAGTCTGAAGAGATAGGAGAGGTCTTGAACGAGTACTTTTCTTCTGTATTTACAAATGAGAGGGGCGATATTGTTGGAGAGGACAGTGTGAAACAGATTGGTAAGCTCGAGGAAATACTTGTTAGGAAGGAAGATGTGTTGGGCATTTTGAAAAACTTGAGGATAGACAAGTCCCCCGGGCCTGACGGGATATATCCAAGGATTCTATGGGAAGCAAGAGATGAAATTGCAGAGCCGTTGGCAATGATCTTTTCGTCCTCACTGTCAACAGGGGTGGTACCAGGGGATTGGAGAGTGGCGAATGTCGTGCCCCTGTTAAAAAAAGGGACTAGGGATAACCCTGGGAATTACAGGCCAGTTAGTCTTACTTCGGTGGTAGGCAAAGTAATGGAAAGGGTACTGAAGGATAGGATTTCTGAGCATCTGGAAAGACACTGCTTGATTAGGGATAGTCAGCACGGATTTGTGAGGGGTAGGTCTTGCCTTACAAATCTTATTGAATTCTTTGAGGAGGTGACCAAGCATGTGGATGAAGGTAAAGCAGTGGATGTAGTGTACATGGATTTTAGTAAGGCATTTGATAAAGTTCCCCATGGTAGGCTTATGCAGAAAGTAAGGAGGCATGGGATAGTGGGAAATTTGGCCAGTTGGATAACGAACTGGCTAACCGATAGAAGTCAGAGAGTGGTGGTGGATGGCAAATATTCAGCCTGGATCCCAGTTACCAGTGGCGTACCGCAGGGATCAGTTCTGGGTCCTCTGCTGTTTGTGATTTTCATTAATGACTTGGATGAGGGAGTTGAAGGGTGGGTCAGTAAATTTGCAGACGATACGAAGATTGGTGGAGTTGTGGATAGTAAGGAGGGCTGTTGTCGGCTGCAAAGAGACATAGATAGGATGCAGAGCTGGGCTGAAAAGTGGCAGATGGAGTTTAACCCTGAAAAGTGTGAGGTTGTCCATTTTGGAAGGACAAATATGAATGCGGAATACAGGGTTAACGGTAGAGTTCTTGGCAATGTAGAGGAGCAGAGAGATCTTGGGGTCTATGTTCATACATCTTTGAAAGTTGCCACTCAAGTGGATAGAGCTGTGAAGAAGGCCTATGGTGTGCTCGCGTTCATTAACAGAGGGATTGAATTTAAGAGCCGTGAGGTGATGATGCAGCTGTACAAAACTTTGGTAAGGCCACATTTGGAGTACTGTGTACAGTTCTGGTCGCCTCATTTTAGGAAGGATGTGGAAGCTTTGGAAAAGGTGCAAAGAAGATTTACCAGGATGTTGCCTGGAATGGAGAGTAGGTCTTATGAGGAAAGGTTGAGGGTGCTATGGCCTTTTCTCATTACAACGGAGAAGGATGAGGGGCGACTTGATAGAGGTTTATAAGATGATCAGGGGAATAGATAGAGTAGACAGTCAGAGACTTTTTCCCCGGGTGGAACAAACCATTACAAGGGGACATAAATTTAAGGTGAAAGGTGGAAGATATAGGAGGGATATCAGAGGTAGGTTCTTTACCCAGAGAGTAGTGGGGGCATGGAATGCACTGCCTGTGGAAGTAGTTGAGGCGGAAACATTAGGGACCTTCAAGCAGCTATTGGATAGGTACATGGATTACAGTAAAATTATAGTGTAGATTTATTTGTTCTCAAGGGCAGCACGGTAGCATTGTGGATAGCACAATTGCTTCACAGTTCCAGGGTCCCAGGTTCGATTCCGGCTTGGGTCACTGTCTGTGCGGAGTCTGCACGTCCTCCCCGTGTCTGCGTGGGTTTCCTCCGGGTGCTCCGGTTTCTCCCACAGTCCAAAGATGTGCGGGTTAGGTGAATTGGCCAATGATAAATTGCCCTTAATGTCCAAATTGCCCTTGGTGTTGGGTGGAAGTTGAGTTTGGGTAGGGTGCTCTTTCCAAGAGCCGGTGAAGACTCAAAGGGCCGAATGGCCTCCTTCTGCACTGTAAATTCAATGATAATCTATGATTAATCTAGGACAAAGGTTCGGCACAACATCGTGGGCCGAAGGGCCTGTTCTGTGCTGTATTTTTCTATGTTCTATGTAGTAAAACCTGGAACAGGTCGCTAGTCTGTCGCCAGAGGCTTATAGCTTGAGGGGACGTCACTCCGCATTAAGTGTGGCTGACTAGAAGTGTCTCCTGCTCTTACCACCTGCCATCGGCTTGCAGGTTGACACTCATTTTTATGAACACATCTTCCTTGGCCATCAAGTCCTGGGGTGGGACTCAAACCCAAGCTTCTGGTTCAGAGGCAGGGACAACACAGCCCACTGTGCCTCAAGACCTCCTAACCTCATAGTAAAATCTACCAGTCTCTATTGAACACAGACATGAGATAGTCACGAATAAATCCAATAAGGAATTCAGGAGAAGCTTTGTTATCCAGGGAACACTTAGAATGTGGAGCTGGCTTCCAAATGGAGCAGTTGAGGCAAATATCAGAGATGCATTTCAAGATAAATACAGGCAAAGGAATAGCTGAAAGGGTTAAATGGGTTGGATGAAGCAGGGTAGAAAGAAGCTTGTGCGAAGCCACAAGCACTGGCAGAGAGAGTTGGGTCGAATGTAAGTCCATGTACTGCCACGCAACAATGGATCTAATTGCATTAGCACTGAGCCGTTTCTCAGCTAAGTCTAAAGTTGTACTGTTTCATTTCCTGATGATCTCAGCTGCCAAATATGACAAGGATTAGGGTTACATTCACGAGCTAAAGAAACCAAACCATCTGAACAGAAGTCCACTTTTCAGATTAGAACCCATCAGCACTGCGTTTAAATGTTCATCTGGGCGAGTGATTATGTGAAAATTAACAGAAAAAATGTTTTCCAGTTGCTGCAATTATTGCTGGTGGCCTGTGCAACAGCACCACCTTGTCTGGTACTCCGACACAATCGGAACAATCTAAAAAGCCATTGGAAGAAAATATAATAGGTAACCAATAGGCTTTGTTCTCTTTGGTCTGATTCATCCGTGGTAACAAACATAACCATTTCTGCAACATTCAGCTGAATAGTTCTCACCCTTTCATCACAGGCAGTGAGTAATGACAGAGCTTGACATGTAACCTGACATCATATAATACAGAAAAATTTACTTAACTTTAACTTTCCTTGGCTGTAATTATAGTGCGATCAAGACACAGACACCAGAGAATTTGAAATCCCTTTGTTTGTGTAACTCAGTACGACTTAGTAACACCCATGTTCGTGGGAGAATGCAGTGCTCTCATTTCCTGGCAGTGAAGCAGGACAAGAAGAGCTATGCTGGAATAAGCTTGTGCCATGTCTTAATTAATGACCCAAATAAACAGTTGCCATCTTTAATCAAGTTGAAAAGCAGGCAGGGTCAGGACAGGGCTAGATAGGGTTGGATCATAATTTGCTTTACTGACAATGAGAATTCAATGAAAACCTTACTCACTGGTGCCTCAATTGTACATTTTAAGGCAGCGATAAGCAGGATAGCTTTCAATGTCCAGTATGTTTTTAAAATTCTACACACCCTGTATAAATTCTTAACTGACCATTCAAAGGCTACCCTGGCATGTGCATTTCAACATCCTGCCTGAAAGTGGCATTCAGTGAGGCGCCCTCGAGCGATTTAGCAAACGCATCTAACAAGGAGCCAGGCCATACAGATCGGGGAAGTCTGATCATGATAGTGTGTTCCTCATCTTCCCGTTCCACCTCAATAGCTGTCGTATTCAATGGATCATCCTCCACCATTTCTGCCACTTCCAGCCACCACCAAAAACATCTGTCTTTCCCACACCTCCATCTCAGCATTTCAAAGTTATCGGCCGTCTTAATCTTTCTGCTTCCCTCAACCACTCTATTCTATTTCCCTCTGAACTTGCTGCACTCAATCCTCTCAGGTCGACCCCTGGCATTGTCATCAAACCTGCTGACAAAGGTGGTGTTGCTGTTGTCTGGCATATTGCCTTCTGCCCCGCAGAGACTGGGCACCAACTCTCAGACATTTCTCTCTATCTCTCCCTGGACCATGACCCCACCACCAAATATCAAGCCATTGTTGCCAAGGTTGTTCCTGACCTCATCTCCTCTGGAGATCTTCTCTCCACAGTCTCCAACCTCATAGTCTCCCAATTCCATACAGCCCACTTCTACCCCCTTCCCAAAATCTACAAACAGGACTCACCTGGCACACCCATTGTTTCAGCCTCTTCCTACCCCACTGAACTCACTTCTTCCTATTTTGACACCATTCCCTCTCCCCTTGTCCCAAGTCTTCCCATCCACATTTGCAATTCCTCTGACGCCTTGCATCATTTCAACAATTTCCAGATTCCTGGTCCTAACTGTGGTGTTGGGCGTTCTGACACACAGATGAGCCAACACGGTTGTATATGGTACAACGCTATTTTATTTAAACTTTCTATGTACAGCTTTGTCTTGATACTCTGCACGTGGGGATTCCCTTTTTGTGATGTTGAAACAGGTTGTGTCCGTGTCCTTGTCCCCAGACCTACTGTCCTCTAGGTGTCGTGTTCGTGCTTTTATGTGGTTCCTGTCTTTGTGTGTGATTGGTTGTGGTGTTGTGTGCTCTGATTTGTCTGTTGGTGTGTCCACCATGATGTGTGTGTTTGAATATCATGACATCCCCCCTTTTTACAAAGATATGTGCCTATGTGGTAATAAATATAATCGTGTCGTGAGTGCATCTAAGAGTATGTGTGTGTTGTGTACAGCATGTGCATATGACGCAACTATTTACATGGGGCGATGTCGGGTGCGTCACATGAACAAGGTTGTACCATAACAGAACATGAATGCGAACGAGAAAAAAAAAACTTGAACAGTGGTCCAGTCAGACGATATCTGGAACGATAAACAACAACAGGTTATCATACAGAATTGTGTAACTTGTTAGACATATGAACGGTGTTATAAGTCCAGTCTAATGGGCTTGCGACGAGTTCGGGTTGACCGCCTCAAGGGTGGGTCAAGAACCACCGGCTGATGTGCAAGCATGGCCATGGGTGGCGATGGAGAGGGCGTGATCTGCGGCAGCTCCACAAAGTCATCCTCGGAAGCCTGTTGAGGATCTGGCGTGTGCGTACTGTGTGGCTGCGAGCGTGGAAGTCGGTGAAGGGCGCGCCGATTGCGGCGACGCACTGAACCATCCGGCATGCGAACCAGGAACGAGCGGGGAGCCACACGTCGGAGGACTTCGGCCGGTGCTGACCAGCCACCATACGGTTGATGGACGGGTACTTTGTCTCCGGAGGACAGGGGGGGCAGGTCCGTCGCTCGTGTGTCGTACTGACTTTTCTGGCGATCACGCTGCATTTGCATGTTCCGAAGAACCGTCTCATGGTCCGTTGTTGGTGCCAGGATGGATGGTACCGTCGTCCTGAGGGAGCGACCCATTAGGAGCTGCGCTGGCGAGAGACCCGTGGATAGCGGGGCCGATCGATAGGCCAGCAAGGCGAGGGTAAAGTCCGATCCGGCAGCAGCCGCCTTGCACAGGAGCCGCTTGGCAATGTGGACACCCTTCTCTGCCTTCCCATTCGACTGTGGATGTAGAGGGCTGGATGTCACATGAGTGAAACCATATGCTGCGGCAAAGGACGACCATTCATGGCTGGCGAAGCAGGGTCCATTGTCTGACATGACAGTCCTTGGAATGCCATGGCGAGCAAATGTTTTCTTGCAGGCCCCAATGACTGCGGACGACGTCAGATCATGTAGAGGCATGAATTCCGGGTAGTTTGAGAAGTAGTCTATAATAACGATGTGATCTCTGCCGAGCGCATGAAATAGGTCAACACCCACCTTCGCCCAGGGGGACGTCACCAACCCATGTGGTAGAAGCGTCTCCGGAGGTTGCGCCGGCTGAAACCTCTGACAGGTTGTGCAATTGAGCACCATGTTGGCTATGTCTTCATTAATACCCGGCCAATATACCGCCTCTCGGGCCCTTCGTCTGCATTTTTCGACGCCCAAGTGGCCTTCGTGTAGTTGATTAAGAATCATCTGGTGCATGCTGTGCGGAATAACAATCCTGTCTAATTTCATAAGGACCCCGTCTATGTTGGTAAGGTCATCTCGCACATTATAAAACTGGGGGCACTGCCCTTTGAGCCACCCTTCCGTCATGTGGCGCATCACTCGCTGCAGAAGGGGGTCAGTCGCCGTCTCTGCGCATATGTGGGCCAGACTTGGGTCATCAGCTGGCAGATTTGCTGCTGTCAGAGTCACGTGTGCCTCAATTTGACTTACGAACCCCTCCGCATCTGGTGGTGTGCTCACTGCTCGGGAGAGCGTGTCCGCCACGATGAGATCCTTCCCGGAGTGTAGATCAGTTCAAAATCATACCTCCTGAGTTTAAGTAAGATGTGCTGAAGGCGAGGGGTCATGTCGTTCAGGTCTTTGTTAATGATGTTGACCAGGGGGCGGTGGTCAGTTTCAACCGTAAATCGTGGCAGACCATACACATAGTCGTGGAACTTGTCCAGTCCAGTTAACAAGCCCAGGCATTCTTTTTCTATTTGCGCGTAGTGCTGTTCGGTAGGGGTCATGGCTCGTGAGGCATATGCAACCGGGGCCCATGACGACGTGCTGTCTTTTTGCAGGAGTACCGCTCCAATACCAGATTGGCTGGCATCTGTTGAGATCTTTGTAGGGCGAGTCGTGTCAAAGAACGCCAGCACTGGTGCCGTGACCAGTTTGTGCTTGAGCTCCTCCCATTCCAGCTGATGGGATTGCTGCCAGTGGAATTCTGTTGATTTTTTCACGAGATGGCGCATATTCGTTGTATGAGAAGCCAGGTTGGGAATTAACTTCCCAAGGAAGTTGACCATGCCCAAGAATCTTAGGACAGCCTTCTTGTCAGCCGGCCGTGGCATGGCTGTGATGGCGCTAACTTTGTCTGCATCGGGACGGACCCCTGATCGTGAGATGTGGTCCCCGAGGAATTTCAGCTCCGTCTGGCCGAAGGCACACTTCGCACGGTTGAGACGCAGGCCATTTTGTCGTATGCGGGTGAAGACACGGCGTAGACGATGCATGTGTTCCTGCGGAGTGGTGGACCAAATGATGATATCGTCCACATATACACGTACCCCTTCGATGCCTTCCGTCATCTGCTCCATAATGCGGTGGAAAACTTCAGATGCTGAAATGATGCCGAATGGCATCCGGTTGTAGCAGAATCTGCCAAAAGGGGTGTTGAACGTGCATAGCCTTCGGCTGGCCGGGTCCAATTGGATCTGCCAAAATCCTTTGGACGCATCCAATTTGGTAAATATTTTGGCTTGCGCCATCACGCTGGTGAGTTCCTTTCGTTTCGGGATTGGATAGTGTTCCCGCATGATGTTGTTATTCAGATCTTTAGGATCTATACATATGCGGAGCTCGCCAGAGGGCTTCTTTACACAGACCATGGAGCTGACCCATGGCGTGGGCTCCGTGACCCTGGATAGGACCCCTTGGTCCTGAAGAGCCTGCAGCTGCAACTTGAGGCGGTCTTTGAGTGGCGCAGGAACCCTGCGAGGTGTGTGAACGACAGGGATGGCGTCCGGTTTGAGTCAAATCTTGTACGTGTATGGCAATGTCCCCATGCCTTCAAAAACTTCCTGGTTGTGAGCAAGGAGGGAATGGAGATTTGCGTGGAACTCAGCATCCGGGAAGTCGGAAATCTCATCTGGAGAGAGAGACATAATGCGCTGTACCAGGTGAAGGACCTTACACGCCTGTGCGCCCAGTAACGAGTCTTTTGATGAGCCGACAACTTCGAAGGGGAGTGTGGCCGTGTGCATCTTGTGAGTTATCTGTAGCTGGCAAGATCCTATGGACGGGATGATGTTCCCGTTATAATCAACCATCTTGAGCCGGGATGGCGTGATGGGTGGTTTGACCTTCATGGCCTGGAATTCAGAATATGCAATCAGGTTGGCGGATGCGCCGGTGTCCAGACGGAAGGTGACGCGCGATCGGTTGACCGTCAGGGTGGCACACCACTCATCGGCTGGATTGATGGCATTGACCTTGTTGACATCGATGACGGAAACGCGGAAGGCATCCTGGTCATCTGCATCACTTAACTGGAAGTCTTGATGCGTGGGCTGGACGGTCCTGACTTGTCTGCGAGATTGTCGGGGATGTGCAGGATCCATGGGTTGAGCAGCACGACAGTGGGCAGCATAGTGGCCCATCTTGCCACATCTGAGGCACTGTCGGTTTTTAGCAGGACATTGCCCTTTTAAGTGTACAGCTCCACAATTGCCGCACATCATGACATCACGGCGTTCGTTGCGCCACTGCGCACGCGCAGTGCGATCTTGTGGTGGGCGCGCCTGCACAGTGCGTCCCTCGATGTGGCCGTTATTTTTGGCGCGCACCAGCGCGGGAGACCACGAAAAGCGCGGGAAGCGGCCGCTGTCGTCGGGGCCGCGGGTCGGGAAGTAATCGACGGCCTGGATGCGTTCGGCGTCGTGGGTGGCATGGCTTGCCGATTCGACGGCTGGGGACCCCCACCGTGCCAACTCGGGCGCCTGAAATCGGGCAAAACGGCAGGTTGCATTTTCGTGGAGGACACAGGCTTCCACAGCAGACGGTAAGGTGAGGCTTTTTATTTTAAGAAGCTGCTGGCGTAGACCACTGGAGGCAATGCCAAAAACAATCTGGTCCCTGATCATGGACTCTGTGGTGCTGCCGTAACCGCAGGACT
This sequence comes from Scyliorhinus torazame, assembly GCF_047496885.1. Classification (NCBI taxonomy): domain Eukaryota; kingdom Metazoa; phylum Chordata; class Chondrichthyes; order Carcharhiniformes; family Scyliorhinidae; genus Scyliorhinus; species Scyliorhinus torazame. The sequence goes on along the minus strand of NC_092707.1, from coordinate 359,813,972 downwards.
GCGCTAGAATTCGGAGGTGCGTCAAAAAGGGTTGAAAAAGCTCCTCCTTACCTTGCAGGCGTTGCTGAAAGAGGTATCTTTCAAAACTTTCATTCACTTCAACATTAAAGTGCTGGTCCAGTTTGAGGATGACCGTGTCATACTTGGATTGGTTTTCCCCTTCTTCGAACACCAGTGAGTTGAAGACGTCGAGGGCGTGCTGCCCTGCGTAGAAGAGGAGCAGTGCAATCTTCGTTTCATCCGAGGCACTCTGTTTCTCGTTGGCTCGGATGTACAGGTCAAATCGCTGCCTGAAGAGCTTCCAATTGGTACCTAGGTTCCCCGCGACTTGCAACGGCTGCGGTTTGTCGGTGCGGTCCATGTCCAGAATGGCAGGTTAGTTGGCAGGTATCGATCCACTCCTGTACCATGTGGTGTTGGGCGTTCTGACACACAGATGAGCCAACACGGTTGTATATGGTACAACGCTATTTTATTTAAACTTTCTATGTACAGCTTTGTCTTGATACTCTGCACGTGGGGATTCCCTGTTTGTGATGTTGAAACAGGTTGTGTCCGTGTCCTTGTCCCCAGACCTACTGTCCACTAGGTGTCGTGTTCGTGCTTTTATGTGGTTCCTGTCTTTGTGTGTGATTGGTTGTGGTGTTGTGTGCTCTGATTTGTCTGTTGGTGTGTCCATCATGATGTGTGTGTTTGAATATCATGACACTAATCACCTCCTCTTCACTATGGATGTCCAATTTCTCTACACCTCCATTCCCCATCAGGAGCTCTCCGCTTCCACCTTGAACAGAGGCCCAACCAATTACCATCATGCACCATCTTCCTCCACCTGGCTGCACTTCGCTCATTGAGCAATTTCTCCTTTAACTTGTCTCACTTACTCCAATGAGGAAGTGTTGCGTTGGCCACCAGCATGGGCCCTAGTTCTGCTTGTTTTTTTGTGGGGTATTTGGAACATTCCCTGTTCCAGTCCTGCTCAGACCTCTCCCACACCTATTTTTCTGGTACATCGATGACTATATTGGTGCTGCTTTCCATACTGTCTGCTTCCAGGAGCTCCTCAAAAATTGTGTCTCTCGGGACTCTAGGGTATGTCATCGTCTCCTTGCGGAGAAAGCTTTTGTCTTGCAAATGTCAGAGTTCCTGTCAGTTCAATCGTTCCAGTTTCTCCATCAGCTCGTCAAGAGTCGCGAGTCTGTCCCCCATGTAAAAGTCCCTGACCGCTAGCATCCCCCCGTCCTGTCTCCACCTCTTAAAGGTGGCGTCTAGCATGGCTGCTGTGAACGTGTGGTTGTCGCAGTTGGAGGCCATGGTGGACACCTCGGTTAGACCGAAGTGTTGCCTCATCTGGTTCCAGGTTCTTAGTGTTGCTATTACCACTGGGCTGGTTGAGTGTTTTGCCCGCGGGATGGAAGTGCTGTCATGACAAGGGCTCGGAGGGTCGTTCCTGTGCAGGATTACTCCTCCACCCTCACCTATTCCATGCCCGGTTCTCTTACCCATCCCCTCACTCTCTTGGCCGTGGCTGCCCAGTAATAGTATTGCAAGTTCGGGAGGGCCAGGCCACCCATGCTTCTTCTCCTCTGCAATGTTGTCTTGGGGATTCTTGGATTCGTCTCCCCACATAAATGCCATAATCATTTTTCAAAAATAAATTTAGAGTACCCAATTCATTTTTTCCAATTAATGGACAAATTAGCGTGGCCAATCCACCTACAGTACAAATCTTTTGGGTTGTGGGGACGAAACCCATGCAAACATGGGGTGAATATACAAACTCCACACGGACAGTGACCCAGAGCCGGGATCGAACCTGGGACCTCGGCGCCGTGAGGCAGCAGTGCTAACCACTGCCCCACCGTGCTGTCCATGCCATAATCATTTTGTCTATTTTTTGGAAAAGGGCCTTGGGAATGAAGGTCGGCATGGATCTAAACAGGAAAAGGAAACTGGGCAGTACGATCATCTTGATCGTCTGCACTCTTTGTGCCAGGGAAAGCGGGAGCGCGTCCCATCTCTGTGTCAGTCCTTTTTAACTTCCTCCGCCAGACTGGTCAAATTCCACTTGTGGATCCATGCCCAGTCGTGGGCTGTCTGGATACCCAGGTAGCGGAATTTGTTTTGGCTATTTTAAATGGCAAACCTTCCAGCTCTATCCCTCCCCCGTTTGGGTTCACCGGGAAAACCTCACTTTTGCTCAGGTTGGTTTTGTAGCCCAAGAAGATTCCGAACTCTTCCGGGAGCTTCATGATTTCTTTCATGCCGTTCTGCAGGTCCGAGATGTAGAGGCGAAGGTCATCCACATAGAGCGAGACTCTGTGATCTCTGCCTCCTCTTCAGATTCCTTTCAAGCCTCTCTTATCTCGCAGGCCGATCGGCAGGCGTTCAATTGCCAGGGCAAACAGGAGCAGGGACAGCGAGCATCCCTGCGTGGTGCCCCTGTACAACTGGAAGTATTCAGAGCTCGTGGTGTTGGTCTGAACGCTTGCCTTGGGGGCGTTGTACCGGAGTTTCACCCATGAGTTGAACCCTGTCCCTAGCCCAAACCGCTTCAGTACCTCAATGAGGTTCTTCTTCTCGACTGTCTTTTCTGCGTCCAGGGAGACGATCACCTCTGGTGTTCTATCCCCGGATGGGGTCAGTATCACATTCAGCAGCCGTCTGATGTTCGCAGTTAGCTGTCTGCTCTTAACAAAGCCTGTCTTGTCATTTGCGACCACCTCTGGTATGCAGTTCTCCATGTCTTGGCCACGACATTTGCAAGTATTTTTGCGTCCAAATTGAGCCCAGCAAAACGGGTCTGTATGATGTACATCCCATTGGGCCTTTGTCTTTTTTGGGTATCAACGATCTGGTGGCCTGAGTTAACATTGGATGCAGGGTGTTCCTGATTAGCGAGTCTGTGAACATCTCCCATAGGTGCGGGACAAGAGCCAGTGCAAATTGTTTGTAGAATTCCACCAGGAACCCATTGGATCCCGGCGCCTTTTCCGCCTGCATGGAATTTATACTCTCCGTGATCTCTCCCAGTCCTATTGGTGCTTCCAGATCCCTCCATCTATCATCCCCCATGACTGGCATGTCCTCGTCGGGGGGCTCAGAGGTGTACAGACCCCGGTAGAAGGCCTCAAATGCTTGGTTGACCTTTTTTGGTTCGGCTACCAGTCCGCCTCTGCTGTCCTTTATCTGGGCTATCTTCCTCATGGCCGCCTGGTTTCTCAACTGGTGAGCCAACAGGCGGCTAGCCTTCTCTCCATGTTCCTAAAAGGTCCCCCATGTCTGGCGGAGTTGGTGCACTGCCTTCCTGGTGGATAGCAGGATGGAGTCGATCAGTTGCTGCCTAGCTGCCCTCTCTTCCCTATCTCTACGTGCTTTGTAGGCTGTAATCTCTCCCCAATCACCGCCTTCAGTGCCTCCCAGAATGTGGAAGATGAGACATCCCCATTCCAGTTGTTGGTGATGTACACTCCTATGGCCTGTGATGTTTTCTGGCAGAAGATCTTAACGGCAAAGAGGGTCATATCCAACCTCCATATGGGGCGTTGGGCACGGCCCGTCTCCAACCTCACATCCACGTAATGTGGAGCATGGTCGGAGATGACAATCGCGGAATATTCCGCTCTGACTATTTCGGGAAGCACCAATTTCCTCATTGCAAAGAAGTCAATGTGGGTGTGGACCTTGTGTACTGGTGAGAAGAACGAGAATCCCTTCTCACCTGGATGCAGGAACCACCATGGGTCCACTACCCCCACCTGTTCCATAAACATTCCCAGTTCCCTAGCTATGCCTGTCGTTTTCCCAGTTCTGGTTTTGATCAGTCTGGTTTTTGTCAATAAATTTAGAGTACCTTATTCATTATTTTTTCCAATTAGGAGGCAATTTAGCGTGACCAATCTTTGTCGTCGTAAAAAAGCCCTCTTGTTTATAAAAATAGCTACCCCCTAGCCCTCGTCCCATAGCAGGTATGGTATGTCTGTCCCACCCTGCCCTTCCTACCCACAGTTGGTCCTTCTCCCTCAGGTGTGTCTCTTGAAGGAAGACTATATGTTGGCTTTCAAACTTCTCAGAAGGGCGAAGACTCTAGATCTTTTCACTGGGCCATTAAGTCCCCTAATGTTCCAGGTGATAATCCTGGTTAGGGTTTTTTGTCCCACTCTTCCTGAGGGATCAACCCTATTTACCTTGTGGATGTGCCCCTGCACTCCAGGGTTTCCCTTTGTTAGGGGACTTCCAAAATGGCCACGGTCGCTGTTCTCACCATGAGGCCGGACCCCTTTGTCCAGATGTAATGTTCTTTGATTGGGCTGATGTTGAATCTTGATACTGAAGTGTAAACTTTGTTTGAAACAAAAGTATTTATTACTAACACTACACTAACGAATTACTAAAATTGTTGGAAATAATGGTCTAACACTAACTTACACTAAGATACTACAGAGCTACTCTAATATGCGACTGCAAACTCCTTCTCCTGGAACACATGGGGCGGGATTCTGTGATCCTGAGGCTAAGTGTTGACGACGTCGGAAACGCCGTCGCGTTTCTCGACAGCGTCAACACGGCCTCAGGATCAGCAATTCTGGCCCCTACAGGGGGCCAGCACGGCACTGGAGCAGTTCACGCCGCTCCAGCTGCTGATCCTGCCATGAACAGGGCACCGCGGGATCCGTGCATGCGCAGTGGCACCGGCACAAACGTGCGCATGCGCAGTGGCTCCCTTCAACGCACCAGCCCCGATGCAACATGGCGCAGGGCTACAGGGGCCGGCGCGGAAGAAATGAGGCCCCCAGCCAGAGAGTCCGGCCTGCCGATCAGTGTGCCCCGATCGTGGGCCAGGCCACATCGGAGGCCCCCCCCGGTGTCGGACCCCCTCCCCCCCTCCTCCCCCACAGGCCGCCCCCGGACCCTTCAACGACGAGGTCCTGCCGGCTGAGAGCAGGTGTGGACGGCGCCAGCGGGACTCGGGTTTTCTACAATGACCGCTCAGCCTATCCCGGGCCGAGAATCGGCGGGGGGAGCCCCCGTAGAGCGGCCCCCGACCAGCGCCGCGCCAATGGTGCCGATTCTCCGCTCTGCGTAGCCAGCGTTGGGGCGGTGTGGCGTGGTACGCGCCGGTCGCGGGGATTCTCCAGCCCGGCCCCGGGCAATAATCCTGTCACTCTGGTCCGTCAACGTCTTTTCCATCTTTTGGATCGTTTTCGCCTGAGCTTCCAGCTTCTTTCCAATTCCATCGATCACGTCTGCATGGCGACCAGCGCCTCCGTCACCGCCACCTTGACTGTCACCTGAATCTCCACTTCGATTGACTTCCTCATCGCAGTCAATTCCTTAGTCAGGAATGACTTCCATCCCTTTCCAGGTGAGGGGGGGGTTGCCCGTTGTTCGGGTCATTGATTCCCTCTCTCAGGTGTAGCCGGGGACCCCTCTCCTCGTGTGTCCACCGACTCGCTCGCTCTTCCTGTCCTTTTCCACTGCTTCTACCGTCCCTGCAGCCTCATGAGCTCCCACATGCTGGCACATTGCTCCTTTCCTCTTCCTTTCCTCTTTACGGGTAGAATGAGCCGAATTTTCATCCAAAAGTGCCTATTTTACTGTGTCCTGGACGAGAGCCACTTGGCGTGCGGCTGCTCAGCACATCCCCGTCACCGGAAGTCTCTTGCTTCCAATTTCCACCCTTCTCATCTTCACATCATCTATCTCTAACATGCCTCTTCCCTTCCTTGACATCTCTGTCTCCATCCCTGGAAGTATACCAGTCATCGACTAATATTCATAGTATCATACAATCATAGAATTTACAGTGCAGAAGGAGGCAATTTGTCCCATCGAGTCTGCACCAGTCCTTGGAAAGAGCACCCTACTTAAGCTTAAACCCATGCCTCCACCCTATCCCCATAACCCAGTAATCCCACCTATCTTTAGGACACTAAGGGGCAATCCAGCATGGCCAATCCACCTAACTTGCCCATCTTTGGACTGTGGAAAGGAACGGGGAGAAAGTGTAAACTCCACACAGACAGCCAAGGGGCCACTGAGTGTTGAGAGCTTTTCTCTTGTGTTCTAATGAAAGGTTATCAACCTATCACATTGGGGCTGATCCCAGTGGAGTGGCCATATTTTGTTGTATTCGTTCAAATGATCTGTCATTTATCACCCATCTCTAATTGTCCTGTCCACACAGTCTGTGCAGCAAAAGTGCTGTTCAGGAGGACCTTCCAAGGTTTTGGCCCAGTGATGATGATGGGATGATCAGTGATGTCCTGATGGTGTGTAACTTGGCGGGGTGTTTATATACATCTGCTGCCTTTACACTCCGAGGTCGGTGTTTGGGAGATGCTGTTGAAAAGGCCTTGGTGATTTGCCAAAATGCCGTTATAGATGCTTCTCATTGCAGCCGTGGTGTTGCCAGTGGAGGATGATCTATTTCCGATCAAGAAAGTCTTGGCTTTTATTTGCTCCCTGTGCTCAGTCAGCTGATCTTAGCTAGTCTGGCAGTTGGGGCTGCACAAATGGGGCAGGATTCTCCGCAGAACACCGCCAAAATCGGGAATGGAGATGGGACGGAGAATTGATTTTGACGCTGGAATCATGGCGGGTGCCGGGTTCATGGCAAATCGCAATTCTCCAGTTCCTTGACAGTGGCGTCAATGTATTTCACTCAGCACATACGGTAAACACCGTTTGCATATCGTTAGCGGGCCTGACCCGGTATTCTCTAAGGCCCCCGCGATTCTCCACCTCCACTGGGGGGAATTCCTGGCAGCAAGGTTCATGTCTGCTTTTAAAAATTGAGAATCAGGTGGCGTGGCTGCTGAGGGGGAGAGAGGAGGCATGGAAAGTGTCCAATATAGCCATAGTGTGTTGACACTATGGCCGAGGGGCTTCTGCCAAGGCTGGGGGAAGTGGGGGTTTGCCAGGCAGTGGGCTGTGGATCGGGATGGACAGCACGGAACACCATTGCCACAGCCTGCCATACAGCTGCGCACGCTCCTGACTGCTCACTGTGAATTTAGGGCCACAGGTCATTTGGGTGTCCCCCCAAACCACCCTCCTTAGGTGCTCTCTGGCCCCAGCCGGCCCTTATGGGCATGCTCCAGCTCAACCAGTGCCATCTTGTTGGCTGGGATGAGTATGTATGGGGTGTAATCTGTATATGCGGCTGCAGCTTGTCAGCCTCCCGAGTGTCAATTACAGACCCGGAGAATCAGATCTTGTTTTTCATTGGAATTGGCCGTGTCCCACATGGCGCCGGTGTTAGCCCCTCAATGTTCGCTGAATCGGACCCTGTGCGGTGCCAGTTTTTCTGTCGTAGAAGTCCACGAATCCTGCCCCAGTGTCAACACTTCCTCTCCGGAACGGAGAATCTGGCCGCTGGCCTTTGGATCCATGCATAAGTAAACAGTGTGGATCCCACCAGTGACTCCTGTTGGATGTGTGCAGATTTGGAGGTTGTGCAATGATGAAGTTTGATGTCACTGTGGTTAAGTAGCTTGCCAACATTATTATGTTGCAACATATTCACAGATTAAGCTGTTTAACCTAATGCATCACTGAAAATTAGGTATGTTAGCAAACAGATGTCTTACTGTAAGTTGAACATTTTAGGTCCCACTTTTGGTTAATTTGGATGGCTATAATTAGCATACTGTGAGGGCTAGCACATTAATAAATTATACAAATGACACTTAATTTAGATATGCAAATTGTACACATTAAAAAGTAGGCTATTTTGTCCTAAAATAAAGAACATAAGCCCTGTTCTAATTAAATTAGCAGAGAATGACAATTATGCTATTCATGACAAGGTAATAATTAATTATACTAATTAGGTTTAAAGTGTGTACATGAAGTTGCTTAAAAATTATTCTCCCAGTAACTCAAAAACAATTAAGAACTGCCTTTACAAAATTTAGCATGTATTATTGTTATGTTGTTGGAGATTGTAAAATAGCTTTGTCAGCTGGCCCTATTTGCAGTGGAGTGTATTTTCATATAAGAATAAACCAACTGGTCTAGCACTAAGAGTGAACGACATTCTGTTAACTATTAATCCTATGCACTTATGGTCAATTCAGCAAGAAGCTATTCCAAAGCCTGCAGGATGACATATCTTGCTGGGTAGCAATACTCAAAGGCATAATGTGATGTTTGCATAAAGCTGATCTGGGGAAACTGATCTGCTCTTAGATTTTCTTATCAATGATGGTCTTTTTAGAGGGGTGGGTGCCAAGGTGTGGAAAGCGCTCAACACATTCCAGAGTCTCTCATCGAGCATGTATGAGAGGTGCAATATCAGCTGACCAGGTGTGGACCGATATAGGAGATTCATTTTGGATACATTCAAGGACAGACCAAGGTTCTCGCATGCAGAATTTAAAGGCCTCCCGCTAGTCAATGGAAGTCCCAGTGTACAAAGCAGCTGTCATCACCACACTCCTGTCCTGTACTGATACTGGACTGTGTATCAGCGACACTTAAGGGGCAAAATTCTTTGTTTGGGAGACTATGTTCTCCCATTGGAGTTGAATTGCTACTGATTTGCAAAGTGATTCCTAATCCTCAGCCATGCAAATTTATGGGATTCACATGTCAGGAAGCCCCTCAGAAAGGAGAGACCTGTCAGGAAAGCCCTCAGACAATAACTCTCTTTGAAGTGGTTGATGTTTGTAAACATGTGGTTACAGCCCTTCTGAGTTACTGAACCAGCTGCAATTGTGGAAGCTGTCAATTGCAGACTATTAAGGGAAATTAACGAATGGTTTGCAGATCAAGGATCTGAGGGGTTTAAACACAGGCCACTGCTTTCTCTTTCCAGGAATGGACACGTGGTACTTCCTCTGTCTGAACCAGCAGGTGCATTGCCCAGATGAGTGTTGCAACAGTAATTTTTTTCACTTCCTCTGTTTGGACTGCTCTCTAGCTTCTTGACAGGGATCTCATTTCTGTGGGGCCAGTGGGGGAGCTACCTATGTAGGGGGTTTCAGTAGGGGTTTCCCCTATTTAGGCATCTCCATTGGGGGTCTCCCTATGTAAGGGGTGTTTGTGGGGGGTGCCCCCTATTTCAGGGGTCTTTGTAGGAGTCCCGCTATTTAGGGGGTCTCCACGGGGTCTTATTTTTTATGGGGTCTCCAGGATGGGATCATGATGGAGGGTGTTTGGTGGGGTGGGGTGGGGTGGACAGGTCTGGCATTTTTGGGGGGAGGGTGGCCCTCGGGTGGACTTTGGGGCAAACCCCTTAAGGGGTCACCCCCTTGGCCCACGGTGAGGTCCATCACGTCAGGGCCACATTTGTCCATACCTGTTGTAATCCGGGCCCAAGTGAATATGGGTCCCAGCCTGCTAAGTGGATACAAATGGGTCATTAAATCCGTTTGCATCCATTCGCAACCTCCTCTCGCACATGGGCGAGAACCCTGATTCCATCGCTGACGCCCGATTCTCTGCTGCATCAGGAACCCTGCTACCAGCAGTGGGCAGCAGGGAATTTTGCCCAGGTGCTCTGGAGAAATTCCATCGACAATGTCTCCACCACGTCCTTTTCTTTCATTCTCTACCCGCATTTTGCCTCAACTTTGTGACTCAAAGCAGGTTGCAATTTGATGGCTATGTTGTTGTCATTCTGAATAATTGGTAGCAAGCTCCTCCCAGTTTTTAATATCAATGGTGCTGTGTTTCAAGCAGAGCTTCAGTGTGTCTTTGATGTGTTTACCATGTTCCTTCCTTGAAAGTTGACCATTTGAGAGTTGGGAAACAGGGCCTGGGGGGAGAGCCATCTTTCATCCATCGAGGGCAGAACCTTGCTACCCTGAATAGAGTCAATGGACAGCTGACAATGACAATGAACATGTGGATCCTTGCCTCCAGATTCCCTCACCAATCCTCCTTTCTGCCTCACCAAATTTCAACCAGGCCTGTCAGGATTTTCTGCAGACAGAAAGGATGTCAGAGTGAGCTGAATTTCAACTCTTAGCAACTGGTTGCTCTCATGAACTGTCTAAATACTTGCTTCGGAGGAGCATGCGCTGAGCGGTCAAAAACAAGGGGCAGAAACAAAAGCAGGTGAAAGATAAACGTGAGAGATTTAGAGCGGAGGGCAGGAAAAACATTTCCAGATGAGGAGTTGTGTGACTGTGGGATTCACTTCCAAAATTGAGACAGGAATTATGTCAGTGCCCAGAATGAGATTGGCAAAAGTCACTCTGAGCCACGCCGGGCACACCACCCCAAATCGAACTCCACGCTTCTACAGGACGGCTTTAGCCTTGTTAAATGCTGCCCGCTTCCTTGCCAGCTCCGCACCAATGTCTTGTCAAAGCCTGATCGTGTGGCCTTCCCATTTATGGCCGCGATGTTTCTTAGTCCATCTCTAGACCATTTCCTTATATTGGAAGCTAAGGAACATTCCAAAACATCCTGTGGTGGTTCAATGGGACGGAACTTCTGTCGGAGTGTCCGGTGGACTCAATCCAGCTCAGGAGGGGATGTGAAACCACCCTCCCCCACCATCATCCCAAACATCTTCGAAAAGGATTCAGTGGACGTTGGGCCTTATGCTCCTTCGGGTAACCCCACGATCCAAATATTCTGCTTCCTGGAACGATTCACCAAATCATCCGGTTCTTTATTCACACCAGCCATCTGAGACATCGCAGCTTCCAGAGAGACAATCTAATGGCTATGCTTCAAGTGAGCCACCTCCATGCCCTTAATTACAGCGCCATACACTTTTACCGACTCGTTGGTCTTCTCCAACGTCGACCAAATGGAAGCCAGGGTATCTTTCATTGACTTACAAAAGTCCTCGGCCACAACCCAGCTTAGCTTTGCGAATACCATTGCCAAGAAGCCGGTAATCACCTCGGCCATGAGGTGAAGAGCCCTGAGAAGCCTCTGCTTCCGTCGATGAATATCTGCCTTCAGATTTCTTTGTCCTGGAGTTTCTGGGTATTTCCCTTTTGTGGGAACCTTTACCATCACTCAAGTCAGATTTTAAGCAAACATACCCCCGGCAACTGGGTCAAAAGGGCCGATAATACAGTATCCTAGCATAAGAAACTTGTGTATGTCTTCCCCCTACCTATCACAACGGGAAGTCCCTTTGACAGACAGTTTATATGTGTGTGCGCTCAGAGTGTTGTTGACACCCACAATGTTGTACCCCATCCACATTTACTACCTTCAAGGTAGAGACAAGATAGGAAATGCAAATGAAAACCTCAAAAAAACAAATTCATCTTGTTCCCTTCTATGTCAGCCCATTCATACTTTGTGTTTACTAATGAATTGTTTGCTGCTAAGTGGGTAGGCAATTGGACACCCATTGTAAATATTAACCTTCTAATCATTCATCTATTGAACTGGTAAAATCATTTAGCCTGCTTATCCTTCAAACCAGAATAAACATCATACTTGAATCTCTTCAAGTAGTCAAAACTATTTGATTATATGTAAATATAAAACAGCATGCCTCCGGATAAATAAGTCATTCTATTACAGTGAAGATCTTGATGTGTTCTTCCTCTGTGTATATAAAGGATTGAAGGAAATGGGTTACACACCTAACAGGCGCGCGCAGTGAAACTGGAACAATTATTACCTTCCTAGGGTTTCTTTTATCCACCTCTCATTGATGTTGATGATGTGAAACAACAGCATTTAATGCCGGCTTTCACTGCGAACCAACAAATGTGCTGTGACCCTCCACCAACACTTTCTGCAGAACAATAGAATTATATCCTTCAGGTGTTCCGGTTTGATTAGTTATCTTTATTCAAAAATGTCAACATTTTAATTAAAATAAACTGGTTGGATATTGGTGATAAAAAAGATATGTGGTATATTAAATATAACCATCTCTTGAAGTACACTTCCAGTAGCTTGTTGCCATGGTCCTATTACTTGGAATATGTGAATTTGGATTTTAAAGTGTTCAGGATAATCTTTCTGGGAACAATACTCAAGCTGAATAGAGCTGGCCCATACCCAATGACTAACAATGTGTCATTTAATATTGTGTGATTTGCATCTTTTTGTTACTCACTAATTCTCCTCCAAGATTGGAAGGATCTGCCCTCCACCGGTCTCATCAATGAAGTAGTCAACAAGGCCTCTGAGCACATCATCCTAGCAATCTGCTCCCTGTAATTCTGGATTCACTGGAGCCAGAACCACTTCCCCAACTTCATCTAAACCTCAGCTCTTTGTAACTCATAACATTATGAAGATCACAGCAGACTATCACAATGCCGCAAACTGGGGTCCCCTCCCAGGTGGACAATGAACACAATGGTCCTCTCAGTCACCAACTAGAAGCAGTATTTGCCTCAGTGTGGTGCTCCTCTTCAGTTCAGGGCACTCCGATTAGAGTGATTCGGCACAGGCGTTGTCACTCAGGAGCAGTTTGAGGCCTTCTCTGGCGTCTTTCGGGTTTTTTGAGGGACACAAGGTGAAGGCGCTATGGCAACTGGAATATTAAGGATCCTCCATAGAATAATAGAATCCCTACAGTGTAGAAGGAGGCCATTCAGCCCATCGAGTCTGCACTGACCCTCTGAAAGAGCACCTTACCCAGGCCCACTCCCCTGCACTATTCCATAACCCCACCTGACATTTGCACACTCAGGGACAATTTAGAACAGCCAAACCACTTGCAAATCATTGGACTGTGGGAGGAAACCGGAGCACCTGGAGGAAACCCATGCAGACACGGGGAGGTTTTGCAGACTCCACACACACAGTTACTCAAGGTCCGAATTGAACCTGGGACCCTGGCACTGTGAGGCAGCAGTGCTAACCATTGTGCCGCTGTGCCGCGCCCAGTTGACGTCACACTATCAGAATATTGAGGGAGTATAATTGCTCCTGTTCTTATAGTTGAGCGGGTGTTGAATGTCACTTTCAATACATTATTGCTGCCATCGAATGTGCCCTGGAAGCCAGAAACCCTACAAGACTCTATGGTCAGATCTCTTTTCTCCCTTGTGATGTCAACATTTTTGAATGAGGCTGCTCTGCTGTAAAGGCCATAGACTATCTGATAACTGCAGTTTCTACTGCTTCTTTATTGATGTTACAGAGCTCCCAGTGATTGTGGCAAATTACCCAGAGGATAAGGGCACTCAACACTTTCATAACCACTGGGAGAATGGTGCAGGCAGTTGAGTGTGGGTGCACGGCTTCCTGAACCATGGCACAGAAATGTGCCTGATGGTAAAGCACATTTTTCTGCTCAGAGAGATCTTGATACTACTGGAGATGCCCATATATCATTTGTGGGAGCAATAATATCTGGTGGACTGTATCCTGCTTGAATGATGTCTGATTCTCCTTTACACCATTGATAAATATATAGTTGGAAGGGATTACTTTCAATGATCATTTCTCGATCTCTAATGCTCCAATGTTTAAAGTTAAGACTTGCACACAACTGGAGACTATAGCTTGACAATGATCAATGTGAGCATGCTAATTCAAGGCGGGAGTGTTTGAAAGGTACCGGGGCTGTGGGGATTGATGAAGTTTGCAGAGTTGCAGTGATATACTCCATGAATTAAAATTCAGAGAGTTGCAGGTATTGCACTCTTTGCACGAGTGCATAATAGTTGCATGTAATAACAATACAGAAAGCAAATGAGTGTGTGTTTCCATATATATTAATAATGATCCATAAGTTCTCTACCGAATAAGGAGAAACTAATAGTCAACACAATGTACACAAAGTTGACCATATTTAACATATATTATAGCATTAAAACAAGGCTTGGAGTCAAGTTCAAATCGACCAAAAGTCCATTACCAGCTTCTGCCAATTTCTGTCTATTTTCTACTTTGTCTATTTTTTCATCAAATCAGAAAATAATCTTCACAAATTGGGTTCTTGTCTGCGTTGCCTGTGTTGAAATTTTAAAATATTTCTACAATGCACATAAGAATTAACCGATAGGCCGCAGACAACATTCTTTTCTCTACAATAAACCAATAATCTGAAATTAATCTGGCAACATAGTGATTTGAAGTTCAATTTAATTAAACATTACTAAATCTCAACTGGAAGGAGGTGACTCTGATTATGAGTGCTACCCCAATACCCCTAGGACTACCGACAGTGTCAGTACCTGTCTAATGACTTTGTCGGATCAAGAAAGTTAAGTTGAGTTCGGTAAGTAGCAGGAAAATTTATTAAATGCATGTGAAATGAATACTCCTTGTCCCACTATTCGTTATTCATTAGAAGCATCACACAGCATTTTCTTCCTTACTCTTTGAAAATCCAAAGAAAAAAATCTATCATTTGAATTCCCACAGCCTAGGTCCTTGTTCCCTTCTACCTAAGGTTGTTATTCATTCATTCCATGGATTTTGGCAGACTGTGATTGCAGGATCTGATGACTGGTCCGGCCAATTAACAAAATGCATTCCTCTTGGAGGAGAGGATTGCATAGAATGTCAGTGGATGACAAACAACTGAGGAGAAACCACAGACATCCACACATTAACTCATCATGAAGAGGGAGCAGTCACATTGTAATTAACTCTGCTCTAATAATTGGAGATAGATATCTAGATAGATATAAGTATCATTTGAACAGGCCTGTCATTAAGTACACCATTTGAATATAATATTTCTCACTCTGAGGGAAACAAACTCTACAGGGCTACAAGGATAGAGATGGGGAGCAGGGCTGTTGGATTGCTCTACAGAGAACCACCATGGACTCAATGGCCAAATGGCCTCCTTTAGTGCTGTAATGACTCTATGAAATGAAAGTGGAGCTATTGAATGTTGGTCACTTTGAGGTTTTTCATTACAATCTCACAATATTAACAGATATAGTAAGGATGGGAAGGACATTTGTGTTTCAGTTTCTGAACCTGCCCTTGTATAATTTGGTATGTTCAATCTTTGACTGGAGGTTAGAAGATGCTGGCACATGTGCTATTAAACAAATTAACTTAATACTAAAAACAGCTGCATTTTTGAAAACTTACAACTAATCAGAAGTCCTCATCATGAGGTGACACCTTAGGGAGGCAGTTCCTACCAAACCGCAGGATTTGTGGCAATGAAAAAGCACTCAACTCCAACTTCATTATTGCTGCTGATGATTTGAGATAATAGATGTCTCTGTGCAAGAAAACTGATCATCAGTAACATTAAAGGAAGAATCGTTCCGTAATCATTATAGAACGTGCAATGTTCAATGGTTCTCCTTTATTGTCCATAAGCAGTTTAAAGTATTAGCCAAAGTTAATATTAAGCCATCTGTTATGTGAAAATACTTTCACTCCTATTGGTTGGCTGTTACAAAAAGCAGGTTGAAGTTTGTGCAGTTTTCTTTTGTATTACTATTTGTTGTAGTGAGACCCTGGGAGAGTGATCTCGGGGTCCTGACTTGATGGGTGGAATTGTATTGAAAGAGCTGGCTCCTGACAGCCTGACAGCAGGAGTAGAAGTGGACGCGACTTCCACTCAGGCGTCGGGAGCTGTAACGCGTGTAACTGTGATTCAAATTGTAAGTGCATCCGGTGGGCATTTTCCCACGGCAGGGTGGGCAGCAAGCGTCGACTCCTGCCTAAAAATGATTAGATTTGAGGTTGGGACTGGCCAGAAGAGTCCTGCCTCTGTATGCATCCAGTCTCTGCAGCTAGGGAGAATAGGTGCCAATATTGATTTCAGATCCTGCACCTACAGAGTGATCTAGGGATGTGGGGCGGGATTGTCTGTTGGCTGACACCAAAATCAGGAAACACGATTGGGTGGAGAATAGGTTCCGACACCAAAATTGTGGCGGGCACCGATTTGGCGGCAAATTGCAATTCTCCATCACCTCGGCAGCGGCGTGGTCCGGTCCACGCGTACAGTAAATACCCTTTGCATATCATTAGCAGGCCTGATCCGGTATTCTCCGGGGCCTCCGCAATTCTCCGCCACTAATGGGCCGAATTCCCGACAGCGCGGTTCACTTGTGTTTTTAAAAACCGTGAAACCGGCATCGTGGCTGCTGAGGGAGACAGTACGGAAAGGATCCAACATCGCCATAGTTTTCTGACAGTTGTGCCGTTGGCCGGGGAGCTCTTGCCGGGCCGGGGGGAGTAGTAGGGGGTGGCCAGGAGATGGGCTGTGGGGTCGGGGTGGATGGGCACGGAACATCATTGCCACAGTCAGAAAAGCAGCCATGTAGCTGCACACGCCGCTGACAGCTCACTGTGGACTTAGGGCCACGGGTGGTATCGGTGTGTCCCTCAAATCCCCCCCCCCTTTCCCCCCCCCCCCCCCCCCCAGGTGCCCTCAAGCCCCAGCAGACCCATCAGCTGTATGGGCGCACTGCAGCACAATCAGTTCCATCTTGTTTGCTGGGTTGAGTGTGAGCCAGGGGTGTAATGTATATATCCGGCTGCAGCTTGTCAGCCTCACGAGTGTCAACCATGGGCCCCGTGAATCCTGCACCATTCCCCATTGGAATCGATTGTGTTCCACATGACGCCAGTGCTAGCCCCTCCACAGCCGTTGAATCGGTTCAGGTTCAGCTCCAGTTTTGCTGTCGTGGAAGTCCACAAATCCTATGCCGGCGTCAACACTTAAGGAGGGATTCTCCGACCACATCCACCCGGCGACCGGAGAATCCCGCCTGAGGTCAATGGACTTGGCTGTTGTCTGTGGATCGCCCGAGGCGTTCTTGCAGCGGGTGGGGCGGAATAATCCGGCCCTTAGTCTCAGAAATGGAGAATCCCACCCGTGTCTTTCTGACACAGCTTCCAGCCTCCTTGACATCTTCCATCAAATAACCCGCAACACTCCCCATTTCACCTGTTGAAACATTTTATTTGTCCCCTTTTCACCAACATGGCTGTTTACAGACGAAGCGTGGCCACAGGATTCAGGTCTCCTGCAGGTTCTCCTCCAGGCCATCCGGGTACAGCAGGAGTTAATTTTCCTCAAGGGTGCCAATAAGGGATCTTCCCGCTTGACCAAGGTGGCCGGGATGGAAAACCCAGAGCAGGTATGAAGCCATGGGCGTCCAACCACAAACTTGGGTTCAGTGCTGCAAGAAGATGAACGACCGTCTCCGATCAGCTGGGTAAGTGGAAATATTGTGTTGCATCAAAGGGCCTCTCATGAGGGCATCAGGCAAAGGGACTTTGCATGTGGGGAGAGAATTAGGCTGAAAACTCTGTGGTCATCATCAGTAACAACAACACTGTGAAAGAGGCCAGGCTGTGTGACGGTTGTGTATGATAAGGTGGTTAGGTTCCAGGTAGACTCCCATCAGTGTGTGGCATGGGGGTGGGTGAGGCAAGGGAGGTGGGTGTCTCTTGATGTGCCACTAAATCTCCACTTTGTCATGCAGGATAAAAAGATGCATAATGTCAAGGAGAGGGCCAGGTCAGGAGGAGGAGTGACCAAATTGAAAGTTATAATACCATGTGAGGAGAAAGCCTTGGAGATTGTGGGCAAACGGGGCTGCTGGTCCATTGACGATAGCCATGCTGGACTGGCCAACCAGCAGAATGAGAATGTCTCTGACCTGTTGTTGACACATCGCACATTAGAGGCCCACGTGAAGCAATGCTTTCCTGATATTTTGAGCTTCTTAATATTGTTTTTAAAATTTATTTACGGGATGTGGGCGTTGCTAGTTAAGCCAGCATTTGTTGCCCGTCCCTAGTTGCCCTTCAGAAGGAGTTGGTGAGTTGCTTTCTTGAACCGCTGCAATCCTTGAGATGTAGGTACATCCACTGTGCTGTTGGGAAGGGAGTTCCAGGATGTTGCCCCAGTGACAGCGAAGGAACAGCGATATATTTCCAAGTCAGGGTGGTGAGTGATTTGACGGGGAAATTCCAATTACTGGCGTTTCCAGGTATCTGCTGCTCTTGTCCTTCCAGATGGTAGTGATTGTGGGTTTGGAAGGTGCTGTCTAATGAACCTTGGTGAGTTTCTGCAGTGCATCTTGTAGATGGTACACACGCTGCCACTGTTCGTCGGTGATGGAGGGTTTGAATGTTTGTGGAAGGGGCAGCAATCAAGTGGACTGCTTTGTCCTGGATGGTGTCGAACATCTTGAGTGTTGTTGGAGCTGCACTGATCAAGGCAAGTGGAGAGTATTCCATTACACTCCTGACTTGTGCCTTGTAGATGGTTGACAGACATTGGGGGGGTCAGGAGGTGAGTTACTCGCCGTAGGAATCCTAGCCTTTGACCTGTCCTGGTAGTCACAACATTAATCATAATAACAATAATAATAATCTTTATTATTGTCACAAGTATCCTTACATTAATACCGCAATGACGTTTATTGTGAATATCCCCTAGTCGCCACACTCTGGCGCCCGTTCGGGTACACTGAGGGAGAATTCGGAATGTCCAATTCACCTGACAAGCACGTCTTTCGGGCCTTGTGGGAGGAAACCAGAGCACTCGGAGGAAACCCACGCAGAAACAGGGAGAACTTGCAGACTCCACACAGAAAGTGACCCAAGCAGGAATCAAACCTCGGACCCGAGCACTGTGAAGCAACAGTGCTAACCACTGTGTTACCAGAAAGCGGGCTAATATGGCTAGTCCAGTTCAGTTTCTGATCAATGGTAACCCCCAGGATGTTGATTGTGGGGGATTCAGCGATGGTAATGCCATGAATGTCAAGGGGTGCTGGTTAGATCCTCCCTTGTGGGAGATGGTAATTGCCTGGCACTTGGGTGGCACGAATGTAACTTGCCACTTGTCAGCTGAAGCCTGGATATTGTCCAGGTCTTGCTGCATTTGTCCATGGACTGCTTCATTATTTGAGGAGTCGCGAATGGTGCTGAACATTGTTCAGTCATCTGCAAACATCCCCACGTCTGACCTTTGATGGAAGGGTGACCATTGATGTTTCGAGTTGGAGGGCAAATTCTGGTGATCACTCCACAACCAGGCCTCTTGTCTGTACTCTTGGGGAAGTCTTCTCTTTTCATCCTGTGTGATAAGGTCCACCCCCCTTAGCATTCTGGGTGCTAAAAGACATAGGTGAGGTAATGCTCGATGGAGGCTGGCAGAGGTGGGCACATATTCATTGCAGGGCAAGGTTTTGTCAGTGAGTTACTGATGGTCATGTAAGTGCCGCATTCCTGGGCAAAATGGTTGAAGATGTATGTGTCTCCAACAGCTCCAGTATGGCACTGGCATCTTGGAAAGAGGCTGCGATATTTCTGACCTCTTCCTCATATTCCTCTCATGTCATCTGAATAGGTTAGTAGCTCCTCTAAGCGGCAGCATTTTAACATTGTGAAAAGCACAGCGGACTATGACAATCCTCGACAGCCTCTGTGCCCCATGTTGCACTGTAAGATATTGGAAGTGTATTTTCAGCAATCCTATGGTCTCCTCGACGATTTGCCTATTCAATCCATATGCTGCATTGTCATGTTCATTTGTAGGGTTCTGGGAATGACGCACTGGTGTCAGGAGCCACATACTCAGGACATAGCCCTTGTCACCCAGGATCCAACCCAATCAATCCATCTTGGGCAGGAGCTTCATAGAGCAGTGGCAGCTGGGAGTTATATAATATGTGTGTGTTATGAGAGCTCCCTGAGAAATGAGCACACACTTGCATAATTCCTTTCTGATGGTCACAGACAACTTGAGTGTTAGAAAACGTTTGCCGGGCAACAGGGTGGCGCAATGGGTTAGCCCTGCTGCCTCACGGCGCCGAGGTCGCAGGTTCGATCCCGGCTCTGGGTCACTGTCCGTGTGGAGTTTGCACATTCTCCCCGTGTTTGCGTGGGTTTCGCCCCCACAACACAAAGATGTGCAGGCTAGATGGATTGGCCATGCTAAATTGCCCCTCAATTGGAAAAAATGAATTGGGTACTCTAAATTTTTTATTTTTAAAAAATGTTTGCCTCTTCCAATTGTCAAAGGCAGCTGTCCATTCCCAGTGAGCTCTAAGTGCGGCCAATCAGATCCTGTACTTGTGGGAATCATGTGATGGACCCAAATCCAACTTCTCCTGTGGCCTGGGTATCGTCATCTGTTGTGTATCTAAAGACTTTGTTGAGCCTTCTAACCAAGGCATTTGTCTCCTCTCTTATGCATCGATGTTTTGTAATCTACAAGATGTGCCCCCTGTGGATCCATTGGAGAGAAATTTAAGACCAGAGTCACCTCAGCTGATGTGGGGCTGCCTCTGAATCCTGTGCATCTTAGATCATAGAACATACAGTGCAGAAGGAGGCCATTCAGCCCATCGAGTCTGCACCGACCTACTCAAGCCCTCACTTCCACCCTATCGCCATAACCCAATAATCCCTCCTAACCTTTTCTGGTCACCTAGGCCAATTTATCATGGCCAATCCACGTAACCTGCATGTCTTTGGACTGTGGGAGGAAACTGGAGCACCCGGAGGAAACCCACGCAGACACGGGGAGAACGTGCAGACTCCGCACAGACAGTGACGCAGCAGAGAATCAAACCTGGGACCCTGGCGCTGTGAAGGCACAGTGCTAACCACTATGCTACCGTTGAAGGAGCGCGCACAGGTCATCCTGTCTCCACCAAGAGGTGCAGAGTGGTAGCCCATTGCTTAGTTTCCAACACTTCCAGTCATGACCTTTTTGAATCTTTTGGTTTGTTTACCGGCTTCTTCAGTAGTTTCATGTTTCATACACTTAAAAACTTCCATCCTCAACTTAAAAGTTATACTCCTAAAATATATGGATCGTAAAATTACATAATCATAATATTACGTGAAGTTCTGTTTAGGCCCCAACTCGGGTTTTACATCCAGATCTGGCCACCGCACTTCAGGGAAGATGTGAGGGTGTTTGAGAGGGTTCAGAACAGATTTACCAGCACATTCCAGGGATGCGGGAGGCAGGGGTGGTGGTGGCAGGGGAGATGGTGGCAGGAGCAGGGGTGGTGGTGGCAGGGGAGATGGTGGCGGGGGCAGGGGTGGTGGTGGCAGGGGAGACAGTGGCGCGGGCAGGGGTGGTGGTGGCAGGGGAGACGGTGGCGGGGGTAGGGGTGGTGGTGGCAGTGGAGATGGTGGCGGGGGCA
Source organism: Scyliorhinus torazame (assembly GCF_047496885.1). Taxonomy (NCBI): domain Eukaryota; kingdom Metazoa; phylum Chordata; class Chondrichthyes; order Carcharhiniformes; family Scyliorhinidae; genus Scyliorhinus; species Scyliorhinus torazame. Next base: position 359,792,931 of record NC_092707.1, on the reverse strand, counting down.
GGGGTGGTGGTGGCAGGGGAGATGGTGGCAGGAGCAGGGGTGGTGGTGGCAGGGGAGATGGTGGCGGGGGCAGGGGTGGTGGTGGCAGGGGAGACGGTGGCGGGGGTAGGGGTGGTGGTGGCAGGGGAGATGGTGGCGGGGGCAGGGGTGGTGGTGGCAAGGGAGATGATGGCGGGGCAGGGGTGGTGGTGGCAGGGGTGACGATGGCGGGGGCAGTGGTGGTGGCGGCAGGGGAGATGGTGGTGGGGGTAGGGGTGGTGGTGCCAGGGGAGACGGTGGCGGGGGCAGGGGCTGTGGTGGCAGGGGAGATGCTGGCGGGGGTAGGGGTGGTGGTGGCAGGGGAGATGGTGGCGGGGCAGGGGTGGTGGCAGGGGAGATGGTGGCGGGGCAGGGGTGGTGGTGGCAGGGGAGATGGTGGCGGGGCAGGGGTGGTGGTGGCAGGGGAGATGGTGGTGGGGCAGGGGTGGTGGAAAGGGAGACGGTGGCGGGGGTAGGGGTGGTTGTGGCAGGGGAGATGGTGGCGGGGGCAGGGGTGCTGGTGGCAGGGGAGATGGTGGCGGGGTAGGGGTGGTGGTGGCAGGGGAGACGGTGGCGGGGGCAGGGGTGGTGGTGGCAGGGGAGACGGTGGCGGGGTAGGGGTGGTGGTGGCAGGGAAGATGGTGGCGGGGCAGGGGTGGTGGTGGCAGGGGAGATGGTGGCGGGCGTAGGAGTGGTGGTGGCAGGGAAGATGGTGGCGGGGCAGGGGTGGTGGTGGCAGGGGAGATGGTGGCGGGGGCAGGGGTGGCGGTGGCAAGGGAGACGGTGGTGGGGGCAGGGGTGGTGGTGGCAGGGGAGAAGGTGGTGGGGATAGGGGTGGTGGTGGCAGGGGTGACGGTGGCATGGGAGATGGTGGCGGGGCAGAGGTGGTGGTGGCAGGTGAGATGGTGGCGGGCGTAGGGGTGGTGGTGGCAGGGAAGATGGTGGCAGGGCAGGGGTGGTGGTGGCAGGGGAGATGGTGGCGGGGCAGGGGTGGTGGTGGCAATGGAGACGGTGGCGGGGGCAGGGGTGGTGGTGGCAGGGGAGATGGTGGCGGGGGCAAGGGTGGTGGTGGCAGGGGAGATGGTGGTGGGGATAAGGGTGGTGGTGGCAGGGGTGACGGTGGCGGGAGCAGTGGTGGTGGCAGGGGAGACGGTGGTGGGGGTAGGGGTGGTGGTGCCAGGGGAGACGGTGGCGGGGGCAGGGGTTGTGGTGGCAGGGGAGATGCTGGCGGGGGTAGGGATGGTGGTGGCATGGGAGATGGTTGCGGGGGCACGGGTGGTGGTGGCAGGGGAGATGGGGGCAGGGGCAGGGGTGGTGGTGGCAGGGGAGATGGTGGCGGGGTAGGGGTGGTGGCAGGGGAGACGGTGGTGGGTGCAGGGGTGGTGGTGGCAAGGGAGACAGTGGCGGGGGTAGGGGTGGTGGCAGGGGAGACGGTGGCGGGTGCAGGGGTGGTGGTGCAGGGGAGACGGTGGCGGCGGTAGGGGTGGTGGTGGCAGGGGAGATGGTGGCGGGGGTAGGGGTGGTGGTGGCAGGGGAGACGGCGGTGGCAGGGGTAGGGGTGGTGGTGGTAATTTAGTTACAAGGTGAGGTTGAAAAGGCTTTTTTTATTGTATTCATTCACGTGACATGGGCATTGCTGGTTAGGCCAAAATCTGTTTTGATGATGGTGATTAGATTTATTGTTACATGTACCGAACTACAATGAAAAGTATTTTTCTGCGGCCGAGGGAACGTACACAGTACGTACATAGTAGACAAAAAGAATAATCAACAGAGAACATTGACAAATGGTACATCGACAAACAGTGATTGGTTACAGTGCGGAACAAGGGGCCAAACAAAGCAAATACATGAACAAGAGCAGCATAGGGCGTCGTGAATAGTGTTCTTACAGGGAACAGATCAGTCCGAGGGAGAGTCGTTGAGGAGTCTTGTAGCTGTGGGGAAAAGTTTGTTCCCATGTCTGGATGTGTGGGTCTTCAGACTTCTGTACCTTCTGCCTGATGGAAGGGTCTGGAAGAAGGCACTGCCTTGGTGGGAGGGGTCTCTGATAATGCTGTCTGCCTTCCTCAGGCAGCGGGAAGTGTATACAGAATCAATGTGGGGGTGGCAAGCTTGTGTGATGCATTGGGCTGAGTTCACCACACTCTGCAGTTTCTTGCGATCTTGGACTGAGCAGTTGCCATCCCTAATTGTCCTTGAGAAATTGGTAGTCAGCATCCTTCTTGAAACACTGCAGCCCATGTGTTGTAGGGTCACTCACAGAACAATTATGAAGGATGTTCCAGGTTTTGAACCAGTGAGAGGAAGTGAAAACAAATATGGTTCCAAGTCAGGATGGTGTGTCGCTCAGGGGAGAATTTGCAGCTGGGGGTGGTCCTGTCCAAATGCTGCCTTTTCCTTCTATGTGGTAGAGGTTGTGGGGTTTGGAAGGTGCTGTCTCAGGAGCCTTGTTCAGTTGTTGTAGTGCATCTTTCAGATGGTGCACACTGCTGCCCCTGTGCAGTGGTGATGGAGGCAGTGAATGTTTAAAGTGGTGGGTGGGGTGCCAAATAAGCAGACTGCTTTGTCCTGGATTGCGTTGATCATCTTGAATGCTGTTGGTGACTGTAGTTATTTTTTTACAAATAAATTTTATTGGGTTTTGAACAAAGTATACTTACCGTTATGTCCACAGAATAAGGTATATATATAGAAGAGAAGGGCACACACAAACATACCAAAAAAGAAAAAAAATAGTAAAAAATAAATAAAAAATAAAATAAAATAACTGGTAAGGTATTATGCACCAGCTCAACAGCAGCAACTCTACAATTGGCAATATTATTTACAACACATAATTGGTGACTGTAGTTATTGGACAGCCAAAGAGTTAATTTCAACCATGTCGCAACTCCAGGGCATGTGGGGCTGGAATTGACCACGCACTGGCCCAGGATGTCATAATGCCCAATACTGGGGGACTTGCCATGCAGGGATCACGACAAGCAAACCCGTGCGGGGTTCCTTGTGGGCTCCCAGGATTGCCTTTCCTCAAGCCTTATAGAGGAGCCTGATATTGAGAAGAGGAGGGTCCCGCTGAGAAAAAATCCCTGGCCTTTGCTGCCGACCATCCTCTCCATCCATCCCCCTCCCACCATTACTCACTTATGTCTTAGGATCCTGTGACAACCTTGACCGAGGGTGGGTATCAACCGACAGCAGCCACTCCTCCCATGGAAGAAGAAAAGAATGAAAACAGCCGCAATACAAATCCTGCAAATTAAAGATCTTTGTCAAATATGGGGAATGATATTCTGAACCTCCCACAATACTCAAACACCATGGGGAAAAAAGGCTCCAAATGTTATTCTGATAGGACTGAGCACCATGATCCAGAGCAAACACTGTCATAGGCAAGCTCCTTGTGGGATATGAAGTATCCACAATCTTCAATCCATTGTTTGCCCTCTGAAGTATTGAGGAGTAAAGCCAGTGTCACAATAGGTCCCACAATTTCCCCAAACAGTTTGATGTATGTCAGCCAGAGGGTGGTGAATCTGTGGATCTCTTTGCCGCAGAAGGCTGTGGAGGCCAAATCACTGAGTGATAGATAGGTTCTTGATTAATAAGGGGATCAGGGGTTACAGGGAGAAGGCAGGAGAATGGGGATGAGAAAGTATCAGCCATGATTCAATGGCGGAGCAGACTCGATGGGCCGAGTGGCCTAATTCTGCTCCTATGTCTTATGGTCTTATGGTCTTGATTTGCTAAAACGACTTCTGTGGCAGTACCAATGTATAACATTAGCAAGTTTAATGTCCGAGTGCTTTACTGGCGAACCAGTCATCAGATGTTACCATTGCTGTTGTGTGTCTGTGAATACATTCTTGCTGTTTTTGCATCACATGATGTGTAGCGACATCAGCAGAGTGTTTGCGTGGGCTTTAGCAGATCATCATCTTGATTGTACGAACAACACCCATAACAGACCTCTCATCCTTGTTTTACAAGAATCCAGAGTGTGGGCAATTCCATACCTTTTCTCTTTGAGGCAACAAAGAAATATAACAATTGACAATCAAGAAATGTATATTGTGTTTCTTGTAGTTAATGGAAGAACACTTTAATTTGAGAATTCAAAACAATACAACAATTTTTATAAAACATTTCAAATCAGATTAATGGAGGACTATATAATCAATAGTCAGTATCATGGAAGCGTTACTACATTGGACAAGCCAGCTCTGATGGACCAAGTGTACTTTTCTCCCACAACCTATGTTTTTCTTATAACTTCAGATTGCATATTGCAAAATACTGGACTGGTGACGTGAACACAATATGCAATGCAATACAGCGACTGTTAAATGCATTTAACAAAGTGATTTAAAGTATTCTTATAATTAATGCTTTTAAGAAAGCATAAAAGAAATAATAATAATCTTTATTTTCACAAGTAGTTTTACATTAACACTGCAATGAAGTTACTGTGAAAATCCCCGAGTCGCGACACTCCGGCGCCTTTTCGGGTACACGGAGGGAGAATTCAGAATGTCCAATTCACCTAACAAGCACATCTTTTGGGACTTGTGGGAGGAAACCAGAGCACCCGGAGGAAACGCACGCAGACACAGGGAAAATGTGCAGACTCTGCATAGACAGTGACCCAAGCCGGGAATCGAACCTGGGACCCTGGCACCGTGAAGCAACAGTGCTAACCACTGTGCTACCTTGCCTTGTACATACAAGGCACTTTGTAGAATCTGGTGTGTGTTCCAATCAGGGTGGTTAGATTCTGTTACTTTTGAGATTTTCGAAGTTATCCATGTCGTGTTGGGTGTTCCGATGCACAAATGATCCAACACAGCTGGAGATGGCACAACTCTTTTTTATTGTCTTAACAACGACAACTACTAACTGCTGGCTTGGGTATGTACTTCACCAGCTAACCTGTGGACCCAGCCCTAAAACTATTTTAGTGAGGCACTCAGCACATGGTCTATTTCTGAGTGGCACGCTGTGAGCTCTGTGCTCTGAGCTATCTCCTGGTAGAATGAGCGGGAACTGTGGTTTTCCCGTTTTATAGTGCGTGTGCTCTCACTGGTGATTGGCTGCGATGTTATGTGTGTGTTGGTTGGTCCAACTGCCTGTCCATCAGTGTGTCTGTGATTGCACCATGATATGCTGATGTGGCTATCATGACATCCCCCCCTTTCACAAGGCTATGTGCCTACATGCTAATAAATAGAAATGTGTACTGAGTGCATCTGAGTATGTGTGTGCAATATTTACAACATGTACATGAGGCTAAACTATATACAGAGGAAGGTGTTAGGTGCAACAGAGCAACGAGTTTGTACCAATAACAGGACAAATGCAATCAGCAAACGACGAGAGAAAACTTCTGGAACAATGAACGACAAGAAAAGAAACTCGTTAACAGTACTGTAAAACAATTCAATAAGCCCAATGTGCTAACAGGCTCATAAGTCAAGTCTCTCAGGTGGGCGACGAATTTGGGTTGACCGCCTCAAGGGTGGGTCAGGATCTACCGGCTGAGGAATGAGCCTTGTCACGGGCGAGAGAGGAAGAGGCAGAGTGGCAGGAAGCTCAACAAAGTCGACATCAGGGACAACAGGAGGGCGTGGCACCAGTGCATGATCTCGTAGCGAGCGTGGAACCAGACGAAGGGCCCGCCGATTACGGCGGCGAATGGAGCCATCGGGCATGCAAACCAGGAATGAGTGGGAAGCCATGTGGCGGAGAACCTCGGTGGTTGCCGACCAGCGACCCTCCGGTAGGTGTATGCGTACGTTGTCTCCAGGTGCCAGGGCAGGAAGATCAGTCGCCCGAGCGTCATGTGCCACCTTCTGCTGAGCACGCTGTTGTTGCATCCTTCGCAATACTGGAGCATGGTCGGGGTCAGGAACATGAATGGACGACACAGTGGTCCTGAGGGTGCGACCCATCAACAGCTGGGCTGGCGAGAGGCCCGTGGACAGTGGGGCCGAGCGATGGGCCAGCAGGGCTAAACAGAAGTCAGATCCGGCATCAGCAGCCTTGCAGAGGAGCCGCTTCACAATGTGGATGCCCTTTTCCGCCTTGCCATTCGACTGAGGATGCAAGGGACTGGACATCACGTGTGTGAAGTTGTATGAAGTGGCAAAGGAAGACAATTCTTGGCTCGCAAAGCAAGGCCATTTGTCAGACATGACGGTGAGCAGGATTCCATGGCGAGCAAAGGTTTCTTTGCATGCCCGGATGACAGCTGATGATGTCATGTCGTGCAGGCGTATGACCTCCGGATAATTTGAGAAGTAGTCAATCAGAATGATGTAGTCCCTGCCGAGCGCATGAAAGAGGTCCACCCCCACCTTCGCCCAGGGGGACGTTACCAACTCATGGGGCTGAAGTGTCTCAGGGGGTTGCGCCGGTTGAAACCTTTGGCAGGTGGGGCAGCTGAGCACCATGTTGGCGATGTCATCGCTGATGCCCGGCCAGTACACAGCTTCTCGGGCCCTCCGCCTGCACTTTTCAACACCAAGATGGCCTTCGTGTAGTTGTTCGAGGACAAGCCGGTGCATGCTGTGTGGGATCACGATCCGGTCCAACTTCAAGAGGACACCATCAATGACGGCCAAGTCGTCCCGGACATTGTAAAATTGTGGGCACTGCCCCTTGAGCCACCCTTCCGTCATGTGGCGCATTACACGCTGTAGAAGGGGGTCAGCCGCAGTCTCACGGCGAATGTGGGCCAGATGTGCAGTAGTGGCCGGCAGATTGGCCGATGTGAAGGCTACTTGTGCGTCGACCTGACAAATGAACCCCTCCGAGTCAGGCAGTGTGTTGACCGCCCTGGACAGAGCATCTGCGATGATGAGATCCTTCCCCGGGGTGTAGACCAGTTGGAAGTTGTACCTCCGGAGCTTGAGCAGAATGCGCTGGAGGCGAGGGATCATATCGTTGAGATCCTTCTGAATGATGCCGACCAGGTGGCGATGGTCGGTCTCCACAGTGAACTGCGGAAGACCATATACATAATCGTGAAACTTTTCAATGCCAGTCAACAGGCCTAGGCACTCCTTCTCAATCTGCGCATAGTGCTGTTCTGTGGGGGTCATGGCCCGCGACGCATAGGCGACCGGGGCCCATTATGCGGTGTCGTCCCGTTGCAGGAGTACCGCCCCAATGCCAGACTGGCTGGCGTCAGTTGAGATCTTTGTTTCCTGTGTGGTAGCGAAAAACGCCAGTACCGGGGCAGTGGTGAGCTTGACCTTGAGCTCCTCCCATTCACTCTGGTGTGCGGGCAGCCACTGGAATTCCGTTGTCTTTTTGACCAGGTGGCGAAGAGCAGTCGTGTGCGAAGCCAGGTTAGGAATGAACTTCCCCAGGAAGTTGACCATCCCGAGAAAGCGCAACACTGCCATCTTGTCTGACGGTTGCTGCAGGCTGCGCTGGCTGCCACTTTGTCAGCATCCGGCCGCACACCCGACCAGGAGATGTGGTCCCCCAAAAACTTTAGCCAGCCTGGCCGAAAGAGCACTTGGCTCGGTTGAGGCGCAGGCCCTGATCCCGTATCCGTGCAAAGACACACTGGAGACGACTGATGTGCTCCTGTGGTGTGGTGGACCAGATGATAACGTTGTCTACGTAGACGCGTTCCCCTTCGATGCCCTCCATCATCTGTTCCATGATGCGATGGAACACCTCGGAGACCGAGATGATGCCGAATGGCATCCTATTGTAGCAGTATCTGCCAAATGGAGTTTATGCAAGTGCACAGCTTCCTGCTGGACTGATCCAATTGAATCTGCCAAAAGCCCTTTGAGGCATCAAGCTTGGTGAATATTTTTGCCCAAGCCATTTCGCTCGTGATTTCTTTTCGTTTGGGTATGGGGTAGTGTTTCCTCATAATGTTGTGATTCAAATCTTTTGGGTCGATACAGATCCAGAGCTTGCCGGAGGGCTTCTTGATGCACACCATGGAGCTGACACATGGCGTTGCTCCGTGACCCGGGAAAGCACTCCTTGGTCCTGCAGGTCCTGCAGCTGCTGCTTGAGGTGGTCCTTGAGTGGTGCTGGGACCCTATGAGGTGCGTGAATGACCGGGGTGGCGTCCGGTTTGAGCCGTAATTTGTACGTGTAGGGCAGTGTGCCCATGCCCTCGAAAACATCCTGGTTGTGCGCGAGGAGTGAGTGGATCTGCGTCCTAAAGTCTGCATCCGGGAACTCGGACGTGCCTTCTGGAGACAGAGCGTGTACCCGCTGAACGAGGTGGAGGATCTTGCACGCCTGTGCGCCTAACAGAGAGTCCTTCGAGGATCCAGCGATTTCAAACGATAATGCAGCTTTGTGTGAGTTGTGTGTGACCTCGAGCTGGCAGGACCCCCTGGCCGGGATGACATTTCCATTGTAATCAACCAGCTGACAGTGGGATGGCAGAATGGTTTAACCTTCAAGGTCTGGAAGGCTGACCATGCGAGGAGATTGGCGGAGGCACCAGTGTCCAGGCAAAATGTGATCTGGGATCAGTTGACCGTTAGGGTGGCACACCACTCATCGCCCGGATCAATGCTGTGCACTGGCAGCGGCTGGTGGTTCCGACTTGGGGACATCCGGTTCTTGTGGATTACCGCAACGCGGAAGGGCTCCCTATCTTCGGTATCGCAGGTTTGCATGCTATCAGGATATGACTCAGTGTAGGGGGGCTGAATCGTCCGCACGTCCCTGCGAGGCTGACGGAATTGTTGGGAGTTGGCAGGTTGAGCTGCTCGACAGCAGGCAGCGTAGTGGCCCAGCCTGCCACAGCGAAGGCATTGTCGCGCTTTGGCCGGACATTGCCGCTTTAAATGGGCGGAGCCACAGTTGCCGCACGTCGTGACGCATGGCGTTCGTTGCGCATCACGTCCCTCTGCGTCAACGTTCCCTCTTTTGGCACGTACAAGTGCGGGATGCCTCAGAAAGCGCGCGAAATGGCCGCCCTCGTCCGGGCCGCGGGCCGGGAGGAAATCGATCAACTGGACCCGCTCCGCCTCATAGGACCCGTGCCGTGCCGTTTCGGCCGTCTGCATTTGGGAGTACCGGCTGGTCGCGTTCTCATGGAGGACGCAGGTCTCGATGGCAGTCGCTAGGGTGAGGCGCTTTATTTTTAGGAGCTGCTGGCGTAGGGTGTCCGAGATGACCCCAAAATCTATCTGATCCCGTATCATGGAGTCAAAGGTGGCCTCATAGCCGCAGGACTCTGCGAGGATACGGAGGTGTGTCAAGTAAGATTGGAAAGGCTCATCCTTACCCTGCAGGATCTGCTGGAAGAGGTACCTCTCAAAGCTCTCATTGACTTCCACGCTGAAGTGTTCCTCGAACTTCAGAAGCACCGTCTTATATTTTGTCTTGTCCTCTCCTTCCGCGAATGCCAGGGAGTTATAGATGTGGATGGCGTGTTGCCCCGCCGTGGAGAGAAGGAGGGCGATCTTCCTGGTGTCCGATGCATTCTCCCTGTCTGTGGCTTCTAGGAAGAGCTGGAAGTGCTGTTTAAACAGCTTCCAGTTTACGCCAAGATTTCCAGCGATTCGGAGCGGCTGCGGCGGGCTGATGTTTTCCATGGAGCAGGATGGCGGATTTCTGAAAGGGTGCAGGTAGGTCTCACAGTCCCTGGTTAGCTTCCACTATTGGTATCATGTCGTGTTGGGTGTTCCGAGGCACAAATGATCCAACACGGCTGGAGATGGTACAACTCTGTTTTATTGTCTGAACAACGACAACTACTAACTGCTGGCTTGGGTACGTGCTTCACCAGCTAACCTGTGGACCCAGCCCTATCACTATCTTAGTGAGGCTCTCAGCACATGGTCTATGTCTGGGTGGCACGCTGTGAGCTCTGTGCTCTGAGCTATCATCTGGTAGAACGAGCGGAAACTGTGGTGTTTCCTGTTTTATAATGCGTGTGCTCTCATTGGTCATGTGTGTGTTGGTTGGTCCAACTACCTGTCCATCAGTGTGTGTGTGATTGCACCATGATATGCTGATGTGGATATCATGACAATCCACTCATGAGGGTTACCTTTTTATTAAATTTTCTTTATTGTTCGCCATCAAAAGATTTGACTGCACTGTCCAGTACAGCAAAACATCTCACTGGAATTGATTGTAACTTGGTAATAATCTTGGTTCTGAAAGACACGTCTCCACAGTTTGAACTGCTGCTTCTTTGTTACAAACAGCATCATTTCTAGACTATTTTATGCATTTGTTCACTTTAGGTCGGCTCCTTTTCAAAAAAATCTAGTTAGGCTATGTGATCTTTAAAGCTTTGCTTTGCCTTGATGCTTGCCATTAAAGTATTTACACATTAAATCAGTAGTTTTACAAATAAATAGCATTCAAAACACAATGTAAATGCATCTTAACACATTATTTTGCTTTCTGTGGTGTATTGTTCACATTTCACAGTTGTTTCATTGGACCAGGAAAGCATTCCTGCAGATGCCAGAATTGTGAAATCAAACCCATCAAATCAAAAGTTAGAAATACTCAGCAGGTCAGGCAGGCATAAGTGGAAAAAAACTGAAATCATTCAGTCCATGTTTCAAGACTATGACCCTTAAGGCTGTGAAGTGCTTCGGCAGGGAACAGGAGATTGCTGAATTGCAACAGTGATAATAGCAGCAGAGAAAAGAAGTCATCATGGGAAAAATCAAAGGAATGAGTGACATATGTTTTATTTGACGGTGTTCTTGAGAAATGTTAAATGCCCAGTTGAGATAGATTAAAGATTATTTTGTTGCAGCAAAGATAAATTATAGATAGTCTCATTTAAATGGAAGTTGATCTCATGCAGGGAGTAAAGTTTAGTATAATACTTGCACATTAAACTAGATAGCCCGGTGAACAAGGTGCAGCACTACATACCACTTAGAATGTGAGCTTAACGAGGGCAGCACGGTGGCCTAGTGGTTAGCACAACTGCCTCACGGCGCTGAGGTCCCAGGTTCGATCCTGGCTCTGGGTCACTGTCCGTGTGGAGTTTGCACATTCTCCCCGTGGCTGCGTGGGTTTCGCCTCCACAACCCAAAGATGTGCAGAATAGGTGGATTGGCCACGCTGAATTGCCACTTAATTGGAAAAAGTAATTGGGTAATCTAAATTTTAAAAGAAAAAAAAAAGAATGTGAGCTTAACCCAGGGAAAGGGAAATAACATTTGTGACTGATTATATGTGTCAAGCAGAGCAAAATGGGTAATAATGCATTTACCAATAAGAAATAATACTTAGAGATTCTTATGTAATTCAAAACCTCAGCCGTACAATTAGGGTAAAATGTAATTCCTAGCATCTGATTTGGTATCTTCAGAATTCTTAGTATCTAATTTCCAGATTAATCTTAATAGGGGCAAAAAAACAGAATAGAATTTTGTAGCTACAATGTTTAATGAGAGCATTGGTCCATCAGTGTCTCTTGAAAAATTAAAATAGATCAAATTAATTTTTAATCTACTTTTTTTCTGATCCTTTAGAAATATTTTTGTTCTGAATATATGGTGTTGGCATTACTGGTAAAATTAGCTGGGAGCAGTTAGTGTGTCTGATATAGTCTGATGGAGTGCGAATTAATATCACTGGTGCCATCCATATCTCGGAGCAGTTCGTTATGTCTTGCTGTTTATTTTATAGCAGAATGACCTGAACTTCAGGAAAATGGTGACGCTGCTGGTGCCGTGGATTCTACCTCATTTGATGTTGTGGGGTAGATTCCAACGGGTGTGCGGTCAGTGGTAGTTGGGCCCCTGCGCCTGTCAGCAGAGCTCCATTTGAAACTAAAGATAAAAGCAAATTACTGCGGATGCTGGAATCTGAAACCGAAACAGAAAATACTGGGCAATCTCAGCAGGTCTGACAGCATCTGTGGAGAGAGAAGGGAGCTAACGTTTCGAGTCTGGATGACCGCTTGTCATAAGATTTATACTGTTGGCGGGGTGGGGGGGGGGGGGGAGGGTGCCTGGGGTTGGATAGAGGATCAGCGATAGGTGGAGATTGAGAAAGGTGTCATGGACAGAAAGACAAAGGGAATGTAAATGGTGGAGTTAATGACTAAAAAGGGTGCTGATGGCGGCACATTAAGAGATAAGAATGTGTCTGTGCAGCACCCCCCCCCCCCCCACCCTCCCCAACAACGGCATCTCTCCACAGATGCTGTCAGACCTGCTGAGATTGTCCAGTGTTTTCTGTTTTTGTTCCGTTTGAAACTATTTAACCAGATTGTTGGGATCACCTTGCACAGGTTGTTCGCCATGAAGCCACATGAGGCCTGTGTTGCACACAGCTGGAAAAGAAAATGTCAGACACTGCTGTTTACATTCAGCAACAATACAACCTCTTTACCCTGACGTTAGCAGAAGCATCCCCTCATTTACAATGTGGCTGTTGAACTTGAGGTTGCCATTCTTCAAGAACCAATAACCTGACAAGATCAGCAAAGGTAAGTAGTGGATATTGAGTCAAATTACAGAGTGGCCCATTATCTGACCCGCTGAGTCATGGATAGTTTAGTTATCCAGATGAATAATGAAAATTCCATCATACTCATGACAAGTTCTGTAATGGTGAGGAGACATTGAGAGGTAAGGAGGTGAGCTACCTATTGAAGAGTTCCCACACTTTGACTTGCTCTTGTATGTGCAATATTGTTATAGCTGCTCCAGTTGAGCTTTTGGACAATTGTAATTCCAATGTATTGATGGGGGTGTGGGGCGGTGAGAATACAATGCTTGTGGTATTGGAGGTCAGAGGGAAATGTTTGGGCTTTGCCTTCTTCAAGTAGGCCTTTAGCTGTAATTTATTATTACTCTATCTCACTTCTCAGCTAATTTCATAGATTTCATAGAATTTACAGTGCAGAAGGAGGCCATTCGGCCCATCGAGTCTGCCCGGCCCTTACAAAGAGCACCCTACCCAAGGTCAACACCTCCACCCTATCCCCATAACCCAGTAGCCCCACCCAACACTAAGGGCAATTTTGGACACTAAGGGCAATTTATCATGGCCAATCCACCTAACCTGCACATCTTTCGACTGTGGGAGGAAATCGGAGCACCCGGAGGAAACCCACGCACACAGGGGGAGGATGTGCAGACTCCGCAGAGACAGTGACCCAAGCCAGAATCGAACCTGGGACCCTGGAGCTGTGAAGCAATTGTGCTATCCACAATGCTACCGTGCTGCCCTAGCAATCCACCTAAAGCTTGGATGTGATCCAAGTCTTGTTATGGGTTGGCATATGCATCTGCATTAATGAAGGAAGTTGTTAAAGGAGGTGACTAAACATACAAAGATACAAAATCAGTGCGGAAATTGGGCATTCGGCCCCTCGGGTCTGTACCGCCATTCGATAAGATCATGGCTGTGCTGTTTGTATTGAGTTTTACATTCCCCATCTAGAACAACAAAGAACAAAGAAATGTACAGCACAGGAACAGGCCCTTCGGCCCTCCAAGCCCGTGCCGACCATGCTGCCCGACTAAACTACAAGCTTCTACACTTCCTGGGACCGTATCCCTCTATTCCCATCCTATTCATGTATTTGTCAAGATGCCCCTTAAATGTCACTATCGTCCCTGCTTCTACCCCAATAACCTTTGATTCCCTTGCCTAACAAGAATCTATCTACCTCCTCCTTAAAGATATTCAGTAACCCCACTTCCACTGCCTTCTGAGGCAGAGAGTTCCAAAGTCGCACAACCTTCTGACAGAATTTTTTCACCCTCAGTCTTATAAGGGCGACCCTCACTTTTTATGGTATATTGTGGAATCATCATAAAATACCCCACCCTTGACCGAATGGTGGGGTGTAGGTCATTGATGCAGTAGCTGAAGATAGTTGAGTTAAGGACACTTCCTTGAGATTCTCTTGGATCAATGTCCTAAGGCTGCAATGATAGCTCCCTGACATCCACAATGATCATTCGTAGCGTTAGATATGGCTCCAGGCACTGATAGGTAGTGTTTTATGTCCAATCAACCTTGATTTGTCTAGGGCTACTGGATGCAGTACTTGACAGAATGCTGCCTTGATGCTAAGGGTTGTTGCTCTCAGCTTGCATTCAGCTCTTGCACTGACATCTTGATGGAGGCTGTGATGAGGTTTGGAACATAACGGTGCTGAAGTAAATCATGGAAGGATTTATGACCAGATTGATGATGACCAGAAAGTGCTTGATGACTTTCTGCTTCATCTTGTTGAGAAAGGGAAGGGTGGTCAGTGGTTAATTTATATTTATTGTCCTTTCTTCGATGAACGGCATCCTAACAGGTTGTCAGATAGATTGTAATGTCATAACTGTACTGGGGCAGCTTGGCTAGGGAAACAGATAGTTCTGATATGCCAGTCTTCAGTACTCCAGCTTGGTTTTTGCCAGGGCTTATTTTGTCGAGATCAGTACCTTCAGCCACTTTTTAAACTGCATTCAGTGAATTGAATTGGCTGGATTCTGGCATCTATGGCCCTGTGTGGAGACCCAGCAGGTGTTTGCTTCACACAATTTTGATGGAAGAAGCTTGATGCCGTCGTTGAATACGGAGGGATCATGGTGCACCCTCCTGTCATAGATGCTTGACTATCCAACACTATTCTAAGATCTATTGGATGTGAAACTATTTAACTTGATCTATAGCTTGCTGCTTCTAGTCTTTAGCTGTACAGGTAGTCCTGTAAAGTCACTTCACATGGTTCACGCCACTTCCTGGTGTTGATCTGATGTTCCCAATGTCTCCCATTTAGCAGAGTGGTAGTGCCACACTGCTCTATGGAGATGCTTTATCTCCACAAACACTGTGTGCTGGCTACTCATATGAGTTTTATTGTAAACAGGTGTAGCTCAATAAAGTGGTGCTGGGACTCAGCCACTCTTGGTGATGGATAATAATGCTCCATCCAAAGTGTATTCTCTGCTTTTAATTCCCTCAGAGTTTCTCCAAGTGATGTTCAACATGGACACATGCTGATTTATATGTTGTGGAGCAGTGGTAGGTGATGGTAAGCAGGACATTGCCTTGACTTTTGCCTGATGCCATAATATTTCATGGGGTCTGGAGTCAATGGTCAGAATACCCCGGTTCGCTTCAACCCAACTGTATACCATGGTACTTCCACATCTGATGGAATGGGGTGATGAAGGAGCATAGAAATGAAAATGGGTTATTGTAAGTAGAATCATTTATTGTTCACACATAAAGTCTGGATAGAATCATGGAATACGATCACCAAACCATTGATAACAATGTTCAAACATGAAAAACCACAGAAGAAGGAACATAATTTGACTTATTTCGTCACCAGTTAACCCACAAACATTAATTTTTTAAAAAGGACAGAATTCCGTGGAATAAAAATAAAATGTAACTGATTCAGTCATCACACACCACCGATCATGATCATAATACCTTTGTACGATTTGGGCCAAATGCTGGCAAATGGGATTGGGAATGGCAGATTGGTGTCTTTCATACGGTGGTGCAGACTCGATGGACCAAAGGCCTTTTCTGCACTGTATTTTTCTGTGATTCTGTGAATCGGTGAATCGCATTTCTGAGAATTATTTCTCAATTTTTCTTTTATTTACAAACATTTTATTAAGGTTTTATAACAATAAAAGATACAAATACAAATGTAAACATAGTTCAGTGCATAACACTTTACCCCCATTTCTCAATTTTTCAACGTAAATGTTTGAGAACACGCAGCAATAGATTCAAAAACAGTTTATTCCCTCTGTTACCAAACTCCTGAGTAACCCTCTTAGGTTCTGAACTGATCTTATGGACTGAACTGATCTTTCTATGAAACTTCTCTACAGTTGTCGCACTTTATACCGTAAACTTCACCCACCGTTTATGATTTTCATTATGTATCCTCATGTATTTATCATATGTTCTATGTTTTCATGTATGGAGTGATCTGTCTAGACTGTATGCAGAACAGTACTTTTCACACGGTACACATGACAATGAATCTAAATCTACACTTTTTACTTCCTGCAAATTATTTATTATTTGGCCAAGAAAACAGATCCATTCAAGTGCAATACAAAATGCTGGAAAAACTCAACACTTCAGACAGCATCTGTGGAGAGAGAAATAGAGTTATGTTTCAGTTATCTGGTGCTATTCTGTAACTGGCCACTGGTAGCTCAGTTGACATGTTTTTCTCTGTCTTCACCTCAGTGCCTGTTAATTGTATGTTAAAGTTAAAAGTGTGCAGGTGGATGGCATTGATTAAATACATTGAGCACTCTTTGTGCTTTGACTGGGAGTGGGGAGTAGTCACCCAGTGAGGGTGTATGTACAATATGACAATCCAAATGTGAAACCAGGACTCTCAACATAGGGGTCCTAACTGTGCTTGAGCTACAATGAGGTTAAACCCGACATTGACTAAATCTGATCGTTAGAGCAGTGTCTGAAATACAATGATACCAGATGGAAGTACGTTCTACCATGATCAAGAATGTTACATCCTATGTTCTGAAGACATCCAACAAGAAAGATACTTAGTTATGACTTGATGCCTTGATGCATGTTCTTCGATGACAATACAATGCTGACAATATAAAAGGAGGCTTCAGAGACATTGGCACTATGCGTTGGTTAGAGAGGAGGTAGACATTTGTAATGTTGGATTCTGTAAATAATTTCAGTAAAAGACTGGTGTCTGATTTCCTAGTTCATTAACTGGCTTCAGAATGAATCAACAATGCCTTCTGAAGCCCAGAGAAAGTGAGACCTTGTTCAGGCCATTTCAGATATGAGCCTTCATCTCATGCTGACTTTTATAGATACTATTGTATTGTGACAGTGGACTGCAAAAGCATCCTCTTTAAATATTGCTCATATTTATCACAAAAATCTCCCTGAGAAGGTAATAATTCAAGCTTCAAATTTTGGGAAGTGAGACAAATTTCAAAGTATATTCAAACATATGGAATTATATATATTTTTGAAAGTGATGTACATTAAAATTCCCAACGATTGCCACAAAAATGGCTGGGATAGCAGAAGCAGCGCAAGATACAGCCTTCCCATCTGGTGGTGGCAGATCAGGAGATAGAATTATGATGTGACTTTTGACAGTATCGTTGATGGGATAATTTTAAAACTTGAGTAATTTTAAAAACAAATTCCAATTAAGGGGCAATTTAGCGTGGCCAATCCACTTACCCTGCACGTCTTTAGGTTGTGGGGGTGAGACCAACGCAGACATGGAGAGAATATGCATGCTCCACACAGACGGTGATCCGGGGCCGGGATCGAGCCACTAACCACTGCGCCACCGTGCCGCCCCAACTTGAGTAATCTTAATAGCTAATGGTGCTACTCTGCAGTTCCGCAAAGTTATCCTGTGGTTAGCTGAGGCATTCGGATTAGGACTGTCTCAGGCTAAATCCATGGCCTGTACAAAATTGGTTGACCTGAGGGAAACAGACAGGCTCTTCCTTCTGATTGGATGTCGGCCAACTCGCTGTCAAGGCCCTGGCTGAATAACAGCCATTTGGGTGAACTACCTAAAGGTGCCTAAAGTCCATGGAACTCTGCTTAACAAAGAGTCAATGAGAATTAAATTGATCTTTGACAATAATTCTAAACAGACAATAGCGAATCAGCAGTCTATTTTACAATCTGGCCAATTTTGTTGAAATCAATCAGTCAGGGAGTGAAACTCTCTCCCAATTCACTGTCATCTGTTTAGAATTAGATGATATTGCCAAAGACCAATTTCACCCCCAATGTCTTCAGAGAAGGTGGGGAATTTTTTTTTTTTAAAATTCCTCCAAATTACAAGTGGAGGAAATTTAAAATTTGAAATTGGATATTTAGTTTACACTTTATACTTTTTCAGACACCCACTCAAACACCAGACTGACAAGGCCAAAACTGATAACAACTCCAAGACAATAACATCTATAAATATAACTATGTGGGAAACCAGCTTCCTCTCCCTTGCCTTCTCCCTATTCCTAACCTTGTTTTGATCCCATCAACTCCACGGTAATTGGCTACTCCAGCCTAATAAAGCAGCATAGAATAACCTATTGAAATAAATGCCAATATATGTGAGCCTAAAAGAATCTCAACTTTATTTACACATTAACACCTCTAAATGAATTGGTTCCAGCACCTTTGTTTCTTTTTGAATAATAACAAGCCTAATTACTAATCCCTTCCCCCAACCCTGCTATTTAATAGAATGGAGAACGTTTACTTGAGAAATATGCCTCTT
This sequence comes from Scyliorhinus torazame, assembly GCF_047496885.1. Taxonomy (NCBI): domain Eukaryota; kingdom Metazoa; phylum Chordata; class Chondrichthyes; order Carcharhiniformes; family Scyliorhinidae; genus Scyliorhinus; species Scyliorhinus torazame. The sequence continues at coordinate 359,774,663 of NC_092707.1, read as the reverse complement.
TAACTTCCAATTCACTTTAAAGTGTGGCACTGGCAATTTTGAGATTAACGGCAAACATCAACATTTACTGAGACTGTTAGAATGGTATACTGAGGAAAACAGAATATTAAAAAAATGAATACTAGTTATTTAACCTTGAAAGCTGTGACTGTTTCCTGCCTGAAAAGCTTGCGAATTCTCGTTAACTATTCATTATTTGTCAGGGACATCTGTGACCGATTCTTGTTACAGTATTACCATTTGAATTGACCTAGCAATACAACAGATTGTGGAATGGGCAAGTACACATCACCATAAGCATGTAAACTGCTCCAGAATATAATTAATGTATGATTTAATGCTATAAAACAATCCTGCATCTGGGCTAATTTGGGTGTTGATTGAGCAGAGGTGGATGCACTGCTTACTCACTCTTCTTTCAAATTGGAAAAGCAACCCTCCACACATACATACTGATGACACGCACATGGCGGTGTCTTGTCTCTCATTTATTTCTTCCTTTCCAAATGAGGGTTTCCCTTTGTCCGATTTCAAAAAAACAACTGGATAATTTCCAAATAGTGTCCGGACAAAGTAGTATTATGAAATAATTTTAGTAAAGCAACTTCTACACACTTACAGACATCTCAAACCACTCTGCTGCTAATTAAGTACTTTGGAAGTGTTGCCATGTTTGCAAATGTAGGTTAGATCATATGTGTGCTGCTGCTGTTTCCATCAACCTTGCGTTTAGGTTTAGGTGATTATCCACAACCTCAACATTTTACCCATACCTGAGTTGAGCTAGCAACCCTCATTTGGCCTGCTCCCAAAATAATGACTCTCAACATTCCTGCTTACGTACATTTCAATCAATCTGCTGTCAAAACTCATGCTTTCTGCACCTCAGTGGTCAGTTTGTCTACTACTGTGTTCACCATTCGGCCCATCGAGTCTGCACCGACCCTCTGAAAGAGTACCCTACCTAGGCCCACACCCCCACCCTCTCCCCATAACCCAGTAACCCCACCTAACCTTTTTGGACACTAAGAGGCAATTTAGCACGGTCAATCCACCTAACCTGCACATCCTTGGACTGTAGGAGGAAACCGGAGCACCCGGAGGAAACCTATGCAGACACGGGGAGAACGTGCAAACTCCACACAGACAGTCACCCGGGGCCAGAATTGAACCTGGGTCCCTGGTGCTGTGAGGCAGCAGTGCTAACCTCTGTGCCACCGTGCCGCCCCATCCTTTGGAAATGCCAACTAATTCAAAACCGCACAGCCTGATCTTTTCTCCTGCGTATATTCCTCGCCATCACATTCACCCTACATCTCTGACTCACAGCATGTCAATGAAAGGACTTCAAGATTCTCACTCTTGGTTTGAAATTTGTTTGCATAATTTCTCAATCTTAATTAGGCAATCTTCTATGTATATATTCTCCTTTAGCTTGATTCCTGGGGCGTCATTCTCCGACCCCCCCGCCGGGTCGGAGAATGGCCGTTGGCCGCCGTGAATCCCGCCCCCGCCGAAGTCTCCGCTCCCGGAGATTGGGCGGGGGCGGGAATCCGGCCGCGCCGGTTGGCGGGACCCCCCGCTGGATTCTCCGGCCCAAATGGGCCGAAGTCCCGCCCAGGAATTGCCTGTCCCGCCGACGTAAATCAAACCTGGTATTTACCGGCGGGACCAGGCGGCATGGGCGGGCTCTGGGGTCCTGGGGGGGGCGCGGGGCGATCTGACCCCGGGGGGTGCCCCCACGGTGGCCTGGCCCGCGATCGGGGCCCACCGATCCGCGGGCGGGCCTGTGCCGTGGGGGCACTCTTTCCCTTCCGCCTCCGCTACGGCCTCCACCATGGCGGAGGCAGAAGAGACTCTCCCCACTGCGCATGCACGGGAAACTGACAGCGGCCGCTGACCCTCCCGCGCATGCGCCGCATTTCCGCGCCAGCTGGCGGGGCAACAAACGCCATTTCCGCCAGCTGGCGGGGCGGAAATCCCTCCGGCGTCGGCCTTGCCCCTCAATGTTGGGGCTAGGCCGCCAAAGATGCGGAGACTTCCGCACCTTTGGGCCGGTGCGATGCCCGTCTGATTAGCGCCGGCTTTGGCGCCAGTCGGCGGGCATCCCGCCGTTGGGGGAGAATTTCGCCCCTGGTGTCTTGCTTATTTGCAGCCCTGCAGCACAATTATTAGAGCCAGTCACAGAGCTCCTGCCTTCTGGAACGTCCTTCCAAAACCACTTTTTTTGCTACATCACTCGCTGCCATCAGACACCCCACCCCTAAAAGCCTATCTCTTCAAAAGAGGATATTGAACCCATGGCAGAAAATGGAGGTGGTGGGGAAGAGAGGGGCATTGAGGAGAAAGCTGGGGACTGGAGAATTAGAGACAAGCCAGGAGGAGGTACAGGAAGGAGAGGGAGAAAGAAAGGAGAGGGTGGGGGATGAAGAAAAATGGCGGAGAAAATTGCAAATGCTATTAGGTGTGGTCAGAATTGGATGCTGGGGGATGGTAAGGGGTTCAGTGAGGTGGTATTTATTTCCTTAGTTAGTGGCGAAGAGAAGCCATGGGAGCAGGCATTGAGCCAGTCAGGTCAAAGTGAGGTGGGGCTGGAGACTGTAGATTGGATTGGTTATGTGGTGGAGCATCTGTGGGATAGTGGCCAGCAATTGAAAGATCAATCGGGCTGAAGAGTGAATAGGTTGGTGGGCCCATTGGGACAAATTGAAGCAGAGGCAGAGGCCACAAAAGAGCTTTATAAGCTTCCTAAGTGTCGATTTTGAAATAGCGGGGGAGCATCTGATGAGATTCCTGATCAGGAGTGAATGACCGTCAGTGAATAAAGCCAGTGCAGGTATGATTTGCTTCTCTGGATGGGAATAAGCTCTCAAACATTTAAAATACTACATTGGTTTTAAAACTAAATGTTAAGTGACAGGCCAAACTTATAACCACCTATAGGCATAACTGGTACTGTATATTATAACTGGCAAGTAAATATTGACATTTTTAAGATAGGATTTCTCACTGACAAATTCTGACAGTGTTTGTTGAGATTGACTTTCGAAATCAGTTCAGTACTTTTAATATATAAGAATATTTAGAGGAAATCGCACAAGCAAAAAGTTATCAATTGCGATTGTAGGGCAAGGGCAGTGTGTGGGTGCGAATGAGCAAAAGGCTATAATATTCTTCAAAAATCAAATAGCTATCTCATGTAATAGACATTTAGGCAGAAAGCTGGGAAAGAAACATTTAAGACGTGTTGCGATGGCCTGGAAGTGGTTCTGGACAGATTTCTAGAAAATAATTTTATATCATGTGAGTAGCCTGGCTACACTAATTTTGTGATACTGTGATTAAAACAGATAGTGGCTTTTATATTTCAAAAATAATACCTCATTTAGTTGTGCAGAGCTCTGGTGAAACCACATCTGGAGTATTGTGTAGAGTCCTGGTCACCTTACTTGAGGAAGGATATAAATGATTAGAAGCGATTCAACGTAGGTTTACTAGACTAATACCAGGAATGGGCGAGTTCTGTTATGAGGAAAGGATGGACCAGCTTTGCTTGTATTCCCCGGAGTTTAAAGAGTACGATTGAAACCTTTAGGATCCTGAGGGTGGATATGGAGAGGATGTTTCCTCTTGTGAGAACACCGAGAACTCGGAGTCACTGTTTAAAAATAAGTCGCTCATTTAAGACAGAGATGAGAAAAAAAAGTGTCTCACAGAGGGCGATGAGTCTTTGGAACCCTTTTCCTCAAAGGCAGTGAAAGTAGAATCTTTGCATATTGTTCAGGCAGAGTTAGATAGCCTCTTGATTACCAAGTGGGTGAAAGGTTATCAGGAGGCAGGATGTGGGGTGGAAGTTACAATCAGATCATCCATGATCTTATTGAATGGCAGAGCAGGCCCGAGGGGCTGAATGGCCTACTCATGCTCCTAATCCATGTGTTTGCATGTTTAGAATAAAGGGCTCAACACACAAAAGGTTGTTGCATTATACCCACCTGTTCACTACAAATAAAAATTGAGAAATATATTCAGTTCTGATAATTACAATTTGCATGCTGTCTTATAATTGCATATAGTTACAAAAGCAATCAATCATAATTTTTTTAAATCCATTAAAAAATGTTTACTTCCCATTTATTCTCTAACAGTGTCATTACATGACAGTTTCTGTCTTGATGAAAGTCATTTTTGGATGTGCACCAAAACAAAAGTGTTTGTGTAATTTGGGAGTCAGTTTGACATCCTCACTTCTGAGCATACTAAAGTGAAAACGCCTCGAATAGATCGTATCATATTGCTTAGGTTTTGCAATGGTGCAGTAAAAGCCATATTTTAACAGTGCCCAGATAATCCATGGGATCTCCTGGGAACTTTTCAAGCATTATGGAATCACTTTAATGTTCTTAGAGAAGCGATGTTGTCGCCTGTATTCTCTTTATATTAATAATTGTTCACCTGGGAAAGGAGCTCTCTGCCTGTCCAATACTTGGTGTTCTTTAGCTGCTACTGTTCAGTGCAAATTTCAACCCACAGTGTAACCTGGTTTGCCATTTACTCACTGCACCATATGAGGCACATTTATGTCAACCTTTGTGAACCACACTCCTATTTTGCACCCAGATCAGTGAGTAAATCTCATGTAATTTCACTGCTGATAAACTGGTGAGCCATTCAAAGCACAGACCAGCAACCTACCTTTACTTTAAATAGGTGGTTGTAATCCGGCTGCACATCCAGGGATCCAAGTGTAATCGGGTCATAGTCATTACAGCACAGAAGGTGGCTATTCAGCCCATTGGCCCCTTACCCTATCCCTGTAGTCCAACAAGTTTATTTCCGCTAAGTGCTCTTCAAATTTCCTTTTGAAATTGTTATTTGTCTGAACATCCGCTACCCTTGTGGGCCAAGTCCAGGTCACTACCATTCAATCATAGAATCCCTACAGTGCAGAAGGAGGTTACTCAGACCAATGTGTCCACCAAACCTCCGAATGAGCACCTCACCCCTGCCCCATCCCGCAGCCACATCTAACCTGCACATCCTTGGACACTAAGGGGGCAATTTAGCATGGCCAATACACCTAACCTGCACATCTTTGGACTGTGGGAGGAAACCGGAGGAAATACATGCAGACACGAGGAGTATGTACAAACTCCACACAGACAGTGACCCAAGGTCCAGAATTGAACCTGGGTCCCTGCTGCTGTGAGGCAGCAGTACTAACCACTGTGCCACCTTGCCACCCCATGTAGTGGTAATGTTGTTGGACTGGTAATCCAAAAACCCAGGATAATGATCTCGGCACATGGGTTCATATACCACCACAGTAGCTGGTGGAATTTGAATTCAGTAAATAAATCTGGAACATAAAGCCAATCTCAATAACGGTAACCATGAAATTATCCCCCACTATCATTAAAAACCCATTGTGCTCACTATTGCCCATCAGAGAAAGAAATGTGCCAGCCTTGGATGGTTTGGTTTACATCTGACTCCAGACCCACAGCAATGTAGTTGACTCTGACATGCCTTCTGAAATGGCATAGTAAGCCACTCAGTTCAAGGACAGTTGGTGATGGCAATAAATGCTGGCCTTGTGGCATGCACATCCCATCAAAGAATAAAGAAAAAGCAACTGTGTAAAAATGTTCTTCCTCACATCCACGCAACCATCCCTGCATTTCTTGACCAAAATCTTAAATCTATGACCTCCAATTCCTTGTATGATCAACAAATGGCTTTTCTTCGTCCGTCTACCTAAACCTGTCAAAATCTTGTACACCTCTATCAAATCTTCCCTCAATCTTTTTTGCTCCAAGTGAACGACAGCAGCTTTTCCAACATAATCGTGTGGCGAAAGTCTCATCGCTGGAACCATTCTGGTAAATCTCTTCTACCCCCTCTCAAGAACCCTTACATCTTTATAAAGTGTGGTGCCCAGAACAAGATGCAATATCTAGTTGTGGCCCAGCCAGAATGTTATAAAGGTTCAGAATAACCTTCTTGCTTTGGCACTTAATACCTCCCTTTATGAAGCTCAAGCTCCCAAGAAGATCCCAAATTCTGAAGCAGAGACATATTGGACTCTGTTAGGGGCAGCACGGTGGTGCAGTGGGTTAGCACTGCGGCCTCACGGCGTCGAGGTCCCAGGTTCGATCCAGGCACTGGGTCACGGTCCGTGTGGAGTTTGCAGAAGGTGGTGCTGAGCTGTCTTCTTGAACCACAGGAGTACTTCAGGAGTAGGTAAACCCACAGCGCTGTTAGGAAGGGAGTTTCAGGGGCGGCCAGCATAGCTCTGATTAGGAAGTGGGCGATGGGGGGGGGGGGGGGGGGGGGGGGGGGGGCATGGGAGCAGCTGGAGGCGGCGTCATATAAAGGTACTAGTCTGGGAGCTTTGATAACGGCTCCTTTGCCGTTCTCGCCGCCCCGTTACTCCACAAGTCCGGTGGTGGCGACACTGCGGAATGTGGGGACAGTGTAGGAGGTACAAGAAGGACTCCAGTGGTTCAAGAAGGCAGCTCAGCACCACCTTCTGAAGGGCAACTAGGGATGGGCAACAAATGCTGACTGAACCAGCGAAGCCCACATCCCGTAAATGAATATTTTTTTTAATTCTCCAGTACCAGATCTAGCAATGTCCCTTTCCTAATTGGAATCAAAATTTAGCGGTCAAGGAACTTTTCCTGAGCACATATCAGAAATCCTTCCCTTCCTTTCTGGAAAGGGCCCAGAAGAAGATCACAAGAATGATCCCCAGAAAGAAGAGCTTGTCATATGAGGAACGGTTGAGGACTCTGGGTGTGTACTCATTACGGTTCAGAAGGATGAGGGGGGTTCTCATTGAAACTTACAGGATACTGAGAGGCTGAGATAGAGTGGATGGGGTGAGGGAGTTTCCACTGATAGGAAAAGCTAGAACCAGAGGACACAATCTCAGACTGAAGAGACGATCTTTTAAAGCTAAGGTGAGGAGGTATTTCTTCAGCCAGAGGGTGGTGAATCTGTGGAACTCTTTACCGCAGAAGGTTATGAAGTCCAAATCACTGAGTGTCTTTAAGACAGAGATAGATAGGTTCTTGATTAATAAGGGGATCAGGGTTATGGGGGGAAGGCAGGAGAATGGGGTTGAGAAACATATCAGGCATGATTGAATGGCGGAGCAGACTCGATGGACCAAAATGGTCCAATTCTGCTCCAATGCCTTATAGTCTTATGGTCTTATTTCCCTTTACTCTAACATTATCCTGATTGATATTTGTCCCCTAATATTGCCACTATAGTTCTTGCACACCCCTGTGATTTCCATGCAGAATTGCTCCTCTATCTCTCTCTCCCCCTCTCACTATTTGGAGGCTTATAGGGTATCTCAGTAGCTTGAACATATCTTATTTCTTGCTTCTGTTATATTTTGTGCAGTTAACAGAGGAAAAACTGCACAAATGTCACTGAATGCATTTCAGTAGTGTCAGAGCACTTAGAAATAATGACCTGAGACCGCCAATACTATAAAGTCACTGAAATGAAAGAAAGGGGAAAAAAATGTTAGATTACTTTCTGATTCTTCAGTTTTGTGCTGATATTGTTGAACTATACAAGCAACTCTTTTCTCCAAGGATCCTGACAGTATTGAACCACAGTAGAAAATCAGACATTATTGAACCACAGCAGTCTATTAAGAGATTCTGAATATTAGCACCTAGTATAATAGGTCAAAGATAAAATTTTAGCTGTACATGGACGAATCCTTCACAAACATAGTATGAATTGTCCAAAAACTATTTTTGATTTATTTTTCCAAATCCCCATTCAATTCTGATCACAGTACCTACAGAATATTATAAATATTTTCTACAAGTGGCAAACCTTCAAAGATTATTTGTCGGAAGACCTTGAAAGAACTCAAGCTTTGAACTGTGGAATTCGGAACCATATTTAAATATTTTTTTTCAAACCTTTACTGTCACTCAAAAGCCACATCTATCTGCATTGAATCATAAATGTTGTGAGCTTGTTTATTTCCCAAATCTTTAGGCATGTGGGCATTTTTTCCATTCTTATATATTTTTGAAATTAAATTTAGAGTACCCAATTCTTTTTTTTCCAATTAATCGGCAACTTATCGTGGCCAATTCACCTACCCTGCACATCATTTGGGTTGTGGGGTAGGTGGATTGGCCACGCCAAATTGCCCCTTAATTGGAAAAAAAATGAATTGTGTACTCTAAATCCTAACTACTTTAGTTAGGATTTATCCAGAATGTTTCTTAGTTAATATTATTAATTATGTGGAATTTACATGAGGAATTTGAGAAAACAGGGAATGAGGCAAGGTTTTTTAGCTTACCCAGATTACTTCAGTTTGTAGCGCTTTCATCTCTGAGTCCGTAGGTTGTGGGTTCAAGTTCAACTAATCCACATTATCACAAGTGCCAAGCAAAGGGAGCGGTGCATTGTTAGAATCGCTGTGACTCCAGCGAGATGTAAAACTAAGGCTCTGTTAGCTTATGCCAGTGGTCCAGATGCATGTTAAATACCCAATGGCACTACTTAGAAAAATAGAGATTTCTTCATGTGTCCTGACCAGCATCAATTCCTTAACTAGTGTCATCAAAAATAATTAACAGGCTCTTCTTCACAGAAACACACAATTGCTACAGCACAGAATTAGATCATTTGGGCCATGTTGTTTGCGCAGTAGGAGCATTTTAACTAGTGTCACTATCCCACCTTCTCCCCATAGCCCTGCACATTCTGCTTTTTCAGTTAACAGTCTGATTCTCCCTTGAAAGCCTCGGTTGAACCTGCTTCTACCACACTCACAGGCAGTGCATTCTGGCTCCTAACCATTCACTGTGTGTAACCAGTTTTCCTCATGTCACCATTGCTTCTTTTGCCAATTCCCTTAAACCTGTGCCCTCTGGTTCACAATCATTTTACAGGTGTAAACCATTTCCCCCTATCTACAGTTGGTCATTTCCAATCTTCGTGTTATCCCCAACATTTTGAAGCATGCCCTGAATACCGCAGTCTATGTCATTAATAAAGATCAGGAAGAGTAAGGGTCTCAACACTGACTCCTGGGGAACTCCACTACATATCTTCCTCCAATCGGAAAAACAACCATTTATCATTACCCTCTGTTTCCTGTCACTGAGCCAATTTATTTTCCAAGTGCCTACTTTCACGTTTTAGTACACAAGCTAGAATTCTGCTCACAAGTCTATTGTGTGGAACTGAATCAAATGCCTTTTGAAAATCCATATATGCTACATCAAAGCATTACCCTCATTAACCTTCTCTGTTAACTCCTCAAAAACCTCCAGCAAGTTAGTTCAACCTGATTTACCCTTAATGAGTCTGTGCTGGTTTTCCTTCATTAAATTTCCCCAAGGGATTATTCATTTTAACACAAATAATTGTTTCAAGAAGCTTCCCCAGCAAAGGTTTATACTGACTAATCTGTAGTTGTTGGGTTTATCTTACACCCTGTTTTGAACAAGGAGGCAACATTTGTGATCCTCCAGTCCTCTGGCACCACTCCTGAGTCTAAGGAAGACTGTAGAATTATGACTAGGACCTGTAAAAGTTCCATTCTCACTTCCCTCAGTATTCTTGGATGCACCCTATCTGGTCCTGGTGCCTTATCAACTGTAAGTACAGACAACCTACCCAATACATGCTCCTTATCAACTTTACACTCTTTGAGTGCCTGAGTGCCCTTCTATTTCACCATGACCTTCTTTGAGGAATCTTTCTTTTTGCAAAATTGATCCCGAATTATGTTCCCATAATAACTAAATGTACTTACACAAGGATCACTATATGATATGTGTCTATGGGATGTTTCTGCGGTCCTATAGATGTTTTTGGTGTTCTCTTTCAAACCCATTTCTTCTGCATAGAACCTACTCCATCACGGAGATGGTACAATCCATCTAATTTGCTGAGGAAATTTATGTACAATCTTCTTACCTCGAAATAAAAATCAATGAAAACTACAGAATATTTATGTAACCTTGTAACCTATACATCCAAGGCATGTTGTCTTTTTAACCAAAGCTTTTCCCTCAGGAACTATCATAGCCCACACACTGGGCAGAACCATACCCAAAAATGGCAATATCAGTTCCAGTGAAAACGGTGCAAATTGGCATCATAAGAACATAAGAACATAAGAACTAGGAGCAGGAGTAGGCCATCTGGCCCCTCGAGCCTGCTCCACCATTCAATGAGATCATGGCTGATCTTTTGTGGACTCAGCTCCACTTTCCGGCCCGAACACCATAACCATTAATCCCTTTATTCTTCAAAAAAACTATCTATCTTTATCTTAAAAACATTTAATGAAGGAGCTTCTACTGCTTCATTGGGCAAGGAATTCCATAGATTCACAACCCTTTGGGTGAAGAAGTTCCTCCTAAACTCAGTCCTAAATCTACTTCCCCTTATTTTGAGGCTATGCCGCCTAGTTCTGCTTTCACCCGCCAGTGGAAACAACCTGCCCGCATCTATCCTATCTATTCCCTTCATAATTTTATATGTTTCTATAAGATCCCCCCTCATCCTTCTAAATTCCAACGACTACAGTCCCAGTCTACTCAACCTCTCCTCATAATCCAATCCCTTCAGCTCTGGGATTAACCTAGTGAATCTCCTCTGCACACCCTCCAGTGCCAGTACGTCCTTTCTCAAGTAAGGAGACCAAAACTGAACACAATACTCCAGGTGTGGCCTCACTAACAACTTATACAATTGCAGCATAACCTCCCTCGTCTTAAACTCCATCCCTCTAGCAATGAAGGACAAAATTCCATTTGCCTTCTTAATCACCTGTTGCATCTGTAAACCACCTTTTTGCAACTCATGCACTAGCACACCCAGGTCTCTCTGCACAGCAGCATGTTTTAATATGTTATCATTTAAATAATAATCCCTTTTGCTGTTATTCCTACCAAAATGGATAACCTCACATTTGTCAACATTGTATTCCATCTGCCAGACCCTAGCCCATTCACTTAGCCTATCCAAATCCCTCTGCAGACTTCCAGTATCCTCTGCACTTTTTGCTTTATCACTTATCTTAGTGTCGTCTGCAAACTTGGATACATTGCCCTTTGTCCCCAACTCCAAATCATCTATGTAAATTGTGAACAGTTGTGGGCCCAACACTGATCCCTGAGGGACACCACTAGCTACTGATTGCCAACCAGAGAAACACCCATTAATCCCCACTCTTTGCTTTCTATTAATTAACCAATCCTCTATCCATGCTACTACTTTCCCCTTAATGCCATGCATCTTTATCTTATGCAGCAACCTTTTGTGTGGCACCTTGTCAAAGGCTTTCTGGAAATCCAGATATACCACATCCATTGGCTCCCCATTATCTACTGCACTGGTAATGTCCTCAAAAATTCCACTAAATTAGTTAGGCACAACCTGCCCTTTATGAACCCATGTGTCTCGTGGGATTTTGAGCCTCTTTACAAAAACAAAGTGAGTGGGCATGATTTACACCATCATTCTGGCAGGGTGTGGGGGGGGGGGCGCTCTTAGAACCAAGATCCACCTCCAAACATTTTGGGGTGTCATCGTTAAAGGTTGCCCTGATCGGCGCTGCAGTCTACTGCCCTCCTAGCCCACACCACAGAGGTCTTGGGCCTCTCCCCCACCCCCGATATTCATCGCCACCCCCTTAATGTCCACTCTCTGCCCAACCACCAGACAGAAATGCACACCCCACCTCCAGCAGGATTAGCCCTGGGCACTTCCCCATGGAAGGCCATGCCAGGTTGCTTGACAGTGCCAATCTGTGACAGGGGCAGTGCCATGTCCCTTAACTCCCCCCAGGGGCTATACTTATCTCTATGTCCCCAGAGGGATCCCCTCGACTGCCTCACATCTGGCCAAACCTGTTGTAAATTATGCCGGTGTGACCGGTGAATATTCCATGAGGGGTGGAAGGCCTGGAGAGAATGCTCACTAATGACATGCTAATGCAGTAGAATTAGGTTCCTGGGCTCTCAAGGCATGATTTGCACGAATCCACCGAAGAGTTGGGGGTGGGGGGGGGGGGGGCGGGGGGGGGGGGGTTGAAAATTCCAAACCCCAATGAAGCCAGACAGAATTGTGTTTTTCGATTTTCTCCAGAGTCTGCACCGAGTTTCTCATGGGTGGAGAGTGTGGGCTCAAAATCACCTACACTCTTTAATCATTTTACACTATTGATACCCTCAATCCTCTTCCTAATGAGAATTTTCTTCAACTTTATTCCATGAAATGTCTCAATAAACACATCTTTATATATATTTAAAATCTGGAATCCATTCCACATTATGGTATTAATAGTTAGTACAGCAGTCTACTTAATGAACTGCAAACACAGTTTAAGAGAGTAAACCTAATTTTGTGCCAGCATTTATTTCCAAAGCAGATGCGTACCAATGACAATTGCATGACAATTACATGTACTTTTCTTGACTATAAGTATATACTCATTTTGCAATTAACTACAAATTACAATAAGAGACATTTAGAAAATTACTCTCAATTGGCATCCAGTTCAGCATCTAAAACATTAACATCATAAAATATGATACAAATATTCCTGTGTGCCTATTGTCTCACTCTTTCCAATTAGTGCTGTAAATGGAAGCAAGATTTTGTGTTTAGAAAAGGCAGATGAAAGGAAAAACAGGCACTCAGCTTTATCCCAAAATAGGTCCAGTATTTCCAATTATTGCCCTTTCCTGCTCCCTGAATCTAGAAAAGGTGGGTGCTGGACAACATCATCCAAGAAGCCTCTTCTTCCTAACTTTCTACTCTAAGGGCACTTCTCATGTCCGCAAGACCTGGTGGTTAAGTTCTACTTTCCATAATAACACGCCAGTCTCACCAGATCCATATTCTTGAGGGTTATATTCACTGAGTGAGAAAGGGCGGCACGGTGGCGCAGTAGTTAGTACTGCTGCCTACGGTGCTGGTGACCCGGGTTCGATCCCGGCACCAGGTCACTGTCTGCGTGGGTTTCACCCCCACAACCCAAATATGTGCAGGTTAGGTGGATTGGCCACGCTAAATTGCCCCTTAATTGGAAAAAAAGTAATTGTGTACGCTAAATTTAAAAAAGGAAAAAAATATTCGACGAGTGAGAATGCATAGATGGCTCCTTTCAATGCTACTTGAAGAGAAGTGAGCTTCAATGTGATCAACGTCATTTTCAAGAGTATATGAAGAAATTACCCTGTTGAAGAAACGGTGCGATGTTTTGTTAGGAAGGTGTTGAGATTTTCACCGCCTATCAATGTTAAATTGCAGACCTGTGTCACTGATTTTTGACATTCAGCAATGCATTCTGCTTCTCTGACTCACAAGAATGGCGGGCACAGGTGTGACGATATATGTACAAGAATGCACAAGTACATATATATTGCTTGGACATTATCAGAGTTGCAAAAACTTGAAGTAGTTTCGCAAGAGATGGTATTGAAGATAACGTGTTGTGGTCAACTAACATTGTATTGTCATAATAATGTACTAATATGTTTTGTTATTAATGTTTTTTTTATTTCCACTCACGTTGTTACAGGTTGTGGGATTTACTTGGGTAAGTCTGTAGGAAGATGACTTACTGTAAACGTTTTTAGCAGTGCTATTGTGAATCACATTGATGTGCCGGCCTCTCTCATTTTCTTAACCTCCATCGCCTCGCCATGATGGGCTTGAGATCAGAAGCTCGATGGAGGAAAAACATCTGGCTAACTTGCAAAACGTACAGATCCAAATATCTTAGGTATGCTCCTTGTTTCTCTTTTATTGGGGTATCTGATCTCAAATAGCAAGAAAAAGGAACAGGTCAAGGGTTCCAACTCCTGGCCTACCCAGGGAATGCTGCTGAAGTGTCTGTCTATCAGTCTGGTGTGCGTGACTTGTATGTCCGTGTAATCGTCAGGGTGAAAGGGATCAATCTGGCGTATGTTGCCTTCCATGATCAAATAGCTGCCACTACATTACTTAATTACAAAGAATACGTGAGGCTCCTTGAGCATTGGGTGCCTCTGGAGCCGACGTCTTTAGAACAGGTTGTTTTTACTGTGCATGTTAGCACATCTGGAGCTGGTAAGTTTCTTTAGCTTTTGCCAGCGAATAGGTCTTCCTCGGTCAGTTCCGCTTCAAGGCAGAAATAACAAATATGCTTTTGCCGTGATGTGTTCATCCAAAATCGGGTGACTGGTATTAAGTACATAACTGTGAGTGGTATTGCTGGTCAAGGGATCCGTCTGCAACCTTTTCCCCCTCATATTATATCCAACCCTTTCAACATTCTTGTATGATCAGATGTGAAGGAGTTGACAGCCTTGTCTATTCTGTCCTGTACAAGCTCGCATTGGCGTCTTTCAAAGATCCATTGAAATGCTACAAGGAATTGTGCAGGAAGAGGGCATCTGTACATCACCTTTTACCTTAACACGTGATAATCAGAACTCAGTGCACATGAAACCATCTCTCCTGTAACTGAAATGGAAATAACATGCTCATATTTCCCACCCCACTGACATATATATGTGTTTAAATATAATACCTCTTTATGCCTTTCCGCTTACTTCTTCCAGTTCTCTCTCTCTGGTTTCTCCCACTCCCATTCACATCTCTCATATAATTTCCCCTGTGTCAGTATTCTCCACCCCATGTCTCCCTATTTGTGTCTCTTTCACTCCTGCCCCGCTCACCCACTTCTTCTTCATTCCTGTGTCTCCTCTAATACTTTCTGTGTGGGTGGGTGTCTTCCCCAGCCTCCCCTTCCTCCTCCCTTGCTGTGACTCTACTTCCTCTGGTTTGCTCACTCACTCAGTTTTATCCTGCCTCAATTCCCCCACCCCCTACCGGCTCCCCCGTGTGCCTTTCCCCCTCTCCCTCTTTCTCCTCTCTGTACCCTCTGTGTGTATCTTTGCTGTTTGCTTCTCTATTTTCAGTCATTGGTTTTTTTAAAACACTGACCACGGGCGATCGCAATTGGGACTTAAAGGGAGCAGCTCGGGTTGCTAGTCCCCGAAGGAAACAGTAAATTATATTTCCCCGTTCGATACAATGGCAAGACCCCGGATCCGAGCCGCGCAGAGGTGCTCAAATCAGCTAATGTGGCCCAGTGACCTTCTTGGAGTGAGCACGCCGCTGCCTCAGGGGCCAGGCTCAGTGTATCCTCCCACACTCTCTCCCCCCATAGGGATAAACGGTACCACTCTCTCTCTCTCTGTGCAGATATCTGCTCACTGAAGCTGTTGCACCTTCCAGCCAAAGTGCTGGTACAAAAACCGCTCCCAAAGAGATCCATTCCGCGAATGGGGGCTCGCACCCACTTGATTATTTGGGGTGCTTTCTGTTGAGACGGTAAAAAGGTTGGACTTTGGGTTTAATGGCTGAACGACGCCGCTCGGTTATTTAAGACATGATCAGCAGAACATGGAAGGATGTGGAACTCGTTTGGTGTTTATATTTGATTAGTTTATTGAGCTGACACTTTCTGCTTTGTCCCTGTGTCCGTCGTTTTCTCTCTCTTTTTTTCCAAACAGTGGCATCTTCTTGCATTCGGCTGGAGGTATATTTGAGGGCAATTGATAAGAGCATGTGCATGTTTCACATTGTGAATAGAGGTCCAGTGTTGGGCGTAGTTAAACGGCACAGGGTGAGGAGGTGAACGGCGCTCCATTCTCTTCAGCAGCTCCTGAGACATGGCAGCTGCTGTAAAGCGGGTGTGTTTATTGTATCATTTTGGTGTTCTTGCCATATTAATCTCCACCCTGGGTTTAGTTCCCTTTCCCGCTCTCCATCCCAGTGTTACGTGAACGTTGTTTTTGTTGCGCTGCAATTTAAGAATGAAACAAGTTTGCAACAGTTCGCTATTTCTTTGTCATTTTATGCTGTCAAATACTTCATGTTGTCAAATACTTCATGTAAATGCGCTGGGGGTAAAAATCAATGTGTCTCCATTTGCTCTGCATTCCCCATTCTACACAAGCATCAATCCAGCGGCCGCGTGCTTTAATTTGCCCTCCCTATAATGGTCACATTAAAAGTTGCAGATCTGAACTCAGGGGAGGCATGCTGACTGCGTGTTCAGGGTGGGAGTGTTCCAGCGACTGGCCCACAGCTCTCACCGTAAGTTCAGATGCACCGCAGAGCACAGCCTTGTCCGGGTAAAGCGGCACTGTGTGATGATGGTCACACATCAAGCGCTCATAAGGCAACGTTTAAAATCCCAACAATCGCACGGACAAAAGTTCGGACTGCTTTACGGGCTTTTTGGGAAATCCATGTCTGCAATTGAACCGCACGCGAGCTTCAGTTTGTTCAATGGGTCATTTCAGAGTTAGAAATAGCGACTCCGAGGGTTCATGTAAACTACCCCGAGGCTGATTATTGGGGAAAGGTGGAGGAAGGACTCCTGACCTACTTTGAATGCACGTTATTAAGCAATAGCCCACTGTTTGTCACATTTTCATGGCGCTTTACAGGATAACATCTGTATTTTATCATCCTTCGATTAAATATCGCTGGAGAATAATATCCTTCGTTGTATTTTGATGGCATTACACGATAATATTTATTGCAAATCACGCTCTGATCTATGTAACACCGTATTAGGCAGTGAGCTCCTTGGCGAACTTGCTGCATTAAGAGAAAACGCTTGCATTTATATCGTTCGCACAGATCTCCCGAAGCCTTTACAGTCAATCCAATGCTTTTGACGTTTAGTCACTGCTTTAATGTAGGAAAACATCCAACCAATTTGTGGAGAGCAAGGTTTCCGAAACGGCAATTAAATAAATAGTTAAACCATTTGTTTCAGGTGTTGGTTGAGGGTTGAATGTTGTCCAGGTTAGCAGCAGAACTCCTCACTACTTCTGGTAACAGTGCCCTTGGGATCTTTTACTTCTACTTGAGAAGGTAAACTGGGCCTCTGTTTAATCTCACCAGAAAGGTAGCACTTCCCACAGTTGAGCACTCCCTCGGTATAGCTTGGACTTTGTGTCCCAGCCTCTGGAGTGAGGCTTGAATTAACAACCTCCGAACACAGAGGTGCGAATGCTACCACTGAGTGAGGGAGGACATTAAACTTTACTTGCTTGGGGATGGGGTGGGAATGGGTGATAAGCCAGAGCTTGTTTGGAATCCATTTTTATATCCTACACAATTCCTTTGGATACAGTAAAGCGATTGAGTCAATACGGATGTCACATGGACCCGAGGCTACGGTGTTGGCTCCACACGATCGCACTCCATTTTAACGAATTGGTGCACTTTGCGCATTCTTAAAAGGAAAATGCAGATGGTGTCGGTGAAATATTGTACACCTCGACTCGATCTAAGTCAGAGACTGTTAGCTGGATTTAAAACTCAAGCAATTGAAGGTAACTGATTGACCTGATTAGGAGATTGGTTAGACAGTAGAAGACAGAGAATAGGGCTAACAAGTATGCACTCGAATTGGGATTGAAGTGATTCATAGTGTCTTACAAGGATCTGTGCGGGGGCCTAGACTGTTCACTGGACTTACTAATGGGTTTGATAATATAATAGGGAGCCGTATATCCAAAAGCAAAATGCTGCAGATGCTGAAAACCTAAAATTAAAATAGAAAATGCTGGAAATGCTCAGCAGTTTAGGCAGCATTTGTGGAGATAAGCAGAATTAATGTTTTGAGATGATGTTGACCCTTAGTCTTTTTTTTAACCATGTGTAGGAGTTTGGTGATGGCAGAATGATAATAGTATAATAAGTAATGTATCTGGAAGCATAACATTACAAAGAGACGGATGGGTTATGTGAATGGGAAACATTGCGGTGGGTGGATTTCAACACAAGGAAGAATGAGATCATCGACTTTGGACCAGAAAAAAATAGACTAAAGCATTATTTAAATTATGAAAAACGAGGTGCAGTGGAGGTCCAAAGAGATTTAGGGGCCAATGAAAAGACCTCACGAAAATGCAGTAGTCTGTTACAAAAATAATCAAACAGGCTAATGGCATGTTCACCTTCTTAACGAGAGTGTTAAAATATAGTGGGGAAGATGTGTTCCGGCTGGTTTAGCTCAGTGGGCTAGACAGCTGGTGTGTGGTGCAGAATTCCCGTACCAGCTGAGAATTCTGAATTCTCCCTCTGTGTACCCGAACAGGCGCCAAAATATGGCGACGAGGGGCTTTTCACGGTAACTTCATTGCAGTGTTAATGTAAGCCCACTTGTGACAATAAAGGTTATTTATTTTATTTATTAAAGCTGCATAAAGCCCCAGTTCCATCACATTTGGGCTACTGTGTACAGTTCTGGGCACCATGCCTTAGAAATGATATATTGGCCTCTAAAGGAGCACATATTCATCAGAATACGAGCAGGGCTCAGAGATATAGATTGTGAAGCAAGATTACATTAACCAAGCCTGCATTCTATATGATATAGAACGACAGGGGATGATGTGATTGAAGTCTTTTGTACTTTGACAGGAATTGATAACTATTATAGGAGCAGCCCTTTCCTGCTGGTGGGGCAGTCACGGACAGGGGATAACCATTAAATCAGAGCCTGGTCATTGAGGCAGAAGTTAGGAAATACTACTTCATGCAAAGGGTGGCAGTCGCTTGGAACTCTGTATCACAAAAAGCAAAGGATAATAGCTCAATTAATTGTTTAAAATATGAGATCAATTGGTTTTTTTTTCTCTTCACCATAAAAAAATGGACCTAAAATAACCCATAACTATTTGGGTTAAGATACAAATCAGTCACTATCTCATTGAATGGTGGAACATGTTCAGAGGATGAATAGCCCACTCCTGATCCGATATTCCTATTCCAAATGCCGATATTTTAAAGTTGTTTTTCTTTGTTACTGAGTGAAATATCAATGCAAATCTTAATGACCCCAAACACAACCTTCTCTCATATTTTAATATGGCAGTTTCATGGTCACACTTTAATGGAACATTACTGAGTGTTAACACACTCTGTCACATTTTTATAATTACAAGTGATGAACTTCATTTTGGTGATAAACACATACTCATTCACATATTACTGGGTTATAATTTATGATACATTCCATCTGTTCATTGTGTTCTTCCCTAGGGCAGGCCCTAACGCAAATCGCACACAGGAAATTATAGCGCCATTTAATAGGAAAAAATAGATGAGGTGGCTTCTCATTGCCTCCACTAATGTTTCTTATATTTTACGTAAGTTCTTTTTGATAAGCTGCAAGAAGCCGAAACAGCTTCACCTACCCTTGATGCTGGGGAAGCCCACAAATAGAGGCAAATATTCCCATTGCCCAATGACCCAATATTCAACCCCAGTGCTGCAGTTTATGCTTGTTGGTTCTGACTGGTGGGCGGTCCAATTCAAGCCCTTCTGATTTATAAAGAGGCAAACAACCACTGAACCAGTGGACATCCATCCAAATGCAAGTATCTGGTAGGATGCCAACCATTTATTGTCTCCATTTAGTGGGACTTTTTGGAGTGCAGCTCAAATCCATCACCTACTTTCTGCTTCAGGAATTTGATCACTGAACCAATTGTGCTCCATCTGAGTGCAAATACCCCACTGGATGTTAACCCAGTATTTGGAGATCTGTCCCACTGAATTTGTTATTGGAGAGGCTGCACATGAACTTCTACCTTTGAAGTACTGTAATAGTGGACAGAAATTCAAATCTCTGTCACATATTACTGAAAACTAGCACTCTACTTCATATATTTTCATGGCACATTATTATAAAGTATATTCATTTATACTCACAATTATAGCCTGTCACACTTTGTGACGTACCATCAGATATTAATGCATATATTCTGCCAGATTGCAATGATGCATTACTAAAATAAACGAAGTACCAAATAGCTCTTCCTGGTGATTTATTAAATGATATTGTTGTGTTCTGTTGCACTTTAATGGCATATTACTGAGGATGGCATAATTCTTTATCATAGTTTGCCTGGATATTACTGGAGATAACATACATATTTTGTCGTGCTACTTGCATTATTGATAGTGACTCATGTACTATATTGGGACATTGCTGGAGAATGCATACTTGTGTCCCCTCACAGCTTGGCAACATACTGCTGGGTGATACACATTCTGCAACATTAGATAATAAAATATATCTTGTCAGACTTCTATGAAATTATTGGGTAATATACCATATCTCCTTGTCATGCTTTGATGACGTACTGCTGGAAATAGCATACCTGCCACATTTCAATATATTGCAACTGGGTAATAATGTCAAATTTTGATGCAATGTAACTGAACAATATATTTAACACACGTTAAAGATACATCACTGTAAAATTTACGTGTATGCCCGTGTCACCATTGAATAAAGATGTTTTTCAGTTGTAACATGGAGGCGCTGTTATTGTTTGATGTTAACTACATTATTTTGCAATCTTCTACCTAATTCATTACACTGCTTGATGGAATATGACCAAACTCTCACACATATCGCGTTTCAATATGTCACATTTGATAACACACTGCTTAGCACTCGTTCCAGTATATCTTGTCATAGTTTGGTGTCAAAACAATGATTGCTTTCAGCAGTTCGACTATATATTGCTAAGCAATGATTGGTATGTAATGCATGTTTCACCTTGGTGACATATTTGCAGGCCCTGTCAGAGTTTGATGACCTGTCACTGACTAATATCATTCTCTGGTGGAAAACAATAAGCATATACTAAACTAGCGAAGTAGTCGTTGCCCACGCAGAGGTGTCAACAATTAAGTATACTGACTGTTTTAAACGCACGCTTTCTCAGGTGAGTGAATGGTGAATGGGCGTTCAATAGCTGACCTGTATCGGAGATAGGGAAGCAACAATTTATGTTTGGCAGTAATGTTGGTTTATATAGAAGCTGTGATTTAGAGAGCGATTACTTGAAGGTCGTAACTTTGGTGGGCAAATAAAAAGCAAAATTGCAGAATGACTTCTAATCCGCCAAACGTGACAATACCAGAAGATGAAAAAAAAGACTGAGTTGCATTTTGGAATGAAGTTGTATTTTTTCTCGATGACGAACGATATCGGTTGTTTTCCTGTTTGGCAGAAGCTCATGTAAAGGAAAACAAACATTCGGGCTTGGCCGATGACATAGTCGGGAGAAAGCTGCTGTGAAGAGACTGAACACATCCCCTGCAGGAAGGAAGTGGATTCTGGAGGAGAGAAACAAAAGATGGCCAGCCGATCTGACCGCAGCTTGAACCATACCTCCTCGCCACCCAGCTGTTTCCCAGGAACTTCCCATCACCTTCACATGACACTTTACCCCCTTCCATCAACAGTACAACATCTCATTTGTTCCCTTGATTTAAAAAAAAAGTAAATACCAAGTTAGACATGCACGGACTCAGGCTCGTCTCTAAGTGTAACTTAAGCACAAATGTTTTATCACCCCACATTCAGACAACACAATGACCTTTTTTTCCGTGTGTGACTGGACCCGTTATGTGGACGCATTAACATCTTTGTTTCCCTAATTTCCTCTCCGAGCCTCGCGCGCGCGCGAACACTGTATTTCCAGGGAAGGCAGGGGCTGACTTTGCACGGAAATCGAAAACATTGGAAAGAAAACCTATCTTTGCACCACAATACCTCCCGCTGAAGCAAATTGATAATACATTCCAGCTAATAAGAATGAGAATGGAAGATTGCATTTCCACCGACGCGAGGGGGGGGGGGGGGGGGGGGGCACCCAAAACAATTTACACCAAAAAGCTACCAATGTCCCGTCCACTCAATTTCAAACAGTATCTTCAGTTTGTACCGCACCAGCTCATGGGGCGGCCTTCGGCTAACTTATTCCGCTGCTTACACTGTTCAAACCTGGCCACCGCACTCTCAAGCTCTTCCGAGCTACTCAATGGCTTTGCTGTGTTCCTGTCAGGCTCCTAACGATGCACGGAGATCCGAGGCAGGCAGCAGGTACTGTGGTTTGCACTTGACCATATAAAACAGCATCAAAATAACAAAGGGTGAGTTGTTAAAGAGTAAGTCAAATGTATTGCTGTTACCTTTGAGAAATGTTGTTCTCTGCAACAAGACAGCAGAACTCGTTTTTCAAAACCCTCTTTTATTTGCTGCCGATCTTTAATATCTCACTAAAAGCCAACTTCAAAAGTTGTTTAAACTGCGAACTGCAGACGATATCTTATCTTAACCTATAGCTTGGCCGAGACGAATAACTTGTGTGGAACGGGTATGAATAAATCAATTCCCCCCATTTCTGATATACCATCACTACGGGACATCAATAAATGATTATTTTAATCAGGTATTAGGAGCTCATTAATTCATTAAAATTAATAAAGCAGTCCCGCTTGAGCCTGAACGGGACTGTTACAGACAGCTGTTCTTTATACATATTTTATATTACAATGAGATAAAGCGTCCTTGCATAGTTTTAATTATTTAAAAAAAACCATTTCAGCCTAAATTTATATGACTGTCTACAATTAGTTTGGAAAGCACAATACTTAAATATATATTTGCATTAGCCAAAGCTGTTTATATATATATTTGTATATCTACAAAAGTAACCTTTCAGACTGACATGCTTGGATGCACTTCATTTCAAAACTCAGTGTACCTAAACAACTCCCTCCCCCTTTGAGTAGTTTGTATTCGCTTCTGAGTCAGTAGCTTTTGTCCAGGCGTTTACGTGAACTATAAATCATTCTGGTGCCTTCTTGGTTGTCTGCTTGGTTGTCTGCACACTGTATTTCCGCCAAACAATGTCGATAGTTTGGACTTTAATGAAACGGCTGAATCGTTAATATTTTCCCGCGCAATTTTGAGAACAGGCATTGACTTCACAAACATGTCCACTTAAGACAACAGAATATAGTCATGAAATACACCGCAAACTTCTCATGAAGACATTGCTTGTTCTATTTTCAAACCCTTGAGTAATATTTAATTTAACAAGCTCTCAACTTTTAAAAGACTTTGGATAGATAGATAAATAGATAGATAGACAGATAGACAGATAGATAGATAATAGATAGAAAGACGTAGATAGATAATAGATAGATAGATAGACAGATAGACAGATAGATAGATAATAGAAAGACGTAGATAGATAATAGATAGATAGATAATAGATCGAAAGATATGTAGATAGATAATAGATAGATGATAGATAGATAATAAATAATAATAATGGATAGATAGAATATTAATAATAATGGTAGATAGATAGAAAATAATAATAGATAGATTGATAAATAGATAGATAGAAAGATTGATAGATGGATGGATAGATACATAGATAGATAGGTGGATAGGTAGATAGATATATAGATAGATAAATAGATAGATATGTAATTGGTCGATGCATATCACAATCTGTAGTAACGTTAAAACATATTGTAATTTGTTTAAAAAGTCTGCACATTAATATTAATTGAACGTACACTTGCAGAACTCAATATCTAATATCTTGTGTCACTTCAAAGTTTTCAAATTGAAACTTTACGATAAATATTAATTCATCAAAAGATTACATAATTTCACTTCACAATACACTTAGTCATTGTAACATTTTGAGAATAACCACAAGAGGTGAAGACGGTCTCAGTGTATTTCTACTTTCTATTTCAGCTCATTGAAGCAAAAAAAACCCCAAGAGTTTAACAGGTGCCCGTGCTGTGTAACTGGCTATTAATTAAACCGTCAATAATTCCTGAACGTTTAGTTTATGCATTCTGAATATTCTTCAAAAGGACCTTTCTGAATAGTATCGGTGTGTTGCTTTTCTGTTAGCAAGCTGTGAAGTCACACAAACTTGGCAATGCAGTTTGAACTCACGTACGATGCAGGAAAAAAATAACATATTTAAGAACATTGCTGTGTGGGTTGGGCTGTGGGAGTTTCTGGCATATGTGGCACTCCAGGAATCAGTCTGGGACCCCGGGTTAGTCCACAATGTAAAGTCAGTCTTGCACAAACGCGATAATAACGTCAAAAAGTCGAGACCTTCCGGCATTCGTGAGTTTGGAACCAAAACTTCTGCCATTTTTTCTTTTGTTCCCCTGTTTCCTGGCGGTAATCCCTTTTCTGAAATAAAGACATTCGACAATTGAAAAGACATTGCGTGCCTTATTAGCTTCTTCTGAATCAAAAATAATGAGAAAAAAAAGTCTTTTGATCTGCTTCAGGAAAAATACTTTTTTTATACAAGGGCCTTTTTTTTTTGTTTCTGTTGACTTTATTTTGTTTTGACTCTTCGGACCAGGAAGTAAAATCCAAACAATTTCGGCTCTTTTCTTATGCTGTTTTTCAATATGGTCAAACTTATATTCTTAAAAACAAAACTGAATAAAGATTTCAGATTTTTAAACAAAAGCGGAAGAAAGCAAATAACCAAGTATGTTACAAGATGGAGCAATACAGATTGAGAGTAACGCAGGAATTAAAATAAATTCAAACTTTAAAGAATCGCCCCTTTTCACTCAAAAAGAAACAATGTTTCCCCCACAAACTTATTGTAAGAAATAGATGGAATAACTGTCGCGGTACATTGATTGCAGGGGAAACATAAATTAATCCGCGGTCTTGTTTTTATTTGTGGTAATTGTAAGGAAGCTTTGCACACTTTGCTATTACGGTGACGGCCTAAACTGAACAATGAAAGACCCAAATAAACGTCACCAGATCACTAAAGTACATAGTTCGCTCATATAACGCTTTCATAATCGTTAAAAAGCCTAAATGGAATAAGTGCCTGATCTTTTAAAAAAGGTATAAATGCTATAGACATTCAATCCAGAATAATTGAATTATCCCATAAATTAGCTTCTGTGCCTAGTGACTAAATGCTGTAATCAAAGTGGGGATATACGTTACAGTATTCAGTCAACATACATGATAACACTCAGTGAAAGATCTATTGCAAAATTCAGCGAACACGTATATTGCAATATGCAGCAAATGCATCTATCAGTATTTCACCAGTCTTAACATTCAGTGAACATATTCGGTACAACATTTCACAAAAGTATATATTGCAACATCTAGTTAGCATACACAGCATCAATTGGTAAACATACGTCGAAAAATATTCAGCAAACATATACAACAAGGTTCGACAAGCATGGATACGACAATGTCCAGCAAACGCATTACAGTCTTCGGCAAACATACATATCAGATGCAGCAAATATATTCTAACTGTGAGTAACATATTACCGTTTTCAGCAATCATATACTATAATATTCAGCAAACATATATATTAAAATATTGCGACATATGTGTGACAACACCCAGAAAACATTAAAACATTTATTAATCATATAGTACAACGTCTCGTTAACATAATCAACATAAATAGGCGAAATTCAGGCAACATCTATATTTAAATGATCTTACTTTATTTGAAGGTGTTTACATAGGCGGTTCTCGTAGTAAGCAGCGGATGGTGCAATTTGCCAGGCCCACTGTTGTCAGTGACCTTTGTTGAGCGTCTTGGGCAATGGAAGAGGCTGGAGACAGACACAGGAGTTGGGCAATGGCACTAGTAAGACTATTGTGTTTTCCTACTGTCATTGGCAACTTGATGTTTTGTGTATTTATGAAATTTGACCATAACTGTAATCAAAATTCCACTGCTTAATTTACGTCTATGTCAATCTGTCGCTTCAGGCTACTATAAGCCAACACCATTTAGAAACAAGGGTGTCTTGCCTGCATTCATCCTATCGCGTGATCTATATGATATCAATATCGGGCACGTAATGAGAAAATAGGAACTAGGAGCAGGAGTGGGCAATTCAGCCCCTCGAGCCTGCTCCGCCATTCAATGCGATTATGGCTGATCTCCTCTCAGCCTCAACTCCACTTTGCTAACCGTTCTCCATAACTAATAAAACCTATCAGTCATTATCTAATGAAACTAACCTTTCGCCATAACTAATATAACCTATCAGTCATTATCTAATGAAACTAACCTTTCCCCATAATTAATATAACCTATCAGTCATTATCTAATGAAACTAACCTTTCTCCATAACTAATAAAACCTAAGTCATTATCTAATGCAACTAACCTTTCTCCATAACTAATATAACCTATCAGTCATGATCTAATGAAACTAGCCGTTCTCCATAACTAATATAACCTATCAGTCAATATATAATGCAACTAACCTTTCTCCATAACTAATATAATCTATCAGTCATGCTCTAATGAAACTAGCCGTTCTACATAACTAATATAACCTATCAGTCAATATCTAATGCAACTAACCTTTCTCCATAACTAATATAACCTATCAGTCAATATCTAATGAAGCTAGCCGTTCTCCATAACTAATATAACCTATCAGTTATTATCTAATGCAACTAACCTTTCTCCATAACGAATATAACCTATCAATCATTATCTAATTAAGCTAGCCGTTCACCATAACTAATATAACCTATCAGTCAATATCTAATGAAGCTAGCCGTTGTCCATAACTAATATAACCTATCAGTTATTATCTAATGCAACTAACCTTTCTCCATAATTAATATAACCTATCAGTCATTATCTAATTAAGCTAGCCGTTCTCCATAACTAATATAACCTATCAGTAATGATCTAATGAAGCCAGCCGTCGTCCAAAACGAATGTAACCTATCAGTCATTATCTAATGAATATTGCCTGGAACATTAAAGTCGAGTAAAATGTCTCTAATACATTGATGTAGCTATAAAATGTTAACTATATTTTGGATCTTCAGCATGGAACAGAGACCCTTTTAGGGCACTGATATTGGGGCACGGGCTTTAAGGCGTTGGTTTTACGAAATTAAATTAAATTATAATTTAGTCCTGTATCAGTTCAGAATCACATATCAAATTGCATCGTATTCGGTAGTATATTTGAATAGATAGCCGTGGAATAAAGGTGGACAAGTAATCAAGTGAAGTCCCGGGGAAGGAAAGAATTAAACATCAGCAATTGGATAACAATACAATGCAGCATTTGACTCAACTAATTTAAAGTATCACCCCCCTCCCCCCGCCCCCCTCACTTCCTCTGAATTCACAATCTGGTCAGAGTTGGGTAGATTTATACAAGCCTTGGTTGAGAAAGTATAATTGTGAAATGCTCAGTGTCTCCGACTTGTATAAACTGTACCCATTTCACGGACGAATACTGCAGTTGTCAAACATTCTTGTGAAGTGAAAATGCCTCACTGGAGTCGCAAAGCATCTTTGAGCGGGGCGCGGGTTCATTCAAACGCAGCATTGGTGACCAGTACAGTCATCTGTGCTGGTTCCTTCCACCAGTCTAGAAGATATAAAGGGTCAGAAATTACAAGCACAGTGTAGCCAAAACTCTTGGTTTTCTGATTTCCCCCCGCCCCACTTCCAAATCTGGGATTGAAAGCCAGCGCAAGTGGAGCTGTTGGCGGCGGAAAGAATGAGTTTGGATAACGCCATCCTGCAACGAGGCAGACCTTGTGGCAGTTTATTCTGACCTTCTGGTCGGTGTGCCGGGGTTGCAACAGTGCGGGTGATTTTGAGAAGCAAACTCGCCGAGAAAATAAGTTAAGCGTGCTATCTCACTTTGCGCGTCCCCACCCCCCCCCCCCCCCCCCGCTATCTACATTGATGATAACTGATGTGATTTGATCTGAGGTGACGCATTTCAATATCGGGGCCTGCACCGGAATCGCCAGCGAGCTAGTTGTTGGTGGAGGTGCAGCGGGTTTAAAGCTGCCAGGAGCTCTGAACAGGGGAATACTGCATGTTGCACCTGTCACAGCACTGATGCTCACAGGTTATTGACCGCCTCTCCTTTTAGGCTTCACATGTCCTTAGCAGTATTGACTGTGGCAGACACACCGGGAGAAAGATGAATATGATATTCGACAGACGTTGCTCATTCGTGAATAACAAGTTCAGTGAATGATGTATTTGTGCCATTATCCGGTAAGTTAATCGAGTAAAATATATCTTTCCAAATATCAAAATCTATTTCTGGGGGTTAGCCACGATGTGTGCGCCTGACCTTCAATTATAACAAGCACCATCAGTGAACGTGTTTTATATGTGTGTGTGTGTTTCTATTTCTTTCACCAATGAATATATTTATATTTTTAATACATGAAAGAATGTAGTTAAACAGAGAATGCACCGCTCCAACCAGAGATTGTATTGAAGGAAGCGACTGGGCAGGATCACCTCAATCCTTCATAGAAAACAGTCTATCAGTTTAAACTGCCATTATGCCACTAGCAGGTTCAACAAGAGCTCATTAAGAAAACTGTTTCCTGGATCTGCCTGCAGAATGTAGTGCACCATATCATCTTTTTTTATCACATCAGTGCATATTTTTGAGAAAATAATACCAAATAGCTGAACTTATCACTTTGGCGAGTCAGTGAATAGCATTGCTATTTGCTTATCGACGTGGACTTAATTTTGCACATTCAATGACAGAACGTGTTCTTGCTCATTGTTCTCCTTGTGTACCATTTCTTTGCTTTGTACTCCAACGTTCTCAAATGACAAATTATTCGATTTTAAAAAGCCAATATAGTTTTTAAGTTAAATTCAATTTTCATGAATCCTTCTCGACGGGTTCAGTCCTGTGCTACGCGTTGCTCGGTCTGTCGCACATCTAATGTCAATGATAAGATTTATACTCATACGGTTAACAGGGTGATGTTTAGAGACCGAATCAGCCGTAAGTTGAACGGAGAGTGTCCACTGCTGCATTTGTAGTTGCCAATGCTTCAAATTCGAACAGCCATCTTTCATTAAGAAACCACGGGTGAATTTTGTTTTAAAGGGGTTTATAAAACATTTTTGATAACCCTATTAACGAAATACCTAGCAATATTGAAGGTTGTCTTACTGCGTGTAATGCAGACTTCCATTAAAATAAGTGAAACACTCAAAACCACGGCAATGGCTCCCAAAATACATGTACGTGCGTTTTGTGTTGTGCGTGCTGTGTTGTGTTTGCGTGCATTGTCTGTGTATTTTGTGTTGTGTGTGTGTGTCGTGTGCGTTGTGTGTATGTTTTGTCTGCTGTGTGCATGTTATGTGCATATTGTGTGTGTTCTGTGTGTGTCCTGTGTGTGTTATGTTTGTTGTGTGTGTTTTGTGTTTGTGCATTGTGTGTGTTGTTTATGCATTTTGTGTATATTGGATGTCTGTTGTGTGTGCATTGTGCACAATCTGTGTGTGTTGTGTGTTGTGTGTGTTGTGTGTATGTTGTGTATGTGTGTTTGTGGTTTGTGTATTGTATGTGTGTTGTGTGTGCATTATGTGCAAGTGTGTGCTGTCTGTGTGTTGTGTGTGTTATTATGTGTTGTGCGTGTGTTCTGTGTACATTGTGTATGTTGTATACATTGTGTGTGTGTTGGGTACGTGTTGTGCATATGGATGTGTGTGTTGTGCGTGTGATTTGTGTACGTTGTGTGTGATGTGTGCATTGTGTATGTGTTATCTGTATGTTGTGTGTGTTGTGTTTGTGTTGTGTGTGTGTTGTGTGTGTCTTGTGTGTGCATTGTGCATGTGTTGTGTGTGCTGTATGTGAGTGTGTATTGTGTGTATGTTCGTAGTGTGTTGTGTGTGTGCTTTGTGTGCATTGTGTATGTGTTGTGTGGGTGTGTTGTGTGTGTGTGTTAGGTGTGTTGCGTTGTGTGTGTTGTGTGTGCCTTGTGTATGCATTCTGTATATGTTGCGTGTCCATTATGTGTGTGTTGTGTGCATTGTGTGTGTTGCATGTGTCGCATGTATTGTGTGCATTGTATGTGTTGGGCATGTGTATGTATGTACACATACACATGCATGTGCATTGTGTGTCCATTGTGTATGTGTTGTGTGTGTTGTATGTGTGCGTGTGTAGTGTGTTGTGTTTGTGTTGTGTGGGTGTGTCTTGAGCCGTTGTGTGTGTTAGGTGTGTTCCATGCATGTTGTGTGTCCGTTTTGTGTGTGTTGTGTGTGCTGTATGTGTTGTTTGTGTTGTGTGTTGTTTATGTGTATGCATGTGTTGTGTGTGCCTTTTGTGTTCATTCTGTATGTGTTGTGTGTGTTGTATGTTTGTGTAGTATGTTTGTGTGTAGTGTGTTGTGTTTCTGTTGTGTGTGTGTTGTGTGGGTGTGTCATGAGCCGTTGTGTGTGTTAGTTGTGTTGCATGCATGTTGTGTGTCCGTTATGTGTGTGTTGCATGTGTTGTTTGTGTTGTGTGTGTTGTGTATGTGTGTGTATGTGCTGTGTGTGCGTTGTGTGTGCGTTGTGTGTGCCTTGTGTATGCATTCTGTATATGTTATGTGTGCTGTATGTTTGTGTAGAATGTTTGTGTGTTGTGTTTGTGTTGTGTGTGCATTGTGTGTGTGTTGTACGTGTTGTGTGTCATTGTGTGTCCATCAAGTATGTGTTGTGTGCACATTCTAAATTTATGTGGATTGCGTGTGCGTTGAGTGTGCATTGTGTGTGTGTTGTGTGTGTGTTGCATGTGCATTGTGTGTATATTTTGTGGTTGTGTTGCATGTGTTGTGTGTGTTGTACATGTGGGTGTTATGAGTGTATTGTGTGTGCATGCTGTGTCTTGTGTATGTGCTGTGTGTGTCATGTGTGTGTTTTGTGTGCCGTGTGTGCATTATGCATGCCTTGTATGTGTGTATTATGTGTGAATGTTGTATGTGTTGTGGGTGCTTGTGTGTGCTGTGTATATGTTGTGCATGTTGTGTATTTGTGCTTTGTGTGCAATGTGTGTGTGTGTTGTGTAGGTGTGTCGGTGTACATTGTGTGTGTGTTGTGTGTGCATTAAGTGTGCGTTGCGTGTATGTTGTGTGTACATCGTGTGTGTGTTGTGTGCACATAGTGTGTGTGTGTTGTGTGTATGCTGTCTGTGCACTGTGTGTATATTGTGAATGTTGTGTGTACTGTGTGTGGGTATGTGGAATTTGGGTGTTGTGTATGTTGCGTGTATCACGTGTGTGTTGTGCGTGTGATATGTACATTATGTGTGCCTTGTGTGTATGTTGTGTGTGCATGTTGTGTGTGTCTGTGTGTGTTGTGTATGTGTTGTTGGTATGTTGTGTGTATTGTGTGTGTGTTGTTTGGTGTGTGTATTGTGTGTTTGTTTTGTGTTGAATTTGTGTTGTGTGCACTGTGTATTGTGTTTGCACTGTGTGCTGTGTGCAGGTGTGTATGCATTTTGTATGTTGTATGGTGTGTGTGTGTTTTGCGTGTGTTGTGCATGTGTGTTGTGTGTTGTATGTGTTGTGTTTGTATGAGTTGTGTGTGTTGAGTGCATGTTGCGTGTGTTGTGTGCCGATGTGTGTGTTTGTGTCTGTGTTGTGTTTGTGATGTGCCTATGTGTGTTGTGAATTGTGTATGTGTGCTGTGTGTGCTTTGTGTGTCGGGTGTTTGTGTGTGTTGTGTATTTTGTGTTGTGTTTTGTGTGTGTGTGTTGTGCGTTTTGTGTGTGTGCGCATGTTGTGTGTGTTGTGTATGCATTGTGTGTGTTGTGTTTTGAGTGTATTGTGTGTGCATGTGTATGTGTTGTGTGCTTGTGTGTATTTGTTGTGTGCATTTCATGTGTTGTATGTGTTGGGTGTGTTTTGTATGCATTGTGTGCATTGTTTGTGTGTTGTGATTTGTGTGTGTTATTCATGTGTGATGCCTGTGTATTGTGTGTGTTGTGTGTGGTGTATGTGATGTGTGTATGTATTGTGTGTGTTGTATGTGATGTGTGTGTATGTGTGTTGGGCTGGTGTGGGGTTGGTGGACAAGGATGAGGGATGTGCTCTACTATGTAACTCACAACAATGGCAGATTATTTATTGTGCAGCCTGACTTTGGAAAAAGTAACATCAATAAAGTTGTGTGAAAAGTAAATAAAACATTGAGGTAATTGGTATTCCGAGAGAGGACTGCTTTTTGAGAAACGTTTTTGTAATCCTCACATTGTTTTAAATGCACGCTAACTCCAAATATCCCAGACCCTATATGAAAGATACACAGTCAGAAATTGAGAAATAACTAAAGTTGATTGCATGAACAATGCATTGCCACCCAAACCAGCTGAAGTGTGTCAAACTGCTAGATAAGGCATGTTGAGAGGAATGAGCCTCTGTGATTAAATACCTTGAGATGATACATTTACAATAAAACTGTTATCACTTAAATATTGAATGACAGAAAGTAATTGAACATTTGTACAGAGAGATGGGATCAATAATGCAATTCCATTCTGAATGGTAGCTTCAAGTTGCATCAGCGTAGGAGTTCTGAACTGCATAACGCGAATGTAAATTTCAGAAAAACTTAAATATTTTACATGCAATTTGACATTTCACTTTCTGAATTAATTGATCATTCTACACAGGTTATCAGAAAGAAAACATGCATCAGTTCAACTGCCTAAACTGATCTTCATTTTACCACCACAAGTCAATACGATGCCAAAATGCCACATCATCAGTGAATGTCAAGTACTATATAGGCAGCTAATAGCATTATTCGAATATAATGGTGCATTAATCTCACTGCCAGTTACCAAGAGTTTAATTCATGAGCCCATCAGCTTCTTACAACTTGGATTAGAGTTTTGCAGCAATCTTCACACCGCTTATTGTTTACACAAATCTATCGCCAGAAGGCATTTGATAAAGTGCCACATCAAAGGTTATTGCAGAAAATAAAAGCCTATGGTGTGGGAGGTAACATATTAGCATGGATAGAAGATTGGCTGCCTGGCAGAAAACAGAGTACACATACGTGGGTCTTTTTCTGATTGGCAGGATGTGATGACTTGAAATCTGCAAGTGTCTGTGCTGGATGAGGGAAGCGAAGGCACAGCACAAAATTTGCAGATGACACAAGGATAGGTAGGAAAGAAAGAGGGCATAAGGAATGCAAACCAATATGGATAGGTTGTGTGAGTGGGCAAAAGAAATGGCAGAATACAATGTGGGAAAATGTGAAGTTGTTCACTTTGGCAGGAGGAATAAAAAAGCAGAGTAATATGTCAACAGAGAATAGCTGTAGAATTCTGATGTGCAGAGGGATCTAGATGTTCCAGTACAATAGTCACAAAAGGTTAGGATGCAGGTTCAGTAATGAGATGTTATGAGAGGAATTGGACATAAAAATAAGAATGTTATGCTTCAGTTATCAGTGATAAATTAGCAATAAACAGCATGGTTTTGTGAAGGGGAGGTTGTGCCTCACTAACTTTATTGAGTTTTCTGAGTAGGTGACAGAGATGATTATTGAGGGGAGGTGGGTTGATGTTGTTTACATGGGCATGGACTTCAGTAAAGCTTTTGACAAGGTGCCTCATGGTAGACCCCCATCCGGCTGGTCACATGGAATGAGTGAGGTCTGAGTGGCCCGGTAAAGAGATTTAGGGTGTTTGTGCACCTTAGGACATTGCAGGATTGTTGCAGGAGACCAATTTGCGAGTTGGATATCAGATAAGGTTGCGGAAGAGTTGGATGGGGCAGTTCTTTCATTCGGGGTTTGATAGTAGAGCCCAGGGGATGCGTCCTGATTAATAAGAAGGTAGCCTTTTCGGCGGAGAAGATTTTGATGGATCCAAATGTGAGGGCCGTAGTGACTAGTGGATTTTTAGTGGGTGTACCGGTGGTGCTGGTCAATGTATATGCCCAAAATTGGGACGATGCAGCTTTTGTTCATAAGTTGTCATCTTGGATGGATACAGAATTGGCTCAGCCACATAAGGCAAAGGGTAGCGGTAGAAGGGTGTGTTTCTGAATCGAAGACTGTGACTAGTGGTGTTCCACAGGGGTCTGTAGTGGGGCCTCTGTTGTTTGTAGTGTACACAAACAATTTGGAGGAAAATGTAGCTGGTCTGATTAGTAGGTTCACAGATGACATCAAGGTTGGTGGAGAGGCAGATAGCGTTGAGGATTGTCAGAGGATACAGCAGGACATAGATAGGTTGGAGACTTGGGAAGGGAAATGGCAAATGGAGCTTAATCTAGACAAATGTGAGGCAATGCATTTTGGTAGATCTAACATCGAGGGAAAATATACCGTAAATGGCAAAACTCTTAGGAATATAGAAAGTCAGAGAGATCTGGGCATGCAGGTCCACAGATCATTGAATGTGGCAACACAAGTGGACAAGGAAGCATACAGAATGCTTGCCTTCACTGGATGGGGCATCGAGTATAAAAACCGACAAGTCAGGCTAGAATTGTAAAGAATCTTGGTAAGGCTGCACTTGGAATATTGCACACAATTCTGGTCACCACACAACCGGAAGGATGTGCAGGCTTTGGAGCGGGTGTAAAAGAGGTTTACCAGGATGTTGCCTAGTCTGGAGAGTGTTAGCTATGCGGAGAGCCTGAATAGACTTGGACTGTTTTCATTAGAACGACGGAGGTTGAATGGCGACCTGATAGAGGTCTACAAGATTATGAGGGGCATGGATAGAGTGGATATGCAGGCATTCTTTCCCAGGGTGGAGGGGTCAGTCACTAGAAAGCATAGGTTTAATGTCCGTGGGGCAAAGTTTAGAGATGTGCGAGGCAGGTTTTTTTACACAGAGGGTGGTGAGTGCCTGGAATGCATTGCCAGGGCAGGTTGTGGAAGCAGATACATTAACGGCATACAAAAGGCATCTTGACAAATATATGGATAGGATGGGTACAAAGGGATACTCGGAAGTGCTGACGATTTTGGCCAAGGGTGGTATAATGACTGGTACAGGATTGGAGGACGGAGGGCCTGTGCCTGTGCTGCGTTGTTCTTTGTTCTTTGTTATACAGAGCATTGGTGAGACCGCATCTCAAATATTGTGTGCAGTTTTGTTCCCTTATGTAAGGAAGAATATAAATGCATTTAAGGCATTAGAGGAGTTTACTAGATTGATGCCTGGAATGAGCAGGTTGTCCTACATGGAAAGGTTTGACAGACTGGGCTTGTTTCTACTTGAGTTTCAAAGAGTATGGGGTGATATGATTGAAGTATAGAAAATCCTGGAGTGTCTCCATTAGATGGACGTGGAAAGGATGTTTCCTCTTGTGGATGAGTCAAGAACTAGGGGGCACAGTTTTAAAATTAAGGGTCAGTGCTGTAGGAGAATTTTTTTCTCCGAGGGTTGGAAAACTTTGGAACTCTCTGCCCCAGGAGGCGCTGGAAGCAGGGTCATTGAATATTTTTAAGGTAGAGAGATTCTTGTCAGCGAAGAGAATCAAAGATGATCGGGAGTAGGTGAGAATGTTTAATTTGAAACATAGATAGGCCAGACATGATCTTGTTGAATGGCAGAGCAGGCCCGAATGGCCTACTTCTTTTATTTCATCTGTTGGTATTTAGTCGTGCAAATATATATGTTACGAACATTTTGTAAATGTGATTCGGGTTTTGAATATTCCTACGAGATTGGTACGAGATTTCCCGAGTGCTCTTGCACCTTTTTTTTTTTACCTTGCATTCAAGTCGAACAGTGGCTGAAGGCTCCCGCAGCAAAAGGTCAAACTCCTGGCCGATTCAGGCGTCATTCTTCGGGCATTTCAACAAACATCTGGTCATTTTGTTTTAAAATGTGACCCTTTCGGTGGGTGTGATTGTTGAGATAAACGCAGCTGCCGAAGTTTAAGTTAGTTTGGAACCTGTGCCCTTTTCACCGATCATGATTGCGGGTCCAGGATAATATATCCAGAAATTCCGGACAGAGGCTAGGAAGCCTGTGCGGGATGACACTGAGGAATGATGCCCAGGTGTTCAGGTTCGGAGGGAGGGGGGGGGGGGGGGTGCGGCGAGGGCGGTGTTGGTTTCTGTTGGCTGGGGAGTTGGATGCCTGGGCTCAGGACAGCGTCCTCTACAGGGGAAATGGGAATACTATTGCCCTCGAACAGTCAAGTAGCCAA
Source organism: Scyliorhinus torazame (assembly GCF_047496885.1). Classification (NCBI taxonomy): domain Eukaryota; kingdom Metazoa; phylum Chordata; class Chondrichthyes; order Carcharhiniformes; family Scyliorhinidae; genus Scyliorhinus; species Scyliorhinus torazame. The sequence goes on along the minus strand of NC_092707.1, from coordinate 359,738,755 downwards.
GTCTGGCACTTGTAAACAGGCGGCTCCTGTCAATCATTGTTAAGCATTTTAAATAAATCTACAGGTTTCTGTATCAGCAAACGCCTCGATTGTCGATATTAACAAAATCCTAGTCCATTGTTAAGTCCTGGACAGGGAGTTTTATGAACTCATTCACCAGCGTCCTGCCCATTTTATAAGAAAAATTGCAAGATCCATATCATGCAAATCAGTAAGACATTACTTTCTGCAAAAGTGTTTGCTGCTGACCCCATCCCCCACCCCCGCGTCCCTTCCCAGCCGCCATTGCTTTAAGGAAGAAGAACGAAAAGTTGTGTTAAAACTCCGGAAGGCGTCCAGCCATGTCTCTCTCTGATGCCTCAGAAACCTCTGCCACACAGCCCCAGGTGCAGGTCCTCCACTGGACTCGAAGCCCATGATAGATTCTCTACTGTTGTAACATAGCGTCGCTCGCATTCTTCTCCCCGATCTGTGGCCATTATTTAGACTCCGAGCATTTGGCACGGCATAGCGAGGCAAACTAACTGAAATCGCTCAGCATAATCACGCTGCTAAATACCTGTGTAGGTTCACCACACCATTAATGGTACGGCTAGAATGATTCGTTCAGAAATAACCTTAGGATAACAATTTGGAAGTAAAATATATTTCCCACAATTAATTTTAGAGGAACGATATTCAGTAAGTAGACGTGCTACTGTTTCAATATCAGCATTAAAGATAAAATAGGCGGTTAGGGAGACTAATACGTCTTATTATTAACGGTTCGTTGACTCAAAAGGTGATAACAATTTAACGAGACGCAGTAAGTCAGTCTAGAGTTCTGATTGTTATATTTGTATATTGTGTGTTCATGGTTGTGTGTCTATGTTTCTCTGACCAATTGTATCCACTATGGCCGTGCCTCATTATGATAGTTGTATCACGTTTTCTGTGTATATTTGTTGTGTTTCGCGTGACCTTTTTTATATTTGATATGTCTGTGTTTGTATGTTTTGAGTGTGTTGTGCTTTATGTGCATCCTGTGTGTTGTGCATGTTTGTTGTATGTGACTTTTGTATTTGTCTACTTTGGTGCCGCCTTTGCATTATTTGTAGTCATCTATCTAATCTGTTTGTCCAATCTGAGTGTTAAACACGGGAATAGATCATTCGGCTCATTCTCTGAAGCAGCTCACCATTTAGTCCCATTCCCTTACACTTTTCTTTTACACATTCCCATTTTTATTTACCCTATATTTATCCACTTCTCTTTTCGGAGCTATTATGGGATACTGTTTTCACTACCGTTTCTGGTAAGGCATGTCTTACCAACCATCTGCATAAGAAACATTTCTCTGAACATCTCCATTCCAATGTCTGCAGTTTACCTCTGTGTGTTCTCTTACGTATTTGAGTATAACTTGAATTTGTCAATTTAAACCTTGTGTCAATGTGTGTCTTTTTCACAGTAATTTCATTCCAGTGTTAATGTAAGCCCACTTGTGACAATAAAGGTTATTATTAGAGCCGCTTACTGCGCTTTTACATTGCGTCTAATGTTTTAATCGGGTATATGTGTTGATGTGTTGCATTTGCATTGTTAATCCGAATCATGTAGCACGGGAAAAGACCACTCGGCCCATCGTGTGTGTGCCGGCTTACATGTTTTTATTTAAGTCTTTATTGGGTTGACATGTTTTCTTCGAGTGTCCTGTGATCGTGCATCACCTTTCTTCTGTTTTGGGGGGGCAAGTGTGATCTTTGCATGTGGTTGGGTTGAGAATATGTTACATTTATGCATTTGTACATGTTAATGGTGGGCAGTTTGCTGTTTCTGTTCTGGTGTATGTATATCTATTACTGTGTGTGTGTGCCTGTGTTTAGTTTGCATGTTTTGTTTCGAGTGCACATTATCCTTCTTGTCCCTGTGCATATTTTATTTGTGAACGTTCATTCTTGTTATGCATTTTGTAGGCGCGTGCTTCATGTTCCCATGCATTTGAGTATTACATTTGCATGTGTGTATTGTGTGTGCTGGACTATGCTCTGTGGTTGTCGGCTTTATCAGTGTGCTTCAGGAGTGCTATGTTTGTGTGGGCTGTATGACACAACCATGCTCATAAATTGGGTATGTAGGTGATTTTGTCTTTGCATGTGAACATACGAAGCCACGCTCATCTAGGTCCAACAGGTTTTCTGTGGAAGGACACGTAAAGTAAAATGGGATTGCAATCAACTGCTGTTCACCCAACAAATGTAAGTCTAAAGGAATAATCCGAATGTTTCAACAAAACGTGTTACTTTGCACCCGGACGCTGGGTTTGGGTTATTTGTGCAATGATGTCACATGGACTGTCTGACAATGCGTGTTACTCCATACCAGGCTTTCTACTTCACAGCAAAGAGAAGGAAGCCTCCCGTGCCTTATCCAGTGACCCCTGTTGTACAAGGAGAACTAAAGCTCTATTGAAGAAGAACAAGCCTTCGCAATAAATGTACAATGCACATGCATTACTAACACAACACGTCTTGGATTAACAATGAGAACAGGAAGTTGTAACACAGCCCTCTAGCAACTGCCCCCAACCCCACCACCCATCACTGAACCCCAGCCCCCCCACCCTCCCCGCCCCAAGTCCCTTCATAATCCCCCCTCCCATTCCCACACCCGCCACCTCGCTTCCGAATTAACCGGGAAAGTCCATGTGGTCAATGCACTGTGGTTGCTCCGTGTTGTGCACAAATATCTCTTGGGGATTGTGGATTGTTTTGTCATAGCTGTGGACATATCTGAAGAGAAGACCCCCACTTACTGTGCATTGCCCACAGTCAATACAATCAAACTGAAAGACAAACCAAAGGTTGTCCAAACGTCACTTCCTCAAGCTGAAGGCGAAGACAAGACAGTGTAACTATGAACATTTGAAAAACATAGTTACATTTCTCTCTCTCTGTCTTTGTCTATCTGCCTACCAATGTACCATAGAAACGATCCTGTGCTCCAATGACAAAAATACAATTCCTGCCCTGCAACAATTAACGTTTTGTATCTATGTTTAAATATGTGAAAATTCATTTTTTCCATTTATTGATAAATGTATTGAAAGATCGCCTGTCTGCGAATTAATGCTGAGATTGAAAAGTTTCGCGCAGTAGCACATCGCCCCAAATATGTAAAACAACATTACAATTTGAACAACTGCGGAGGAATTCGCAATTATTTTAGAATTAGCCACTTTGCAAAAGCCTTAAACATTGGCGGGCCTCTCTCAGTAGAGCCATCTGTTTTCGAAGGCCGGTTTCACAATAATGCACCCGGCAGCACCACGTAAAACAACCTGGACTTTATCTAATCGTTGGCCATGCCTCACGTTAACGTTTTAAAACGATTCCACATTCAGTGGTTAGCTGTGCTCCTTTGGGAGCACCCTTTCCTCTCAATGAGCGGGTGTGGGTTCAAGTCCATTCCATTATGAGAACTAACACCAAGGTTGATATTCTAGTGCAATGTTGAGGGAGCGTTTCAGTGTTATCTGGTCATTACCGCATTGCTGTGAGAGTCTGCTACCCCGTTTCCTCCATTGCAGCAGTGTCTATAATTCAAACGGACTTTACTGTTAAGCCCTTGGGACGTTTGGTGGTTACAGAAATACAAGGATGTGAAAAAAGCTCACAACACCTGAAATGTAGACATTTCGTACCTAATTAAAGTGCTCGTTTTGTTTCTTTTTTAAACCAAATGTGTAATGAGTCTTACTCTGGGGAGAGTTTGCCATAAAGACTGATACATAAATAACAGGACAAAGTAAAAAAAACAGCGGGAAATTTCAGCGCAAAATCAGAGTGGATAGCTATTGTTTTCACACAAAATGCGCGTGAACGGGAAACAATCCATCGGGAATTTGGGCTCAACATATACAACAGCAGTAAGGCTATGGCGGTGCAAATAATAATACCAAATTCAATAACACAATACTAAATACAATACCAAATACGGTTCCAAAACACGAAATACAGGACAAAAATACCAAATACAGGACCAAAAATACCAAATAGAGGACCAAAATATCAAATTCAGCACGAAAATACCAAATGCAGGACCAGAATACCAAATTCAGCACCAAAATACCAAATACAGGACCACAATACAAACTTTAGTAGCACAAAACCAAATACAGGACCAAAATACCAAATTCAGCACCAAAATACCAAATACTGGACCAAAATACCAAATTCAGCACCAAAATACCAAATACAGATGGCACGGTAGCACAGTGGGTAGCTCTTTGCTTCACAGCTCCAGGGTCCCAGGTTCGATTCCCGGCTTGGGTCACTGTCTGTGCGGAGTCTGCACATTCTCCCCAAGTCTGCGTGGGTTTCCTCCGGGTGCTCTGGTTTCCTCCCACAAGTCCTGAAAGGCGTGCTGTTCGGTGAATTGGATATTCTGAATTCTCCCTCTGTGTACCTGAACAGGTGCCGGAATGTGGCGACTAGTGGCTTTTCACAGTAACTTCATTGCAGTGTTAATGTAAGCCTACTTGTGAGAATAAAAATGATTTTAAAATCCCAAATTCAGCACCAAAATACCAAATACAGGAACAACATACCAAACACAGGACCAAAATATCAAATTTGGTATCAAAAAACAAATTTAGTACCAAAATACCAAATAAAGGACCAAAATATCTAATACAATACCAAATAGCAAAATACCACATCCAACACCAAATTCAATAACAAAATACCAGAACCAGACCAAAATACCAAATACGATACAAAACCACGAAATACAGGACCAAAATACCAAATTCAGACCGAAATATCAAACACAATACCAAAACACCAAATACAGTACCAAAAAACCAAATACAGGACCAAAATACCAGATTAAGTACCAAAATACAAAATACAGGACCAAAATACCAAATTCAGGTCCAAAATACCAAATACAGGAGAAAATACCAAATACAGGAACAATATACAAAATTCAGTACCAAAATACCAAATACAGGAGAAAATACCAAATACAGGAACAAAATACAAAATTCAGTACCAAAATACCAAGTACAATCCCAAAATACCAGAAATAGGACCAAAATACCAAATACAGGACCAAATTGCAAATACAATACCAAAATACGAAATACAGGACCAAAATACCAAATTCAGTACCAAGAAAACAAATAAGAGACCAAAAAACAGATGAAGGCCCAAAATATCTACAATACCAAATAGCAAAATACCACATCCAATACCAAGTACCAAATTCAATAAATACAGGACCAAAATACCAAATAAAGGACCGACATATCTAATGCAATACCAAATAGTAACATACCACATCAAACACCAAATACCAAATTCAATAACAAAATACCAGAAACAGGACCAAAATACCAAATACAGGACCAAAATACAATACAAAATAGCAAACTACCACATCCAACACCAAATACCAAATTAAGTAGCAAAATATCAAATACAGGACCAAAATACCAAATTCAGCACCAAAATACCAAATACTGGACCAAAATACCAAATTTAGCACCAAATTACCAAATACAGGTGGCACGGTAGCACAGTGGGTAGCTCTTTGCTTTGCAGCTCCAGGGTCCCAGGTTCGATTCCCGGCATGGGTCACTGTCTGTGCGGAGTCTGCACATTCTCCCCGAGTCTGCGTGGGTTTCCTCCTGATGCTCTGGTTTCCTCCCACAAGTCCTGAAAGGCGTGCTGTTCGGTGAATTGGATATTCTGAATTCTCCCTCTGTGTACCTGAACAGGCACCAGAATGTGGCGACTAGGGGCTTTTCGCAGTAACTTCATTGCAGTTTTAATGTAAGCCTACTTGTGACAATAAAAATTATTTTAAAATCCCAAATTCAGCACCAAAATACCAAATACAGGAGCAAAATACCAAACACAGGACCAAAATATCAAATTTGGTATCAAAAAAACAAATTTAGTATCAAAATACCAAATAAAGGACCAAAATATCTAATACAATACCAAATAGCAAAATACCACATCCAACATCAAATTCAATAACAAAATACCAAATTCAGACCGAAATACCAAATACAATACCAAAACACCAAATACAGTACCAAAAAAACAAATACAGGACCAAAATACCAGATTAAGTACCAAAATACAAAATACAGGACCAAAATACAAAATTCAGGACCAAAATACCAAATACAGGAGAAAATACCAAATACAGGAACAAAATACAAAATTCAGTACCAAAATACCAGCAATAGGACCAAAAAACCAAATAGAGGACCAAATTGCAAATACAATACCAAAATACGAAATACAGGACCAAAATACCAAATTCAGCACCAAGAAAACAAATAAGAGACCAAAAAAACAGATAAAGGCCCAAAATATCTACAATACCAAATAGCAAAATACCACATCCAATACCAAGTACCAAATTCAATAACAAAATATTAAATACAGGACCAAAATACCAAATAAAGGACCATCATATCTAATGCAATACCAAATAGCAACATACCACATCAAACGCCAAATACCAAATTCAATAACAAAATACCAGAAACAGGACCAAAATACCAAAATACCAAATACAGGACCAAAATACCAAATACAGGACCAAAATACAATACAAAATAGCAAACTACCACATCCAACACCAAATACCAAATTAAGTAACAAAATACCAGAAACAGGACCAAAATACCAAATACAGGACCAAAATACAACATACAGGACCAAAATACCAAATACAGTGACCGACACACCAAATACAATGCCAAAATATCTAATACAATACCAAATAGCAAAATACCAAATACAGGACCAACATACCAAAATAACAAATACAGGACCAAATTACCAAATACAGGACCAAAATACCAAACCCAATGCCAAAATACCTAATAAAATGGCAAATAGCAAAATGCCACATTCAATACCAAATACTAAATTCAATAACAAAATACCAAATACAGGACCAGAATGTGAACAGGTTCAAAATACAAAATATAGGGCCAATATATCTAATTCAATACCAAATAGCAAATTCAGTACCAAACTATCAAATAAAGGGCCAAAATATCTAATGCAATACCAAATAGCACATTCAGTACCAAAATACCAAATGCAGGACCGAAATACCAAATAGCAAAATACTACACCCAATACCAAATTCCATAACAAAATATAAATTAAATAACAAAATACCAAATTCAGTACCAAAATACCAAATAAAGTACCAAAATACCAAATGCCACACCAAATAGCAAAATACCGCATCCAACACCAAATTCAATAACAAAATACCAAATTCAATTGCAAAATACCAAATCTAACACCAAAATGCCAAATGCAATGACAAAATACCAAAATACCAAATACAGTACGAAAATACCAAACGCAATGCTAAAATGCCACATACAGCACCAAAATACCAAATACATGCCAAATAACATATACAGGACCAAAATACCAATGCGCTAACATAATGCCAAATGTGATATCAAAATACCAAATACAGGACCAAAATACAAAACAAAACAACAAATACAATACCAAAATACCAAATACAGGGCCAAAATACAATTCCGCAATACCAAATGCAGGATCAAAATACCAAATACAATTCAAAAATACGAAATAAAATTTCAAAATACCAAATACAATACCAAAATACCAAATACAATTCAAAATACCAAATACAATATCAAAATACCAAATTCAATTCCAAAATACAATACCAAAATACCAAATACAGGACCAAAATACCAAATACAGGACCAAAATACCAAATAAAATTCCAAAATAACAAATACAATTCCAAAATACCAAATACAGGACCAAAAGACCAAATACAGGACCAAAATACTAAATGGTTTCAAATTCCTAGGGGTGCACATCTCCAAAAATCTGTCCTGATCCACCCACGTCGAAAGCACCCAAGAAAGCACAACAGCGCCTATACTTCCTCAGGAAACTAAGGAAATTTGGCATGTCCACATTAACCCTTACCAACTTTCACAGATGCACCATAGAAAGCATCCTATCTGGCTGCATCACAGCCTGGTATGGCAACTGCTTTGCCCAGGACCGCAAGAAATTTCAGAGAGTTGTGAACACAGTCCAGTCCATCACACAAACCTGCCTCCCATCCATTGGCTCCATCTGCACCTCCTGTTGCCTGGGAAAAGTGGGCAGCATAATCAAAGACCCCTCTCACCCGGCTTACTCACTCTTCCAACTTCTTCCATCGGACAGGGCGTACAGAAGTCTGAGAACACGCACGAACAGACTCAAAAACAGCTTCTTCCCCGCTGTTACTAAATGACCCTCTTATGGACTGATCTCATTAACACTACACCCTGTGTGCTTCATCCGATGCTGGTGCTTATGTAATTACATTGTATACCTTGTGTTGCCCTATTATGTATTTTCTTTTCTTCCCTTTTCTTCCCATGTACTTAATGATCTGTTGAGCTGCTCGCAGAAAAATACTTTTCACTGTACCTTGGTACACGTGACAATAAACAAATCCAATCCAATCCGATACAGGACCAAAATACCAAATACAATTCCAAAATACCAAATACAATACCAAAGTACTAAATACAAATCCAAAATGCCAAATACAATTCCAAAATACCAAATACAATTCCAAAATACCAAATACAGGACCAAAATACGAAATACAATTCCAAAATACCAAATGCAGTACCAAAATACCAAATACAATTCAAAATAACAAATACAATACCAAAATACCAAACGCAATTCCAAAATACCAAACAGAGTGCAAAAATGCCAAATACAGTACCAAAATACCAAAAACAATAACTAAATATCAATTACAATACCAAATACAGGACCAAAATATCAAATACAATACCAATACCAAACACGAAAATACCAAATGCAATACCAAAATAAAAATAAAATACCAAAATAAAAATACAGTACTAAATACCCTATCTAAATGCCAAATACAGTGCCAAATACAAGAACAAAGCATCCAATACAATACCAAATTGCCAAAATACCAAATACAATGAGAAAATATCAAATACAATAGAGATACCTAAATAAAATACCTAAATACCAACTATAATACAGGAATACCAAATATAATACCAAAAAAACAAAATGTCAAATGCAATACAATACACTATACCAAAATAACAAATGCATTACCAAAATACCGAATATAATACAAAATACCAAGTAAAATACCAAAGTACCAAACACAGGACCAAATAAAAGACCAAAATACCAAGGACCAAACACAAGACCAAAATATTGAATAACAAATACAGGACCAAATTACAAAATACAGAACATAAACAGACCAAAATACCAAATGCCCAAAATACAATGCCAAAATACCAAATATAATACCAAAATGACAAATGCAATACCAAAATACCAAATAAAATACAAAAATACCAACTACCAAGTACAAGATCAGAATAGTAAAATATCAGATAAAATGCCAAATTACCATATACAATACCAAAATAACAAATAAAATACCAATGCAATGTCAAATTACCATATACGATAACACAAAACCTAATAAAATATCAAATATAATTCAAATGCAATGGCAAAATTACCAAATACAATATGAAAATATCAAATAAAATACCAAATACATAAATATCTGATATAATACCAAAATAACAAAAAAACAAATATATTACCAAATACCAGAATAACAAATTCAATACTAAAATGCCAAATATAATACCAGCTACAATACCAATATGCCAGATATAATACCAAATATAATAGCAAAGTACTAAAGTACCAAAAACAATGCCAAAAACAAATAGATTACGAATGCAGTACCAAGCTGCCAAATACAATGCCAAAATACGAAATAAAATATCAAAATACCAAATACAATGCAAGATCACCTAATAAACTACTAAAGTACCTAAATGTCAAGGAAAATACCAAATGACCAAATATAAAAAAAAAACAAATCCAAGACCAAAATACCAAATATAATACACGGTAGCGCAATGGTTAGGCCTGTTGCTTCACAGCGCCAGGGTCCCAGGTTTACTTCCTGGCTTGGGTCACTGACTGTGCGGAGTCTGCATGTTCTCCCTGTGTCTGCGTGCATTTCCTCCAGATGCTCAGGTTTCCTCCCACAAGTCCCGAAATATGTACTTGTTAGGTGAGTTGGGCATTCTGAATTCTACCTCTGTGTACCCGAACAGGCGCCGGGTGTGGCGACTGAGGGCTTTTCACGGTAACGTCATTGCGGTGTTAATGTAAGTCTACTTGTATCAATAAAAATTATTATTATTAAAATATAGCACCAAAATACCACATGCAAAACCAAATACAATACCAAAATACTAAAATGCAGTACCAAAATGCAATTAATACTAAATACAATACCAAATAACCAAACACAACACCAAATATAATACCAAATACCAAAATACAAATGGCAATGGCAAAATGCCAAATAGCATATCAAAATACCAAATACAAAACTACTAAATACAGTACCAAAATACCAAATACAATACCAAAATACCAAAAACAAAACCAAAATACCAGATTCAATACAAAATGTAATACCAAAATGTCAATTTCATCACCAAAATACCAAAATGCAATGCCAGTATTAAAGGCAATACTAAAATACCAAATATAATTAAAACTACTAAAAAACAAGATGCAATACCAAAATACCAAATATAATACCTAATAACAAAACACCAAATGTCAAAATACCATATGCAATATTAACATTCCAAATATAATACTAAATATCAAGATTCCAAATGCAATACTAGCATACCAACTGTCAAACTGCCACATATAATACCAAAATGCCGAATGCAATGTCAAAGTGCCAAATATAATACCAAATGTCAAAAATAATTCCAAATTCTAAAATACCAAATACAATGCCAAATTCCCTAATACACTACCCACATGGAAAACATAATTCCAAAATAGCAAATGCAATAGCAAAATAATAGGTGCAATACCAAAAATCCAAAATCGATATGAAAATAGCAAAATATCAAATACAATACTAAATTAAATACCCCAAATACCAAGTACAATTCAAAAATACCACATACAATAATAAATGCAATTCCAAAAATACCAAATGCAATCCCAAAATGCCAAATACAATGCCAAAGTGCCACATATAATACCAGATGCCAAAATGCCAAATACAATGTCAAAGTGCCACATATAATGCCAAATGTCAAATACAATGTCAAAGTGCCACATATAATACCAGATGCCAAAATGCCAAATACAATGTCAAAGTGCCACATATAATGCCAAATGCCAAATACAATGTCAAGGTGCCACATATAATGCCAAATTTCAAAATACCAAATACAATGCCAAAGTGCCACATATAATACAAAACACCAAAAATACCAAATGCAATGCCAAAGTGCCAAATATGATACAAAATGCCAAATACAGCACTAATAAAATATATTATTGAATACTGAAATACCAAAATACAATGAAAAATTCCAAGTACAATGCGAAAGTACCAAATTGTGAACACAATATCAAATAACAAAATATAAAATACCAAACCAAATGCCGAAATACCAAAACAGAAATGCATAATACCAAAATATCAAATTGAATACCAAATGACGAAACACCAAACAGCACTACCAAAATACCGAAATACCAACACACAATGCCAAAATATCAAAATACCTAATAGAATACCAAATACCGAAATATCAAAACGTCAAAACCAAAATACCCCCCAAAAAAACAAATAAAAAACCATATATAAAACACCAAAACACAATTCCAAAATACCAGGTACCAAACTCAATGCCAAAATACCAAAATGCCAACACAATGTCAAAATACCAAATAGAAGGCCAAATACCGAAATACCAAAACACAATGCCAAAATACCAAATACCAAACACAGTGCTAAAATATCAAACTGGTAACACAATGCCAAAATACCAAATAGAATGCCAAATACCGAAATACCAAAACACAATGCCAAAATACCAAATACCAAAACACAATACCAAAATACCAGATACTAAACTCAATGCCAAAATACCAAAATGCCAACACAGTGCCAAAATACCAAATAGAATGCCAAATACCGAAATACCAAAACACAATGCCAAAATACCAAATACCACACATAATGCTAAAATACCAAAATACCTGATAGAATACAAAATATCGAAATACCAAAACAACAATACCAAAATACCAAATACCAAAGTGCCAAACACAATACCAAAATACCAAATTGCCAAATACAATGCCAAAATACCAAATTGTCAAACACAATACCAAAACATCAAATCGAATATAAAAATCCCAAATACAATACCAAATACCAAAATAGGTCGCAAAATGCAAAGTATCAAATACAATAACAAATACCAAAGTCTAGGTTTTTCAGTTAATACCACCGAATTCGAATTTGCTCTCACTGCTAACCCATTGGAGGAGCCGGGGTTGCTGTGGGGCGAGAGCGGGCGGTTGCGGAGGCGCAGTGTAGCCGTTGGGAAAAATGCAACCTAATGCCTTAAGTGCCAAATGATCTTTGACAACAGATAAATGTGAGGCGGTGCACTTTGGTATGTCAATGGAAATATCACCTACACTTTAGAAAATAAGAAAAGGAATGGTAGGTAGAAGAGCAACGTGATCTAGGCATAAACTCATTAAAAGCAAAAATTGGATGTTAGCAAGGCAATTACGCACGATAACAGAGCACTGCTATTTATTTCTAGAGGCATAAATTCAAAATTAATGTAGTTATTTTAAACTTGTATTGCACTCTGCTCAGTCCATACTTTGAGTACTGTGTACAGATCTAGTCTTGATGGCATAAAAATAGACGCATTGGATAAGTGTAGAACAGATTTGGAAGGATATCGCAAGAACTGAGAGATTGCAGCTATTGGGAAAGTTTGAACAGGTCGGGGAATTTCTCTTTGGAAAAGACTTGCAGGTGTCTTGATAGAGGTATTTTACATTATGCATGGGGTGGGCAGGATAGAAAATGGAAAATCCACAACTAAGGATGACAGATGCACGATAGTTACCACAAAAATACAGCAGGGAAATAAGGAGAAATGTATTGACTCAGTGAATGACTAGAATGAAACACGCTCCCACATGAGGTGGCTGAGGCAAATTCCTCAGATACCTTCAAAAGGAAAGCAGATGAGTATAAGAGAGAAAAAGCAATAGAAAGATACGCTGAAAGGCTGAGATGAGGTCGGCAGAACAGGAATACAAACACCAGCACCTTTGATGGACGGGATCGCTGCGTTTTACAGGCTATGCAATCATGTAATATGATACAGCAAATATTGATAATGATTATTAAATATATATTGTTATAATTTTGATTGCGATCCACGTGAACACATAATAGGTGATTTGTGTTCTTGTATCGAAAGTTAGGGAGGAAAGCAAGACAGATGAAGGGACATAATTGCATGCATAAATTTGTCAAACACAAGCGGAATGTATTTGTTCAAACGGCAACGGATGGAACCCATCCAGTGCCCCACTGCACTGTACTTCTGCACTGTAAATTCTATGATTAAAAGCAGACAACTTTCCAACATACTCACCTGCTCACTGACGCCCCCCCCCCTCCCCCCACCTCGCCCTTTGATTTCAGCTGAAACATGATGATTCCTCTCACCTTCATGCTGCCCATTTATGCTCTTGTTACAAATGTCAATGGATGTCCAGATGGGTTTACAGAAAATGCTATGCAAATACCCAAGTGGTGCAGGTGAACAAAAAAAAGATCTGTTGCTCTTTAATTGTTGTCAACTAGAGTCCTAAACGGTAGACTTTACACAAATGGACACGAGGGATTGTTAACATTCAATTTTCCTGCGTGTGAAGGGCGGAGAACGGGCGATGGGGTCCCTGAATCGGATTCCCTGCCCCAATGATTAGTCGGAGCATGTTTCCTGACCCTGCTGTAACAGACTCAAACGTCAACACTTATCGTGCCCGACAGGTACTTGGCACTAAACTCGCATATGACAGCCATCATATGTTATTAGGTAAGTGAGAATGCTGTGCTTTCAGCAAATAATCTGAAGCTGCACACACTCAAACTTGTTGATCGTTTTGTTACTTCATATTCCAAGTCCATTGTCTATGTTGGTGTAAAGGGGATGGAAACTAGTCGGAGCTGAATGGGGAAGTGAATGCAATATCAGCATTATCAAACAGGAGCGGTAAGGTCGGTGATTACTAAACATGGCCTCAGGGTGAATAAACCAAACAAAACACCTGTAAATCGCACCCAATCCTGGGTGCAGAGCGATCCCAATCCCAACAATTACACTATGCAAAGAATCATCAACCTAGTTTTTTGACACGAGTTTGTTTGCCGTTACTGGAGTCACTGCGGCTGTTTTACAACTCACAAGGCGGCGGTTTAAAGAGCTGATTGTAATTCACATCTAGCAACATGTTGCGCCACGTTAGCACGGGCTACGTGGTGTATAGTTTGCGGTTAAATCACGTCTGCAGCGTGACAGGAGTAGTTTGCCCCCTCCTACAGCGCATTTGGTGACGGTTGATCAAATGAACAGTTCACCCCGAGCTCTTAACACACCGGGATAGGGAGCAGTAATTTACACGAGGGATGGAGTAGTAAGTTGACGCTGAGGTACTGTTGGTGTATAAAACAGAATATAGTTAGCTCCAGGCTTGTCATAATTCATCATCTAAATACTTGGCAACTATGTTCAATGAAACATGTAGTTTCAATAATCCACTGTGTTGTAGAAAAACACATAGTTCAATTCACATCAAGAACAATGGCAAGCGAAGCTATTTCCCCCCGCCGCCCCCCCCCCCCCCCCCCTCACAACCTGTCACTTTTTAACAGGCCAGTTCGCTATTCCAATCGCGGGTATTATTCACGATGGATTTGTGTGGCGTGTCTTCACACCTACATTGCTTATTTTCCCCCTGTGTGGGAATTGCGCGTGTGTGCGGAGTGGGGGGGGGGGGGGGGGGGGGTAAGTGGTGGAATTGAACCTGAGTTGAGGTGACTAGCAGTCAGCGGAGGGACCTCCTGGTGCTATCTTTTCCCGCGCAACGTTTATTTGACTTTTATGTAAAAGTTACCAGCCATTCGGCCCGGCCTCAATGCAGCAGAATTGTCCCAGCACCCTTTGAAAGTGATTCAGCCCGTGCGTCGGGAAAGAAATGGGAAAGTCTGGTGTTATGATTTTAATTCTATGCTGTCAGCCAGACTTTTGATTCCTAAATGGCATGTGTAACTAAACAATGGCTGTAACCATAACAATACAGCATTGTGACATCGATCTGCTCCTGTTCAAATAGTGGCAACAGCGAATTGATTGTTTGGTTCAGGAGGCCCTTTCCCTCCAGAATGCGGCGCAGGCTGAAGTTTAGTTTACCCAGTGAAACTTTCCCCTCCCACACCCCTCCGCAAAACGCTACAGTGGCACCCTCGCTAAAGGCGGTCTCCATTTCAGTCGCAAATGAATCTTTCCAGCAAAATAAATGACGAGGAAGTCGTCGGTTATAATAAATACCAATGAAGGGAACATAATGGGGGGAAAAAAGAGTTAAGTGACGAAGTGGCTTGTGGTCGGAAATGATGAGCTCCAGGCTCCCGCATTCCCACTGAATAAGTTTAATTTCCACTTCCACACGTGGCAGACGGGATGAGTGTGAGGTGGGGGGTTGGTTGCGGTGGCGATGGGGGGAGGGGGACAATCGGGTCAATTAATGGTTAAATCAAATATATTATTTTGTCAACTCAGCGGAAACGCGTGAATGTTACTTTGAGTAACTTCTGAAATGAATACAACATTGGCTTCTTGGAGAATAGTAGAAGATTAGACGCCTTCGGTGTAAAGAGATCCTCCTGTTTATCATTAGTTTATGAGTATTAGTATTCGCTGAAGTGGCGTGATAATCCCCCGACGGTAAAACCTTGCGCTTGACTGACTGGTCTATTGAGTGCAATGCGGGCGATGGAAATCAATGTATCTGCTGCAGGCCAGGCTAATGGATTAGAATTAGTCTATAGTGAAGAGTGTTCGATAGTATGGGGGATGGTGATTGCCGGACTGGCCTTCTATAGCTCCCGTTTATCTATAACAAGCTGTGCGTAATCCAAAAATAAAGTAATCATCGGCAGTGTGAAAAGTTCCGCTCGCCTTATTTTCCAACTGTAAGGAACTAGTTCTCACAAGCACCAGACCGCGGGGACGCCCAGCGAGTGAAACGGGAACTGATTTGGCAAATTGTCCTTTCATCGTCTGTCAGCGGCATTTGGAATAAAAGGACAATAAAATAAACCTTTTATCCTGGTCCCCGTCCTGCCTCGGGGGACCGCACTCTGCGTTTGTTTCAAATAATTTACTTTAAGATTTGAAAAGACTAATTGATTTTTAAGTGCTAACGCACTAGGGGTAATGGCACAATGCCACACGCCAAAAGCAAGCAATTGGCAATCGAAAGGTTACCTGAATTTGATAGCAATCGAGCGCTTTATTCGGGAGAAAGGACGATGGATATCTGCTTTGGGCAGCTCGGGGGAGTGATTATACAGAGGCAGTTAAGTCAACTTTTTTGTGTCTGACTAAAGCAGATTGAAATGTCAAGCCGACTGACCAATGAGCCATGAGAGCACCATATGATATTATATTCTGTTGAACTGAATTCCGTGTTTTTATTCCTGTAACTAATTCGTTTTGACACATGCACACATAACCGGGTAGCAGGAAGGCCGTTTTTCCCCTATCACCCCCCCCCTCCTCCTCCTCCCAACAACTTCACCTCCCACCCCCCCCCCCATCCCATTAGCAACGCCCTCCCTCCCAGCCCCGTACCCGCCAGCAGCTCCACACAACACAAACTGCTAGGTTTGCTGGGCTTTGTTCAATTCATTACAAGTAACGAGTTGACATAAGGTAAATCTATGGCAAAGCGCCATTATTTTCTTGTCTATAGAGCGACCTCATTAAATATCGCTAACAAGGCGTGTAAATCTCCTGATTGGACAGTTCTCTTGTAACACTCTGCCCCTGACAGGATGTGCACTTCAGAAAGGCCACAAGGAAAATGGCTGGCAAGACATTCCAAATGTCCCGACTAACAGAGCAGGAAGTTCCTGAGCAGACAGAGTGATACCTGTCCACTCCCTCACCACACATTCCCTAACCAAAGCTGAGATGGGGGAGCGAGCCGCCCCGTCCCAAGATTACTGCCCAAACTGCAAAGACCAAAGCGTTCTTTCTAACTATTCCACATCCCCCTGTTTACAAACGTAATCGTCAAGAAACGGCTATCAGTGTGTTAAATTTCAAAGCGTGTATGGGCCCGCAATAAGATGTTATTTTGCGCTTTCCTGAGAAATCGACTCATTCTTTCCAACCTGTTCGCTCAGTGGCTCAGGTCAGCGCAAGTATTATATTTGCAACGATGGCAAACTCTTGAATGACAAACTTGGCGAAGGTGGTCACAGTGTGGTGTTCACACACGCCCTTCACTGTGATGGGGTTGACAGGGAAACGGTCGGTCACGTTTGTACAGTTACAGCTCTGTACCCCTCTCCCCCCGCTTCACCCCAACTCGACAAGGACAACTTTCACATTGGAACTTCACACTCTCCTGTCATGAATTAAGGTTCAACCACGATCTGTTGAATCTTACCGAAGTGGGTTGGGGGAGTGAGAATTTATGCAGACTTCATAATTTAAAAACGTGCTCTAATTTATAGATCCCGCTCTTATGAACGCTGTGCTATTGACAGGACTAATGTTTAACTTTGACTACCTTCTGCGTTGTAAGCAATACAGAATGGCCGTCAGGTATTTAACTCGACAACTTGTTTCCCGGTTACACATAAGACGCAGCCTTGTGTCTTTGAAGATTCTCTAAATAAATGTTCAATAACGCTAGTTGATCAGGCACGGCAATACTTCTTACCGTTAATATATACTTAAGTTGAGGCACAATCGTCTGTGGCATATTTGAACTATATTGATATTGCTTTTTAGAGGAATTAGAATGTCCCATTGTTGTTTCCAATTTCATTTCAAATTGTTATTGCCTGTGATCGAGTTATTATTTGACTGCTGGTTTTCAAACCTCCCAAAGTGCAAACCCGACCCGGATTCATCTGTGAAAACATCGCCCTAAAGAGGGACCCGGTAGTGTTAAGTCCAAACCTATGTAAACCATTGCTTGCAACCGAATAGTACACGGGCAGTTAATTCCAACACTTAACCCACCATGCAGTTAATTCGTATGGAACAGGTACAATATTATCATGATTGCAAGCAAAACTAAATAAAAATCATGCACACAATTCGCCCCGGCATCGGGGGCGAAGGACAGACTGTGCTGACAATGGGACTGTTTGAATATAGCGTCAAGGAACAGAGGCCCAGCGGAGCTCACATTTAAGCAGGCACCTGCAAGAGACAAGGTCAACGCAGGAGGAAAGACCGGAGGAAACAGTAGCAGAGGATACAAAACAAATTGGAAATTTCACAAGTAAACGTCAAACAAAACTGAACAAAAGCCGCAAGTAAACGGTCGAAACGTATTTGCTACACCGATCCGGACAGACGTGACAATACCCCAAGAAATAATATAGTGAATAAACCACCTTACAGGAGGCAACTAAAAAGTCTCCGAAGGCAAGTCTCGGATCAGTGAAAGGGACAGGGTAGAATCAATTCAACCGTCGCAGGTTCATTAACGGGCGACACATTGCAAGTCCGACTGAATTATTTTGTCTCGCAAAGGTCTCACTTGGTACCTATGGGTTCAAATTTGTGTTGAGATACCCGCACACGTGCGGTGCTGGGAATACTGTACAAACTTTGGCGCTGGGTCAAGCCAGGCTGCACTGTAACCTTCCACTTAAACCCTCTTCATCCGAAAACCGCTTCGCCACTGCTCACAACTGCACTTTAATGAGACGGTGATGCAAAGTGCAGAGCGGGCTAGGTCACACCAGCGGAAATTCCCCCCAATAAAACAGAAACTTACAGCAGCCTGAAGCGCTCCTCCGGGAGGGGGGGGGGGGGGGGGCGGCTGCACCTTTTCACCGCTGGTAAATACCTTTCCCGATGCTACTTTCACGCTTTATTTTGTAGAATTGCAGCGTTCCTTAATAGTTGTGATTTCTGATGTTGTTGTCGCTTCTTTTCTTATTTTCCTTTTTTTTTGGGGGGGGGGGGAGGCGGGGTGGTGGGTTGTGTGTGTTTGGGGGGGGGTGGGTTGCAGGGGTAGGACGATACAGTTGCGTGAGCCGGACGGGGCTCAGAGGTTTGAATTAAGCCGTTTCATTGACGGCCTCTGGTACAAACAGGAGCGGCCAGCTGCCGTCATTAAAAAGCCATTTACACCCTGTACTCACACAAAGATTGGGCGAATAATTATGTGCTTGTAGCTTTACTATGTGAATGTGCCTCGAGTGGGCTGCGATAACCATGTACATCCTTGTTTTTTCTTCCTCGCACCTGCATATGTACATACTCTATAGGCATATCCATATATATCATAGATATATATGTAGAGAGAAAATTATATGACGCATTTTCACCTTGTTTCTTTTAATAACTAAAAAAGTAAATTGGAACCACCTACCCTTTAAAATCCATTCCTGTCCATATACATTGACGTTTGCCCGTGGGACTGCAGGGGACACTTTACAACCCAATCCTTCTGCTTTTTGAAAAGTGCTCCTCAGAGTGGAAAAATCTGAAGCTTCCTCCTGAAAAGGAAACAATAAAAGCCAAATGATTGTCCAAATGCAGATTGCGGTCGGACCGCACAGGGTTAATCTATAGGGAGACTCATTCAACATTTTCGAAACATTTCCTAAACATTCTTTTTCTTCCACCCTCCCCCCTTTTGTTTTGTGAAGCAATGAAGGAAAATTAAAGTGATTAGAAGAGAGGACAGATTATGCTGCTCCCAAGCTCGCCCTCTCCTCTTGTGTTTTGTCTGAATGAAACAATTTAGGGCATTTAAATGGGCGTAGATGATACTTTTTAATAGAAATCTGCAGCGAATGTGTAATACAGCATCGCCGTTTCCAGTTGAACAACCTTCGCAACTGGACCTATTCATGTGACACTTGGCATTACTTCATGCGGAGTGCGCTATGACAGGAGCGCAAACAGTTTCGAGTCCACTAAAAGGACCCACACCACCCATTAGTGTTATTATCTTTGTGCAAAGGCAAATTCGCTCTCTGTTTCCCTTTTTATTTTAATTGCAATATCTTTTTTCACCGGGGGCTTTTGGAACAGCAGATCGGGCTCATAAACCGTACCCCTCGCGTTTCTTTTCCAATCTGCATTGGAATGTGGAAGAGAGCAACAACAACAAAAAAAAAAGTTTTGAATTCCTCAATGATTTTTCCCCCCGTAGAAGTACGGCTTAGGATAATTATTTCAGCTTTATTGAGGGCAGATTAGTTGAAGCCTGCATGCTGCGTTTCAATACGCGTTGTACAATCCGGTACAATGTCCGTATTGTTCGCTACTGTGTGTGAACCCATTCAAAATATACACTTTTTAACACCAACCAAAGTCGTGTCTAAATATACACAGTAAGGCTGGGAAGACATCCATGACCCGTACAAATCTTTGTAAATCACACTTCCATAGTTACAGAAGCCAAACAAAAGAGCCACCAGCCCAATATGCAGATTAAAACCTTCTTAAAGACAAACATACCTAATGGTAGAATATAGTTGCACATTAGCAACGGCCAGTAGAACTCCCAGCGCCAGAACCGATGGAATAAATAGCAGTGAAAACACAGGGCGTGATTCCAGCAACTTTGATGCAATGGTTCAAAATGAAAGCCTACTTTTTCTTAAATCTACAGCATATAACTTCTACCTGCACCCCCCCCCCCCCCCCCCCCCCCATCCACCTTATCTGCGCAAAATCCTTAAGTCAAACTGCAATGATCTACAGCCCGTGCCATGTCAATGTACAGTATTATCGTGGCACGCTGCATTTAAAACTGGCTTCGGCTTGGCAATTAAGCTATTAATTAAAAAAGGGTTAGGAACACGCAGAAAACACAGCGTTGAAAGCAGATTTTTTAAAAAAAATGTTCCTTTCCAAACATAGGGACGACATGAATATGGGTCTAATCCCCCCCCCCCCCTCTTTAATTCCTCGGCCCTATGAATGCTCATACCGGCAGAATGAAGTAGAAAACTACGTGCAAGTCATGTGTGAACTCTCTCTCGCTTGAGGAGCCCTCGATCCCAACGTGTTTTCGAGGCTCTCTCATTTCTCCCCTCGCCCGATCTTCCAGCCGGAACCAGGGCTCGTTAAGATCGCGGCCGCCTACACCCCCCCCACCCCCCCCACCCCCGTGCCTGGAAATTTCTGTGGGGGGTGCATCCAGCGCCACTCTCTGCGCCCAGGGCCCGCCCGCAACATTTGAACTTTTCCCAGAGGTAGGTGGGCGATGCCGGGATGTGTTGCAGAGAACCCCCCGCGCCAGCCCCGCAGTGGTGAGAGCCCATACGTTCCGCTGGGTGATTGGCACGTTTGACAGTGATTGACAGCGGCGTCATGGCAACCGCACAACGACACCGCCAAGACCAATAGAAAAAGCCAAAGAAGAAATCAGCGCTGCACACAGTATTTTGGGCATATAATATGAGGGAGTGTGACATTAGTGGATTTGGTTGCATCTGACCGGTTTTGTGTTGTGCTGTGAGTTAGGGACGGGGCGGGGGGGAGGGGGGTTGGGTGGGTTTTTTTTAACCTTGGTTTTAAATGGTCAGGTTGGTCCATGGTGTTCAGGTCCCAGTTGGAGGTGTACAGCGCCCTTTCCCTGCTGCCAAACTCGGCCGAGCGCGCTTTCTTCCTCTTAGCCAACTGCCGAGCCCAAGACGAGTTGTCAATGTTCCAGCTACCGACCATCAACTTCACCCCGGAGCAAGTGGCCAGCGTGTGCGAGACGCTGGAGGAGACGGGCGACATCGAGAGGCTGGGACGCTTCCTGTGGTCTTTACCTGTGGCGCCGGGGGCATGCGAGGCCATCAACAAGCACGAGTCCATCCTGCGGGCCAGGGCGGTGGTGGCCTTCCACACGGGCAACTTCCGAGACTTGTACCACATCCTGGAGAACCACAAGTTCACCAAGGAGTCGCACGGCAAGCTGCAGGCCATGTGGCTGGAGGCTCACTACCAGGAGGCCGAGAAGCTGAGGGGTCGGCCCCTGGGGCCGGTGGACAAGTACCGCGTCCGCAAGAAGTTCCCCTTGCCCCGCACGATCTGGGACGGCGAACAGAAGACCCATTGTTTCAAGGAGCGGACACGCAGCTTGTTGCGGGAGTGGTATCTGCAGGACCCCTACCCCAACCCTTCCAAAAAAAGGGAATTGGCCCAGGCGACCGGCCTGACCCCGACGCAAGTGGGCAACTGGTTCAAAAACCGCCGGCAGAGAGACAGAGCGGCGGCCGCCAAAAACAGGTTGGTGCTGCTCTTCCGGGACACCCGTCTGCAATCCACCCCAAAAAATGTCACAGGCAGATGAAGGGTCCCTTTAAATGGCAGTGAATAAAGGCACCGGAGAAATGTTGCTTTTTAAAAAAAGTCGCGACTGCCCATTTATTGCGATGAATAACCCTCCCGTGGGCTCAGCCCCCGAGTTAGCGGCTGAAGCAAAAAACGAAATCTCCTTGTTCGGCGCTGAACACAATTTGAGAGTAGTAATCCCAATTGACAAGAAGTTATTGCAGGGTTTTAGTCGTTTTCAAAATATAAATATAATGCTCTTACCTTGTGTATAAAGAGGATCCCAACTAACTCCCCCATGACCCGGGTTTAACAGCAAAAAAGGTCTTTAAAAAACCCCAGCAATTACAATTGTATGAAAATTAAAGCGGTTAGAAACTTTTGCAAAATAATACTTATTTCAATCGGTGCTGCCACTAAAAGAGGCCCGTAATTAGTTGTAAAATTTACAGTAAACAATTAAAACCGAGTGACATTATTGGCGCACAGTGAAATCTGACACGGTGTAAATATCTGGACAAAATTAGGCATAAATCAGTGAAATGTTATTTTGATACAGGGACAGGTTTGGAGTTTCTCGACTGGTGTCAATGGGCAAGTAACAACACCCCATTGGATCTGCGGTTGTGAAGTTAAGATCAGGAGGAATGAAACTATCAGAGGGGGCGCGGGCTCCGTAACTTCAGGGAGAATGTAGTCATTTCCAACTGAAATAAACGGATGTACAGACTACCGATGACTTACTCTCCAAACTAAAGTAAACACGTTTGAATCGGAATAAATGAAAGGATGAGTAGGCGGCTGGTTGGAAAGTATAAAAACACGGTGTATGTTACATGAGAAATCCCACACTAGGTACATTGCCAGACCAGTCAAGCACAATGGGAGCCCTTGTATATTTTGGGATTATTAGACTGAAATAGACATACCAGTGGGACGTTAATACTACTTTCCGCTTCGTAAAAGTTATTGGGAGCTGATCGTCGATATTTAAAACATATTAACTCTTCCAGGGCGACAATGAAGGCACACTTGGCGGGCATTCCCACCCAATCCAGGACATTATTTGCTTTGCAGGCGAGAGCAATACCTTCCTTATCCAAAATAAACACACCATGTTTTACTCGAAGTCCTCCTAAATATTGCAGGTTGACACTGGAGATATTAATCAGATTGCCGCTTGAACACGGGGATTGGGGCACAAACTGAGAGAAGGTTTTAGCAAACGGCTTGCAAAATATAAAAAATAAACACCCAGAAGGCCGCATTTCAACTTATCTTGGGAGGGGACCGGGGGCGACTCTTACCCCGAGGCAGCGACACAATGAAAAGCAGACTAAACTTTAACACGCGCGACAGCGCAATTGTTTTGAGCCAATTTGGTCCGATTTTGAACATTATGCCAGGGGAAAGTGAAACATTGCAGCCTGGTAACAATTCAGCGGATGTGTGTGTTAGCTTCTAGCAAATTTAAAACCATGGGATTTTGGCTGTAATATTGAACAAAAAAGCAAACAAATAATTAGTGAATATGAAGCATCCGGGGGAATATCGTTTCCCCAAGATGCCGTGCATTGAAAGATATGTTGCGTTTTGCTTTGGTAGCAACACCGGGTTTAAAATGAGTCTCAATAACTTAATGGTTTGGGCTGCTTTGTTCTTTTGACAAATATGGAATCGGTGAGCAACATTTACTGATTTGAACATCTTATTTGTTTCCCCCTCCCCCTCCTTGTTTGTGTCGGACAGGCTGCAGCACCAGGCAGTGGGGCAGAGCGGGGGTTGTACACTATCCGAGCCGGGCTGTCCTCCGCACAGCGCGGCGGAGTCCCCGTCCACAGCCGCTAGCCCGACCACCAGCGTGTCGAGCCTGACAGAGAGAGCCGAGACAGCCACGTCCATCTTATCGGTAACCTCTAGCGACAGTGAGTGTGATGTATGATACACACAGAACACAAAAACAAACAAACAAAACTCTTGGTACATTCACAAAAGGAATGTGGACCTAAAACAACAACAAAAAAGACATTTAATGAACATTTTTGAGGGGAAAAAAAGAAAGAGAAATCAAAAACGCATTCGAGAAGGAAAGAAAAGTGACAGTTAAACAAAAAGAAAAGAGAGAAATCTCTCGGACAAGCACGTCTGTCTGATCCAGCGCTTTCCATGGAGGCACCGACTTGCATGATGTATTTTATATCTGGTTACATTAATATTTTTTACAAGGAACTACGGTGACGAGGGAATGAGAGAATCTGTGTCGCCTTTGTTGCTCTCTGATAGTCCGAGTGTTGGTCAGGCCCCCGAATCCAGGCTGTAAATCGTTTTTCTGTTCCGCAGACAATCATTTTTCGTAAGCACCTTTTTCTACACTTCTGTTGCTGCCTGTGTGGGTCCTGGTTTTATGTGGAAGAATAGTTATGACTGTAACAGATTTTTATTTTTATTTCAAAATTTTATATGAATTATGTATATCTAATGACGCGATCATTCTCCCAGTTTGTAATATATGTGTAGAGATGCCTGTATCTGATGTTGCTCTTTCCCCCCCCCCACCGCCACCGCCACCCCTCTCTTTCTTTCTGTCACTCTCGATCACAGACTCCGTGTTCCTGCATATTGTGTCAAATGTCTGTCGAAAGTAACTACGTTCTTAAGAAAGTGGGGAGGGCGGGGGGGTGATGTCCAACTCGACAAATCTAGTGCGATGTAATTTTATGCAAAGTGCTATTTTGAGTATCTTCAGCAAGTTCGAAGTTCTATTATCTCTCCCGAATCTCTGTAGGGCGCTTACTAGGTCACTGTGTCTTTAACTGTGTGTTTATCTATATGTAAAAAAAAACCCTTTCTAAATCAAAATATAGTATTCCGTTTTCTTATACCTGCTGGCTTTATTGTGTCTTTCTCTGCGAAGTTACTGTGACTGGTTCAACATACTTGTGCCCAGGGAGTATAACGCGAGGTGTTCACGGGAAATGAATGGAGGGGGGAAACGCATTATTTTTTCATTACGGATTTTGAACAAAGAAAAAGGAAATAATTTGAAAATGTTAGCCAAATCTGTCACACATTTCGAAAGGGGATTCAATGAGCAGGCACAAAGTGCGACTTGCGTTTTACTCAAGTCGGTTATTTCACACTAGTCACCACGTTGTGATGAATATGTTTGTAGCGAGTGATATCGACTAATTGTACAAGAAATTGGGGTTTGAGACACTAACGTCCTCCCATTTATGGCGGCAAATGAAAAGAGTAAATACAGAGACTCGCCATTTAATCAGCTAATCATATTACAGCTCCTCCCCGTGAATCTTAAGTTCATTGTGAAGTGCTGAAAGAAGTCTTTATTTGCATGACTAACAGTCTACCGCCAGCACCTTTGCACTAATGTCGTTCATTGCCCCGGGCTGTTAATTCAGGCGTGAATTAAAAATAGAACTGAGCCCTGAACTTGTTTTCACTTGTGAAGTTTTTGAAATCTATCCCTGTGTGCTTTGGATAACGATTTGAGAAAATCCCTGACGAGGTTCTCTGGCAACTAAAACGAAATTTAAATGAGAGGCAAGCGCCAAACTACAGGAAGCAGTAAACGATTGGGGAATCTCTCTCTCTCCCCCCCCCCCCCCCCCCCCAAGCCAAACACACACACACTTTCTTTGAGGTCTAAACACTGATAGAAATATCTTATGTACGCAATGATAAAATGTCAGTAAATCGAACTAAAATACAGACACAGAAGCTCTTTTTAGAGGGGAAAGGATTGCAACACGAATGTGCTCTGCAAACTTCTACCAATCTTTATTTGGGGCGAGTTGTGTTTTCTCGCCCCGGGGAAGCGTGGCTGTTGTACATCCCTGTTTTCCCCGCGTGGCAATAAGAACAATTAGCATTCGTGTTTACTCTTAGAATTGGACTGGAAACAAGAGCCTCGATAAGCGATTGTTTCTTCCCCCCCCCCCCCCCCCCCCCATGTTTAACGCGTTCACTCCAGCCTTGACAGCAATGTGTTGTTTCGCTGGGCGCTGCCTGGTAATTGAATCTTTTTGAACTGTTGCTTTTGTGCGGTGGATAGAATCATTTCTACAGGAGCATTTCTATTTCTAGCGGAGTTTCTATTGACACCCCCTCCCTCCCCAGCCGGGTGGGCAAAGCAGCGAACCAGTTGAAACGAGGATTTGTCTTTGTTTTGAGCCAATGATTCATTTTGCGTGTGTTAAAGTTTTGGGATTTTCTTACCCTAATTGCGGGCTGAATTATTTTGCAATTTGTTTTGGAACACAACGCAGTATAATGACCGAAGAATTGCAAGTTGAGTTTTTTTTTAAAAAAGCGTTTGGGTAACCTAAGCCAAACGGGTCAAGTGTGCCGGAAATAGCTGTAAACTATGTAAACTGGAATAGAGATAGATGCATTCCTTCAACCGCTGCACCGCGCGTGACAACACTTGGTTTGGGCCAAGTCTTGTTGCTTGCAAAAAGGTTTTGCAGTTGTGCAGATGTGAACACCGTCCGCCTTGGAAATGCAATTTTGGTGGGAGGTTTGAATGAAGCAGCGGGGGTAGTTTAGTGTCTGGGTTGGAGACACTGCACCTCGCCCAAGGGTGGGGGGATGGGGAAGGAAGGACATGCAGAAATGTCTGGGTCTTCCGTAGAGAGAGAGAGAGAGGGATTGAGAGAGGAAGGTGCGGATCAGGAAAGTTACTGGGGTGAGCTGTCTTGCAGGAAGGAAGGAGCATTTGGGGGGCTCCGCGGAGAGGCGGCGAGCATGCGCCTTCCCAGCGTGTTACTTTCAAAGAGTGAAGCTGAGCTCAGCTGCCAGAACAAATCGTGTCAGGCGAGGAGAGATAACATGCACTTATTAGTGAAATCTCCTTGAAATAATGGTTTGTAGCTTTAAAGTGGCAGCGCTGGCAATATATGCCTTTCTACTGAAACAGACTCAATAGAAATTTTGGGACGTTTTATTTCAGAAATTGGCATTTTGATAGATGAAACCTACTGATTCGGGGATTGTTTTGTTCTTGGCTAGTGGATTGAGAGGCAAATCTATGAAAATCTGAATTGAAGCTTTCTGACTCACTAAGTCCTCCTGACGCCGGCAAGATATGGCCTATCACAAGCAAAAAGCCAAGACAGCTTACCTCTGGTTCGCCATAGAACGATTCTTATCGATGGGTCTTCTTCAGACCTCCATTAGTTTATTATCCATGACAAGCCTAGCTGTTTATTAAGATGAAATTAATCTAAAGCCGATGAGCATTTACTCATCAATGCTCCAGCCTTCGGCGCGCGATACAAGTCAAACAGATGGCATGGGTTGTATTTGACTTTGATATTCCACTCTTTGCTAATATGGCCAAATGCACCGAATTACACAGGAAGCAGATTCAGGCCATTACAGCTGCTATCTATCTGCATCCAAGTACATGGATTGGGCCATGAAATCGTAACATTTGATATGCTATTAAAACGATGTCTCAAAAAAGATTGCAAGGTGGACATTCCCTATGTGGACGAGAGCGCGCTTTACTCGGGGTTTGATTGCAACTTCTCCAGTTTTGGTCCACACCAAGTAACACACGCACAGGCCAACGCAGGGCCATGATTAATGTCAAGCAGCTTTATGCACACACATTATTTCGCTGTTCAGCAACTAATGGTCTTCATGATCACATCAATTAATGGGACATTAATTTATTTACTCAAGTTTGAATTCAGACAGGCTGCAATCGGGAAAAGAAAGAGTGGGGCGCTGGACGTGGCCTATTCTGATCTTGCACTAATTTGGCGGTTTAGCAGAACAGAAGTTTCCACCCCACCCCTCCATTCGTGTGTATCCATGCAGTTCTGTCACCAGCCCTGTGCTGCATTCGGATTGAATTGGGGGGGGGGGGGGGGCATTCCAAAGGTGGGACATAGTCAAACAACTTTGCCCTAAAACAACACCTCAGACTCCCACCCCCCTCCCCCAATGTAAATGTCTACCTTATCATCGGTGCTATTTCTATGCTTATGAATGACAATCAATAAAACAATGTGACAATGAAAGTGTGCATTGATGAGATTGTTTTGTTTACTTTGGTACACGCTTGTGGCGGAGCAGGGAGGCAAGTCAGATGGCTCAGCTATTGGGAAAGGGAGAAATGGTGAGGCACCAGCAAAGTCACTCATCTCTCTTCGGCAGAAACCTCCATATTCTGGGAACTGTGCATTCTTCACATGAAGGAATTCAAGTGTGGGAAATGGAATCTGCTCCAACGACTCAGGGAGTAATTTACAGCGTCTTTCCATTTGTTTCATTTGCTTAAATTTAAAAAAAGATGACCGTAGCACGCAGTGTTTAACATCGCTTGAAATATAACTTGAAATTCACAATAATCGGGTGCATTTGCCCGTCTATATTTGCGTTGCAGCGTCGCGACTCTGGGCTTACAGCCATTTAATTTCAAATGCGTGCGACACCGATGTGATGATATTTTATAAAATGTCACGTTACATCAGGACTCCGCAACTTTCCCCATCGCAGCTTCTAAATGAAAGGAAAGTACAAGTAAATGGAATGCGATATCGTGCCACAAGATTAACTTCAGTTTGCTAAAAGCGAGGTCACTTCCTGATTTGCAAATACAACGTGGACGGCTGTAATGTTTCCTGGGCACGGGGGTGGGGGTAGCGGGGGGGGGGGGGGGGGGGGAGTCCTGTCCCATTCCCCAAATGGCTATTTGTTTACATTTCTATATTTCAAACGCTTTACACAAGGACTGCATTGCCCAGACGAAGTGGTTCCCTCAGTGAAAACACAGGAAATATTTGAACAACATGATCAAAATTCAGGAGTTTCCCGTTGTGTGGACATCGCAGGAACGTCTCTTCAGAACGATTAGGCGTCTTTAAGACAGAAGTAGAATATTCACAAAGTTTAGGAGGGTTTAAATGCCAATGATTAATACAGCAGCGGACATGTGTTCGAGCGCTGGGTGGCAGGGGCTGTGTGACCTGCAGTAGATAGTTCCCACCGCACCATACGGTGCATTCGCGGATTGTCATGTTCACTGTTTCCTGATTTTAAATAAAACAACATTCTTTCAGACTATTTGGATTTCAAACTGTAATTCTATTAAATAGTAATCGAAGGATCACCAAAGACTATGATACAGGATCAACTGCCACATAAGCCGTCCATTTGAACTTTGATTTGTTGTCATACGTAGATGGGATCATGGCCTTTCCGGGATGAATTGGGAGGCCCAGCCATACCGAGGCTGCGACAACACATTAATTAATTTATCTTCATTTAAAGGAAGGAAATTGACAGAATATTCGTTCCGCTTCGAGACACTCTCAGAAGTTTTTTAAAAATAAAATCAAACTTCCCATTCTCTCTGCGGATTAGATGGAATTAAACCAGGCCTTTGTAGATTGCAGTTTAAACTGTGGGATTCATATTTCTGCAACTTCTCTTGTTGCTCAAAGGCAGCGCCGTTTTCTCTCTATAGTCACTCCGCTTGTGCGTAATTGAAGATTAGTTCGCGAGAGCACTGGACCCTTTCCAAGGCTGACGATGTTGCTGTCAGATTGGTATTTACCGTCATAACCGATATATCATCATCATTACATTGACATCCTCAGCAGGGTGATATAATGATTAGTACATTCGTTCATCATTAATTGCCAACTTTCCTGATTGTTTTGATTAGCTGCTTGTAGCTTCGGCGAATCACACACACACACACATTAACTATCGGCCCTGGCAGTAAAATAATTAAAAGGAACGGGTGCCATTTATCCATTTTTAATTTCAATTTCATAAATAATAATTAAATCCGAGATAACAAATTAAACGGAAGGAACACAATTATATTGGACTTCTATCAATGTAGTTTTTAAAAAAACAAACATATATCTCCATTTGCGAATGTAATAAATTATTTGGTTGTTGAAATTCCCCTTATGGTTTTGTCTTTCGTGTTTAGTTACATGCCAAGGTCTGGGCGGGAAGCTCTTCTGCCTTAACAAATAGATCAAAGCGAACGTTCCATAATTTAAATTTAGATCCAGCCATTGCCAGCCGAAATATACTTTATCAATGTTTCCAAACCTGATGGGGTTTATTGCTAAGTGATAAATCTTTAATGTTTTCTTTGATATGAGTCGGCACGTTCCTATAAATGTGGGCTCAGATTGTTAAACAACGATCAGGTCGCGAATTCAGAACGGATTCCCCGAGATTAGTTTTAACTATGTTGCCGACACTTGTCTAAAATGTGACATCAAGGGGCGTCTGGCCTGATTGTAAAGTTGCCGCAGAATAATTATTAAATCGCTCTCCTTCTTTACGCCTTTCACTTTACTGGAAGGACAAGTCCGCATCAGTTAGATGCTCAATTCAGCTATCCAGCGGGAGCTGCCTGTGCGGTGACGGCTCAGTCCATATTGCAGAAGTCATGTTAGATGATGCATAATACATCAACAAATTGAAGTGTTAAACATTACTGCACATTTCAGCACTTATGCTGCCAGAGCATTGGGTTCAGGGCTCTATTAGTTCCATTTTATGGAGTCGTGTTTTGAAATAGTACCTATTTAGGCAGGTCTAAGGCACACATTAGCTGTATGTCACTTCGATAGGTACTGGGATGTGTAAATAGAAACGTGCATTACTGGATAATAACGTGGGCAGTTATCTACATATTATGTCATTGTGCACATGTCCTTAGCATTATTGAAATGTACATATTTTTGGAAAGTCACTTGTGATTGTCAATAATGTTTGCGTCTATTAAATGTTTTGATGTTTCTATATACAGGTGCGGGCAATTTGCATGCGCTTGCTGTCTGTTTAGTATGAGGACCTCTTCAATTTGCCTTCATAGTTCCGCAAGTTTATCCTCCCGCCCCTCTTGTCACTTCTTTAACTTGCTATTTGCCTTAGCAATGACTCTGAACAGGCTCCAAATGTGTGTCCTATGGCGAACACATCATATCCTCATCTCCACTCCATTATTTCGAATTTATTTGCCCTATCTGTTGAAGCGCTCTTGCGCCTAACCACCAGCTGCCGGTGTGTGGGTGGGTGGGAATACAGAAGGATGTGTGAAGACTTGCAGTTCGTGAACCTCCCGTCCTTTGGGTAAAGGCGGCAAGCCAGGCCACTGTTATTTTGCGTTTACACAGTTGATCTGACAAAACAATCAGGAAGGTTCAACGTGTGCATTTATAACGCGTGCATCTGCTCCATCACCTATTTTCTGTTATTTGCAAACTACATATTTCTACCTCACTCGCTGTTGGTGAGATCAGCTGCCTAGAGATTCCTCCAGATTTGTTTGCAGATGAGTGAGTGTGTGTGGATGTGTGTGAGTATGAGGTGTGTGTGAATGTGTGCGGATGTGTGCGAGTGTGAATACGCATGGATGTGCGTGCGTGTGAGTGTGAATGTGTGAGGTGTGTGTGAGCATGAGTGAGCATGCGAGTGAGTGTGAATTTGTGTGAATATGTGTGCATGTAAATGTGTGTTAAGTGTGTGTGGACATGTGTGTGAGTGTAAAGTGAGTGAAGTGTGTGTGTGGGCATGTGTGTGCATGTGTGAGTGTGAATGTGCATGGATCTGTGTGAGTGTGTGAGCATGAGTGAGGATGTGTGTGAGTGTGAATGTGTGTGCTTGTAAATGTGTGTCAAGTCTGGGTGGGCATGTGAGATGATTGTGAATTGGCATGAGGTGTGGGTGAGTGCATGTCTGTGAATGTTTGAGCGTAAATGCATGTGGCTGTGTGAGTGTGAATGTGTGCGAGGTGTACGTGATCATGAGTGTGAGGTGTGAGATGTGAGTGTGTATGTATGTGCATTGTGAGTGGGAATGCGTGTGAGGTATGTGTGTGAATGCGTGTGAGGTGTGTGTGGACATGTGGGTGAGGTGTGTGTGAGCATGTGGGTGAGATGTGTGTGAGCATATGTGTGAGTTGTGTGTGAGCCTGTGGGCGAGTGTGAGTGTGAATGTGTATGATGTATGAGAGTGAATGTGTATGAGGTGTGCGTGATCGTGTGTGAGGTGAGTGTGAATTGGTGTGAGGTGTGGGTGTGAATGTGTGTGAGGTGTGAGTGTGAATTGGTATGAGTCATGAGTGTGAATGTGCGTGAGGTGTGAGTGTGAATTGGTATGAGTCGTGAGTGTGAATGTGTGTGAGGTGTGAGTGCGCAAGCGTGTGAGGTATGAGTGTGAATGTGCGCAAGGGGTGTGTGAGCATGTCTGAAGTGTGAGTGTGAATTGGTGTGAGCTGTGGGTGTGAATATGTGTGAGGTGTCAGGCAGCATGTGTGCGAGGTGTTTGCAGCATGAGTGTGAGGTGTGAATGTTTGTGAGGTGTGTGGGAGCATTTGTGTGAGGAATGTGTGTGAGTGTGATTGTGTGACAGGTGTGTGAGGTGTGTGAGCATGTGTGTGGGCTGTAAGTGTGTGTGGGGTGTGAGTTTGAATGTGTTTGAGGTGTGAATGTGAGCGTGTGTGAGGTGTGAGTGTGAATGAGGTGTGTGAGGTTTGAATGTGATTGTGTGTGAGGTGAGTGAATGTGTGTGTGTGAGCGCTGTGCATATAAGTGTACACACACATATAGGTGTTGGGATTGTAACTCTACATATTTATTCCTGGGTTAGCAGAGTGCGCTGGATGGAGCAATCTCGGCTCTTCACTTATCTTTACCTGAGGAACTGGTTTCAGAGGCCGCTGAAAAAGAACAGGCCAGGGGAACTAATTGGATAGCCCTTTCAGACAGCTGGCAGAGAATCAATGGGCCGAATGGCC
Source organism: Scyliorhinus torazame (assembly GCF_047496885.1). NCBI lineage: Eukaryota > Metazoa > Chordata > Chondrichthyes > Carcharhiniformes > Scyliorhinidae > Scyliorhinus > Scyliorhinus torazame. Next base: position 359,705,417 of record NC_092707.1, on the reverse strand, counting down.
TTCTTTTATGCAGTGTGGACTTATAATTCAACGATTTATATTTAAACAGAGACTATAGTCTCTGCCTGGGGATTCTTGACAATAGGACCCCCCGCATGTCTCCATCTGAGTAATGAGCTAACTGGAAGCCTTGCCTCTGACCCCACTTGTCTGGGAGAATGATTCTGCTGTATTTGTGGATCGTGTGCACCAACTCCTTTATCCAGAAACAGGCCCCCACTTTACGGTCAGTTTTGTGTAACACTGATTTTCTGTTACGATGTTCAATCTAACACGGGGAATGCTTCCGTCAGCGATGCAGGCACATTGTCTGGACATAGAGCTTGATCTGTGTTTTGTGGGTTATGTTCCGGGCCTGGTAGAGGGTTGCGTCTGTCTGCGGCGGCGAATCCCATTCCCCTTTTGGACAGCACCATTTAGAAGTTCCCTCTATCTCTGCTCCATTCCTACATCTTCTATTAAACATAAAAAGCGTTCTTCTTCATGTCCCCGGCGATCACACCGTCTAGCTCAGCAAGATCTTCAGCGTGGGTGTTGAGCAGCTTGAGAAATCTGTGGAAAGCACGGCCCAGAGCCCAGGGCACTGTTGGGCAATGTCCCAACCGCCCAACGTTTTCCTCCTTGTTTGCACATTTGTAATGTCACTGAACAGCATTATTTGCCTTTTATCATTGCCCACTCTGACGACCCACATGACTGTCTAGGTCCTCGCCCTCTGTGCAGACAACAGGAGTACCTGTTACCCGGCCTGCCTGCAATCATTGTCATGTCAGGAACTCAGACACTGAAGCGGCCATGGGTGCAGTCTGTGCGCCTCTTTCCGTCTCATTGACTGAAGCTATAAGCTCTGAAGAGAGAGGTTGTGAGGAGGAGGGGGGGGGGGGGGGGGGAAATCAGAGTTACTGTCAGTGAGCTGATTGGAACTGGGAGAAACCTGCAGCTCAGCTCCCATCTCTGTGTCATTCTGCATCTTTACAAGTTTAACATGCCCCGCAAAGTAGTCACAGATAAACGTGCAGCGTGTACATGCGGGAACAGGCAGAACCTAACTGCGGAACTGACGGTGAAGCCAACACTGCCTCTTCTAGTGAATGTCACTTCACTTTCTCTGCCCAGGAGCACTCTCGATTCAGAGATGTTACATCGTGCAGGCATCCATTTATCCTAATCAGTCAACGCCAGCCTGTAAAGATGTCGAAGTCCATTCATATGCCCTGTTCCTCGCTATCTACTGTTCGTCCAACAGCCTATCCAATCGAAGCGTGGATGTTGATATAGATTTTGCCTCAATCACTAACCCTGTTAGTGAATTCCTCAATTCCACAGGGCTCCATTTACACTACACTTTCAGCGCTGTTGTCAAGTTGCACTAATGTTAAGCATGTGTCAATAAACGTGGTTTTAACTGTGGAAGCATGTGGCACATCCATGTCGGAATAAGACTGTGAATTAGCACAGTGGACCTGTGACTATCAGCGTGGAGAGGTCAAGATGGTCAGTGAAGATAAGATAAGAATAACTGCACATGTGTTAAGTACAATATATCAGTGAGTGTAAGTCAGCAAAATATACTTTAGAAAACACAATGCCCTGGGTGCAAATTAGATGCAATGCTGCAGTACTTGGGCATAGACTGAAGAGTAATTTAGAGTAAACGATTGTAGTCAAAGTGGTTATGAAACTAACAATGAGTGTACAACAAAGAATTCAGTGCAGGGGGATTTGAGTGAAGGTTCGAAGTTATTTGAAGGTGTGAATGAGGACATGGTCATTTTGAATGAGACTGAGTGATCCGCGTGCAAAGGGGAATGCACTGCAATGGTCAAATGTAAATGTATGTGCAAATATTAGGGCGAGTGAATGAGTTCAGTGTGAGTGAGCTCAGTGTAACTGTGAGTGAGTGTGAAAGAGCAAGCAAAGTCTGACTGTGCATGAGTGTGAGAAAACGTAGTGTACTGTGAGTGAGTGTGAGAGAGCAAGCAATGAGTGACTGTGAGTGTGAGAGACATTCGTTCAACTGTGAGTGAGTGTGAGTCAGCTCAGTGTCACAGTTAGTGAGTGTGAGAGAGCAAGCAACATGTAAATGTCAGTGAGCGTGAGAGAGCAATATACATGTAACTGTGAGTGAGTGTGAGAGAGCTTAGTGTAACTGTGAGAGAGTGAGCAATGTGTGACTGTGAGTGTGAGAGAGCACAGAGTGCCTGTGAGTAAGTATGCGTGAGTAAGCAACATGGAACTAAGTGAGAGTGAGAGAGCAAGGTACATGTAATTGTGAGTGAGTGTGAGAGAGCTCAGTGTAACTGTAAGTGAGTGTGAAAGAGCAAGCAAAGTGTAACTGTGAATGACTGTGAGCAAGCAAGAAACATGTAACTGTAAGTGAGTGTGAGAGAGCTCAGTGTAACTGTGAGTGAGTGCGAGAGAGAGAGCTACATTTAACTGTGAGTGAGTGTCAGAGAGCTCAGTTAAATGTGTGCGAGTGAGAGAGAGCTCAGTTTAACTGTGTGAGTGCGAGAGAGCAAGCAACATGTAACTGTGAGTGGGTGTGAGAGCAAGCAACATAAAACTGTCAGTGAGTCTGAGAGAGCTCAGTGTAACTGTGAGTGAGTGAGAGAGAGCTCAGTGTAGCTGTGAGTGAGTGTGAGAGCACAAGCAATGTGTGACTGTGTGTGAGTGTGAGAGAGCTCAGTGTAGCTGTGAGTGAGTGCGAGAGAGCTCAGAGTAACTGTAAGTGAGTGTGAAAGAGCAAGCAAAGTGTAACTGTGAATGACTGTGAGCGAGCAAGGAACCTGTAACTGTAAGTGAGTGTGAGAGAGCTCAGTGTAACTGTGAGTGAGTGCCAGAGAGCAAGCAATGAGTGACTGTGAGTGCAAGTGTGTGAGAGCTGAGTGTAACTGTGAGTGAGTGCGAGAGAGAGAGCTACATTAAACTGTGAGTGAGTGTCAGAGAGCTCAGTTAAACGTGTGCGAGTGAGAGGGAGCTCAGTTTAACTGTGTGTGAGTGCGAGAGAGCAAGCAACATGTAACTGTGAGTGGGTGTGAGAGCAAGCAACATACAACTGTGAGTGAGTGTGAGAGAGCTCAGTGTAGCTGTGAGTGAGTGTGAGAGAGCCCAGTGTAGCTGTGAGTGAGTGTGAGAGAGCTCAGTGTAACTGTGAGTGAGTGTGAGAGCACAAGCAATGTGTGCCCGTGTGTGAGTGTGAGAGAGCACAGTGTAGCTGTGAGTGAGTGTGAGAGAGCTCAGTGTAGCTGTGAGTGAGTGTGAGAGAGCTCAGTGTAGCTGTGAGTGAGTGCGAGAGAGCTCAGTGTAACTGTGAGTGAGTGTGAGAGCGCAAGCAATGTGTGACTGTGTGTGAGTGTGAGAGACTTTGGTGTAACTGTGAATGAGTGTCAGAGAACAACCAACATGTTACTCTGGGTGAATGTGAGAGAGCTCAGTGTAACTGTGAGTGAGTGTGAGAGAGCTCAGTGTAACTGTGAGTGAGTGTGAGAGAGCTCAGTGTAGCTGTGAGTGAGTGTGAGAGAGCTCAGTGTAACTGTGAGTGAGTGTGAGAGAGCTCAGTGTCACTGTGAGTGAGTGTGAGAGCTCAGTGCAACTGTGAGTGTGAGTGTGAGAGAGCTCAGTCTAACTGAGAGTGAGTGTGAGAGAGCAAGCAACATAAAACTATGAGTGAGTGTGAGAAAACTCAGTGTAACTATGAATGAGTCTGAGAGAGCAAGCAACATGTAACTGCAACTGAGCTGAGTGCAACTGTGAGTGAGTGTGAGAGCAAGCAACATGTAAATGTAAGTGAGTGTGAGAGAGCTCAATATAACTGTGAGTGAGTGTGAGAGAGCTCAGTGTAACTGTGAGTGAGTGTGAGAGCAAGCAACATGTAAATGTAAGTGAGTGTGAGAGAGCTCAATATAACTGTGAGTGAGTGTGAGAGAGCTCAGTGTAACTGTGAGTGAGTGTGAGAGAGCTCAATGTAACTGTGAGTGAGTGTGAGAGAGCTCAATATAACTGTGAGTGAGTGTGAGAGAGCTCAGTGTAACTGTGCGTGAGTGTGAGAGAACAGGCAACATAAAACTGTGAGTGAGTGTGAGGGAGCTCAGTGCAACTGTGAATGAGTGTGAGAGAGCTCAGTGCAACTGTGAGTGAGTGTGAGAGCTCACTGTAACTGTGCATGAGTGTGAGAGAACAAGCAACATAAAACTGTGAGTGAGTGTGAGAGAACTCAGTGTAACTATGAATGAGTCTGAGAGAGCAAGCAACATGTGACTGTGAGTGTGACTGTGAGAGACCTCAGTGTAACTCTGAGTGAGTGCGAGAGAGCAAGCAACATGTAACTGCAACTGAGCTGAGTGCAACTGTGAGTGAGTGTGAGAGCAAGCAACATGTAAATGTAAGTGAGTGTGAGAGAGCTCAATATAACTGTGAGTGAGTGTGAGAGAGCTCAGTGTAACTGTGCGTGAGTGTGAGAGAACAGGCAACATAAAACTGTATGTGAGTATGAGGGAGCTCAGTGCAACTGTGAATGAGTGTGAGAGAGCTCAGTGCAACTGTGAGTGAGTGTGAGAGCTCACTGTAACTGTGCATGAGTGTGAGAGAACAAGCAACATAAAACTGTGAGTGAGTGTGAGGGAGCTCAGTGCAACTGTGAATGAGATCAGTGTAACTGTGAGTGAGTGTGAGAGATCAGTTTAACTCTGAGTGAGTGTGAGAGAGCAAGCAACAAGTGACTGAGTGTGATTGTGGGAGACCTCTTTTTAACTGTGAATGATTGCGAGAGAGAATGCAACATGCGACTGACTGAGTGTGAGTGTGAGAAAACTCCCTGTAACTGTGATTGAGTGTGAGAGAGGAAGCAACATGTAACTGTGAGTGAGTGTGAGAGAGCTCAGTGTAACTGTGAGACAGCAGAGTGTAACTGTGAGTGAGTGTGAGCATGCTCAGTGTACCTGTGAGAGAGTGTGAGAGAGCTCAGTGTAACTGTAAGACAGCAGAGTGTAACTGTGAGTGAGTGTGAGTGAGATCAGTTTAACTCTGAGTGAGTGCGAGAGAGAGCAAGCATCATGTATCTGTGAGTGAGTGTCAGAGACCTCAGTGTAACAGTGAGCGAGTGTGAGAGAGCTCAGTGCAACTGTGAGTGAGTGTGAGAGAGCTCAGTGCAACTGTGAGTGAGTGTGAGAGCTCACTGTAACTGTGCATGAGTGTGAGAGAACAAGCAACATAAAACTGTGAGTGAGTGTGAGAGAACTCAGTGTAACTATGAATGAGTCTGAGAGAGCAAGCAACATGTGACTGTGAGTGTGACTGTGAGAGACCTCAGTGTAACTCTGAGTGAGTGCGAGAGAGCAAGCAACATGTAACTGCAACTGAGCTGAGTGCAACTGTGAGTGAGTGTGAGAGCAAGCAACATGTAAATGTAAGTGAGTGTGAGAGAGCTCAATATAACTGTGAGTGAGTGTGAGAGAGCTCAGTGTAACTGTGCGTGAGTGTGAAAGAACAGGCAACATAAAACTGTGAGTGAGTATGAGGGAGCTCAGTGCAACTGTGAATGAGTGTGAGAGAGCTCAGTGCAACTGTGAGTGAGTGTGAGAGCTCACTGTAACTGTGCATGAGTGTGAGAGAACAAGCAACATAAAACTGTGAGTGAGTGTGAGGGAGCTCAGTGCAACTGTGAATGAGATCAGTGTAACTGTGAGTGAGTGTGAGAGATCAGTTTAACTCTGAGTGAGTGTGAGAGAGCAAGCAACAAGTGACTGAGTGTGATTGTGGGAGACCTCTTTTTAACTGTGAATGATTGCGAGAGAGAATGCAACATGCGACTGACTGAGTGTGAGTGTGAGAAAACTCCCTGTAACTGTGATTGAGTGTGAGAGAGGAAGCAACATGTAACTGTGAGTGAGTGTGAGAGAGCTCAGTGTAACTGTGAGACAGCAGAGTGTAACTGTGAGTGAGTGTGAGCATGCTCAGTGTACCTGTGAGAGAGTGTGAGAGAGCTCAGTGTAACTGTAAGACAGCAGAGTGTAACTGTGAGTGAGTGTGAGTGAGATCAGTTTAACTCTGAGTGAGTGCGAGAGAGAGCAAGCATCATGTATCTGTGAGTGAGTGTCAGAGACCTCAGTGTAACAGTGAGCGAGTGTGAGAGAGCTCAGTGCAACTGTGAGTGAGTGTGAGAGAGCTCAGTGCAACTGTGAGTGAGTGTGAGAGCTCACTGTAACTGTGCATGAGTGTGAGAGAACAAGCAACATAAAACTGTGAGTGAGTGTGAGAGAACTCAGTGTAACTATGAATGAGTCTGAGAGAGCAAGCAACATGTGACTGTGAGTGTGACTGTGAGAGACCTCAGTGTAACTCTGAGTGAGTGCGAGAGAGCAAGCAACATGTAACTGCAACTGAGCTGAGTGCAACTGTGAGTGAGTGTGAGAGCAAGCAACATGTAAATGTAAGTGAGTGTGAGAGAGCTCAATATAACTGTGAGTGAGTGTGAGAGAGCTCAGTGTAACTGTGCGTGAGTGTGAAAGAACAGGCAACATAAAACTGTGAGTGAGTATGAGGGAGCTCAGTGCAACTGTGAATGAGTGTGAGAGAGCTCAGTGCAACTGTGAGTGAGTGTGAGAGCTCACTGTAACTGTGCATGAGTGTGAGAGAACAAGCAACATAAAACTGTGAGTGAGTGTGAGGGAGCTCAGTGCAACTGTGAATGAGATCAGTGTAACTGTGAGTGAGTGTGAGAGATCAGTTTAACTCTGAGTGAGTGTGAGAGAGCAAGCAACAAGTGACTGAGTGTGATTGTGGGAGACCTCTTTTTAACTGTGAATGATTGCGAGAGAGAATGCAACATGCGACTGACTGAGTGTGGGTGTGAGAAAACTCCCTGTAACTGTGAGTGAGTGTGAGAGAGGAAGCAACATGTAACTGTGAGTGAGTGTGAGAGAGCTCAGTGTAACTGTGAGACAGCAGAGTGTAACTGTGAGTGAGTGTGAGCATGCTCAGTGTACCTGTGAGAGAGTGTGAGAGAGCTCAGTGTAACTGTAAGACAGCAGAGTGTAACTGTGAGTGAGTGTGAGTGAGATCAGTTTAACTCTGAGTGAGTGCGAGAGAGAGCAAGCATCATGTATCTGTGAGTGAGTGTCAGAGACCTCAGTGTAACAGTGAGCGAGTGCGAGAGAGCTCAGTGCAACTGTGAGTGAGTGTGAGAAAGGAAGCAACATGTAACTGTGAGTGAGTGTGAGAGAGCTCAGTGTAACTGTGAGTGAGTGTGAGTAAGATCAGTGTAACTTCTGTGAGTGTGAGAGATCAGTGTAACTCTGAGTGAGTGAGAGAGAGAGCAAGCAACATGTAACTGTGAGTGAGTGTGAGAGAGTTCAGTGTAACTGTGAGACAGCAGAGTGTAACTGTGAGTGAGTGTGAGCATGCACAGTGTAACTGTGAGAGAGTGTGAGAGAGCTCAATATAACTGTGAGTGAGTGTGAGAGAGCTCAGTGTAACTGTTAGTGAGTGTGAATGAGCTCAGTGTAACTTTGAGAGAGTGTGGGAGAGCTCAGTGAAACTGTGAGTGAGTGTGAGAGAGCTCAGTGTAACTGTGAGAGAGTGTGGGAGAGCTCAGTGAAACTGTGAATGAGTGTGAGAGAGCTCAGTGTAACTGTTAGTGAGTGTGAATGAGCTCAGTGTAACTGTGAGAGAGTGTGGGAGAGCTCAGTGAAACTGTGAGTGAGTGTGAGAGAGCTGGGTAACTGTGAGTGAGTGCGAGAGAGCAAGCAACATCTAACTGTGAGTGAGTGTGAGGGAGCTCAGTGTAACTGTGAGAGTGTGTGGGAGAGCTCAGTGAAACTGTGAGTGAGTGTGAGAGAGCTGGGTAACTGTGAGTGTGTGCGAGAGAGCAAGCAACATGTAACTGTGAGTGAGTGTGAGGGAGCTCAGTGTAACTGTGAGTGTGAGAGAGCAAGCAACATGTAACTGTGAGTGAGTGTGTGGGAGCTCAGTGTAATTGTGAGTGAGTGTGAGAGAGCTCAGTGTAACTGTGAGTGAGTGTGAGAGCTGGGTAACTGTGAGTGAGTGCGAGAGAGCAAGCAACATGTAACTGTGAGTGAGTGTTAGGGAGCTCAGTGTAACTGTGAGTGTGAGAGACAATGCAACATGTAACCGTGAGTGAGGGTGATAGATCTCAGAGTAACTGTGAGTGAGTGTGAGAGCACTCAGTGTAACTGTGAGTGAGTGTGAGAGCTCAGTCTAACTGTGAGTGAGTGTGAGAGAACTCAGAGCAACTGTGAGTGAGTGTGAGAGAGCAAGGAACAAGTGACTGAGTGTGATTGTGGGAGACCTCTGTTTAACTGTGAATGATTGCGAGTGAGAATGCAACATGCGACTGAGTGTGAGTGTGAGAAATCTCCCTGCAACTGTGAGTGAGTGTGAGAGAGGAAGCAACATGTAACTGTGAGTGAGTGTGAGAGAGCTCAGTGTAACTGTGAGACAGCAGAGTGTAACTGTGAGTGAGTGTGAGCATGCTCTGTGTACCTGTGCGAGAGCTCAGTCAAACTGTGAATGAGTGTGAGAGAGAGCAGTGTAACTGTTAGTGAGTGTGAGTGAGCTCAGTGTAACTGTGAGTGAGTGTGCGAGAGCTCAGTGAAACAGTGAGTGAGTGTGAGAGAGCTGGGTAACTGTGAGTGACTGTGAGAGAGCAAGCAACATGTAACAGTGAGTGAGTGTTAGGGAGCTCAGTGTAACTGTGAGTATGAGAGAGCAAGCAACATGTAACCATGAGTGAGGGTGATAGATCTCAGAGTAACTGTGAGTGAGTGTGAGAGCACTCAGTGTAACTGTGAGTGAGAGTGAGAGCTCAGTCAAACTGTGAGTGAGTGTGAGAGAACTCAGAGCAACTGTGAGTGAGTGTGAGAGAGCAAGCAACAAGTGACTGAGTGCGAATGTGGGAGACCTCTGTTTGACTGTGAATGAGTGCGAGAGAGAATGCAACATGCGACTGAGTGTGAGTGTGAGAAAACTCCCTGTAACTGTGAGTGAGTGTGAGTGAGCAAGCAACAGGTCACTGTGAGTGAGTGTGAGAGAGTTCAGTGTAACAGTGAGTGAGCGTGAGGGATAAATGTAACTGTGAGTGAGTGTGAAAGACCTCTGTGTAATTGTGAGTGAGTGTGAGAGAGCTCAGTGTAACTGTGAGTGAGTGTGATAGAGCTCAGTGTATCTGTGAGTTAGTTTGAGAGAACTCAGTGTAACTGCGAGTGAGTGTGAGAGCAAGCAATGTGTGACTGTGAGTGAGTGTGGGACACCTCGATGTAAATGTGAGTGAGTGTGAGACAGCAAGCAATGTGCGACTGTGAGTAGGGGTGTGAGACTTTGGTGTCACTCTGAGTGAGTGTGAGAGAGCAAGCAACATGTGGTTGAGTGTGAGTGTGGGAGACCTCCGTGTAACTATGAGTGAGTGTGAAAGAGCAAGCAATGTGTAACTGCGAGTGAGTGTGAGAAAGCTCAGTGTAACTGTGAGTGACTGTGAGAGAGCAAGAAACATGTAACTGTGAGTGAGTGTGAGAGAGCTCAGTGTAACTGTGAGTGAGTGTGAGAAAGCTCAGTGTAACTGTGAGTGAGTGTGAGAAAGCTCAGTGTAACTGTGAGTGAGTGTGAGAGAGCTCAATGTAACTGTGAGTGACTGTGAGAGAGCAAGCAACATGTAACTGTGAGTGAGTGTGAGGGTGCTCAGTGTAACTGTGAGTGTGAGAGAGCAAGCAGCATGTAACCGTGAGTGAGGGTGAGAGATCTCAGTGTAACTGTGAGTGAGTGTGAGCGATCAGTCTAACTGTGCGTGACTGTGAGAGAACTCAGAGCAACTGAGTGAGGGTGAGAGAGCAAGCAACAAGCGACTGAGTGTGAGTGTGAGTAGTCTCAGTGTAACAGTGAGTGAGTGTGAGAAGCAAGCAACATGTAACTGTGAGTGAGTGTGAGAGCTCAGTATATCTGTGAGTGAGTGTGAGTGAGCTCAGTGTAACTGTGATCGAATGTGAGAGAGCTCAGTGTAACTGTGAGTGAGTGTGGGACACCTCATTGTAACTGTGAGTGAGTGTGAGACAGCAAGCAATGTGTGACTGTGAGTGGGAGTGAGAGACTTTGGTGTCACTCTGAGTGAGTGTGAGAGAGCAAGCAACATGTTACAATGAGTAAGAGTGAGAGACCTCAGTGTAACTGTGAGTGACTGTGAGAGAGCAAGCAACATGTAACTGTGAGTGAGTGTGAGGGAGCTCAGTGTAACTGTGAGTGAGTGTGAGGGAGCTCAGTGTAACTGTGAGAGAGCAAGCAACATGAACCGTGAGTGAGGGTGAGAGATCTCAGAGTAACTGTGAGTGAGTGTGAGAGAGCTCAGTGTAACTGTGAGTGAGCGTGAGAGAGCAAGCAACATGGAACTGTGAGTGCGTGTGAGAGAGCTCAGTGTAACTGTGAGTGACTGTGAGAGAGCAAGCAACATGTAACTGTGAGTGAGTGTGAGGGATAAGTGCAACTGTGAGTGAGTGTGAAAGACCTCTGTGTAACTGTGAGTGAGTGTGAGAGAGCTCAGTGTAACTGTGAGTGAGCGTGAGAGAGCAAGCAACATGGAACTGTGAGTGCGTGTGAGAGAGCTCAGTGTAACTGTGAGTGACTGTGAGAGAGCAAGCAACATGTAACTGTGAGTGAGTGTGAGGGAGCTCAGCGTAACTGTGAGAGAGCAAGCAACATGAACCGTGAGTGAGGGTGAGAGATCTCAGAGTAACTGTGAGTGAATGTGAGAGCACTCAGGGTAACTGTGAGTGAGTGTGAGAGCTCAGTCTAACTGTGAATGAGTGTGAGAGAACTCAGGGCAACTGTGAGTGAGTGTGAGAGAGCAAGCAACAAGAGACTGAGTGTGACTGCGGGAGACCTCTGTTTAACTGTGAATGAGTGCGAGAGAGAAAGCACCATGTGACTGAGAGTGAGTGTGAGAAAACTCCCTGTAACTGTGAGTGAGTGTGAGTGAGCAAGCAACAGGTCACTGTGAGTGAGTGTGAGAGTTCAGTGTAACTGTGAGTGAGCGTGAGGGATAAGTGTAACTGTGAGTGAGTGTGAAAGACCTCTGTGTAACTGTGAGTGAGTGTGAGAGAGCTCAGTGTAACTGTGAGTGAGCGTGAGAGAGCAAGCAACATGGAACTGTGAGTGAGTGTGAGAGAGCTCAGTGTAACTGTGAGTGACTGTGAGAGGGCAAGCAACATGTAACTGTGAGTGAGTGTGAGGGAGCTCAGTGTAACTGTGAGAGAGCAAGCAACATGAACCGTGAGTGAGGGTGAGAGATCTCAGAGTAACTGTGAGTGAGTGTGAGAGCACTCAGGGTAACTGTGAGTGAGTGTGAGAGCTCAGTCTAACTGTGAATGAGTGTGAGAGAACTCAGGGCAACTGTGAGTGAGTGTGAGAGAGCAAGCAACAAGAGACTGAGTGTGACTGTGGGAGACCTCTGTTTAACTGTGAATGAGTGCGAGAGAGAAAGCAACATGTGACTGAGTGTGAGTGTGAGAAAACTCCCTGTAACTGTGAGTGAGTGTGAGTGAGCAAGCAACAGGTCACTGTGAGTGAGTGTGAGAGAGTTCAGTGTAACTGTGAGTGAGCGTGAGGGATAAGTGTAACTGTGAGTGAGTGTGAAAGACCTCTGTGACTCTGTGAGTGAGTGTGAGAGAGCTCAGTGTATCTGTGAGTGAGTGTGAGTGAGCTCAGTGTAACTGTGAGTGAGTGTGAGAGAGCAAGCAACATGTTTTTGAGTGTGACTGTGGGAGACCTCCATGTAACTATGAGTGAGTGTGAGTGAGCAAGCAACATGTTCCTATGAGTGAGAGTGAGAGACCTCAGTGTAACGGTGAATGAGTGTGAGAGAGCTCAGAGAATCTGTGAGTGTGTGAGACAGCTCAGTGTAACTGTGAGTGAGTGTGATAGTGCAAGCAATGTGTGACTGAGTGTGAGTGTGAGAGAGCAAGCAACATGTGACTGATTGTGACTGTGAGAGACCTCAGTGTAACTGTGAGTGAGTGTGAGAGAGCAAGCATCATGTGACTGAGTGTGAGAGAGCTCAGTGTAACTGCGAATGAGTGTGAGAGAGCTCGGTGTAACTATGAGTGAGCGTGGCACACCTCGATGTAACTGTGAGTGAGGGTGAGACAGCAAGCAATGTGTGACTGTGAGTGGGAGTGAGAGACATTGGTGTCACTCTGAGTGAGTGTGAGAGAGCAAGCAACATGTGGTTGAGTGTGAGTGTGGGAGACCTCCATGTAACTATGAGTGAGTGTGAGTGAGCAAGCAACATGTTACAATGAGTGAGAGTGAGAGACCTCAGTGTAACTGTGAGTGACTGTGAGAGAGCAAGAAACATGTAACTGTGAGTGAGTGTGAGGGAGCTCAGTGTAACTGTGAGTGTGAGAGAGCAAGCAACATGAAACCATGAGTGAGGGAAGAGATCTCAGAGTAACTGTGAGTGAGTGTGAGAGCACTCAGTGTAACTGTGAGTGAGTGTGAGAGCTCAGTGTGACTGTAAGTGAGTGTGAGAGAGCTCAGTCTATCTGTGAGTGAGTGTGAGAGAACTCAGAGCAGCTGTGAGTGAATGTGAGAGAGCAAGCAACAAGCAACTGAGTGTGACTGTGAGTAGTCTCAGTGTAACTGTGAGTGAGTGTGAGAAGCAAGAAACATGTAACTGTGAGTGAGTGTGAGAGCTCAGTGTAACTGTGAGTGAGTGTGGGAGAGCAAGCAATATGTAACTGTAATTGAGTATGAGAGAACTCAGTGTAACTGTGAGTGAGTCTGAGAGAGCTCAGTGCAACTGTGAGTGTGTGTGAGAGAGCTCAGTGTAACTGTGAGTGAGTGTGAGAGAGCCCAGTGTAACTGTGAGAGAGCAAGCAACATGTAACCGTGAGTGAGGGTGAGAGATCTCAGAGTAACTGTGAGTGAGTGTGAGAGAACTCAGTGTAACTGTGAGTGAGTGTGAGAGAGCAAGCATCATAGGACTGAGTGTGAGCGAGCTCAGTGTAACTGCGAGTGAGTGCGGAGAGCAAGCAACATGTGGCTGAGTGTGACTGTGAGAGAGCTCAGTGTAACTGTGAGTGTGACTGTGAGAGAGCTCAGTGTAACTTTGAGCGAGTGTGAGAGAGCAAGCAATATATCACTGTGAGTAAGTGTGAGAGAGCTCAGTGTGACTGTAAGTGAGTGTGAGAGAGCTCAGTGTAACTGTGAATGAGTGTGAGAGAGCTCAGTGTAACTGTGCGTGAGTGTGAGAGTGCTCAGTGTATCTGTGAGTGAGCTCACTGCAACTGTGAGAGAGAATGAGAGCTTAGTGTAACTGTGAGTGAGTGTGAGAGAGCTCAGTGTAACTGTGAGTAAGTGTAAGAGAGCTCAGTGTAACTGTGAGTGAGTGTCAGTGAGCTCAGGGTAGCTGTGATTGAGTGTGAGAGAGTTCAGTGTAAGTATGATTGAGTGTGAGAGACCTTGGTGCAGGTGTGAGTGAGTGTGAGAGAGCTCAGAGTAACTGTGAGTGAGCACAAGAGAGCAATTAATATGTGACTGTGACTGAGAGTGAGAGACCTCGGTGCAACTGTGAGTGAGTGTGAGAGAGCTCAGTGTAACTGTGAGTGTGTGAGTGAGCTCAGTGTGACTGTACATGAGTGTGAGAGAGCTCAGTGTAACTGTGAATGAGTGTGAGAGAGTTCAGTGTAACTGTGAGTGTGTGAGTGAGCTCAGTGTGACTGTAAGTGAGTGTGAGAGTGCTCAGTGTAACTGACTGAGTGTGAGAGAGCTCAGTGTAATTGTGCATGAGTGTGAGAGTGCTCAGTGTAACTGTCAGTGACTGTGAGAGTGCAAACAACATGTAACTGTGAGTGAGTGTGAGGGAGCTCAGTGTAGCTGTGAGTGTGAGAGAGCAAGCAGCATGTAACCATGACTGAGGGTGAGAGATCTCAGAGTAACTGTGTATGAGTGTGACAGTGCTCAGTGTAACTGTGAGTGAGTGTGAGAGCTCAGTCTAAATGTGAGTGAGTGCGAGAGAACTCAGAGCAACTGTGAGTGAGTGTGAGAGAGCAAGCAACAAGCGACCGAGTGTGACTGTGGGAGCCTCTGATAAACTGTGAATGAGTGCGAGAGAGAATGCAACATGCGACTGAGTGTGAGTGTGAGAAACCGCCATGTAACTGTGAGTGAGTGTGAGTGAGCAAGCAACAGGTCACTGTGAGTGAGTGTGAGAGAGTTCAGTGTAAGTGTGAGTGAGCGTGAGGGATAGGTGTAACTGTGATTGAGTGTGAAAGACCTCTGTGTAACTGTGAGTGAGTGTGAGAGTGCTCAGTGTAACTGTTGGTGAGTGTGATAGAGCTCAGTGTATCTGTGAGTGAGTGTGAGTGAGCTCTGTGTAACTGTGAGTGAGTGTCATAGAGCTCAGTGTATCTGTGAGTGAGTGTGAGTGAGCTCTGTGTAACTGTGAGTGACAGTGAGAGTGCAAGCCACATGTAACTGTGAGTGAGTGTGAGAGAGCTCAGTGTAATTGTGCGTGAGTGTGAGAGAGCTCTGTGTAACTGTGAGTGACTGTGAGAGTGCAAGCAACATGTAACTGTGAGTGAGTGTGAGGGTGCTCAGTGTAGCTGTGAGTGTGAGAGTGCAAGCAACATGTAACTGTCAGTGAGTGTGAGGGAGCTCAGTGTAGCTGTGAGTGTGAGAGAGCTCTGTGTAACTGTGAGTGAGTGTGAGAGCTCAGTCTAAATGTGAGTGAGTGCGAGAGAACTCAGAGCAACTGTGAGTGAGTGTGAGAGAGCAAGCAACAAGTGACTGAGTGTGACTGTGGGAGCCGCTGATAAACTGTGAATGAGTGCAAGAGAGAATGCAACATGCGACTGAGCGGGAGTGTGAGAAAACTCCCTGTAACTGTGAGTGAGTGTGAGTGAGCAAGCAACAGGTCACTGTGAGTGAATGTGAGAGAGTTCAGTGTTCCTGTCAGTTAGCGTGAGGGATAATTGTAACTGTGAGTGAGTGTGAAAGACCTCTGTGTAATTGTGAGTGAGTGTGAGAGAGCTCAGTGTAACTGTGAGTGAGTGTGATAGAGCTCAGTGTATCTGTGAGTGAGTGTGAGTGAGCTCAGTGTAACTGTGAGCGAGTGTGAGAGAGCTCAGTGTAACTGTGAGTTTGTGTGAGATAGCTCAGTGTAACTGTGAGTGAGTGTGAGAGCAAGCAATGTGTGACTGTGAGTAGGAGTGAGAGACTTTGGTGTCACTCTGAGTGAGTGTGAGAGAGCAAGCAACATGTGGTTGAGTGTGAGTGTGGGAGACCTCCGTGTAATAATGCGTGAGTGTGAAAGAGCAAGCAATGTGTAACTGCGAGTGAGTGTGAGAAAGCTCAGTGTAACTGTGAGTGACTGCGAGAGAGCAAGAAACATGTAACTGTGAGTGAGTGTGAGGGAGCTCAGTGTAACTGTGAGTGCGAGAGAGCAAGCAACATGTAACCGTGAGTGAGGGTGAGAAATCTCAGAGTAACTGAGTGAGTGTGAGAGCTCAGTCTATCTGTGAGTGAGTGTGAGAGAGCAAGCAACAAGCGACTGAGTGTGAGTAGTCTCAGTGTAACAGTGAGTGAGTGTGAGAAGCAAGCAACATGTAACTGTGAGTGAGTGCGAGAGCTCAGTGTAACTGTGAATGAGTGCGAGAGCAGTCAACATGTAATTATAATTGAGTGTGAGAGAGCTCAGTGTAACTGTGAGTGAGTGTGAGAGAGCTCAGTGTAACTTTGAGTGAGTGTGAGAGAGCTCAATGTAACTGTGAGTGACTGTGAGAGAGCTCAGTGTAACTGTGAGTGAGTGTGAGAAGCAAGCAACATGTAACTGTGAGTGAGTGTGAGGGAGCTCAGTGTAACTATGAGTGAGTGTGAGAAGCAAGCAACATGTAACTGTGAGTGAGTGTGAGAGCTCAGTGTAACTGAATGAGTGCGAGAGCAATCAACATGTACTTGTAATTGAGTGTGAGAGAGCTCAGTGTAACTGTGAGTGAGTGTGAGAGAGCTCAGTGTAACTTTGAGAGAGTGTGAGAGAGCTCAATATAACTGTGAGTGACTGTGAGAGAGCAAGCAACATGTAACTGTGAGTGAGTGTGAGGGAGCTCAGTGTAACTGTGAGTGTGAGAGAGCAAGCAACATGTAACCATGAGTGAGGGTGAGAGATCTCAGAGTAACTGTGCGTGAGAGTGAGAGCACTCAGTGTAACTGTGAGTGAATGTGAGAGAACTCAGAGCAACTGTTAGTGAGGGTGAGAGAGCAAGCAACAAGCGATTGAGTGTGAGTCGAGTAGTCTCAGTGTAACAGTGAGTGAGTGTGAGAAGCAAGCAACATGTAACTGTGAGTGAGTGTGAGAGCTCAGTGTATCTGTGAGTGAGTGTGAGTGAGCTCAGTGTAACTGTGATCGAGTGTGAGAGAGCTCAGTGTAACTGTGAGTGAGTGTGAGGGAGCAAGCAACAAGAGACTGAGTGTGACTGTGGGAGACCTCTGTTTAACTGTGAATGAGTGCGAGAGAGAAAGCAACATGCGACTGAGTGTGAGTGTGAGAAACCCCCCCCTGTAACTGTGAGTGAGTGTGAGTGAGCAAGCAACAGGTCACTGTGAGTGAGTGTGAGAGAGTTCAGTGTAACTGTGAGTGAGCATGAGGTATAAGTGTAACTCTGAGTGAGTGTGAAAGACCTCTGTGTAACTGTGAGTGAGTGTGAGAGAGCTCAGTGTAACTGTGAACGAGTGTGATAGAGCTCAGTGTATCTGTGAGTGAGTGTGAGTGAGCTCAGTGTAACTGTGAGTGAATGTGAGAGAACTCAGAGCAACTGTTAGTGAGGGTGAGAGAGCAAGCAACAAGCGATTGAGTGTGAGTCGAGTAGTCTCAGTGTAACAGTGAGTGAGTGTGAGAAGCAAGCAACATGTAACTGTGAGTGAGTGTGAGAGCTCAGTGTATCTGTGAGTGAGTGTGAGTGAGCTCAGTGTAACTGTGATCGAGTGTGAGAGAGCTCAGTGTAACTGTGAGTGAGTGTGGGACACATCGTTGTAACTGTGAGTGAGTGTGAGACAGCAAGCAATGTGTGACTGTGAGTGGGAGTGAGAGACATTGGTGTCACTCTGAGTGAGTGTGAGAGAGCAAGCAACATGTGGTTGAGTGTGAGTGTGGGAGACCTCCATGTAACTATGAGTGAGTGTGAGTGAGCAAGCAACATGTTACAATGAGTGAGAGTGAGAGACCTCAGTGTAACTGGGAGTGAGTGTGAAAGAGCAAGCAATGTGTAACTGCGAGTGAGTGTGAGAAAGCTCAGTGTAACTGTGAGTGACTGTGAGAGAGCAAGAAACATGTAACTGTGAGTGAATGTGAGGGAGCTCAGTGTAACTGTGAGTGTGAGAGAGCAAGTAACATGTAACCATGAGTGAGGGGAGAAATCTCAGAGTAACTGTGAGTGAGTGTGAGAGCTCAGTCTATCTGTGAGTGAGTGTGAGAGAACTCAGAACAACTGTGAGTGAGTGTGAGAGAACAAGCAACAAGCGACTGAGTGTGAGTGTGAGTAGTCTCAGTGTAACTGTGAGTGCGTGTGAGAAGCAAGAAACATGTAACTGTGAGTGAGTGTGAGAGAGCTCAGTGTAACTGTGGGTGGCTGTGAGAGAGCAAGCAACATGTAAATGTCAGTGAGTGTGAGAGCACTCAGTGTAACTGTGAGTGAGTGTGAGAGCTCAGTCTAACTGTGAATGAGTGTGAGAGAACTCAGAGCAACTGTGTGTGAGTGTGAGAGAGCAAGCAACAAGAGACTGAGTGTGACTGTGGGAGACCTCTGTTTAACTGTGAATGAGTGCGAGAGAGAAAGCAACATGCGACTGAGTGTGAGTGTGAGAAAACCCCCTGTAACTGTGAGTGAGTGTGAGTGAGCAAGCAACAGGTCACTGTGAGTGAGTGTGAGAGAGTTCAGTGTAACTGTGAGTGAGCGTGAGGTATAAGTGTAACTGTGAGTGAGTGTGAAAGACCTCTGTGTAACTGTGAGTGAGCGTGAGAGAGCTCAGTGTAACTGTGAGCGAGTGTGATAGAGCTCAGTGTATCTGTGAGTGAGTGTGAGTGAGCTCAGTGTAACTGTGAGTGAGTGTGAGACAGCAAGCAATGTGTACTGTGAGTGGGAGTGAGAGACTCTGGTGTAACTCTGAGTGAGTGTGAGAGAGCAAGCAACATGTTTTTGAGTGTGAGTGTGGGAAACCTCCATGTAACTATGAGTGAGTGTGAGTGAGCTAGCAACATATTACTATGAGTGAGAGTGAGAGACCTCAGTGTAACTGTGAATGAGTGTGAGAGAGCTCAGAGAATCTGTGAGTGTGTGAGACAGCTCAGTGTAACTGTGAGTGAGTGTGATAGTGCAAGCAATGTGTGACTGAGTGTGAGCGTGAGAGAGCAAGCAACATGTGACTGATTGTGACTGTGAGAGACCTCAGTGTAACTGTGAGTGAGTGTGAGAGAGCAAGCATTATATGACTGAGTGTGAGAGAGCTCAGTGGAACTGCGAGTGAGTTTGAGAGAGCTCAGTTTAACTGCGAGTGAGTTCCAGAGAGCAAGTAACATTTGACTGAGTGTGAGTGTGAGAGAGGAAGCAGCGTGTGACTGTAAGTGAGTGTGACTGTGAGAGACCCCAGTGTAACTGTGAGTTGGTGCAAGAGAGCAAGCAACATGTGGCTGAGTGTGACTGTGAGAGAGCTCAGTGTAACTGTGAGTGTGACTGTGAGAGAGCTCAGTGTAACTTTGAGCGAGTGTGAGAGAGCAAGAAATATATCACTGTAAGTGTGAGAGAGCCCAGTTTAACTGTGAGTGAGTGTGAGAGAGCCCAGTTTAATGGTAAGTGAGTGTGAGAGAGCTCAGTGTAACTGTGAGTGAGTGTGAGAGAGCCCAGTTTAGCTGTGAGTGAGTGTGAGATGGCTCAGTGTAACTGTGAGTGACTATGAGAGAGAAATCAACATGTAACTTTAATTGAGTGTGAGAGAGCTCAGTGTAACTGTGAGTGTGAGTGTCAGAGAGCAAGCAACATGTAACTGTGAGTGAGTGTGAGATAGCCCAGTTTAGCTGTGAGTGAGTGTGAGATAGCTCAGTGTAACTGTGAGTGAGTTTGAGAGAGCCCAGTTTAGCTGTGAGTGAGTGTGAGATGGCTCAGTGTAACTGTGAGTGACTATGAGAGAGAAATCAACATGTAACTTAATTGAGTGTGAGAGAGCTCAGTGTAACTGTGAGTGAGTTTGAGAGAGCCCAGTTTAACGGTAGGTGAGTGTGAGAGAGCTGAGTGTAACTGTGAGTGAGTGTGAGAGAGCCCAGTTTAGCTGTGAGTGAGTGTGAGATGGCTCAGTGTAACTGTGAGTGACTAAGAGAGAGAAATCAACATGTAACTTAATTGAGTGTGAGAGAGCTCATTGTAACTGTGAGTGAGTGTGAGTGAGCTCGGTGTAACTGTGAGTGAGTGTGAGAGCTCAGTCTAACTGTGAGTGAATGTGAGAGAACTCAGAGCAACTGTGAGTGAGTGTGAGAGAGCAAGCAACAAGCGACTGAATGTGACTGTGGGAGACTTCTGCTGAACTGTGAATGAGTGCAAGAGAGAATGCAACATGCGACTGAGTGTGAGTGTGAGAAACCGCCATGTAACTGTGAGTGAGTGTGAGAGAGTTCAGTATAACTGTGAGTGAGTGTGAGGGATAAGTGTAACTGTGAGTGAGTGTGAGAGACCTCTGTGTAACTGTGAGTGAGTGTAAGAGTGCTCAGTGTAACTGTGAGTGAGTGAGAGAGAGCTCAGTGTAACAGTGAGTGAGTGTGAGTGAGCTCAGTGTAACTGTGAGTGAGTGTGAGTGAGCAAGCAACAGGTCACTGTGACTGAGTGTGAGAGAGTTCAGTATAACTGTGAGTGAGTGTTAGGGATAAGTGTAACTGTGAGTGAGTGTGAGAGACCTCTGTGTAACTGTGAGTGAGTGTAAGAGTGCTCAGTGTAACTGTGAATGAGTGTGAGTGAGCTCAGTGTAACTGTGAGTGAGTGTGAGAGAGCTCAGTGTAACTGTGAGTGAGTGTGAGAGAGCTCAGTGTAACTGGATGAGTGTGAGAGAGTAAGCAATGTATGACTGTGAGTGAGTGTGAGAGACTTTGGTGTAACTGTGAGTGATTGTGAGAGAGCAAACAACATGTGACTGTGAGTGTGACTGTGAGAGACCTCAGTGTAATTGTGAGTTGGTACAAGAGAGCAAGCAACATGTGATTGAGTGTGAGTATGAGAGAACTCCATGTATCTGTGAGTGAGTGTGTGTGAGCAGTAACATGTAACTGTGAGTGACTGTGAGAAACCTCAGTGCAACTGTGGGTGAGTGTGAGTAGTCTCAGTGTAACAGTGAGAGTGTGAGAAGCAAGCAACATGTAACTGTGAATGAGTGTGAGAGAGCTCAGTGTAACTGTGAGTGACTGTGAGAAACCTCAGTGCAACTGTGGGTGAGTGTGAGTAGTCTCAGTGTAACAGTGAGAGTGTGAGAAGCAAGCAACATGTAACTGTGAATGAGTGTGAGAGAGCTCAGTGTAACTGTGAGTGACTGTGAGAAACCTCAGTGCAACTGTGAGTGAGTGTGAGTAGTCTCAGTGTAACAGTGAGAGTGTGAGAAGCAAGCAACATGTAACTGTGAATGAGTGTGAGAGAGCTCAGTGTAACTGTGAGCGAGTGTGAGAGAGCTCAGTGTAACTGAGTGAGTGCGAGAGAGCAAACAACATGTAACTGTGAATGAGTGTGAGAGAGCCCAGTTTAACTGTGAGAGAGCTCAGTGTAACTGTAACTGTGAGTGACTATGAGAGAGCAAACAACATGAAACTGTGAGTGAGTGTGAGGGAGCACTGTGTGACTGTGAGTGAGTGCGGAGAGCAAGCAACATGTGACTGTGAGTGAGTGTGAGAGAGCGCAGAGTAACTTTAATTGAGTGTGAGAGAGCTCAGTGTAACTGTGAGTGAGTGTGAGAGAGCTCTGTGTAACTGTGAGTGAGTGTGAGAGAGCTCTGTGTAACTGTGAGTGAGTGTGAGAGAGCGCAGAGTAACTGTGAGTGAGTGTGAGAAGGCTCAGTGAAACTGTGAGTGAGTGTGAGTGAGCTCGGTGTAACTGTAAGTGAGTATGAGAGCTCAGTGTAACTGTGAGTGAGTGTGAGAGAACTCAGTGTAACTGTGAGTGAGTGTGAGAGCTCAGAGCAACTGTGAGTGAGTGTGAGTGAGCTCGGTGTAACTGTAAGTGAGTGTGAGAGAGCCCAGTTTAACTGTGAGTGAGTGCGAGAGAGCTCAGTGTAACTGTGAGTGAGTGTGAGAGCTCAGTGTGACTGTAAGTGAGTGTGAGTGAGCTCAGTGTATCTGTAATTGAGTGTGAGAGAACTCCGTGTAACTGTAAGTGAGTGTGAGAGAACTCAGAGCAACTGTGAGTGAGTGTGAGAGAGTTCATTGTAACTGTGAGTGTGAGTGAGCTCAGTGTGACGGAAAGTGAGTGTGAGAGAGCTCAGAGCAACTGTGATTGAGTGTGAGAGAGCAAGCAACATGTAACTGTGAGTGAGTGTGAGGGTGCTCAGTGTAGCTGTGAGTGTGAGAGTGCAAGCAACATGTAACTGTGAGTGAGTGTGAGGGTGCTCAGTGTAACTGTGAGAGAGCAAGCAACATGTAACCGTGAGTGTGGGTGAGAGATCTCAGAGTAACTGTGTGTGAGTGTGACAGTGCTCAGTGTAACTGTGAGTGAGTGTGAGATCTCAGTCTAAATGTGAGTGTGTGTGAGAGAACTCAGAGCAACTGCGAGTGAGTGTGAGAGAGCAAGCAACAAGCGACTGAATGTGACTGTGGGAGACTTCTGCTGAACTGTGAATGAGTGCAAGAGAGAATGCAACATGCGACTGAGTGTGAGTGTGAGAAACCGCCATGTAACTGTGAGTGAGTGTGAGAGAGCTCATTGTAACTGTGAGTGAGTGTGAGAAGGCTCAGTGAAACTGTGAGTGAGTGTGAGTGAGCTCGGTGTAACTGTAAGTGAGTATGAGAGCTCAGTGTAACTGTGAGTGAGTGTGAGAGAACTCAGTGTAACTGTGAGTGAGTGTGAGAGCTCAGAGCAACTGTGAGTGAGTGTGAGTGAGCTCGGTGTAACTGTAAGTGAGTGTGAGAGAGCCCAGTTTAACTGTGAGTGAGTGCGAGAGAGCTCAGTGTAACTGTGAGTGAGTGTGAGAGCTCAGTGTGACTGTAAGTGAGTGTGAGTGAGCTCAGTGTATCTGTAATTGAGTGTGAGAGAACTCAGTGTAACTGTAAGTGAGTGTGAGAGAACTCAGAGCAACTGTGAGTGAGTGTGAGAGAGCTCATTGTAACTGTGAGTGTGAGTGAGCTCAGTGTGACGGAAAGTGAGTGTGAGAGAGCTCAGAGCAACTGTGATTGAGTGTGAGAGAGCAAGCAACATGTAACTGTGAGTGAGTGTGAGGGTGCTCAGTGTAGCTGTGAGTGTGAGAGTGCAAGCAACATGTAACTGTGAGTGAGTGTGAGGGTGCTCAGTGTAACTGTGAGAGAGCAAGCAACATGTAACCGTGAGTGAGGATGAGAGATCTCAGAGTAACTGTGTGTGAGTGTGACAGTGCTCAGTGTAACTGTGAGTGAGTGTGAGATCTCAGTCTAAATGTGAGTGTGTGTGAGAGAACTCAGTGCAACTGTGAGTGAGTGTGAGAGAGCAAGCAACAAGCGACTGAATGTGACTGTGGGAGACTTCTGCTGAACTGTGAATGAGTGCAAGAGAGAATGCAACATGCGACTTAGTGTGAGTGTGAGAAACCGCCATGTAACTGTGAGTGAGTGTGAGAGAGCTCATTGTAACTGTGAGTGAGTGTGAGTGAGCTCGGTGTAACTGTGAGTGAGTGTGACAGCTCAGTCTAACTGTGAGTGTGTGTGAGAGAACTCAGAGCAACTGTGAGTGAGTGTGAGAGAGCAAGCAACAAGCGACTGAATGTGACTGTGGGAGACTTCTGCTGAACTGTGAATGAGTGCAAGAGAGAATGCAACATGCGACTGAGTGTGAGTGTGAGAAACCGCCATGTAACTGTGAGTGAGTGTGAGAGAGTTCAGTATAACTGTGAGTGAGTGTGAGGGATAAGTGTAACTGTGAGTGAGTGTGAGAGACTTCTGTGTAACTGTGAGTGAGTGTAAGAGTGCTCAGTGTAACTGTGAATGAGTGTGAGTGAGCTCAGTGTAACTGTGAGTGAGTGTGAGAGAGCTCAGTGTAACTGTGAGTGAGTGAGAGAGAGCTCAGTGTAACAGTGAGTGAGTGTGAGAGAGCAAGCAATGTGTGACTGCGAGTGAGTGTGGGACACCTCGGTGTACCTGTGAGTGAGTGTGAGAGAGCTCAGTGTAACTGGATGAGTGTGAGAGAGTAAGCAATATATGACTGTGAGTGAGTGTGAGAGACTTTGGTGTAACTGTGAGTGATTGTGAGAGAGCAAACAACATGTGACTGTGAGTGTGACTGTGAGAGACCTCAGTGTAATTGTGAGTTGGTACAAGAGAGCAAGCAACATGTGATTGAGTGTGAGTATGAGAGAACTCCATGTATCTGTGAGTGAGTGTGAGTGAGCAGTAACATGTAACTGTGAGTGACTGTGAGGAACCTCAGTGCAACTGTGAGTGAGTGTGAGTAGTCTCAGTGTAACAGTGAGAGTGTGAGAAGCAAGCAACATGTAACTGTGAATGAGTGTGAGAGAGCTCAGTGTAAATGTGAGTGACTGTGAGAAACCTCAGTGCAACTGTGAGTGAGTGTGAGTAGTCTCAGTGTAACAGTGAGAGTGTGAGAAGCAAGCAACAGGTAACTGTGAATGAGTGTGAGAGTGCCCAGTTTAACTGTGAGTGAGTGTGAGAGAGCTCAGTGTAACTGTGAGTGAGTGTGAGAGAGCTCTGTGTAACTGTGAGTGAGTGTGAGAGAGCTCAGTGTAACTGTGAGTGAGTGTGAGAGAGCTCTGTGTAACTGTGAGTGAGTGTGAGAGAGCTCAGTGTAACTGTGAGTGAGTGTGAGAGAGCTCTGTGTAACTGCGAGTGAGTGCGGAGAGCAAGCAACATATGACTGTGAGTGAGGGTGAGAGAGCTCAGAGTAACTTTAATTGAGTGCGAGAGAACTCTGTGTAACTGTGAGTGTGAGTGTCAGAGAGAAGCAACATGTAACTGTGAGTGAGTGTGAGAGAGCGCAGAGTAACTGTGAGTGAGTGTGAGAAGGCTCAGTGAAACTGTGAGTGAGTGTGAGTGAGCTCGGTGTAACTGTAAGTGAGTATGAGAGCTCAGTGTAACTGTGAGTGAGTGTGAGAGAGCTCAGTGTAACTGTGAGTGAGTGTGAGGGCTCAGAGCAACTGTGAGTGAGTGTGAGTGAGCTCGGTGTAACTGTAAGTGAGTATGAGAGCTCAGTGTAACTGTGCGTGAGTGTGAGAGAGCTCAGTGTAACTGTGAGTGAGTGTGAGAGCTCAGAGCAACTGTGAGTGAGTGTGAGTGAGCTCTGTGTAACTGTAAGTGAGTGTGAGAGAGCCCAGTTTAACTGTGAGTGAGTGCGAGAGAGCTCAGTGTAACTGTGAGTGAGTGTGAGAGCTCAGTGTGACTGTAAGTGAGTGTGAGTGAGCTCAGTGTAACTGTAAGTGAGTGTGAGAGAACTCAGTGAAACTGTAAGTGAGTGTTAGAGAACTCAGAGCAACTGTGAATGAGTGTGAGAGAGCTCATTGTAACTGTGAGTGTGAGTGAGCTCAGTGTGACAGAAAGTGTGTGTGAGAGAGCTCAGAGCAACTGTGATTGAGTGTGAGAGAGCAAGCAACATGAAACTGTGAGTGAGTGTGAGGGTGCTCAGTGTAGCTGTGAGTGAGTGTGAGAGTGCAAGCAACATGTAACTGTGAGTGAGTGTGAGGGTGCTCAGTGTAACTGTGAGAGAGCAAGCAACATGTAACCGTGAGTGAGGGTGAGAGATCTCAGAGTAACTGTGTGTGAGTGTGACAGTGCTCAGTGTAACTGTGAGTGAGTGTGAGATCTCAGTCTAAATGTGAGTGAGTGTGAGAGAACTCAGAGCAACTGTGAGTGAGTGTGAGAGAGCAAGCAACAAGCGACTGAATGTGACTGTGGGAGACTTCTGCTGAACTGTGAATGAGTGCAAGAGAGAATGCAACATGCGACTGAGTGTGTGTGTGAGATACCGCCATGTAACTGTGAGTGAGTGTGAGAGAGTTCAGTATAACTATGAGTCTGTGTGAGGGATAAGTGTAACTGTGAGTGAGTGTGAGAGACTTCTGTGTAACTGTGAGTGAGTGTAAGAGTGCTCAGTGTAACTGTGAATGAGTGTGAGTGATCTCAGTGTAACTGTGAGTGAGTGTGAGAGAGCTCAGTGTAACTGTGAGTGAGTGAGAGAGAGCTCAGTGTAACAGTGAGTGAGTGTGAGAGAGCAAGCAATGTGTGACTGCGAGTGAGTGTGGGATACCTCGGTGTACCTGTGAGTGAGTGTGGGAGAGCTCAGTGTAACTGGATGAGTGTGAGAGAGTAAGCAATATATGACTGTGAGTGAGTGTGAGAGACTTCCATGTAACTGTGCGTGATTGTGAGAGAGAAAACAACATGTGACTGTGAGTGTGACTGTGAGAGACCTCAGTGTAATTGTGAGTTGGTACAAGAGAGCAAGCAACATGTGATTGAGTGTGAGTATGAGAGAACTCCATGTATCTGTGAGTGAGTGTGAGTGAGCAGTAACATGTAACTGTGAGTGACTGTGAGAAACCTCAGTGCAACTGTGAGTGAGTGTGAGTAGTCTCAGTGTAACAGTGAGAGTGTGAGAAGCAAGCAACATGTAACTGTGAATGAGTGTGAGAGAGCTCAGTGTAACTGTGAGTGACTGTGAGAAACCTCAGTGCAACTGTGAGTGAGTGTGAGAGAACTCTGTGTAACTGTGAGTGAGTGTGAGAGAGCTCAGTGTAACTGTGAGTGAGTGTGAGAGAGCTCTGTGTAACTGTGAGAGAGCTCTGTGTAACTGCGAGTGAGTGCGGAGAGCAAGCAACATGTGACTGTGAGTGAGGGTGAGTGAGCTCAGAGTAACTGTAAGTGAGTGTGAGAGAGCCCAGTTTAACTGTGAGTGAGTGCGAGAGAGCTCAGTGTAACTGTGAGTGAGTGTGAGAGCTCAGTGTGACTGTAAGTGAGTGTGAGTGAGCTCAGTGTAACTGTAAGTGAGTGTGAGAGGACTCAGTGTAACTGTAAGTGAGTGTGAGAGAACTCAGAGCAACTGTGAGTGAGTGTGAGAGAGCTCATTGTAACTGTGAGTGTGAGTGAGCTCAGTGTGACGGAAAGTGAGTGTGAGAGAGCTCAGAGCAACTGTGATTGAGTGTGAGAGAGAAAGCAACATGTAACTGTGAGTGAGTGTGAGGGTGCTCAGTGTAGCTGTGAGTGAGTGTGAGAGTGCAAGCAACATGTAACTGTGAGTGAGTGTGAGGGTGCTCAGTGTAACTGTGAGAGAGCAAGCAACATGTAACAGTGAGTGAGGGTGAGAGATCTCAGAGTAACTGTGTGTGAGTGTGACAGTGCTCAGTGTAACTGTGAGTGAGTGTGAGATCTCAGTCTAAATGTGAGTGAGTGTGAGAGAACTCAGAGCAACTGTGAGTGAGTGTGAGAGAGCAAGCAACAAGCGACTGAATGTGACTGTGGGAGACTTCTGCTGAACTGTGAATGAGTGCAAGAGAGAATGCAACATGCGACTGAGTGTGTGTGTGAGAAACCGCCATGTAACTGTGAGTGAGTGTGAGAGAGTTCAGTATAACTGTGAGTGAGTGTGAGGGATAAGTGTAACTGTGAGTGAGTGTGAGAGACCTCTGTGTAACTGTGAGTGAGTGTAAGAGTGCTCAGTGTAACTGTGAATGAGTGTGAGTGATCTCAGTGTAACTGTGAGTGAGTGTGAGAGAGCTCAGTGTAACTGTGAGTGAGTGAGAGAGAGCTCAGTGTAACAGTGAGTGAGTGTGAGAGAGCAAGCAATGTGTGACTGCGAGTGAGTGTGGGACACCTCGGTGTACCTGTGAGTGAGTGTGAGAGAGCTCAGTGTAACTGGATGAGTGTGAGAGAGTAAGCAACATATGACTGTGAGTGAGTGTGAGAGACTTCGGTGTAACTGTGCGTGATTGTGAGAGAGCAAACATCATGTGACTGTTAGTGTGACTGTGAGAGACCTCAGTGTAATTGTGAGTTGGTACAAGAGAGCAAGCAACATGTGATTGAGTGTGAGTATGAGAGAACTCCATGTATCTGTGAGTGAGTGTGAGTGAGCAGTAACATGTAACTGTGAGTGACTGTGAGAAACCTCAGTGCAACTGTGAGTGAGTGTGAGTAGTCTCAGTGTAACAGTGAGAGTGTGAGAAGCAAGCAACATGTAACTGTGAATGAGTGTGAGAGAGCTCAGTGTAACTGTGAGTGACTGTGAGAAATCTCAGTGCAACTGTGAGTGAGTGTGAGAGAGCTCTGTGTAACTGTGAGTGAGTGTGAGAGAGCTCAGTGTAACTGTGAGTGAGTGTCAGAGAGCTCTGTGTAACTGTGAGTGAGTGTGAGAGAGCTCAGTGTAACTGTGAGTGAGTGTCAGAGAGCTCTGTGTAACTGTGAGTGAGTGTGAGAGAGCTCAGTGTAACTGTGAGAGAGCTCTGTGTAACTGCGAGTGAGTGTGAGAGAGCTCAGAGTAACTTTAATTGAGTGTGAGAGAGCTCTGTGTAACTGTGAGTGTGAGTGTCAGAGAGAAGCAACATGTAACTGTGAGTGAGTGTGAGAGAGCGCAGAGTAACTGTGAGTGAGTGTGAGAAGGCTCAGTGAAACTGTGAGTGAGTGTGAGTGAGCTCGGTGTAACTGTAAGTGAGTATGAGAGCTCAGTGTAACTGTGAGTGAGTGTGAGAGAGCTCAGTGTAACTGTAAGTGAGTGTGAGGGCTCAGAGCAACTGTGAGTGAGTGTGAGTGAGCTCGGTGTAACTGTAAGTGAGTGTGAGAGAGCCCAGTGTAACTGTGATTGAGTGCGAGAGAGCTCAGTGTAACTGTGAGTGAGTGTGAGAGCTCAGTGTGACTGTAAGTGAGTGTGAGTGAGCTCAGTGTAACTGTAAGTGAGTGTGAGAGAACTCAGTGTAACTGTAAGTGAGTGTGAGAGAACTCAGAGCAACTGTGAGTGAGTGTGAGAGAGCTCATTGTAACTGTGAGTGTGAGTGAGCTCAGTGTGGCGGAAAGTGAGTGTGAGAGAGCTCAGAGCAACTGTGATTGAGTGTGAGAGAGAAAGCAACATGTAACTGTGAGTGAGTGTGAGGGTGCTCAGTGTAGCTGTGAGTGAGTGTGAGAGTGCAAGCAACATTTAACTGTGAGTGAGTGTGAGGGTGCTCAGTGTAACTGTGAGAGAGCAAGCAACATGTAACAGTGAGTGAGGGTGAGAGATCTCAGAGTAACTGTGTGTGAGTGTGACAGTGCTCAGTGTAACTGTGAGTGAGTGTGAGATCTCAGTCTAAATGTGAGTGAGTGTGAGAGAACTCAGAGCAACTGTGAGTGAGTGTGAGAGAGCAAGCAACAAGCGACTGAATGTGACTGTGGGAGACTTCTGCTGAACTGTGAATGAGTGCAAGAGAGAATGCAACATGCGACTGAGTGTGAGTGTGAGAAACCGCCATGTAACTGTGAGTGAGTGTGAGTGAGCTCAGTGTAACTGTGATCGAGTGTGAGAGAGCTCAGTGTAACTGTGAGTGAGTGTGAGGGAGCAAGCAACAAGAGACTGAGTGTGACTGTGGGAGACCTCTGTTTAACTGTGAATGAGTGCGAGAGAGAAAGCAACATGCGACTGAGTGTGAGTGTGAGAAACCCCCCCCTGTAACTGTGAGTGAGTGTGAGTGAGCAAGCAACAGGTCACTGTGAGTGAGTGTGAGAGAGTTCAGTGTAACTGTGAGTGAGCATGAGGTATAAGTGTAACTCTGAGTGAGTGTGAAAGACCTCTGTGTAACTGTGAGTGAGTGTGAGAGAGCTCAGTGTAACTGTGAACGAGTGTGATAGAGCTCAGTGTATCTGTGAGTGAGTGTGAGTGAGCTCAGTGTAACTGTGAGTGAGTGTGAGACAGCAAGCAATGTGTGACTGTGAGTGGGAGTGAGAGACTTTGGTGTAACTCTGAGTGAGTGTGAGATAGCAAGCAACATGTTTTTGAGTGTAAGTGTGGGAGACCTCCATGTAACTATGAGTGAGTGTGAGTGAGCTAGCAACATATTACTATGAGTGAGAGTGAGAGACCTCAGTGTAACTGTGAATGAGTGTGAGAGAGCTCAGAGAATCTGTGAGTGTGTGAGACAGCTCAGTGTAACTGTGAGTGAGTGTGACAGTGCAAGCAATGTGTGACTGAGTGTGAGCGTGAGAGAGCAAGCAATATGTGACTGATTGCGACTGTGAGAGACCTCAGTGTAACTGTGAGTGAGTGTGAGAGAGCAAGCATTATATGACTGAGTGTGAGTGTGAGAGAGCTCAGTGGAACTGCGGGTGAGTGTGAGAGGAAGCAGTGTGTAACTGTGAGTGAGTGTGACTGTGAGAGACCCCAGTGTAACTGTGAGTTGGTGCACGAGAGCAAGCAACATGTGGCTGAGTGTGACTGTGAGAGAGCTCAGTGTAACTGTGAGTGTGACTGTGAGAGAGCTCAGTGTAACTTTGAGCGAGTGTGAGAGAGCAAGAAATATATCACTGTAAGTGCGAGAGAGCCCAGTTTAACGGTAAGTGAGTGTGAGAGAGCTCAGTGTAACTGTGAGTGAGTGTGAGCGAGCAAGAAATATATCACTGTAAGTGTGAGAGAGCCCAGTTTAACTGTGAGTGAGTGTGAGAGAGCCCGGTTTAACGGTAAGTGAGTGTGAGAGATCTCAGTGTAACTGAGTGAGTGTGAGAGAGCCCAGTTTAGCTGTGAGTGAGTGTGAGATGGCTCAGTGTAACTGTGAGTGACTATGAGAGAGAAATCAACATGTAACTTTAATTGAGTGTGAGAGAGCTCAGTGTAACTGTGAGTGTCAGAGAGCAAGCAACATGTAACTGTGAGTGAGTGTGAGAGAGCCCAGTTTAGCTGTGAGTGAGTGTGAGATAGCTCATTGTAACTGTGAGTGAGTTTGAGAGAGCCCAGTTTAGCTGTGCGTGAGTGTGAGATGGCTCAGTGTAACTGTGAGTGACTATGAGAGAGAAATCAACATGTAACTTAATTGAGTGTGAGAGAGCTCAGTGTAACTGTGAGTGAGTGTGAGTGAGCTCGGTGTAACTGTGAGTGAGTGTGAGAGCTCAGTCTAACTGTGAGTGAATGTGAGAGAACTCAGAACAACTGTGAGTGAGTGTGAGAGAGCAAGCAACAAGCGACTGAATGTGACTGTGGGAGACTTCTGCTGAACTGTGAATGAGTGCAAGAGAGAAGGCAACATGCGACTGAGTGTGAGTGTGAGAAACCGCCATGTAACTGTGAGTGAGTGTGAGAGAGTTCAGTATAACTGTGAGTGAGTGTGAGGGATAAGTGTAACTGTGAGTGAGTGTGAGAGACCTCTGTGTAACTGTGAGTGAGTGTAAGAGTGCTCAGTGTAACTGTGAATGAGTGTGAGTGATCTCAGTGTAACTGTGAGTGAGTGTGAGAGAGCACAGTGTAACTGTGAGTGAGTGAGAGAGAGCTCAGTGTAACAGTGAGTGAGTGTGAGAGAGCTCAGTGTAACTGTGAGTGAGTGTGAGTGAGCAAGCAACAGGTCACTGTGACTGAGTGTGAGAGAGTTCAGTATAACTGTGAGTGAGTGTGAGGGATAAGTGTAACTGTGAGTGAGTGTGAGAGACCTCTGTGTAACTGTGAGTGAGTGTAAGAGTGCTCAGTGTAACTGTGAATGAGTGTGAGTGAGCTCAGTGTAACTGAGTGAGTGTGAGAGAGCTCAGTGTAACTGTGAGTGAGTGAGAGAGAGCTCAGTGTAATAGTGAGTGAGTGTGAGAGAGCAAGCAATGTGTGACAGCGAGTGAGTGTGGGACACCTCGGTGTACCTGTGAATGAGTGTGAGAGAGCTCAGTGTAACTGGATGAGTGTGAGAGAGTAAGCAATATATGACTGTGAGTGAGTGTGAGAGACTTTGGTGTAACTGTGAGTGATTGTGTGAGAGCAAACAACATGTGACTGTGAGTGTGACTGTGAGAGACCTCAGTGTAATTGTGAGTTGGTACAAGAGAGCAAGCAACATGTGATTGAGTGTGAGTATGAGAGAACTCCATGTATCTGTGAGTGAGTGTGTGTGAGCAGTAACATGTAACTGTGAGTGACTGTGAGAAACCTCAGTGCAACTGTGAGTGAGTGTGAGTAGTCTCAGTGTAACAGTGAGAGTGTGAGAAGCAAGCAACATGTAACTGTGAATGAGTGTGAGAGAGCTCAGTGTAACTGTGAGTGACTGTGAGAAACCTCAGTGCAACTGTGAGTGAGTGTGAGTAGTCTCAGTGTAACAGTGAGAGTGTGAGAAGCAAGCAACATGTAACTGTGAATGAGTGTGAGAGAGCTCAGTGTAACTGTGAGCGAGTGTGCGGGAGCTCAGTGTAACTGAGTGAGTGCGAGAGAGCAAACAACATGTAACTGTGAGTGAGTGTGAGAGAGCTCAGTGTAACTGTGAGTGACTATGAGAGAGCAAACAACATGAAACTGTGAGTGAGTGTGAGGGAGCACTGTGTAACTGTGAGTGAGTGCGGAGAGCAAGCAACATGTGACTGTGAGTGAGTGTGAGAGAGCGCAGAGTAACTTTAATTGAGTGTGAGAGAGCTCAGTGTAACTGTGAGTGAGTGTGAGAGAGCTCTGTGTAACTGTGAGTGAGTGTGAGAGAGCTCTGTGTAACTGTGAGTGAGTGTGAGAGAGCGCAGAGTAACTGTGAGTGAGTGTGAGAAGGCTCAGTGAAACTGTGAGTGAGTGTGAGTGAGCTCGGTGTAACTGTAAGTGAGTATGAGAGCTCAGTGTAACTGTGAGTGAGTGTGAGAGAGCTCAGTGTAACTGTGAGTGAGTGTGAGAGCTCAGAGCAACTGTGAGTGAGTGTGAGTGAGCTCGGTGTAACTGTAAGTGAGTGTGAGAGAGCCCAGTTTAACTGTGAGTGAGTGCGAGAGAGCTCAGTGTAACTGTGAGTGAGTGTGAGAGCTCAGTGTGTCTGTAAGTGAGTGTGAGTGAGCTCAGTGTATCTGTAAGTGAGTGTGAGAGAACTCAGTGTAACTGTAAGTGAGTGTGAGAGAACTCAGAGCAACTGTGAGTGAGTGTGAGAGAGCTCATTGTAACTGTGAGTGTGAGTGAGCTCAGTGTGACGGAAAGTGAGTGTGAGAGAGCTCAGAGCAACTGTGATTGAGTGTGAGAGAGCAAGCAACATGTAACTGTGAGTGAGTGTGAGGGTGCTCAGTGTAGCTGTGAGTGTGAGAGTGCAAGCAACATGTAACTGTGAGTGAGTGTCAGG
The DNA here is from genome assembly GCF_047496885.1 of Scyliorhinus torazame. NCBI lineage: Eukaryota > Metazoa > Chordata > Chondrichthyes > Carcharhiniformes > Scyliorhinidae > Scyliorhinus > Scyliorhinus torazame. Next base: position 359,672,972 of record NC_092707.1, on the reverse strand, counting down.
GTGCTCAGTGTAACTGTGAGAGAGCAAGCAACATGTAACCGTGAGTGAGGGTGAGAGATCTCAGAGTAACTGTGTGTGAGTGTGACAGTGCTCAGTGTAACTGTGAGTGAGTGTGAGATCTCAGTCTAAATGTGAGTGTGTGTGAGAGAACTCAGAGCAACTGTGAGTGAGTGTGAGAGAGCAAGCAACAAGCGACTGAATGTGACTGTGGGAGACTTCTGCTGAACTGTGAATGAGTGCAAGAGAGAATGCAACATGCGACTGAGTGTGAGTGTGAGAAACCGCCATGTAACTGTGAGTGAGTATGAGAGAGCTCATTGTAACTGTGAGTGAGTGTGAGTGAGCTCGGTGTAACTGTGAGTGAGTGTGAGAGCTCAGTCTAACTGTGAGTGTGTGTGAGAGAACTCAGAGCAACTGTGAGTGAGTGTGAGAGAGCAAGCAACAAGCGACTGAATGTGACTGTGGGAGACTTCTGCTGAACTGTGAATGAGTGCAAGAGAGAATGCAACATGCGACTGAGTGTGAGTGTGAGAAACCGCCATGTAACTGTGAGTGAGTGTGAGAGAGTTCAGTATAACTGTGAGTGAGTGTGAGGGATAAGTGTAACTGTGAGTGAGTGTGAGAGACTTCTGTGTAACTGTGAGTGAGTGTAAGAGTGCTCAGTGTAACTGTGAATGAGTGTGAGTGAGCTCAGTGTAACTGTGAGTGAGTGTGAGAGAGCTCAGTGTACCTGTGAGTGAGTGTGAGAGAGCTCAGTGTAACTGGATGAGTGTGAGAGAGTAAGCAATATATGACTGTGAGTGAGTGTGAGAGACTTTGGTGTAACTGTGAGTGATTGTGAGAGAGCAAACAACATGTGACTGTGAGTGTGACTGTGAGAGACCTCAGTGTAATTGTGAGTTGGTACAAGAGAGCAAGCAACATGTGATTGAGTGTGAGTATGAGAGAACTCCATGTATCTGTGAGTGAGTGTGAGTGAGCAGTAACATGTAACTGTGAGTGACTGTGAGAAACCTCAGTGCAACTGTGAGTGAGTGTGAGTAGTCTCAGTGTAACAGTGAGAGTGTGAGAAGCAAGCAACGTGTAACTGTGAATGAGTGTGAGAGAGCTCAGTGTAAATGTGAGTGACTGTGAGAAACCTCAGTGCAACTGTGAGTGAGTGTGAGTAGTCTCAGTGCAACAGTGAGAGTGTGAGAAGCAAGCAACAGGTAACTGTGAATGAGTGTGAGAGTGCCCAGTTTAACTGTGAGTGAGTGTGAGAGAGCTCAGTGTAACTGTGAGTGAGTGTGAGAGAGCTCTGTGTAACTGTGAGTGAGTGTGAGAGAGCTCAGTGTAACTGTGAGTGAGTGTGAGAGAGCTCTGTGTAACTGTGAGTGAGTGTGAGAGAGCTCAGTGTAACTGTGAGTGAGTGTGAGAGAGCTCTGTGTAAGTGCGAGTGAGTGTGGGGAGCAAGCAACATGTGACTGTGAGTGAGGGTGAGAGAGCACAGAGTAACTTTAATTGAGTGTGAGAGAGCTCTGTGTAACTGTGAGTGTGAGTGTCAGAGAGAAGCAACATGTAACTGTGAGTGAGTGTGAGAAGGCTCAGTGAAACTGTGAGTGAGTGTGAGTGAGCTCGGTGTAACTGTAAGTGAGTATGAGAGCTCAGTGTAACTGTGCGTGAGTGTGAGAGAGCTCAGTGTAACTGTGAGTGAGTGTGAGAGCTCAGAGCAACTGTGAGTGAGTGTGAGTGAGCTCTGTGTAACTGTAAGTGAGTGTGAGAGAGACCAGTTTAACTGTGAGTGAGTGCGAGAGAGCTCAGTGTAACTGTGAGTGAGTGTGAGAGCTCAGTGTGACTGTAAGTGAGTGTGAGTGAGCTCAGTGTAACTGTAAGTGAGTGTGAGAGAACTCAGTGAAACTGTAAGTGAGTGTGAGAGAACTCAGAGCAACTGTGAGTGAGTGTGAGAGAGCTCATTGTAACTGTGAGTGTGAGTGAGCTCAGTGTGACAGAAAGTGAGTGTGAGAGAGCTCAGAGCAACTGTGATTGAGTGTGAGAGAGCAAGCAACATGAAACTGTGAGTGAGTGTGAGGGTGCTCAGTGTAGCTGTGAGTGAGTGTGAGAGTGCAAGCAACATGTAACTGTGAGTGAGTGTGAGGGTGCTCAGTGTAACTGTGAGAGAGCAAGCAACATGTAACCGTGAGTGAGGGTGAGAGATCTCAGAGTAACTGTGTGTGAGTGTGACAGTGCTCAGTGTAACTGTGAGTGAGTGTGAGATCTCAGTCTAAATGTGAGTGAGTGTGAGAGAACTCAGAGCAACTGTGAGTGAGTGTGAGAGAGCAAGCAACAAGCGACTGAATGTGACTGTGGGAGACTTCTGCTGAACTGTGAATGAGTGCAAGAGAGAATGCAACATGCGACTGAGTATGTGTGTGAGAAACCGCCATGTAACTGTGAGTGAGTGTGAGAGAGTTCAGTATAACTGTGAGTGAGTGTGAGGGATAAGTGTAACTGTGAGTGAGTGTGAGAGACTTCTGTGTAACTGTGAGTGAGTGTAAGTGTGCTCAGTGTAACTGTGAATGAGTGTGAGTGATCTCAGTGTAACTGTGAGTGAGTGTGAGAGAGCTCAGTGTAACTGTGAGTGAGTGAGAGAGAGCTCAGTGTAACAGTGAGTGAGTGTGAGAGAGCAAACAATGTGTGACTGCGAGTGAGTGTGGGACACCTCGGTGTACCTGTGAGTGAGTGTGAGAGAGCTCAGTGTAACTGGATGAGTGTGAGAGAGTAAGCAATATATGACTGTGAGTGAGTGTGAGAGACTTCGGTGTAACTGTGCGTGATTGTGAGAGAGAAAACAACATGTGACTGTTAGTGTGACTGTGAGAGACCTCAGTGTAATTGTGAGTTGGTACAAGAGAGCAAGCAACATGTGATTGAGTGTGAGTATGAGAGAACTCCATGTATCTGTGAGTGAGTGTGAGTGAGCAGTAACATGTAACTGCGAGTGACTGTGAGAAATCTCAGTGCAACTGTGAGTGAGTGTGAGTAGTCTCAGTGTAACAGTGAGAGTGTGAGAAGCAAGCAACATGTAACTGTGAATGAGTGTGAGAGAGCTCAGTGTAACTGTGAGTGACTGTGAGAAACCTCAGTGCAACTGTGAGTGAGTGTGAGAGAGCTCTGTGTAACTGTGAGTGAGTGTGAGAGAGCTCAGTGTAACTGTGAGTGAGTGTGAGAGAGCTCTGTGTAACTGCGAGTGAGTGCGGAGAGCAAGCAACATGTGACTATGAGTGAGGGTGAGAGAGCTCAGAGTAACTTTAATTGAGTGTGAGAGAGCTCTGTGTAACTGTGAGTGTGAGTGTCAGAGAGAAGCAACATGTAACTGTGAGTGAGTGTGAGAGAGCGCAGAGTAACTGTGAGTGAGTGTGAGAAGGCTCAGTGAAACTGTGAGTGAGTGTGATTGAGCTTGGTGTAACTGTAAGTGAGTATGAGAGCTCAGTGTAACTGTGAGTGAGTGTGAGAGAGCTCAGTGTAACTGTGAGTGAGTGTGAGAGCTCAGAGCAACTGTGAGTGAGTGTGAGCGAGCTCGGTGTAACTGTAAGTGAGTGTGAGAGAGCCCAGTTTAACTGTGAGTGAGTGCGAGAGAGCTCAGTGTAACTGTGAGTGAGTGTGAGAGCTCAGTGTGACTGTAAGTGAGTGTGAGTGAGCTCAGTGTAACTGTAAGTGAGTGTGAGAGAACTCAGTGTAACTGTAAGTGAGTGTGAGAGAACTCAGAGCAACTGTGAGTGAGTGTGAGAGAGCTCATTGTAACTGTGAGTGTGAGTGAGCTCAGTGTGACGGAAAGTGAGTGTGAGAGAGCTCAGAGCAACTGTGATTGAGTGTGAGAGAGAAAGCAACATGTAACTGTGAGTGAGTGTGAGGGTGCTCAGTGTAGCTGTGAGTGAGTGTGAGATCTCAGTCTAAATGTGAGTGAGTGTGAGAGAACTCAGAGCAACTGTGAATGAGTGTGAGAGAGCAAGCAACAAGCGACTGAATGTGACTGTGGGAGACTTCTGCTGAACTGTGAATGAGTGCAAGAGAGAATGCAACATGCGACTGAGTGTGAGTGTGAGAAACCGCCATGTAACTGTGAGTGAGTGTGAGAGAGTTCAGTATAACTGTGAGTGAGTGTGAGGGATAAGTGTAACTGTGAGTGAGTGTGAGAGACTTCTGTGTAACTGTGAGTGAGTGTAAGAGTGCTCAGTGTAACTGTGAATGAGTGTGAGTGAGCTCAGTGTAACTGTGAGTGAGTGTGAGAGAGCTCAGTGTACCTGTGAGTGAGTGTGAGAGAGCTCAGTGTAACTGGATGAGTGTGAGAGAGTAAGCAATATATGACTGTGAGTGAGTGTGAGAGACTTTGGTGTAACTGTGAGTGATTGTGAGAGAGCAAACAACATGTGACTGTGAGTGTGACTGTGAGAGACCTCAGTGTAATTGTGAGTTGGTACAAGAGAGCAAGCAACATGTGATTGAGTGTGAGTATGAGAGAACTCCATGTATCTGTGAGTGAGTGTGAGTGAGCAGTAACATGTAACTGTGAGTGACTGTGAGAAACCTCAGTGCAACTGTGAGTGAGTGTGAGTAGTCTCAGTGTAACAGTGAGAGTGTGAGAAGCAAGCAACGTGTAACTGTGAATGAGTGTGAGAGAGCTCAGTGTAAATGTGAGTGACTGTGAGAAACCTCAGTGCAACTGTGAGTGAGTGTGAGTAGTCTCAGTGCAACAGTGAGAGTGTGAGAAGCAAGCAACAGGTAACTGTGAATGAGTGTGAGAGTGCCCAGTTTAACTGTGAGTGAGTGTGAGAGAGCTCAGTGTAACTGTGAGTGAGTGTGAGAGAGCTCTGTGTAACTGTGAGTGAGTGTGAGAGAGCTCAGTGTAACTGTGAGTGAGTGTGAGAGAGCTCTGTGTAACTGTGAGTGAGTGTGAGAGAGCTCAGTGTAACTGTGAGTGAGTGTGAGAGAGCTCTGTGTAAGTGCGAGTGAGTGTGGAGAGCAAGCAACATGTGACTGTGAGTGAGGGTGAGAGAGCACAGAGTAACTTTAATTGAGTGTGAGAGAGCTCTGTGTAACTGTGAGTGTGAGTGTCAGAGAGAAGCAACATGTAACTGTGAGTGAGTGTGAGAAGGCTCAGTGAAACTGTGAGTGAGTGTGAGTGAGCTCGGTGTAACTGTAAGTGAGTATGAGAGCTCAGTGTAACTGTGCGTGAGTGTGAGAGAGCTCAGTGTAACTGTGAGTGAGTGTGAGAGCTCAGAGCAACTGTGAGTGAGTGTGAGTGAGCTCTGTGTAACTGTAAGTGAGTGTGAGAGAGACCAGTTTAACTGTGAGTGAGTGCGAGAGAGCTCAGTGTAACTGTGAGTGAGTGTGAGAGCTCAGTGTGACTGTAAGTGAGTGTGAGTGAGCTCAGTGTAACTGTAAGTGAGTGTGAGAGAACTCAGTGAAACTGTAAGTGAGTGTGAGAGAACTCAGAGCAACTGTGAGTGAGTGTGAGAGAGCTCATTGTAACTGTGAGTGTGAGTGAGCTCAGTGTGACAGAAAGTGAGTGTGAGAGAGCTCAGAGCAACTGTGATTGAGTGTGAGAGAGCAAGCAACATGAAACTGTGAGTGAGTGTGAGGGTGCTCAGTGTAGCTGTGAGTGAGTGTGAGAGTGCAAGCAACATGTAACTGTGAGTGAGTGTGAGGGTGCTCAGTGTAACTGTGAGAGAGCAAGCAACATGTAACCGTGAGTGAGGGTGAGAGATCTCAGAGTAACTGTGTGTGAGTGTGACAGTGCTCAGTGTAACTGTGAGTGAGTGTGAGATCTCAGTCTAAATGTGAGTGAGTGTGAGAGAACTCAGAGCAACTGTGAGTGAGTGAGAGAGAGCAAGCAACAAGCGACTGAATGTGACTGTGGGAGACTTCTGCTGAACTGTGAATGAGTGCAAGAGAGAATGCAACATGCGACTGAGTATGTGTGTGAGAAACCGCCATGTAACTGTGAGTGAGTGTGAGAGAGTTCAGTATAACTGTGAGTGAGTGTGAGGGATAAGTGTAACTGTGAGTGAGTGTGAGAGACTTCTGTGTAACTGTGAGTGAGTGTAAGTGTGCTCAGTGTAACTGTGAATGAGTGTGAGTGATCTCAGTGTAACTGTGAGTGAGTGTGAGAGAGCTCAGTGTAACTGTGAGTGAGTGAGAGAGAGCTCAGTGTAACAGTGAGTGAGTGTGAGAGAGCAAACAATGTGTGACTGCGAGTGAGTGTGGGACACCTCGGTGTACCTGTGAGTGAGTGTGAGAGAGCTCAGTGTAACTGGATGAGTGTGAGAGAGTAAGCAATATATGACTGTGAGTGAGTGTGAGAGACTTCGGTGTAACTGTGCGTGATTGTGAGAGAGAAAACAACATGTGACTGTTAGTGTGACTGTGAGAGACCTCAGTGTAATTGTGAGTTGGTACAAGAGAGCAAGCAACATGTGATTGAGTGTGAGTATGAGAGAACTCCATGTATCTGTGAGTGAGTGTGAGTGAGCAGTAACATGTAACTGCGAGTGACTGTGAGAAATCTCAGTGCAACTGTGAGTGAGTGTGAGTAGTCTCAGTGTAACAGTGAGAGTGTGAGAAGCAAGCAACATGTAACTGTGAATGAGTGTGAGAGAGCTCAGTGTAACTGTGAGTGACTGTGAGAAACCTCAGTGCAACTGTGAGTGAGTGTGAGAGAGCTCTGTGTAACTGTGAGTGAGTGTGAGAGAGCTCAGTGTAACTGTGAGTGAGTGTGAGAGAGCTCTGTGTAACTGCGAGTGAGTGCGGAGAGCAAGCAACATGTGACTATGAGTGAGGGTGAGAGAGCTCAGAGTAACTTTAATTGAGTGTGAGAGAGCTCTGTGTAACTGTGAGTGTGAGTGTCAGAGAGAAGCAACATGTAACTGTGAGTGAGTGTGAGAGAGCGCAGAGTAACTGTGAGTGAGTGTGAGAAGGCTCAGTGAAACTGTGAGTGAGTGTGATTGAGCTTGGTGTAACTGTAAGTGAGTATGAGAGCTCAGTGTAACTGTGAGTGAGTGTGAGAGAGCTCAGTGTAACTGTGAGTGAGTGTGAGAGCTCAGAGCAACTGTGAGTGAGTGTGAGCGAGCTCGGTGTAACTGTAAGTGAGTGTGAGAGAGCCCAGTTTAACTGTGAGTGAGTGCGAGAGAGCTCAGTGTAACTGTGAGTGAGTGTGAGAGCTCAGTGTGACTGTAAGTGAGTGTGAGTGAGCTCAGTGTAACTGTAAGTGAGTGTGAGAGAACTCAGTGTAACTGTAAGTGAGTGTGAGAGAACTCAGAGCAACTGTGAGTGAGTGTGAGAGAGCTCATTGTAACTGTGAGTGTGAGTGAGCTCAGTGTGACGGAAAGTGAGTGTGAGAGAGCTCAGAGCAACTGTGATTGAGTGTGAGAGAGAAAGCAACATGTAACTGTGAGTGAGTGTGAGGGTGCTCAGTGTAGCTGTGAGTGAGTGTGAGATCTCAGTCTAAATGTGAGTGAGTGTGAGAGAACTCAGAGCAACTGTGAATGAGTGTGAGAGAGCAAGCAACAAGCGACTGAATGTGACTGTGGGAGACTTCTGCTGAACTGTGAATGAGTGCAAGAGAGAATGCAACATGCGACTGAGTGTGAGTGTGAGAAACCGCCATGTAACTGTGAGTGAGTGTGAGAGAGTTCAGTATAACTGTGAGTGAGTGTGAGGGATAAGTGTAACTGTGAGTGAGTGTGAGAGACTTCTGTGTAACTGTGAGTGAGTGTAAGAGTGCTCAGTGTAACTGTGAATGAGTGTGAGTGAGCTCAGTGTAACTGTGAGTGAGTGTGAGAGAGCTCAGTGTACCTGTGAGTGAGTGTGAGAGAGCTCAGTGTAACTGGATGAGTGTGAGAGAGTAAGCAATATATGACTGTGAGTGAGTGTGAGAGACTTTGGTGTAACTGTGAGTGATTGTGAGAGAGCAAACAACATGTGACTGTGAGTGTGACTGTGAGAGACCTCAGTGTAATTGTGAGTTGGTACAAGAGAGCAAGCAACATGTGATTGAGTGTGAGTATGAGAGAACTCCATGTATCTGTGAGTGAGTGTGAGTGAGCAGTAACATGTAACTGTGAGTGACTGTGAGAAACCTCAGTGCAACTGTGAGTGAGTGTGAGTAGTCTCAGTGTAACAGTGAGAGTGTGAGAAGCAAGCAACGTGTAACTGTGAATGAGTGTGAGAGAGCTCAGTGTAAATGTGAGTGACTGTGAGAAACCTCAGTGCAACTGTGAGTGAGTGTGAGTAGTCTCAGTGCAACAGTGAGAGTGTGAGAAGCAAGCAACAGGTAACTGTGAATGAGTGTGAGAGTGCCCAGTTTAACTGTGAGTGAGTGTGAGAGAGCTCAGTGTAACTGTGAGTGAGTGTGAGAGAGCTCTGTGTAACTGTGAGTGAGTGTGAGAGAGCTCAGTGTAACTGTGAGTGAGTGTGAGAGAGCTCTGTGTAACTGTGAGTGAGTGTGAGAGAGCTCAGTGTAACTGTGAGTGAGTGTGAGAGAGCTCTGTGTAAGTGCGAGTGAGTGTGGAGAGCAAGCAACATGTGACTGTGAGTGAGGGTGAGAGAGCACAGAGTAACTTTAATTGAGTGTGAGAGAGCTCTGTGTAACTGTGAGTGTGAGTGTCAGAGAGAAGCAACATGTAACTGTGAGTGAGTGTGAGAAGGCTCAGTGAAACTGTGAGTGAGTGTGAGTGAGCTCGGTGTAACTGTAAGTGAGTATGAGAGCTCAGTGTAACTGTGCGTGAGTGTGAGAGAGCTCAGTGTAACTGTGAGTGAGTGTGAGAGCTCAGAGCAACTGTGAGTGAGTGTGAGTGAGCTCTGTGTAACTGTAAGTGAGTGTGAGAGAGACCAGTTTAACTGTGAGTGAGTGCGAGAGAGCTCAGTGTAACTGTGAGTGAGTGTGAGAGCTCAGTGTGACTGTAAGTGAGTGTGAGTGAGCTCAGTGTAACTGTAAGTGAGTGTGAGAGAACTCAGTGAAACTGTAAGTGAGTGTGAGAGAACTCAGAGCAACTGTGAGTGAGTGTGAGAGAGCTCATTGTAACTGTGAGTGTGAGTGAGCTCAGTGTGACAGAAAGTGAGTGTGAGAGAGCTCAGAGCAACTGTGATTGAGTGTGAGAGAGCAAGCAACATGAAACTGTGAGTGAGTGTGAGGGTGCTCAGTGTAGCTGTGAGTGAGTGTGAGAGTGCAAGCAACATGTAACTGTGAGTGAGTGTGAGGGTGCTCAGTGTAACTGTGAGAGAGCAAGCAACATGTAACCGTGAGTGAGGGTGAGAGATCTCAGAGTAACTGTGTGTGAGTGTGACAGTGCTCAGTGTAACTGTGAGTGAGTGTGAGATCTCAGTCTAAATGTGAGTGAGTGTGAGAGAACTCAGAGCAACTGTGAGTGTGTGTGAGAGAGCAAGCAACAAGCGACTGAATGTGACTGTGGGAGACTTCTGCTGAACTGTGAATGAGTGCAAGAGAGAATGCAACATGCGACTGAGTATGTGTGTGAGAAACCGCCATGTAACTGTGAGTGAGTGTGAGAGAGTTCAGTATAACTGTGAGTGAGTGTGAGGGATAAGTGTAACTGTGAGTGAGTGTGAGAGACTTCTGTGTAACTGTGAGTGAGTGTAAGTGTGCTCAGTGTAACTGTGAATGAGTGTGAGTGATCTCAGTGTAACTGTGAGTGAGTGTGAGAGAGCTCAGTGTAACTGTGAGTGAGTGAGAGAGAGCTCAGTGTAACAGTGAGTGAGTGTGAGAGAGCAAACAATGTGTGACTGCGAGTGAGTGTGGGACACCTCGGTGTACCTGTGAGTGAGTGTGAGAGAGCTCAGTGTAACTGGATGAGTGTGAGAGAGTAAGCAATATACGACTGTGAGTGAGTGTGAGAGACTTCGGTGTAACTGTGCGTGATTGTGAGAGAGAAAACAACATGTGACTGTTAGTGTGACTGTGAGAGACCTCAGTGTAATTGTGAGTTGGTACAAGAGAGCAAGCAACATGTGATTGAGTGTGAGTATGAGAGAACTCCATGTATCTGTGAGTGAGTGTGAGTGAGCAGTAACATGTAACTGCGAGTGACTGTGAGAAATCTCAGTGCAACTGTGAGTGAGTGTGAGTAGTCTCAGTGTAACAGTGAGAGTGTGAGAAGCAAGCAACATGTAACTGTGAATGAGTGTGAGAGAGCTCAGTGTAACTGTGAGTGACTGTGAGAAACCTCAGTGCAACTGTGAGTGAGTGTGAGAGAGCTCTGTGTAACTGTGAGTGAGTGTGAGAGAGCTCAGTGTAACTGTGAGTGAGTGTGAGAGAGCTCTGTGTAACTGCGAGTGAGTGCGGAGAGCAAGCAACATGTGACTATGAGTGAGGGTGAGAGAGCTCAGAGTAACTTTAATTGAGTGTGAGAGAGCTCTGTGTAACTGTGAGTGTGAGTGTCAGAGAGAAGCAACATGTAACTGTGAGTGAGTGTGAGAGAGCGCAGAGTAACTGTGAGTGAGTGTGAGAAGGCTCAGTGAAACTGTGAGTGAGTGTGATTGAGCTTGGTGTAACTGTAAGTGAGTATGAGAGCTCAGTGTAACTGTGAGTGAGTGTGAGAGAGCTCAGTGTAACTGTGAGTGAGTGTGAGAGCTCAGAGCAACTGTGAGTGAGTGTGAGTGAGCTCTGTGTAACTGTAAGTGAGTGTGAGAGAGCCCAGTTTAACTGTGAGTGAGTGCGAGAGAGCTCAGTGTAACTGTGAGTGAGTGTGAGAGCTCAGTGTGACTGTAAGTGAGTGTGAGTGAGCTCAGTGTAACTGTAAGTGAGTGTGAGAGAACTCAGTGTAACTGTAAGTGAGTGTGAGAGAACTCAGAGCAACTGTGAGTGAGTGTGAGAGAGCTCATTGTAACTGTGAGTGTGAGTGAGCTCAGTGTGACGGAAAGTGAGTGTGAGAGAGCTCAGAGCAACTGTGATTGAGTGTGAGAGAGAAAGCAACATGTAACTGTGAGTGAGTGTGAGGGTGCTCAGTGTAGCTGTGAGTGAGTGTGAGATCTCAGTCTAAATGTGAGTGAGTGTGAGAGAACTCAGAGCAACTGTGAATGAGTGTGAGAGAGCAAGCAACAAGCGACTGAATGTGACTGTGGGAGACTTCTGCTGAACTGTGAATGAGTGCAAGAGAGAATGCAACATGCGACTGAGTGTGAGTGTGAGAAACCGCCATGTAACTGTGAGTGAGTGTGAGAGAGTTCAGTATAACTGTGAGTGAGTGTGAGGGATAAGTGTAACTGTGAGTGAGTGTGAGAGACTTCTGTGTAACTGTGAGTGAGTGTAAGAGTGCTCAGTGTAACTGTGAATGAGTGTGAGTGAGCTCAGTGTAACTGTGAGTGAGTGTGAGAGAGCTCAGTGTACCTGTGAGTGAGTGTGAGAGAGCTCAGTGTAACTGGATGAGTGTGAGAGAGTAAGCAATATATGACTGTGAGTGAGTGTGAGAGACTTTGGTGTAACTGTGAGTGATTGTGAGAGAGCAAACAACATGTGACTGTGAGTGTGACTGTGAGAGACCTCAGTGTAATTGTGAGTTGGTACAAGAGAGCAAGCAACATGTGATTGAGTGTGAGTATGAGAGAACTCCATGTATCTGTGAGTGAGTGTGAGTGAGCAGTAACATGTAACTGTGAGTGACTGTGAGAAACCTCAGTGCAACTGTGAGTGAGTGTGAGTAGTCTCAGTGTAACAGTGAGAGTGTGAGAAGCAAGCAACGTGTAACTGTGAATGAGTGTGAGAGAGCTCAGTGTAAATGTGAGTGACTGTGAGAAACCTCAGTGCAACTGTGAGTGAGTGTGAGTAGTCTCAGTGCAACAGTGAGAGTGTGAGAAGCAAGCAACAGGTAACTGTGAATGAGTGTGAGAGTGCCCAGTTTAACTGTGAGTGAGTGTGAGAGAGCTCAGTGTAACTGTGAGTGAGTGTGAGAGAGCTCTGTGTAACTGTGAGTGAGTGTGAGAGAGCTCAGTGTAACTGTGAGTGAGTGTGAGAGAGCTCTGTGTAACTGTGAGTGAGTGTGAGAGAGCTCAGTGTAACTGTGAGTGAGTGTGAGAGAGCTCTGTGTAAGTGCGAGTGAGTGTGGAGAGCAAGCAACATGTGACTGTGAGTGAGGGTGAGAGAGCACAGAGTAACTTTAATTGAGTGTGAGAGAGCTCTGTGTAACTGTGAGTGTGAGTGTCAGAGAGAAGCAACATGTAACTGTGAGTGAGTGTGAGAAGGCTCAGTGAAACTGTGAGTGAGTGTGAGTGAGCTCGGTGTAACTGTAAGTGAGTATGAGAGCTCAGTGTAACTGTGCGTGAGTGTGAGAGAGCTCAGTGTAACTGTGAGTGAGTGTGAGAGCTCAGAGCAACTGTGAGTGAGTGTGAGTGAGCTCTGTGTAACTGTAAGTGAGTGTGAGAGAGACCAGTTTAACTGTGAGTGAGTGCGAGAGAGCTCAGTGTAACTGTGAGTGAGTGTGAGAGCTCAGTGTGACTGTAAGTGAGTGTGAGTGAGCTCAGTGTAACTGTAAGTGAGTGTGAGAGAACTCAGTGAAACTGTAAGTGAGTGTGAGAGAACTCAGAGCAACTGTGAGTGAGTGTGAGAGAGCTCATTGTAACTGTGAGTGTGAGTGAGCTCAGTGTGACAGAAAGTGAGTGTGAGAGAGCTCAGAGCAACTGTGATTGAGTGTGAGAGAGCAAGCAACATGAAACTGTGAGTGAGTGTGAGGGTGCTCAGTGTAGCTGTGAGTGAGTGTGAGAGTGCAAGCAACATGTAACTGTGAGTGAGTGTGAGGGTGCTCAGTGTAACTGTGAGAGAGCAAGCAACATGTAACCGTGAGTGAGGGTGAGAGATCTCAGAGTAACTGTGTGTGAGTGTGACAGTGCTCAGTGTAACTGTGAGTGAGTGTGAGATCTCAGTCTAAATGTGAGTGAGTGTGAGAGAACTCAGAGCAACTGTGAGTGAGTGTGAGAGAGCAAGCAACAAGCGACTGAATGTGACTGTGGGAGACTTCTGCTGAACTGTGAATGAGTGCAAGAGAGAATGCAACATGCGACTGAGTATGTGTGTGAGAAACCGCCATGTAACTGTGAGTGAGTGTGAGAGAGTTCAGTATAACTGTGAGTGAGTGTGAGGGATAAGTGTAACTGTGAGTGAGTGTGAGAGACTTCTGTGTAACTGTGAGTGAGTGTAAGTGTGCTCAGTGTAACTGTGAATGAGTGTGAGTGATCTCAGTGTAACTGTGAGTGAGTGTGAGAGAGCTCAGTGTAACTGTGAGTGAGTGAGAGAGAGCTCAGTGTAACAGTGAGTGAGTGTGAGAGAGCAAACAATGTGTGACTGCGAGTGAGTGTGGGACACCTCGGTGTACCTGTGAGTGAGTGTGAGAGAGCTCAGTGTAACTGGATGAGTGTGAGAGAGTAAGCAATATATGACTGTGAGTGAGTGTGAGAGACTTCGGTGTAACTGTGCGTGATTGTGAGAGAGAAAACAACATGTGACTGTTAGTGTGACTGTGAGAGACCTCAGTGTAATTGTGAGTTGGTACAAGAGAGCAAGCAACATGTGATTGAGTGTGAGTATGAGAGAACTCCATGTATCTGTGAGTGAGTGTGAGTGAGCAGTAACATGTAACTGCGAGTGACTGTGAGAAATCTCAGTGCAACTGTGAGTGAGTGTGAGTAGTCTCAGTGTAACAGTGAGAGTGTGAGAAGCAAGCAACATGTAACTGTGAATGAGTGTGAGAGAGCTCAGTGTAACTGTGAGTGACTGTGAGAAACCTCAGTGCAACTGTGAGTGAGTGTGAGAGAGCTCTGTGTAACTGTGAGTGAGTGTGAGAGAGCTCAGTGTAACTGTGAGTGAGTGTGAGAGAGCTCTGTGTAACTGCGAGTGAGTGCGGAGAGCAAGCAACATGTGACTATGAGTGAGGGTGAGAGAGCTCAGAGTAACTTTAATTGAGTGTGAGAGAGCTCTGTGTAACTGTGAGTGTGAGTGTCAGAGAGAAGCAACATGTAACTGTGAGTGAGTGTGAGAGAGCGCAGAGTAACTGTGAGTGAGTGTGAGAAGGCTCAGTGAAACTGTGAGTGAGTGTGATTGAGCTTGGTGTAACTGTAAGTGAGTATGAGAGCTCAGTGTAACTGTGAGTGAGTGTGAGAGAGCTCAGTGTAACTGTGAGTGAGTGTGAGAGCTCAGAGCAACTGTGAGTGAGTGTGAGTGAGCTCTGTGTAACTGTAAGTGAGTGTGAGAGAGCCCAGTTTAACTGTGAGTGAGTGCGAGAGAGCTCAGTGTAACTGTGAGTGAGTGTGAGAGCTCAGTGTGACTGTAAGTGAGTGTGAGTGAGCTCAGTGTAACTGTAAGTGAGTGTGAGAGAACTCAGTGTAACTGTAAGTGAGTGTGAGAGAACTCAGAGCAACTGTGAGTGAGTGTGAGAGAGCTCATTGTAACTGTGAGTGTGAGTGAGCTCAGTGTGACGGAAAGTGAGTGTGAGAGAGCTCAGAGCAACTGTGATTGAGTGTGAGAGAGAAAGCAACATGTAACTGTGAGTGAGTGTGAGGGTGCTCAGTGTAGCTGTGAGTGAGTGTGAGATCTCAGTCTAAATGTGAGTGAGTGTGAGAGAACTCAGAGCAACTGTGAATGAGTGTGAGAGAGCAAGCAACAAGCGACTGAATGTGACTGTGGGAGACTTCTGCTGAACTGTGAATGAGTGCAAGAGAGAATGCAACATGCGACTGAGTGTGAGTGTGAGAAACCGCCATGTAACTGTGAGTGAGTGTGAGAGAGTTCAGTATAACTGTGAGTGAGTGTGAGGGATAAGTGTAACTGTGAGTGAGTGTGAGAGACTTCTGTGTAACTGTGAGTGAGTGTAAGAGTGCTCAGTGTAACTGTGAATGAGTGTGAGTGAGCTCAGTGTAACTGTGAGTGAGTGTGAGAGAGCTCAGTGTACCTGTGAGTGAGTGTGAGAGAGCTCAGTGTAACTGGATGAGTGTGAGAGAGTAAGCAATATATGACTGTGAGTGAGTGTGAGAGACTTTGGTGTAACTGTGAGTGATTGTGAGAGAGCAAACAACATGTGACTGTGAGTGTGACTGTGAGAGACCTCAGTGTAATTGTGAGTTGGTACAAGAGAGCAAGCAACATGTGATTGAGTGTGAGTATGAGAGAACTCCATGTATCTGTGAGTGAGTGTGAGTGAGCAGTAACATGTAACTGTGAGTGACTGTGAGAAACCTCAGTGCAACTGTGAGTGAGTGTGAGTAGTCTCAGTGTAACAGTGAGAGTGTGAGAAGCAAGCAACGTGTAACTGTGAATGAGTGTGAGAGAGCTCAGTGTAAATGTGAGTGACTGTGAGAAACCTCAGTGCAACTGTGAGTGAGTGTGAGTAGTCTCAGTGCAACAGTGAGAGTGTGAGAAGCAAGCAACAGGTAACTGTGAATGAGTGTGAGAGTGCCCAGTTTAACTGTGAGTGAGTGTGAGAGAGCTCAGTGTAACTGTGAGTGAGTGTGAGAGAGCTCTGTGTAACTGTGAGTGAGTGTGAGAGAGCTCAGTGTAACTGTGAGTGAGTGTGAGAGAGCTCTGTGTAACTGTGAGTGAGTGTGAGAGAGCTCAGTGTAACTGTGAGTGAGTGTGAGAGAGCTCTGTGTAAGTGCGAGTGAGTGTGGAGAGCAAGCAACATGTGACTGTGAGTGAGGGTGAGAGAGCACAGAGTAACTTTAATTGAGTGTGAGAGAGCTCTGTGTAACTGTGAGTGTGAGTGTCAGAGAGAAGCAACATGTAACTGTGAGTGAGTGTGAGAAGGCTCAGTGAAACTGTGAGTGAGTGTGAGTGAGCTCGGTGTAACTGTAAGTGAGTATGAGAGCTCAGTGTAACTGTGCGTGAGTGTGAGAGAGCTCAGTGTAACTGTGAGTGAGTGTGAGAGCTCAGAGCAACTGTGAGTGAGTGTGAGTGAGCTCTGTGTAACTGTAAGTGAGTGTGAGAGAGACCAGTTTAACTGTGAGTGAGTGCGAGAGAGCTCAGTGTAACTGTGAGTGAGTGTGAGAGCTCAGTGTGACTGTAAGTGAGTGTGAGTGAGCTCAGTGTAACTGTAAGTGAGTGTGAGAGAACTCAGTGAAACTGTAAGTGAGTGTGAGAGAACTCAGAGCAACTGTGAGTGAGTGTGAGAGAGCTCATTGTAACTGTGAGTGTGAGTGAGCTCAGTGTGACAGAAAGTGAGTGTGAGAGAGCTCAGAGCAACTGTGATTGAGTGTGAGAGAGCAAGCAACATGAAACTGTGAGTGAGTGTGAGGGTGCTCAGTGTAGCTGTGAGTGAGTGTGAGAGTGCAAGCAACATGTAACTGTGAGTGAGTGTGAGGGTGCTCAGTGTAACTGTGAGAGAGCAAGCAACATGTAACCGTGAGTGAGGGTGAGAGATCTCAGAGTAACTGTGTGTGAGTGTGACAGTGCTCAGTGTAACTGTGAGTGAGTGTGAGATCTCAGTCTAAATGTGAGTGAGTGTGAGAGAACTCAGAGCAACTGTGAGTGAGTGTGAGAGAGCAAGCAACAAGCGACTGAATGTGACTGTGGGAGACTTCTGCTGAACTGTGAATGAGTGCAAGAGAGAATGCAACATGCGACTGAGTATGTGTGTGAGAAACCGCCATGTAACTGTGAGTGAGTGTGAGAGAGTTCAGTATAACTGTGAGTGAGTGTGAGGGATAAGTGTAACTGTGAGTGAGTGTGAGAGACTTCTGTGTAACTGTGAGTGAGTGTAAGTGTGCTCAGTGTAACTGTGAATGAGTGTGAGTGATCTCAGTGTAACTGTGAGTGAGTGTGAGAGAGCTCAGTGTAACTGTGAGTGAGTGAGAGAGAGCTCAGTGTAACAGTGAGTGAGTGTGAGAGAGCAAACAATGTGTGACTGCGAGTGAGTGTGGGACACCTCGGTGTACCTGTGAGTGAGTGTGAGAGAGCTCAGTGTAACTGGATGAGTGTGAGAGAGTAAGCAATATATGACTGTGAGTGAGTGTGAGAGACTTCGGTGTAACTGTGCGTGATTGTGAGAGAGAAAACAACATGTGACTGTTAGTGTGACTGTGAGAGACCTCAGTGTAATTGTGAGTTGGTACAAGAGAGCAAGCAACATGTGATTGAGTGTGAGTATGAGAGAACTCCATGTATCTGTGAGTGAGTGTGAGTGAGCAGTAACATGTAACTGCGAGTGACTGTGAGAAATCTCAGTGCAACTGTGAGTGAGTGTGAGTAGTCTCAGTGTAACAGTGAGAGTGTGAGAAGCAAGCAACATGTAACTGTGAATGAGTGTGAGAGAGCTCAGTGTAACTGTGAGTGACTGTGAGAAACCTCAGTGCAACTGTGAGTGAGTGTGAGAGAGCTCTGTGTAACTGTGAGTGAGTGTGAGAGAGCTCAGTGTAACTGTGAGTGAGTGTGAGAGAGCTCTGTGTAACTGCGAGTGAGTGCGGAGAGCAAGCAACATGTGACTATGAGTGAGGGTGAGAGAGCTCAGAGTAACTTTAATTGAGTGTGAGAGAGCTCTGTGTAACTGTGAGTGTGAGTGTCAGAGAGAAGCAACATGTAACTGTGAGTGAGTGTGAGAGAGCGCAGAGTAACTGTGAGTGAGTGTGAGAAGGCTCAGTGAAACTGTGAGTGAGTGTGATTGAGCTTGGTGTAACTGTAAGTGAGTATGAGAGCTCAGTGTAACTGTGAGTGAGTGTGAGAGAGCTCAGTGTAACTGTGAGTGACTGTGAGAAACCTCAGTGCAACTGTGAGTGAGTGTGAGAGAGCTCTGTGTAACTGTGAGTGAGTGTGAGAGAGCTCAGTGTAACTGTGAGTGAGTGTGAGAGAGCTCTGTGTAACTGCGAGTGAGTGCGGAGAGCAAGCAACATGTGACTATGAGTGAGGGTGAGAGAGCTCAGAGTAACTTTAATTGAGTGTGAGAGAGCTCTGTGTAACTGTGAGTGTGAGTGTCAGAGAGAAGCAACATGTAACTGTGAGTGAGTGTGAGAGAGCGCAGAGTAACTGTGAGTGAGTGTGAGAAGGCTCAGTGAAACTGGGAGTGAGTGTGATTGAGCTTGGTGTAACTGTAAGTGAGTATGAGAGCTCAGTGTAACTGTGAGTGAGTGTGAGAGAGCTCAGTGTAACTGTGAGTGAGTGTGAGAGCTCAGAGCAACTGTGAGTGAGTGTGAGCGAGCTCGGTGTAACTGTAAGTGAGTGTGAGAGAGCCCAGTTTAACTGTGAGTGAGTGCGAGAGAGCTCAGTGTAACTGTGAGTGAGTGTGAGAGCTCAGTGTGACTGTAAGTGAGTGTGAGTGAGCTCAGTGTAACTGTAAGTGAGTGTGAGAGAACTCAGTGTAACTGTAAGTGAGTGTGAGAGAACTCAGAGCAACTGTGAGTGAGTGTGAGAGAGCTCATTGTAACTGTGAGTGTGAGTGAGCTCAGTGTGACGGAAAGTGAGTGTGAGAGAGCTCAGAGCAACTGTGATTGAGTGTGAGAGAGAAAGCAACATGTAACTGTGAGTGAGTGTGAGGGTGCTCAGTGTAGCTGTGAGTGAGTGTGAGATCTCAGTCTAAATGTGAGTGAGTGTGAGAGAACTCAGAGCAACTGTGAATGAGTGTGAGAGAGCAAGCAACAAGCGACTGAATGTGACTGTGGGAGACTTCTGCTGAACTGTGAATGAGTGCAAGAGAGAATGCAACATGCGACTGAGTGTGTGTGAGAAACCGCCATGTAACTGTGAGTGAGTGTGAGAGTGCTCATTGTAACTGTGAGTGAGTGTGAGTGAGCTCGGTGTAACTGTGAGTGAGTGTGAGAGCTCAGTCTAACTGTGAGTGTGTGTGAGAGAACTCAGAGCAACTGTGAGTGAGTGTGAGAGAGCAAGCAACAAGCGACTGAATGTGACTGTGGGAGACTTCTGCTGAACTGTGAATGAGTGCAAGAGAGAATGCAACATGCGACTGAGTGGGAGTGTGAGAAACCGCCATGTAACTGTGAGTGAGTGTGAGAGAGTTCAGTATAACTGTGAGTGAGTGTGAGGGATAAGTGTAACTGTGAGTGAGTGTGAGAGACTTCTGTGTAACTGTGAGTGAGTGTAAGAGTGCTCAGTGTAACTGTGAATGAGTGTGAGTGAGCTCAGTGTAACTGTGAGTGAGTGTGAGAGAGCTCAGTGTAACTGTGAGTGAGTGAGAGAGAGCTCAGTGTAACAGTGAGTGAGTGTGAGAGAGCAAGCAATGTGTGACTGCGAGTGAGTGTGGGACACCTCGGTGTACCTGTGAGTGTGTGTGAGAGAGCTCAGTGTAACTGGATGAGTGTGAGAGAGTAAGCAATATATGACTGTGAGTGAGTGTGAGAGACTTTGGTGTAGCTGTGAGTGATTGTGAGAGAGCAAACAACATGTGACTGTGAGTGTGACTGTGAGAGACCTCAGTGTAATTGTGAGTTGGTAC
Source organism: Scyliorhinus torazame (assembly GCF_047496885.1). Lineage (NCBI taxonomy): Eukaryota > Metazoa > Chordata > Chondrichthyes > Carcharhiniformes > Scyliorhinidae > Scyliorhinus > Scyliorhinus torazame. The sequence goes on along the minus strand of NC_092707.1, from coordinate 359,653,557 downwards.
AAGAGAGCAAGCAACATGTGATTGAGTGTGAGTATGAGAGAACTCCATGTATCTGTGAGTGAGTGTGAGTGAGCAGTAACATGTAACTGTGAGTGACTGTGAGAAACCTCAGTGCAACTGTGAGTGAGTGTGAGTGAGCTCGGTGTAACTGTAAGTGAGTATGAGAGCTCAGTGTAACTGTGCGTGAGTGTGAGAGAGCTCAGTGTAACTGTGAGTGAGTGTAAGAGCTCAGAGCAACTGTGAGTGAGTGTGAGTGAGCTCTGTGTAACTGTAAGTGAGTGTCAGAGCCCAGTTTAGCTGTGAGTGAGTGCGAGAGAGCTCAGTGTAACTGTGAGTGAGTGTGAGAGCTCAGTGTGACTGTAAGTGAGTGTGAGTGAGCTCAGTGTAACTGTAAGTGAGTGTGAGAGAGCTCAGTGAAACTGTAAGTGAGTGTGAGAGATCTCAGAGCAACTGTGAGTGAGTGTGAGAGAGCTCATTGTAACTGTGAGTGTGAGTGCGCTCAGTGTGACAGAAAGTGAGTGTGAGAGAGCTCAGAGCAACTGTGATTGAGTGTGAGAGAGCAAGCAACATGAAACTGTGAGTGAGTGTGAGGGTGCTCAGTGTAACTGTGAGAGAGCAAGCAACATGTAACAGTGAGTGAGGGTGAGAGATCTCAGAGTAACTGTGTGTGAGTGTGACAGTGCTCAGTGTAACTGTGAGTGAGTGTGAGATCTCAGTCTAAATGTGAGTGAGTGTGAGAGAACTCAGAGCAACTGTGAGTGAGTGTGAGAGAGCAAGCAACAAGCGACTGAATGTGACTGTGGGAGACTTCTGCTGAACTGTGAATGAGTGCAAGAGAGAATGCAACATGCGACTGAGTGTGAGTGTGAGAAACTGCCATGTAACTGTGAGTGAGTGTGAGAGAGTTCAGTATAACTGTGAGTGAGTGTGAGGGATAAGTGTAACTGTGAGTGAGTGTGAGAGACCTCTGTGTAACTGTGAGTGAGTGTAAGAGTGCTCAGTGTAACTGTGAATGAGTGTGAGTGAGCTCGGTGTAACTGTGAGTGAGTGTGAGAGCTCAGTCTAACTGTGAGTGAGTGTGAGAGAACTCAGAGCAACTGTGAGTGAGTGTGAGAGAGCAAGCAACAAGCGACTGAATGTGACTGTGGGAGACTTCTGCTGAACTGTGAATGAGTGCAAGAGAGAATGCAACATGCGACTGAGTGTGAGTGTGAGAAACCGCCATGTAACTGTGAGTGAGTGTGAGAGAGTTCAGTATAACTGTGAGTGAGTGTGAGGGTTAAGTGTAACTGTGAGTGAGTGTGAGAGACCTCTGTGTAACTGTGAGTGAGTGTAGGAGTGCTCAGTGTAACTGTGAATGAGTGTGAGTGAGCTCAGTGTAACTGTGAGTGAGTGTGAGAGAGCTCAGTGTAACTGTGAGTGAGTGAGAGAGAGCTCAGTGTAACAGTGAGTGAGTGTGAGAGAGCAAGCAATGTGTGACTGCGAGTGAGTGTGGGACACCTCGGTGTACCTGTGAGTGAGTGTGAGAGAGCTCAGTGTAACTGGATGAGTGTGAGAGAGTAAGCAATATATGACTGTGAGTGAGTGTGAGAGACTTTGGTGTAACTGTGAGTGATTGTGAGAGAGCAAACAACATGTGACTGTGAGTGTGACTGTGAGAGACCTCAGTGTAATTGTGAGTTGGTACAAGAGAGCAAGGAACATGTGATTGAGTGTGAGTATGAGAGAACTCCATGCATCTGTGAGTGAGTGTGAGTGAGCAGTAACATGTAACTGTGAGTGACTGTGAGAAACCTCAGTGCAACTGTGAGTGAGTGTGAGTAGTCTCAGTGTAACAGTGAGAGTGTGAGAAGCAAGCAACATGTAACTGTGAATGAGTGTGAGAGAGCTCAGTGTAACTGTGAGTGACTGTGAGAAACCTCAGTGCAACTGTGAGTGAGTGTGAGTAGTCTCAGTGTAACAGTGAGAGTGTGAGAAGCAAGCAACATGTAACTGTGAATGAGTGTGAGAGAGCTCAGTGTAACTGTGAGCGAGTGTGAGAGAGCTCAGTGTAACTGAGTGAGTGCGAGAGAGCAAACAATATGTAACTGTGAATGAGTGTGAGAGAGCCCAGTTGAACTGTGAGTGAGTGTGAGAGAGCTCAGTGTAACTGTGAATGACTGAGAGAGCAAACAACATGAAACTGTGAGTGAGTGTGAGAGAGCTCTGTGTAACTGTGAGTGACTATGAGAGAGCAAACAACATGAAACTGTGAGTGAGTGTGAGAAAGCTCTGTCTAACTGTGAGTGTGTGTGAGAGAGCTCAGTGTAACTGTGAGTGAGTGCGGAGAGCAAGCAACATGTGACTGTGAGTGAGTGTGAGGGTGCTCAGTGTAGCTGTGAGTGAGTGTGAGAGTGCAAGCAACATGTAACTGTGAGTGAGTGTGAGGGTGCTCAGTGTAACTGTGAGAGAGCAAGCAACATGTAACCGTGAGTGAGGGTGAGAGATCTCAGAGTAACTGTGTGTGAGTGTGACAGTGCTCAGTGTAACTGTGAGTGAGTGTGAGATCTCAGTCTAAATGTGAGTGAGTGTGAGAGAACTCAGAGCAACTGTGAGTGAGTGTGAGAGAGCAAGCAACAAGCGACTGAATGTGACTGTGGGAGACTTCTGCTGAACTGTGAATGAGTGCAAGAGAGAATGCAACATGCGACTGAGTGTGAGTGTGAGAAACCGCCATGTAACTGTGAGTGAGTGTGAGGGAGTTCAGTATAACTGTGAGTGAGTGTGAGAGAGCAAGCAAATTTTGACTATGAGTGAGTGTGAGAGAGCTCAGTGGAACCGTGTGCAAGCTTGTGAGAGCTCACTGTAACTGTGTGTGACTGAGAGAGAGTACTCTGCATTGCATCTGAGAATGAGTGTGAGAGCAAGAAAATGTAACTGTGAGTGAGTGTGCTCGCACTGTGAGAGAGTGCGAGAGAGCACGCAACATGTAACTGTGAGTGAGTGTGATGGAGCTCAGTGTAACTGAGTGCGTGTGAGAGAGAAAGAAACATTAAACTGTGAGTGAGTGTGAGATACCTCATTGTAACTGTGAGAGAGTGCGAGAGAGCACACAACATGTAACTGTGAGTGAGTGTGAGGGTGCTCAGTGTAACTGAGTGTGTGTGAGAGAGAAAGAAACATTAAACTGTGAGTGAGTGTGAGATACCTCATTGTAACTGTGAGTGAGTGTGAGGGAGCAAGCAACATGTAACTGTGAGTGAGTGTGAGATACCTCATTGTAACTGTGAGTAAGTGTGGGGGAGCAAGCAACATGTAATTGTGAGTGAGTGTGAGAGAGTTCAGTGTAACTGTGAGTGAGTGTGAGAGAGCTCATTGTAACTGTGAGTGTGAGAGAGCAAGCAACATGTAACTGTGAATGAGTGTGAGAGAGTTCAGTGTAACTGTGAGTGAGTGCGACAGAGTTCAGTGTAACTGAGTGAGTGCGACAGAGTTCAGTGTAACTGTGAGTGAGTGTGAGAGGGCAAGCAACATGTGACTGTGAGTGTGACTGTGAGAGACCTCAGTGTAAATGTGAGTGCGAGAGAGCAAGCAACATGTGGCTGAGTTGAGTGTGAGAGCCCGCCCTGTATCTATGAGTGAGTGTGAATGAGCTCAGTGTGTGTGAGCTCAGTGTGAGTGAGCTCAGTGTGTGTGAGCTCAGTGTGTGTGTGCTCAGTGTGTGTGATCTCAGTGTGAGTGAGCTCAGTGTGAGTGTGTTCAGTGCGAGCTCAATATGAGTGAGCTCAGTGTATGTGAGCTCAGTGTGAGTGAGCTCAGTGTGAGTGAGCTCAGTGTGAGCTCGTGTGAGTGAGCTCACTGTGAGCACATTGTGTGTGAGCTCAGTGTGTGTGAGCTCAGTGTGTGTGAGCTCAGTGTGAGTGAACTCAATGTGTGTGAGCTCAGTGTGAGTGAGCTCAGTGTGAGTGTGTTCAGTGTGGGCTCAATATGAGTGAGCTCAGTGAATGTGAGCTCAATGTGAGTGAGCTCAGTGTGAGTGAGCTCAGTGTGCGCTCAGTATGAGTCAGCTCAGTGTGAGCAGATTGTGTGTGAGCTCAGTGTGTGTGAGCTCAGTGTGAGCTCAGTGTGAGTGAGCTAAGTGTGAGCTCACTGTGAGTGAGCTCAATGTGTGTGAGCTCAGTGTGAGCTCCGTCTGTGTGAGCTCAGTGTGTGTGAGCTGAGAGTGAGTGAGCTCAGTGTGTGTGAGCTCATTGTGAGCTCAGTGTGTGTGAGCTGAGTGTGAGCTCAGTGTTTGTGAGCTCAGTGTGTGTGAGCTCAGTGTGAGTGAGCTCAGTGTGTGTGAGCTCATTGTGAGCTCAGTGTGAGTGAGCTCATTGTGAGCTCAGTGTGAGTGAGTTCCTTGTGAACTCAGTGCCTGTGAGCTCATAGTGAGCTCAGTGTGAGTGAGCTCATTGTGAGCTCAGTGTGAGTGAGCTCATCGTGAGCTCAGTGTGTGTGAGCTCATTGTGAGCTCAGTGTGAGCTCAGTGTGTGTGAGCTCATTGTGAGTTCACTGTGAGTGAGCTCAGTGTGCGTGAGCTCAGTGTGAACTCAGTTTATGTGAGCTCAGTGCAAGCTCTGTGTGTGTGAGCTCAGTGTGTGTGAGATCAATGTGAGCTCAGTGTGTGAGCTCAGTGTGAGCTCAGTATGAGTGAGCTCAGTGTGTGCTCAGTGTGAGCTCAGTGTGAGTGAGCTGAGTGTGTTTGTGTTCAGTGTGGGCTCAGTGTGAGTGAGCTCAGTGCAAGCGAGCTCAATGTGTGTGAGCTCAGTGTGCATGAGCTCAGTGTGAGTGAGCTCAGTGTGACTGATCTCAGTGTGACTGAGCTCGGTGTGAGAGAGCTCGGTGTGAGCGAGCTCAGTGTGAGCTCTGTGTGAGTGAGCTCAGTGTGAGCTCAGTGTATGTGAGCTCAGTGTGTGTGAGCTCAGTGTGAGTGAGCTCAGTGTGAGCTCAGTTTGTGTGAGCTCAGTGTGAGTGAGTTCAGTGTGAGCTCAGTGTGAGCTCAGTGTGAGCTCAGTATGAGTGAGCTCAGTGTGAGCTCGGTGTGAGCGAGCTCAGTGTGAGCTCTGTGTGAGTGAGCTCAGTGTGAGCTCAGTGTATGTGAGCTCAGTGTGTGTGAGCTCAGTGTGAGTGAGCTCAGTGTGAGCTCAGTTTGTGTGAGCTCAGTGTGTGTGAACTCAGTGTGAGCTCAGTATGAGTGAGCTAACTGTGTGTGAGCTCAGTGTGAGTGAGGTTAGTGTGAGCTCAATGTGTGTGAGCTCAGTGTGAGCTCCGTCTATGTGAGCTCAGTGTGAGCTCAGTGTGTGTGAGCTGAGTGTGAGTGAGCTCAGAGTGTGTGAGCTCATTGTGAGCTCAGTGTGTGTGAGCTGAGTGTGAGCTCAGTGTTTGTGAGCTCAGTGTGTGTGAGCTCAGTGTGAGTGAGCTCAGTGTGTGTGAGCACATTGTGAGCTCACCCTGTGAGCTCAGTGTGTGTGAGCTCATTGTGAGCTCAGTGTGAGTGAGCTCATTGTGAGCTCAGTGTGAGTGAGCTCATTGTGAGCTCAGTGTGAGTGAGCTCCTTATGAACTCAGTCTGTGTGAGCTCATTGTGAGCTCAGTGTGAGTGAGCTCATTGTGAGCTCAGTGTGAGTGAGCTCATTGTCAGCTCAGTGTGTGTGAGCTCATTGTGAGCTCAGTGTGAGTGAGCTCAGTTTGAGCGAGGTCAGTGTGAGTGATCTCAGTGTGTGTGAGCTCAGTGTGAGCTCAGTGTGTGTGAGCTCATTGTGAGTTCACTGTGAGTGAGCTCAGTCTGAGCTCAGTGTGCGTGAGCTCAGTGTGAACTCAGTTTATGTGAGCTCAGTACAAGCTCTGTGTGTGTGGGCAGTGTGTGTGAGCTCAGTGTGAGCTCAGTGTGTGAGCTCAGTGTGAGTTCAGTGTGAGTGAGCTCAGTGTGTGTGAGCACAGAGTTAGCTCAGTGTGAGTGAGCTCAGTGTGTGTGAGCGCAGTGTGTGTGAGCACAGAGTGATCTCAGTGTGTGTGAGCTCCGTGTGAGTGAGCTCAGTGTGAGTGAGCTCAGTGTGAGTGAGCTCAGTGTGAGCTCCGTCTGTGTGAGCTCAGTGTGAGTGAGCTCAGTGTGAGCTCTGTCTGTGTGAGCCCAGTCTGAGTGAGCTCAGTGTGCGCTCAGTGTATGTGAGCTCAGTGTGTGTGAGCTCAGTGTGAGTGAGCTCAGTGTGAGCTCAGTTTGTGTGAGCTCAGTGTGAGTGAGTTCAGTGTGAGCTCAGTGTGAGATCAGTGTGAGCTCAGTATGAGTGAGCTCAGTGTGAGCTCGGTGTGAGCGAGCTCAGTGTGAGCTCTGTGTGAGTGAGCTCAGTGTGAGCTCAGTGTATGTGAGCTCAGTGTGTGTGAGCTCAGTGTGAGTGAGCTCAGTGTGAGCTCAGTTTGTGTGAGCTCAGTGTGAGTGAGTTCAGTGTGAGCTCAGTGCGTGTGAGCTCAGTGTGAACTCAGTGTGAGCTCAGTATGAGTGAGCTAACTGTGTGTGAGCTCAGTGTGAGTGAGGTTAGTGTGTGCTCAATGTGTGTGAGCTCAGTGTGAGCTCCGTCTGTGTGAGCTCAGTGTGAGCTCAGTGTGTGTGAGCTGAGTGTGAGTGAGCTCAGAGTGTGTGAGCTCATTGTGAGCTCAGTGTGTGTGAGCTGAGTGTGAGCTCAGTGTTTGTGAGCTCAGTGTGTGTGAGCTCAGTGTGAGTGAGCTCAGTGTGTGTGAGCTCATTGTGAGCTCAGTGTGTGTGAGCTCATTGTGAGCTCAGTGTGAGTGAGCTCATTGTGAGCTCAGTGTGAGTGAGCTCATTGTGAGCTCAGTGTGAGTGAGCTCCTTATGAACTCAGTGTGTGTGAGCTCATTGTGAGCTCAGTGTGAGTGAGCTCATTGTGAGCTCAGTGTGAGTGAGCTCATTGTCAGCTCAGTGTGTGTGAGCTCATTGTGAGCTCAGTGTGAGTGAGCTCAGTTTGAGCGAGGTCAGTTTGAGTGATCTCAGTGTGTGTGAGCTCAGCGTGAGCTCAGTGTGTGTGAGCTCAGTGTGAGCTCAGTGTGTGTGAGCTCATTGTGAGTTCACAGTGAGTGAGCTCAGTCTGAGCTCAGTGTGCGTGAGCTCAGTGTGAACTCAGTTTATGTGAGCTCAGTACAAGCTCTGTGTGTGTGGGCACAGCGTGTGTGAGCTCAGTGTGAGCTCAGTGTGTGAGCTCAGTGTGAGTTCAGTGTGAGTGAGCTCAGTGTGTGTGAGCACAGAGTTAGCTCAGTGTGAGTGAGTTCAGTGTGTGTGAGCTCAGTGTGTGTGAGCACAGAGTGATCTCAGTGTGTGTGAGCTCCGTGTGAGTGAGCTCAGTGTGAGTGAGCTCAGTGTGAGTGAGCTCAGTGTGAGCTCCGTCTGTGTGAGCTCAGTGTGAGTGAGCTCAATGTGTGTGAGCTCAGTGTGAGCTCCGTCTGTGTGAGCGAGCTCAATGTGTATGAGCTCAGTGTGAGCTCTGTCTGTGTGAGCTCAGTCTGAGTGAGCTCAGTGTGCGCTCAGTGTGAGTGAGTTCAGTGCGAACGAGCTCAATGTGTGTGAGCTCAGTGTGAGCTCCGTCTCTGTGAACTCAGTGTGAGCTCAGTGTGTGTGAGTTGAGTGTGAGTGAGCTCAGTGTGTGTGAGCTCAGTGTGACCTCAGTTTGTGTGAGCTCAGTGCAAGCTCTGTGTGTGTGAGCTCAGTGTGAGTGAGCTCAGTGTTAGCTCAGTGTGTGTGATCAGTGTGAGCTCAGTATGAGTGAGCTCAGTGTGTGTGAGCTGAACGTGTGTGAGCTCAGTGTGAACTCAGTGTGAGTGTGCTCAGTGTGTGTGACTTCAGTGTGAACTCAGTTTGTGTGAGCTCAGTGCGAGCTCTATGTGTGTGCTCAGTGTGTGTGAGCTCAGTGTGAGGTCAGTGTGTGAGCTCAGTGTGAGCTCAGTATGAGAGAGCTCAGTATGAGTGAGCTTAGTGTGTGTGAGTTCAGTGTGTGTGAGCTCAGTGTGAGCTCAGTGTGAGTGAGCTCAGTGTGTGCGACCTCAGTGTGAGTGAGTTCAGTGTGAGCTCAGTTTGTGTGAGCTAAGTGCAAGCTGTGTGTGTGTGAGCTCAGTGTGTGTGAGCTCAGTGTGAGCTCAGTGTGTGAGCTCAGTGTGAGCTCAGTATGAGTGCGCTCAGTGTGTGTGAGCTCAGTGTGACCTCAGTTTGTGTGAGCTCAGTGCAAGCACTGTGTGTGTGAGCGCAGTGTGTGTGAGCTCAGTGTGAGCTCAGTGATAGTGAGCTCAGGGTGTGTGAGCTCAGTGATAGCTCTGTATGAGTGAGCTCAGTGTGAGCTCAGTGTGTGTGAGCTCAGTGTGTGTGAGCTCACTGTGAGTGAGCTCAGTGTGAGCTCAGTGATAGTGAGGTCAGTGTGAGCTCAGTGTGAGTGAGTTCAGTGTGAACTCAATGTGAGAGTGAGCTCAGTGTGAGTGAGCTAAGTGTGAGTGAGCTCAGAGTGAGTGAGCTCAGTGTGTGTGAGCTCAGTGTGAGCTCAGTGTGTGAGCTCAGTGTGAGCTCAGTGTGTGAGCTCAGTGTGTGTGAGCTCAGTGAAAGTTGAGTGTGTGTGAGCTCAGTGTGTGTGAGCTCAGTGTGAGCTCAGTGTGTGAGTTCAGTATGAGTGAGCTCAGTGTGTGTGAGTTCAGTGTGTGTGAGCTCAGTGTGACCTCAGTTTGTGTGAGCTCAGTGCAAGCTGTGTGTGTGTGAGCTCAGTGTGAGTGAGCTCTGTGTTAGCTCAGTGTGTGTGATCAGTGTGAGCTCAGTATGAGTGAGCTCAGTGTGTGTGAGCTGAAGGTGTGTGAGCTCAGTGTGAACTCAGTGAGTGTGCTCAGTGTGTGTGATTTCAGTGTGAACTCAGTTTGTGTGAGCTCAGTGCGAGCTCTATGTGTGTGCTCAGTGTGTGTGAGCTCAGTGTGAGGTCAGTGTGTGAGCTCAGTGTGAGCTCAATGTGTGTGAGCTCAGTGTGAGCTCAGTATGAGTGAGCTCAGTATGAGTGAGCTTAGTGTGTGTGAGTTCAGTGTGTGTGAGCTCAGTGTGAGCTCAGTGTGAGTGAGCTCAGTGTGTGTGACCTCAGTATGAACTCAGTGTGAGCTCAGTGTGAGCTCTATGTGTGTGCTCAGTGTGTGTGAGCTCAGTGTGAGGTCAGTGTGTGAGCTCAGTGTGAGCTCAGTGTGTGTGAGCTCAGTGTGAGCTCAGTATGAGTGAGCTCAGTATGAGTGAGTTTAGTGTGTGTGAGTTCAGTGTGTGTGAGCTCAGTGTGAGTGAGCTCAGTGTGTGTGACCTCAGTATGAACTCAGTGTGAGCTCAGTGTGAGTGAGCTCAGTGTCAGTGAGCTCCGTGTGAGTGAGGTCAGTGTGAGCTCAGAGTGAGTGATCTCAGTGTGAGTGAGTTCAGTGTGAGCTCAGTTTGTGTGAGCTCAGTGCAAGCTGTGTGTGTGTGAGCTCAGTGTGAGCTCAGTGTGTGAGCTCAGTGTGAGCTCAGTATGAGTGAGCTCAGTGTGTATGAGCTCAGTGTGACGTCAGTTTGTGTGAGCTCAGTGCAAGCTGTGTGTGTGTGAGCTCCGTGTGAGTGAGCTCAGTGTTAGCTCAGTGTGTGTGATCAGTGTGAGCTCAGTATGAGTGAGCTCAGTGTGTGTGAGCTGAAGGTGTGTGAGCTCAGTGTGAACTCAGTGGGAGTGTGCTCTGTGTGTGTGACTTCAGTGTGAACTCAGTGTGAGCTCAGTGTGAGTGAGCTCAGTGCGAGCTCTATGTGTGTGCTCAGTGTGTGTGAGCTCAGTGTGAGGTCAGTGTGTGAGCTCAGTGTGAGCTCAGTATGAGTGAGCTCAGTATGAGTGAGCTTAGTGTGTGTGAGTTCAGTGTGTGTGAGCTCAGTGTGAGCTCAGTGTGAGTGAGCTCAGTGTGTGTGACCTCAGTGTGAACTCAGTGTGAGCTCAGTGTGAGTGAGCTCAGTGTCAGTGAGCTCCGTGTGAGTGAGGCCAGTGTGAGCTCAGAGTGAGTGATCTCAGTGTGAGTGAGTTCAGTGTGAGCTCAGTTTGTGTGAGCTCAGTGCAAGCTGTGTGTGTGCGAGCTCAGTATGTGTGAGCTCAGTGTGAACTCAGTGTGTGAGCTCAGTGTGAGCTCAGTATGAGTGAGCTCAGTGTGTGTGAGCTCAGTGTGACCTCAGTTTGTGTGAGCTCAGTGCAAGCACTGTATGTGTGAGCGCAGTGTGTGTGAGCTTAGTGTGAGCTCAGTGATAGTGAGCTCAGGGTGTGTGAGCTCAGTGATAGCTCTGTATGAGTGAGCTCAGTGTGAGCTCAGTGTGTGTGAGCTCAGTGTGTGTGAGCTCACTGTGAGTGAGCTCAGTGTGAGCTCAGTGATAGTGAGGTCAGTGTGAGCTCAGTGTGAGTGAGTTCAGTGTGAACTCAATGTGAGAGTGAGCTCAGTGTGAGTGAGCTAAGTGTGAGTGAGCTCAGAGTGAGTTACCTCAGTGTGAGTGAGTACATTGTGAGCTCAGTATGTGTGAGCTCAGTGCAAGCTGTGTGTGTGTGAGCTCAGTGTGTGTGAGCTCAGTGTGAGCTCAGTGTGTGAGCTCAGTGTGAGCTCAGTGTGTGAGCTCAGTGTGTGTTGAGCTCAGTGAAAGTTGAGTGTGTGTGAGCTCAGTGTGAGCTCAGTGTGTGAGCTCAGTATGAGTGAGCTCAGTGTGTGTGAGTTCAGTGTGTGTGAGCTCAGTGTGACCTCAGTTTGTGTGAACTCAGTGCAAGCTGTGTGCGTGTGAGCTCAGTATGAGTGAGCTCAGTGTGTGTGAGCTGAAGGTGTGTGAGCTCAGTGTGAACTCAGTGAGTGTGCTCAGTGTGTGTGACTTCAGTGTGAACTCAGTTTGTGTGAGCTCAGTGCGAGCTCTATGTGTGTGCTCAGTGTGTGTGAGCTCAGTGTGAGGTCAGTGTGTGAGCTCAGTGTGAGCTCAGTGTGTGTGAGCTCAGTGTGAGGTCTGTGTGTGAGCTCAGTGTGAGCTCAGTATGAGTGAGCACAGTATGAGTGAGCTTAGTGTGTGTGAGTTCAGTGTGTGTGAGCTCAGTGTGAGCTCAGTGTGAGTGAGCTCAGTGTGTGTGACCTCAGTATGAACTCAGTGTGAGCTCAGTGTGAGTGAGCTCACTGTCAGTGAGCTCCGTGTGAGTGAGGTCAGTGTGAGCTCAGTTTGTGTGAGCTCAGTGCAAGCTGTGTGTGTGTGAGCTCAGTGTGTGTGAGCTCAGTGTGAGCTCAGTGTGTGAGCTCAGTGTGAGCTCAGTATGAGTGAGCTCAGTGTGTGTGAGCTCAGTGTGACGTCAGTTTGTGTGAGCTCAGTGCAAGCACTGTGTGTGTGAGCGCAGTGTGTGTGAGCTCAGTGTGAGCTCAGTGATAGTGAGCTCAGTGTGTGTGAGCTCAGTGTGTGTGAGCTCACTATGAGTGAGCTCAGTGTGAGCTCAGTGTTAGTGAGGTCAGTGTGAGGTCAGTGTGAGTGAGCTCAGTGTGAGTGAGGTCAGTGTGAGCTCAGAGTGAGTGACCTCAGTGTGAGTGAGTTCAGTGTGAGCTCAGTTTGTGTGAGCTCAGTGCAAGCTCTGTGTGTGTGAGCTCAGTGTGTGAGCTCAGTGCAAGCTCTGTGTGTGTGAGCTCAGTGTGTGTGAGCTCAGTGTGAGCTCAGTGTGAGTGAGCTCAGTGTGAGTGAGCTCTGTGTGTGTGATCTCAGTGTGAGCTCAATGTGTGAGTGAGCTCAGTGTGAGTGAGCTAAGTGTGAGTGAGCTCATTGTGACTGAGCTCAGTGTGAGCTTAGTGTGAGCTCAGTGTGTGTGAGTTCAGTGTGAACTCAATGTGAGAGTGAGCTCAGTGTGAGTGAGCTAAGTGTGGGTGAGCTCAGTGTGAGTGAATTCAGTGTGTGTGAGCTCAGTGTGAGTGAGCTCAGTGTGAGTGAATTCATTGTGAGTGAGCTCAATGTGAGCTCAGTGTTTGTGATCTCTGTGTGACTGAGCTCAGTGTGAGTGGGCTCAGTGTGACCTCAGTGTGAGTGAGCTCAGTGTGGGCTCAGTGTGAGTGAGCTCAGTGTCAGTGAGCTCCGTGTGAGTGAGGCCAGTGTGAGCTCAGAGTGAGTGATCTCAGTGTGAGTGAGTTCAGTGTGAGCTCAGTTTGTGTGAGCTCAGTGCAAGCTGTGTGTGTGCGAGCTCAGTATGTGTGAGCTCAGTGTGAACTCAGTGTGTGAGCTCAGTGTGAGCTCAGTATGAGTGAGCTCAGTGTGTGTGAGCTCAGTGTGACCTCAGTTTGTGTGAGCTCAGTGCAAGCACTGTATGTGTGAGCGCAGTGTGTGTGAGCTTAGTGTGAGCTCAGTGATAGTGAGCTCAGGGTGTGTGAGCTCAGTGATAGCTCTGTATGAGTGAGCTCAGTGTGAGCTCAGTGTGTGTGAGCTCAGTGTGTGTGAGCTCACTGTGAGTGAGCTCAGTGTGAGCTCAGTGATAGTGAGGTCAGTGTGAGCTCAGTGTGAGTGAGTTCAGTGTGAACTCAATGTGAGAGTGAGCTCAGTGTGAGTGAGCTAAGTGTGAGTGAGCTCAGAGTGAGTTACCTCAGTGTGAGTGAGTACATTGTGAGCTCAGTATGTGTGAGCTCAGTGCAAGCTGTGTGTGTGTGAGCTCAGTGTGTGTGAGCTCAGTGTGAGCTCAGTGTGTGAGCTCAGTGTGAGCTCAGTGTGTGAGCTCAGTGTGTGTTGAGCTCAGTGAAAGTTGAGTGTGTGTGAGCTCAGTGTGAGCTCAGTGTGTGAGCTCAGTATGAGTGAGCTCAGTGTGTGTGAGTTCAGTGTGTGTGAGCTCAGTGTGACCTCAGTTTGTGTGAACTCAGTGCAAGCTGTGTGCGTGTGAGCTCAGTATGAGTGAGCTCAGTGTGTGTGAGCTGAAGGTGTGTGAGCTCAGTGTGAACTCAGTGAGTGTGCTCAGTGTGTGTGACTTCAGTGTGAACTCAGTTTGTGTGAGCTCAGTGCGAGCTCTATGTGTGTGCTCAGTGTGTGTGAGCTCAGTGTGAGGTCAGTGTGTGAGCTCAGTGTGAGCTCAGTGTGTGTGAGCTCAGTGTGAGGTCTGTGTGTGAGCTCAGTGTGAGCTCAGTATGAGTGAGCACAGTATGAGTGAGCTTAGTGTGTGTGAGTTCAGTGTGTGTGAGCTCAGTGTGAGCTCAGTGTGAGTGAGCTCAGTGTGTGTGACCTCAGTATGAACTCAGTGTGAGCTCAGTGTGAGTGAGCTCACTGTCAGTGAGCTCCGTGTGAGTGAGGTCAGTGTGAGCTCAGTTTGTGTGAGCTCAGTGCAAGCTGTGTGTGTGTGAGCTCAGTGTGTGTGAGCTCAGTGTGAGCTCAGTGTGTGAGCTCAGTGTGAGCTCAGTATGAGTGAGCTCAGTGTGTGTGAGCTCAGTGTGACGTCAGTTTGTGTGAGCTCAGTGCAAGCACTGTGTGTGTGAGCGCAGTGTGTGTGAGCTCAGTGTGAGCTCAGTGATAGTGAGCTCAGTGTGTGTGAGCTCAGTGTGTGTGAGCTCACTATGAGTGAGCTCAGTGTGAGCTCAGTGTTAGTGAGGTCAGTGTGAGGTCAGTGTGAGTGAGCTCAGTGTGAGTGAGGTCAGTGTGAGCTCAGAGTGAGTGACCTCAGTGTGAGTGAGTTCAGTGTGAGCTCAGTTTGTGTGAGCTCAGTGCAAGCTCTGTGTGTGTGAGCTCAGTGTGTGAGCTCAGTGCAAGCTCTGTGTGTGTGAGCTCAGTGTGTGTGAGCTCAGTGTGAGCTCAGTGTGAGTGAGCTCAGTGTGAGTGAGCTCTGTGTGTGTGATCTCAGTGTGAGCTCAATGTGTGAGTGAGCTCAGTGTGAGTGAGCTAAGTGTGAGTGAGCTCATTGTGACTGAGCTCAGTGTGAGCTTAGTGTGAGCTCAGTGTGTGTGAGTTCAGTGTGAACTCAATGTGAGAGTGAGCTCAGTGTGAGTGAGCTAAGTGTGGGTGAGCTCAGTGTGAGTGAATTCAGTGTGTGTGAGCTCAGTGTGAGTGAGCTCAGTGTGAGTGAATTCATTGTGAGTGAGCTCAATGTGAGCTCAGTGTTTGTGATCTCTGTGTGACTGAGCTCAGTGTGAGTGGGCTCAGTGTGACCTCAGTGTGAGTGAGCTCAGTGTGGGCTCAGTGTGAGTGAGCTCAGTGTGTGTGAGGTCCTTGTGAGTTCAGTGTGAGTGAGCTGAATGTGAGCTCAGTGTTTGTGATCTCAGTGTGACTGAGCTCATTGTGTGTAAGTTCATTGTGAGTTCAGTGTGAGTGAGCTCAATGTGAGCTCAGTGTTTGTGATCTCAGTGTGTCTGAGCCCAGTGTGTGTAAGCTCATTGTGTGCTCAGTGTGTGTGATCTCAGTGTGAGCTCAGTGTGTGTGAGCTCATTGTGAGTTCAGTATGAACTCAGTGTGAGTGAGCTCAGTGAGTGCGCTCAATGTGTGAGTTTGAGTGAGCTGTGTGAATTTTATTGACCTCAGAAGAAGTGTGATTGGTTGTGAGTTTGAGTGACCTCAATGTGAGTGTGCGAATGTGCTCAGTGTGTTTGTAAGAGTGAATTTCTGTGAGCTGAGTGTGAGTATATTTGTGTTGGTGTGTTTTTGTTAGTATGTGTGAGTGAGCTCAGTGTGAGCTCACTGTGAGCTCAGTGTGCGTGAGCTCAGTATGAGTGAGCTCAGTGTGAGTGAGCTCAGTGTCAGTGAGCTCAGTGTCAGTTAGCTCCGTGTGAGTGAGCTCCGTGTGAGCTCAGTGTGAGTGAGCTCAGTGTGAGTGAGCTCAGTGTGGCTGAGCTCAGTGTGAGCTCACTGTGAGCTCAGTGTGCGTGAGCTCAGTATGAGCTCAGTGTGAGTGAGCTCAGTGTCAGTGAGCTCTGTGTGAGCTCAGTGTGAGTGAGCTCAGTGTGAGTGAGCTCAGTGTGAGCTCAGTGTGAGTGAGCTCCGTGTGAGTGAGCTCAATGTGAGTGAGCTCAGTGTGAGCTCACTGTGAGCTCAGAGCGCGTGAGCTCAGTATGAGCTCAGTGTGAGTGAGCTCAGTGTGAGTGAGCTCAGTGTGTGCTCAGTGTGTGTGAGCTCAGTGTGAGCTCAATGTGAGTGAGCTCAGTGTGAGTGAGCTCTGTGTGAGCTCAGTGTGAGCTCAGTGTGAGTGCGCTCAGTGTGAGTGAGCTCAGTGTGAGTGAGCTCAATGTGAGCTCAGTGTTTGTGATCTCTGTGTGACTGAGCTCAGTGTGAGTGGGCTCAGTGTGACCTCAGTGTGAGTGAGCTCAGTGTGGGCTCAGTGTGAGTGAGCTCAGTGTGTGTGAGGTCCTTGTGAGTTCAGTGTGAGTGAGCTGAATGTGAGCTCAGTGTTTGTGATCTCAGTGTGACTGAGCTCATTGTGTGTAAGTTCATTGTGAGTTCAGTGTGAGTGAGCTCAATGTGAGCTCAGTGTTTGTGATCTCAGTGTGTCTGAGCCCAGTGTGTGTAAGCTCATTGTGTGCTCAGTGTGTGTGATCTCAGTGTGAGCTCAGTGTGTGTGAGCTCATTGTGAGTTCAGTATGAACTCAGTGTGAGTGAGCTCAGTGAGTGCGCTCAATGTGTGAGTTTGAGTGAGCTGTGTGAATTTTATTGACCTCAGAAGAAGTGTGATTGGTTGTGAGTTTGAGTGACCTCAATGTGAGTGTGCGAATGTGCTCAGTGTGTTTGTAAGAGTGAATTTCTGTGAGCTGAGTGTGAGTATATTTGTGTTGGTGTGTTTTTGTTAGTATGTGTGAGTGAGCTCAGTGTGAGCTCACTGTGAGCTCAGTGTGCGTGAGCTCAGTATGAGTGAGCTCAGTGTGAGTGAGCTCAGTGTCAGTGAGCTCAGTGTCAGTTAGCTCCGTGTGAGTGAGCTCCGTGTGAGCTCAGTGTGAGTGAGCTCAGTGTGAGTGAGCTCAGTGTGGCTGAGCTCAGTGTGAGCTCACTGTGAGCTCAGTGTGCGTGAGCTCAGTATGAGCTCAGTGTGAGTGAGCTCAGTGTCAGTGAGCTCTGTGTGAGCTCAGTGTGAGTGAGCTCAGTGTGAGTGAGCTCAGTGTGAGCTCAGTGTGAGTGAGCTCCGTGTGAGTGAGCTCAATGTGAGTGAGCTCAGTGTGAGCTCACTGTGAGCTCAGAGCGCGTGAGCTCAGTATGAGCTCAGTGTGAGTGAGCTCAGTGTGAGTGAGCTCAGTGTGTGCTCAGTGTGTGTGAGCTCAGTGTGAGCTCAATGTGAGTGAGCTCAGTGTGAGTGAGCTCTGTGTGAGCTCAGTGTGAGCTCAGTGTGAGTGCGCTCAGTGTGAGTGAGCTCAGTGTGAGTGAGCTCAGTGTGCGCTCAGTGTGTGTGAGCTCAGTGTGAGCTCAATGTGAGTGAGCCCAGTGTGAGTGAGCTCTGTGTGAGCTCAGTGTGAGCTCAGTGTGAGTGAGCTCAGTCTGAGTGAGCTCAGTGTGTGTGAGCTCAGTGTGCGCTCAGTGTGAGTGAGCTCAGTGTGAGTGAGCTCAGTGTGAGTGAACTGAGTTTGAGCTCAGTGTGCGCTCAGTGTGAGCTCAATGTGAGCTCAGTGTGAGTGAGCTCAGTGTGAGCTCAGTGTGAGTGAGTTCAGTGTGTGAGCTCAGTGTGTGAGCTCAGTGTGAGCTCAGTCTGTACGAGCTGATTGAGATCTCAGTGTGTGTGAACTCAGCGTGAGCTCAGTGTGCACTTAGTGTGAGCTCAGTGTGTGTGAGCTCAGTGTGAGTTCAGTATGAGTGAGCTCAGTGTGTGTGAGCTCAATGTGAGCTCAGTGTGTGTGAGCTCAGTGTGAGTGAGCTCAGCAATAGTGAGCTCATTGTGAGCTCAGTGTGAGCTCAGTGTGAATGAGCTCAGTGTCAGCTCAATGTGAATGAGCTCAGTGTGAGTGAGCTCAGTGAGTGTGAGATCAGTGAGTGTGAGCTCAGTGTGAGCTCAGTGTGTGTGAGCTCAGTATGAGCTCAGTGTGAGTGAGCTCAGTGTGAGTGAGCTCAGTGTGCGCTCAGTGTGTGTGAGCTCAGTGTGAGCTCAATGTGTGTGAGCTCAGTGTGAGTGAGCTCTGTGTGAGCTCAGTGTGCGCTCAGTGTGAGTGAGCTCAGTGTCAGTGAGCTCAGTGTGAGTGAACTGAGTGTGAGCTCAGTGTGCGCTCAATGTGAGCTCAGTGTGTGTGAGCTCCGTGTGAGCTCAGTGTGAGTGAGTTCAGTGTGTGATCTCAGTTTGTGAGCTCAGTGTGAGCTCAGTCTCTATGAACTGATTGAGATCTCAGTGTGTGTGAACTCAGCGTGAGCTCAGTGTGCACTTAGTATGAGCTCAGTGTGTGTGGGCTCAGTGTGAGTTCAGTATGAGTGAGCTCAGTGTGTGTGAGCTCAATGTGAGCTCAGTGTGTGTGAGCTCAGTGTGAGTTAGCTCAGCGATGGTGAGCTCATTGTGAGCTCAGTGTGAGCTCAGTGTGAATGAGCTCAGTGTCAGCTCAATGTGAGTGAGCTCAGTGTGGGTGAGCTCAGTGAGTGTGAGCTCAGCGTGTGTGCTCAGTGTGAGCTCAGTGTGAGCTTAGTGTGTGTGTGCTTAGTGTGTGTGAGCTCAGTGTGAGTAAGCTCAGTGAATTCAGTGTGTGCGAGCTCAGTGTGAGTGAGGTCAGTGTGTGTGAGCTCATTGTGAGTTCCGTGTAGTGAGCTCAGTGTGCGCTCAGTGTTTGTGAGCTCAGTGTGAGTGAACTGAGTGTTAGTGAGACCACTGTGTCTGAGCTCATTGTGAGCTCAGTGTGTGTGAACTCAGTGTGAGCTCAGTGTGTGTGAACTTATTGTGAGCTCAGTATGAGCTCAGTGTGAGTAAGCTCAGTGTGAGTGAGATCAGTGTGCGAGCGCAGTGTGAGTGAGCTTAGTGTGAGCTCAGTGTGTGTGAGCCCATTGTGAGCTCAGTGTGAGTGAGCTCAGTGTTTGTGAGCTCAGTGTGTGAGCACAGTGTGAGTGAGCTTAGTGTGAGCTCAGTGTGAGTGAGCACAGTGTGAGTGAGATCAGTGTGTGTGAGATCATTGTGAGCTCATTGTGTGTGAGCTCAGTATGAGCTCAGTGTAAGCTCAGTGTGAGTGAGCTCAGTGTGAGTGAGCTCAGTGTGAGTGAGCTCAGTGTGAGCTCCATGTGAGTGAGCTCAGTGTGAGCTCCGTGTTTGTGAGCTCAGTGTGAGTGAACTGAGTGTGAGTGAGATCACTGTGTGTGAGCTCAGTGTGAGCTCAGTGTGAGTGAGCTCAGTGTGAGCGAGGTCAGCGTGTCTGAGCTCATTGTGAGCTCAGTGTGTGTGAGCTCAGTGTGAGCTCTGTGTGTGTGAGCTCATTGTGAGCTCAGTATAAGCTCAGTGTGAGTGAGCACAGTGTGCGTTAGCTCAGTGTGTGAGCGCAGTGTGAGCGAGCTTAGTGTGAGCTCAGTGTGTGTGAGCCCATTGTGAGCTCAGTATGAGCTCAGTGTGAGTGAGCTCAGTGTGAGCTCAGTGTTTGTGAGCTCAGTGTGTGAGCACAGTGTGAGTGATCTTAGTGTGAGCTCAGTGTGAGTGAGCTCAGTGTGAGTGAGATCAATGCGTGTGAGCTCATTGTGAGCTAAGTGTGTGTGAGCTCAGTATGAGCTCAGTGTAAGTTCAGTGTGAGTGAGCTCTGTGTGAGCGAGCTCAGTGTGTGCTCAGTGTGTGTGAGCTCAGTGTGAGCTCAATGTGAGTGAGCTCAGTGTGAGTGAGCTCTGTGTGAGCTCAGTGTGCGCTCAGTGTGAGTGAGCTCAGTGTGAGTGAGCTCAGTGTGAGTTCAGTGTGAGCTCAGTGTGAGTGAGCTCAGTGTGACTGAGCTCAGTGTGAGTGAGCTCAGTGGGCGCTCAGTGTGTGTGAGCTCAGTGTGAGCTCAATGTGAGTGAGCTCAGTGTGAGTGAGCTCTGTGTGAGCTCAGTGCTAGCTCAGTGTGAGTGAGCTCAGTGTCAGTGAGCTCAGTGTGAGTGAACTGAGTGTGAGGTCAGTGTGAATGAGCTCAGTGTGAGTGAGCTCTGTGTGCGCTCAGTGTGTGTGAGCTCAGCGGTAGTGAGCTCATTGTGAGCTCAGTGTGAGCTCAGTGTGAATGAGCTCAGTGTCAGCTCAATGTGAGTGAGCTCAGTGTGAGTGAGCTCAGTGAGTGTGAGCTCAGTGTGTGTGAGCTCAGTGTGAGCTCACTGTGTGTATGCTCAGTGTGTGTGCTCAGTGTGTGTGAGCTCAGTGTGAGTAAGCTCAGTGAGCTCAGTGTGAGTGAGCTCGGTGTGAGCGAGGTCAGTGTGTCTGAGCTCATTGTGAGCTCAGTGTGTGTGAGCTCAGTGTGAGCTCAGTGTGTGTGAGCTCATTGTGAGCTCAGTATGAGCTCAGTGTGAGTGAGTTCAGTGTGAGCTCAGTGTTTGTGAGCTCAGTGTGTGAGCACAGTGTGAGTGAGCTTAGTGTGAGCTCAGAGTGAGTGAGCTCAGTGTGAGTGAGATCAGTGTGTGTGAGCTCATTGTGAGCTCAGTGTGTGTGAGCTCAGTCTGAGCCCAGTGTGAGTGAGCTCTGTGTGAGTGAGCTCAGTGTGTGCTCAGTGTGTGTGAGCTCAGTGTGAGCTCAATGTGAGTGAGCTCCGTGTGAATGAGCTCTGTGTGAGCTCAGTGTGCGCTCAGTGTGAGTGAGCTCAGTGTCAGTGAGCTCAGTGTGAGTGAACTGAGTGTGTGGTCAGTGTGCGCTCAGTGTGAGCTCAGTGTGAGTGAGCTCAGTGTGAGTGAGCTCAGTGTGAGTTCAGTGTGAGCTCAGTGTGAGTGAGCTCAGTGTGAGTGAGCTCAGTGTGAGTGATCTTAGTGTGAGCTCAGTGTGAGTGAGCTCAGTGTGAGTGAGATCAATGCGTGTGAGCTCATTGTGAGCTCAGTGTGTGTGAGCTCAGTATGAGCTCAGTGTAAGTTCAGTGTGAGTGAGCTCAGTGTGAGTGAGCTCAGTGTGAGTGAGCTCAGTGTGAGTGAGCTCAGTGGGCGCTCAGTGTGTGTGCGCTCAGTGTGAGCTCAATGTGAGTGAGCTCAGTGTGAGTGAGCTCAGTGTGAGTTCAGTGTGAGCTCAGTGTGAGTGAGCTCAGTGTGAGTGAGCTCAGTGTGAGTGAGCTCAGTGTGAGTGAGCTCAGTGGGCGCTCAGTGTGTGTGAGCTCAGTGTGAGCTCAATGTGAGTGAGCTCAGTGTGAGTGAGCTCTGTGTGAGCTCAGTGCTAGCTCAGTGTGAGTGAGCTCAGTGTCAGTGAGCTCAGTGTGAGTGAACTGAGTGTGAGGTCAGTGTGAATGAGCTCAGTGTGAGTGAGCTCTGTGTGCACTCAGTGTGTGTGAGCTCAGCGGTAGTGAGCTCATTGTGAGCTCAGTGTGAGCTCAGTGTGAATGAGCTCAGTGTCAGCTCAATGTGAGTGAGCTCAGTGTGAGTGAGCTCAGTGAGTGTGAGCTCAGTGTGTGTGAGCTCAGTGTGAGCTCACTGTGTGTCTGCTCAGTGTGTGTGCTCAGTGTGTGTGAGCTCAGTGTGAGTAAGCTCAGTGAGCTCAGTGTGAGTGAGCTCGGTGTGAGCGAGGTCAGTGTGTCTGAGCTCATTGTGAGCTCAGTGTGTGTGAGCTCATTGTGAGCTCAGTATGAGCTCAGTGTGAGTGAGTTCAGTGTGAGCTCAGTGTTTGTGAGCTCAGTGTGTGAGCACAGTGTGAGTGAGCTTAGTGTGAGCTCAGAGTGAGTGAGCTCAGTGTGAGTGAGATCAGTGTGTGTGAGCTCATTGTGAGCTCAGTGTGTGTGAGCTCAGTCTGAGCTCAGTGTGAGTGAGCTCAGTGTGAGCGAGGTCAGCGTGTCTGAGCTCATTGTGAGCTCAGTGTGTGTGAGCTCAGTGTGAGCTCAGTGTGTGTGAGCTCATTGTGAGCTCAGTATGAGTTCAGTGTGAGTGAGCTCAGTGTGTGTTAGCTCAGTGTGTGAGCGCAGTGTGAGTGAGCTTAGTGTGAGCTCAGTGTGTGTGAGCCCATTGTGTGAGTGCAGTGTGAGTGAGCTCAGTGTGAGCTCAGTGTTTGTGAGCTCAGTGTGTGAGCACAGTGTGAGTGAGCTTAATGCGAGCTCAGTGTGAGTGAGCTCAGTGTGAGTGAGATCAGTGTGTGTGAGCTCATTGTGAGCTCAGTGTGTGTGAGCTCAGTATGAGCTCAGTGTGAGCTCAGTGTGAGTGAGCTCAGTGTGAGTGAGCTCAGTGTGCGCTCAGTGTGTGTGAGCTCAGTGTGTGAGCTCAATGTGAGTGAGCTCAGTGTGAGTGAGCTCTGTGTGAGCTCAGTGTGAGCTCAGTGTGAGTGAGCTCAGTGTGAGTGAGCTTAGTGTGCGCTCAGTGTGTGTGAGCTCAGTGTGAGCTCAATGTGAGTGAGCTCAGTGTCAGTGAGCTCTGTCTGCCACTCAGTGTGTGTGAGCTCAGTGTGAGCTCAATGTGAGTGAGCTCAGTGTGAGTGAGCTCTGTGTGAGCTCAGTGTGTGCTCAGTGTGAGTGAGCTCAGTGTCAGTGAGCTCTGTGTGCGCTCAGTGTGTGTGAGCTCAGTGTGAGCTCAATGTGAGTGAGCTCAGTGTGAGTGAGCTCTGTGTGAGCTCAGTGTGCGCTCAGTGTGAGTGAGCTAAGCATCAGTGAGCTCAGTGTGAGTGAACTGAGTGTGAGGTCAGTGTGCGCTCAGTGTGAGCTCAGTGTGTGTGAGCTCAGTGTGTGTGAGCTCAGTGTGAGCTCAGTGTGTGTAAGCTCAGTGTGAGTGAGCTCAGTGTGAGTGAGCTTAGTGTGAGCTCAGTGTGAGTGAGCACAGTGTGAGTGAGATCAGTGTGTGTGAGCTCATTGTGAGCTCAGTGTGTGTGAGCTCAGTATGAGCTCAGTGTAAGCTCAGTGTGAGTGAGCTCAGTGTGAGTGAGCTCAGTGTGAGTGAGCTCAGTGTGAGCTTCATGTGAGTGAGCTCAGTGTGAGCTCCGTGTTTGTGAGCTCAGTGTGAGTGAACTGAGTGTGAGTGAGATCATTGTGTGTGAGCTCAGTGTGAGCTCAGTGCGAGTGAGCTCAGTGTGAGCGAGGTCAGCGTGTCTGAGCTCATTGTGAGCTCAGTGTGTGTGAGCTCAGTGTGAGCTCTGTGTGTGTGAGCTCATTGTGAGCTCAGTATAAGCTCAGTGTGAGTGAGCACAGTGTGCGTTAGCTCAGTGTGTGAGCGCAGTGTGAGCGAGCTTAGTGTGAGCTCAGTGTGTGTGAGCCCATTGTGAGCTCAGTATGAGCTCAGTGTGAGTGAGCTCAGTGTGAGCTCAGTGTTTGTGAGCTCAGTGTGTGAGCACAGTGTGAGTGATCTTAGTGTGAGCTCAGTGTGAGTGAGCTCAGTGTGAGTGAGATCAATGCGTGTGAGCTCATTGTGAGCTCAGTGTGTGTGAGCTCAGTATGAGCTCAGTGTAAGTTCAGTGTGAGTGAGCTCAGTGTGAGTGAGCTCAGTGTGTGCTCAGTGTGTGTGAGCTCAGTGTGAGCTCAATGTGAGTGAGCTCAGTGTGAGTGAGCTCTGTGTGAGCTCAGTGTGCGCTCAGTGTGAGTGAGCTCAGTGTCAGTGAGCTCAGTGTGAGTGAACTGAGTGTGAGGTCAGTGTGCGCTCAGTGTGAGCTCAGTGTGAGTGAGCTCAGTGTGAGTTCAGTGTGAGCTCAGTGTGAGTGAGCTCAGTGTGAGTGAGCTCAGTGTGAGTGAGCTCAGTGTGAGTGAGCTCAGTGTGAGTGAGCTCAGTGGGCGCTCAGTGTGTGTGAGCTCAGTGTGAGCTCAATGTGAGTGAGCTCAGTGTGAGTGAGCTCTGTGTGAGCTCAGTGCTAGCTCAGTGTGAGTGAGCTCAGTGTCAGTGAGCTCAGTGTGAGTGAACTGAGTGTGAGGTCAGTGTGAATGAGCTCAGTGTGAGTGAGCTCTGTGTGCGCTCAGTGTGTGTGAGCTCAATGTGAGCTCACTGCGTGTGTGCTCAGTGTGTGTGCTCAGTGTGTGTGAGCTCAGTGTGAGTAAGCTCAGTGAGCTCAGTGTGAGTGAGCTCGGTGTGAGCGAGGTCAGTGTGTCTGAGCTCATTGTGAGCTCAGTGTGTGTGAGCTCAGTGTGAGCTCAGTGTGTGTGAGCTCATTGTGAGCTCAGTATGAGCTCAGTGTGAGTGAGTTCAGTGTGAGCTCAGTGTTTGTGAGCTCAGTGTGTGAGCACAGTGTGAGTGAGCTTAGTGTGAGCTCAGAGTGAGTGAGCTCAGTGTGAGTGAGATCAGTGTGTGTGAGCTCATTGTGAGCTCAGTGTGTGTGAGCTCAGTCTGAGCTCAGTGTGAGTGAGCTCTGTGTGAGTGAGCTCAGTGTGTGCTCAGTGTGTGTGAGCTCAGTGTGAGCTCAATGTGAGTGAGCTCAGTGTGAGTGAGCTCTGTGTGAGCTCAGTGTGCGCTCAGTGTGAGTGAGCTCAGTGTCAGTGAGCTCAGTGTGAGTGAACTGAGTGTGTGGTCAGTGTGCGCTCAGTGTGAGCTCAGTGTGAGTGCGCTCAGTGTGAGTGAGCTCAGTGTGAGTTCAGTGTGAGCTCAGTGTGAGTGAGCTGAGTGTGAGTGAGCTCAGTGTGAGTGAGCTCAGTGTGAGTGAGCTCAGTGGGCGCTCAGTGTGTGTGAGCTCAGTGTGAGCTCAATGTGAGTGAGCTCAGTGTGAGTGAGCTCTGTGTGAGCTCAGTGCTAGCTCAGTGTGAGTGAGCTCAGTGTCAGTGAGCTCAGTGTGAGTGAACTGAGTGTGAGGTCAGTGTGAATGAGCTCAGTGTGAGTGAGCTCTGTGTGCGCTCAGTGTGTGTGAGCTCAGCGGTAGTGAGCTCATTGTGAGCTCAGTGTGAGCTCAGTGTGAATGAGCTCAGTGTCAGCTCAATGTGAGTGAGCTCAGTGTGAGTGAGCTCAGTGAGTGTGAGCTCAGTGTGTGTGAGCTCAGTGTGAGCTCACTGTGTGTGTGCTCAGTGTGTGTGCTCAGTGTGTGTGAGCTCAGTGTGAGTAAGCTCAGTGAGCTCAGTGTGAGTGAGCTCGGTGTGAGCGAGGTCAGTGTGTCTGAGCTCATTGTGAGCTCAGTGTGTGTGAGCTCAGTGTGAGCTCAGTGTGTGTGAGCTCATTGTGAGCTCAGTATGAGCTCAGTGTGAGCGAGTTCAGTGTGAGCTCAGTGTTTGTGAGCTCAGTGTGTGAGCACAGTGTGAGTGAGCCTAGTGTGAGCTCAGAGTGAGTGAGCTCAGTGTGAGTGAGATCGGTGTGTGTGAGCTCATTGTGAGCTCAGTGTGTGTGAGCTCAGTCTGAGCTCAGTGTGAGTGAGCTCAGTGTGAGCGAGGTCAGCGTGTCTGAGCTCATTGTGAGCTCAGTGTGTGTGAGCTCAGTGTGAGCTCAGTGTGTGTGAGCTCATTGTGAGCTCAGTATGAGTTCAGTGTGAGTGAGCTCAGTGTGTGTTAGCTCAGTGTGTGAGCGCAGTGTGAGTGAGCTTAGTGTGAGGTCAGTGTGTGTGAGCCCATTGTGTGAGTGCAGTGTGAGTGAGCTCAGTGTGAGCTCAGTGTTTGTGAGTTCAGTGTGTGAGCACAGTGTGAGTGAGCTTAGTGCGAGCTCAGTGTGAGTGAGCTCAGTGTGAGTGAGATCAGTGTGTGTGAGCTCATTGTGAGCTCAGTGTGTGTGAGCTCAGTATGAGCTCAGTGTGAGCTCAGTGTGAGTGAGCTCAGTGTGAGTGAGCTCAGTGTGCGCTCAGTGTGTGTGAGCTCAGTGTGAGCTCAATGTGAGTGAGCTCAGTGTGAGTGAGCTCTGTGTGAGCTCAGTGTGAGCTCAGTGTGAGTGAGCTCAGTGTGAGTGAGCTTAGTGTGCGCTCAGTGTGTGTGAGCTCAGTGTGAGCTCAATGTGAGTGAGGTCAGTGTCAGTGAGCTCTGTCTGCCACTCAGTGTGTGTGAGCTCAGTGTGAGCTCAATGTGAGTGAGCTCAGTGTGAGTGAGCTCTGTGTGAGCTCAGTGTGCGCTCAGTGTGAGTGAGCTCAGTGTCAGTGAGCTCTGTGT
Organism: Scyliorhinus torazame; assembly: GCF_047496885.1. Taxonomy (NCBI): domain Eukaryota; kingdom Metazoa; phylum Chordata; class Chondrichthyes; order Carcharhiniformes; family Scyliorhinidae; genus Scyliorhinus; species Scyliorhinus torazame. The sequence goes on along the minus strand of NC_092707.1, from coordinate 359,628,491 downwards.
GCGCTCAGTGTGTGTGAGCTCAGTGTGAGCTCAATGTGAGTGAGCTCAGTGTGAGTGAGCTCTGTGTGAGCTCAGTGTGCACTCAGTGTGAGTGAGCTAAGCGTCAGTGAGCTCAGTGTGAGTGAACTGAGTGTGAGGTCAGTGTGCGCTCAGTGTGAGCTCAGTGTGTGTGAGCTCAGTGTGTGTGAGCTCAGTGTGAGCTCAGTGTGTGTAAGCTCAGTGTGAGTGAGCTCAGTGTGAGTGAGCTTAGTGTGAGCTCAGTGTGAGTGAGCACAGTGTGAGTGAGATCAGTGTGTGTGAGCTCATTGTGAGCTCAGTGTGTGTGAGCTCAGTATGAGCTCAGTGTAAGCTCAGTGTGAGTGAGCTTAGTGTGAGTGAGCTCAGTGTGAGTGAGCTCAGTGTGAGCTTCATGTGAGTCAGCTCAGTGTGAGCTCCGTGTTTGTGAGCTCAGTGTGAGTGAACTGAGTGTGAGTGAGATCACTGTGTGTGAGCTCAGTGTGAGCTCAGTGCGAGTGAGCTCAGTGTGAGCGAGGTCAGCGTGTCTGAGCTCATTGTGAGCTCAGTGTGTGTGAGCTCAGTGTGAGCTCTGTGTGTGTGAGCTCATTGTGAGCTCAGTATAAGCTCAGTGTGAGTGAGCACAGTGTGCGTTAGCTCAGTGTGTGAGCGCAGTGTGAGCGAGCTTAGTGTGAGCTCAGTGTGTGTGAGCCCATTGTGAGCTCATTATGAGCTCAGTGTGAGTGAGCTCAGTGTGAGCTCAGTGTTTGTGAGCTCAGTGTGTGAGCACAGTGTGAGTGATCTTAGTGTGAGCTCAGTGTGAGTGAGCTCAGTGTGAGTGAGATCAATGCGTGTGAGCTCATTGTGAGCTCAGTGTGTGTGAGCTCAGTATGAGCTCAGTGTAAGTTCAGTGTGAGTGAGCTCAGTGTGAGTGAGCTCAGTGTGAGTGAGCTCAGTGTGAGTGAGCTCAGTGGGCGCTCAGTGTGTGTGCGCTCAGTGTGAGCTCAGTGTGAGTTCAGTGTGAGCTCAGTGTGAGTGAGCTCAGTGTGAGTGAGCTCAGTGTGAGTGAGCTCAGTGTGAGTGAGCTCAGTGGGCGCTCAGTGTGTGTGAGCTCAGTGTGAGCTCAATGTGAGTGAGCTCAGTGTGAGTGAGCTCTGTGTGAGCTCAGTGCTAGCTCAGTGTTAGTGAGCTCAGTGTCAGTGAGCTCAGTGTGAGTGAACTGAGTGTGAGGTCAGTGTGAATGAGCTCAGTGTGAGTGAGCTCTGTGTGCGCTCAGTGTGTGTGAGCTCAGCGGTAGTGAGCTCATTGTGAGCTCAGTGTGAGCTCAGTGTGAATGAGCTCAGTGTCAGCTCAATGTGAGTGAGCTCAGTGTGAGTGAGCTCAGTGAGTGTGAGCTCAGTGTGTGTGAGCTCAGTGTGAGCTCACTGTGTGTGTGCTCAGTGTGTGTGCTCAGTGTGTGTGAGCTCAGTGTGAGTAAGCTCAGTGAGCTCAGTGTGAGTGAGCTCGGTGTGAGCGAGGTCAGTGTGTCTGAGCTCATTGTGAGCTCAGTGTGTGTGAGCTCAGTGTGTGTGAGCTCATTGTGAGCTCAGTATGAGCTCAGTGTGAGTGAGTTCAGTGTGAGCTCAGTGTTTGTGAGCTCAGTGTGTGAGCACAGTGTGAGTGAGCTTAGTGTGAGCTCAGAGTGAGTGAGCTCAGTGTGAGTGAGATCGGTGTGTGTGAGCTCATTGTGAGTTCAGTGTGTGTGAGCTCAGTCTGAGCTCAGTGTGAGTGAGCTCAGTGTGAGCGAGGTCAGCGTGTCTGAGCTCATTTTGAGCTCAGTGTGTGTGAGCTCAGTGTGAGCTCAGTGTGTGTGAGCTCATTGTGAGCTCAGTATGAGTTCAGTGTGAGTGAGCTCAGTGTGTGTTAGCTCAGTGTGTGAGCGCAGTGTGAGTGAGCTTAGTGTGAGCTCAGTGTGTGTGAGCCCATTGTGTGAGAGCAGTGTGAGTGAGCTCAGTGTGAGCTCAGTGTTTGTGAGTTCAGTGTGTGAGCACAGTGTGAGTGAGCTTAGTGCGAGCTCAGTGTGAGTGAGCTCAGTGTGAGTGAGATCAGTGTGTGTGAGCTCATTGTGAGCTCAGTGTGTGTGAGCTCAGTATGAGCTCAGTGTGAGCTCAGTGTGAGTGAGCTCAGTGTGAGTGAGCTCAGTGTGCGCTCAGTGTGTGTGAGCTCAGTGTGAGCTCAATGTGAGTGAGCTCAGTGTGAGTGAGCTCTGTGTGAGCTCAGTGTGAGCTCAGTGTGAGTGAGCTCAGTGTGAGTGAGCTTAGTGTGCGCTCAGTGTGTGTGAGCTCAGTGTGAGCTCAATGTGAGTGAGGTCAGTGTCAGTGAGCTCTGTCTGCCACTCAGTGTGTGTGAGCTCAGTGTGAGCTCAATGTGAGTGAGCTCAGTGTGAGTGAGCTCTGTGTGAGCTCAGTGTGCGCTCAGTGTGAGTGAGCTCAGTGTCAGTGAGCTCTGTGTGCGCTCAGTGTGTGTGAGCTCAGTGTGAGCTCAATGTGAGTGAGCTCAGTGTGAGTGAGCTCTGTGTGAGCTCAGTGTGCGCTCAGTGTGAGTGAGCTAAGCGTCAGTGAGCTCAGTGTGAGTGAACTGAGTGTGAGGTCAGTGTGCGCTCAGTGTGAGCTCAGTGTGTGTGAGCTCAGTGTGTGTGAGCTCAGTGTGAGCTCAGTGTGTGTAAGCTCAGTGTGAGTGAGCTCAGTGTGAGTGAGCTTAGTGTGAGCTCAGTGTGAGTGAGCACAGTGTGAGTGAGATCAGTGTGTGTGAGCTCATTGTGAGCTCAGTGTGTGTGAGCTCAGTATGAGCTCAGTGTAAGCTCAGTGTGAGTGAGCTTAGTGTGAGTGAGCTCAGTGTGAGTGAGCTCAGTGTGAGCTTCATGTGAGTGAGCTCAGTGTGAGCTCCGTGTTTGTGAGCTCAGTGTGAGTGAACTGAGTGTGAGTGAGATCACTGTGTGTGAGCTCAGTGTGAGCTCAGTGCGAGTGAGCTCAGTGTGAGCGAGGTCAGCGTGCCTGAGCTCATTGTGAGCTCAGTGTGTGTGAGCTCAGTGTGAGCTCTGTGTGTGTGAGCTCATTGTGAGCTCAGTATAAGCTCAGTGTGAGTGAGCACAGTGTGCGTTAGCTCAGTGTGTGAGCGCAGTGTGAGCGAGCTTAGTGTGAGCTCAGTGTGTGTGAGCCCATTGTGAGCTCAGTATGAGCTCAGTGTGAGTGAGCTCAGTGTGAGCTCAGTGTTTGTGAGCTCAGTGTGTGAGCACAGTGTGAGTGATCTTAGTGTGAGCTCAATGTGAGTGAGCTCAGTGTGAGTGAGATCAATGCGTGTGAGCTCATTGTGAGCTCAGTGTGTGTGAGCTCAGTATGAGCTCAGTGTAAGTTCAGTGTGAGTGAGCGCAGTGTGAGTGAGCTCAGTGTGTGCTCAGTGTGTGTGAGCTCAGTGTGAGCTCAATGTGAGTGAGCTCAGTGTGAGTGAGCTCTGTGTGAGCTCAGTGTGCGCTCAGTGTGAGTGAGCTCAGTGTCAGTGAGCTCAGTGTGAGTGAACTGAGTGTGAGGTCAGTGTGCGCTCAGTGTGAGCTCAGTGTGAGTGAGCTCAGTGTGAGTGAGCTCAGTGTGAGTTCAGTGTGAGCTCAGTGTGAGTGAGCTCAGTGTGAGTGAGCTCAGTGTGAGTGAGCTCAGTGTGAGTGAGCTCAGTGGGCGCTCAGTGTGTGTGAGCTCAGTGTGAGCTCAATGTGAGTGAGCTCAGTGTGAGTGAGCTCTGTGTGAGCTCAGTGCTAGCTCAGTGTGAGTGAGCTCAGTGTCAGTGAGCTCAGTGTGAGTGAACTGAGTGTGAGGTCAGTGTGAATGAGCTCAGTGTGAGTGAGCTCTGTGTGCGCTCAGTGTGTGTGAGCTCAATGTGAGCTCAGTGTGTGAGCTCAGTGTGAGTGAGCTCAGCGGTAGTGAGCTCATTGTGAGCGCAGTGTGAGCTCAGTGTGAATGAGCTCAGTGTCAGCTCAATGTGAGTGAGCTCAGTGTGAGTGAGCTCAGTGAGTGTGAGCTCAGTGTGTGTGAGCTCAGTGTGAGCTCACTGCGTGTGTGCTCAGTGTGTGTGCTCAGTGTGTGTGAGCTCAGTGTGAGTAAGCTCAGTGAGCTCAGTGTGAGTGAGCTCGGTGTGAGCGAGGTCAGTGTGTCTGAGCTCATTGTGAGCTCAGTGTGTGTGAGCTCAGTGTGAGCTCAGTGTGTGTGAGCTCATTGTGAGCTCAGTATGAGCTCAGTGTGAGTGAGTTCAGTGTGAGCTCAGTGTTTGTGAGCTCAGTGTGTGAGCACAGTGTGAGTGAGCTTAGTGTGAGCTCAGAGTGAGTGAGCTCAGTGTGAGTGAGATCAGTGTGTGTGAGCTCATTGTGAGCTCAGTGTGTGTGAGCTCAGTGTGAGCTCAGTGTGAGTGAGCTCAGTGTGAGCGAGGTCAGCGTGTCTGAGCTCATTGTGAGCTCAGTGTGTGTGAGCTCAGTGTGAGCTCAGTGTGTGTGAGCTCATTGTGAGCTCAGTATGAGTTCAGTGTGAGTGAGCTCAGTGCGCGTTAGCTCAGTGTGTGAGCGCAGTGTGAGTGAGCTTAGTGTGAGCTCAGTGTGTGTGAGCCCATTGTGTGAGTGCAGTGTGAGTGAGCTCAGTGTGAGCTCAGTGTTTGTGAGCTCAGTGTGTGAGCACAGTGTGAGTGAGCTTAGTGCGAGCTCAGTGTGAGTGAGCTCAGTGTGAGTGAGATCAGTGTGTGTGAGCTCATTGTGAGCTCAGTGTGTGTGAGCTCAGTATGAGCTCAGTGTGAGCTCAGTGTGAGTGAGCTCAGTGTGCGCTCAGTGTGTGTGAGCTCAGTGTGAGCTCAATGTGAGTGAGCTCAGTGTGAGTGAGCTCTGTGTGAGCTCAGTGTGAGCTCAGTGTGAGTGAGCTCAGTGTGAGTGAGCTTAGTGTGCGCTCAGTGTGTGAGCTCAGTGTGAGCTCAATGTGAGTGAGCTCAGTGTCAGTGAGCTCTGTCTGCCACTCAGTGTGTGTGAGCTCAGTGTGAGCTCAATGTGAGTGAGCTCAGTGTGAGTGAGCTCTGTGTGAGCTCAGTGTGCGCTCAGTGTGAGTGAGCTCAGTGTCAGTGAGCTCTGTGTGCGCTCAGTGTGTGTGAGCTCAGTGTGAGCTCAATGTGAGTGAGCTCAGTGTGAGTGAGCTCTGTGTGAGCTCAGTGTGCGCTCAGTGTGAGTGAGCTAAGTGTCAGTGAGCTCAGTGTGAGTGAACTGAGTGTGAGGTCAGTGTGCGCTCAGTGTGAGCTCAGTGTGTGTGAGCTCAGTGTGTGTGAGCTCAGTGTGAGCTCAGTGTGTGTAAGCTCAGTGTGAGCTCAATGTGAGCTCAGTGTGAGTGAGCTCAGTGTGAGCTCAGTGTGAGTGAGTTCAGTGTGTGAGCTCAGTGTGTTGTAGCTCAGTGTGAGCTCAGTCTGTACGAACTGAGTGAGATCTCAGTGTGTGTGAACTCAGCGTGAGCTCAGTGTGCACTTAGTGTGAGCTCAGTGTGTGTGGGCTCAGTGTCAGTTCAGTATGAGTGAGCTCAGTGTGTGTGAGCTCAATGTGAGCTCAGTGTGTGAGCTCAGTGTGAGTGAGCTCAGCGGTAGTGAGCTCATTGTGAGCTCAGTGTGAGCTCAGTGTGAATGAGCTCAGTCTCAGCTCAATGTGTGAGCTCAGTGTGAGTGAGCTCAGTGAGTGTGAGCTCAGTGTGTGTGAGCTCAGTGTGAGCTCAGTGTGAGCTCAGTGTGTGTGAGCTCAGTGTGAGTAAGCTCATTGTGAGCACAGTATGAGCTCAGTGTGAGTGAGCTCAGTGTGAGCTTAGTGCTTGTGAGCTCAGTGTGTGAGCACAGTGTGAGTCAGCTTAGTGTGAGCTCAATGTGAGTGAGCTCAGTGTGAGTGAGATCAGTGTGTGTGAGCTCAGTGTGAGCTCAGTGTGTGTGAGCTCATTGTGAGCTCAGTATGAACTCAGTGTGAGTGAGCTCAGTGTGCGCTCAGTGTGTGCGAGCTCAGTGTGAGCTCAATGTGAGTGAGCTCAGTGTGAGTGAGCTCTGTGTGAGCTCAGTGTGAGCTCAGTGTGAGTGAGCTCAGTGTGAGCTCAATGTGAGTGAGCTCAGTGTGAGTGATCTCTGTGTGAGCTCAGTGTGAGTGAGCTCAGTGTGTATGAGCTCAGTGTGCGCTCAGTGTGAGTGAGCTCAGTGTCAGTGAGCTCAGTGTGAGTGAACTGAGTGTGAGCTCAGTGTGCGCTCAATGTGAACTCAGTGTGTGTGAGCTCAGTGTGAGCTCAGTGTGAGTGAGTTCAGTGTGTGAGCTCAGTTTGTGAGCTCAGTGTGAGCTCAGTCTCTACGAATTGAGTGAGATCTCAGTGTGTGTGAACTCAGCGTGAGCTCAGTGTGCACTTAGTATGAGCTCAGTGTGTGTGAGCTCAGTGTGAGTTCAGTATGAGTGAGCTCAGTGTGTGTGAGCTCAATGTGAGCTCAGTGTGTGTGAGCTCAGTGTGAGTGAGCTCAGCGATAGTGAGCTCATTGTGAGCTCAGTGTGAGCTCAGTGTGAATGAGCTCAGTGTCAGCTCAATGTGAGTGAGCTCAGTGTGAGTGAGCTCAGTGAGTGTGAGCTCAGCGTGTGTGAGCTCAGTGTGAGTGAGATCAGTGTGTGTGAGCTCATTGTGACCTCAGTGTGTGTGAGCTCAGTATGAGCTCAGTGTGAGTGAGCTCAGTGTGAGCGAGGTCAGCGTGTCTGAGCTCATTGTGAGCTCAGTGTGTGTGAGCTCAGTGTGAGCTCAGTCTGTGTGAGCTCATTGTGAGCTCAGTATGAGTTCAGTGTGAGTGAGCTCAGTGTGCGTTAGCTCAGGGTGTGAGCGCAGTGTGAGTGAGTTTAGTGTGAGCTCAGTGTGTGTGAGCCCATTGTGTGAGCGCAGTGTGAGTGAGCTCAGTGTGAGCTCAGTGTTTGTGAGCTCAGTGTGTGAGCACAGTGTGAGTGAGCTTAGTGCGAGCTCAGTGTGAGTGAGCTCAGTGTGAGTGAGATCAGTGTGTGTGAGCTCATTGTGAGCTCAGTGTGAGCTCAGTGTGAGGGAGCTCAGTGTGAGTGAGCTCAGTGTGCGCTCAGTGTGTGTGAGCTCAGTGTGAGCTCAATGTGAGTGAGCTCAGTGTGAGTGAGCTCTGTGTGAGCTCAGTGTGAGCTCAGTGTGAGTGAGCTCAGTGTGAGTGAGCTTAGTGTGCGCTCAGTGTGAGTGAGCTCAGTGTGAGCTCAATGTGAGTGAGCTCAGTGTCAGTGAGCTCTGTGTGCGCTCAGTGTGTGTGAGCTCAGTGTGAGATCAATGTGAGTGAGCTCAGTGTGAGTGAGCTCTGTGTGAGCTCAGTGTGCGCTCAGTGTGGGTGAGCTCAGTGTCAGTGAGCTCTGTGTGCGCTCAGTGTGTGTGAGCTCAGTGTGAGATCAATGTGAGTGAGCTCAGTGTGAGTGAGCTCTGTGTGAGCTCAGTGTGCGCTCAGTGTGAGTGAGCTAAGTGTCAGTGAGCTCAGTGTGAGTGAACTGAGTGTGAGGTCAGTGTGCGCTCAGTGTGAGCTCAGTGTGTGTGAGCTCAGTGGGAGCTCAGTGTGTGTAAGCTCAGTGTGAGCTCAATGTGAGCTCAGTGTGAGTGAGCTCAGTGTGAGCTCAGTGTGAGTGAGTTCAGTGTGTGAGCTCAGTGTGTTGTAGCTCAGTGTGAGCTCAGTCTGTACGAACTGAGTGAGATCTCAGTGTGTGTGAACTCAGCGTGAGCTCAGTGTGCACTTAGTGTGAGCTCAGTGTGTGTGGGCTCAGTGTGAGTTCAGTATGAGTGAACTCTGTGTGTGTGAGCTCAATTTGAGCTCAGTGTGTGAGCTCAGTGTGAGTGAGCTCAGCGGTAGTGAGCTCATTGTGAGCTCAGTGTGAGCTCAGTGTGAATGAGCTCAGTCTCAGCTCAATGTGTGAGCTCAGTGTGAGTGAGCTCAGTGAGTGTGAGCTTGGTGTGTGTTAGCTCAGTGTGAGCTCAGTGTGAGCTCAGTGTGTGTGTGCTCAGTGTGTGTGCTCAGTGTGTAAGCTCATTGTGAGCACAGTATGAGCTCAGTGTGAGTGAGCTCAGCGTGAGCTTAGTGCTTGTGAGCTCAGTGTGTGAGCACAGTGTGAGTCAGCTTAGTGTGAGCTCAATGTGAGTGAGCTCAGTGTGAGTGAGATCAGTGTGTGTGAGCTCAGTGTGAGCTCAGTGTGTGTGAGCTCATTGTGAGCTCAGTATGAACTCAGTGTGAGTGAGCTCAGTGTGCGCTCAGTGTGTGCGAGCTCAGTGTGAGCTCAATGTGAGTGAGCTCAGTGTGAGTGAGCTCTGTGTGAGCTCAGTGTGAGCTCAGTGTGAGTGAGCTCAGTGTGAGCTCAATGTGAGTGAGCTCAGTGTGAGTGAGCTCTGTGTGAGCTCAGTGTGAGCTCAGTGTGAGTGAGCTCAGTGTGTATGAGCTCAGTGTGCGCTCAGTGGGAGTGAGCTCAGTGTGAGTGAGCTCAGTGTGAGTGAGCTCAGTGTGAGCTCAGTGTGAGTGAGTTCAGTGTGTGAGCTCAGTGTGTGAGCTCAGTGTGAGCTCAGTCTGTTCGAGCTGATTGAGATCTCAGTGTGTGTGAACTCAGCGTGAGCTCAGTGTGCACTTAGTGTGAGCTCAGTGTGTGAGAGCTCAGTGTGAGCTCAATGTGTGTGAGCTCAGTGTGAGTGAGCTCTGTGTGAGCTCAGTGTGCGCTCAGTGTGAGTGAGCTCAGTGTCAGTGAGCTCAGTGTGAGTGAACTGAGTGTGAGCTCAGTGTGCGCTCGATGTGAGCTCAGTGTGTGTGAGCTCAGTGTGAGCTCAGTGTGAGTGAGTTCAGTGTGTGAGCTCAGTTTGTGAGCTCAGTGTGAGCTCAGTCTCTACGAACTGAGTGAGATCTCAGTGTGTGTGAACACAGCGTGAACTCAGTGTGCACTTAGTATGAGCTCAGTGTGTGTGAGCTCAGTGTGAGTTCAGTATGAGTGAGCTCAGTGTGTGTGAGCTCAATGTGAGCTCAGTGTGTGTGAGCTCAGTGTGAGTGAGCTCAGCGATCGTGAGCTCATTGTGAGCTCAGTGTGAGCTCACTGTGAATGAGCTCAGTGTCAGCTCAATGTGAGTGAGCTCAGTGTGAGTGAGCTCAGTGAGTGTGAGCTCAGCGTGTGTGAGCTCAGTGTTAGCTCAGTGTGAGCATAGTGCGTGTGTGCTCAGTGTGTGTGTGCTCAGTGTGTGTGAGCTCAGTGTGAGTAAGCTCAGTGAATTCAGTGTGTGCGAGCTCAGTGTGAGTGAGGTCAGTGTGTGTGAGCTCATTGTGAGTTCCGTGTAGTGAGCTCAGTTTGCGCTCAGTGTTTGTGAGCTCAGTGTGAGTGAACTGAGTGTTAGTGAGACCACTGTGTCTGAGCTCATTGTGAGCTCAGTGTGTGTGAACCCAGTGTGAGCTCAGTGTGTGTGAACTTATTGTGAGCTCAGTATGAGCTCAGTGTGAGTAAGCTCAGTGTGAGTGTGATCTGTGTGCGAGTGTAGTGTGAGTGAGCTATGTGTGAGCTCAGTGTGTGTGAGCCCATTGTGAGCTCAGTATGAGCTCAGTGTGAGTGAGCTCAGTGAGTGTGAGCTCAGCGTGTGTGAGCTCAGTGTTAGCTCAGTGTGAGCATAGTGCGTGTGTGCTCAGTGTGTGTGTGCTCAGTGTGTGTGAGCTCAGTGTGAGTAAGCTCAGTGAATTCAGTGTGTGCGAGCTCAGTGTGAGTGAGGTCAGTGTGTGTGAGCTCATTGTGAGTTCCGTGTAGTGAGCTCAGTTTGCGCTCAGTGTTTGTGAGCTCAGTGTGAGTGAACTGAGTGTTAGTGAGACCACTGTGTCTGAGCTCATTGTGAGCTCAGTGTGTGTGAACTTAGTGTGAGCTCAGTGTGTGTGAGCTCATTGTGAGCTCAGTATGAGCTCAGTGTGAGTAAGCTCAGTGTGCGTTAGCTCAGTGTGCGAGCGCAGTGTGAGTGAGCTTAGTGTGAGCTCAGTGTGTGTGTGCCCATTGTGAGCTCAGTATGAGCTCAGTGTGAGTGAGCTCAGTGTGAGCTCAGTGTTTGTGAGCTCAGTGTGTGAGCACAGTGTGAGTGAGCTTAGTGTGAGCTCAGTGTGAGTGAGCTCAGTGTGAGTGAGATCAGTGTGTGTGAGCACATTGTGAGCTCAGTGTGTGTGAGCTCAGTATGAGCTCAGTGTGAGCTCAGTGTGAGTGAGCTCAGTGTGAGTGAGCTCAGTGTGAGTGAGCTCAGTGTGCCCTCAGTGTGTGTGAGCTCAGTGTGAGCTCCATGTGAGTGAGCTCAGTGTGAGCTCCGTGTTTGTGAGCTCAGTGTGAGTGAACTGAGTGTGAGTGAGATCACTGTGTGTGAGCTCAGTGTGAGCTCAGTGTGAGTGAGCTCAGTGTGAGCGAGGTCAGCGTGTCTGAGCTCATTGTGAGCTCAGTGTGTGTGAACTTAGTGTGAGCTCAGTGTGTGTGAGCTCATTGTGAGCTCAGTATGAGCTCAGTGTGAGTAAGCTCAGTGTGCGTTAGCTCAGTGTGCGAGCGCAGTGTGAGTGAGCTTAGTGTGAGCTCAGTGTGTGTGAGCCCATTGTGAGCTCAGTATGAGCTCAGTGTGAGTGAGCTCAGTGTGAGCTCAGTGTTTGTGAGCTCAGTGTGTGAGCACAGTGTGAGTGAGCTTAGTGTGAGCTCAGTGTGAGTGAGCTCAGTGTGAGTGAGATCAGTGTGTGTGAGCTCATTGTGAGCTCAGTGTGTGTGAGCTCAGTATGAGCTCAGTGTGAGCTCAGTGTGAGTGAGCTCAGTGTGAGTGAGCTCAGTGTGAGTGAGCTCAGTGTGCCCTCAGTGTGTGTGAGCTCAGTGTGAGCTCCATGTGAGTGAGCTCAGTGTGAGCTCCGTGTTTGTGAGCTCAGTGTGAGTGAACTGAGTGTGAGTGAGATCACTGTGTGTGAGCTCAGTGTGAGCTGAGTGTGAGTGAGCTCAGTGTGAGCGAGGTCAGCGTGTCTGAGCTCATTGTGAGATCAGTGTGTGTGAGCTCAGTGTGAGCTCAGTGTGTGTGAGCTCATTGTGAGCTCAGTGTGAGTGAGCTCAGTGTGCGTTGGCTCAGTGTGTGAGCGCAGTGAGAGCGAGCTGAGTGTGAGCTCAGTGTGTGTGAGCCCATTGTGAGCTCAGTATGAGCTCAGTGCATGTGAGCTCATTGTGAGCTCAGTGTGTGTGAGCTCAGTATGAGCTCAGTGTCAGTTCAGTGTGAGTGAGCTCAGTGTGAGTGAGCTCAGTGTGTGCTCAGTGTGTGTGAGCTCAGTGTGAGCTCAATGTGAGTGAGCTCAGTGTGAGTGAGCTCTGTGTGAGCTCAGTGTGCGCTCAGTGTGAGTGAGCTCAGTGTCAGTGAGATCAGTATGACTGAACTGAGTGTGAGGTCAGTGTGCGCTCAGTGTGAGCTCAGTGTGAGTGAGCTCAGTGTGAGTGAGCTCAGTGTGAGTTCAGTGTGAGCTCAGTGGGAGTGAGCTCAGTGTGAGTGAGCTCAGTGTGAGTGAGCTCAATGTGAGTGAGCTCAGTATGCGCTCAGTGTGTGTGAGCTCAGTGTGAGCTCAATGTGAGTGAGCTCAGTGTGAGTGAGCTCTGTGTGAGCTCAGTGCTAGCTCAGTGTCAGTGAGCTCAGTGTGAGTGAACTGAGTGTGAGGTCAGTGTGAATGAGCTCAGTGAGAGTGAGCTCTGTGTGCACTCAGTGTGTGTGAGCTCAATGTGAGCTCAGTGTGTGAGCTCAGTGTGAGTGAGCTCAGCGGTAGTGAGCTCAGTGTGAATGAGCTCCGTGACAGCTCAATGTGAGTGAGCTCAGTGTGAGTGAGCTCAGTGAGTGTGAGCTCAGTGTGTGTGAGCTCAGTGTGAGCTCACTGTGTGTGTGCTCAGTGTGTGTGCTCAGTGTGTGTGAGCTCAGTGTGAGTAAGCTCAGTGAGCTCAGTGTGAGTGAGCTTGTTGTGAGCGAGGTCAGTGCGTCTGAGCTCATTGTGAGCTCAGTGTGTATGAGCTCAGTGTGTGTGAGCTCATTGTGAGCTCAGTATGAGCTCAGTGTGAGTGAGTTCAGTGTGAGCTCAGTGTTTGTGAGCTCAGTGTGTGAGCACAGTGTGAGTGAGCTTAGTGTGAGCTCAGTGTGAGTGAGCTCAGTGTGAGTGAGATCAGTGTGTGTGAGCTCATTGTGAGCTCAGTGTGTGTGAGCTCAGTATGAGCTCAGTGTGAGCTCAGTGTGAGTGAGCTCAGTGTGAGTGAGCTCAGTGTGAGTGAGCTCAGTGTGCGCTCAGTGTGTGTGAGCTCAGTGTGAGCTCCATGTGAGTGAGCTCAGTGTGAGCTCCGTGTTTGTGAGCTCAGTGTGAGTGAACTGAGTGTGAGATCACTGTGTGTGAGCTGAGTGTGAGCTCAGTGTGAGTGAGCTCAGTGTGTGTGAGCTCACTGTGAGCTCCATGTGAGTGAGCTCAGTGTGAGCTCCGTGTTTGTGAGCTCAGTGTGAGTGAACTGAGTGTGAGTGAGATCACTGTGTGTGAGCTCAGTGTGCGCTCAGTGTGAGCGAGCTCAGTGTCAGTAAGCTCAGTGTGAGTGAACTGAGTGTGAGGTCAGTGTGCGCTCAGTGTGAGCTCAGTGTGAGTGAGCTCAGTGTGAGTGAGCTCTGTGTGAGCTCAGTGTGCGCTCAGTGTGAGTGAGCTCAGTGTCAGTGAGCTCAGTGTGCGGTCAGTGTGTGTGTGAGCTCAGTGTGAGCTCAATGTGAGTGAGCTCAGTGTGAGTGAGCTCTGTGTGAGCTCAGTGCTAGCTCCGTGTGAGTGAGCTCATTGTCAATGAGCTCAGTGTGAGTGAACTGAGTGTGAGGTCAGTGTGAGTGAGCTCAGTGTGAATGAGCTCTGTGTGCGCTCAGTGTGTGTGAGCTCAATGTGAGCTCAGTGTGTGAGCTCAGTTTGAGTGAGCTCAGTGTCAGCTCAATGTGAGTGAGCTCAGTGTGAGTGAGCTCAATGAGTGTGAGCTCAGTGTATGTGAGCTCAGTGTGAGCTCACTGTGTGTGTGCTCAGTATCTGTGCTCAGTGTGTGTGAGCTCAGTGTGAGTAAGCTCAGTGAGCTCAGTGTGAGGGAGCTCGGTGTGAGCGAGGTCAGTGTGTCTAAGCTCATTGTGAGCTCAGTGTGTGTGAGCTCAGTGAGAGCTCAGTGTGTGTGAGCTCATTGTGAGCTCAGTATGAGCTCAGTGTGAGTGAGTTCAGTGTGAGCTCAGTGTTTGTGAGCTCAGTGTGTGAGCACAGTGTGAGTGAGCTTAGTGGGAGCTCAGTGTGAGTGAGCTCAGTGTGAGTGAGATCAGTGTGTGTGAGCTCATTGTGAGCTCAGTGTGTGTGAGCTCAGTATGAGCTCAGTGTGAGTGAGCTCAGTGTGAGCGAGGTCAGCGTGTCTGAGCTCATTGCGAGCTCAGTGTGTGTGAGCTCAGTGTGAGTGAGCTTAGTGTGAGCTCAGTGTGAGTGAGCTCAGTGTGAGTGAGATCAGTGAGTGTGAGCTCATTGTGAGCTCAGTGTGTGTGAGCTCAGTATGAGCTCAGTGTGAGCTCAGTGTGAGTGAGCTCAGTGTGAGTGAGCTCAGTGTGCGCTCCGTGTGTGTGAGCTCAGTGTGAGCTCCGTGTTTGTGAGCTCAGTGTGAGTGAACTGAGTGTGAGTGAGATCACTGTGTGTGAGCTCAATGTGAGCTCAGTGTGAGTGAGCTCAGTGTGAGCGAGGTCAGTGTGTCTGAGCTCATTGTGAGCTCAGTGTGTGTGAGTTCAGTGTGAGCTCAGTGTGTGTGAGCTCATTGTGAGCTCAGTATGAGCTCAGTGTGAGTGAGCTCAGTGTGCGTTAGCTCAGTGTGTGAGCGCAGTGTGAGTGAGCTTAGTGTGAGCTCAGTGTGTGTGAGCCCATTTTGAGCTCAGTATGAGCTCAGTGTGAGTGAGCTCAGTGTGAGCTCAGTGTTTGTGAGCTCAGTGTGTGAGCACAGTGTGAGTGATCTTAGTGTGAGCTCAGTGTGAGTGAGCTCAGTGTGAGTGAGATCAGTGCGTGTGAGCTCATTGTGAGCTCAGTGTGTGTGAGCTCAGTATGAGCTCAGTGTAAGTTCAGTGTCAGTGAGCTCAGTGTGAGTGAGCTCAGTGTGTGCTCAGTGTGTGTGAGCTCAGTGTGAGCTCAATGTGAGTGAGCTCAGTGTGAGTGAGCTCTATGTGAGCTCAGTGTGCGCTCAGTGTGAGTGAGCTCAGTGTCAGTGAGCTCAGTGTGAGTGAACTGAGTGTGAGCTCAGTGTGCGCTCAGTGTGAACTCAGTATGAGTGAGCTCAGTGTGAGTGAGCTCAGTGTGAGTTCAGTGTGAGCTTAGTGTGAGTGAGCTCAGTGTGAGTGAGCTCAGTGTGAGTGAGCTCAGTGTCAGTGAGTTCAGTGTGCGCTCAGTGTGTGTGAGATCAATGTGAGCTCAGTGTGTGAGCTCAGTGTGAGTGAGCTCAGCGGTAGTGAGCTCATTGTGAGCTCAGTGTGAGCTCAGTGTGAATGAGCTCAGTGTCAGCTCACTGTGAGTGAGCTTAGTATGAGTGAGCTCAGTGAGTGTGAGCTCAGTGTGTGTGAGCTCAGTGTGAGCTCACTGTGTGTGTGCTCAGTGTGTGTGTTCAGTGTGTGTGAGCTCAGTGTGAGTAAGCTCAGTGAGCTCAGTGTGAGTGAGCTGGGTTTGAGCGAGGTCAGTGTGTCTGAGCTCATTGTGAGCTCAGTGTGTGTGAGCTCAATGTGAGCTCAGTGTGTGTGAGCTCATTGTGAGCTCAGTATGAGCTCAGTGTGAGTGAGTTCAGTGTGAGCTCAGTGTTTGTGAGCTCAGTGTGTGAGCACAGTGTGAGTGAGCTTAGTGTGAGCTCAGTGTGAGTGAGCTCAGTGTGAGTGAGTTCAGTGTGTGTGAGCTCAATGTGAGCTCAGTGTGTGTGAGCTCAATGTGAGCTCAGTGTGTGTGAGCTCATTGTGAGCTCAGTATGAGCTCAGTGTGAGTGAGTTCAGTGTGAGCTCAGTGTTTGTGAGCTCAGTGTGTGAGCACAGTGTGAGTGAGCTTAGTGTGAGCTCAGTGTGAGTGAGCTCAGTGTGAGTGAGTTCAGTGTGTGTGAGCTCATTGTGAGCTCAGTGTGTGTGAGCTCAGTATGAGCTCAGTGTGAGTGAGCTCAGTGTGAGCGAGGTCAGCGTGTTTGAGCTCATTGTGAGCTCAGTGTGTGTGAGATCAGTGTGAGCTCACTGTGTGTGAGCTCATTGTGAGCTCAGTATGAGTACAGTGTGAGTGAGTTCAGTGTGCGTTAGCTCAGTGTGTGAGCGCAGTGTGAGTGAGCTTAGTGTGAGCTGAGTGTGTGTGAGCTCAGTGTGAGCTCAGTGTTTGTGAGCTCAGTGCGTGAGCACAGTGTGAGTGAGCTTAGTGCGAGAACAGTGTGAGTGAGCTCAGTGTGTGTGAGCTCAATGTGAGCTCAGTGTGTGTGAGCTCATTGTGAGCTCAGTATGAGCTCAGTGTGAGTGAGTTCAGTGTGAGCTCAGTGTTTGTGAGCTCAGTGTGTGAGCACAGTGTGAGTGAGCTTAGTGGGAGCTCAGTGTGAGTGAGCTCAGTGTGAGTGAGATCAGTGTGTGCGAGCTCATTGTGAGCTCAGTGTGTGTGAGCTCAGTGTGAGCTCAGTGTGTGTGAGCTCATTGTGAGCTCAGTATGAGTACAGTGTGAGTGAGTTCAGTGTGCGTTAGCTCAGTGTGTGAGCTCAGTGTGTGTGAGCTCAATGTGAGCTCAGTGTGTGTGAGCTCATTGTGAGCTCAGTATGAGCTCAGTGTGAGTGAGTTCAGTGTGAGCTCAGTGTTTGTGAGCTCAGTGTGTGAGCACAGTGTGAGTGAGCTTAGTGGGAGCTCAGTGTGAGTGAGCTCAGTGTGAGTGAGATCAGTGTGTGCGAGCTCATTGTGAGCTCAGTGTGTGTGAGCTCAGTGTGAGCTCAGTGTGTGTGAGCTCATTGTGAGCTCAGTATGAGTACAGTGTGAGTGAGTTCAGTGTGCGTTAGCTCAGTGTGTGAGCGCAGTGTGAGTGAGCTTAGTGTGAGCTGAGTGTGTGTGAGCTCAGTGTGAGCTCAGTGTTTGTGAGCTCAGTGTGTGAGCACAGTGTGAGTGAGCTTAGTGCGAGCTCAGTGTGAGTGAGCTCAGTGTGAGTGAGATCAGTGTGTGTGAGCTCATTGTGAGCTCAGTGTGTGTGAGCTCAGTATGAGCTCAGTGTGAGCTCAGTGTGAGTGAGCTCAGTGTGAGTGAGCTCAGTGTGCGCTCAGTGTGTGTGAGCTCAGTGTGAGCTCAATGTGAGTGAGCTCAGTGTGAGTGAGCTCTGTGTGAGCTCAGTGTGAGCTCAGTGTGAGTGAGCTTAGTGTGAGTGAACTCAGTGTGCGCTCAGTGTGTGTGAGCTCAGTGTGAGCTCAATATGAGTGAGCTCAGTGTCAGTGAGCTCTGTGTGCGCTCAGTGTGTGTGAGCTCAATGTTAGTGAGCTCAGTATGAGTGAGCTCAGTGTGCGCTCAGTGTGTGTGAGCTCAGTGTGAGCTCAATGTGAGTGAGCTCAGTGTGAGTGAGCTCTGTGTGAGCTCAGTGTGCGCTCAGTGTGAGTGAGCTCAGTGTCAGTGAGCTCAGTGTGAGTGAACTGAGTGTGAGGTCAGTGTGCGCTCAGTGTGAGCTCAGTGTGTGTGAGCTCAGTGTGTGTGAGCTCAGTGTGAGCTCAGTGTGTGTAAGCTCAGTGTGAGCTCAATGTGAGCTCAGTGTGAGTGAGCTCAGTGTGAGTGAGTTCAGTGTGTGAGCTCAGTGTGTTGTAGCTCAGTGTGAGCTCAGTCTGTACGAACTGAGTGAGATCTCAGTGTGTGTGAACTCAGCGTGAGCTCAGTGTGCACTTAGTGTGAGCTCAGTGTGTGTGAGCTCAGTGTGAGTTCAGTATGAGTGAGCTCAGTGTGTGTGAGCTCAATGAGAGCTCAGTGTGTGAGCTCAGTGTGAGTGAGCTCAGCGGTAGTGAGCTCATTGTGAGCTCAGTGTGAGCTCAGTGTGAATGAGCTCAGTCTCAGCTCAATGTGTGAGCTCAGTGTGAGTGAGCTCAGTGAGTGTGAGCTCAGTGTGTGTGAGCTCAGTGTGAGCTCAGTGTGAGCTCAGTGTGTGTGTGCTCAGTGTGTGTGCTCAGTGTGTGTGAGCTCAGTGTGAGTAAGCTCAGAGAGCTCAGTGTGAGTGAGTTCAGTGTGAGTGAGGTCAGTGTGTCTGAGCTCATTGTGAGCGCAGTGTGAGTGAGCTTAGTGTGAGCTCAGTGTGTGTGAGCCCATTTTGAGCTCAGTATGAGCTCAGTGTGAGTGAGCTCAGTGTGAGCTCAGTGTTTGTGAGCTCAGTGTGTGAGCACAGTGTGAGTGATCTTAGTGTGAGCTCAGTGTGAGTGAGCTCAGTGTGAGTGAGATCAGTGCGTGTGAGCTCATTGTGAGCTCAGTGTGTGTGAGCTCAGTATGAGCTCAGTGTAAGTTCAGTGTGAGTGAGCTCAGTGTGAGTGAGCTCAGTGTGTGCTCAGTGTGTGTGAGCTCAGTGTGAGCTCAATGTGAGTGAGCTCAGTGTGAGTGAGCTCTATGTGAGCTCAGTGTGCGCTCAGTGTGAGTGAGCTCAGTGTCAGTGAGCTCAGTGTGAGTGAACTGAGTGTGAGCTCAGTGTGCGCTCAGTGTGAACTCAGTATGAGTGAGCTCAGTGTGAGTGAGCTCAGTGTGAGTTCAGTGTGAGCTTAGTGTGAGTGAGCTCAGTGTGAGTGAGCTCAGTGTGAGTGAGCTCAGTGTCAGTGAGTTCAGTGTGCGCTCAGTGTGTGTGAGATCAATGTGAGCTCAGTGTGTGAGCTCAGTGTGAGTGAGCTCAGCGTAGTGAGCTCATTGTGAGCTCAGTGTGAGCTCAGTGTGAATGAGCTCAGTGTCAGCTCACTGTGAGTGAGCTTAGTATGAGTGAGCTCAGTGAGTGTGAGCTCAGTGTGTGTGAGCTCAGTGTGAGCTCACTGTGTGTGTGCTCAGTGTGTGTGTTCAGTGTGTGTGAGCTCAGTGTGAGTAAGCTCAGTGAGCTCAGTGTGAGTGAGCTCGGTGTGAGCGAGGTCAGTGTGTCTGAGCTCATTGTGAGCTCAGTGTGTGTGAGCTCAATGTGAGCTCAGTGTGTGTGAGCTCATTGTGAGCTCAGTATGAGCTCAGTGTGAGTGAGTTCAGTGTGAGCTCAGTGTTTGTGAGCTCAGTGTGTGAGCACAGTGTGAGTGAGCTTAGTGTGAGCTCAGTGTGAGTGAGCTCAGTGTGAGTGAGTTCAGTGTGTGTGAGCTCATTGTGAGCTCAGTGTGTGTGAGCTCAGTATGAGCTCAGTGTGAGTGAGCTCAGTGTGAGCGAGGTCAGCGTGTTTGAGCTCATTGTGAGCTCAGTGTGTGTGAGATCAGTGTGAGCTCACTGTGTGTGAGCTCATTGTGAGCTCAGTATGAGTACAGTGTGAGTGAGTTCAGTGTGCGTTAGCTCAGTGTGTGAGCGCAGTGTGAGTGAGCTTAGTGTGAGCTGAGTGTGTGTGAGCTCAGTGTGAGCTCAGTGTTTGTGAGCTCAGTGCGTGAGCACAGTGTGAGTGAGCTTAGTGCGAGAACAGTGTGAGTGAGCTCAGTGTGTGTGAGCTCAATGTGAGCTCAGTGTGTGTGAGCTCATTGTGAGCTCAGTATGAGCTCAGTGTGAGTGAGTTCAGTGTGAGCTCAGTGTTTGTGAGCTCAGTGTGTGAGCACAGTGTGAGTGAGCTTAGTGGGAGCTCAGTGTGAGTGAGCTCAGTGTGAGTGAGATCAGTGTGTGCGAGCTCATTGTGTGCTCAGTGTGTGTGAGCTCAGTGTGAGCTCAGTGTGTGTGAGCTCATTGTGAGCTCAGTATGAGTACAGTGTGAGTGAGTTCAGTGTGCGTTAGCTCAGTGTGTGAGCTCAGTGTGTGTGAGCTCAATGTGAGCTCAGTGTGTGTGAGCTCATTGTGAGCTCAGTATGAGCTCAGTGTGAGTGAGTTCAGTGTGAGCTCAGTGTTTGTGAGCTCAGTGTGTGAGCACAGTGTGAGTGAGCTTAGTGGGAGCTCAGTGTGAGTGAGCTCAGTGTGAGTGAGATCAGTGTGTGCGAGCTCATTGTGAGCTCAGTGTGTGTGAGCTCAGTGTGAGCTCAGTGTGTGTGAGCTCATTGTGAGCTCAGTATGAGTACAGTGTGAGTGAGTTCAGTGTGCGTTAGCTCAGTGTGTGAGCGCAGTGTGAGTGAGCTTAGTGTGAGCTGAGTGTGTGTGAGCTCAGTGTGAGCTCAGTGTTTGTGAGCTCAGTGTGTGAGCACAGTGTGAGTGAGCTTAGTGCGAGCTCAGTGTGAGTGAGCTCAGTGTGAGTGAGATCAGTGTGTGTGAGCTCATTGTGAGCTCAGTGTGTGTGAGCTCAGTATGAGCTCAGTGTGAGCTCAGTGTGAGTGAGCTCAGTGTGAGTGAGCTCAGTGTGCGCTCAGTGTGTGTGAGCTCAGTGTGAGCTCAATGTGAGTGAGCTCAGTGTGAGTGAGCTCTGTGTGAGCTCAGTGTGAGCTCAGTGTGAGTGAGCTTAGTGTGAGTGAGCTCAGTGTGCGCTCAGTGTGTGTGAGCTCAGTGTGAGCTCAATATGAGTGAGCTCAGTGTCAGTGAGCTCTGTGTGCGCTCAGTGTGTGTGAGCTCAATGTTAGTGAGCTCAGTATGAGTGAGCTCAGTGTGCGCTCAGTGTGTGTGAGCTCAGTGTGAGCTCAATGTGAGTGAGCTCAGTGTGAGTGAGCTCTGTGTGAGCTCAGTGTGCGCTCAGTGTGAGTGAGCTCAGTGTCAGTGAGCTCAGTGTGAGTGAACTGAGTGTGAGGTCAGTGTGCGCTCAGTGTGAGCTCAGTGTGTGTGAGCTCAGTGTGTGTGAGCTCAGTGTGAGCTCAGTGTGTGTAAGCTCAGTGTGAGCTCAATGTGAGCTCAGTGTGAGTGAGCTCAGTGTGAGTGAGTTCAGTGTGTGAGCTCAGTGTGTTGTAGCTCAGTGTGAGCTCAGTCTGTACGAACTGAGTGAGATCTCAGTGTGTGTGAACTCAGCGTGAGCTCAGTGTGCACTTAGTGTGAGCTCAGTGTGTGTGAGCTCAGTGTGAGTTCAGTATGAGTGAGCTCAGTGTGTGTGAGCTCAATGAGAGCTCAGTGTGTGAGCTCAGTGTGAGTGAGCTCAGCGGTAGTGAGCTCATTGTGAGCTCAGTGTGAATGAGCTCAGTCTCAGCTCAATGTGTGAGCTCAGTGTGAGTGAGCTCAGTGAGTGTGAGCTCAGTGTGTGTGAGCTCAGTGTGAGCTCAGTGTGTGTGTGCTCAGTGTGTGTGCTCAGTGTGTGTGAGCTCAGTGTGAGTAAGCTCAGAGAGCTCAGTGTGAGTGAGTTCAGTGTGAGTGAGGTCAGTGTGTCTGAGCTCATTGTGAGCTCAGTGTGTGTGAGCTCAGTGTGAGCTTAGTGTGTGTGAGCTCATTGTGAGCTCAGTATGAGCTCAGTGTGAGTGAGCTCAGTGTGAGCTTAGTGTTTGTGAGCTCAGTGTGTGAGCACAGTGTGAGTCAGCTTAGTGTGAGCTCAGTGTGAGTGAACTGAGTGTGTGGTCAGTGTGCGCTCAGTGTGAGCTCAGTGTGAGTGAGCTCAGTGTGAGTGAGCTCAGTGTGAGTTCAGTGTGAGCTCAGTGTGAGTGAGCTCAGTGTGAGTGAGCTCAGTGTGAGTGAGCTCAGTGTGAGTGAGCTCAGTGGGCGCTCAGTGTGTGTGAGCTCAGTGTGAGCTCAATGTGAGTGAGCTCAGTGTGAGTGAGCTCTGTGTGAGCTCAGTGCTAGCTCAGTGTGAGTGAGCTCAGTGTCAGTGAGCTCAGTGTGAGTGAACTGAGTGTGAGGTCAGTGTGAATGAGCTCAGTGTGAGTGAGCTCTGTGTGCACTCAGTGTGTGTGAGCTCAGCGGTAGTGAGCTCATTGTGAGCTCAGTGTGAGCTCAGTGTGAATGAGCTCAGTGTCAGCTCAATGTGAGTGAGCTCAGTGTGAGTGAGCTCAGTGAGTGTGAGCTCAGTGTGTGTGAGCTCAGTGTGAGCTCACTGTGTGTGTGCTCAGTGTGTGTGCTCAGTGTGTGTGAGCTCAGTGTGAGTCAGCTCAGTGAGCTCAGTGTGAGTGAGCTCGGTGTGAGCGAGGTCAGTGTGTCTGAGCTCATTGTGAGCTCAGTGTGTGTGAGCTCAGTGTGAGCTCAGTGTGTGTGAGCTCATTGTGAGCTCAGTATGAGCTCAGTGTGAGTGAGTTTAGTGTGAGCTCAGTGTTTGTGAGCTCAGTGTGTGAGCGCAGTGTGAGTGAGCTTAGTGTGAGCTCAGTGTGTGTGAGCCCATTGTGTGAGTGCAGTGTGAGTGAGCTCAGTGTGAGCTCAGTGTTTGTGAGCTCAGTGTGTGAGCACAGTGTGAGTGAGCTTAGTGCGAGCTCAGTGTGAGTGAGCTCAGTGTGAGTGAGATCAGTTTGTGTGAGCTCATTGTGAGCTCAGTGTGTGTGAGCTCAGTATGAGCTCAGTGTGAGCTCAGTGTGAGTGAGCTCAGTGTGAGTGAGCTCAGTGTGCGCTCAGTGTGTGTGAGCTCAGTGTGAGCTCAATGTGAGTGAGCTCAGTGTGAGTGAGCTCTGTGTGAGCTCAGTGTGAGCTCAGTGTGAGTGAGCTCAGTGTGAGTGAGCTTAGTGTGCGCTCAGTGTGTGTGAGCTCAGTGTGAGCTCAATGTGTGTGAGCTCAGTGTCAGTGAGCTCTGTCTGCCACTCAGTGTGTGTGAGCTCAGTGTGAGCTCAATGTGAGTGAGCTCAGTGTGAGTGAGCTCTGTGTGAGCTCAGTGTGCGCTCAGTGTGAGTGAGCTCAGTGTCAGTGAGCTCTGTGTGCGCTCAGTGTGTGTGAGCTCAGTGTGAGCTCAATGTGAGTGAGCTCAGTGTGAGTGAGCTCTGTGTGAGCTCAGTGTGCGCTCAGTGTGAGTGAGCTAAGCGTCAGTGAGCTCAGTGTGAGTGAACTGAGTGTGAGGTCAGTGTGCGCTCAGTGTGAGCTCAGTGTGTGTGAGCTCAGTGTGTGTGAGCTCAGTGTGAGCTCAGTGTGTGTAAGCTCAGTGTGAGTGAGCTCAGTGTGAGTGAGCTTAGTGTGAGCTCAGTGTGAGTGAGCACAGTGTGAGTGAGATCAGTGTGTGTGAGCTCATTGTGAGCTCAGTGTGTGTGAGCTCAGTATGAGCTCAGTGTAAGCTCAGTGTGAGTGAGCTTAGTGTGAGTGAGCTCAGTGTGAGTGAGCTCAGTGTGAGCTTCATGTGAGTGAGCTCAGTGTGAGCTCCGTGTTTGTGAGCTCAGTGTGAGTGAACTGAGTGTGAGTGAGATCACTGTGTGTGAGCTCAGTGTTAGCTCAGTGCGAGTGAGCTCAGTGTGAGCGAGGTCAGCGTGTCTGAGCTCATTGTGAGCTCAGTGTGTGTGAGCTCAGTGTGAGCTCTGTGTGTGTGAGCTCATTGTGAGCTCAGTATAAGCTCAGTGTGAGTGAGCACAGTGTGCGTTAGCTCAGTGTGTGAGCGCAGTGTGAGCGAGCTTAGTGTGAGCTCAGTGTGTGTGAGCCCATTGTGAGCTCAGTATGAGCTCAGTGTGAGTGAGCTCAGTGTGAGCTCAGTGTTTGTGAGCTCAGTGTGTGAGCACAGTGTGAGTGATCTTAGTGTGAGCTCAGTGTGAGTGAGCTCAGTGTGAGTGAGATCAATGCGTGTGAGCTCATTGTGATCTCAGTGTGTGTGAGCTCAGTATGAGCTCAGTGTAAGTTCAGTGTGAGTGAGCTCAGTGTGAGTGAGCTCAGTGTGTGCTCAGTGTGTGTGAGCTCAGTGTGAGCTCAATGTGAGTGAGCTCAGTGTGAGTGAGCTCTGTGTGAGCTCAGTGTGCGCTCAGTGTGAGTGAGCTCAGTGTCAGTGAGCTCAGTGTGAGTGAACTGAGTGTGAGGTCAGTGTGCGCTCAGTGTGAGCTCAGTGTGAGTGAGCTCAGTGTGAGTGAGCTCAGTGTGAGTGAGCTCAGTGTGAGTGAGCTCAGTGGGCGCTCAGTGTGTGTGAGCTCAGTGTGAGCTCAATGTGAGTGAGCTCAGTGTGAGTGAGCTCTGTGTGAGCTCAGTGCTAGCTCAGTGTGAGTGAGCTCAGTGTCAGTGAGCTCAGTGTGAGTGAACTGAGTGTGAGGTCAGTGTGAATGAGCTCAGTGTGAGTGAGCTCTGTGTGCGCTCAGTGTGTGTGAGCTCAATGTGAGCTCAGTGTGTGAGCTCAGTGTGAGTGAGCTCAGCGGTAGTGAGCTCATTGTGAGCGCAGTGTGAGCTCAGTGTGAATGAGCTCAGTGTCAGCTCAATGTGAGTGAGCTCAGTGTGAGTGAGCTCAGTGAGTGTGAGCTCAGTGTGTGTGAGCTCAGTGTGAGCTCACTGCGTGTGTGCTCAGTGTGTGTGCTCAGTGTGTGTGAGCTCAGTGTGAGTAAGCTCAGTGAGCTCAGTGTGAGTGAGCTCGGTGTGAGCGAGGTCAGTGTGTCTGAGCTCATTGTGAGCTCAGTGTGTGTGAGCTCAGTGTGAGCTCAGTGTGTGTGAGCTCATTGTGAGCTCAGTATGAGCTCAGTGTGAGTGAGATCAGTGTGAGCTCAGTGTTTGTGAGCTCAGTGTGTGAGCACAGTGTGAGTGCGCTTAGTGTGAGCTCAGAGTGAGTGAGCTCAGTGTGAGTGAGATCAGTGTGTGTGAGCTCATTGTGAGCTCAGTGTGTGTGAGCTCAGTCTGAGCTCAGTGTGAGTGAGCTCAGCGTGAGCGAGGTCAGCGTGTCTGAGCTCATTGTGAGCTCAGTGTGTGTGAGCTCAGTGTGAGCTCAGTGTGTGTGAGCTCATTGTGAGCTCAGTATGAGTTCAGTGTGAGTGAGCTCAGTGTGCGTTAGCTCAGTGTGTGAGCGCAGTGTGAGTGAGCTTAGTGTGAGCTCAGTGTGTGTGAGCCCATTGTGTGAGTGCAGTGTGAGTGAGCTCAGTGTGAGCTCAGTGTTTGTGAGCTCAGTGTGTGAGCACAGTGTGAGTGAGCTTAGTGCGAGCTCAGTGTGAGTGAGCTCAGTGTGAGTGAGATCAGTGTGTGTGAGCTCATTGTGAGCTCAGTGTGTGTGAGCTCAGTATGAGCTCAGTGTGAGCTCAGTGTGAGTGAGCTCAGTGTGAGTGAGCTCAGTGTGCGCTCAGTGTGTGTGAGCTCAGTGTGAGCTCAATGTGAGTGAGCTCAGTGTGAGTGAGCTCTGTGTGAGCTCAGTGTGAGCTCAGTGTGAGTGAGCTCAGTGTGAGTGAGCTTAGTGTGCGCTCAGTGTGTGAGCTCAGTGTGAGCTCAATGTGAGTGAGCTCAGTGTCAGTGAGCTCTGTCTGCCACTCAGTGTGCGTGAGCTCAGTGTGAGCTCAATGTGAGTGAGCTCAGTGTGAGTGAGCTCTGTGTGAGCTCAGTGTGCGCTCAGTGTGAGTGAGCTCAGTGTCAGTGAGCTCTGTGTGCGCTCAGTGTGTGTGAGCTCAGTGTGAGCTCAATGTGAGTGAGCTCAGTGTGAGTGAGCTCTGTGTGAGCTCAGTGTGCGCTCAGTGTGAGTGAGCTAAGTGTCAGTGAGCTCAGTGTGAGTGAACTGAGTGTGAGGTCAGTGTGCGCTCAGTGTGAGCTCAGTGTGTGTGAGCTCAGTGTGTGTGAGCTCAGTGTGAGCTCAGTGTGTGTAAGCTCAGTGTGAGCTCAATGTGAGCTCAGTGTGAGTGAGCTCAGTGTGAGCTCAGTGTGAGTGAGTTCAGTGTGTGAGCTCAGTGTGTTCTGGCTCAGTGTGAGCTCAGTCTGTACGAACTGCGTGAGATCTCAGTTTGTGTGAACTCAGCGTGAGCTCAGTGTGCACTTAGTGTGAGCTCAGTGTGTGTGGGCTCAGTGTGAGTTCAGTATGAGTGAGCTCAGTGTGTGTGAGCTCAATGTGAGCTCAGTGTGTGAGCTCAGTGTGAGTGAGCTCAGCGGTAGTGAGCGCATTGTGAGCTCAGTGTGAGCTCAGTGTGAATGAGCTCAGTCTCAGCTCAATGTGTGAGCTCAGTGTGAGTGAGCTCAGTGAGTGTGAGCTCAGTGTGTGTGAGCTCAGTGTGAGCTCAGTGTGAGCTCAGTGTGTGTGAGCTCAGTGTGAGTAAGCTCATTGTGAGCACAGTATGAGCTCAGTGTGAGTGAGCTCAGTGTGAGCTTAGTGCTTGTGAGCTCAGTGTGTGAGCACAGTGTGAGTCAGCTTAGTGTGAGCTCAATGTGAGTGAGCTCAGTGTGAGTGAGATCAGTGTGTGTGAGCTCAGTGTGAGCTCAGTGTGTGTGAGCTCATTGTGAGCTCAGTATGAACTCAGTGTGAGTGAGCTCAGTGTGCGCTCAGTGTGTGCGAGCTCAGTGTGAGCTCAATGTGAGTGAGCTCAGTGTGAGTGAGCTCTGTGTGAGCTCAGTGTGAGCTCAGTGTGAGTGAGCTCAGTGTGAGCTCAATGTGAGTGAGCTCAGTGTGAGTGATCTCTGTGTGAGCTCAGTGTGAGCTCAGTGTGAGTGAGCTCAGTGTGTATGAGCTCAGTGTGCGCTCAGTGTGAGTGAGCTCAGTGTCAGTGAGCTCAGTGTGAGTGAACTGAGTGTGAGCTCAGTGTGCGCTCAATGTGAACTCAGTGTGTGTGAGCTCAGTGTGAGCTCAGTGTGAGTGAGTTCAGTGTGTGAGCTCAGTTTGTGAGCTCAGTGTGAGCTCAGTCTCTACGAATTGAGTGAGATCTCAGTGTGTGTGAACTCAGCGTGAGCTCAGTGTGCACTTAGTATGAGCTCAGTGTGTGTGAGCTCAGTGTGAGTTCAGTATGAGTGAGCTCAGTGTGTGTGAGCTCAATGTGAGCTCAGTGTGTGTGAGCTCAGTGTGAGTGAGCTCAGCGATAGTGAGCTAATTGTGAGCTCAGTGTGTGTGAGCTCAGTATGAGCTCAGTGTGAGTGAGCTCAGTGTGAGCGAGGTCAGCGTGTCTGAGCTCATTGTGAGCTCAGTGTGTGAGAGCTCAGTGTGAGCTCAGTGTGTGTGAGCTCATTGTGAGCTCAGTATGAGTTCAGTGTGAGTGAGCTCAGTGTGCGTTAGCTCAGTGTGTGAGCGCAGTGTGAGTGAGTTTAGTGTGAGCTCAGTGTGTGTGAGCCCATTGTGTGAGCGCAGTGTAAGTGAGCTCAGTGTGAGCTCAGTGTTTGTGAGCTCAGTGTGTGAGCACAGTGTGAGTGAGCTTAGTGCGAGCTCAGTGTGAGTGAGCTCAGTGTGAGTGAGATCAGTGTGTGTGAGCTCATTGTGAGCTCAGTGTGTGTGAGCTCAGTATGAGCTCAGTGTGAGCTCAGTGTGAGTGAGCTCAGTGTGAGTGAGCTCAGTGTGCGCTCAGTGTGTGTGAGCTCAGTGTGAGCTCAATGTGAGTGAGCTCAGTGTGAGTGAGCTCTGTGTGAGCTCAGTGTGAGCTCAGTGTGAGTGAGCTCAGTGTGAGTGAGCTTAGTGTGCGCTCAGTGTGAGTGAGCTCAGTGTGAGCTCAATGTGAGTGAGCTCAGTGTCAGTGAGCTCTGTGTGCGCTCAGTGTGTGTGAGCTCAGTGTGAGCTCAATGTGAGTGAGCTCAGTGTGAGTGAGCTCTGTGTGAGCTCAGTGTGCGCTCAGTGTGGGTGAGCTCAGTGTCAGTGAGCTCTGTGTGCGCTCAGTGTGTGTGAGCTCAGTGTGAGCTCAATGTGAGTGAGCTCAGTGTGAGTGAGCTCTGTGTGAGCTCAGTGTGCGCTCAGTGTGAGTGAGCTAAGTGTCAGTGAGCTCAGTGTGAGTGAACTGAGTGTGAGGTCAGTGTGCGCTCAGTGTGAGCTCAGTGTGTGTGAGCTCAGTGGGAGCTCAGTGTGTGTAAGCTCAGTGTGAGCTCAATGTGAGCTCAGTGTGAGCTCAGTGTGAGTGAGTTCAGTGTGTGAGCTCAGTGTGTTGTAGCTCAGTGTGAGCTCAGTCTGTACGAACTGAGTGAGATCTCAGTGTGTGTGAACTCAGCGTGAGCTCAGTGTGCACTTAGTGTGAGCTCAGTGTGTGTGGGCTCAGTGTGAGTTCAGTATGAGTGAACTCAGTGTGTGTGAGCTCAATATGAGCTCAGTGTGTGAGCTCAGTGTGAGTGAGCTCAGCGGTAGTGAGCTCATTGTGAGCTCAGTGTGAGCTCAGTTGAATGAGCTCAGTCTCACCTCAATGTGTGAGCTCAGTGTGAGTGAGCTCAGTGAGTGTGAGCTCGGTGTGTGTGAGCTCAGTGTGAGCTCAGTGTGAGCTCAGTGTGTGTGTGCTCAGTGTGTGTGCTCAGTGTGTACGCTCATTGTGAGCACAGTATGAGCTCAGTGTGAGTGAGCTCAGCGTGAGCTTAGTGCTTGTGAGCTCAGTGTGTGAGCACAGTGTGAGTCAGCTTAGTGTGAGCTCAATGTGAGTGAGCTCAGTGTGAGTGAGATCAGTGTGTGTGAGCTCAGTGTGAGCTCAGTGTGTGTGAGCTCATTGTGAGCTCAGTATGAACTCAGTGTGAGTGAGCTCAGTGTGCGCTCAGTGTGTGCGAGCTCAGTGTGAGCTCAATGTGAGTGAGCTCAGTGTGAGTGAGCTCTGTGTGAGCTCAGTGTGAGCTCAGTGTGAGTGAGCTCAGTGTGAGCTCAATGTGAGTGAGCTCAGTGTGAGTGAGCTCTGTGTGAGCTCAGTGTGAGCTCAGTGTGAGTGAGCTCAGTGTGTATGAGCTCAGTGTGCGCTCAGTGGGAGTGAGCTCAGTGTGAGTGAGCTCAGTGTGAGTGAGCTCAGTGTGAGCTCAGTGTGAGTGAGTTCAGTGTGTGAGCTCAGTGTGTGAGCTCAGTGTGAGCTCAGTCTGTTCGAGCTGATTGAGATCTCAGTGTGTGTGAACTCAGCGTGAGCTCAGTGTGCACTTAGTGTGAGCTCAGTGTGTGAGAGCTCAGTGTGAGTTCAGTATGAGTGAGCTCAGTGTGTGTGAGCTCAATGTGAGCTCAGTGTGTGTGAGCTCAGTGTGAGTGAGCTCAGCGATAGTGAGCTCTTTGTGAGCTCAGTGTGAGCTCAGTGTGAATGAGCTCAGTGTCAGCTCAATGTGAATGAGCTCAGAGTGAGTGAGCTCAGTGAGTGTGAGCTCAGTGAGTGTGAGCTCAGTGTGAGCTCAGTGTGTGTGAGCTCAGTCTGAGCTCAGTGTGAGTGAGCTCAGTGTGAGTGAGCTCAGTGTGCGCTCAGTGTGTGTGAGCTCAGTGTGAGCTCAATGTGTGTGAGCTGAGTGTGAGTGAGCTCTGTGTGAGCTCAGTGTGCGCTCAGTGTGAGTGAGCTCAGTGTCAGTGAGCTCAGTGTGAGTGAACTGAGTGTGAGCTCAGTGTGCGCTCAATGTGAGTTCAGTGTGTGTGAGCTCAGTGTGAGCTCAGTGTGAGTGAGTTCAGTGTGTGAGCTCAGTTTGTGAGCTCAGTGTGAGCTCAGTCTCTACGAACTGAGTGAGATCTCAGTGTGTGTGAACACAGCGTGAACTCAGTGTGCACTTAGTATGAGCTCAGTGTGTGTGAGCTCAGTGTGAGTTCAGTATGAGTGAGCTCAGTGTGTGTGAGCTCAATGTGAGCTCAGTGTGTGTGAGCTCAGTGTGAGTGAGCTCAGCGATCGTGAGCTCATTGTGAGCTCAGTGTGAGCTCACTGTGAATGAGCTCAGTGTCAGCTCAATGTGAGTGAGCTCAGTGTGAGTGAGCTCAGTGAGTGTGAGCTCAGCGTGTGTGAGCTCAGTGTTAGCTCAGTGTGAGCATAGTGCGTGTGTGCTCAGTGTGTGTGTGCTCAGTGTGTGTGAGCTCAGTGTGAGTAAGCTCAGTGAATTCAGTGTGTGCGAGCTCAGTGTGAGTGAGGTCAGTGTGTGTGAGCTCATTGTGAGTTCCGTGTAGTGAGCTCAGTTTGCGCTCAGTGTTTGTGAGCTCAGTGTGAGTGAACTGAGTGTTAGTGAGACCACTGTGTCTGAGCTCATTGTGAGCTCAGTGTGTGTGAACTCAGTGTGAGCTCAGTGTGTGTGAACTTATTGTGAGCTCAGTATGAGCTCAGTGTGAGTAAGCTCAGTGTGAGTGTGATCTGTGTGCGAGTGCAGTGTGAGTGAGCTTAGTGTGAGCTCAGTGTGTGTAAGCCCATTGTGAGCTCAGTATGAGCTCAGTGTGAGTGAGCTCAGTGAGTGTGAGCTCAGCGTGTGTGAGCTCAGTGTTAGCTCAGTGTGAGCATAGTGCGTGTGTGCTCAGTGTGTGTGTGCTCAGTGTGTGTGAGCTCAGTGTGAGTAAGCTCAGTGAATTCAGTGTGTGCGAGCTCAGTGTGAGTGAGGTCAGTGTGTGTGAGCTCATTGTGAGCTCAGTATGAGCTCAGTGTGAGTAAGCTCAGTGTGCGTTAGCTCAGTGTGCGAGCGCAGTGTGAGTGAGCTTAGTGTGAGCTCAGTGTGTGTGAGCCCATTGTGAGCTCAGTATGAGCTCAGTGTGAGTGAGCTCAGTGTGAGCTCAGTGTTTGTGAGCTCAGTGTGTGAGCACAGAGTGAGTGAGCTTAGTGTGAGCTCAGTGTGAGTGAGCTCAGTGTGAGTGAGATCAGTGTGTGTGAGCACATTGTGAGCTCAGTGTGTGTGAGCTCAGTATGAGCTCAGTGTGAGCTCAGTGTGAGTGAGCTCAGTGTGAGTGAGCTCAGTGTGAGTGAGCTCAGTGTGCCCTCAGTGTGTGTGAGCTCAGTGTGAGCTCCATGTGAGTGAGCTCAGTGTGAGCTCCGTGTTTGTGAGCTCAGTGTGAGTGAACTGAGTGTGAGTGAGATCACTGTGTGTGAGCTCAGTGTGAGCTCAGTGTGAGTGAGCTCAGTGTGAGCGAGGTCAGCGTGTCTGAGCTCATTGTGAGCTCAGTGTGTGTGAACTTAGTGTGAGCTCAGTGTGTGTGAGCTCATTGTGAGCTCAGTATGAGCTCAGTGTGAGTGAGCACAGTGTGCGTTGGCTCAGTGTGTGAGCGCAGTGAGAGCGAGCTGAGTGTGAGCTCAGTGTGTGTGAGCCCATTGTGAGCTCAGTATGAGCTCAGTGCATGTGAGCTCATTGTGAGCTCAGTGTGTGTGAGCTCAGTATGAGCTCAGTGTAAGTTCAGTGTGAGTGAGCTCAGTGTGAGTGAGCTCAGTGTGTGCTCAGTGTGTGTGAGCTCAGTGTGAGCTCAATGTGAGTGAGCTCAGTGTGAGTGAGCTCTGTGTGAGCTCAGTGTGCGCTCAGTGTGAGTGAGCTCAGTGTCAGTGAGATCAGTATGACTGAACTGAGTGTGAGGTCAGTGTGCGCTCAGTGTGAGCTCAGTGTGAGTGAGCTCAGTGTGAGTGAGCTCAGTGTGAGTTCAGTGTGAGCTCAGTGGGAGTGAGCTCAGTGTGAGTGAGCTCAGTGTGAGTGAACTCAATGTGAGTGAGCTCAGTATGCGCTCAGTGTGTGTGAGCTCAGTGTGAGCTCAATGTGAGTGAGCTCAGTGTGAGTGAGCTCTGTGTGTGTGAGCTCAGTGTGAGCTCACTGTGTGTGTGCTCAGTGTGTGTGCTCAGTGTGTGTGAGCTCAGTGTGAGTAAGCTCAGTGAGCTCAGTGTGAGTGAGCTTGTTGTGAGCGAGGTCAGTGCGTCTGAGCTCATTGTGAGCTCAGTGTGTATGAGCTCAGTGTGTGTGAGCTCATTGTGAGCTCAGTATGAGCTCAGTGTGAGTGAGTTCAGTGTGAGCTCAGTGTTTGTGAGCTCAGTGTGTGAGCACAGTGTGAGTGAGCTTAGTGTGAGCTCAGTGTGAGTGAGCTCAGTGTGAGTGAGATCAGTGTGTGTGAGCTCATTGTGAGCTCAGTGTGTGTGAGCTCAGTATGAGCTCAGTGTGAGTGAGCTCAGTGTGAGCGAGGTCAGCGTGTCTGAGCTCATTGTGAGCTCAGTGTGTGTGAGCTCAGTGTGAGTGAGCTTAGTGTGAGCTCAGTGTGAGTGAGCTCAGTGTGAGTGAGATCAGTGTGTGTGAGCTCATTGTGAGCTCAGTGTGTGTGAGCTCAGTATGAGCTCAGTGTGAGCTCAGTGTGAGTGAGCTCAGTGTGAGTGAGCTCAGTGTGAGTGAGCTCAGTGTGCCTTCAGTGTGTGTGAGCTCAGTGTGAGCTCCATGTGAGTGAGCTCAGTGTGAGCTCCGTGTTTGTGAGCTCAGTGTGAGTGAACTGAGTGTGAGATCACTGTGTGTGAGCTGAGTGTGAGTGAGCTCAGTGTGTGTGAGCTCAGTGTGAGCTCCATGTGAGTGAGCTCAGTGTGAGCTCCGTGTTTGTGAGCTGAGTGTGAGTGAACTGAGTGTGAGTGAGATCACTGTGTGTGAGCTCAGTGTGCGCTCAGTGTGAGCGAGCTCAGTGTCAGTAAGCTCAGTGTGAGTGAACTGAGTGTGAGGTCAGTGTGCGCTCAGTGTGAGCTCAGTGTGAGTGAGCTCAGTGTGAGTGAGCTCTGTGTGAGCTCAGTGTCCGCTCAGTGTGAGTGAGCTCAGTGTCAGTGAGCTCAGTGTGCGCTCAGTGTGTGTGTGAGCTCAGTGTGAGCTCAATGTGAGTGAGCTCAGTGTGAGTGAGCTCTGTGTGAGCTCAGTGCTAGCTCAGTGTGAGTGAGCTCAGTGTCAATGAGCTCAGTGTGAGTGAACTGAGTGTGAGGTCAGTGTGAGTGAGCTCAGTGTGAATGAGCTCTGTGTGCGCTCAGTGTGTGTGAGCTCAATGTGAGCTCAGTGTGTGAGCTCAGTGTGAGTGAGCTCAGTGTCAGCTCAATGTGAGTGAGCTCAGTGTGAGTGAGCTCAATGAGTGTGAGCTCAGTGTATGTGAGCTCAGTGTGAGCTCACTGTGTGTGTGCTCAGTATCTGTGCTCAGTGTGTGTGAGCTCAGTGTGAGTAAGCTCAGTGAGCTCAGTGTGAGGGAGCTCGGTGTGAGCAAGGTCAGTGTGTCTAAGCTCATTGTGAGCTCAGTGTGTGTGAGCTCAGTGAGAGCTCAGTGTGTGTGAGCTCATTGTGAGCTCAGTATGAGCTCAGTGTGAGTGAGTTCAGTGTGAGCTCAGTGTTTGTGAGCTCAGTGTGTGAGCACAGTGTGAGTGAGCTTAGTGTGAGCTCAGTGTGAGTGAGCTCAGTGTGAGTGAGATCAGTGTGTGTGAGCTCATTGTGAGCTCAGTTTGTGTGAGCTCAGTATGAGCTCAGTGTGAGTGAGCTCAGTGTGAGCGAGGTCAGCGTGTCTGAGCTCATTGCGAGCTCAGTGTGTGTGAGCTCAGTGTGAGTGAGCTTAGTGTGAGCTCAGTGTGAGTGAGCTCAGTGTGAGTGAGATCAGTGAGTGTGAGCTCATTGTGAGCTCAGTGTGTGTGAGCTCAGTATGAGCTCAGTGTGAGCTCAGTGTGAGTGAGCTCAGTGTGAGTGAGCTCAGTGTGAGTGAGCTCAGTGTGCGCTCCGTGTGTGTGAGCTCAGTGTGAGCTCCGTGTTTGTGAGCTCAGTGTGAGTGAACTGAGTGTGAGTGAGATCACTGTGTGTGAGCTCAATGTGAGCTCAGTGTGAGTGAGCTCAGTGTGAGCGAGGTCAGTGTGTCTGAGCTCATTGTGAGCTCAGTGTGTGTGAGTTCAGTGTGAGCTCAGTGTGTGTGAGCTCATTGTGAGCTCAGTATGAGCTCAGTGTGAGTGAGCTCAGTGTGCGTTAGCTCAGTGTGTGATCGCAGTGTGAGTGAGCTTAGTGTGAGCTCAGTGTGTGTGAGCCCATTTTGAGCTCAGTATGAGCTCAGTGTGAGTGAGCTCAGTGTGAGCTCAGTGTTTGTGAGCTCAGTGTGTGAGCACAGTGTGAGTGATCTTAGTGTGAGCTCAGTGTGAGTGAGCTCAGTGTGAGTGAGATCAGTGCGTGTGAGCTCATTGTGAGCTCAGTGTGTGTGAGCTCAGTATGAGCTCAGTGTAAGTTCAGTGTGAGTGAGCTCAGTGTGAGTGAGCTCAGTGTGTGCTCAGTGTGTGTGAGCTCAGTGTGAGCTCAATGTGAGTGAGCTCAGTGTGAGTGAGCTCTGTGTGAGCTCAGTGTGCGCTCAGTGTGAGTGAGCTCAGTGTCAGTGAGCTCAGTGTGAGTGAACTGAGTGTGAGGTCAGTGTGCGCTCAGTGTGAACTCAGTATGAGTGAGCTCAGTGTGAGTGAGCTCAGTGTGAGTTCAGTGTGAGCTTAGTGTGAGTGAGCTCAGTGTGAGTGAGCTCAGTGTGAGTGAGCTCAGTGTGAGTGAGTTCAGTGTGCGCTCAGTGTGTGTGAGATCAATGTGAGCTCAGTGTGTGAGCTCAGTGTGAGTGAGCTCAGCGGTAGTGAGCTCATTGTGAGCTCAGTGTGAGCTCAGTGTGAATGAGCTCAGTGTCAGCTCACTGTGAGTGAGCTTAGTATGAGTGAGCTCAGTGAGTGTGAGCTCAGTGTGTGTGAGCTCAGTGTGAGCTCACTGTGTGTGTGCTCAGTGTGTGTGTTCAGTGTGTGTGAGCTCAGTGTGAGTAAGCTCAGTGAGCTCAGTGTGAGTGAGCTCGGTTTGAGCGAGGTCAGTGTGTCTGAGCTCATTGTGAGCTCAGTGTGTGTGAGCTCAATGTGAGCTCAGTGTGTGTGAGCTCATTGTGAGCTCAGTATGAGCTCAGTGTGAGTGAGTTCAGTGTGAGCTCAGTGTTTGTGAGCTCAGTGTGTGAGCACAGTGTGAGTGAGCTTAGTGTGAGCTCAGTGTGAGTGAGCTCAGTGTGAGTGAGTTCAGTGTGTGTGAGCTCATTGTGAGCTCAGTATGAGCTCAGTGTGAGTGAGCTCAGTGTGAGCGAGGTCAGCCTGCTTAAGCTCATTGTGAGCTCAGTGTGTGTGAGATCAGTGTGAGCTCAGTGTGTGTGAGCTCATTGTGAGCTCAGTATGAGTACAGTGTGAGTGAGTTCAGTGTGCGTTAGCTCAGTGTGTGAGCGCAGTGTGAGTGCGCTTAGTGTGAGCTGAGTGTGTGTGAGCTCAGTGTGAGCTCAGTGTTTGTGAGCTCAGTGCGTGAGCACAGTGTGAGTGAGCTTAGTGCGAGCACAGTGTGAGTGAGCTCAGTGTGTGTGAGCTCAATGTGAGCTCAGTGTGTGTGAGCTCATTGTGAGCTCAGTATGAGCTCAGTGTGAGTGAGCTCAGTGTGAGCTCAGTGTTTGTGAGCTCAGTGTGTGAGCACAGTGTGAGTGAGCTTAGTGGGAGCTCAGTGTGAGTGAGCTCAGTGTGAGTGAGATCAGTGTGTGCGAGCTCATTGTGAGCTCAGTGTGTGTGAGCTCAGTGTGAGCTCAGTGTGTGTGAGCTCATTGTGAGCTCAGTATGAGTACAGTGTGAGTGAGTTCAGTGTGCGTTAGCTCAGTGTGTGAGCGCAGTGTGAGTGAGCTTTGTGTGAGCTGAGTGTGTGTGAGCTCAGTGTGAGCTCAGTGTTTGTGAGCTCAGTGTGTGAGCACAGTGTGAGTGAGCTTAGTGCGAGCTCAGTGTGAGTGAGCTCAGTGTGAGTGAGATCAGTGTGTGTGAGCTCATTGTGGGCTCAGTGTGTGTGAGCTCAGTATGAGCTCAGTGTGAGCTCAGTGTGAGTGAGCTCAGTGTGAGTGAGCTCAGTGTGCGCTCAGTGTGTGTGAGCTCAGTGTGAGCTCAATGTGAGTGAGCTCAGTGTGAGTGAGCTCTGTGTGAGCTCAGTGTGAGCTCAGTGTGAGTGAGCTTAGTGTGAGTGAGCTCAGTGTGCGCTCAGTGTGTGTGAGCTCAGTGTGAGCTCAATATGAGTGAGCTCAGTGTCAGTGAGCTCTGTGTGCGCTCAGTGTGTGTGAGCTCAATGTTAGTGAGCTCAGTATGAGTGAGCTCAGTGTGCGCTCAGTGTGTGTGAGCTCAGTGTGAGCTCAATGTGAGTGAGCTCAGTGTGAGTGAGCTCTGTGTGAGCTCAGTGTGCGCTCAGTGTGAGTGAGCTCAGTGTCAGTGAGCTCAGTGTGAGTGAACTGAGTGTGAGGTCAGTGTGCGCTCAGTGTGAGCTCAGTGTGTGTGAGCTCAGTGTGTGTGAGCTCAGTGTGAGCTCAGTGTGTGTAAGCTCAGTGTGAGCTCAATGTGAGCTCAGTGTGAGTGAGCTCAGTGTGAGTGAGTTCAGTGTGTGAGCTCAGTGTGTTGTAGATCAGTGTGAGCTCAGTCTGTACGAACTGAGTGAGATCTCAGTGTGTGTGAACTCAGCGTGAGCTCAGTGTGCACTTAGTGTGAGCTCAGTGTGTGTGAGCTCAGTGTGAGTTCAGTATGAGTGAGCTCAGTGTGTGTGAGCTCAATGAGAGCTCAGTGTGTGAGCTCAGTGTGAGTGAGCTCAGCGGTAGTGAGCTCATTGTGAGCTCAGTGTGAGCTCAGTGTGAATGAGCTCAGTCTCAGCTCAATGTGTGAGCTCAGTGTGAGTGAGCTCAGTGAGTGTGAGCTCAGTGTGTGTGAGCTCAGTGTGAGCTCAGTGTGAGCTCAGTGTGTGTGTGCTCAGTGTGTGTGCTCAGTGTGTGTGAGCTCAGTGTGAGTAAGCTCAGAGAGCTCAGTGTGAGTGAGTTCAGTGTGAGTGAGGTCAGTGTGTCTGAGCTCATTGTGAGCTCAGTGTGTGTGAGTTCAGTGTGAGCTTAGTGTGTGTGAGCTCATTGTGAGCTCAGTATGAGCTCAGTGTGAGTGAGCTCAGTGTGAGCTTAGTGTTTGTGAGCTCAGTGTGTGAGCACAGTGTGAGTCAGCTTAGTGTGAGCTCAATGTGAGTGAGCTCAGTGTGAGTGAGATCAGTTTGTGTGAGCTCATTGTGAGCTCAGTGTGTGTGAGCTCAGTGTGAGCTAAGTGTGTGTGAGCTCATTGTGAGCTCAGTATGAACTCAGTGTGAGTGAGCTCAGTGTGAGCTCAGTGTGCGTGAGCTCAGTGAGTGCGCTCAATGTGAGTGTGAGTATGAGTGAGCTGTGTGAATTTGATTGACCTCAGAAGAAGTGTGAATGAGAGTGATCTCCGATTGGTAGTGAGTTTCAATGACCTCAATGTGAGTGTGCAAATGTGCTCAGTGTGTTTGTAAGAGTGAATTTCTGTGAGCTGAGTGTGAGTGTGTTTTTGTTGGTATGTGGACCAGCATTGCTGGACCTTTATCTTCATTTATTCGGAGTAATCTTTTGAACATTGTCTCCATTTTAAGGCTCCCTCGCATTTTTCATCTCACTCAGCAGCACTGAGTGAGCCAGTTGGCTGCCACCCAGTTGCTGCTGAGGGCGCTGCTTCCTCCTTTTATTTTCCACCTATCATTCTGAATTGAAAGATGAACGCAGAGCTGGCTTGTTGAATGGATGCCTCCCCTTAAATGGTGTGCAGGTCACGTCACCGAAATAAGTGTGATCCTGACTTGGAAATGGCCCTGATGCCTGAAACATTTTAAAGTGAAGATTGTTCTGCTTCAAGTGAGGCATGTAGCATTGCAGAGACTTGTGCACAATTTGGTTTACCTGTGTGTCACCACCCAGATTGCTGTGAACAATCCATAAGACGTCGGAGCAGAAGTAGGCCACTCGGCCCATTGGGTCTGCTCCGTTATTCATGGAGATCATGGTTCATCTAATCTAACCATCAACTCCACTTTCCAACATTATCCCCACAACCCTTGATTTGCTTAATAAGACCACAAGACCTAGTCAAGACTGTGGCTACCAGATCTTCGTCACTGGTATGGTGACCACTTGGAGAATTCCGCCCAATGGTCAAACAGAGTCAAAATTGCACATGGGCAGCACGGTAGCACAAGTGGCTAGCACTGTGGCTTCACAGCGCCAGGATCCCAGGTTTGATTCCCCGCTGGGTGACTGTCTGTGCAGAGTCTGCACGTTCTCCCCGTGTCTGCGTGGGTTTCCTCCGGGTGCTCCGGTTTCTTCCCACAATCCAAAGACGTGCAGGTTAGGTGGATTGACCATGTTAAATTGCCCTTAGTGACCAAAAAGGTTAGGGGGTGTTATTGGGTTACGGGGATAGGGTGGAAGTGAGGGCTTAAGTGGGTCGGTGCAGACTCGATGGGCCGAATGGCCTCCTTCTGCACTGTAAATTCTATGATCTATGTGCAAGTGTAGCGTTAGTGTTGCTGTGTACGGATGAGTTAATTGTGAGTGTGACTGACTGTCACACTTTAACTGTGATTGTGAGTTTGTGTGAATTTGCTCAGGAACATTCTGGGGTGTTGCCTGCTCTGGGGTTGTAATTTCTCTGTTCATGAACTAGTTAGCACATTTGTAAAAGTTAATTCCTACACTATTTTACTGGAACCATTATCGAGTTTAAAATATTCAGGTTAACAGCAGACAATGGAATTTTCTGCAATGGTGTTCTCCAGCATATTGCTAGATGAAATTAAACTCCTCAATCGAGATCCTCTGCAATAGTTCTATTCAGGCGCATTTGCAAGAGGAACAAGATGCACTCTGATCATAATTAGTTTTGTGTTGTGAGCAAACTCTCTCATCTCTGCTGTGGAGTCCTGTTGAATTGGGGAAGGGATCTTACCACAATAGCCCTGGGTTAAACGTTCCTGTAGCTTCGTAGATGCCAGAACCATGAGCAACTTTATTTTTCAAACAATTTTTCCTCTTGCTGCAGCCTGTGTAATGTATCCCTTGGTCATGATGTGTATCAACCAGAAAAGACAGATCCATTCCCTTTGCTGGCAGAGCTGGAGATCAGGGACTACCAGTGACCATTATGGTTTATATTGCAAAAGCTTAAATGGAATAGAAATTGGAAGACTTGTTTCCCGAATTTGTATCTTCATACAAAACGTTCATTTATTGGGCAGTGTAGCCACCTAAAATGGCTGATTCCCGATTAATTTGGCCAAAACCCGATATAAAATGGCTAACCGAAAAGGCTGATGGGAAAAGCAGCCAACAGGATACCAACGGACAGCTGCAGACAGAATAGCGTATTCAGCTCTGGGGAAGTCGGCCCAGATCGATACCTGCGACTATTAGCAGCACATCAACACAGACATTTGCAGTTTAATCGGCTATCCCCGGGAACAATTGCAACATATTAGCAATTGAATGCCGGGCCAGACCTCTCGGCGCCTGCAGTGGCCGAAACAAAGACAGGTGAACGACCACCCCCCGATCGAGGAATCGCCCCATTATTGGAGCATATCGAACCCAGTGATTGGGAACAAGTCCAATCACTTTGGATTCAGGGTCAAGGGCCGCCCCGAGAGGCGGGAAGCCCCTGGGCCCTATAAATTGAGGGGCCAAGTTCAGATCTCGCTCTTGCTCCCTTCTTCTCCTGCTCGCAACCTTTGCAAGAACCTTCAACAAAGAAACAGTAAGTTTGACTCCAGCGATCGCTACCCGATAGAGACTCCCAGCCATCGACCCGTATCAGCCTTTTGAATCCCTCAGGCCAGACCCAATTCGATAAACCATTTGTTTCCCTGACCTGGTGGGCCATTCCTAAAGTTAAGTATTGGCCAGTAGTGGTAGGTTTTTATATAGACAGTAGGATTATTGTGTAAGTATTTATTGCTGTACATAATAAATGACCGTTGATTTCAGTCTTACTAAGCGGTGTGCTGACTTATTAATCATAACTCGAGCTTGAACCACGTGGCGGTATCCGAAAGATACCTGGCCACTTGTGAGCTAAGGTGACATAATCAGAGCTAATAAAACTAAGGCTAATAAGAGCAACATAATTGGCGACTCTAGTGGGACCCGATATAGAAGAGGAAAACCACTCTGGGAGAACCCCAGAAATTTGAATAGAATCCAATTGGAAACAAAAACCAAAAAAAACCCACAAGTGTTCTAGCGGTTCTGGTTAATAATTCACAATTCGGAAGTGTGTGTATGCATGCGTAACTAACAGGTAACAGTTATAAGGTAAAACCGATAGATTTTGTCGCCTCAAAACTGTCGGAAGTCGGTATTTTCGGAAATTAGCGCAAGCCGTACCCGCATCTACGACACCACCTTAGCCCCCTGCTCCAAATTCGAACTAAGCGAGCAGATAAGAGAGATGGCCATGCAGGCAATGCAACGCCTCATGAACCCCGAAGAATTTGCGGTCGCACCGATCAGCATTTTGGGAAGTGGAAATTCGGAAATTTCTGCAGGGCAAAGGATGGCCCGTGTGGAGCGGTTTCTGTAATAATGACGACTCAGGTCCCGGAAGTATAGGGCATACTTGGTGTGAGAACATGAGTGAAATTCATAAGAAAGGCTTAGCAAAAGCGCGCAAGCCGATGGCAATCGTGTCCTGTATGGCACATTTGCGAGGCACAGAGGAGGTCGTCAGGACGCTCCGGAAAGAAATAGAAGGCATACATCTTATGAGTAAAATCGATGTATGCGAGATGGAAAAAGAGAACCTGGAATTGAAAAGGCAGTTAGAAGCCAAGGACGAAGAGGTGGCTGACGCCAAACGGGGTCACCAGTCTTGTCTGGCGCATTTAAGCAGTTTTCAATCCCAGTATGAGAAAGCTTATCAGGACACGCAGCGTGCAGTCCTGGTGAAGAAAGAGACAGAGAAGCAGGAGGAGACGCTAAAGAAGCAATGTAGTGATCTCAAGGCAGCCTTGAGAGCGCTCCACGCTGCAACCACGGAACAAAGGCAGAGTACCTTAGACCACGCGAAGTGCCGAAAGCAAATTACAGACCTGCAATCAATGCTTTCGGTCCAAAAGGGATTCCAAGAAACATTTGGGGAAAGTTTAGAACAAGACGGCCCTGATTGGGAAGAATTTCAAGAGACAGGGCAGAGATATGTTCAGGGAACATGTGCGCAGGGAAAGCCCCAAAGGAGGAAAGTACCCCCACCCCCCACACAGCAGGTAATTCAGGCTCCCATGAACCCTGTAACAACCCACCGCACAGCCACAGCGGACGAGACGGAAGTCTTATATTCCACCCCCCTCACAGTGACCCAATTACGGGACGCGTGTGCTAAAATCACACCGTTCCTCCCCGCTTCAGACCCACACCATTTCTTTGCCACCGTCAAACACCAGGCGACCTTGTACGGCCTGGATGAGAAAGAGCAGGTAAAGCTCACGGTCCTCAGCTTAGACCCATCGGTTGCAGCAGCCCTTCCCGACCCACAGAATGTAGGAGGAGGCACCCTTGCAGAAATGCATACCGCGATCCTGGATGTGATCGGGCATAACCGGGGTGACCCCGTAGATGGCCTAAATAAGTGCAGACAGAAAAAGTCAGAACACCCCACAGCGTTCGCAGGACGCTTGTGGATTCACTTTGAAGCCGTTTTGGGAAACGTAGACCGTGCCCATTTGTCCGCAGACAATATGGCCAAATGGACCCGCACCCTTATCTCCCATGCCACGGAAGCAGGACCCCTCGGAGGAGGCTCATAATGAGAAGTGGGTGGTAAAAAGATTGTCCCGCGTTTGGGAACAAGCGGCTCACAGTAAACCCGCAGCTAGAACCCCTGAGGAAAAACAAGCCGCCGCAGACGTGCAGGCAGTAAGAACCACTCTTCACAACCCCGCCTGGGTAAACGAGGGAAAGAGCAGCCCCCCCAGCAAAACCGCAAGAATGCTACAATTGCGGACAGTTGGGACATTTTGCCAAAGAATGCAAGGCCCCTAAAAAGCCACAGAGAGCCAACAGACAGGCACTCTCGATAAGAAAAAGGCAGAGCCCATACATAGCGCTAGCGCCCAGTCGGATCAGACAGACTTGACCGGAACGGACTGACGGTGTACAGGGTCCCCCAGTTGGGTCTGCGATACCCTTTGGGATAGGTCAGGACGACCCGTAGTCACAGTGAAAGTTAGGGGACAGCTGATTGAGCTTCTCTGGGACACAGGAGGGTCCCGCACCACCTTAAATTCCTCCACCCTTGGTAAGGACACGTGGCCCACCACAGCCACTATCACCCTCAGCGGCTTCACAGGCCACGCACAACAGAGACACATCACAACCCCTGTACCCATCCAAATCGGAACCATTAACACAAAACACCCCGTAGTTTTAGTCGACCTGCCCCCAACAGCAGAGCACATTTTGGGGATCGACTTCATGAATTCCCACCACTTCTCTTTCGATCCAGTCAACCAGTGTGTCTGGAAGATGGCGAAATCCACTAGAGCCCCCGCAATGCTCAATACAGGGGACTATATGAACAAAATTAGCACAGTAGGCGAGTTTTGGTTCAACCCCACCACACTCAGCACAGACCGACAGGTTAGGGCAGTCCTGCAAAAAAACAGGGTAGCATTCGCGACCCACAAACACGACTGTGGACGGATGACTGGTTCCGTACAAATAACAGGACCGGACCCTAGACCCCAAAAGCAGTACGGATTCCCCCCAGAAGCAGAGGGAGAAATCCTAAAGGTTATAGAAAGTTTATTAGAGCAGGGCGTCCTAAGATCGGTAGCCTCAACTAATAATGCCCCGATTTGGCCGGTAAGTAAGCCCGACGGGTCATGGCGTTTGACCATTGATTATCGGGAACTCAATAAAGTCACCCCCGTAGCAGCCCCCACCGTTGCAACAAGTCCCGAGACCATGCTCAAACAGGGACTCCGTGCCCGATATTTCACGGTTTTGGACGTCAGCAATGGATTCTGGTCCATTCCATTGGCAAAAGCATGCCAGTACAAATTTGCCTTCACTTTCAGAGCGCAGCAGTACACGTGGACATGCCTTCCACAAGGCTTCCACAACTCCCCCTCCATTTTCCACCGACAGCTGGCAAATGGACTAGCGAAATTTTCTCGCCCCGAATGTCTGGTACAGTATGTAGATGATCTACTACTGCAGACAGACACAAAGGAAGAGCACATTGAGCTTCTGTCCGAACTCCTGGAATTACTACATTCCATTGGCTGTAAAGTCAATCCCAAAAAGGCCCAGATATTGGAAGAAAAGGTGGTATATTTGGGTACTATCATCACACACGGCAAACGCGAGATCGAGCACAAAAGAGTTAACTCGATCGCTAAATTGCCCCTTCCCCAAAACGTTTCAGCCCTCCGGTTGTTTTTAGGACTGGTTGGCTACTGCCAAAACCACATTGACGGTTTCGCCAGCAAGGCAGCACCCCTCTCAGACCTCCTAAAGAAAGGAGCCCCCTGGGAGTGGCTTCCGAAGCATATGGATGCTGTGGAATCATTAAAACAGGCGCTCATAGCCGCCCCCGCACTACAAGTTCCCGACCCGCTTTCCCCTTACGCAATAGAGGTAGCAACCACAGACTGCACCCTTTCAGCTGTGCTCCTGCAGGAACGGCACGACCAGCTAAGACCCGTGGCTTATGCCTTCCGAATTTTAGATGCTGTGGAGCAGGGATTCTCAGCCTGTGAGAGGCACCTGCTCGCAGTTTTCTGGGCAGTCCAGTACTTTTCATACATTACCGGACTGAACCCCATCACCATTTTGACTGAGCACACCCCCACCCAACGTTTACTAGACGGACGACTTAAAGACGGTACCGTCAGCCAAATCCACGCTGCTAGGTGGACCCTTCTCTTACAAGGACGGGACATCACAGTCAAACGGACCAAAACACACACATACTTAGCGGACAATCTACAGTACCCCGGAACCCCCCATGAGTGTGAAATCATCTCGCCCCACCATAATACAGGCCCCT
The DNA here is from genome assembly GCF_047496885.1 of Scyliorhinus torazame. Lineage (NCBI taxonomy): Eukaryota > Metazoa > Chordata > Chondrichthyes > Carcharhiniformes > Scyliorhinidae > Scyliorhinus > Scyliorhinus torazame. The sequence continues at coordinate 359,585,854 of NC_092707.1, read as the reverse complement.
TTATTGCGAAAACACCCCCCAGAAAACTAGTCACTCCATCTCAGAACCCCCCTCACCCGGACACGTGTGACCCCATTAGGATTTATGTGGATGGATCGTCCACAGTCCTGGATGGGCAACGCATAACAGGTTGTGGGATTTATGTGGAGGACGCGCAGGGACGCGCCCTCGAGGAAATCGCATTAAAATTACCCGGACACTTAGGCGCGCAGGCAGCAGAGCTTTCGGCCATCGCTTACATAAGAGAGCACCCCGACTCCTTCCCCAGCCCAGCAGACATATATTCAGACAGTCTATACGTTTGCAACAGCCTCACCGAATTTCTGCCCCTCTGGGAAACAAGACGATTTGTTTCCGCGGATGGGAAACCCCTCCCCTCAGCCCCATTACTCCGCCAGATTCTGAAAAAAGCCAAGAACCGGACCTTTGGCATTATAAAAGTCCGCAGCCACCATCGTTCCTCCCCCCCTGGAAATGTAAAAGCCGACGCACTGGCAAAAGCAGGATCCAGGCATGGGTATTTTTGGAAGCCCCCCGAAAGCGCCCCAGTGAGTGCGCCAGTGAGTGCAGTTCAGGTCACGCAGACGAGGATCGAAGATCTAGTAGAGGCCCAGAAGCAGGATAGCGCTCTCACTGAGATCGTGAAAGGGAAGTTTCCAGCCCCATACGAGAGGTACAGAAATACGATAACCACACATGATAGTGTGGTGTTGAAAGACACCCTTTATGTAGTTCCGAAGCAGGATAGGAATCAATTAATCTGTTTATTCCATGATGGTCATGGACACCAGGGAATCGATCCCACCGCAGCCCACCTCAAACAGCTTTGTTGGTGGCCAAATCTCAAAGAGGATGTATCCCATTACATTGAGAATTGCCTCATCTGCGCACAGAACAACCCAGATAGATATGCCAAAAAGGCACAACTCAGCCACACCCGACCCGTTAACGGCCCCTGGACTAACCTCCAGATCGATTTTATAGGTCCATTGCCCCCTTGCAGGAATGGCTATAAATATGTTCTGGTGGTCATAGACACTTTTACAAAGTGGGTGGAAGCATTTCCAGCCCGCACCAACACCGCGAAAACCACAGCCAAAATCCTAACCCACCACATCTTTACAAGATGGGGACTCCCCCGCAGTATTGAATCGGACCAAGGTTCTCACTTTACGGGACGGGTCATGCAGAACGTCCTCACGATATTTGGCATAACCCCAAAATTTCACATTGCGTACCACCCACAGTCGAGTGGTATAATGGAGCGTATGAATCGGACCCTTAAAAACCACCCTCCGAAAAATGGTCCAGCAGAACAACACCACTTGGGATTCTGTCCTCCCCTCTGCGCTGATGTTTTTGCATAACATTGTTTCCACCTCCACAGGTTACACCCCACACACCCTCATGACCGGACGCCCCATGAAAGGGACAGAGTACTTGTTGGGTTTAGACCTGACCAGCCCTGAAGTTACGGCCCTCACCCACGAGAAAGCCGTTGAACAATTACTTGCAAATGTAAAAACGGCTCAGTTAGCAGCCGCTGTTAAACTGGGCACTAAAAGAAAACAGAGCAAGGCCTGTTTTGATAAGGCAGTACATGCAACGGAGTATAATATAGGACAACAAGGGATGTTGTCTGTGTATAACCCCAGCACATTTCTGTCTCCGGGATACTCGGGTCCGTACTCCATTACGGATAAAGTAAGCCCATCGGTATATAAAATCAAATACCCAAATGGTTAGACTGCGTGGCTTCACATAAACCAGTTAAAGGCTTATGGAGCACAGTCAAACCACGCCCACCACATCATGCTTGACGCAGCAGACCAAACCCCGCCCACAGCCAACGTGACCACACCAACCCCCACCACGTCCAGCCCAGGCACGGACTCGCCCCCGACTCCACCCCCAAAATTTACACTCCGCCCCGGAACGCCCACAGACTGCAGCAGCAGAGACAGCGACTGTGACTCTGACGATGGCCACAGCACGCCTCCCTACTATCCTGGTCCCACACCCAGCAACTCCGAGTTCGACTCCAGTGATCCCTTCCTCATCACTTTCTTAAACAAACCACACCACCGACCACCGAACCACACGGACGACCCCGACTTTATCCCCACACAACTTGACGAACGCCATTGGCACCGCGACAACTCCTACAGACTCGTCCGCAACGACGAAAGCAACCCCAACTCACACCACGCAGCCCTCTCAACATTAATTCACTCCAGAATTTGGCAGCCGGGAGAAGGGGACGACCTCGAGTCAGACCCCCAATCCGCCAACCCCTTTGCGACCCTGTTCGCAACAGAGAACTGAGGTGTCCACATGATGTTTTAAAGGAGACACTTGGGAAAAGTGTTGTCCTTCCTGATGGAACCTGCAGGATGTTTTATGTTGTTTGTATGTTTGTTTAAGTGTTGTTCGTCTGACAGGAGAATGTTTCTCACCGTCACACACCCATTCACCTGAAACATTTTAGCTCTTTCCAATGGACACCCACCGCGGCCAGACGCTTGTTCAGCGGTACCAACTTGTCCACAGATACCTGGTCAACAGACCAGATGCTCATTCAATGGAACTAGCTTGTCCACAGATACCACAATGGTACCAACTTGTCCACAGATACCTAGTCAACAGACCAGACGCTTGTTCAGCGGAACTAGCTTATCTGCAGATACCTGGTCAGCAGACCACACGCTCGTTCAGAGGAACTAGCTTTTCAGCTGGTACTGGTTCGAGTGCCAGACGCCCGATCTGATTCGAGGGTAGAATCACAGCAGGAACCCCACCATGATGACTACATTTTTGCCCGTTCTTGTCGGTTGCTCAGGCAGTGGAGAAACGGCGTGAGACCCGCCCTGCCTGGGGACCCCCCGCTGGTCAAAAATGCTCGGGTAGGGGACATACGGTATTGGTAGCCGTCCTACCTGGGGACTCCATCCAAATCTTACCCGTCGCATCCCATACGCACCTCATTCGACCTTTTCCTTTCAAAACAGTTTTATTTATTTAGGCGACCCTCGGGTTGGTGCCTCATGCTATTTACATCCAGGAACATTCGGATGATAAACTTAGCACTGGTCCACCATTGGGAAGTGTGCCGTGTCCTAACATTTGTTTTGAAAAATAAAAATGGGGGAGTCACATATCGTGACCAATTATAAGGGTTTAATTGGCCCCAAGAAGGACAGACACACTAACATACCGGATATTATACCAAGGTAGTTACAGATAGTATGCTTGTTTTACAGAACTCCAGAAGCTCCAGGACCGGAGAAAAACAGAGAACACAAAGAAAGACAAAGAAAGAGGTCAGCCATGAGGACTTCTTTCATCGTGATCAAAATTTTTATGATGAACATTTGGTTGCGCGGGAACGCGGACCCCATTACTCCAAACCCCCCTGCCGTTAATATTTCACTGCCCCGCAATACCGAGGGCCCAGTCACCAGCCACGCTGCATTATCCTGGTGTGCCAAGTTCATAACTTGGTACGCCCTGTCGTATGTCATTGAAGCACTGTTAGCGTTGGCAATACTGTGCAGTGCAGACTATGCGCCTCCGCAAATGGAGAAGGAGAGCGTTCCGCGCTCGAACCCCGGTATATCGGATCCGATCCCCTATATTCGGATATGACCAGACCCCAGACCCCTGCGACCTATGAAACCACAATAATAAAACATGCACTTGCATTTGTCTGTAAATAAAAATGTACAAAACCCCAATAACAGAAAATGTATGATCCTGCGCTTGATGCCAAGCCAGGAAAGAGTATATTGAATGTTGTAATTGTTGTTGTATGTTTAGAGAGATAGGATGATACAAGGCTTGATGAGTGTATTTAGGTAAAATTAGAGGTTCCAAGTTTTTATTTTTTAGATACATGCCCCTGCCTGACATGGTGCCCTCAAGAATTGTTTAGGTAATTTTTTGTGCATAGCTAGGGTCAGAGTAGTGGCCATGTAGGAGGTGTCCCCCCGGTCAGGGAACGGAAACGACAAAATTTATGTGATCCTTCACGCTTCGCGTTAGGATCACAAGGAGACCCTGTAGCCACCTAAAATGGCTGATTCCCGATTAATTTGGCCAAAACCCGATATACAATGGCGAACCGAAAAGGCTGATGGGAAAAGCAGCCAATGGGACACCAACGGACAGCTGCAGACAGAATAGCGTTTTCGGCTCTGGGGAAGTCGGCCCAGATCGATACCTGCGACTATTAGCAGCACATCAACACAGACATTTGCAGTTTAATCGGCTATCCCCGGGAACAATTGCAACATATTAGCAATTGATGGCCGGGCCAGACCTCTCGGCGCCTGCAGTGGCCGAAACAAAGACAGGTGAACGATCACCCCTCGATCGAGGAATCGCCCCATTATTGGAGCATATCGAACCCAGTGATTGGAAACAAGTCCAATCACTTGGGATTCAGGGTCAAGGGCCGCCCAGAGAGGTGGGAAGCCCCTGGGCCATATAAATTGAGGGGCCAAGTTCCGATCTCGCTCTCTCTCCCTTCTTCTCCTGCTCGCAACCTTCGCAAGAACCTTCGACAAAGAAACAGTAAGTTTGACTCCAGCGATCGCTACCTGATAGAGACTCCTAGCCATCGAACCGTATCAGCCTTTTGAATCCCGCGGGCCAGACCCATTTCGATAAACCATTTGTTTCCCTGACCTGGTGGGCCATTCCTAAAGTTAAGTATTGGCCAGTAGTGGTAGGTTTTTATTTAGACAGTAGGATTATTGTGTAAGTATTTATTGCTGTACATAATAAATGACCGTTGATTTCAATCTTACTAAGCGGTGTGCTGACTTATTAATCATAACTCGAGCTTGAACCACGTGGCGGTATCCGAAAGATACCTGGTGACTCGTGAGCAAAGGTGACATAATCAGAGCTAATAAAACTAAGGCTAATAAGAGCAACAGCAGGTATCATGCATGGTCCCAATTGGTGCTGCTGAAAGGTGGTATGGTGCAAATAAAGATGCCAGAGAAGCCTCAATGATATTTCAACTCACCTGTCCCCTGTGGAAGTTAACAATCGATTGAGGAGACGGGTGGCCATGATATCTTTATTTTCAAGGTCACATGCTTGGCACAGACAGACGCAGTTAAGAAGTTTTCAGTGAAGTCCTCTGCAAATGCAAACATACAATTCCCAAAAAGAACTTGCGTCTTCCGAATCTCAGCAGGTTTAACCTATGATGCGCCCACTTCTGGCACAGCTGAATGTGTTAAGACCAATGGGCTTGTGTTTGTACACATAATTCTGCAGCTGTTTTTCCCTATGTGTGTGAGTTGGTGAGTTCAAGCTTTTCGATGAATGTACAATGACACCGGATAGAAAAAAAACAGCGGTTCCACCTAGATTGCCCCAGTCTAAAGATCAAGCCAAGAGGCTCTGTACCAATTGGGTGCCATGCAGACTCTGTGGAGAAGTGAAAACCCAGATTAAAAACCCCTAGGGCAATGAACGGAAACAAATTTCTTCCTTATCCCACTGGGCAATTGAAATAGTCCATGTTGGCCATGATTTCTATTACTTTGTACCTACCTTTTCTTTCTGTTGTAATTTCCAATCCCAGCCAGGAACAGACTCACTCTTGAAAGTAGACAGTAAGTTATCGTGCAGTGCACAAGCCAGTACGTTTGTGGCTGAGAAGATATGACAGAGTGTGATTAGGTGTCAGTGGGTGTATTTCCAGCCTGTTTGTATAATATTCTGTCAGTATATTTCTAAATATATGAATTTATTAGGTGTGTGTGTGCGTGTGTGTGATCTATGCAGATGTTAGAAGCTTGAGTGATTGTCAATTAGTGAGACTGGTTCTGGAAGTGTAAGTCAGTTGGCTTGTCTTTATGACAGGAACTATTGCAAATCTACTTGTACACTGTTTCCTTCCTGTGAATTTGTGTTTAAATCCTTCTGATGTTCTTAAATCAGTATTTAACTCTCATATAAAGACTTTAATTTATCGTTCTATGAATGAAAATGAAGTAAGAATGGGGTGTAAGGTTTTGAAAGTGTGATATGCAGTTCCTGGGTATATGTTCACATGAAGGGTAAATGCTGATTAAGGTGTGAAGTGGCCAAATGACCTGTTTTTGCCCTGTAACTTCCAGAGATGTATTGCAATCTGCTGTGAGAATTCATTTCTGAATAGGTTCCTGGAGTATCAATACAAGACAAAACTGAGATTGTTTTTGTCTGTCTAACAGTCTGTAGGTCAATGTGACCTTGTAGTTACAATTGTATTTCCATTGAGATGAATGAGTCAGGCAGGGGATGTGAAGCAGGAGGCCATGCAGTTTACTTCAATCTGGGACTTGATCTGGCCTGTCGGTCACTGTGGTTGGGATTTAATTCCTGAGACAGGAAGCCGCCCATCAGTTGAAAATACAGCGGGACAGAGACTCGGACGGCTTTTGTGTTGGGGAGAGGCCCGGCTTAATTTATGTGCTCTCCAGCACCTAGCAGACCAGCATCAGCCCCCCCCCCCACCACCCCCCACCCCCCCCCCCCCTCACCCCCCCCCCCCCCCACCCCCCCACCCCCCCACCCACCCCCGGCCCCATGGGATCAAGGATGCCAAAGAGTGGAAGTGTTGGCGCTGAGGGCTAAGGCTGGCAGTCCAGTACCACCGGGTGTAGTGGCAGCTCTGGGAAACTCTTGAGGCCTATCCAGATATATTGACTAGAGACAGGTGAGTGGGGCAGAATAGGAGATGTGGGGAAGGGTTCACAGGAGAGAAGGGTGCAAGGGTATTTGTGGAAGGGCAAGGGGGTGGATTTCAGTTGCTGCTCTCTTCCTAATGTCAAGTCCCACGATCGTACACTGAGGCCCTGTGAATGAGGGTTTGCTGGGTGGCCTACAAGAGCCATGGGAGACCCATTGAACCCTTGAGCCGTCACTAAATTCCGGTGGGTTCAAGGGTAATTGGTGTCAAGTGACTCATTATTGAGCTGAATTGGCTTCCATCTGCCAATGGTGGATTCCAGCATTGGGTTCGTCCCACACCCAATCTGGTCTGTGGAACCCAGAGGAACCCACGCAGACACGGGGAAAATGTACAAGCTCCACATAGACAGTCACCCGAGGTCAGAGGGCATCACGGTAGCACAGTGGTTAGAACTGTGGCTTCACAGCGTCAAGGTCCCAGGTGCGAATCCTCGCTGGGTCACTGTCTGTGCGGAGTCTGCACGTTCTCCCCGTGTCTGCGTGAGTTTCCTCCGGGTGTTCCGGTTTCCTCCCACAATCCAAAGATGTGCAGGTTAGGTGGATTGGGCATGCTAAATTGCCCTTAGTGTCCAAAAAGGTTAGGTGTTATTGGGTTATGGCGATAGGGTGGAAGGGAGGGCTTAAACTGGGTTGGTGCAGGCTTGATGGGCCGAATGGCCTCCTTCTGCACTGTATGTTCTATGTTCGAACCCAGGTCCCTGGTGCTGTGAGGCAACAGTGCTACCCACAGTGCCACCGTGCTGGTAAAAGTTTTCCTGATATTTGGAATCAGATGCAGATTTTCACAGCCACCTTGCCATCATGTCTACTCTGGCGGGGTCTGTTAAATTCCACCCTGTATGTGTGTGTTTGTGTCAATCTATTAATGTGATTGAGAGTGTGCACTGGTCTGTTCCTCAGGACCTCTCCCAGTTAGTTAATGTATATGAAACCATAGGAGTCTGTCCTTTTTATTCTCTTCTAGCTTCTATGACTTTTGAAATGTTGGTGTCAAACTCTCTGTCGAGTGTGGTTGTGGATGAGTTATATTTTTGTTTATGTGAGAACGGAATAGTTATTTCAAAGGGAGCATTCAGTGAACCAAAAATAATCCAGGACAACCTAATGGTTTAGAATCGGAGGGAAGAACTGTCAGGCATGAATACATGATTCAGTGTTGCCAAGACTTGTTTGTACTATTTCCAGATAATGGAAGTCTCTCTGTATTTCTCTCTTGTACTTCTGGGTACAAAATAATAAAGCTTCTGGGGGATCAAGAACAAAAGGGTTAAATAAAAGTAAATTGGAGAGTGACTAAAGAAAACGGTTTGGTGGAGCGTTTTTAAAAAGTCAACAGTTCATGGAATTTACAGTGCAGAAGGAGGCCATTCAGCCCATCAAGCCTGCACCAGCCCTTGAAAAGCTCACACCTCCACCATATCCCCGTAACCCAGTAACCCCACCTAACCGTTTTGGACACTAAGGGCAATTTATCATGGTCAATCCACCTAACCTCCACATCATTGAACTGTGAGAGGAAACCGGACCACCCGGAGGAAACCCACGCAGACACGGGGAGAAAGTGCGGACTCCACACAGACAGTGTCCCAAGCCGGGAATTGAACCTGGGGGACCCTGGAGCTGTGAAGCAACTGTGCTAACCATTGGGCTACCGTACCGCCCATGTTCAGGAAAGAGAAGTGGAGTCTACTTAAAGATAGAACGCTGGCCATGCCAACTAAAGTCAAAAATCAACAAATATTAAACAATTGCAACTCAAAGTGGATTCATAAGCAAATCGAAAGCAATGTCAGAAGGACAATGCCCTCGGAGGAGGGGGTGGGGTGGGGGTGGGTGAGGGGGCAGGGGGTGGAAATCATAGGGATGACTGTTTAAAAAATGCAGAAGCAAGTTAAAAGTGTAACTAAAGAGACAAAATGAGGCCTGGGAAAGGGGAGAGAAATAGATGTCAAACATAACAGCAAATTAATGTTTTCCAGCAGAGAGAAGAAATGAAAACCATTAATAACCATTAATAATACAGTAATAACCTAGTTAATTCAACATGCATTGCTGATGGAAGAGACATATCTGACCAATGTCCTTGACTTCATTTAGGAAGTAATCTCCTTGTTGACGAATGTGATATAAAATAGTTACTTTAGAGATACTAGTTAATGTAATGTAGAAATAAGCCACTTTGATTCTGGCAGTAAGGGACAAAGGGATTTGAGACCGCATGGAAAAAGCAGGAAGAGGTGTGTCTATGAGAGTGATGCTGCATTGATAGGGGCCAGAGAAAGGGATTGGAAGTGAGCCAATCAGAATAGATCAAACAGGTCAGGAGGGACATAGGCTGACCTATGGGCGTCGAGTATGTGAAACTTGATACCGTTTGAATTGATTTTGCAGAGATCCTTTTGCCTCTTTGTTCAGTCGTTTTCCTGGAGCTTAAGAGGCTGGATGTCTCTTATGTTTCTGTAAGATGAATTAAGCTTGCAAGCTAAATAGATAACTTCTTTTTACGTGCAAATCCATCTCAACTTTTATTGAGGCCAGACTGACAGAGAAAGAAATTTGGGAATCAACATTTGGTGCCGAAAACCGGGATTTCTCAGGGCGATCCTGATCCAACTGCGAAATCAGAATTAGACTGATTATGAACAGGAGGATGGGGAACAAAGGGCCCTCAATGTAGAACTGGAAAACGACCGCGCATTGATTGTTCCCCTCTTCTTATCATCTGATTAGTCTGGTCACTCGCGGTTGGCACAGAAAGACCGCCTCGACGAAATCACAGGTCAGTCTGGGGATTAGCATTTTAATTGATGTGATTTCATAGAGTTAATTCGGCTGGGGTAGGCTGTACTGTTGATGTAACATTTAAAATATAAATGGTTCAACTTTATTTGTGAGTTAATTCGGCTGCGGTAGGCTGTACTGTTGATGTAACATTTAAAATATAAATGGTTCAACTTTATTTGTGAGTTAATTCGGTTGGGTTACGTTATGAGAGGTAGATGTAACATTTGAAATTGAAAATGGTTCACCTCTATATGTCTGTGTGTTAAAAATATAGTTGATTAAGCTAAAATTTTCTCTTTGGACTGTAGTGGCGAAAAAACGCAGTTCCAAGGACTAGTTGAGATTATGGGAAATCCCTTGGATAGCACAAATGATCCAGGAATGCCACTGCAAATATTATGTGATAAGTATCCGGACAAAGCGAAGGACTTTAGAAAATTGTCAGCACAGTTAAGAACTAAAATGGGAGATTAATGGCCACTAGGGGGAACCAAAGACCTAGAAATGGTTAAGAAAATCCAGGGGCAAATATGGAAAAAAAATCAAGGTATGAAAACTAAAGAATTAATTGGATTATGGAGGCAATATTGTCAAGAGGAAAAAGATAAGATTATGTTGTCCAGCTGGCAGGATAACGCCCTTAAAATGGGGATTTCAATTAGTGAACAGGGTAACCTAAAAACATTACAGATCTTGAAAAAGGAATGTGCATTTAAAAAAAGAGCAAATAGAGACAGGAAGGACCCGGGTCACACAAGAGGCGAACTACGTAGTTCAATGGCTGGCCTTGAATTGACAGAAGAAGAAAAATTCAATAATTCGGAAAAGTCAGTAAAAGTTCCATCTGCACCCATAGCATGGTCTGAGCTCATTCCAGAACCACCAGAGTACAATAATATATACCCAGCCATTGCTCCCCAGATTTCAAATATGCCAGAAACTCAAGCCCTTTTGGGTGATAGTGTGGGTCCTGATTTACCAACTTCACAACCGAAAGATCAAAAGGAACTCTGTCCCACAAGCCCAGTTAGCTCTAGGACAAGATCTCGGACAGCGAGAGAGGGGCTTGACGCTCACCAGAAACAATTAAGCATATCACCCCAAGTCTCCCCAAACTAAGGAGAAATCACAAGATTTGGGAACAAAGAAAGCTGAAACAACTTCGGTTGAAGAGAAAGAACTCCCCCTAGTGACAGGGAGAGACGTTGAAGTCTTGGAACAACCAGGGGAAATAGCTAGAGTGCCCCCTGGTGACATTCGGAGACAGTTACCGATTAGGAAGATGCGAAACCCCGACCCAGGGACTGCGGCAGCGAACCCCACGATAGACGTTTACTTCCCATGGACACCCAGTGAGATGATGGCTATTATGGCTACAATCCCAGATAGAAAAAAATCTCCTGCTGCCTTCGTGGATTCATTGAGAACTACCATCTCAATTTATCAAGCTGATTCAAGGGACCGCTGGGCCCTAGTCCAGCAGATTTTAACCCCAGCAGAGTACCGCAATTATCTTAACCACCTGAATTATGCTAGTCATGCCGCACTCCAGCAGGCCTATGCGTTAGACGACGATAGAAGGACACAGATCTTGAATGTGTTGAATAGCACATTTCAAAGGCCCATAAATCTTTCTGTTATCTTAGACCTAAAACCTAAGAAGACTGAAGAGCCAGAGGAATTTCTGGAGCGTTTTAATGAAATCTACCGGGGGCAGTCAGGCGATTTGCTGTATCAAAATGGTCAGAATTCCCCTCAATACTGTGCTATGTTAATGCATTGCCTACCACCTTCTGTGGTTACTGCTGTGAAATGTAATAACATGAATTGGACAGAGAACGACCCTTCCCAGATGGCAAGGGCAGTCAGATTTTACTGGAAGGAGGGTGTAGGCCAAGAAGGAGGCTCAGTTACAAAGGTTAAGACTGAGTATGTAATGAAAAAGGATGATCTGCGACCCCAACAAGCGGCAGAAATGGTAGTTTACCAGCAGGAGCCCCAATATAGTGACTTTGGGTGGGTGGATCAGCGAAGAGGAGGATACCAAACCCACCCAAAGGGACCCTCACCCCATTTTTATGGCCCACCGAACGAATCAACAGCTCTACAACCGCAGCCCCCTCTGAGGGGCCATTGGTCTACTGGAAGACGAGGCCGGGGCAGAAATAGAGGGAGCAATGCATGTTTTAATTGCGGCCGTGTAGATCACTGGCAACAGGAATGCCCCTTTAAAAGACAGACAGTAGAAGGAGATTATTCGACCCAAAGGAGAGGGTACCCACCAAGGGGAGGACAGATGAGATACACTGACTTCTCCCAGGAAAACCCTTTCCCAACACAGGATTGACTAGCTAATTTAGCCATAAGGACTCTCCAATCCGACAGGGAACCTATTATCTCTCTGCAGATAGGAGATCAACATCACTCATTTGTAATCGACACAGGAGCAGCTATGTCTTCTGTGCAATCAACATTTAAATTACCAATATCCGACCACACACAGCAATTGTCAGGGTTCCAAGGACAGGTGTGTGAGTATCCTATTTCTGAACCTGTGACAGTCACTTACGAGAATACGTCTGCAGAGCATCAGTTTGTAGTGACTACTGGATTGGACTGTAACTTGTTGGCCCGGGATTTACTGTGTATCTTCCAGCTACAGCTAGAATGCGGAGATGAGGGGGTAACGGTTACATCATGGAGGATGAGACAACAGTGCTATATTTCTATCACCCCCCAGTGGTGGACGTTAGACGTTGAACAGTCACTGCATCACGTTACCCTTGCCTATGACAGAACTGGACGAAACAGGGAGTTGGAGGACAAATACCGGCCATTACTTGAGACCGAATGGCCAGTCAAGGTTACAGCCACAGTCATGGGAAAAGAAGGTACAGCCGATTTTGTTACAATATCACCACATTTATGGCCACAGTCAGCTTCGGTAAGCCCTCATATTACACGTCAGGTCCATGACCAGTACCATGCCAGGGATATGGGGCAAATGGTCAGGAGGGCAGTGGATCATTCAGATCCAACAGACTACGCACTTCAAGTCATGCCAGACGGCACTACCATAAAATATTTTGAGGTCCCTGAAACGATTAACACTCGACTGCAGCATCACAGGGGACATGATGTGTTGGAATATGTCAATCCACAGGTCTGGGCGGAATACCCATCACAAGTGGGAAAGACAAATGTTACACCTATCAAGGTAATGATTAAGGATCATGCAAAGCTACCTTCCATTTGGCAATACCCCCTGAAATCTCAAGCTGTTCCATCAATAGATAAATTAATTCAAGAACTGTTGAAACAGGGTATTTTGGTCCCTTGCCAATCAGAATGCAATACCCCAATACTTGCTGTGCCTAAACCAGCCAAACCAGACCAGTACCGATTAGTACAGGATTTACGTTCCATTAATGCCATCGCACAGCCGTTACATGCTCTCGTCCCTAACCCTGCCCACATACTGGCTCAAATTCCAGCTCAAGCCCGGGTCTTCGCCGTAATTGACCTTCAGCACGCCTTCTTTGCCCTCCCACTTGCGACTGAAAGTCAATATTTGTTTGCCTTCACTTACAATGGACAGCAGTATACCTGGACCCGACTGCCACAGGGGTTCGTCAATTCACCTACACTCTTCTCCAGATGTCTGCAGACCCAACTCCAGGCCTTGACATTGGAGCATGGTTCCACTCTAGTGCAGTATGTAGATGACATATTGGTGGCAAGTCCTGACGAGCCCAGTAATAGGGATGATGTGATCCAATTATTGAACCACCTATCCTCATTGGGTTATGTTGTTTCACAAGCAAAGGTCTTGGTGGCTCAGAGAAAAGTTAAGTTCTTAGGAGTTTTACTTACAGCCACAGAAAGAAGTCTCGAACCCAGTAGGATTGAACCAATATGCCAATTCCCCGCCCCTACAATAGCCAAGGAGGTTCGTCATTGGCTGGGTATGGTGAATTATTGTCGGCAGTGGATACCAAACATCGCTGTCTATACAAAGCTGCTGACGCCTTACACGAGTAAAGAGGGAAATTTTATTCTCACCACCGAGGCACTCGAGGCCTTCCGTTGCCTGAAGCAGGCCTTGCTACAAGCACCGGCCCTTGGTAGGCCCCTATACGACCGACCATTCCAGATATACTGTACTGTTCTGGAAGGATGTTCAACAGCGGTACTCACCCAGCAATATGGGGACAAGCACCGGCCCGTAGCATATTACTCTTCCAAACTCGACCCAGTGGCGTTGGGCCACCCTGTTTGCACCCAGATCTTGGCAGCGATATACAATAGTTTGCAGGCTGCTGCCAACATCACTCTCCAACAGGATATTACGGTGTATAGCTCCCACTCGGTAATCGCACTATTGGGGCAACTGCAGACTCAGCATCTTACCGCAGCTCGTCAGAATAGGTATGAGATATACCTTTTGAACAATCCACGTCTGACATTTAAATATTGTACCACTATCAATCCAGCCTGTTTTCTTAGCGGTCCCCCTGTCCATGAGGATGCGCCTGGTCACGACTGTTTAGCCTTGATTCAGGAAACTACAACAATAAGGGACGATCTGAGTGATATTCCGTTAGAACAACCTGACATGATTATGTATGTTGATGGCAGTGCATTAGTAAGCCCCACTGGCCGGAGACTGTCCGGTTATGCAATCATAGATCAGGATGGTCTGATTTTAGAAGCGGCAGCTTTCCAGACCCCTTACTCAGCACAACAAGCCAAACTTTTTGCCCTCACCCGTGCATGTATACTTGGGGGAGATCGCCGGGTAAATATCTACACTGACTCCCGATATGCTTTCGGGGTAGTTCATGACTTCGGACAACTCTGGAAGAATAGGGGATTCCTTACCTCGGCAGGCACAGAAATATCCAACCGGGGTTTAGTTAATGACCTACTGCAGGCCCTCCTTCTGCCAGCGCAGATTTCCGTTATTAAATGCGCTGCCCACACGAATGGTACAACCCCAGTTGACGTTGGTAATGAACGAGCAGATCGTGCAGCGCGCACAGCCGCACAAATTCAGCAAGTGATGGTGCCTAAGATGTTAAGTCAGACTAAACGATCTACTATGAATATGTCTGCTTCTGACAAGTCAATGCCAACCATCCAAGACGTCATAAGGTTACAGGAGGACGCTCCTGAGAGTGATAAACAAATGTGGAAATGGTTAGGTTGTACATATGATTCTGTTTCCTCTTTATGGACCACGCCTGCACATCAGACTTGTATGTCTGATGTGCTGGCTTTATGGGTCATTGAATGTGTACACTTTGCAACTCATTGTGGGGCTCGAGGGACTAGTGATTTGTTGCTGGACACTTGGTGGCACCCTAAAATGCAGGGGTTGGCCCAAAGTATCAGTAATCGGTGTTTGATTTGTCAGCAATATAACACCGGAAAAGGTATCCCTTGTGGGAAGGGGCAAACCCCGTTGCCCAGTGGTCCCTTTGAGACGCTCCAAATGGATTACATTGAGTTGGAAAGGTGTCAATGTTACAAATATGTTTTGGTCACTGTGGATGTGTTCAGCAGATGGATCGAGGCGTATCCGACTATCGATAATAAAGCTGCTACTGTGGCTAAAGTCTTGATGAGGGAAATCATTCCCCAGTACGGTATACCAGCTCAGTTAAGTTCTGATAATGGGCCTCATTTTATTGGACAAATTAACAAGGAGTTTTGCTCCCAGTTGGGCATACGCCAGCAGTTACACTGTGCTTACAGACCGCAGGCGGCCGGGTTGGTTGAGAGACACAATCAGACCCTCAAAACTAAATTGGCTAAATTAAGAGCAGACACGGGACTGACATGGCTTAAGTTGCTCCCCGTTGCCCTCTTCCAGCTGCGGGTTACACCTGCGGGACCAGCCCGGCTCTCTCCCGCCGAGATTCTTTATGGCAGGCCTCTTAGAACTCCTTGGAGCCTGCAGGTTCCCAGACGGGTTCAGTTTCATCAGACGACTGAAGAAATTACCACCTATGTTCTAGCCCTTACGCAAGTGCTCAAGGAACTCCATGGCCAAGTCCGCGCGGCTCACCAGCCATTGCCCCCAGTACCTAGCTCACTTTCAGTCCAGCCCGGTAGTTATGTCATGGTCAAAAATTGGACTAGGAAGGGGTCGGAGCAGCGATGGGACGGGCCCTTCCAAGTTCTCCTTGCCACCCCCACAGCAATTAAAGTGGAGGGGCGAAGTGCTTGGGTCCACCTACATCACTGTAAATTGAGTCCATCTCCACTACTGTAAAAGGTCGGATACTAACCTGCCTCCCTTCTCCAGTGCTATTTTACAGGTGTGGAGCATGATGGAGTGGCTACGCATCGTCTGTCTGATATTTGGCCTCACTTCGCTTGGCGTGTTATTGGCGATGGACATGGAAAAGGGGACTATTATGTATCTGTGTAGCCCCAACCAATCTACAAGGATACATCACCTATGCAAAGGTGATGTTCTTCGCTGCCCCCATATACGAGGACATGGTATCGACTCATGGAAGGTCATCAAAGTTAAGGAGAATGCAGGAGTCATGAAGCAGTTGCACCGGTCCCGGCGATGGGAAGGGAACATTATATGGACATTGCCTTGTTTTTGGACTACATGTAAATTTGATTTTGGATGTGTTAAGAGTGGTACAATAAAGGTAACATCAGGCTGTCAGAAGAGTGTAGGAAGAGGCTATGAGAAAGAGAAATGGACTAGAGAGAGGACGGGGCGTATGAGAAGGGAAGTACAGCTAGAACGTAGGTTACTGGGAGATACACTTAAGTTAATTAAAGGCCAAACTGAGGAAAACCTGGGTAGTATGAATCTCTTCTACCAGATTTACCACCGTCTGTATGGCCAGGGACGGGTTGTCTGCTACCCAAACCCCGCAGCGGTGTCTAGGTTATTTTCTGTTTCACCGCTTTGGGGCACTCCCCAAACGGTGGTTCATTGTCAGCATTCCGAACCACTGCCCGATCAGGTCACTCTTCCTTACGATCCGGGTTCAGCACCACCGGCTATTTGCCTTCCCCTTCCTCGGGTTAATTCCCATTCACAGTACGATAGGCTGCGACGGTGGAGGGCGTACATACCTAGCCACTTCACTCCCAATAGGGATTCCCGGTCGTACGAGAATTGCTTCAGCAGTGAAGGATATGGCTGTTTGCTGGTAGAGGTGGACACAAATATAACATGTCTGTTTCCCACCTGTACGGACAGGAGGTGCCATATCACCCAGGCGTCTGGCCAATGCGTTTGTTACAACACCACTTGCGTTCCATTGAACGCCTGCCTCCAGCTCCTCTGTGGCTGGGCGAATGTCTCTCATATCACTGTTGGGACTAGGGCTTTCCGCATTGCTGGGCGGCCCGAATGGGCATTTCAAAGTTGGATAAACTGGGCTACTGGGAGGTCCTTACGCAACCGATATGCTGATTGTGATGCTAGTCTCCACACGGAACAAGGATACTACTTTTTATTTAATGGTACAGCGACCAACGTTTTGTCACCCCCATTTCCCCGCCGAATTGCTATAGGGACTCTAGTCCCTACCACAGTCCCCTGCCCTTCGGCGTGGAACCTGCATAATCAGTTAGCACGCCGGGCAGTCTCTGCTGAATTTTGCGAGAACTGGAAAAAACCTCAGGTTCTTGCACCCAACCGGGGCCACTCAGCCGGGTGGGGCATTCTGAGCGTATTGACACTGGGAGGTGTGGGGGGTTCCTTGGCTGTCAGTGATTGGAATTATTTTATTTGCGGCCTTACCATCTTGGGAAATGAAACCTTGGGAGCCCTCGGGGCAATAACTAAGGAGTTGTCTCAGCTACGGTTGTTTGCAATGCAGAACCGGTATGCTCTTGACTATCTTCTGGCCCGTGAGGGTGGGGTATGCGCCATAGTACAGGGCAAGTGTATCATGGGAGTTCAGGACTTGACCGCTAACATCACTAAATTTATGGATCGCATACGGGATCACTTGGACGGGATGCAGGATCCTGGCTCTTGGGGTAACTGGGGATTTGGAGGATGGAAGGACTGGTTGATAAATATGGCCATGTATCTAGTGGTAGCTATCGGCTGCATCTTTGTGGGCCTGGCCATCCTTAAATGTGTGATGGGTAGAATGCGAGGTGCACTGGATCAGATCACCGCTCCAATCACCGAAAAAAAAAATTTAACTGTTAAAATCCATGAGGGTGAGGCAGATGAAGGGGGGCTAAGACAGGAATTGGAAATGCAGCGACGGATCTTTTTAGATGAGGAACCGTAGCTATGGATTGGATAGTTCGGTTATCATGGAATGATAAAAGGAGGGAATGACGAATGTGATATAAAATAGTTACTTTAGAGATACTAGTTAATGTAATGTAGAAATAAGCCACTTTGATTCTGGCAGTTAGGGACAAAGGGATTTGAGACCGCATGGAAAAAGCAGGAAGAGGTGTGTCTATGAGAGTGATGCTGCATTGATAGGGGCCAGAGAAAGGGATTGGAAGTGAGCCAATCAGAATAGATCAAACAGGTCAGGAGGGACATAGGCTGACCTATGGGCGTCGAGTATGTGAAACTTGATACCATTTGAATTGATTTTGCAGAGATCCTTTTGTCTCTTTGTTCAGTCGTTTTCCTGGAGCTTAAGAGGCTGGATGTCTCTTATGTTTCTGTAAGATGAATTAAGCTTGCAAGCTAAATAAATAACTTCTTTTTACGTGCAAATCCATCTCAACTTTTATTGAGGCCAGACTGACAGAGAAAGAAATTTGGGAATCAACATTGTGAGCAAACAAAATTATACCAAATAGCCAGAACCTAAACTTTTAGGTGACATCTGACAAAAAAAGGCTTGTGGTCAAACTCAAGAGCTCTGGGGATTCATGATCAACTCTGGGAACAGAATTTTTTAAAAACTGGCTGGAGAACTTAAAAGCATTGTCACAGAAGTTATGCTCCTTCAGAAGGGGTGGACCACTGAGTGGGTGAACAGTCTCCTGCGTTGGGATTGCAGTCCGGATCTTGACGTTTGCCAGCTTTACCCCTCTGAAACTGACAGCAAATCCTGGAGTCCACGCACGCACAGTTAAACACGCAGATCGAAAGTTGCTTTCAGTGATTACATGCTTCCCCAAGGGGTACCCTGTTGAGGTTTTCCTCGATTGCAATCAAGTAGAAATCACTGAACTAACAAGAACTTGCCCTTTTATAATATTAGTCTCCCTGCAAAAACACTTCAAAACGTATTCAAAGAAGTGTAAATGGATTTGTAGCAGCATATTAAATTCAGAATTCCTGCTGAAAACTTCTCTGGGCATTGGCGACCAGGGTGTTGGTGTGTGAGAGCTGCTGAATATTACAGTTGATTAATCCTTCCATCACTTTCCCACAATTAGAATTTTGGAAGTAGCTGCAGGAGTGGTAATTAGCTGGGTTATGTTTGATTCTCTTTCTATGGATTGACATATGTCAACCATTTTTCACATTTTCGGGGAGGTGCCTGTGTTGTAGTTCAGCTAGTGTGACTAGTTTTGGATCACAGATTTTCAGCACTACAACCTAGCTGTGGTCAAAACCCACAGCCCCTTTTTATATTGAGTGCACGCAGTAGTTCCTCAGGGTCATGTCGATAGAATCAAATGAGCTGAAGATTGGCACGTGTGATGGCGGTGGCCTTGTGAGTAGTCAAGGAAGAATCGCTCACTTGGTCCTTTTAGCTGAAGATGGTCGCAATGCTTCCGCCTGCCCCTATGCATGCGCATGCTGGGCTCTGACATTGTTGAGGGTAGGGGTGATCGCGAAGCCTCCTCCTCTTGTCAGGTGCTTATTTGTCCACCATTATGACTGGCTGGGAAAGGTGCAGAACACTGACCCGATCCATTGGATGTGAAATCGATTAGAACGCTGCTTTTGTCATTTCACATCCTATGTTGCAGCTATTAATACTTCAAAATCATTTCAATGCCAGAAGAAATCGGATGTTCCGATTACATTTGTCCTTTGGTTGAAATTTAGCCGAGTGTGCACGAATACCTGCCCGAATGCACAGAACACTTGCTGCTGTGCTCTGTGCTATCTGCGGGTGCATTCACAACTCAGTACCTGACACATCTCGGAATTCCGTCCTTAGTAAAGAAAATGCAACTGAATGTGCCACAACCAGGCAGGAATCTTGTTATTTAGGAGTGGTTAGATTGCCTATCAAAGTGAGAATTAATGCTGCAGTTGACTCTTAGCAAGCTTCACTCCTGCACCAAATTAAGCGATGCATTTTTATTAACTAAGCAGATTGTTAATTCTCTTCCTTTGCTACCTCCATCATCTCCTGGAGGCATCGTATCCTTTCAGGGGGCTGATTGTCTTTTGTGGCCACTTATCATAACTGAGCCCAGTGTTGTCCTCATCTGACATCCACACTTGCATCTTTTCCAACAATGTCATTGGATTAAGGGCAGGCATGAGAACTGAAACTGTGAGCTTTCCCCTTCAGAAGGGGGACTTCCCTCCCGCCACCCCAACTGAGATCAGCTTGTAGTCTGCGCAGCTCAGGTAGACAATGCTTTTACCAAATGAGACTCAGCCAAGAGCTCCCTCGTGGAGACAGGATTTAGTACATGGCTTCCATCTCGTACTTGGAAAAGTACGTCCACGTTAACCCCTTCCAGCCTGGAGAAGAAAATGATGCTAAAGCAAACTAACACTGCCCAGAGAGACAAGTAAACGAAACAAGGGGTGCAGCAGTTATTAGCTGTGTAGGTAATAACTGCTGTGTTATTACCTACACAATTAGCCGTGTAGGTGGATACACATCGATGACTGTCCTCAGCGACATCAAATGAGAGGATCGCTCGACTGCTCAATCTCTGCTGGAAAAGGACAGAACAACACCTCACCTCATTCATTTCACACTGGATTCTCGGGTCCCACAGCCGCATGTTTCTGGACGATGCGGCATTCCCTGGCAACGGGTTTCTATACTCCCGCCCCTTGTCAATGGGATTTCCCACCCCGCTGGGAAACCCCCGCGCGAGGGCGCATGCCAGCGGGAAAACCAAACCCCAACGGCCGGAGAATTCCGGTTATTATTTAACTTGCTGTGAGATTACATTAGTAATGTGTTGATTTCTAATTGGCATTCAATTATACAGTTCTTGACCACCATGGTATGTTTTGAAATAAAAACAGGAAATTCTGGAACAACTCAGCATGTCTGGCAGCGTCTGAGGAGAGAGAAACAATGTTCAACGTTTCGAGTCTGTGAAGAAGAGTCAATGGACTGGAATCGTTATCTATGTTTTGCAGTATGTTTTGGGTTTAATGGCCCAAAGTAGTTAGATCTTAATGCACAGAGGATGCTGGCAATATTCAACAGGTTGGAAAGTGTGTGTGTGGAAAGGGAGTCAAAGTTAACATTTCACATCCGTGACCTTTCAACATATCTCTCCATGGATGCTGACTAACATGGCATGGAAGCATTGCGACCATCTTCAGCTAAAAGGACCAAGTGAGCGATTCTTCCTTGACTACTCACATGGCCTCCCAGAGAATCCTAGGATAAATCCCATCAGGTCCTGGGGACTTATCTATTTTCAGCCTGTCCAGAATTGCCAACACCTCTTCCCTACGTACCTCAATGCCATCTAATCTATTTACCTGGAGCTCAGCATTCTCCTCCACAACACAACAGTTACTGGGTTATGGGGATAGGGTGGAGGTGCTGACCTTGGGTAGGGTGCTCTTTCCAAGAGCCGGTGCCGACTCGATGGGCCGAATGGCCTCGTTCTGCACTGTAAATTCTATGAAAAATTCTATGTGAGACTCTGACAAGTTCAAATTGTTACTTGTATAGTTCTGGTCTTCACCTAGGCCCATCTGATTGGAACAGGAAATGTTTGGGACAGCCAGCCATACAACATGACTCCTGATTTTATTCTCAATTGATCTAATTCACTTCACGGCTCCAGGGTCCCAGGTTCGATTCCTGGCTTGGGTCACTGCCTGCATGGAGTCTGCACGTTCTCCTGCATGGGTGTCCTCCGGATGCTCCGGATTCCTCCCACAGGTCCCAAAAGACGTGCTGATAGGCAATTTGGGCATTCTGGATTCTCCCTCTGTGTACCCAAACAGGCACCGGAATGTGGCGACTAGGGGCTTTTTACAGTAATTTTATTGCAGTGTTAATGTAAACCTACTTGTGACAATGGAGATTATTATAATTATTATATTAGATTCAAACCTGCCATTTCATCTCCAGATATGAAATGAAATGAAAATCACTTATTGTCACAAGTAAGCTTCAAATGAAGTTACTGTCAAAAGCCCCTAGTCGCCACATTCCGGCGCCTGTTCAGGGAGGCTGGTATGGGAATCGAACCGTGCTGCTGGCCTGCCTTGGTATGCTTTGAAAGCCAGCGATTTAGCCCAGTGTGCTAAACCAGCCCCTGGTGGATATGAATATTTGGTTATGCTTATTGAACTTGTAACTGTATCTGTAAAGTTGTGGTTCTGCATTTGCAGTAATGTTGGTGTATTTTAGACTGTGAATGCCATGGCAGTGCATTATTTTTATTTTTGAGTTTGATTTGGTGCATTTTAGTGGGTCAATTTTGCAAGATTGTTTGAATTTGTGTTGTATATGTGAGTGTTTGAATGTGTGCATGATATTCCGTCTCTTTGCATGTCTGTGGCTGTAAGAAATAATATTATTGTATGTCAGTGTGAATATTTTGAATATGAACTTGTGTAGGTATATGGGAGAGTGTCATTGTGAGAATCAATTTGGGTTGATATATCATGATGACATTTTATATTTTAATTGTGTGGTATGTGACCATATTTGAGTTTCTATTGATGTGTGTGAGCATATGAATTAAAAAAAAAATTAATTTATGGACTGTGGACGTTGCTGATTCGGCCAGCATTTATTGTCCATCCCTAGTTACCTGTCAGAAGGTGGTGAGAAGTTGCCTTCTTGAACCGCTGCAGTTCCTGAGGTGTAGGGTACACCCACAATGCTGTTAGGGAGCACGTTCCAGGATTTTGCCCCAGCGACAATGAAGGCCATTGTCATTTCCAGTGCCTGGTTCGATGCCAGGCGGGTCCATCCGGTTTCATTCCTTTTTTGTGTTTTCATAGCGGTTGAATACAACTGAGTGGCTTGCTGGGCCATTTCAGAGAGCATTTAAGAGTCAACCACATTGCTGTGGTCTGGAGTCACATGTAGGCCACATCAGGTAAGGATTGCAGATTTCCTTCCCTAAAGGACATTAGCGAACCAGATGGATTTTTATGACAATGGTTTCATAGAACATAGAACACTACAACACAGCACAGGCCCTTTGGCCCATGGTGTTGTGGCGACCATTTATCCTCATCTAAGATCAACCTAACCTACACCCCTTCAATTTACTGCTGTCCATGTGCCTGTCCAAGAGTCGCTAAAAATGTCCCTAATGACACTGACGCCACCACCTCTCCTGGCAGTGCATTCTGCGCACCCACCACTCCCTATGTAAAGAACCTATCTCTGACATCTCCCCTTCCTTCAATCACCTTAAAATTATGTCCCCTCATGACAGCCATTTCCATCCTGGGGAAAAGTATCTGGCTATCCACTCTATCCCTGCCTCTCATCTGGCCCGTGTTTGGGCAGCACGGTAGCACAGTGGTTAGCACAGTTGCTTCACAGCTCCAGGGTCCCAGGTTCAATTCCCAGCTTGGGTCACTGTCTGTGCGGAGTCTGCATGCTCTCCCCGTGTCTGCGTGGATTTCCAAGGCTGCTCTGGTTTCCTCCCACAGTCCAAAGATGTGCAGGTTAGGTGGATTGGCCATGCTAAATTGCCCTTAGTGACCAAAACGGTTAGGTGAGGTTCCTGGGATCGGGTGGAGATATGGGCTTAATCGAGTGCTCTTTCCAAGGGCTGGTGCAGACTTGATGGGCCGAATGGCCTCCTTCTGGACTGTAAGTTCTATGATTCTATCATCTTGTACACCTCTATCAAGTCACCTCTCTTCCTTCTTCGCTCCAGTGATAAAAGCCCTAGCTCCCTCAACCTTTCTTCATAAGACATGCCCTCTAGTCCAGGCAGCATCCTGGTAAATCTCCTCTGCATCCTCTCCAAAGCATCCACATCCTTCTCATAATGAGGCTACCAGAACTAGACACAACATTCCAAGTGTGGTCTCACCAAGGTTTTATAGAGCTGCAGCAAAACCTCGCGGCTCTTAAACTCAATCCCCCGGTTAATGAAAGCCAACACACCAAATGCCTTCTTAACAACTCTATCAACCTGGGTGGCAACTTTGAGGGATCTATGTATGTGGACCTCAAAATCCCTCTGTTCCTCCACAGTTCCAAGAATCCTGCCTTTAACCCTGTATTCTTCAAATTCGACCTTCCAAAATTAATCAGTTCACATTTATCTAGGTTGAACTCCAACTGCCACTTCTCAGGAAATCTGTCGACCTTCCCTGGTCTGGCCTACAGGTGACTCTAGATTCACAGCAATGGGGTTGACTCTTAACTGCCCTCTGAAATGGCCTAGCAAGCTACTCAGGTGTATTCAACCACTACGAAAACACAAAAAAGGAATGAAACCAACCCTTCCACTCCCTCGTCCAAGTCATTTATAAAAACCACAAAGAGCAGAGATCCCAGAACAGATCCCTGCATGACACCACTGGTCACCGACCTCCAGGCGGAATACTTTCCATCCACTACCACTCGCTGTCTTCTTTCGGCCAGCCAATTCTGTATCCAGACAGCCAAATTTCCCTGTATCCCATGCCCCCTAACTTTCTGAATGAGCCTACCATGAGGAACCTTATCAAATGCCTTACTGAAATCCATATACACCTCATCCACTGCCCGACCTTCATCAATGTGTCTCGTCACATCCTCAAAGAATTCAATGAGGCTTTTGAGGCATGACCTGTCCCTCACAAAGCCATGCTGACTATCTTTAATCAAACTATGTTTTTCTAAATAATCATAAATCCTATCTCTCAGAATCCTTTCCAGTATTTTGCTCACCACAGACTTAAGACTGACTGGTCTGTAATTCCAAGGGATTTCCGTATTCCCTTTCTTGAACAGGGGAACACCATAACCCAACCCTAACCCTAACCCTAGCCTGCCTCCAATGATCCGGTACTAATCCAGTCAAGAGTGAGGACGCAAAGATCATCGCCAACGGCGCAGCAATCTCCTCCCTCGCTTCCCGTTGTAACCTTGGATATATCCCGTCTGGCCCAGGGAACTTATCTTTCCTGATGCTTTTCAAAATTTCCAGCATATCCTCCTTCTTAATAACAACCTGTTCAAGCCTATTAACCTGGTTCACGCTGTTCTCACAAGCATCAGGGTTCCTCTCTCTCGTGAATACTGAAGCAAAATATTAATTTAGGCCCTCCCCCATCTCCTCAGACTCTAAGCCCAAATTCCTTCCACTCTCCCTGATTGGCCCTACTCTCACTCTGATCATCCTCTTATTTCTGACATAAGTGCAGAACGCCTTGGGGTTTCCCCTAATCCTTCCACCAGGGCTTTTTCATGCCCACTTCTAGCTCTCCTAAGTCCATTTTTGAGTTCCTTCCTGGCTAACTTGTAACCCTCTAGAGCCGTGCCAGATCCTTGCTTCCTCAACCTTACGTAAGCTTCCTTCTTTCTCTTGACTAGGAGCTCCACTTCTCTTGTCATCCAAGGTTCCTTCACCTTACCATTCCGTCCTTGCCTCAGTGGGACAAAACTATCCAGCACTCACAGCAAGTGGTCCTTAAACAACCCCATACCCATCATTATTTTAATTCCTGATATTTTATTGAGTTTAAATTCCAGTACCTGCACATACCTGGGTCCTCAGATCATTATCCTGGTTCTTTGGATTACCAGTCTAGCGCCAATACCATTACCCCACTGCCTCCCCATAATAATAATCACTTATTGTCACAAGTAGGCGTCAATGAAGTTACTGTGAAAAGCCCCTAGTCACCACTGTTCGGGGAGGCTGGTATGGGAATTGAACCCGCGCTGCTGGCATTATTCTGCATTACAAGCCAGCTGTTTAGCTCACTGTGTATAGGATTGTGTTGGGAGTCCGTACATCAGATTGTAATCATAGGTTTGTATTTGCCTATGAAGTTGTATGAATGTAATTGTATGCATAAATGTGTGGGTGAATTGGCGATTACTGGAATACAAACAGGACAGTGTGGCAATACTGGGCAGGCCAGGTGGTGAGAGAAACTGAGTTTAACATTTGAGAAAGTGTGTCAGTTGAGGTTGATGAGGGTGGGGAAGTCATTGTGTGTGTGTGTGATGTGGGGTTTTTCCCCGCACCATTCTGAGTTTGTTTTGGTATTTGTTTTGTCTGAATATTGCTGGACAGTGGATTTCTGACCCTGGGCCTGTGTGTGTGTGTGTGTGTGAAACAGAAAGAGAGGCGGGTTTTTCACCGTCTGCTTG
Organism: Scyliorhinus torazame; assembly: GCF_047496885.1. Classification (NCBI taxonomy): domain Eukaryota; kingdom Metazoa; phylum Chordata; class Chondrichthyes; order Carcharhiniformes; family Scyliorhinidae; genus Scyliorhinus; species Scyliorhinus torazame. The sequence goes on along the minus strand of NC_092707.1, from coordinate 359,559,848 downwards.
TGTTCCAAACCCCCAGACCTTGTCCTGTAATCCGCTCCATCCCCCCCTCCGGCGACACAATTACTGCTGGCGTCCCGCTGTGAATGAGAGCTTCTCCCCTTCTGTCCCCGAGACCTTTCTCGGCACCACCCTCCCGGGAGCTGAAGGAAACAATCAGGAAACAATTTGAGAAAGCCAGTGCTTCTGTAAATAATCGTTGACGTCTCAACAAAAGATGCCCTTGGATTAGGGTTTTTTAGCGAGGAACCATGGAACAGATGTTACGTTAGCTTTTCTTGGTGGGGGTCTGATCCACCTCTGCCGGGATGAGGCGCTGATTGTCTGCTCCCCACACACGAAACACTCCCACCCCCATTGTTCACCTTGTACGAAGCTCTCACCACACATATTCCCCACCAGCACCAGCTCCACACTCTCCTGACCCAACAGGACCTTGTGACTGAAGCACTTCCCAAAGAGTGCGCTGGCAGTGGGTCATTCTCCCTCCCTACCCCGCCAGGTAGAGCACTGCAGACCCAGCTCGTCATTTCCCCAGGGGACCGCGAGAAGACGCCACTCTCCAGGGAAACACCAAAGCGGCGGCCAATTCAACATTCATGATGTCCCGACTCCTCCATTGAGGGGACAGGGAAGGTGCCAACCTCTGAAGCAACCTCTGCCTGGCAGAATGGTGGAAAGTGATGTCTCATTTCTGTGCACCCGTTCACATCATGAAGTATTCGAGATACAAATTAATATTCAGTAGGAAATGAACCCTTACATTGAAATTGATTGATATCTGTGACAATTGTCCCGGATTTGAAACAGACCCGCAAGATTATAGCGGGAAACATATATATACAATGAAGGAAAGGTTTCAATATTCAATCTCAGAATTTCCAACTCGCTATCAATGATTATTTGACCTGTGTATTTACACATCCCTTAAAACAATAACCACAGCCACTGTTATCTGTGAAGTTCCTTGTACTAAACCAGATACTGTTGGGGTGAAGTAAATGCTGCTGTTCCCATCCCTCTGTCTCTAGTTTCAGAATTCAGTGCCAGGATGTGCTGGGGCACAAGCGCAGTGATATGCCACGGGGAAAGGATGCGAGGTGCCAGCCACTGACTTGTTTGGGGGGGGGTGGCAGAGGTCAGGTGGGTGCCAGGCAGGACAGATGCCAGGGGACCTCTGGTAGCTTACCCATGCGGTCCAGCGGAGGTCGTTGGTCTTCTCCTGACATTGGACAGCGGTCCTCGTGGTCACGCTGCCCGAACTGGTGGTCACTGCCACTGCCTCCCAGGTGGCATTGGTGGCCATGTTGCTGATCCGCTGACCCCCTTGAAGGAACACTGTGTCCAGCAACCTGGTCAGGTTTGTGTCCCCTCAGTATGGAGCAGGTCTATGTGGTGCCATGGTGGTGTGCTGCCTGGGTGTTAGTTGGGAGGGAGCGTTTATGACCAGCTCCCCCTTGTTAGCGGGGAGCTGCCTGGCCTCACAGTTTGGTTGGAATGCGAGGCAATAATATTCGTCTGAGACATGGCATATGTACCCACGAGAATGCACTTGAGAGTATTCTGTTTATTAAACGGTCAACAATACCATTATACAAAAAGGTGAAAACAAACCACTCAATGGTCCATATATCACATTAACCATGAAACAACGAGGAAAAGACACTGTGCTGCATACACACAAGCATTCTTTCTCTATAGAATATCCATACAAACACAAAGCTACAACAGTGAATTTATTCAAAGAAAACCAACTCCATAATTAAACAGTCAACAGTACAATTAGGTCACCAGTGTCCGAATCAAGCCGCTGCTCTCTCCCTCTCCGGCAGTTCCCAGCAGTAGACTCGCATCAGTGGAAAGTTGTTCGGGGATAGCGCAACAATACACCAGAAACTCACACCGATGAAGAGCACAACAGAAGAGTGAGAGCACTCCTTCCCCCTCTCCAGAATTGGCAGTAGGTTCCTTTCTCCAGGCCACAGACGCAAAATGGGCTGAACAGTCAACAGTACAATAAGGTCCCCAACAATCTGTTAAAACATTTCTATAATACCGGCAGCAAGTTGCTCAGTAGAATCGGTTGACCACCTCTTCCCACTCTCCAGTAGTGGGTCACCTTACTTCCTCCTTTTCCTCGCTCCAGGCCACTGAAGTGGCAGCAAACAGACACAAAACCTCCAGGCAGCTACAGCTGCATTCGGATCAATTCCCCCCCCCCCCACCTCCAGCTCCAGCAGTAAACTCTCTAAGGTGGGAATAATCAGACCAGAAAGCCACACCAACATGCAGCACAGCAGAAGAGTGAAAGAGCACCCCATCACTGACAGTAGGTCACGTCCCTTTTCCTGACTCAAGGTCACAGAAGCAGAAGAGGCAGCAGCAAACAAACACACGGCCTTCAGGCATCTACAGCCACAAGCAGGAGCAATCAGCAGAAACATTTTACAATGCCACTTGAGAATATTTTGTTTATTAACCAGTCAACAGTAAAACCAAGATTTGAAAATCAACCAGCTAACATTCCACATATCACACTATTAAATAACAGGGAAATGGTAGCGTTCCACATTGGTACCAATATAAATCTATATCAGCTCATTTTCACAAAAGAAGCAAACACATGCTGCGGGATTCTCCCGTTCACCAGCCGTGTGTTCCTCAGCGGAGCATCTTCACCATCCCTGGGATTCTCCCTGCTGGCCAACTGACAATGGGATTTCCCATTGTGGCCATCTCACACTGCTGGGAAACTCATGGGCGTGGGTGTGCTACCAGCAGAACGAGAATGTAGCTGATGGAGAATCCCGTCCATGGTATCACCCCTCACAGGTTCCTCAACATAAATGGAGGATAAGCCATAGAAATGATCTGTTCATCAATGTGTGACTTGTTCCATGTACCAGTGCCATTCTCCGTCCAGGAGCCGCAGCTGTGCAGACCCTCCCACACGGCCCAATCTCACTGGAACCAAATCCAGGCATCTACATATTCCACTGGCACTCAAGGTGCAGTTGAACATCCTTGACTTCGAACGGGTTTAACCCGCGATAACATGCCAGTTACATGCAGCACTCACCACACCAGCAACAAAAGCATCAGCAATTCTGTGAAAACATTTCTTCATCAGGTGGCCCATTTGGATCTATGTCACACACCAGGTCCCGCAGCTTCAAACTGGATTGCCTTCTGGACTTATCCGTCCCCCAGAGCCCAGTGTTCCAGGAACCAGGTAGCTCAGTAAAAAATGTCCTTCTCTCCGGCTACAGAAAAGGAAGGAAACAGCAACAGCAGCCTTCAGGCATTTGCAGCCACCAGCAGGAGCAAACAACAAACATAACCTGCAGCTGTGAAGTGCTCTCACAACTAACAAGGTCAATTCCTTATTAGCAATACCGTCAGCTGTGCAGCTAGAGGCTGCTCACAGCAAAAGGGAGTTAAAATGACTGTTCGCATATAACCAAGAACAGAGCTCTGTCCTGGAAGTGTTTGGTAGGATAGACAAGCACCAGCTTAGGTGCCCATGTTATGGGTATCCATGGTATTGGAGGATGGCCTGTAGGCCCCCAAAACGCTAAGCTCCTCACTCCCCTCTGCACCAGCCCAGGGGCAACCCCGACCTAAGGCGCCCAGTCCCCTGGACCAGGCCTGTCCCCCCCCTCCCCCCCGGAGCACTGAGGCAGCAGCTCCAGTGCCCCTGGGCTGTATGCCGGGGATTGGAAATGGCATCTACCTCCTCAGATCCCCTCAGCAGCCATTGCACTAGCTTCCCATTTTTAAATCTGTGTGCCAGCACTTCCAGAATTGAAATCTAAAATCAGGGATTGCACACAAATTCCTTCCACACACAAATCAGAAATGCCCCAGTCAAACGCAACCTCTGGTTCATTCGGGGATCCGACTCCCTGTCATGGAGAGCATGACCATGTTCGAGACTGGGCTAGAATTCAGAGAAATATATATTTGAATGAACAACACTCTGTTCACGTACAACCAGTGAGGATGTGAACTGCAGCTAGCAGATCCTGGCCCTGAGACAGATGATTATTGACTGCATTGCTTGGAAAGGCTCAGTGCCTGTGTCTTTGTACCTTCCCGCAGGGGCAGGTATTTGCCAGGCCGCCCCTCTACCTACCTAACTACCTACCTACCTACCCACCTGGAAACTTGATGCTTTGATTTTTCTCCAACAGAAAATAAATAGCCTCCCCAATTCATCAGTAAAGGTTAACTGTCAATGAAATCCCTTTAATATAATAGTTGCCCATCAACTGCATGTTTAACAATCGGAGCCACACTGAATACACAGTTCTAAATGTATTGATCTGTGAGGATATCCCTTCTTCGGCAAAAGGCAGATGTACACACAGTCACATCTGTCTGCCTATCCACTGTCATCTTTTTGAATAAAATCAGTAAGAGGACAGAGAGGAGATACAGATCAAGATCCAAGGACACCTTTCGAATGAGGGAGAATTACAGAAAGGAATGCCAGGCACAATCCCAGCGACTTCTTCCACATCGCATATTCTCATTACACAGCACAGAGTGAACATTGCAAAATAAATGCATGTCGTTAAAATGAGTATTTTGGAGGGTTTATTTTGTGTGTGGAGGGGGGGGGGAGTTTGGGGTTTGCCAAATCGTATATTTCGGGTATAGATGAGCGAGGATTAAACAAAGTGTAGCATAATTGACCCTTGTGCGGGAATATTTGGATTTAGCAGATTGTGTTAACCCAGCCCTCGACTAAACTCGTTCAACTCCGAACAAAGATAACAAGCGCTGCTCAAATAAAAGCACTCCAGGCAGATCCTTAAAGAAACACTCCAGGCACCCATATACATGAATGTATATATAGACCTGTGCAACAGACAACCATATACATTAATGTATATATAGACCTGCACAATATACACCCACATACATTAATGTATATATAGATCAGCACTACAGAGACCCATGTACATTCATGTATATACGTAGACCTGCACACCAGACACCTATGGACATTAATGTATATATGGATCTGCACTACAGACACCCATGTACATTCACATATATATATAGACCTGCACAACAGACACCCATGGACATTAATGTATATATGGACCTGCACTACAGACACCCATATACATTAATGTATATATAGACCTGCACAATAGACACCCACATACATTAATGTATATATAGATCTGCACTACAGAGACCCATGTACATTCATGTATGTAGACCTTCACAACAGACACCTATGGACATTCATGTATATATGGAACTGCACTACAGACACCCATGTACATTCACGTATACATATAGACCTGCACAACCGACACCTATGGACATTAATGTATATATGGACCTGCACTACAGACACCCACATACATTAATGTATATATAGACCTGCACAATAGACACCCACATACATTAATGCATATATAGATCTGCACTACAGAGACCCATGTATATTCATGTATATATGTCGACCTGCAGAACAGACACCTATGGACATTAATGTATATATGGACCTGCAGTACAGACAGTCATATGCATTAATGTATATATAGACCTGCACAATAGACACCCACGTACATTAATGTATCTATAGATCTGCACTACAGACACCCATGTACATTCACACATATATAGACCTGCACCTATGGACATTAATGTATATATGGACCTGCACTACAGACAGCCATATGCATTAATGTATATATAGACCTGCACAATAGACACCCACGTACATTAATGTATCTATAGATCTGCACTACAGTCACCCATGTACATTCACATATATATAGACCTGCACCTATGGACATTAATGTATATATGGACCTGCACTACAGGCATCCATATGCATTAATGTATATATAGACCTGCACAATAGACACCCACATACATTAATGCATATATATAGATCTGCACTACAGAGACCCATGTATATTCATGTATATATGTCGACCTGCAGAACAGACACCTATGGACATTAATGTATATATGGACCTGCAGTACAGACAGTCATATGCATTAATGTATATGTAGACCTGCACAATAGACACCCACGTACATTAATGTATCTATAGATCTGCACTACAGACACCCATGTACATTCACATATATATAGACCTGCACCTATGGGCATTAATGTATATATGGACCTGCACTACAGACAGCCATATGCATTAATGTATATATAGACCTGCACAATAGACACCCACGTACATTAATGTATCTATAGATCTGCACTACAGACACCCATGTACATTCACGTGTATATATATAGACCTGCACAACAGACACCTATGGACATTAATGTATATATAGACCTGCACAATAGACACCAATGTATATTAATGCATATATAGACATGCATCTGCAAATAAATTGTAGGGTTTACAGGACAGAACATCTGAAATGACCAGGGGAGGGAATTTCGATTCAAGAGAGAGGGGCGGTGGGGGACGGGTTCAATGATAATTTGCTGAACATTTTTTTGAAGACAGTGAAAGGTTTGCGCCTGCCTTGCGATTGGATGTACAGCCGGGATCCCAAGGAACTCGGTCCAGGCCCCTGAGGAACATCAAAAGTCCCCAAAAACTCAGATTTCACACCGGGAAATGTACATGCAGACTGAGACTGAACACATCCCAGAGTGGGGATTGACGTGGTTCGGCCAGAGCTGCCGGCCCCCCCCTGACTGAAATCATCTTCCGTCCAGGAACAACACCCAAGGGGAGCCGTGTGATTACTTTCAGCTTTCAGAGGTGAAGTGGCCCCTGGAGGTCAGAAACAAATGGCAGGCGCCATTGCGGAAAGCCGCTGTTGTCACGTCAATGTCCACTGCTGCCCACTTTCTGCAGGCCACTGCCGGGTTGCCCAGATATTCCCAGTGCTTTATCCTGATCCTGGAAACCAGCCCGCCGGCTCTCCACTGATATTCAGTACCTTTTTATTTCTCATTCCTCTCGCTTCAGATTTGGGCTCATAGCTTGTGAGGAAAGATGGGGGCGGGGAGGGGCAATCCCTAAAGTATCATATTCGACTTTCTTCAGGTGAGGGACAGTGTTTACAATTGGCGATTCACACGCGCTTTTCCGACCAACAATCCAACCACACACACCATAGACACCATAGACACACACACACCGTATACACACATACTATACATACACACCATAGACACACACACACACCATAGACACACACACATACCATAGACACACACACACCAGACACACACCAAATACACACATACTATATACACACCATAGACACACACACCATATACACACACACTATATACACACACCATAGACACACACCATATACACATGTACTATACACACACCATATACTACACACACACATCATATACACAAACATCATATACACACATCATATACACACACACCATACATACACACGAAACATACTATACACACACCATATACACACACTATACACAAACACACACCATATATTCACACCATATACACATACTATACACACATTATACACAACCATATACACACGCACCTTAGACACACACACTGCATAAAACATACAAACACACACCATATACACACATAACAAAGACACGTACACATATTATACACAACCCTACACACACACATCATATATATATATATACTATACACGACCATCAGTAAAAATCTGGAATTAAAAGTCTAATGATGAACATGAAGCCATTGTTGATTGTCGTTAAAACCCAAAACTAATGTCCTTTAGGGAAGGAAATCTGCCATCCTTACTTGGTCTGGCCTACATGTGACTCCAGACCTACAGCAAGGTGGTTGACTCTTAACCACATTGGGCAATTAGGGATGAGTAATAAATGCTGGCACAGCCTGCGACGCCCATGAACAAATTTTAAAAACTCACACCATACACGCATACTATACATAACCATATGCAGACACACCATATACACGCGCACATACTATACACAACCATATACACAGTTGGGGAGGTGGTGGCATAGTAGTATTTCACTAGACTAGTAAACCAGAGACCCAGAGTAATACACACACGATATACATTGTGTACATACATGCGTAATATACACACGATATACACACAAATGCCATATACATGACATACACACATGATATAAACACACACACAATACATACATGATACACACCCACATATGATATAGACACATGATATACACACTATATACAGACACACACACCATGTACACACATACGACATACACACACACGATATACATGTGCTCAGATGAAGGGATTGAGGTAGAAATCCCCACTTGCGAACACTGTGCCTTGTGAGGCTTTCAAGAGAGCAAACGGTGGTGCGAAGTGATTTTTATTCCGCCCTTGCTTTGGCGCCGATGTGAACATGGAATAACATAACTTTTGAGTGCCTTTGAAACAGGAACATTTTCTGAAATTCAATTGGAGCTCCTGAAACGCCAGCTCAAGCGGTGCTGCACTGCCACCTAATGGCCAAGCAGCGACTGTCTTGGGTGCAAAAAGGAAGCCCTGTGCATCAGGATCAGGAAAAGTGAAAGAATGCTGGGTTGTTTGGGCAAGGGGTTTCAAAATAACTTTTACACGTTTCTGAGTACGGTAGCCTCATTCCGAAAACACAAGAGACAATTCAGCAGCTCATAAGATTGGGAAAAATAAAGCCCTGGCACAAAAACTCTCAGGGGTTTTTTGCAATGAATGTGGCTCGAAAAACATCAGTCATGGTTATTGCTCCGGGTTTAAAGCATCAATGTAGTTCCACAATGATTCATGGTCCACGGTTTTCACTATGCTTCAAGTAAGAACAACGCCCCTACCCCCAAACACACACACAATCTGAGAATATAAAACCACCTGGAAGTTAACTGGGACCCAGCCTTCCAAGTGTGACTCAGAAACATTTGTGTGAATGACTCCAACTTTTACTACTTTGTAATGAATCGAGCTTCATTCATCTCTGTGAGTGTCGCTCCTACTCTGACCAGAGAATTCACTCAGAATACAATCATTTGATGCCCGGTTTAAGGTTTACACCTTTTTTTGTTGTTGCAAAAATGTACTTTACTCATCAACGATCTGAAAGAAAGATTGCAAAGCGTTTCAAAATGACCACCTTTACCGTCTATTAAAAGGCATTTTATTTGCACCCGGAGACACGAATGACTGAATGACTGCATTTTGACAATGGTGAAAGACATTGGAGTTTGACTTTGAAGATTTTGCTCTGATTCTATAATACGATCAATCAACACAGGAGAATTGACGGCGGGGATTGGCATTAGAAGCATTCGGGGATATGGATTCCCCTAAAAATGGGAAGAGCTTCAGGGACATTTTTGTAAGTCATTTGGCCCATGGTGTGTGAGCGGCTCTGGCTCGAAGCCCATCTTCCTGAGCCAGGTTCACGGCCCGGCAGGGCACACCTCTTCAAGTGGACAAGTGACTAATGCAACTAGGCTATTTCCCAAAATCTTTCAGCTCTTTCCAAGGTGATGGGAAAGATAGATTTCATCCCTTATTTTCTGACATCATAAAAATTGGAGATGGACAACACCCAGCTGCAGGCAAACGTACCATCATCAGAGGAGAATGCAGATCTTTCCCGAGGAACAGGAACGTGCACATCCTTCCCTGAGCACAGGAGGGTGCACGTCCTTCCCTGAGCTGCTAATGGTGGATCTACATGCTGGTCTAAGCCTCTGGTTTAGGCCTAACGCCGATACAGGTTAGACTCAACGTGTGAGCCATGGCTGCAGCTGCATCCCGACCACCAGGCTGGGGCGTGCGAAACACTGTCCAAGTCACAGCGAAGAAGGCAGAAGGGGAGTCACCTGTGGACCGCAATTTCTTTGTGAAGCGGGTGCTGCTCGAGTGCTGCGGGTTTCAAGCAACAGATATCTTCTGCTTGCAAGACTTCCCCAACAATGGATATTTTGACGTCACCTTCAAGAGCGTCGCAGCGTGCATCAAATTCTTAAACGTGTTCAAAGAAAAAGGTAACCAGAGCACCCTGTCTATCCTGACTGCGGAGCCTCTGTTTATGCTACCGTCGCAGCAAAACCGGGTTGTTACACTGCACACGTACAACCCCCACGTCCCCGTGTCTGATGTGCTCACGTTCCTCGCCAGGTACGTCGAGCTGAAAAGTAACAGTGTGCAATTGAAGGACACCTTTGGCATCTGGACAAGTGAGCACCAGATCAAGGTGACTCTGAGAACAGACGGCGACGGAACCATCCTGCATCCCCCCTCCGATTTCGCCATTGGAGGAAATCGTGGCTATCTCTCCTACGTGGGACAGCCACGAGTATGCCGCACCTGTGGCAAAACGAGCCATGTTGCCGCCAACTGCAATGTCACCTTCTGCAAAAACTGCAGGCAGGAGGGACACATGACAAAGGACTGCAAGGAAGACAAGTGCTGCAACCTGTGTGGGGAGGCCGGCCATCTTTACAGAGCCTGCCCGAAACGCGGGGCAACGTACGCACAAATCATCAGCGGCGGAGTCAAAAAGGCAACCACAGAGGAGGTTCATGCACCCTCCATCGACAAAGACACCACAGCACAGAATGCTGAAAATCAACAGAAGGGCCCTCAACAAAAAGTGGAGGCCCCAGCTCAACCTGACAACTCAACCCCAACCTCATCTGACGAGGAAGACTCGATGGAAGAGGATGGAACGAAGAATCAGGAGCCCTGGGAAACGGTGAACAGGGACAAATGAAAGAGGAAACAAAAAAATGATGGGGAATGGCAAAAAGCGGCACCTTTCAGCCAGCGGACTTAGCGCCGACACCTACTCCGATGAGGGAAAACAAGACAAGAATCGGCCTCAAATAAAGAGGCAAAGCACCAATGTAGAACGGGATGCACAGACCCCCAAGACCACAGACAGGGAAGGAAATAAAGCGCGCCGAGATCATCAACCTCTGGTGGATGGGAACAGCAATACGACCAACGGACACCAAACGCCGGACATTAAAAATAAGGCCACAGACCAACTCCAGAAATTAACAAGCAGCAACAACCCAGGCGAAAACCGGCCTGCAACCCCAACACCCACTGACTGCCACGATGGACGCCAGGGCTACACTACCCCCCCAATGCATCCCCATCAAGTTCACGGGCCCAGTGCGAACCAGTACAGCTTTCTCAGCCCTGCAACTGTGCAACAGTTTGCGAGCACCACCGGCATGCTGGGGAAAATTCAACAGCTGGAACACCCAACTGCATAGACTCTGGACTCTGAGACGGGTAAATCTACCTTTTTAAAATGGGGTTTAAAATTGCATCTATTAATGTGCGAAGCATGAAAGATACTTCGTGGTGTGTAGCCACACTCGGCTACTTAGCAAACGTGAAAGCCGACCTACTGTTCCTGCATGAGTGTGGAATTCCTCACCTCAGCAACTACAGGCGCTGGTCGAGCTGGTGGTCCCATGGGCCATCCATCTGGCCAGGAGCATTGCGCTGGTCATGGAGACACAGCCTGAGTGAGTGAGACACAAACAGAGTGAGAATTTGGTAATTTGGTGCAGTGAGGTAATTCGGTGAAGAGTGGGAGAAGGTGCTTTTACCCGACTGTTTTGTTCTCTCTCTTTCTCCGGGCCTAATTTCGGGAGCCGTTCGGAGGAGGAGGAGCAGTCTCTGTGAGTATAAAAACCTAACGGTAACTTCATTTTCCAGTTTCCCCCCCCCCAAAGTGACGTCAGAGGGAAGCTGTGATCTGATTGGTTGATAGCAAATCTGCCCCAAATTTAAAAAAAAACACAGCTAAACTCGTAAACTTAAATTAAACTAATTAATTAATTAGTGATGGCTGGTCAGGTGATGTGCTTGAGCTGCTTGATGTGGGAGCTGGCAGATCCCATTGCGAGCTGCAGCGACCACATCTGCAGTAAGTGTTGGCTGCTCGAACAGCTCCGGCTCAGAGCTGATGAGCTGGAGTCTGAGCTTCAAACACTGAGGCACATCCGGGAGGGGGAGACTTACCTGGACACTGTGTTTCAGGAGGCAGTCACACCTGTCAGAGTAAGTAGTTTAAATCCTGCCAGTGGCCAGGGACAGCAGGGTGTGACTGCAAGTCAGGCAGGTAAAGGGAACCAGCAATCAGGAACTCAGGAGCCTCAGCCCTTGACCCTGTCCAACAGGTATGAGGCACTTGCTCCCTGTATGGATGGCGAACAGGGCTGCAGGAAGGATGAGTCAGCTGACCAAGGCACCATGGTTCAGCAGGCCATTCAAGGGGAGGGAGTAAATAGGCAAGTTGTAGTTGTAGGGGATTCTATTATCAGGGGTATAGATAGCATCCTTTGTGAGCAGGATAAAGAGTCCCGCATGGTATGTTGCCTGCCCGGTGCTAGGGTGCGGGACATCTCTGACCGGCTTGAAAGGATACTGGAGAGGGAGGGGGAGGATCCAGTTGTTGTGGTCCATGTCGGTACCAACAACATAGGCAAGTCTAGAAAAGTGGACCTGTTTAGAGATTATAAAGAGCTAGGATTCAAATTAAAAAACAGGTCCTCAAGGGTCATAATCTCCGGATTACTGCCCGAGCCACGTGCAAATTGGCATAGGGAGGCAAGAATAAGGGAAGTTAACACGTGGCTGAAGGAGTGGTGTGGGAAAGAGGGGTTCCTTTTCATGGGACACTGGCATCAGTTTTGGGACAGGGGGGACCTATACCGTTGGGATGGTCTCCACCTGAACCGAGCAGGGACCAGTGTTCTGGCAAAAAAGAGTAAATAGGATGGTCAGTAGGACTTTAAACTAGAGATTGGGGGGGGGAAGGGAAAGTCAGGGAACCAAGAGGTGAAGTAATCAGTGGGAAGCGTAGTTGCTTAGGAATACAAAAAAGCACGAAAAGACAGAACTCAGGAGAGGTTACGATAGTCCCCATCCCACAAAATATGACACAGTGTATGGAAAGGCTCAGTAAACCAAGGTCCACCACACTAAGAAAACAAAAAGGGACGGTCAATAGAGAATTAAAGGTGCTATATTTAAATGCGCGCAGTGTACGGAACAAGGTAGATGAGGTTGTGGCCCAGATTGTGACTGGCAGGTATGATGTGGTAGGCATCACAGAGACGTGGTTGCAGGACCTGTTGCAGGACTGGCATTTAAACATCCAGGGATTCACAACCTATCGAAAAGACAGAGATGTGGGCAGAGGGGACGGGGTTGCCTTGTTAATTAGGAATGAAATTAAATCAATAGCACTAAACGACAAAGGGTCAGATGATGTGGAGTCTGTGTGGGTAGAGTTGAGGAACCACAAAGGCAAAAAAACCATAATGGGAGTTATGTACAGGCCTCCTAACAGTGGTCAGGACCGGGGGCACAAAATGCACCACGAAATAGAAAGTGCATGTCAGAAAGGCAAGGTCACAGTGATCATGGGGGACTTCAATATGCAGGTGGACTGGGTAAATAATGCTGCCAGTGGACCCAAGGATAGGGAATTCATTGAATGTTTGCAGGAGGGCTTTTTGGAACAGCTTGTGATGGAGCCCACGAGGGAACAGGCCATTCTGGACTCAGTGTTATGTAATGAGCCAGACTTGATTAAAGATCTTAAAGTAAGGGAACACTTAGGAGGCAGTGATCATAATATGGTAGAATTCAATCTCCAATTTGAAAGAAAGAAGGTAAAATCAGATGTAAAGGTGTTCCAGTTAAATAAAGGTAACTACAGGGGCATGAGGGAGGAACTGACGAAAATCGACTGGGAGCAGAGCCTTGTGGGAAAGACAGTAGAACAGCAATGGCAGGAGTTTCTGGGAGTAATTGAGGACACAGTACAGAGGTTCATCCCAAAGAAAAGAAAGGTTATCAGAAGGGGGATTAGACAGCCATGGCTAACAAAGGAAGTTAGGGAATGCATCAAAGCAAAAGAGAAAGCCTAAATGTGGCAAAGAGTAGTGGGAAGTCAGAAGATTGGGAAGGCTACAAAAACAAACAGAGGATAACAAAGAGAGAAATAAGGAAAGAGAGGATCAAATATGAAGGTAGGCTAGCCTGTAACATTAGGAATGATAGTAAAAGTTTATTTAAATACATTAAAAACAAACGGGAGGCAAAAGTTGACATTGGGCCGCTCCAAAATGACGCTGGTAATCTAGTGATGGGAGACAAGGAAATAGCTGAGGAACTAAATAAGTACTTTGCGTCAGTCTTCACAGTAGAAGACATGAGTAATATCCCAACAATTCCGGAGAGTCAGGGGCAGAGTTGAATATGGTAGCCATCACAAAGGAGAAAGTGCTAGAGAAACTAAGAGGTCTAAAAATTGATAAATCTCCGGGCCCAGATGGGCTACATCCTAGAGTTCCAAAGGAGATGGCTGAAGAAATAGTGGAGGTGTTAGTTATGATCTTTCAAAAGTCACTGGAGTCAGGGAATGTCCCAGAGGATTGGAAAATCGCTGTTGTAACCCCCCTGTTCAAGCAGGGAACAAGGAAAAAGATGGAAAATTATAGGCCAATTAGCCTAACATCGGTTGTTGGCAAGATTCTAGAATCCATTGTTAAGGATGAGATTTCTAAATTCTTGGAAGTGCAGGGTCAGATTAGGACAAGTCAGCATGGATTTAGTAAGGGGAGGTCGTGCCTGACAAACCTGTTAGAGTTCTTTGAAGAGATAACAAATAGGTTAGACCAAGGAGAGCCAATGGATGTTATCTATCTTGACTTCCAAAAGGCCTTTGATAAGGTGCCTCACGGGAGACTGCTGAGTAAAATAAGGGCCCATGGTATTCGAGGCAAGGTACTAACATGGATTGACGATCGGCTGTCAGGCAGAAGGCAGAGAGTTGGGATAAAAGGTTATTTTTCGGAATGGCAACCGGTGACGAGTGGTGTCCCGCAGGGTTCAGTGTTGGGGCCACAGCTGTTCTCTTTATATATTAACGATCTAGATGACGGGACTGGGGGCATTCTGGCTATGTTTGCCGATGATACAAAGATAGGTGGAGGGGCAGGTAGTATGGAGTAGGTGGGGAGGCTGCAGAAAGATTTAGACAGTTTAGGAGACTGGTCCAAGAAATGGCTGATGAAATTCAACGTGGGCAATTGCGAGGTCTTGCACTTTGGAAAAAAGAATAGAGGCATGGACTATTTTCTAAACGGTGACAAAATTCATAATGCTGAAGTGCAAAGGGACTTGGGAGTCCTAGTCCAGGATTCTCCAAAGGTAAACTTGCAGGTTGAGTCCGTAATTAAGAAAGCAAATGCAATGTTGTCATTTATCTCAAGAGGCTTGGAATATAAAAGCAGGGATGTACTTCTGAAGCTTTATAAAACATTAGTTAGGCCCCATTTAGAATACTGTGAGCAATTTTGGGCCCCACACCTCAGGAAGGACATACTGGCACTGGAGCGTGTCCAGCGGAGATTCACACGGATGATCCCAGGAATGGTAGGCCTAACATACGATGAACGTCTGAGGATCCTGGGTTTATATTCATTGGAGTTTAGGAGGTTGAGGGGAGATCTAATAGAAACTTACAAGATAATGAATGGCTTCGATAGGGTGGACGTAGGGAAGTTGTTTCCATTAGCAGGGGATACTAGGACCCGGGGGCACAGCCTTAGAATAAAAGGGAGTCACTTTAGAACAGAGATGAGGAGAAATTTCTTCAGCCAGAGAGTGGTGGGTCTGTGGAATTCATTACCTCAGAGGGCGGTGGAGGCCGGGACGTTGAGTGTCTTTGAGACAGAAGTTGATAAATTCTTGATTTCTCGAGGAATTAAGGGCTATGGAGAGAGAGCGGGTAAATGGAGTTGAAATCAGCCATGATTGAATGGTGGAGTGGACTCGGTGGGCCGAATGGCCTTACTTCCGCTCCTATGTCTTATGGTCTTATGGACTGTCGTTCCTCCGGTCTGGGTATTCTGCTGCGGGGAGGCAACTTCACTATCTCCGACGTTAAGGAGGTAGTGGGTGGACGCCTCCTTGTAGCAGACGTTAAATACAAAAACGTCCCTCTCAGATTCATTAACGTGTACGCCCCGGCCATAAAGAGTGAGCGGCTGCCAGTCCTTCAGCAACTCCCACTGCAGTTGGCCACCTCCAAGCCTGTCATTCTGGGCGGGGACTTCAACTGCATCATCGATGCGGCTGGACGATCCAGCAGAGCCAACAGCAAACTAGACGCTACGTCCAGGCTCCTGATGGAAACGGTAAAAGACGCCAAGCTGCTCGACGTCTTCAGCAACCCTGCAGACGGAGCGCAGCGTAGATACACATGGTCACGGCCAGACGGGTCCGTCCTCTCCAGGATAGACTTCTTCTTTGTGTCCCGTGCTTTCACGGTCAGGTCCACCGTCGTTAAGCCGGTGTTCTTCTCTGACCACTGCCTCCTACTGGCCGACTGACACCTGCAGGAAAACCAGGGGGCGGGCAGGGGGACATGGAAGCTGAATGTAAAACTGTTGATTCCAGAGAACTTCGAGGAACTTAAAAGGGATTACAAAGGTTAGAGAACCGTGAAACCCCTCTTTGAGTCTCCACATCTCTGGTGGGAAGCAATCAAGGGGAACATCAAAAGGTTTTTCATCCTCAAATGCATTCAAAAGGCGAGAGAGAGAGACGAGGGGCCATGTCCAGGCTCCAGAAATGTATGCAGAATTTGCTTCAGCTGCAGTCGATGGGGTTGATGTCAAGGAGGATCTCCAAGAGGTGAAGAGCCAGCAAGCCTCGCTCTACACCTCGGAGGCCTCTAAGGTTATCTTCCATTCCAGAGTCCGCTCCGTGGAGCAGGATGAAAAGTGCTCACGCTTCTTCTTCCAAAGGTGCACAGAGAGACCTCGGTGATCAGCAGCCTGAAGGAAGAAGGTGGCTCTGTAAAGTCATCGCAGTCTGACATCCTGAGGATCAGCAAATCCTTTTATGCCGGACTGTATGATCTGAAGCCAACAGATAACACTGTTTCCCAGACCTTCCTATCGTCTATCACGGAGGTCTTAGGCGACAGCGAGCGGGAAAACCTGGACAATCCCCAACTCTGGAAGAGCTGACAAAGGCCGTCAGGTCCTTTGAGACGAGTAAAACTCCTGGAAGCTTACCGGCTGAGTTGTATTCGGCTCTGTGGGACTGGATGGGCCCAGACCTGCTGGAAGTGTATGAGAGTATGCTTCTGGACGGCAGCATGTCAGGATCCATGAGGAAAGGCATCATCACCCTCATCTACAAGCAGAAGGGGGAAAGGGAAGAAATTTGAAATTGGCGACCTATTTCACTGTTGAATGTGGATTATAAAATTCTAGCCAAGCTCATCGCCAATTGGGTCAGGTCTGCTCTGGAGTCGGTGATCCACCCTGACCAGACCTGTGCTGTACCCGGCAGGAAGATCTATGATAGCCTCGTGCTACTCAGGGATATGATCGCCTACATGCAGGACAGGAAGGTGGACACCTGCCTCATCAGCCTTGACCAGGAGAAGGCTTTTGACAGAATATCGCACACCTACATGATGGATGTGCTCTCCAAAATGGGGTTTGGGGAGGGAATTCGCAATTGGATCAAACTGCTCTATGCAAACATCTATATCGCAGTCTCAATCAATGGGTGGGAATCAGAAAAGTTCCAGATCAAATCAGGAGTCTGGCAGGGCTGCCCTCTCTCCTCGGCCCTGTTTGTGTGCTGCATAGAACCTTTTGCCGAGTCCATCAAGAAGGATCCGGGTATAAGAGGAGTGACAATCCCAAGCAGCGGAGGCGTGCAAGTTAAGGCCTCCCTGTACATGGACGACGTCGCCGTCTTCTGCTCGGATCCTGCGTCTGTACGCAGGCTCTTGAATGCCTGCGACCAGTTTGAACTGGCCTCGGGAGCCAAGGTAAACCGCGGCAAGAGCGAGACCATGTTATTTGGGAACTGGGCCGACCGGTCCTTTGTCCCCTTCACTGTCAAGTCAGATTACCTGAAGGTGCTGGGGATATGGTTCGGAGCTGCTGGGGCGTGCACCAAAAACTGGGAGGAGTGCATCGCCAAGGTAAGACAGAAACTGGGCGGGTGGGAGCAACACTCCCTCTCCATTGCGGGCAAAACCCTGGTCATCAGGTGTGAGGCACTCTCGGTGTTACTGCACGTAGCGCAGATCTGGTCCATTATCCGACCCTACGCCGCAGCAGTCACCCGGGCCATCTTCAAATTCATCTGGAGATCCAAGATGGACCGTGTCCGAAGGGACACCATGTATAAACCTCTGGATAAGGGAGGGAGAAACGTACCCAACGTCTCCCTCATCCTGATGGCCACCTTTGTGTGCAGCTGCATCAAGCTGTGTGTGGTATGCAAACACCAAGTGTCACTACATACTGAGGTTCTACCTGTCCCCGGTGTTACGAAGGATGGGCCTGGCCTCATTGCCGCGGAACGCTCCAAGTAGTTGGACTGTGACGTGCCACCTGTCTCTCGTGGAAAAGTTTTTGAAGAAAAACACCTTTGACCACAAGGCAATGAAGCAGTGGTCAGCACAAAATGTCCTCGAGGCCCTCAGGGAAAAGGAGACTGTGGA
This sequence comes from Scyliorhinus torazame, assembly GCF_047496885.1. Classification (NCBI taxonomy): domain Eukaryota; kingdom Metazoa; phylum Chordata; class Chondrichthyes; order Carcharhiniformes; family Scyliorhinidae; genus Scyliorhinus; species Scyliorhinus torazame. Next base: position 359,541,320 of record NC_092707.1, on the reverse strand, counting down.
GGACGTTGGACGGTTCCCTGAGCAGACTGTCAGTCATCTGGCAGAACGCCTCATCACCAGAACTTACAAACAAGCACCAAGACCTAGCTTGGCTGGTGGTGAGAAGGGCCCTCCCCGTTAGATTCTTCATGTACACCCAAAGGCTCTGCGCCGTTGTACGCTGCCCTCGGAGTGGCTGTGGGGGAAATGAGACAGTCACCCACCTCCTTGTGGAATGTGCCTTTGCAAAGAAGGTCTGGAGAGAGATGAAGTGGTATTTGTCAAGGTTCATCCCGAGCAGCTCTGTGACACAGGACTCTGTGCTCTACGGACTGTTTCCAGGGACACACACCGAGACAAACATCAGCTGCTGCTGGAAGGTCATCAACTCGGAGAAAGATGCTCTTTGATCTGCCCGAAACTTGCTGATCTTCCAGTGCAAAGAGCTGTCCTCGACCAAGTGTTGCAAACTGGCACATTCCAAGGTCCAGGACTATGTGCTGAGGGACGCACTCAAGCTTGGGGCAGCTGCCGCCAAGGCGCAATGGGGAAAGACCACTGTGTAAGGTCTTACCAGCAAATGTACACCGAGGGGCGGGTAACAGTGTAAACCCCCCTCGGTCTGGGTCATTAACACTCCAATGTATAAAAGAAACATGACAATATAAATATTTAAGAAGGAATTGTAACGTAAAGAGCGATATGTGTGTAATGTTATCAAAATTGAATGGACGAAAGTCAAGGGAATGTGTAACTCTGGTGGAAATGTACAGTCAAGACAATTCAAAATGTTCTGTAATGTGTATGATACATTTTATGAAAAAAGTATATTTTTTGAAAAGAAAAAAAATCCTTCCCTGAGCACAGGAGGGTGCAAATCCTCACCTTAGCACAGGAGGGTGCAAATCCTCACCTTAGCACAGGAGGGTGCAAATCCTCACCTTAGCACAGGAGGGTGCAAATCCTCACCTTAGCACAGGAGGGTGCAAATCCTCACCTTAGCACAGGAGGGTGCAAATCCTCACCTTAGAACAGGAGGGTGCAAATCCTCACCTTAGCACAGGAGGGTGCAAATCCTCACCTTAGCACAGGAGGGTGCAAATCCTCACATTAGCACAGGAGGGTGCAAATACTCACCTCAGCACAGGAGGGCGCAAATCCTCACCATCGCACAGGAGGGTGCAAATACTCACCTCAGCACAGGAGGGTGCAAATCCTCCCCTTAGCACAGGAGGAGGCACATCCTCCCTTAGCACAGGAGGCACATCCTCCCTTAGCACAGGAGGAGGAACATCCACCCTAATTACAGGAGGAGGCACATCCTCCCCTTAGCACAGGAGGAGGCACATCCTCCCTTAGCACAGGAGGAGGCACATCCTCCCTTAGCACAGGAGGAGGCACATCCTCCCTTAGCACAGGAGGAGGCACATCCTCCCTTAGCACAGGAGGAGGAACATCCACCCTAATTACAGGAGGAGGCACATCCTCCCTTAGCACAGGAGGAGGCACATCCTCCCCTTAGCACAGGAGGAGGCACATCCTCCCCTTAGCACAGGAGGAGACACATCCTCCCTTAGCACAGGAGGAGGCACATCCTCCCTGAGGTACCTTCAATAATGATGCTTAGAGATTAAACTGTAAAGAAGGCTTTATTAGGCTAATAACTATGCTACAGATTTGGACGAGAGCTGACTGCAATACAGACCATGAGGCAGGCCTTTATGTATGGCTCCCAGATGGGCGGAGCCAGAGGCGGAGTCCCCAGGGTTCCAAGCCTGGTCTTAAAGGGGACATCACCTTACATGATGATAAGGCAGTAACCGTTCATCACATTCACCCCCTGTTTAAAAAGGAGTCCGGCGGGGGTGAAGTGCCATCATAGGTCTATCCGTCTCGGCGGCCGGATCGTCCTCCTCGATCTCCTCAGTTCGGGCGGTGGTGCGGCGGGCACGGACGTCCCGGTTGAGGGCACATCCGGGAGCACAGCGGTCGGAGCTTCGGTCCGGGTCGGGGCAGAGGAACTAGGCAGGGCCAGGGGTAGCGGAGCCGGCGCCGGCGGGGTGTGTAAAGGGGGGGCGCACGGTAGGAGCTCACCAACGGGTGGTAGGGCCGGAAGGGGGTGTGTTGTAGGGGGCGACGGGTCCTGCAGGGGAGCGGCGCGGGAAGGGGCGTCTGTGGTGGAGGATCCAGCGGGCGCCAGATCCCGGAGGGAAACCGTATCTTGCCTGCCGTCGGAGTACTCCACGTAGGCATAACTGGGGTTGGCGTGGAGCAGTCGGACCTTTTCAACTCGGGGGTCCGTTTTATGGCTCCTCGCGTGCCTCCGGAGAAGAACAGGTCCCGGAGCCGTCAGCCAAGGTGGAAGCGAGACCCCGGAGGTAGACTTCCTGGGGAAGAGAAACAATCGCTCATGAGGGGTCTCATTTGTGGCCGTGCAGAGGAGTGACCTAATGGAGTGTAGGGCATCGGGTAGGACCTCCTGCCAGCGGGTGGTTGGGAGATTTCTCGACCGCAGGGCCAGAAGGACAGCCTTCCACACGGTCGCGTTCTCCCTCTCCACCTGCCCGTTTTCCCGTGGGTTATAGCTGGTCGTTCTGCTCGAGGCGATGCCTTTGCTGAGCAGATACTGACGCAGTTCATCGCTCATGAACGATGTACCCCGGTTGCTGTGGATATAAGCAGGGAAACCGAACAGGGTGAAGATGCTGTGCAGTGCCTTAATCACCGTGGCTGACGTCATGTCGGTGCAGGGAATGGCGAATGGGAAACGGGAGAATTCATCGATCACGGTGAGGAAATAGGCATAACGGTTGGTGGATGGGAGGGGCCCCTTGAAGTCCATGCTCAGTCGCTCAAAGGGGCCCGAGGCCTTCACGAGCCGAACCTTGTCTGGCCGATAGAAGTGCGGTTTGCACTCCGCACAGACCTGGCAGGCCCTGACCATGGCCTTGACCTCCTTGGTTGAGTAAGGTAGGTTGCGGGACTTGATGAAATGGACGAGCCGGGTAACCCCCGGGTGGCAGAGGTCATTGTGGATGGCTTGCAGGCGGTCCTCCTGCGCGTTGGCGCATGTGCCGCGGGACAGGGCATCTGGGGGCTTGTTGAGCTCCCCTGGACGATACTTGATGTCGTACGAGTAGGTGGAGAGTTCGATCCTCCACCTCAAAATTTTATCGGTTTTTATTTTGCCCCGTTGCATGTTATCGAACATATAGGCGACCGACCGTTGGTCGGTGACGAGGGTAAACCTCCTACCGGCGAGGTAGTGTCTCCAGCACCGCACAGCCTCCACAATGGCTTGTGCCTCCTTTTCGACTGCAGAGTGTCGAATCTTGGAGGCGGTGAGGGTTCGGGAGAAGAACGCTACTGGTCTGCCTCCTTGATTGAGGGTAGCAGCCAGGGCGATGTCTGATGCATCGCTCTATACCTGGAAAGGGATGGTTTCGTCCACCGCGTGCATGGCGGCCTTGATGATGTCGGCCTTGATGCGGTTGAAGGCCGATTGAGCCTCAGCCGAGAGGGGAAAAGTGGTGGTCTTTAGAAGTGGGCGGGCTTTGTCCGCATACTTGGGGACCCACTGGGCGTAATAGGAGAAAAGCCCCAAGCACCGTTTGAGGGCCTTGAGGCTGCGGGGGAGAGGGAGTTCCTTAAGGGGACGCATGGGGTCGGGACCTAGGACCCCGTCTTCCACGACATAGCCGAGGATGGCCAGCCGGGTGGTGTGGAAAACGCATTTGCCCTCGTTATAGGTCAGGTTAAGGGCTCGGGCGGTCTGGAGGAACTTTTTGAGGTTAGCGTCATGGTCCTGCTGATCATGGCCGCAGATGGTGACATTGTCAAAGTACGGGTATGTAGCCCGCAAACCGTACTGGTCCACCATTTGGTCCATCGCCCTTTGAAAGACGGAGACCCCATTTGTGACACCAAAGGGGACCCTGAGGAACTGGAAGAGCCGGCCGGCTGCTTCGAAGGCAGTATAGAGGCGGAATTTTGGTCGGATGGGGAGCTGGTGGTAGGCAGATTTGAGGTCGACCGTGGAAAAGACTCGGTATTGGGCGATCCGATTTACCATTTCCGTGATGCGAGGAAGGGGGTACGCATCAAGCTGCGTGAATCGGTTTATGGTCTGGCTATAATCCACGACCATCCGTTTCTTCTCCCCGGACCGGACTACCACCACTTGCGCTCTCCAAGGGCTGTTGCTAGCCTCGATGACCCCCCTCTCCCAGTAAACGCTGGACCTCTGACTTGATAAAAGCCATATCTTGGGCACTGTAGCGCCGGCTCCTGGTGGCGACGGGCTTACAGTCGGGAGTGAGGTTAGCAAATAGCGAGGGGGGTGCGACTTTCAGTGTCGCAAGGCAGCACACCGTGAGGGGGGCAAGGGTCCGCCGAACTTCAGTGTCAGGCTTCGGTGGCTGCACTGGAAATCCAGTCCGAGCAGCAGGGGGGCACAGAGGTGAGGGAGGATATAAAATTTGAAATGGGTGTATTTGGCACCCTGGATCGAGAGATCCGCAATACAGTACCCCGTGAGTTGTACCGAGTGGGACCCAGATGCGAGGGCTATGGTTTGGGATGTGGGATGGGTGCGTAGGGAGCAGCGCCTTACCGTTTCAGGGTGGATAAAGCTCTCCGTGCTCCCGGAGTTGAAGAGGCATGCAGTGTCGTGCCCGTTGACCTGGACCTGCATCATGGAGTTCTGCAGGTGTTTTGGCCGAGTTTGATCGAGGGTGATCGCACCCAGTCGCGGGTAGTCGGAGTCGTAAAATGGCCGCTGCCGTTGGTCGCACGTGTCAGGTCGAGAAGATGGCCGCCGACCAGATGGCCGCTCCCATGATTCGCACGAGGCTGATGACGCGTCAGAAGAGGACGTGTCGGGTCGGTGCGCAGCAGCATTGCGAGGCCTGCGGGCCTGAGAGCCTGATTTTCGGGCCGGCTGTTCTTTGTTTTTCTGGCCCCTGGGTCTGGCCAGGCAGACCCTCGTAAAGTGCCCTTTCTTCCCGCAGTCGCTGCAAATCGCGGAGCGGGCTGGGCAGCGTGGGCGTGGGTGCTGGCCCTGCCCGCAGAAGTAGCAAGGTGTGCCCCCATGGTGAGCGGGTCGCCGCGTGGCGCAGGCCTGTACTACGGGCGAGTCTGAGGAAGTCCGGGGGGGGCTGGCAGAGTCCGCGCGGTACGTACCCAAGTTATGTCGGCCACCTCCAGCGAGGAGGCGAGCGTTAGCGTCTCCTGGAGGTCTTTTGCCCCGTTTTCGAGCAGTCGCTGCCGGATGTAGGTCGAGCGGATGCCGGACACGAAAGAATCTCTGATGTGCAGGTTCATATGGACTTCCCCTGTCACATCCTGATGGTCACAGTCCCTGGCCAGCGCGGTGAGTTTCTCAACAAACTCGTCGAGCGATTCCCCCGAGCGTTGCCGGCAGGTAGAGAGCAGATGCCGGGCGTGCACCTCATTGACGGGTTTGACAAACCGCTTGCGGAGCAACTCAATCGCTTCCTCATAAATCGTCGCCTTTTCGAGCGTGGCGGAGATTCTGTGACTCACCCGGGCGTGGAGTAGACGCAGTTTGCGTGGCCCCAGGATGGGAGTCTCTGTGGAGTCCAGGTAGTCCTCGAAGCACCGCAGCCAGTATTTAAAAATTTCCTTTGCCTCCGGCGTTCGTGCTTACAGATTGAGCTTCTCTGGTTTTAGGCCTGCGTCCATCCTGAATCTAGTTTAGCCAAATAAATTGAGGTACCCTCAATAATGATGCTTAGAGATAAAACTGTAAAGAAGGCTTTATTAGGCTAATAACTATGCTACAGATTTGGACGAGAGCTGACTGCTATACAGACCATGAGGCAGGCCTTTATGTATGGCTCCCAGATGGGCGGAGCCAGAGGCGGAGTCCCCAGGGTTCCAAGCCTGGTCTTAAAGGGGACATCACCTTACATGATGATAAGGCAGTAACCGTTCATCACACTCCCTTAGCACAGGAGGAGGAGCATCCTCCCCATAGCACAGGAGGAGGCATATCTTCACCTTAGCACAGGAGGAGACACATCCTCCCTTAGCACAGGAGGAGACACATCCTCCCTTAGCACAGGAGGAGGCACATCCTCCCTTAGCACAGGAGGAGACACATCCTCCCTTAGCACAGGAGGAGACACATCCACCCTTAGCACAGGTGGCACAACCTCCCTTAGCACAGGAGGAGGCACATCCTCCCCTTAGCACAGGAGGAGGCACATCCTCCCTTAGCACAGGAGGAGGCACATCCTCCCTTAGCACAGGAGGAGACACATCCTCCCTTAGCACAGGAGGAGGAGGCACATCCTCCCTTAGCACAGGAGGAGGCACATCCTGCCTTAGCACAGGAGGAGGCACATCCTCCCTTAGCACAGGAGGAGACACATCCTCCCTTAGCACAGGAGGAGACACATCCTCCCTTAGCACAGGAGGCACATCCTCCCTTAGCACAGGAGGAGGCACATCCTCCCTTAGCACAGGAGGAGGCACATCCTCCCTTAGCACAGGAGGAGGCACATCCTCCCTTAGCACAGGAGGAGGCACATCCTCCCTTAGCACAGGAGGAGGAGGCACATCCTCCCTTAGCACAGGAGGAGGCACATCCTCCCTTAGCACAGGAGGAGGCGCATCCTCCCTTAGCACAGGAGGAGGCGTATCCTCCCTTAGCACAGGAGGAGGCACATCCTCCCTTAGCACAGGAGGAGGCACATCCTCCCTTAGCACAGGAGGCACATCCTCCCTTAGCACAGGAGACACATCCTCCCTTAGCACAGGAGGAGGCACATCCTCCCCTTAGCACAGGAGGAGACACATCCTCCCTTAGCACAGGAGGCACATCCTCCCTTAGCACAGGAGGAGGCACATCCTCCCATAGCACAGGAGGAGGCACATCCTCCCTTAGTACAGGAGGAGGCACATCCTCCCTTAGCACAGGAGGAGACACATCCTCCCTTAGCACAGGAGGAGGCACATCCTCCCTTAGCACAGGAGGAGGCACATCCTCCCTTAGCACAGGAGGAGGCACATCCTCCCTTAGCACAGGAGGAGGCACATCCTCCCTTAGCACAGGAGGAGGCACATCCTCCCTTAGCACAGGAGGAGGCACATCCTCCCTTAGCACAGGAGGAGGCACATCCTCCCTTAGCACAGGAGGAGGCACATCCTCCCTTAGCACAGGAGGAGGCACATCCACCCTTAGCACAGGAGGAGGCACATCCTCCCTTAGCACAGGAGGAGGCACATCCTCCCCTTAGCACAGGAGGAGACACATCCTCCCTTAGCACAGGAGGCACATCCTCCCTTAGCACAGGAGGAGGCACATCCTCCCTTAGCACCGGAGGAGGCACATCCTCCCTTAGCACAGGAGGCACATCCTGCCTTAGCACAGGAGGCACATCCTGCCTTAGCACAGGAGGAGGCACATCCTGCCTTAGCACAGGAGGAGGCACATCCTCCCCTTAGCACAGGAGGAGGCACATCCGCCCCTTAGCACAGGAGGAGGCACATCCTCCCTTAGCACAGGAGGAGGCACATCCTCCCTTAGCACAGGAGGCACATCCTGCCTTAGCACAGGAGGAGGCACATCCTGCCTTAGCACAGGAGGAGGCACATCCTCCCCTTAGCACAGGAGGAGGCACATCCTCCCTTAGCACAGGAGGAGGCACATCCTCCCTTAGCACAGGAGGCACATCCTGCCTTAGCACAGGAGGAGGCACGTCCTCCCTTAGCACAGGAGGCACATCCTCCCTTAGCACAGGAGGAGGCACATCCACCCTTCGCACCGGAGGAGGCACATCCTTCCTTCGCACCGGAGGAGGCACATCCTCCCTTAGCACAGGAGGTACATCCTGCCTTAGCACAGGAGGAGGCACATCCTCCCTTAGCACAGGAGGCACATCCTGCCTTAGCACAGGAGGCACATCCTCCCTTAGCACAGGAGGAGGCACATCCTGCCTTAGCACAGGAGGAGGCACATCCTCCCCTTAGCACAGGAGGAGGCACCTCCACCCTTAGCACAGGAGGAGGCACATCCTCCCCTTTGCACAGGAGGAGGCACATCCTCCCTTAGCACAGGAGGAGACACATCCACCCTTAGCACAGGAGGAGGCACATCCTCCCTTAGCACAGGAGGAGGCACATCCTCCCCTTAGCACAGGAGGAGACATATCCTCCCTTAGCACAGGAGGAGGCACATCCTCCCTTAGCACAGGAGGAGACACATCCACCCTTAGCACAGGAGGAGGCACATCCTCCCTAAGCACAGGAGGAGGCACATCCTCCCTTAGCACAGGAGGAGACACATCCTCCCTTAGCACAGGAGGAGGCACATCCTCCCCTTAGCACAGGAGGAGGCACATCCTCCCCTTAGCACAGGAGGAGGCACATCCTCCCTTAGCACAGGAGGAGACACATCCTCCCTTAGCACAGGAGGAGGCACATCCTCCCCTTAGCACAGGAGGAGGCACATCCTCCCTTAGCACAGGAGGAGACACATCCTCCCTTAGCACAGGAGGAGGCACATCCTCCCTTAGCACAGGTGGAGGCACATCCTCCCTTAGCACAGGAGGAGGCACATCCACCATTAGCACAGGAGGCACATCCTCCCCTTAGCACAGGAGGAGGCACATCCACCATTAGCACAGGAGAAGTCACATCCACCATTAGCACAGGAGACACATCCTCCACTCAGCACAGGAGGAGACACATCCTCCCTTAGCACAGGATGAGGCACATCCTCCCCTTAGCACAGGAGGAGGCACATCCTCCCTTAGCACAGGAGGAGGCACATCCTCCCTTAGCACAGGAGGAGGCACATCCTCCCTTAGCACAGGAGGAGGCACATCCTCCCTTAGCACAGGAGGAGGCACATCCTCCCTTAGCACAGGAGGAGACACATCCTCCCTTAGCACAGGAGGAGGCACATCCTCCCCTTAGCACAGGAGGAGGCACATCCTCCCTTAGCACAGGAGGAGGCACATCCTCCCTTAGCACAGGAGGCACATCCTCCCCTTAGCACAGGAGGAGGCACATCCTCCCCTTAGCACAGGAGGAGGCACATCCTCCCTTAGCACAGGAGGAGGCACATCCTCCCTTAGCACAGGAGGAGACACATCCTCCCTTAGCACAGGAGGAGGCACATCCACCATTAGCACAGGAGGCACATCCTCCCCTTAGCACAGGAGGAGTCACATCCACCATTAGCACAGGAGAAGTCACATCCACCATTAGCACAGGAGACACATCCTCCACTCAGCACAGGAGGAGACACATCCTCCCTTAGCACAGGAGGAGGCACAGCCTCCCTTAGCACAGGAGGAGGCACATCCTCCCCTTAGCAGTGGAGGAACATCCATCCTCATCACAGGAGGAGGCACATCCTCCCCTTAGCACAGGAGGAGGCACATCCTCCCTTAGCACAGGAGGAGGCACATCCACCATTAGCACAGGAGGAGGCACATCCACCATTAGCACAGGAGGAGGCGCATCCTCCCTTAGCACTTGAGGAGGCACATCCTCCCTTAGCACAGGAGGAGGCACATCCTCCCTTAGCACAGGAGGAGGCACATCCTCCCTTAGCACAGGAGGAGACACATCCTCCCCTTAGCACAGGAGGAGGCACATCCTCCCTTAGCACAGGAGGAGGCACATCCTCCCTTAGCACAGGAGGAGGCACATCCTCCCCTTAGTACAGGAGGAGGCACATCCTCCCTTAGCACAGGAGGAGACACATCCTCCCTTAGCACAGGAGGAGACACATCCTGCCTTAGCACAGGAGGAGGCACATCCTCCCTGAAGTGTTGGGTGCTCTGAGGTACAGACAAACCAACACGGTTGCGATTGGTACAATGCAGTTTTATTCCATTAAACTATTCATACATCAGACTTGGTACTCAGCACGTTGTGATCGTGTGAGTGTCTTGCTTTGAGGTCCTGGCCCTGTGCTGTCTCCAGATGGACTGCCTAGGAAGTGTTGTGTTTCTTGTTTTATACTGTGTCTGCTCTTGTCTGTGATTGGCTGTCGTGTTATGTGTGCTAATTGGTCCGTTGCTCTGTCTATCATTCTGTATGTGTTATGATGTGCGTTTGAATATCATGACATCCCCCTTTTTTACAAGATTATGTGCCTTCGTGGTTATAAATATAAATGTGTCCTGAGTGGAGCTAAAGGTGTGTGTGTGCGTAATATTTACATCATGTACATGGGGCTTAACTATATGCAAGGGGCGACGTCAGGTGCGACATGCTAACGAGGTTGTACCATAACAAAAAGAAGAACAACGTGGAAATTTGGAACGATCAAACGAATGCCTGTAACGATAAAACAGTGACATGTTATAAAACAGTGGTTGCTGTTTGATTTGGGGTGAGAGATTTGGAATTGGGCAAGAGGGCCAAGTGGATTGGCAAAACACTTTGAACTGCAGACGGCTGGCAGTTATACATGTGCTTTTTTGATACCTACTAGATTTCAACAACAAAATGAGAGATTCCTCCCATCCGTAGATGTGTTCATTTTTGTAGCCAGTAATATACTTTTCCCCTTTGTGGTTTCTCCAAATTCTTACATTCTAAAGAACAATATGTCGGAGCAAAAGCTACTTATTTCATACGTTGGGTTGCAAAAACATTTGGTTAGACGAGTTTCTTTTTTTAAAAAAAGTTATTTTATGAACATCTCTCTGAGAATCAATGCACTATTAGTAAAATCTGAGGTGGGCAAATCTTTTCATCGGTGTTTTCCCCTTATTTTCATTGTTTTCTTTCTGTAGAGAAAGCCCGGTCTTGAACAATCTCTTTAAAAATGTCTTTCCTGAGGTGAGCTGTGAATAATGAAGGCTCTCAGATGATACGTGCTCTCAAAAATATAGTTGATGTTCCCCTTTCTTTCTGCAAGGATTAACATTGTAATTTTCTACGTATGCAGCTCTTTCCAGTGCAAAAAAAGCTGCTGAAACTATTGGTGTAAAAAAAATGAAAAGAATAGTATGTACCGTATTTTGAAAACATTTGTAAATTAAACTGTGCCGTATATGCTGTATTGCTGCTTCTGGATTGTAGTTTCTTTTTAATTTTTTTTTGATTGAGCAATGAGAGGGCTACTTTTCCGAACCTTTTTTTTTGGTTATTTCATACTAACAGTGACTACTAGTCTCTGTGATCCAAAGTAAACTAAAATTATGACTGCATATAATACGTAAGGGGAGGATAGGGCACAGGAAAGTCATTTTTACATTATTGCTTACAGTTTTCAGTACAGACCTGTTCAACTGTAGCCAAAATAAATGTTAAATTGAAGTTTGAAAAAAGAAACCAACAAAAAAAAAAAAACAGTGGTTGCAAACGTTCAACATGTGAACAGTCTCATAAGTCCAGTCTAGTGGGTGGACGACGAATTTGGGTTGACCGCCTCAAGGGTGGGTCGGGAACCACCGGCTGAGGTGCGAGCCTGGCCATGGGCGGTGACAGAAGGGGCATGGTATATGGCAGCTCCACGAAGTCACTATCAGGAACCAATGGGGGACACGGCGTCTGTGTACGGTCCCGTTGCGAGCGTAGAAGTAAGCGAAGGGCTCGGCGATTGCGCCTACGCACGGATCCATCCGGCATGCGTACCAGGAACGAGCGGGGAGCCACGTGTCAGAGGACTTCGGCAGGTGCTGACCAGCCACCGTCTGGTAGGTGAATGCGGACGTTGTCTCCAGGGGCCAGGGAGGGAAGATCAGTTGCCTGTGTGTCGAACAAGCTCTTCTGGTGACCGTGCTGCAGTTGCATCTTATGCAGTACTGGAGCATGGTCTATTGTGGGTGCCAGGATGGAAGGCACAGTGGGTCTGAGGGCGCGACCCATCAGCAGCTGTGCTGGTGAGAGACCAGTGGGTAGTGGGGCTGAGCGATAGGCCAGCAGGGCGAGGCAGAAGTCCGACCCGGCAGCAGCAGCCTTGCAGAGGAGCCGCTTGGCAATGTGAACGCCCTTCTCCGCCTTTCCATTTGACTGGGGATGCAGAGTGCTGGACGTCACGTGTGTGAAGCCATACGAAGCAGCAAAGGACGACCATTCATGGCTGGCAAAACAGGGCCCATTTTCCGACATGACAGTCATCGGAATGCCGTGGCGAGCAAAGGTGTCTTTGCAGGCCCTGATGACAGCAGACAATGTCAAATCGTGCAGGCGTATGACTTCAGGGTAGTTTGAGAAGTAGTCAACTATGATGACATAGTCCCTGCCGAGCGCATGAAACAGGTCGACACCCACCTTCGCCCAGGGGGACGTCACCAGCTCATGGGGCAGAAGCGTCTCAGGAGGTTGCGCCGGCTGAAACCTTTGGCAGGTTGTACAGTTGATCACCATGTTGGCAATATCGTCACTGATGCCCGACCAGTATACCACCCCTCGGGCCCTCCATCTGCACTTCTCGACCCCCAAGTGGCCTTCGTGTAGTTGGTCGAGAACCAGCTGGTGCATGCTGTGTGGAATCACAATCCGGTCCAGCTTCAGAAGGACACCATCAAGGATGGCTAGGTCGTCTCGTACATTGTAGAACTGCGGGCACTGCCCTTTGAGCCATCCTCCCGTCATGTGGCGCATAACTCGCTGCAGAAGGGGGTCGGCCGCAGCCTCTCGCCGGATACGGGCCAGACTGGAGTCGTCAGCCGGCAGATTTACCGCTGTGAAAGCCACCTGTGCCTCGACCTGACATACGAACCCCTCCGCATCTGGCGGCGTGCTCACTGCTCTGGATAGGGCATCCACCACAATGAGGTCCTTCCCTGGAGTGTAGACCAGTTGGAAGTCGTACCTCCTGAGTTTAAGTAGGATGCGCTGGAGGCGAGCGGTCATCTCGTTCAGGTCCTTGTTTATTATGCTGACCAGGGGGCGGTGGTCAGTTTCGACAGTGAACCGGTGAAGACCATATACGTGATCATGGAACTTGTCTAAACCGGTTAGCAAGCCCAGTCTCTCTTTTTCGATCTGTGCGTAGCGCTGCTCTGTGGGGGTCATGGCCCGCGATGCCTAGGCAACTGGGGCCCATGATGCCGTGTCAACCCGCTGCAGGAGCACTGCTCCAATGCCGGATTGGCTGGCATCAGTTGAGATTTTGGTGGCACGAGATGTGTCAAAAAACGGCAACACTGGTGCAGTGGTGAGTTTGCGTTTGAGCTCTTCCCATTCCAGCTGGTGTGTGTGTTGCCACTGGAACTCTGTGGATTTTCTGACGAGGTGGCGCAGAGTCGTCGTGTGGGAGGCAAGGTTGGGAATGAACTTCCCCAGGACGTTGACCATGCCAAGGAAGCGTAGGACAGCTTTCTTGTCGGCCGGCTGCGGCATGGCTGTGATGGCGCTCACCTTGTCTGCATCCGGACGGACCCCTGACGGGGAGATATGGTCCCCCAGGAACTTCAACTCGGTCTGGCCAAAGGAGCACTTGGCTCGGTTGAGGCGCAGGCCGTTTTCCCGTATGCGGGCAAAAACGCGTTGGAGACGATATATGTGCTCCTGTGGTGTGGTGGACCAGATGATGACATCGTCCACATATACGCGCACCCCTTCGATGCCTTCCATCATCTGCTCCATGATTCTATGGAAGACCTCGGATCCCGAGATGATGCCAAATGGCATCCGGTTGTAGCAGAACCTGCCGAAAGGGGTGTTGAAGGTACATAGCTTTCGGCTGGACAGGTCCAGTTGGATCTGTCAAAACCCCTTGGAAGCATCCAGTTTCGTGAATATCTTCGCCTGGGCCATTTCACTGGTGATCTCCTCCCGTTTGGGTATGGGATAATGTTCCCTCATAATATTATTATTGAAGTCTTTGGGGTCAATACAGATACGGAGCTCGCCGGAGGGCTTCTTGACACACACCATGGAGCTGACCCAATGCGTGGGCTCCGTGACCCTGGATAGGACCCCTTGGTCCTGGAGATCCTGCAGCTGCTGCTTGAGGCGTTCTTTAAGTGGCGCAGGAACCCTGCGAGGTGCGTGAACGACCGGGATGGCGTCCGGTTTGAGGTGAATTCGGTAGGTGTATGGCAGTGTTCCCATGCCCTCGAATGCCTCCTGGATGTGGGCGAGGAGCGATTGCAGCTGTGCGTTGAACTCTGCATGCGGGAAGTCAGACGTGCCGTCTGGAGAGAGAGAGTGGATTTGTTGCACAAGGTGGAGAGCCTTGCATGCCTGTGCACCCAACAGGGAGTCCTTCGATGAGCCGACTAACTCGAACGAGAGTGTGGCCGTGTGTGTGTTGTGTGTCACCTGGAGCAGGCAGGATCCCATAGAACATAGAACGATACAGCGCAGTACAGGCCCTTCGGCCCACGATGTTGCACCGAAACAAAAGCCATCTAACCTACACTATGCCATTATCATCCATATGTTTATCCAATAAACTTTTAAATGCCCTCAATGTTGGCGAGTTCACTACTGTTGCAGGTAGGGCATTCCACGGCCTCACTACTCTTTGCGTAAAGAACCTACCTCTGACCTCTGTCCTATATCTATTACCCCTCAGTTTAAAGCTATGTCCCCTCGTGCCAGCTATTTCCATCCGCGGGAGAAGGCTCTCACTGTCCACCCTATCTAACCCCCTGATCATTTTGTATGCCTCTATTACGTCTCCTCTTAACCTTCTTCTCTCTAACGAAAACAACCTCAAGTCCATCAGCCTTTCCTCATAAGATTTTCCCTCCATAACAGGCAACATCCTGGTAAATCTCCTCTGCACCTGCTCCAAAGCCTCCACGTCCTTCCTATAATGCGGTGACCAGAACTGTACGCAATACTCCAAATGCGGCCGTACCAGAGTTTTGTACATCTGCAACATGACCTCCTGACTCCGGAACTCAATCCCTCTCCCAATAAAGGCCAACACTCCATAGGCCTTCTTCACAACCCTATCAACCTGGGTGGCAACTTTCAGGGATCTATGTACATGGACACCTAGATCCCTCTGCTCATCCACACTTCCAAGAACTTTACCATTAGCCAAATATTCCGCATTCCTGTTATTCCTTCCAAAGTGAATCACCTCACATTTCTCTACATTAAACTCCATTTGCCACCTCTCAGCCCAGCTCTGCAGCTTATCTATATCCCTCTGTCACCTGCTACATCCTTCCACACTGTCGACAACACCACCGACTTTAGTATCGTCTGCAAATTTACTCACCCACCCTTCTGCGCCTTCCTCTAGGTCATTGATAAAAATGACAAACAGCAACGGCCCCAGAACAGATCCTTGTGGTACTCCACTTGTAACTGAACTCCATTCTGAACATTTCCCATCAACCACCACCCTCTGTCTTCTTTCAGCTAGCCAATTTCTGATCCACAACTCTAAATCACCCTCAATCCCCAGCCTCCGTATTTTCTGCAATAGCGTACCGTGAGGAACCTTATCAAACGCTTTGCTGAAATCCATATACACCAAAGAACAAAACAAAGAACAAAGAAATGTACAGCACAGGAACAGGCCATTCGGCCCTCCAAGCCCGTGCCGACCATGCTGCCCGACTAAACTACAATCTTCTACACTTCCTGGGTCCGGATCCCTCTATTCCCATCCTATTCATGTATTTGTCAAGATACCCCTTAAATGTCACTATCGTCCCTGCTTCCACCACCTCCTCCGGTAGCGAGTTCCAGGCACCCACTACCCTCTGCGTAAAGAACTTGCCTTGTACATCTACTCTGAACCTTGCCCCTCTCACCTTAAACCTATGCCCCCTAGTAATTGACCCCTCTACCCTGGGGAAAAGCCTCTGACTATCCACTCTGTCTATGCCCCTCATAATTTTGTATACCTCTATCAGGTCTCCCCTCAACCTCCTTCGTTCCAGTGAGAACAAACCGAGTTTATTCAACCGCTCCTCATAGCTAATGCCCTCCATACCAGGCAACATTCTGGTAAATCTCTTCTGCACCCTCTCTAAAGCCTCCACATCCTTCTGGTAGTGTGGCGACCAGAATTGAACACTATACTCCAAGTGTGGCCTAACTAAGGTTCTATACAGCTGCAACATGACTTGCCAATTCTTATACTCAATGCCCCGGCCAATGAAGGCAAGCATGCCGTATGCCTTCTTGACTACCTTCTCCACCTGTGTTGCCCCTTTCAATGACCTGTGGACCTGTACTCCTAGATCTCTTTGACTTTCAATACTCTTGAGGGTTCTACCATTCACTGTATATTCCCTACCTGCATTAGACCTTCCAAAATGCATTACCTCACATTTGTCCGGATTAAACTCCATCTGCCACCTCTCCGCCCAAGTCTCCAAACAATCTAAATCCTGCTGTATCCTCCGACAGTCCTCATCGCTATCCGCAATTCCACCAACCTTTGTGTCGTCTGCAAACTTACTAATCAGACCAGTTACATTTTCCTCCAAATCATTTATATATACTACAAAGAGCAAAGGTCCCAGCACTGATCCCTATGGAACACCACTGGTCACAGCCCTCCAATTAGAAAAGCATCCTTCCATTGCTACTCTCTGCCTTCTATGGGCTAGCCAGTTCTGTATCCACCTTGCCAGCTCACCCCTGATCCCGTGTGACTTCACCTTTTGTACTAGTCTACCATGAGGGACCTTGTCAAAGGCCTTACTGAAGTCCATATAGACAACATCCACTGCCCTACCTGCATCAATCATCTTAGTGACCTCCTCGAAAAACTCTATCAAGTTAGTGAGACATGACCTTCCCTTCACAAAACCGTGCTGCCTCTCACTAATACGTCCATTTGCTTCCAAATGGGAGTAGATCCTGTCTCGAAGAATTCTCTCCAGTAATTTTCCTACCACTGAAGTAAGGCTTAACGGCCTGTAGTTCCCGGGATTATCCTTGCTACCCTTCTTAAACAGAGGAACAACATTGGCTATTCTCCAGTCCTCCGGGACATCCCCTGAAGACAGTGAGGATCCAAAGATTTCTGTCAAGGCCTCAGCAATTTCCTCTCCAGCCTCCTTCAGTATTCTGGGGTAGATCCCATCAGGCCCTGGGGACTTATCTTCCTTAATATTTTTTAAGACACCCAACACCTCGTCTTTTTGGATCTCAATGTGACCCAGGCTATCTACACACCCTTCTCCAAACTCAACATCTACCAATTTCTTCTCTTTGGTGAATACTGATGCAAAGTATTCATTTAGTACCTCGCCCATTTCCTCTGGCTCCACACATAGATTCCCTTGCCTATCCTTCAGTGGGCCAACCCTTTCCCTGGCTACCCTCTTGCTTTTTATGTACGTGTAAAAAGCCTTGGGATTTTCCTTAACCCTATTTGCCAATGACTTTTCGTGACCCCTTCTAGTCCTCCTGACTCCTTGCTTAAGTTCCTTCCCACTTTCCTTATATTCCATGCAGGCTTCGTCTGTTCCCAGCCTTTTAGCCCTGACAAATGCCTCCTTTTTCTTTTTGACGAGGCCTACAATATCTCTCGTCATCCAAGGTTCCCGAAAATTGCCGTATTTATCCTTCTTCCTCACAGGAACATGCCGGTCCTGAATTCCTTTCAACTGACACTTGAAAGCCTCCCACATGTCAGATGTTGATTTGCCCTCAAACATCCGCCCCCAATCTATGTTCTTCAGTTCCCGCCTAATATTATTATAATTAGCCTTCCCCCAATTTAGCACATTCATCCTAGGACCACTCTTATCCTTGTCCACCAGTACTTTAAAACTTACTGAATTGTGGTCACTGTTACCAAAATGCTCCCCTACTGAAACATCTACCACCTGGCCGGGCTCATTCCCCAATACCAGGTCCAGTACCGCCCCTTCCCTAGTTGGACTGTCTACATGTTGTTTTAAGAAGCCCTCCTGGATGCTCCTTACAAACTCCGCCCCGTCTAAACCCCTGGCACTAAGTGAGTCCCAGTCAATATTGGGGAAGTTGAAGTCTCCCATCACCACAACCCTGTTGTTTTTACTCTTTTCCAAAATCTGTCTACCTATCTGCTCCTCTCTCTCCCGCTGGCTGTTGGGAGGCCTGTAGTATACCCCCAACATTGTGACTGCACCCTTCTTATTCCTGATCTCTACCCATATAGCCTCACTGCCCTCTGAGGTGTCCTCTCGCAGTACAGCTGTGATATTCTCCCGAACAAGTAGCGCAACTCCGCCTCCCCTTTTACATCCCCCTCTATCCCGCCTGAAACATCTAAATCCTGGAACGTTTAGCTGCCAATCCTGCCCTTCCCTCAACCAGGTCTCTGTAATGGCAACAACATCATAGTTCCAAGTACTAATCCAAGCTCTAAGTTCATCTGCCTTACCCGTAATGCTCCTTGCATTAAAACATATGCACTTCAGGCCACCAGACCCGCTGTGTTCAGCAGCTTCTCCCCGTCTGCTCTGCCTCAGAGCCACACTGTCCCTATTCCCTAGTTCTCCCTCAATGCTCTCACCTTCTGACCTATTGCTCCCGTGCCCACCCCCCTGCCATACTAGTTTAAACCCTCCCGTTTAAACCACATCAACTGCTCTACCCTCGTCTACCTGTTCAGTCACCTTCTCAACGAACTCGATAAGGTTTGTGAGGCATGACCTACCCTTCACAAAGCCATGCTGACTATCCCTGATCATATTATTCCTATCTAGATGATTATAAATCTTGTCTCTTATAATCCCCTCCAAGACTTTACCCACTACAGACGTGAGGCTCACCGGTCTATAGTTGCCGTGGTTGTCTCTGCTCCCCTTTTTGAACAAAGGGACCACATTTGCTATCCTCCAGTCCTCTGGCACTATTCCTGTAGCCAATGATGACATAAAAATCAAAGGCAAAGGTCCAGCAATCTCTTCCCTGGCCTCCCAGAGAATCCTAGGATAAATCCCATCAGGCCCCGGGGACTTATCTATTTTCAGCCTGTCCAGAATTGCCAACACCTCTTCCCTATGTACCTCAATGCCATCTATTCTAATAGCCTGGGTCTCAGCATTCTCCTCCACAACATTATCTTTTTCCTGAGTGAATACTGACGAAAAATATTGCTGGGATATGGCCAGGATAATGTTCCCATTGTAGTCGACCCTCTTGCACCGGATTGGTGGTCTGACCTTCATGGCGTAGAATGTTGACCATGCTATGAGGTTGGCGGAGGCACCAGTGTCCAGGCGGAAAGTGATCGGCGATCGGTTGACCGTCAGGGTGGCACACCATTCATCGGCCGGATTGATGGTGTTGACCCGGTTCCCATCAATGACCGCAACCCGGAAGGCGTCTTGGTCATCTGCATCATCGGTTTGGATGTCGTGATGTGGAGGCTGAATGGTCCGCACGTTCCTGCGAGGTTGTCAGATATGTGGAAGATCAACAGGTTGAGCCGCTCGACAGTAGGCAGCGTAGTGGCCCATCTTGCCACAGAGTAGGCATTATCGGGTTTTTACAGGACATTGCCCTTTTAAATGTGCAGCTCCACAGTTGCCGCACGTCGTGACGTCATGGCGTTCGTTACGCCACTGCGCATACGCAGTTCGGTCTTGCGTCGGGCGCGCCTGCGCAGCACGTCCCTCAGTGTTGCCGTAGGTTTTTGCGCGCACAAACGCGGGAGGCCTTGAAAAGCGTGCGAAACGGCCGCCCTCGTCCGGGTGAAACTCGATTGCCTGGACGAGTTCGGCCTTGTGGGTGGCCTGGCTTGCCGATTCGGTCGCGTGGGACCCCCTCCGTGCCGATTCGGTCGCCTGAAATTGGGCACAGCGGCTAGTCGCATTCTCATGCAGGACACAGGCTTCAACTGCAGATGCTAAGGTCAGGCCTTTAATTTTTAGAAGCTGCTGGTGTAGGCCACCGGAGGCAATGCCAAAAACGATCTGGTCCCGGATCATGGACTCTGAGGTGGTGTCGTAACCGTAGGACTGTGCGAGTATGCGGAGGTGTGTCAGGAAGAACTGAAAGAGCTCATCCTTACCTTGCAGGCGCTGCTGAAAGACATACCTCTCAAAGCTCTCGTTGACCTCAACGTTGAAGTGCTTGTCGAGCTTGAGGGGGACCATGTCATACTTAGCTTTGTTCTCGCCTTCCGCGAACACCAGGGAGTTGTATACATGGATGGCGTGCTGACCTGCGGTAGTGAGGAGCATGGCAATCTTTGTGTCGTCCGAGGCGCCCTGTTTTTCATTGGCCTGCATGAAGAGTTCGAAGCACTGCTTGAAGAGCGTCCAATTTGTGGCCAGGTTCCCAGTAACATGCAACGGCTGCGGTTTGTTGAGGGTGTCCATGGCTCAGGCTAGCATATTTGCCGGTAGGTATCGGTTCACTCCTGGCATCATGAAGTGTTGGGTGCTCTGAGGTACAGACGAACCAACACGGTTGCGATTGGTACAATGCAGTTTTATTCCATTAAACTATTTATACATCAGACTTGGAACTCAGAACGTTGTGACTGTGTGAGTGTCTTGCTTTGATGTCCTGGCCCTGTGCCGTCTCCAGATGGACTGCCCAGGAAGTGTCGTGTTTCTTGTTTTATACTGTGTCTGCTCTTGTCTGTGATTGGCTGTCGTGTTATGTGTGCTAATTGGTCCGCTGCTCTGTCTATCATTCTGTATGTGTTATGATGTATGTTTGAATATCATGACACTCCCCTTAGTACAGGACGAGGCACATACTGCCTGAGCACTGGAGGCACATCCTGCCTTAGCACAGGAGGAGACACATCCTCCCTTAGCACAGGAGGAGGTACATCCTCCCTTAGCACAGGAGACACATCCACCCTTAGCACAGGAGGAGGCACATCCTCCCTTAGCACAGGAGGAGACACATCCTCCCTTAGCACAGGAGGAGACACATCCTCCTCTTAGCACAGGAGGAGGTACATCCTCCCTTAGCACAGGAGGAGACACATCCTCCCTTAGCACAGGAGGAGGCACATCCTCCCTTAGCACAGGAGGAGGCACATCCTCCCCTTAGCACAGGAGGCACATCCTCCCTTAGCACAGGAGGAGACACATCCTCCCTTAGCACAGGAGGAGACACATCCTCCCCTTAGCACAGGAGGAGGTACATCCTCCCTTAGCACAGGAGGAGGTACATCCTCCCTTAGCACAGGAGACACATCCACCCTTAGCACAGGAGGAGGCACATCCTCCCCTTAGCACAGGAGACACATCCACCCTTAGCACAGGAGGAGGCACATCCTCCCTTAGCACTGGAGGAGGCACATCCACCCTTAGCACAGGAGACACATCCACCCTTAGCACAGGAGGAGGCACATCCTCCCCTTAGCACAGGAGACACATCCACCCTTAGCACAGGAGGCACATCCTCCCCTTAGCACAGGAGGAGGCACATCCTCCCTTAGCACAGGAGGAGGCACATCCTCCCTTAGCACTGGAGGAGGCACATCCACCCTTAGCACAGGAGACACATCCACCCTTAGCACAGGAGGAGGCACATCCTCCCCTTAGCACAGGAGACACATCCACCCTTAGCACAGGAGGAGGCACATCCTCCCCTTAGCACAGGAGGAGACACATCCTCCCTAAGCACAGGAGGAGGCACATCCTCCCTTAGCACAGGAGGAGGCACATCCTCCCCTTAGCACAGGAGGAGACACATCCTCCCTTAGCACAGGAGGAGACACATCCTCCCTTAGCACAGGAGGAGGCACATCCTCCCTTAGCACAGGAGGAGACACATCCTCCCTTAGCACAGGAGGAGGCACATCCTCCCTTAGCACAGGAGGAGGCACATCCACCCTTAGCACAGGAGGAGGCACATCCTCCCCTTAGCACAGGAGGAGGCACATCCACCCTTAGCACAGGAGGAGGCACATCCTCCCCTTAGCACAGGAGGAGGAACATCCTCCCCTTAGCACAGGAGGAGACACATCCTCCCCTTAGCACAGGAGGAGATACATCCTCCCCTTAGCACAGGAGGAGACATATCCTCCCCTTAGCACAGGAGGAGACACATCCTCACTTAGCACAGGAGGAGGCACATCCTCCCTTAGCACAGGAGGAGGCACATCCTCCCCTTAGCACAGGATGTGGCACATCCTCCCCTTAGCACAGGAGGAGACACATCCTCCCCTTAGCACAGGAGGAGGCACATCCTCCCTTAGCACAGGAGGAGGCACATCCTCCCCTTAGCACAGGATGTGGCACATCCTCCCCTTAGCACAGGAGGAGGCACATCCTCCCCTTAGCACAGGAGGAGACACATCCTCCCTT
Source organism: Scyliorhinus torazame (assembly GCF_047496885.1). Taxonomy (NCBI): domain Eukaryota; kingdom Metazoa; phylum Chordata; class Chondrichthyes; order Carcharhiniformes; family Scyliorhinidae; genus Scyliorhinus; species Scyliorhinus torazame. Next base: position 359,519,163 of record NC_092707.1, on the reverse strand, counting down.
AGCACAGGAGGAGGCACATCCTCCCCTTAGCACAGGAGGAGGCACATCCTCCCTTAGCACAGGAGGAGGCACATCCTCCCCTTAGCACAGGAGGAGACACATCCTCCCCTTAGCACAGGAGGAGGCACATCCTCCCTTAGCACAGGAGGAGGCACATCCTCCCCTTAGCACAGGAGGAGACACATCCTCCCCTTAGCACAGGAGGAGACACATCCTCCCTTAGCACAGGAGGAGACACATCCTCCCTTAGCACAGGAGGAGACACATCCTCCCTTAGCACAGGAGGAGACACATCCTCCCTTAGCACAGGAGGAGGCACATCCTCCCTTAGCACAGGAGGAGACACATCCTCCCTTAGCACAGGAGGAGGCACATCCTCCCTTAGCACACGAGGAGGCACATCCTCCCTTAGCACAGGAGCAGGCACATCCACCCTTAGCACAGGAGGAGGCACATCCTCCCCTTAGCACAGGAGGAGGAACATCCTCCCCTTAGCACAGGAGGAGACACATCCTCCCCTTAGCACAGGAGGAGACACATCCTCCCCTTAGCACAGGAGGAGACATATCCTCCCCTTAGCACAGGTGGAGACACATCCTCCCCTTAGCACAGGAGGAGGCACATCCTCCCTTAGCACAGGAGGAGGCACATCCTCCCCTTAGCACAGGATGTGGCACATCCTCCCTTAGCACAGGAGGAGACACATCCTCCCTTAGCACAGGAGGCACATCCTGCCTTAGCACAGGAGGAGGCACATCCACCCTTAGCACAGGAGGAGACACATCCTCCCTTAGCACAGGAGGAGGCACATCCTGCCTTTGCACAGGAGGAGGCACATCCTCCCTTAGCACAGGAGGCACATCCTGCCTTAGCACAGGAGGAGACACATCCTCCCCTTAGCACAGGAGGAGGCACATCCTCCCCTTAGCACAGGATGTGGCACATCCTCCCTTAGCACAGGAGGAGACACATCCTCCCTTAGCACAGGAGGCACATCCTGCCTTAGCACAGGAGGAGGCACATCCACCCTTAGCACAGGAGGAGACACATCCTCCCTGAGCACAGGAGGAGGCACATCCTCCCTTAGCACAGGAGGCACATCCTGCCTTAGCACAGGAGGAGACACATCCTCCCTTAGCACAGGAGGCCCATCCTGCCTTAGCACAGGAGGCGACACATCCTCCCTTAGCACAGGAGGAGGCACATCCTCCCTCAGCACAGGAGGAGGCACATCCACCCTTAGCACAGGAGGAGGCACATCCTCCCTTAGCACAGGAGGAGACACATCCTCCCCTTAGCACAGGAGGAGGAACATCCTCCCCTTAGCACAGGAGGCACATCCTCCCCTTAGCACAGGAGGAGGCACATCCTCCCCTTAGCACAGGAGGAGGCACATCCTCCCCTTAGCACAGGAGGAGACACATCCTCCCTTAGCACAGGAGGAGGCACATCCTCCCTTAGCACAGGAGGCACATCCTGCCTTAGCACAGGAGGAGTCACATCCTCCCTAAGCACAGGAGGCACATCCTGCCTTAGCACAGGAGGAGACACATCCTCCCCTTAGCACAGGAGGAGGCACATCCTCCCTTAGCACAGGAGGAGGCACATCCTCCCTTAGCACAGGAGGAGGCACATCCTCCACTTAGCACGGGGTGTGGCACATCCTCCCTTAGCACAGGAGGCACATCCTCCCTTAGCACAGGAGGCACATCCTGCCTTAGCACAGGAGGAGGCACATCCTCCCTTAGCACAGGAGGCACATCCTGCCTTAGCACAGGAGGAGGCACATCCTCCCTTAGCACAGGAGGAGGCACATCCTCCCCTTAACACAGGAGGAGACACATCCTGCCTTAGCACAGGAGGAGGCACATCCTCCCTTAGCACAGGAGGAGGCACATCCTCCCTTAGCACAGGAGGAGGCACATCCTCCCTTAGCACAGGAGGAGGCACATCCTCCCCTTAGCACAGGAGGAGGCACATCCTCCCCTTAGCACAGGAGGAGGCACATCCTCCCCTTAGCACGGGATGTGGCACATCCTCCCTTAGCACAGGAGGCACATCCTCCCTTAGCACAGGAGGAGACACATCCTCCCCTTAGCACAGGAGGAGGCACATCCTCCCCTTAGCACAGGAGGAGGCACATCCTCCCCTTAGCACAGGAGGCACATCCTCCCTTAGCACAGGAGGAGGCACATCCTCCCTTAGCACAGGAGGAGGCACATCCTCCCTTAGCACAGGAGGAGACACATCCTCCCCTTAGCACGGGATGTGGCACATCCTCCCTTAGCACAGGAGGAGACACATCCTCCCTTAGCACAGGAGGAGGCACATCCTCCCTTAGCACAGGAGGCACATCCTCCCTTAGCACAGGAGGAGGCACATCCTCCCTTAGCACAGGAGGCACATCCTGCCTTAGCACAGGAGGAGACACATCCTGCCTTAGCACAGGAGGAGACACATCCTCCCTTAGCAGAGGAGGAGGCACATCCTCCCTTAGCACAGGAGGCACATCCTCCCTTAGCACAGGAGGAGACACATCCTCCCCTTAGCACGGGATGTGGCACATCCTCCCTTAGCACAGGAGGAGACACATCCTCCCCTTAGCACGGGATGTGGCACATCCTCCCTTAGCACAGGAGGAGGCACATCCTCCCCTTAGCACGGGATGTGGCACATCCTCCCTTAGCACAGGAGGCACATCCTCCCTTAGCACAGGAGGAGGCACATCCTCCCTTAGCACAGGAGGAGACACATCCTCCCCTTAGCACGGGATGTGGCACATCCTCCCTTAGCAGAGGAGGAGGCACATCCTCCCTTAGCACAGGAGGCACATCCTCCCTTAGCACAGGAGGAGACACATCCTCCCCTTAGCACGGGATGTGGCACATCCTGCCTTAGCACAGGAGGAGGCACATCCTCCCCTTAGCACGGGATGTGGCACATCCTGCCTTAGCACAGGAGGAGGCACATCCTCCCCTTAGCACGGGATGTGGCACATCCTCCCTTAGCACAGGAGGCACATCCTCCCTTAGCACAGGAGGAGGCACATCCTCCCTTAGCACAGGAGGAGACACATCCTCCCCTTAGCACGGGATGTGGCACATCCTGCCTTAGCACAGGAGGAGGCACATCCTCCCCTTAGCACGGGATGTGGCACATCCTCCCTTAGCACAGGAGGCACATCCTCCCTTAGCACAGGAGGAGGCACATCCTCCCTTAGCACAGGAGGAGACACATCCTCCCCTTAGCACGGGATGTGGCACATCCTCCCTTAGCACAGGAGGAGACACATCCTCCCTTAGCACAGGAGGAGACACATCCTCCCCTTAGCACAGGAGGAGACACATCCTCCCCTTAGCACGGGATGTGGCACATCCTGCCTTAGCACAGGAGGAGACACATCCTTCCTTAGCACAGGAGGCACATCCTCCCTTAGCACAGGAGGAGACACATCCTCCCTTAGCACAGGAGGAGGCACATCCTCCCTTAGCACAGGAGGCACATCCTCCCTTAGCACAGGAGGAGGCACATCCTCCCTTAGCACAGGTGGAGGCACATCCTCCCCTTAGCACGGGATGTGGCACATCCTCCCTTAGCACAGGAGGCACATCCTGCCTTAGCACAGGAGGAGGCACATCCTCCCTTAGCACAGGAGGCACATCCTGCCTTAGCACAGGAGGAGACACATCCTCCCCTTAGCACAGGAGGAGACACATCCTCCCCTTAGCACAGGAGGAGGCACATCCTCCCCTTAGCACAGGAGGAGGCACATCCTGCCTTAGCACAGGAGGAGGCACATCCTCCCTTAGCACAGGAGGAGGCACATCCTCCCTTAGCACAGGAGGAGGCACATCCTCCCTTAGCACAGGAGGAGGCACATCCTCCCTTAGCACAGGAGGAGACACATCCACCCTTAGCACAGGAGGAGGCACATCCTCCCCTTAGCACAGGAGGAGGCACATCCTCCCCTTAGCACAGGAGGAGGCACATCCTGCCTTAGCACAGGAGGAGGCACATCCTCCCTTAGCACAGGAGGAGGCACATCCTCCCTTAGCACAGGAGGAGGCACATCCTCCCTTAGCACAGGAGGAGGCACATCCTCCCTTAGCACAGGAGGAGGCACATCCTCCCTTAGCACAGGAGGAGGCACATCCTCCCTTAGCACAGGAGGAGACACATCCACCCTTAGCACAGGAGGAGGCACATCCTCCCTTAGCACAGGAGGCACATCCTGCCTTAGCACAGGAGGAGACACATCCTCCCTTAGCACAGGAGGAGGCACATCCTCCCTTAGCACAGGAGGGGGCACATCCTCCCTTAGCACAGGAGGAGGCACATCCTCCCTTAGCACAGGAGGAGGCACATCCTCCCCTTAGCACAGGAGGAGGCACATCCTCTCTTAGCACAGGAGGCACATCCTCCCTTAGCACAGGAGGAGACACATCCTCCCTTAGCACAGGAGGAGACACATCCACCCTTAGCACAGGAGGAGGCACATCCTCCCTTAGCACAGGAGGAGGCACATCCTCCCTTAGCACAGGAGGAGGCACATCCTCCCCTTAGCACAGGAGGAGACACATCCAGCCTTAGCACAGGAGGAGGCACATCCTCCCTTAGCACAGGAGGAGACACATCCACCCTTAGCACAGGAGGAGGCACATCCTCCCTTAGCACAGGAGGAGGCACATCCTCCCTTAGCACAGGAGGAGGCACATCCTCCCCTTAGCACAGGAGGAGGCACATCCTCCCCTTAGCACAGGAGGAGACACATCCTCCCTTAGCACAGGAGGAGGCACATCCTCTCCTTAGCACAGGAGGAGGCACATCCTCCCTTAGCACAGGAGGAGGCACATCCTCCCATTGGCACAGGATGTGGCACATCCTCCCCATTGCCAAGGAAAGTTCATGTCTTCCCCAAAGCACAGGAACATGCATATCCTCCCCAAAGCACAGCGGGCTGCACATCCACCCCTCATCAGAGGAGGCTGCACATCCTCTTAGCGTGGAGGTGGCAAATCCTCCCATTAACACAGGGGGTGGCATTTCTCACCAAGCACACAAGGGTGCACATCCCCCCTTAGCATAGGAGGGTGAAGATCCTTGCCTGAGCAGAGGTGTGTGCAAATCCTGGCCTTTGCAGAGAAGAGTACAGATGCACCACTTAGCACGGGAGGGTGCATAACCCCCCATTAGCACATGAGGGTGCACATCCTCTCCATAGCACTGAAATATTCATATTCTCCCCTTGATGCAGGAGGGTGAAACTTTTCCCCTTAGCACAAGAGGTTGCACATTCTCCCTTAGCACAGGAGGAGGCCCATCATGCCTTAGCACAGGAGGGTGCACATCCTCCCACAGAACAGGAGGAGGCACATCCTTCCCTTAGCACAGGAGGGTGCACATCCTCCCATAGAACAGGAGGAGGCACATCCTTCCCTTAGCACAGGAGGGTGGCCATCCTCCCATAGAACAGGAGGAGGCACATCCTTCCCTTAGCACAGGAGGGTGGACATCCTCCCATAGAACAGGAGGAGGCTCATCCTTCCTTTCGCACAGGAGGTGCACATCCTACCATCAAACAAGACAGTGCATACTCGTGCATATCGTCCCATTTGCACAGGCACGAGCACATCCTGCCATTAGCACAGGAACGTGAACATGCTCCCTTAGCACAGGAGGGTGCTCATCCTCCCCTTACCATAGGAGGGTGCACACCCTCTCCTTAGCACAGGAACGTGCACATCCACCCCTTACCATAGGAGGGTGCACACCCTCTCCTTAGCACAGGAACGTGCATATCCTCTCCTTAACATAGGAGGGTGCACACACTCTCCTTAGCACAGGAAAGTGCACATCCTCCCCTTACCATAGGAGGGTGCACACCCTCTCCTTAGCACAGGAACGTGCACAGCCCCTCCTTACCATAGGAGGATGCACACCCTCTCCTTAGCACAGGAACGTACATATCGTCCCATTTGCACAGGCACGTGCACATCCTGCCATTAGCACAGGAACGTGAACATCCTCCCTTAGCACAGGAGGGTGCTCATCCTCCCCTTACCATAGGAGGGTGCACACCCTCTCCTTGGCACAGGAACGTGCACATCCTCCCCTTACCATAGGAGGGTGCACACCCTCTCCTTAGCACAGGAACGTGCACATCCTCCCCTTACCATAGGAGGGTGCACAGCCTCCCCTTAGGACAGGAGGAGGCACATCCTCCCCTTAGCACAGGAGGAGACACATCCTCCCTTAGCACAGGAGGAGGCACATCCTCCCCTTAGCACAGGAGGAGGCACATCCTCCCTTAGCACAGGAGGAGGCACATCCTCCCATTGGCACAGGATGTGGCACATCCTCCCCATTGCCAAGGAAAGTTCATGTCTTCCCCAAAGCACAGGAACATGCATATCCTCCCCAAAGCACAGCGGGCTGTGTCATGATATTCAAACACACACATCATGATAGACACACCAACAGACAAATCAGAACACACAACACCACAACCAATGACAGAAAGATATAAAAGCACAGACACGACCCCCGGTGGTCAGTATTAGCTGCAGAGGCGGACCAGGACAGATCTGCGACCAAACACACTCAGGGAGACAGCACGTGCAGAGTATCCAGAACGAACTGTATTATAAGAGTTAAAATAAAATAGAGTTGTACCACATACAACTGTGTTGGCTCATCTGTGCACCAGAGCACCCAACACCACATGGTACAGGAGTGGATCGATACCTGCCGGCATACCTCCGTGTACACAGACAACCAGCAGTGCCCAGGCAAAATGATAGAGCTCCCGGTTCCGCAGCCGCTCCAGTGCCACGGCGATCTCCGCGAAAACTGGCGGCGATTCTGGCAAATGTTCGAATTGTTCCTGGTGGCAGCTGAACTCAAAGACCTGGATGATAGCGAAAAAATTGAATTTCTCCTCACCATCGCCGGTGCAAGGGCAAGAGAAATATTCACAAGGTTCAGGTTCTTCAGGAGGCAGCAAAGGTACGATTACCAGGCAGTCCTGGACAAATTCTCCAAGTACTGTGAAGAAAACGCAATCCAATCGGCAAGTAAAGGTAAGAAAAGCTGCAGTACTCACCTCGTGGCTGGGATCTCGGAGCCCGAATTCCCAGAGGCCGAAATCCCGGGCCTGAGAGAGGGCTGGGTCGAGGTCGGCGGCCATCTTGCTAAAGGTATCACGCTAGCACGGTTGCGCGAGCAGTGCGCAGAACCGGAAGTTTCGTTTGCGCATGCGCGAGATGCTGCGCATGCGCAGTCAAGAAAACGGCCATCGGTAAAGGAACAGCGATCTGAGCATGCGCAGTCGCTTCCTACGTGCTACATACCGAGCGTCAGGATGTCAGAGGCCCCAGACTGCACCAATTTAAAGGGGAAACGTCCCAAATCCAATTTAAAAGGGAAACGTCCCAAATCAAAAAAACAAAAATCTGTTAAAGCTGTAAAACAACCTTCCCTCACCTGGAATGACAGCACAGTGCCGCAAATTGACCCAGGAGATGAATTTGACCTCCGAAGAACCCTCTGACAAGCAGTTACCTACGCACAAGCCGATGATTCCGACCTCGAATACTTCGATGACGATCATTACAGTGTTTCCGGACCTCGCGAGCCCAATGATAGCTCCGTGGTCCTATACGACTATGACTTGGACGAACCTTTCGTGTTGCACATTGGCGGCCCCCACATTGAATCCGACGCAGATGCGGATTCATTTTTCGGATTTGAGGATCTTCAATCCAGCAGATATGACGTTCCAACTTATCAGTACCGGATGATGCTGCAGCCTGACATTAACAGACAGGGAGCGGTGCAAGCACACGGAGAGCGCCCTGCTGCCACACAGAGCGTGGTCCACGTCCTGCTCAACGTTCCCGACTCTATGAAAGAAGACATGCAAGACTCCAGAGCGCAGTCCTCGCATGAACCAGAAGTGACTCCAGTGTCACAAGCCTCCACAGCAAACTCGTGGACAGACTCCACAATTGCAGAAATGCAAGACTCCAGAGCGCAGTCCTTGCACGGACAAGAAGTGACTCCAGTACAACAAGCCTCCACAGAGAGCTCGTGGACAGCCTCCACGATAGAAGCAACGCAAGACTCCAGAGCGCAGTCCTTGCACGAACAAGAAGTGACTCCAGTGTCACAAGCCTCCACAGAGAGCTCGTGGACAGCCTCCACGATAGAAGCAACGCAAGACTCCAGAGCGCAGTCCTTGCACGAACAAGAAGTGACTCCAGTGTCACAAGCCTCCACAGAGAGCTCGTGGACAGCCTCCACGATAGAAGCAACGCAAGACTCCAATGTGCAGTCCTTGCAGGAACAAGACCATGAGGGTCTAGCAACCTCTCCTGTCCAACCAGCGGCAGATGATGCAAGTCTGCCATGCTCACGTGAACAGCAAGAAGGCTATAACAGCCTACCATGCTCCACTACACAGCAGCATGACCATGACGGTCTCTCATGCTACAATGAAGGGCACAGCGCTGGTGACTGTTCAAGCTCAACTGAAGACAAGCCAAAGGAATCGCCTCGTCCAAGCCCGAAGAAAAAAGGTTTATGCGCTGACCTTCAGGATCATTATAGCCGAACAGAGATTAATAATGCTGCACGGCCACAGAAGGATGCTGAGGATTTGCTAAAGAAATTTATTGAATGTTTAACTTGCAAGGAGCAGACTGAGAATTGCCAGTGTTTTAGTACGGATCGAAAAAATGGACAAGACATTGATCCTCAGGTAATGGAAATAACACAACCTGAATCATATCTACAGCAGGGACAAATGTCTCCCTTCAACACAACGCCGCAAAATCCCAACTTCGGAGACCAGCAGTTAGTCAGTAATGACTCTTCAAACCTTGAGGGGAACATTAATTGCATTGAACCTATACACACTCCACTGATAAATGAGCAGAACATTGGAGCAAGAATCCTGAGGACACCGACATCGAGTAGCCAGATAACGAATTTAAAACCCACAGCAGTTTCAAATGAACCAAGTGTGCTTTCCACTAATGGTGAAGATGCAGATAAGGTCGACCCGATTATCCATTGTACCACACTAACCCCAGTGATTAAGCAGTTATGTATGGGGAGTATAATGTGGGCAATTGAGAACAGTAAAAGAGAGACTGTGACCATGCCAGTCCCAGCAAAATCAGACCCAGAGACCATGAAGGCATGTACATTAGACAAAGATACATATGAGGTACCTGAGAAGAAAAGTGAAACGGAATGTTCTTTGGAAAATAGTACAATGTCGATAGAAACATTGGATCCTATATTCGAGACCATACATATGGGAGAATTTGGGGGTAATAAACAAGGTTCTGCAATGTCTGGGGGAAGATTTAAAATTCCAAAGAAGAAAAGCCCAAATGAAGGACAACGGCAAGACAATGACAGTCCACCGACATGGTGTGCACCACCAGATGAAAACTCTGACAATTTATCCAACCCTAGTGAACAGCAAGCTGCTAATGAGGATCTATCCACGGGATGTGAGATGAGAGACGACAGCATCCCACTTCCCATGCAAAAGGTGCAAGGTGACAGACCTCGCCTAGTGCGTACCGAGGCACTCGACGATCACGGTGGGACCACTGACGACTGCGGTGGCGGCGCACCGCTTCCACCCTCGATGGCTCGAGCCTCTCCACTGGTTGGTGCATTCCTGCATGTTCCGACTCCAGAAGTGCAGCTTCAGGGAATCTCGGCTGCCTCCAGTGAACCTGTTGGGACTCCGGACGGGGGGCATCGACGGAAGGCAGACCGGACTCCAGATGGGGAGCAGCCAAGCGCCGACTCTGATTTGCGCACGCCAGACCTTGCTCCGGACGGGCGGTGTCGCGGCCTCGGTGAAGGCACGCTCAGGGTGACGGCGGATGCCACGGCGACAGGGAATGGATCGCGTGGCAGTCCCACTGGGTCGGCAGTGGCAACCAGCACCGGCGGTCCAAGATGGACACACCAATTCGTGCCATCGCCAGACGTTGATGCGAGCAACAATTCTCTCTCCAAGGCGACATGCTTCGACGTTTCTCTGCGGAGTCGCCCTTCCGGCACAGCAGGTGGCCGGAACCAGCGTGCACGGTCTCGGCCAACTTCCACATCTGGCACAGTCATCGCCTTGCATGATATTAGTGATGGTGCTACTTCGATGGCAACGACCCATCGGCTACAAGATGCCGTCCACCACAAACATAAAAAGAAAAAAGACTCCACCTTGTTCCTGGCATGCAGGGCGGATGGATTGGTGCGTAGGCGCAATCAGCGAGCTTTGCGCCGCCTTCCACGCTCGCAACTGAACCGTACGCATACGCCGGATCCTCCACTGGTTCCCAAGGATGACTTCGTGGAGATGCCACGGATCATGCCCCTTCCATCGCCACCAGAACCAAACCACAGCCAAGGCACCACTAACAAAGATGTTGAATGTTATATTTGCACGAATGAACAAACCAAGCACTGCACGAAGTACAACAAATGGTAAAGTAGAGACTTCGGCAACAGCATCACCTCCAACAGTCCAAGGTGAACCAATGTGACCCCAAATCTCCACAGCTGAACCGGCTTGAGGACCAGCCCATTCTTGAGGCGGTCACCCATTAGACTGGACTTATAACGCTGTTCATACGTTCAAAAAGTCAAACACTTCTGTATTATAACCTGTTGTTGTTTATTGTTCCAGATATCGTCTGACCGGACCAATGTTCAAGTTTTTTTTTTCTCTCGCATCCAAGTTTTGTTATGGTACAACCTTGTTAGTGTGACGCACCCGACATCGCCCCATGTAAATAGTTACGTCATATACACACGCTGTACACAACACACACACACACTCTTAGATGCACTCACGACACAATTATATTTATAACCACGTAGGCACATATCTTTGTAAAAAGGGGGGATGTCATGATATTCAAACACACACATCATGATAGACACACCAACAGACAAATCAGAACACACAACACCACAACCAATGACAGAAAGATATAAAAGCACAGACACGACCCCCGGTGGTCAGTATTAGCTGCAGAGGCGGACCAGGACAGATCTGCGACCAAACACACTCAGGGAGACAGCACGTGCAGAGTATCCAGAACGAACTGTATTATAAGAGTTAAAATAAAATAGAGTTGTACCACATACAACTGTGTTGGCTCATCTGTGCACCAGAGCACCCAACACCACAGGCTGCACATCCACCCCTCATCAGAGGAGGCTGCACATCCTCTTAGCGTGGAGGTGGCAAATCCTCCCATTAACACAGGGGGTGGCATTTCTCACCAAGCACACAAGGGTGCACATCTCCCCTTAGCATAGGAGGGTGAAGATCCTTGCCTGAGCAGAGGTGTGTGCAAATCCTGGCCTTTGCAGAGAAGAGTACAGATGCGCCACTTAGCACGGGAGGGTGCATAACCCCCCATTAGCACATGAGGGTGCACATCCTCTCCATAGCACTGAAATATTCATATTCTCCCCTTGATGCAGGAGGGTGAAACTTTTCCCCTTAGCACAAGAGGTTGCACATTCTCCCTTACCACAGGAGGGTACACCTCCCCCCTTTAGCACAGAGGGTGCACCTCTTCCCCTCAGCACTATAGGGTGCACCTCCTCCTAGGGCGCACAGGAGGAGGTGCATCCCCCTCAGGACATGAGTCCTCCCCTTAGCAAGGAACGTGCACATCCTCCCCTTAGCACAGGAGGAGGCCCATCATGCCTTAGCACAGGAGGGTGCACATCCTCCCACAGAACAGGAGGAGGCACATCCTTCCCTTAACACAGGAGGGTGGACATCCTCCCATAGACAGGAGGAGGCACATCCTTCCCTTAACACAGGAGGGTGGACATCCTCCCATAGAACAGGAGGAGGCACATCCTTCCCTTAGCACAGGAGGGTGGACATCTTCCCATAGAACAGGAGGAGGCTCATCCTTCCTTTCGCACAGGAGGTGCACATCCTACCATCAAACAAGACAGTGCATACTCGTGCATATCGTCCCATTTGCACAGGCACGAGCACATCCTGCCATTAGCACAGGAACGTGAACATGCTCCCTTAGCACAGGAGGGTGCTCATCCTCCCCTTACCATAGGACGGTGCACACCCTCTCCTTAGCACAGGAACGTGCACATCCACCCCTTACCATAGGAGGGTGCACACCCTCTCCTTAGCACAGGAACGTGCATATCCTCTCCTTAACATAGGAGGGTGCACACACTCTCCTTAGCACAGGAAAGTGCACATCCTCCCCTTACCATAGGAGGGTGCACACCCTCTCCTTAGCACAGGAACGTGCACAGCCCCTCCTTACCATAGGAGGATGCACACCCTCTCCTTAGCACAGGAACGTACATATCGTCCCATTTGCACAGGCACGTGCACATCCTGCCATTAGCACAGGAACGTGAACATCCTCCCTTAGCACAGGAGGGTGCTCATCCTCCCCTTACCATAGGAGGGTGCACACCCTCTCCTTGGCACAGGAACGTGCACATCCTCCCCTTACCATAGGAGGGTGCAAACCCTCTCCTTAGCACAGGAACGTGCACATCCTCCCCTTACCATAGGAGGGTGCACAGCCTCCCCTTAGGACAGGAGGAGGCACATCCTCCCCTTAGCACAGGAGGAGACACATCCTCCCTTAGCACAGGAGGAGGCACATCCTCCCCTTAGCACAGGAGGAGGCACATCCTCCCCTTAGCACAGGAGGAGGCACATCCTCCCCTTAGCACAGGAGGAGGCACATCCTCCCCTTAGCACAGGAGGAGACACATCCTCCCTTAGCACAGGAGGAGGCACATCCTCCCCTTAGCACAGGAGGAGGCACATCCTCCCTTAGCACAGGAGGAGGCACATCCTCCCATTAGCACAGGATGTGGCACATCCTCCCCATTGCCAAGGAAAGTTCATGTCTTCCCCAAAGCACAGGAACATGCATATCCTCCCCAAAGCACAGCGGGCTGCACATCCACCCCTCATCAGAGGAGGCTGCACATCCTCTTAGCGTGGAGGTGGCAAATCCTCCCATTAACACAGGGGGTGGCATTTCTCACCAAGCACACAAGGGTGCACATCCCCCCTTAGCATAGGAGGGTGAAGATCCTTGCCTGAGCAGAGGTGTGTGCAAATCCTGGCCTTTGCAGAGAAGAGTACAGATGCGCCACTTAGCACGGGAGGGTGCATAACCCCCCTTTAGCACATGAGGGTGCACATCCTCTCCATAGCACTGAAATATTCATATTCTCCCCTTGATGCAGGAGGGTGAAACTTTTCCCCTTAGCACAAGAGGTTGCACATTCTCCCTTACCACAGGAGGGTACACCTCCCCCCTTTAGCACAGAGGGTGCACCTCTTCCCCTCAGCACAATAGGGTGCACCTCCTCCTAGGGCGCACTAGAGGAGGTGCATCCCCCTCAGGACATGGGTCCTCCCCTTAGCAAGGAACGTGTACATCCTCCCCTTAGCACAGGAGGAGGCCCATCAGGCCTTAGCACAGGAGGGTGCACATCCTCCCACAGAACAGGAGGAGGCACATCCTTCCCTTAGCACAGGAGGTGTACATCCTCCCATAGAACAGGAGGAGGCACATCCTTCCCTTAACACAGGAGGGTGGACATCCTCCCATAGAACAGGAGGAGGCACATCCTTCCCTTAACACAGGAGGGTGGACATCCTCCCATAGAACAGGAGGAGGCTCATCCTTCCCTTAGCACAGGAGGGTGGACATCTTCCCATAGAACAGGTGGAGGCACATCCTTCCCTTAGCACAGGAGAGTGGACATCCTCCCATAGAACAGGAGGAGGCTCATCCTTCCTTTCGCACAGGAGGTGCACATCCTACCATCAAACAAGACAGTGCATACTCGTGCATATCGTCCCATTTGCACAGGCACGAGCACATCCTGCCATTAGCACAGGAACGTGAACATGCTCCCTTAGCACAGGAGGGTGCTCATCCTCCCCTTACCATAGGAGGGTGCACACCCTCTCCTTAGCACAGGAACGTGCACATCCTCGCCTTACCATAGGAGGGTGCACACCCTCTCCTTAGCACAGGAACGTGCACATCCACCCCTTACCATAGGAGGGTGCACACCCTCTCCTTAGCACAGGAACGTGCACATCCTCTCCTTAACATAGGAGGGTGCACACACTCTCCTTAGCACAGGAAAGTGCACATCCTCCCCTTACCATAGGAGGGTGCACACCCTCTCCTTAGCACAGGAACGTGCACAGCCCCTCCTTACCATAGGAGGGTGCACACCCTCTCCTTAGCACAGGAACGTGCACATCCTCTCCTTAACATAGGAGGGTGCACACACTCTCCTTAGCACAGGAAAGTGCACATCCTCCCCTTACCATAGGAGGGTGCACACCCTCTCCTTAGCACAGGAACGTGCGCAGCCCCTCCTTACCATAGGAGGATGCACACCCTCTCCTTTGCACAGGAACGTACATATCGTCCCATTTGCACAGGCACGTGCACATCCTGCCATTAGCACAGGAACGTGAACATCCTCCCTTAGCACAGGAGTGTGCTCATCCTCCCCTTACCATAGGAGGGTGCACACCCTCTCCTTAGCACAGGAACGTGCACATCCTCCCCTTACCATAGGAGGGTGCACATCCTCCCCTTAGCACAGGAACGTGCACATCCTCCCATTAGCACAGGAACATGCACATCCTCCCCTTAGCACAGGAACGTGCACATCCTCCCAATAGCACAGGAACATGCACATCCTCCCCTTCGCACAGGAATATGCACATCCTCCCCTTAGCACAGGCACATGCACATCCTCCCCTTAGCACAGGTACATGCACATCCTCCCATTAGCACAGGAACATGCACATCCTCCCCTTAGCACAGGAACGTGCACATCCTCCCAATAGCACAGGAACATGCACATCCTCCCCTTCGCACAGGAATATGCACATCCTCCCCTTAGCACAGGCACATGCACATCCTCCCCTTAGCACAGGTACATGCACATCCTCCCCTTAGCACAGGAACATGCACATCCTCCCATTAGCACAGGATGGTGCACATCCTCCCCTTAGCACAGGAACGTGCACATCCTCCCATTCGCACAGGAACGTGCACATCCTCCCATTAGCACAGGCATGTGCACATCCTCCCCTTAGTACAGGAATGTGCACATCCTCCCATTAGCACATTAACGTGCACATCCTCCCCTTAGACAGGAACGTGCACATCCTCCCAGAAACATAGGAGGAGGTACATCCTCACCTTAGTACAGGAGGAGGCACTTCTTCCCCTTAGCACTGGACAAGCTAAATCCTCCTCTCAGCAGTGTGCACTTCCTGCTCTTTGCACACAAGGTTGCACATCCTTTCCTTCACACAGCGGGTGTACGTCAGAACATAAAAGCCTAGGAGCAGGAGTAGGCAATTCAGCTCTCCGAGCCCGATCTGCCATTCAATTCGGTCATGGATGGTCTCCTCTTGGCTTCAACTCCACTTTCCTTCCTGTTCTCCATAACCCTTCAACCCATTACTAATTAAAAATCTGTCTCTCTCCTCCTTACATTTACTCAATGAGTCCTCCCCTTTGCAAGGAACGTGCACATCCTCCCCTTAGCACAGGAGGAGGCCCATCATGCCTTAGCACAGGAGGGTGCACCTCCTCCCATAGAACAGGAGGAGGTGCATCGTTTCCTTAGCACAGGAGGTGCACATCCTCCCATAGAATAGGAGGTGGCCCATCCTTCCCTTAGCACAGGAGGTGCACATCCTACCATCAAAGAAGACAATGCATATTCTCCCCTTACCATAAGAAGGTGAAAATCCTACCATGAGCATCGGAGAAAGCACCTCCCTTAACATACGAGGGTACACATCCCAAATTGTCAAATTAGCTTAAGGGATAAGTCAAGAGAGATACAGTGGCAAAGATTTAGGGGATATTTTAGAATATATGGAATATTAAGTAAGAAAAAGTCCAAGGGACAGACCCACCCTCCATGATTAATCAGAAAGATTCAAGATTGTATAAAAGTTAAAGTAAAGCATATAATTCTGCAAAGACAGTTGGCAGGTCAGGGGCGAAATTCTCCAGAAACGGCGCGATGTCCACCGACTGGCGCCCAAAACGGCGCAAATCAGTCGGGCATCGCGCCGCCCCAAAGGTGCGGAATGCTCCGCATCTTTGGGGGCCGAGCTCCAACCTTAAGGGGCTAGGCCCGCGCCGGATGAATTTCCGCCCCGCCAGCTGGCGGAAAAGGCCTTTGGTGCCCCGCCAGCTGGCGCGGAAATGACACCTCCGGGCGGCGCATCCGCGGGAGCGTGAGCGGCCGCTGACGGCATTCCCGCGCATGCGTAGTGGAGGGAGTCTCTTCCGCCTCCGCCATGGTGGAGACCGTGGTGAAGGCGGAAGGGAAAGAGTGCCCCCACGGCACAGGCCCGCCCGCGGATTGGTGGGCCCCGATCGCGGGCCAGGCCACCGTGGGGGCACGTTCCGGGGCCAGATCGCCCCGCACCCCCCCCAGGCCCCCAGAGCCCGCCCGTGCCGCCTTGTCCCGCCGGTAAGGTAGGTGGTTTAATCTATGCCAGCGGGACAGGCATTTTAGCGGCGGGACTTCGGCCCATCCGGGCAGGAGAATTGCGGGGGGGGGGCCCGCCAACTGGCGCGGCGCGATTCCCGCCCCCGCCGAATCTCCGGTGGTGGAGAATTCGGTAACCGGCGGGGGCGGGATTCACGCCAGCCCCCGGCGATTCTCCGACCCGGCGGGGGGTCGGAGAATCTCGCCCAGGGCGAGATTCTCCGACCCCCCCGCCGGGTCGGAGAATCGCCGGGGGCTGGCGTGAATCCCGCCCCCGCCGGTTGCCGAATTCTCCGGCACCGGATATTCGGTGGGGGCGGGAATCGCGCCGGTTGGTGGGCAAAGGATGACTAAAAGTTTAATAAGGAGGGAAAAAATTAGAGTACAAGAAAAAGCTAGCCAGAAACAATTAAGATTATAAAAGTTTCTACAAATGTTTTAATTAGAAATTAGTTAACAAAGTGAGCGGGTGTATAATACCCTACCAGTTATTTTATTTTATTTTTTATTTTATTTTTTATTATTAATTTTTTTTGGGTATGTTTGTGTGTGCCCTTCTCTTCTATATATGTATATATATATATATCTTATTCTGTGTACATAACTGTAAATATACTTTGTTCAAAAACCCAATAAAAAAACATTTATTAAAAAAAACAAAGTGAGCGGTGGTCTGTTAGAAAGTGAGTCGCAACAATGGTAATGGAAAACAAGGAGGTGGCAGATGAATTGAATGGGTATTTTGCATCAGTCTTCACGATAGAGGACACAAGTAACTTCCCAGAAGCATCTATAAACTAGTAAATGGGAGGGAGGAACTCAGGAAAATTACAGTCACCAAAGAAGTGGTTCTGAATAAATTGTTGGAGTTGCAGCTGACAAGTACCGGGGTCCTGATTGCCTTCATCCTAGTCTTTAAAAATGTCCATGAGATAGTTGCTACATTGCTTTTAATTTTCCAAAACTACCTAGATCCAAGAAGTCCCATTAGATTGGAAGATAGCAAAAATAGCTCCATTGTTCAAAAAGGGAGGGAGACAGAAAGCAGTAAACTATAGGCTAGTTAGTTTAACATCTGTTGTAGGGAAAATGTTGGAAGCTGTTATTAAAAAAGTTATAGCAGAGCACTTGGATGAGCTTAAGGTTATCAGACAGAGTCAACATGGTTTTGTAAAAGCAAAGTCATGATTAACTAATGTTTTGTAGTACTTTGAGGAACTAAAATGTGCTGTGGATAAAGGGGAACTTGTGGATCTACTGTACTTAGATTTCCAGAAGGCATTTGATAAAGTGCCACATCAAAAGTTATTGCAAAAATTAAAAGTTCATGTTATACGGGGTAACATATTATCATGGCTAGAAGATTGGCTGGCTAAAAGGGTACAAAGAGGTGGCATAAATGAGTATTTTTCTGAATAAAAAGAAACATGTCTAAATGGTGAGAGATTGCAGAGTTCTGAGGGGTCTGGGTGCCCATCTGATGAACCACAAACGGCTATTATGTAGGTACAGTAAGTAATTAGGAAAGCTAATTGAATGTTAGCATTTATTACAAGTGGAACTGAGTATAAAAGTAAGGAGGTTGTGTTTCAGTTGTACAGGGCACTAGTGAGACCACATCATAAGAGTACAGTATTGATCACTTTATTTAAGGAAGGATGTAAAGCAGTTCAGAGAACGTTACCAGACTAATACCTGGAATAGGCGGGTTGTCTTATGAGGAAAGGTTGAACAGGCTAGGCTTATGTCCACTGGCATTTAGAAGAGTACAAGTCGACTTGATTGAAACATTCTGAGGGGTCTTGACAGAATAGATGTGGAAAGGATGTCAGATAATCTAGAAGAAGGGTCCCTGTTTGAAAATAAGGGGTCGCTCATTTAAAATGGAGATAAGGTGAATTTTTTCACTCAGAGGGTTGTGAGTTTCTGAAACTCTGTTCCTGAAGAGACGGTGGAAGCAGAGTATTTGATTGGTTTTAAGGCAGAGGTGGATGGATTCATGGTAAACAATGGAGTGATACGTTATCAAGGGTAGACGGGATGCAGATTTGTGGTTACTATCAGATCAGCCATGATATTATGAAATGATGGAGCATGCTCGAGGGGCTGAATGGCCTACTGCCCCATGTTCAGATTTTCATATCCATCAGTATGTGGAGTGCACACCACATAATGTACACAGGGGCATGACAACCTACATTTAGCAGAGGTCAAAGCCCTGACAATTTTCTATCCTTGCCTTCACTCTTTATTTATTTAATTTCTTTGTGTAGATAAATTATACAGCAAGTCACGCCAGGCATACAAGTGACAGCAATGGAGATATTGTCTATCAGAAGAAGATAGCATAATAAAGGATGAGGTACCTCATTTAGTTGATCTGAGGCTATGCTGGATAATGCACCTCATTTATCCATTGCAACATCTAATTGTTTGCTGGATGACTTTGGCGGCTTGACCGCAGCTAATCTTCATCACCCATTGACCACACTTGGTTAAAGAACCTCCTTACATTCAAAATGTTTCCTTTTTTAACTCTGAATTTTTAGTTATTTTACTCATTCTTGCAATTGCATTTTGGTTAACTTTCCGATTTGGCCTTTCCATTCAGTTATCTATATTATCTATCTCTGTTGGACTTTACTTCATTGACACATTTTTGTAATTAAAAAGGCTTAAGTTATCAAATTGTAATGCATATAAGCTTAGTGATGAAAAGTCATTATTTTGCATATATTATTGGAATGCTGTTAAGAAGTCTTAAATTTGGCATCGCTTTAAGTGCCAAAATACAAGCTTTAGGAGGAACATGTGGAGTTATTGCTGGGGTATGTTTGAATATCCCAGCAATATTTGGGCTACAATATGTCTAGCATTAGCAGTTAACAAAGTCAAAACTGGGCTGCTCATTGGCTAGAAGGATGGACTGAGGGCTAAAATTGTAAGTAAAGGGGACAATTTAAGGTTAGTTTGTTGGCTGGAAGCCAGAAGCACTCTTCCCATTGATCAAAAATTGAAAATATTTGGTTAGAAGCTATTAGTTGTGTTTTTTTATTTAAATTTAGAGTACCCAATTATTTTTTTTTCCAATTAAGGGGCAATTTAGCAGGGCCAATCCACCTAAAATGCACATCTTTGGGTTATGGGGGTGAAACCCACGCAAACATGGGGAGAATGTGCAAACTCCACATGGACAGTGACCCAGGGCTGGGATTTGAACCCGGGTCCTCAGCACCGTAGTCCCAGTGCTAACCACTGCGCCACATGTCGCCCTCAAAGCTATTAGTTGTGTTGACACTGGTGCATAACGTGGGCTGAATTTTGCAAACGTTGCCTGAAAAAGCGTGTAAAAATAGGGCACTTGCCAGGGGCCTTTGCCCTTGCCTGGGAATAGCATTCATAGAGACATACAGTACAGAAGAGGCATTTCAGCTCATCTATCTTATAAACATAACAATTTGAGAACTTAAGCCTTATTAATAAGTTTCTACATTTCTTTGTGTTGATCCCAATGAATCCTTCTGCATTCTCCTTGCAGTAATTGTACAGGTAATATTTCAGAGGAACATAGGAGCAGGAGTAGGCCATTTCTGCCCTTCGAGCCTGCTGTATAATTCAATAGGATCATGGATGATCTGGGTGTGGTTTCACCTCCATTTTCCTGTCTCCACCCCATAATCATTGACTCACTTTTCTATCAAAGGTCTATTGAACTCGGCCTTGAATACATTCAATGATCCAGCCCCTACTGCTTTCTGGAGGAGAATTCCACAGACTAACAACCCTCTGAGAGAAAATAATGAAATAAATAAGGAGACCAAAAGTGTACACAATATTCCAGATGTGCCCTCATCATCATCCTGTAGGGCTGCAGTAAAACTCCCCCACTTGTATATTTAATTCCTCTTGCAATATTCCATTTACCTTCTGAATTACTTGATGTACCTGTGCACTAATTTATTGTGATTCCTGTCCCAGGACATCCAAATCGTGGTGTCATCAGCAAATTTAGCACCTATGCATTCAGGCGTTTCATTCAAGTCACTGATGTAGATTGCAAATATTTGACGCCCCAGCGCTGATTCCTCGGGCACTCTACTAGTTACAGCTCGCTCACCTGAAAAAGATCCATTTATCCCTTTTGTCTGCTTCCTGTCAACTAACCAATCCTTTATTTCTGCTAATATATTACCCCAACACCATTTTCTCTCAAGTGTAGTAACCTTCGATGTGTCACCTTATCAAACGCCTTTGTGAAATTCAGGTACAC
This sequence comes from Scyliorhinus torazame, assembly GCF_047496885.1. Taxonomy (NCBI): domain Eukaryota; kingdom Metazoa; phylum Chordata; class Chondrichthyes; order Carcharhiniformes; family Scyliorhinidae; genus Scyliorhinus; species Scyliorhinus torazame. Next base: position 359,498,303 of record NC_092707.1, on the reverse strand, counting down.
CACATCTGAGTGTTATCAGAGATTAATAATTAATCAAATTAGCCACAATGCAATGGAGGAGGAATTCCTGGCCAATATGTGGAGGAACCAACTAGAGAGCACCAACTAGAAAACTGACACTAAGAGTTTCTATAGATATGTGAAGAAAAAGAGATTGGTAAAGACAAATGTAGGCCCCCTATAGACAGAAACAGGGGATTGTATAATAAGGGACAAAGAAATGGCTGAGCAATTGAATACATACTTTGATTCCGTCTTCACAAAAGAGGACACAAATCAGATACCAGAAATGTTGCAGAATAAAAGGTTTAGTGAGAGGGAAGAACTGAGGGAGATCAATATTAGTAGAGAAATGGTGATGGGAAAATTGTTGGGAGTGAAGGCGGATAAGTCCCCAGGATCTGATAATCTGCATCCCAGAGTGCTTAAGAAGGTGGCTCTGGAAATAGTGGATGCATTGGTGGTCATCTTCCGGGATTCTATAGACTCTGGAACAGTCCCTGCAATTTGGAGGGCAATTTATGTCACTCCAATATTCAGAAAGGGACATACATAGAACATAGAAAATACAGCACAGAACAGGCCCTTCGGCCCACGATGTTGTGCCGAACCTTTGTCCTAGATTAATCATAGATTATCATTGAATTTACAGTGCAGAAGGAGGTCATTCGGCCCCCTGAGTCTGCATCAGCTCTTGGAAAGGCAGCCTACCCAAACTCAACACCTCCACCCAGCACCAAGGGCAATTTTGGACACTAAGGGCAATTTATCATGGCCAATCCACCTACCCTGCACACCTTTGGGCTGTGGGAGGAAACCGGAGCACCCGGAGGAAACCCACGCAGACACGAAGAGGACGTGCAGACTCCGCACAGACAGTAACCCAAGCCGGAATCGAACCTGGGACCCTGGAGCTGTGAAGCAATTGTGCTATCCACAATGCTACCGTGCTGCCCTTAAGAACAAATAAATCTACACTATATCATTTTACCGTAATCCATGTACCTATCCAATAGCTGCTTGAAGGTCCCTAATGTTTCCGACTCAACTACTTCCACAGGCAGTGCATTCCATGCCCCCACTACTCTCTGGGTAAAGAACCTACCTCTGATATCCCTCCTATATCTTCCACCTTTCACCTTAAATTTATGTCCCCTTGTAATGGTTTGTTCCACCCGGGGAAAAAGTCTCTGACTGTCTATTCTATCTATTCCCCTGATCATCTTATAAACCTCTATCAAGTCGCCCCTCATCCTTCTCCGTTCTAATGAGAAAAGGCCTAGCACCCTCAACCTTTCCTCGTAAGACCTACTCTCCATTCCAGGTAACATCCTGGTAAATCTTCTTTGCACCTTTTCCAAAGCTTCCACATCCTTCCTAAAATGAGGTGACCAGAACTGGACACAGGACTCCAAATGTGGCCTTACCAAAGTTTTGTACAGCTGCATCATCACCTCACGGCTCTTAAATTCAATCCCTCTGTTAATGAACGCGAGCACACCATAGGCCTTCTTCACAGCTCTATCCACTTGAGTGGCAACTTTCAAAGATGTATGAACATAGACCCCAAGATCTCTCTGCTCCTCCACATTGCCAAGAACTCTACCGTTAACCCTGTAGAGCGAAAACAGGGAATTATAGACCAGTATGCCTAACATCGGTAGTGGGGAAAATTCTTGAATCCATTGTCAAGGACTTTATAGCGGAACATTTAGAAAACAGTGGGAGGATCAGTCAGAGTCAGCATGGATTTATGAAGGAGAATTCTGCTGGAATTCTTTGAAGATGTAACTCGTGCAGTTGACAAGGGGGAGCCAGTCGATGTGGTATATTTGGAATTTCAGAAGGCATTTGACAAAGTCCTGCAAAAGAGATTATTGTGCAGGATTAAAGCGCCTGGGATTGGGGGAAATGGATTGAGGTGGATAGAAAACTGGTTGACAGAGAGGAAATAAAGAGTAGGAATTAATGGGTCCTTTTCAAATTGGCAGGCAGTAACCAGTGGGGTACCACAGGGATCGGTGCTGGAACCCCAGCTAATCACAATATATATTAATGATTTGGATGTGGGAACAAAATGTAACATCTCAAAGTTTGCAGATGATGCTAAGTTGGGTGGGACGGCGATGTGACGAGGATGCAGAGATCCTACAGCATGATCTGGACAGGTTAGTTGAGTGGGCAAATCAATGGCAGATGCAGTATGATTTGGATAAGTGTGAGGTTATTCACTTTGGAAGCAAAAACAGGAAGGCAGATTACTAACTGAACGATTGTAAATTGGGATAGCGGAGTGTGCAGCGGGACCTGGGTGTCCTTGTGCACCAGTCACTGAAGGTAAGCATTCAGGTGCAGCAGGCGGTAAAGAAGGCGAATGGTATGGCCTTCATTGCGAGTGGTTTTGAGTGCAGGAGCAGGGATGTGTTGTTGTAATTATACAGGGCCTTGGTGAGGCCACACCTCGAATATTGTGTGCAGTTTTGGTCTCCCTTTCTGAGGAAGGATGTTCTTGCTCTCGAGGGAGTGCAGCGGAGATTTACCAGACTGACTAGGAAAGATTGACTAGTTAGGATTGCTCTCGCTGGAGTTCAGAAGAATGAGGCAGGATCTCATAGAGACTTATAAAATTCGAACACGACTAGGCAGGGTAGATGTAGGGAAGATGTTCCCGATGGTGGGTGTGTCTAGAACCAGGGGTCACAGTCTGCAGATTCAGGATAAACCCTGGAGCTTGAGTCCAGCGAGTTCACTGACTCACCATCGCAGCTGTCTCCAACACCCTCCACCATCCTAGAGACACTCACCTCAGTTGGGCAGTTTAGTGAAGAGGCTCCTGGGGCACTAACTGGTGCACACCACACAGCTGGTCTGGTACGACAGGTGGAGGTAGGAGCTCCCGAGGGAGCGGACGGTCAGAGGGCGACTCCAGGGACTAACTGCGATCCAGATAGGTTTCGGGCTTCTGGAACGGACAGTCCCATCCATTATGGAGATGCAGTCACAGAGCCAGGAACCACATGAGGGGTTGTCGGCGAGTATCCATTACCTGCAGGTGCAGTTGGAGATGTCTAACCGCGTGTAGGAGCATGAGGTGGTGCTGGCCATGCGTACCACCCAGGACAAAATCACACGGGTGGCGTCCACGGTGAAGGCCTTGGAGGCAAAGGTTTCGGCCATGGGTCAACATGTCCAAAGCCTGAGGCACTCTGTGCAGGCGGTGGCTGAGGCCCGGGACAGGACAGGACTGCCCTCTCATGGGCAGCAATATCCCCAAGCCACTGCAGCGGCACTCCTGAGCATGGCCAGTCACAGCATGATGGCACAGTCCTAGATGGAGGTGGTCCACTCCCTGTACTCCAGGACGATGAACAAGCAGACCCTGGTCGAGACTGCAGTGTGCCTCCAGGACTGGCAATGGCAGGTGTCGAGGGAGACTCAGGGGCTAGCTCTCCTCACACCCCCGTCCCATGGAGTAGCCAGAGGGCCATAGGTCACCCCAAGGGAGGAGGTGGGGATGGGGCCTATTACAGTGACACCTGCAGGGGAGGTGCCAGAACACGGCAGGACCTCAGACTCCCTCCCCCCCCTCCTGTTCCTGGCGCATCACATGGGCAGCAGGCAAAACATGGCCGCACCACACTACCTGAGCAGCAGCTGGGCCCATCCAGGCCCGGTCGCCCCAGAAGACATGCGTCAAAGGGGACCCAGGTCACAGGGCGAGAATCACAGCATGCCACCTTCACTCCTGACCTACCATCTGGGGATCCACCCAGATGTAGCTTTAGGGCTTGTAAGACCAGGAAGGTAGACACCAGTTACGTTGGCACGGGTGCAAGGCACATTATAACATTAGGGGCTAGAGCACAAACCTCTATATATTTGTTCACCTGTGCACAAAGCTACAACATGCCTCGGAGTTCTGCTAGAAGGGATGAGGGGTGGCCTGGTCTGGGTTGGCTGCAGAGGAGGCGCTGGGGCTGGGGGAGGGGGGGGGGACGGGGCGGTCGGATGTTGTGGGTGGGATGGTTCTGGGGATAGCATATCTGCCAGTGCTCATCGCTCCGGTGGTCCCACCCCACGTTTCCCCCCCACCTCCCCCTGTTCCTCCCCGTCCCCACCACCGCCACCTCAGGGGTTCGGTAGAACGATGTAATGGAATGGCCAGCTCGCATGCAGGGATCACCCAGGTGGACGGTGGAAAGTGCTATCGTGGACAAGAGTCAGACATTGTCAAATGATGTGGAGCACCAGAGCTCATCGCAGAGTTGGTTGTCATCATCCTCCTCCTTCCCGGCCTGTTGGGAGACTGGCTCTCCATCCTCAATGGCTGCCTCCTGTTCCTCTGGGGCAGGCTCCGCTGCTGTATGGTACTCCCCCTCTAGCAGCCCCAGCTTGTCCAGGCTCAGTGTATCCCCCAGGGCTGTGGCAGCTAGGGGGTGAAGGGCAGACATGTTAGCATGGTGCAGAACCCTGTGCCCAATCAGGTCCAATGGGCTATATGGTGGACCTAGCAGGCACTTCAGGCCCAGCCCGTGTATCTCCCTTTCCCCTCCTCCTCAATCCCCTTACCATGGGGGCCTCTGGCCCTGTTGCCAATCCCTGCTGCCAAGGGTATCATTGGGCATGGGTAGCCCATACCCATTAATATGTGAACGGCGTTTACGGTACGCGTAGAGTGGAATGCATCGTTGTTCCGGAGAATTGCGATTTGGCGTGAACCCAGCACCAGCTACGATTACGGCGTCAAAACTGGTTCTCCGCCCAATCGCCTTTCCCGATTTTGGAGAATCCCGCCCCATGTGTCTTGCCCCCTGCTTCAACCTGCAGCAAGATATAGACCTCCAGAGATTGGCTTATTCAGACCTGAAATCAATGTTACTCCATGATTGGTCAACACATCCTTGCAAATTGTTAGATGTTTAGCTGCTATTGTATAAAGAGTCAAAGGTACTGCTCCTTTTACAAACACCTTTATTTCACTTTAACAGACTCTGCACAAAACTCTATCTTCACATCACCTGACACAAAGGCCACCTGAAGCCCTTTACATATCAGAGTCAGTTATTGGATACTTAACATAAATGAGACAACTAATTGGAATCTGTTAACAGTCTCTCCTTCCTTGGGAAAAAAAAAATTATTAGGTGAAAACAAAATTACAAGAAACTCAAAAACACACGCAATTCCCAATTCTTTTTTTTCCCATTATTTTTGGGGGTAGAAACAAAAAATGTCACAGAAATAGGCGCCCTTCATTAACAATATCCAAAAGTTTCTGTGAACTAGCCCCTCTTTTTGTCAAACAGTCTGACAATTGATAGCTACTGTCAACCCATTAAATTTTTGCTATTTCCCCTCTGTCCAACATCTGCTTCAAACTTGCGATGTCTATCCTTAACCTTTTTTCATTGACACTTTTTGTAGACTGCACATTTTCCCACAGGGATTTATTGTCAATGTGACAGTCAATAGGTATATACCCAAATCCCCTAATCCCAAAATTTCTGTCAATATATGAGATATATAAAAGGCCATATCCACCGCCTCTACAAGGTTTAACGTCTCAGCAGCCAAAATGCTTTTGACCACTCTCCTTATTTACTTTGTTTCCCACACAAGAGGGCAACATTTACCATTGTTCCCCAAAAGGAAAATTATAAAACCTCCTGCGCTTGAAACTCCATCACATAAATTTGCATAGGACGCATCACTGTAAACTATGAGTTTCAAGTGCCTAAGGTCACCTAAAACCAGGAACCTCAAAACACACGCCTGCATTTTTAGTTTGGACAAAGCTTTATTTGCTCTTATTTTGTCTTCCACTTTGGGATCATTCATTTTTGTACTCAACTCTAAGACATCGAAACTCACGCCCGGTCTAGTCGGTCTACCTAACCAATTCAGTACCCCAATTCAACTTCGCAGTTGCTCTTTTTCCATCTTTGAAACCATTGCGTCTTTTTGTGAAACCTGGCCACAACTAATTGCTATTGGGCTGATGCTTTCCAAATAATATTGCTGACGTAAAGTTGCCCCTAACTTAGTCTGTCCGGTTTCCAGTCCAATATATTTAAATGCACCGGAAGCCTGACTTCCAACCCTGAATTCTTTCTTCAACCAGAAATTACAATAGCTTTGAAATCACCACCCCACAAAAAATCATCAACATGCACCATAAAGATGCCAGAAAGATTTCCTTTATAGTGCCAGTAAAACATTGCCGGATCTGCTTTCAACTGGCAACAGCCTAACTTTAACAAAACTGACCTTACCGAAAAATACCAGACTCTAGACGCATCATTTAATCCATATACACATTTGTTCAACTTCCAGAGTACCCCTTCTGTGTTAGCTGCCTCTTTAGGAGGACGTAGAAAATTGTCTCTCTGGAGCTGATGCCCCTGCAAAAAGGCAGCTTTTATATCTGTAGATTTGCATTCCCATGCCTTTGTGCCTAATAGAGCCAAGAAGATCTTTAAAATAACCTTTCCTGCCGTAGGTGAATCTACCCTTAAATCCTGATCTTCTAAGTTTTCTTCAAATCCCCTTGCCACAAGCCTGGCCTTTGCCTTATAAGTTCCATCCGGAAGAACCTTTTCCATGCAAATCCATCTGTGGGATAGAGCTCTTTGACCCCTGTCCGGTACTTCCATGTATACCCCAAATTCACTCCAACTATGCAGTTCTTGCTGTTTGGCATCTTTGAAAACGTTTTCATCTAATTTATTGGAAGCCACCAAAATCTCACGTGCATGTGGGCTTCTACACCTAATAGTATTCATAGTCTTACTCATGTTCCGAGATTTTGATAAACTACGTCCCCTCTCCTGCCTGGTATCTCGTTCTGTACTGCTATTGCTTGATCTTTCCCTTCTGCTGTGCGAAGTCCTTTCAATAGTTCGTGACCCTTTTCTGCAATCCGATGTACTATCTAAACTGGCACTGTGTTTCTGTGCCCTCCATTTTTGAACTTTGTGTTCCCAATCCATTGTCTTGACTCCTTCCCCTGAATGCTGTACATTCAACCAATGTTTATACTTTCAAGTGGCCTTCCCTGCTCTACTAATAACAGTTGCATCCTGCCATTGACTAGACCCTTCAGGCAAGTATGTCACTTTTGTACCAACTTTTGGCAGTTGTCCTTTCGGAAAAATGGCCCATTGTAATTCATCAGAAGTGTTTTGTTCCTCTACAGAAACCCTGTCTATATCAATTAACCAGTCCTCATAGTTCTGTAACACATGCGTACCAGATGACTCTGGTTCCTTGTCATGTCTGTCTGCTCTGTTTAAATTTGAAAATTTGTAATCTGTACCCATTATCCTTTATGAATGTACCCTAACAGTTTGATTGCAATGTTGCAAAATAATTGTTTTGCCATCTCTGCCTATGATCTTTCCTGGGCCTTTCCATTCATTAAAATAGTCTCTCTGATAGTATACTATGTCTCCTTGCTAAAAAACGGTATTTGGTGGCCGAACATTATGTCTTAAAGCTCTGCAAATTCTTTCAGACTTCTGCTTCCAAAAAATCTTTTCTACTGCTATGTAATGCATTTAAATGCTCAGCAAAGGTGGAGCTAATTGTAGTCCCTTCCCAAGCTGGAGGCTGGTCATCTAAAATGAGCGGAATTTTAGGATTTCTACCAAACACTAATTGATAGGGACTATAGCCCCCAACCATCTGCAATGAATTCTTTGCATGTACCGCCAATGTAAAGCTGAATTTAGCTTTCAGTTTGGTCTATCTGCCAAACTCTTCCGGAGCATGTCATCTATTACCTCATGGTTTCTTTCACACACACAATTACTAAATGGGCTTTCCACAGCCGTATTCATAACTGTGATATTCACGTTTTCACACATATCCCTAAACTCATCATTAGCAAATTCTCCCCCATTGTCCATAAGAAATTTTGCCTGTGGGTCCATTCCTGTCCCTATCCATTTTTCCACGATTTGATCCAGAATTACTCTCTTTTCTTGACTTCGTACAATCGTTGTTTGACTAAATCTGGTTGCTAAATTTACAAAATGCAAAATAAATATATTATTGGCTTTAACCCAGATCTTAAGGTCATGGCCACAATGTCATTAAAATCTCTGGCCAAAGGTAGGGTTACTATCGGTCGTGCTGGTGTCCTTCTGTACTTCCTACAAACTTCACAACGATCACTAACCTGTTCTATCAGTTTAATATAGTCTTCATCCCTTACCCCTGCATCCTTTAATACATTTTTTGAGCCTCCGAGGAGACGGATGCGCAAATTGCCTATGCAGTTTTAATACAACAAGCTTTTTATCAGTTAAAGTCCCATTTTCAACTGCCATTAACACATCCTTAACAACTGTACTTGAAATATTATTTGTCAGTAATGGAATACAATAGTGTCCCGACTGTGTAAGTTGTAAGTCCACCATCTTTCCAAAAACTGTCGCCTTATCTGTTCCACATCCAGTTTCATGTGTACTTTCTTCATCGACAGTCTGCTCAGAAACAAAGGTATCTCACTTGATACAACATCCTTGCTAATGAAATGATTCACTCCGGCAATATTTCAAGGGATCACCACTCTTTTCAGCGACTTCAGAGTATTATCATCCCCAAACCTGAAACTTGTGGAGCTTTCAAATTCCTTAACCTTGTTACGATTTTCAGCATTCAAGGAGTCCAGGTAACATTTGAACCAGTCAATTCCACACACAGTAGATGTGCAGCGGCTGTCCAATACAGCACAATTGAAGAATTCTGCAACCAACACCCTCATTACCGGCGTAAAACTGCTTGTAAATAGGACAATGCCTTCTTTCTGGTCACTATAGAACATAGAACATAGAACAATACAGCGCAGTACAGGCCCTTCGGCCCACGATGTTGCACCGAAACAAAAGCCATCCAACCTACACTATGCCATTATCATCCATATGTTTATCCAATAAACTTTTAAATGCCCTCAATGTTGGCGAGTTCACCACTGTAGCAGGTAGGGCATTCCACGGCCTCACTACTCTTTGCGTAAAGAACCTACCTCTGACCTCTGTCCTATATCTATTACCCCTCAGTTTAAAGTTATGTCCCCTCGTGCCAGCCATATCCATCCGCGGGAGAAGGCTCTCACTGTCCACCCTATCCAACCCCCTGATCATTTTGTATGCCTCTATTAAGTCTCCTCTTAACCTTCTTCTCTCCAACGAAAACAACCTCAAGTCCATCAGCCTTTCCTCATAAGATTTTCCCTCCATACCAGGCAACATCCTGGTAAATCTCCTCTGCACCCGCTCCAAAGCCTCCACGTCCTTCCTATAATGCGGTGACCAGAACTGTACGCAATACTCCAAATGCGGCCGTACCAGAGTTCTGTACAGCTGCAACATGACCTCCCGACTCCGGAACTCAATCCCTCTACCAATAAAGGCCAACACTCCATAGGCCTTCTTCACAACCCTATCAACCTGGGTGGCAACTTTCAGGGATCTATGTACATGGACACCTAGATCCCTCTGTTCATCCACACTTTCAAGAACTTTACCATTAGCCAAATATTCATCATTCCTGTTATTCCTTCCAAAGTGAATCACCTCACACTTCTCTACATTAAACTCCATTTGCCACCTCTCGGCCCAGCTCTGCAGCTTATCTATATCCCTCTGTAATCTGCTACATCCTTCCACACTATCGACAACACCACCGACTTTAGTATCGTCTGCAAATTTACTCACCCACCCTTCTGCGCCTTCCTCTAGGTCATTGATAAAAATGACAAACAGCAACGGCCCCAGAACAGATCCTTGTGGTACTCCACTTGTGACTGTACTCCATTCTGAACATTTCCCATCAACCACCACCCTCTGTCTTCTTTCAGCTAGCCAATTTCTGATCCACATCTCTAAATCACCCTCAATCCCCAGCCTCCGTATTTTTTGCAATAGCCTACCGTGGGGAACCTTATCAAACGCTTTGCTGAAATCCATATACACCACATCAACTGCTCTACCCTCGTCTACCTGTTCAGTCACCTTCTCAAAGAACTCAATAAGGTTTGTGAGGCATGACCTACCCTTCACAAAGCCATGCTGACTATCCCTGATCATATTATTCCTATCTAGATGATTATAAATCTTGTCTCTTATAATCCCCTCCAAGACTTTACCCACTACAGACGTGAGGCTCACCGGCCTATAGTTGCCGGGGTTGTCTCTGCTCCCCTTTTTGAACAAAGGGACCACATTTGCTGTCCTCCAGTCCTCTGGCACTATTCCTGTAGCCAATGATGACATAAAAATCAAAGCCAAAGGTCCAGCAATCTCTTCCCTGGCCTCCCATAGAATCCTAGGATAAATCCCATCAGGTCCCGGGGACTTATCTATTTTCAGCCTGTCCAGAATTGCCAACACCTCTTCCCTACGTACCTCAATGCCATCTATTCTATTAGCCTGGGGCTCAGCATTCTCCTCCACAACATTATCTTTTTCCTGAGTGAATACTGACGAAAAATATTCATTTAGTATCTCGCCTATCTCTTCAGACTCCACACACAATTTCCCATCCCTGTCCTTGACTGGTCCTACTCTTTCCCTAGTCATTCGCTTATTCCTGACATACCTATAGAAAGCTTTTGGGTTTTCCTTGATCCTTCCTGCCAAATACTTCTCATGTCCCCTCCTTGCTCGTCTTAGCTCTCTCTTTAGATCCTTCCTCGCTACCTTGTAACTATCCATCGCCCCAACCGAAACTTCACACTTCATCTTCACATAGGCCTCCTTCTTCCTCTTAACAAGAGATTCCACTTCCTTGGTAAACCACGGTTCCCTCGCTCGACGCCTTCCTCCCTGTCTGACCGGTACATACTTATCAAGAACACGCAGTAGCTGATCCTTGAACAAGCCCCACTTATCCAGTGTGCCCAACACTTGCAGCCTACTTCTCCACCTTATCCCCCCCCAAGTCACGTCTAACGGCATCATAATTGCCCTTCCCCCAGCTATAACTCTTGCCCTGCGGTGTATACTTATCCCTTTCCATCATTAACGTAAACGTCACCGAATTGTGGTCACTGTCCCCAAAGTGCTCTCCTACCTCCAAATCCAACACCTGGCCTGGTTCATTACCCAAAACCAAATCCATCGTGGCCTCGCCTCTTGTTGGCCTGTCAACATATTGTTTCAGGAAACCCTCCTGCACACACTGTACAAAAAACGACCCATCTATTGTACTCGAACTATATCTTTTCCAGTCAATATTTGGAAAGTTAAAATCTCCCATAATAACTACCCTGTTACTTTCGCTCATATCCAGAATCATCTTCGCCATCCTTTCCTCTACATCCCTAGAACTATTAGGAGGCCTATAAAAAACTCCCAACAGGGTGACCTCTCCTTTCCTGTTTCTAACTTCAGCCCATACTACCTCGGCAGAAGAGTCCCCATCTAGCATCCTCTCCGCCACCGTAATACTGCTCTTGACTAGCAGCGCCACACCTCCCCCTCTTTTGCCTCCTTCTCTGAGCTTACTAAAACACCTAAACCCCGGAACCTGCAACATCCATTCCTGTCCCTGCTCTATCCATGTCTCCGAAATGGCCACAACATCGAAGTCCCAGGTACCAACCCACGCTGCCAGTTCCCCTACCTTGTTTCGTATACTCCTGGCATTGAAGTAGACACACTTCAAACCACCTACCTGAACACTGGCCCCCTCCTGCGATGTCAAATCTGTGCTCCTGACCTCTATACTCTCATTCTCCCTTACTCTAAAACTACAATCCAGGTTCCCATGCCCCTGCTGCATTAGTTTAAACCCCCCCAAAGAGCACTAACAAATCTCCCCCCCAGGATATTTGTGCCCCTCAGGTTCAGATGTAGACCATCCTGTCTGTCGAGGTCCCACCTTCCCCAGAAAGAGCCCCAGTTATCCAAAAATCTGAATCCCTCCCGCCTGCACCATCCCTGTAGCCACGTGTTTAAATGCTCTCTCTCCTTATTCCTCATCTCACTATCACGTGGCACGGGCAACAACCCAGAGATAACAACTCTGTTTGTTCTAGTTCTGAGCTTTCATCCTAGCTCCCTGAAAGCCTGCCTGACATCCTTGTCCCCTTTCCTACCTATGTCGTTGGTGCCAATGTGGACCACGACTTGGGGCTGCTCCCCCTCCCCCCTAAGGACCCGGAAAACACGATCCGAGACATCACGTACCCTTGCACCTGGGAGGCAACATACCAAACGTGAGTCTCTCACGCTCCCACAAAATCTCCTATCTGTGCCCCTGACTATAGAGTCCCCAATTACTAATGCTCTGCTCCTCTCCCCCCTTCCCTTCTGAGCAACAGGGACAGACTCTGTGCCAGAGGCCCGTACCCCATGGCTTACCCCTGGTAAGTCGTCCCCCCCACAAGTATCCAAAGCGGTATACTTGTTTCTCAGGGGTACGACCGCAGGGGATCCCTGCACTGACTGTTTTTTCCCAGTCCCTCTTACAGTTACCCACCTATCTCCAATCTTTGGTGTAACTAATTCCCTGAAGCTGCTATCTATGACCCCTTCTGCCTCCCGAATGATCCGAAGTTCTTCCAACTCCAGCTCCAGTTCCCTAACTCGGTCTTGGAGGAGCTGGAGATGGCAGCACTTCCTGCAGGTAAAATCAGCAGGGACACTAACTGCATCCCTCACCTCAAACATCCTGCAGGAGGAACATTGCACTCCCTTCCCTGCCATTCCTCTAACTTTCTACCAAGATCTGGCTAAAAAATAATAATAATATAATAAAATATGGTACTTACCTCAGACCAATGGGTTTTATTATTAGGTTATCTTTTTCCTCTTCTGACTCTTTTGTGTCATGTGTTGCTTCAAACACTCTATTATAATGTGTTGGACAGTTGAAAGCATAATGGTAATGAGAGTCACATCGAAAACATCGATTTATCATACCCCAGGCATTTCTGGGGTTCATCTTCCTATTGTAGGTTCTAACTGGGTTTCAGTCTTCATAATTTCCGGATCCCGATCTCCTTCTATAGTCTTGGAACCTGTTTGTAGCCGTGCGATTTCACCATCCTGTTAGTAGTGTATCTTCCATATTCTGCTTTATTGCAGACTGACCTAATTCTGCAATAGAGCCATCAGAATCGAATGTTTCCCCAGAACCTTTTTTTAAGCTTCTGTCATCTGATCGAATAAGGCATCCTTATCCGCAAACTGAACTCCTGTCAAAACCAGGAGCCTATCCATGTGGCTCACTCTAGCACAGTCAAGTAATTTAAAGGCCAACACAGACTGTGGAAATTCCAGGTTGTGTTTCAGCAGCCTTTTATATAGCCTGCCAAATTCCATTATTTCGTCTTCCATGTAGAAATCCTCTATTTTCCGGAACCTATCAATATCCGACCATGCTTCATACGCACTTAACAAGTCATTTTTTAAGTAAATCCTATCCATATAACGTAATAGAGTCTCCAGACCTACTTCTGAGTCTAACTCTCCCAATTCCAGCTCAGAAAACACTTTGCTTCGGATTTTACTGTCATAATCCGGACATCTTTATCCTAGGTTCAGCCATATATCTTCTTTTTTTCTTCTCACTCGCTCCTTGGTTTGGTCTGTATAAGTTGTATCTTTCAACCCTTCAGATTTGCACAGCAGCCATCCTCTGCTACCATTTGTTAGCTGTTTAGCTGCTATTGTATAAAGAGTCAAAGGTACTGCTCCTTTTACAAACACCTTTATTCCACTTTAGCAGACTCTGCACAAAACTCTATCTTCACATCACCTGACACAAAGGCCACCTGAAGTCCCTTTACATATCAGTGTCAGTTATTGGATACTTAACATAAATGAGACAACTATTTGGAATCTCTTAACCCATTACTTAACACAAATAATTTCTATAAGATGACACTGATGCTGTTTTTCTCACCCACCATTCGCCCTCGATCGAGCGATGGCTACAATGGAAAATTTGATTGTAAGCGGGATGACATTTAGCAAAAACTTGAAAATTGCTGCTATGAATGATAGTCAAGGCTGGGATTTGAACTTGGCTGGCATTGTAATGTTCCATTGCTAGAATTATCTGACTTCAGAATGTCATATGTTTAACAAGGGAATTAACTTACATTTTTCATGAGTAATAAATGTAATCTGAAATTACTTTATGCGGAAACATTTATTAGATATGATGGTACTGATGGATAGTTTCTGTTCGCGTAATTGAAGGCTGTCACTCAGGGGGTGCTTGTTTGAATCCAGGAAAATTGGTATATTTAAAAAGAAACCATTTCAATTCCTCCAGTTCACTTCACACTCTGCATATTATTACACAATTCCAAACATTTCAGCCATTCAAATTTTCTACTTTAAAAAAAAGATTCAAGTTGAAACATCAAGGGCGAAATTCTCCGGAAACGGCGCGATGTCCGCCGACTGGCGGCCAAAATGCCGCAAATCAGACGGGCATCGCACCGCCCCAAAGGTGCGGAATGCTCCGCATCTTTGGGGGCCGAGCCCCAACCTTAAGGGGCTAGGTTGGCGCCGGACGAATTTCCACCCCGCCAGCTGGCGGAAAAGGCCTTTGGTGCCCCACCAGCTGGCGTGGAAATGACATCTCCGGGCGGCGCATGCGCGGGAGCGTTAGCGGCCGCTGACGGCATTCCCGCACATGCGCAGTGGAGGGAGTATCTTCTGCCTCCGCCATGGTGGAGACCGTGGCGGAGGCAGAAGGGAAAGTGCCCCCACGGCACAGGCCCGCCCGCGGATCGGTGGGCCCTGATCGCGGGCCAGGCCACCGCGGGGGCACCCCCCGGGGCCAGATCGCCCCGCGTCCCCCCAGGACCCCGGTAAGGTAGGTGGTTCAATTTACGCCGGCGGGACAGGCATTTTAGTGGCGGGACTTCGGCCCATCCGGGCCGGAGAATTGCGCGGGGGGGCCCTCCGAATGCCACAAGCATTTTCTTGTGCACCTCCGTCAGCCTTTTTGTGCATGCTGCCCCATCAAAGAGCCCATCTGAGCTTACTGCAGCAGCATTTTCAAGTAACCTTGCCAACCGGCGCGGCGCGATTCCCGCCCCCGCCGAATATCCGGTGCCGGAGACTTCGGCAACCGGCGGGGGCGGGATTCACGCCAGCCCCCAGCGATTCTCCGATCCGGCGGGGGGTCGGAGAATCTCGCCCCAAGTTAAGCATATTTAAATTCAGGATTCAAGGACAGATTACAGGCACGATCTGCATTCGGTGAGAAACTAGACATAAATAATCTGCAGCCAAGGAGGGGGACAAGGATAGTGCCAGTGCCAGTCTGCTGGAGGGCAAGGTTACTTGAAAATGCTGCTGCAGTAAGCTCAGATGGGCTCTTTGATGGGGCAGCATGCACAAAAAGGCTGACGGAGGTGCACAAGAAAATACTTGTGGCATTCGGAGGCCTGGCAGCAAACCTACATTCAATGTCAAGGAGCATGGAAGAGTCCAGCACCAACTTGGTCCAGGACCCAGCGCAGGTCTCGGAGCACATCCTTTCCAGTATGTAAGTAGTGGCCAACTCCACTCACACACTTGTGAACCTGACCATGATTCAGAAACTCCATGTCTGAAGTCTCAGTTTCCATTACAGCGCAAACAGCTGGAAGGATTTCAGACTTCTGTTGCTCAAGTTCAGTTTGTTGTGATGCAAGGTCAGACTTCACTCAAGCAACAATTAAACTGAAATGTTGCCATTAATTCCAGCCTGGAATGAACCAGGCACATTAATGTTAATCATCAGGGTCATCTTCATAGCCACTGTCAATGCACCCTTTCTCTTGCTCTTAGGTCGTAGTTCTGACCGAAGCACATTGGCAGATATTACTGAGGATGTGCTGAAATGCAGAAATTTAAGACTGTTCCTCACTGAGGTGCAGACAGGAGAATTTGTCCCTGAATACCCTGCATGGATGTGATCTATCGCTGAATCCTTCTCACCCTACCTCTCCAGCAGCTTGTTCTGCTTCACATGGCATCTGCTCATTTTCCAAGTTGTACATCAAGAGGAATGTATATTCATGCACCCATGTTTGGCAAGAATTGGTTTATGTAGAGGTTTGGAAGCCAGCAAAACTCCTTTAGTACCTGCCACACCACAGCAGACTATTGCAACTTTAATCAACTTATAGAAAGCAACAAATAAAAACAGAAAGTGCTGGTCCAGCACCATCTCTGCAGAGGAAAAGAGTGAATGTGTCAAGTTGAATATGACTCTCCTTCAGAACTGGAAAAACTTTTAGAATCAAAGCAACAATAAAAAGGACTCGACCCCAGCAACTAAACTGTACGTATATCCCTTTCAACATCGCTGGTGGGTGGGCTGTCCTGTGTATTTCACTGTGCACAGCTATGAGAGGGTATTAACTGGTACACTGAACTCCATAATAGCACCACCGGTACCAAATCAGCACTGCATGTTAATTTACATTATGATCTACCTGTTCAGCATACTTCTCACAGCCATTCACTTTGTGGGAATCAACACTCTCATCAATATGGCACTCGTCATGCCTTGGCCCAGAGCCGGTGTACCTCTTTAGGTTAACTAAATAAACTAAGTCAACAAACACGAGGATAAATTACAATGCAGCCCCTTAATGGGATACGGCAACAAAGTAAATGGAATTTCAAAGGGAAAAAAACCAAAACAAAATGTGATTGAAGGGGTGAATAAAACACACCAGCCCCCACGGTGCCCACTAGATATGGAAAGTGTTGATGGTGCCCGGAGATGCCACGTGCTCTCTTTCCAGGGACACCTGAACATAGCTGCAGAAGAGGGACAGACAACAGACATACCCCCCACATGTCCACTGCCTGGACCTATTAATGGCCAGCTTGGCTAGACCCAGGAGCAGACTCAGGAGGACAACTTCCCTCCTCACACCATCCCCTACCCCTCACACCCTCACACGCCACTCGGCAGCAGATATTGCTGATCCAAATTCTATGCCAAAATATCCTTTCCTCTGTTCTTTTGTTTTTTGCCTTCTAAGAATGGGTTGGAGATTTGTTCCAAATTGTACCAGTACAGGAATGATAGGCTGAATAAATTCCTCCTGCACTGATTTTTGTCATGCTCCTTGCAATTGGCAGAGACAGGGGGCGGGATTCTCCATTAACCAACGCCAAAATCGGAAAAGGCGATTGGGCGGAGAACCGGTTCCAATGCCCAAAACGGCGCAGGCGCCAATTTGACACCAAATCTCAATTCTCCGTCACCTCGACAGCGGCGTCAATGCGTTCCGGAAAGCACGTACAATAGACACCATTTGCATATCATTAGTCGGCTAGACCCGGTATTCTCCGGGGCCTCCACTATTCCCCTCCTCCGATGGGCCGATTCCCAATGGCACGGTTCACTTGTGCTTATAAAAAGCACAAGTCATGGCTGATGAAGGAGAAAGCGGAGGTAGAGCCCGGAGAAGAGTGACTGCGGGCTGCCGGGCAGGACACTGGCCGGGTTGGCTGGGGTGGGGGAGGCCCTGTCAGGGTCGGGAGAGGGGGTGACAGGGTGAACAGGCCAAGTGGCCTGGGCGACCCCCACGGGACTGGGGCAGTGTCCAGACACGGGCCCCCATTACCGTGGCCTGCAAGGCAGCCATCTTGCTGCGCACCCCACTGACCACCCACCCTGGCCCCTAATTCTGCAACGTGACACCGACCATATGGGTGCCCCCACCCCCGCACCCCATTCTCCGCCACACCCCACCCGACTGCCAACTCAGGGCAAAACCCACAGTAGCCCTATGGGGGCTGCAGTGCCTATCCTTCACATTGGAAATGCCAGCCAACGGTATCCCTGGCATCAGGGACAGACGCCAGGGCCGGAGGACCCCACAGTGCCAGCCATCGACGGACCAGGGATGCGGGGATGGGAGGGGCGGGGGACTTGCAGGGGCAGAGTCCACAGTGCCAACCGGGGCCACGATGTAGCCCAGTGGACCTGGTTGTGTACGGTGGTACACACCATGCTAACATATCGGCCTTTCACACCCTGCAGACAATAGATATTGAAATTCAACCAGCAATGGTGGCCTTCCTCCTGGTCGTTGCAGCCTTGGGGGATGCCCTGCGGCGGTGCGAGCTGGAGCAACTTGAGGCGGAGGAGGAAGCTGAAGCAGCAGAGCAGGCAGAAGCAGAGCGGGCAGCAGCAGAGCGGGCAGCAGCAGAGCGGGCAGCAGCGGAGCAGGCAGCAGCAGAGCGGGCAGCAGCGGAGTGGGCAGCAGCAGAGCGGGCAGCAGCAGAGCGGGCAGCAGCAGAGCAGGCAGCAGCAGAGCGGGCAGCAGAGCGGGCAGCAGCAGAGCGGGCAGCAGAGCGGGCAGCAGCAGAGCGGGCAGTAGCAGAGCGGGCAGCAGCAGAGCGGGCAGCAGAGCGGGCAGTAGCAGAGCGGGCAGCAGCAGAGCCCGGGCAGTAGCAGAGCGGGCAGCAGCAGAGCGGGCAGCAGCAGAACGTGCAGCAGCAGAGCGGGCAGTAGCAGAGCGGGCAGCAGCAGAGCGGGCAGTAGCAGAGCGGGCAGCAGCAGAGCGGGCAGCAGCAGAGCGGGCAGCAGCAGAGCGGGCAGTAGCAGAGCGGGCAGCAGCAGAGCGGGCAGTAGCAGAGCGGGCAGTAGCAGAGCGGGCAGCAGCAGAACAGGAGGCACCCACCCAGAATGGAGAGCCGGCCGTCTAACAGGCCGAGGAAGAGGAGGTGGCAGGAGGTGCTGCATGAGGCCTCGTGTGTACCCGCACCATCTGTAATTCGATGACCTGCCGGATCGGGTATGCCGGCTGAGCAGAGAGACAGTATGACATATCTGCCAGATGATGGCACACCTGGCACTGCAGGGGTATGGGGGAGGACACCTGCTCCCAGTGGCCGACCAGGTGACGGTCGCCCTGAATATCTATGCCGCGGGCTCCTTCCAGGCGCCGAGTGGGGACCTGTCCAGCATCTCATAGAACTGGGTGCACAGGTGCATCCGCGCAGTCCGGATACCCTATATGCCCAGGCACTTCATTATATCCACTTCGATGTGGACCGTGCCCTGCAGGATGCCCGGGCAGTGGGGTTCGCTGCCATCGCCGGGATGCCCCGGGTCCAGGGGGTGATCGGCAGATTGCATGACGCCCTATGATCACCTGCAGATGACAGGCCGCTGTACAAAAACTGAAAGGGGTTCCACTCGATGAACGTGCAGCTGCGCATCACACACGTCTGTGCCCAATATCTGGGCAGTGTGCACGAACTCTTCATCCGGGTACATACGCCGATTCCTGACATGTTCGAGACGCCATCCCGGCTGGGGGGTTGGCTCCTGGGCGACAGGAGTTATCCACTGCGGTTGTGACTGATGACGCCTATCCAGAGGTCGCAGAGTGACGCCGGAATCCGCTACAATGACACACATACAGCGACCAGGGATGTGATCGAGAGGTGCTGTGGCATCCTGAAGATGCGGTTCAGGTGCCTGGACCTCTCTGGAGGGGCCCTCCACTATGATGTTGAGAGGGTCACCCACATTGTGGCGGCCTGCTGGCTGTGTCCTCCACATCACATAGCAGAGGGGTGATGTGTTGCAGGAGGAGGAACTCCAGGCCTTGTACCACAAGGAATATGCGGGGGAGAGTGAGGGTGAGCAGGACATGGGGCCCACACAGGCAAGGGAGGCCGCACGACATGTGGGCCAACACACACAGAATGCTCTGATCGCCTCCTGGTTCAGCGAATAGGAGGGGTGGAGGAGGGGAACTGGCCAGGGGCACAGTCACCGCACCCCAACCACACACGACCTCACACTCCCGTGCAACCCCCTCCGTGGTTCACACCTGTCGCACTATGGGGTGGGGACCCTGAGTGGCAGCAACAGCGGGTCTGGTCCATGGGATGGAGGATGATGACAATCCGCTCTGCCATGAGCTCTGGTGTCCACATCATTTGACAACGTCTGACTCCTGCTCATGGTGGCACTTTCCACCGTCCACCTGGGTGACCACCAACCCGTTCTGCCCGCTGCTCACCAAATGCGCCAGGGACAGTAGAGGGAGGCCCGGCGGGGGGGGGGGGGGGGGCGCGGGGAGTCCAAGTTGCTGCGGTGTTCCGGGACTTCGCCTGCAGGAGGCACCAGCATGGGCCCCGTTACCTCTTCCTCGATGGTCCCCCCCACCGGCTACTCCATGGAATGGGGATGTGAGGGGAGCTAACCCCTGAGGCTCATCCACCACCTGGCACTGCCAGTCCTGGAAGGCTCCTCTGGTCTCGACCAGGGTCTGCACAACCGCTGGAATAGACCATCGCCATCTGGATCTGCACCACATCACGCTGCAACTGTGCCACCACTTTCTGGGTCTGTGTCACGTCAGCCAGTGACTGCGCCATCTCCCTCTGGGCCACCTCCCTCTGTGTCTGCGCCACGTCGGCCAGCGCCTGGGCAATGCCGGCGACGATCTCAACCATGACCCGTTGTGACTAGGCCACGCTCAGGAGCGCTGCTGCAATTTCCAGGTGGCCCTGGGACATGGTCGCCTGTGAGGTCCACGGCCAGCACCTGCACAGAATGCCCCAGGACTTGGGCATGCTGATCCACAGCCAAAACCATCGCCCCCAATGCCTCCACCTCGGACGCCACCCATGCGGTGTTGGCCTGAGTGGCACGCATGACTGGCACCATCTCCTGCTGCTACACACGGATGGACTCCACCAACTGCACCTGCAGGTACTTGATGCTCTGCGGCTTCATCTCCATATGGATGGGACTGTCCGTTCCAGAATCCCGAGGACCGTCTGGACGGCTGGTGGTCGGCCCGCCCTCTGACCGCCTGCCTCCGCGGGTGTTCCTCCCTGCACCTGTTGTTTCGGAGCAGCTGTGTGGTGCACACCAGAGAGTGTCCCAGGAGCCTCTTCACAAATATGCCCAACCGAGGTGAGTGTCTCTGGGATGGTGGAGGGTGTTGTAGACAGCTGTGACGGGAAATCCGTGTCATCCTCCGGCCCGAGCTCCGGGTCTCCTGAGTCTCAGGTCGAGGGCCGGTGACCGAGCTGCTCTCATCGCTGCTCGGCACACGGGGGGCTCCAGCTGTGGCACTGGCTGGGGGCGGGGTCGCTAGATGAACCCACCCCATCTCCAGCAGGTCCTGCAAGACACAATTCAAGATGCATGATTAGACCGGGAAGAGTGATGGTGGGTGTGTGGGATGCGGGTGATGTGGGGTTGAGGGTGGTGCTGGGGTGAGGGTCGTGTGGGGTTGAGGGTGGTATGGGGTGAAGGTGGTGTTGGGGGGGGACATTGACACACGTGTAATGGGGAACCGCAACGCAGCGGGGTCTCACTTCCTCGCCCGCTGCCGAGCTCCACCTCGGCGACCTCTCATTCCTCCGGACCGCCGGCCACATCCAGGGACGCGGGTTATTGCCAGGGGAACAGTGCTGCCAACTCACCCTGGCCGCCATGAGGAGGTCGTGCAGTTTTTTGCGGCACTGCTGGCTGGTCCGGGCGGTGTTACACACGGCACTCACGGCCTCTGCCATCTGCACCCAGGCACATCAAATGGCGGCAGCTGACAGTCTCCTTCCCAGGCCAGTCTGCAGGGTCATCCTCCGCTCCTCCACCGGATCCAGCTTGGCATCTGTAAACCTCAAGGTGCTCTCCTCCCTGCCATCTTGTTGGCTGGGATGGTGTGTGTGGGGAGTAAGTGTGTATATACAGCTGCAGCTTGTCAGCCTCCTGAGTGTCAATTGCGAAACCGGCGAATCTGGCTTCTCATTGGAATCCATTGTGTTCCAATGGCGCCGGTGTTAGCCCCTTAACAGTAGCGGAATCGGTCCAGGTGTGGCGCCAGTTTTGTTGCCGTGAAAGTCCACGAATTCCGTGTTGGCATCAACACTTCGGGCTGGATTCTCCGGTTCTGCAGCTATGTCCGGAGGATATGTCTGGTCTTACGACCAAAAAGTCGGAGCCTCCCCTGATTTTGGCGTAAAAAGGGATTCTCCAGACGATTGCCGATCGCGATTTTGGCGCCGGCAATCGGAGAATCCCGCCCTTAGTCTCAGAAACGGAAAATCGCGCCCACTGAAGCTGATGGGCCATGTGTTTCTGTGTAACTTATTTATCTCAGAGCAATGCAGAATGACTCTAGTTCTAAATCCGAAAAATTTATTTATCGAACTTTAAAACATCTGAGCTTACTTGACTTTCGATATGCATGGGACAGGATTCTCCATTCAGGGGACTTCTCCCGCCAGAGTAGAATTACTCGCCATGTAACATGTAAGTTGGGCTGAGAATGAAAAGGTGCAGCTGTTCTACAAGTGGCACGGTGGCACATTGGTTAGCACTGCTGCCTCACAGCATCAGGGACCTGGGTTCAATTCCGACATTGGGTGACTGTCTGCGTGGAGTTTGCACGTTCTCCCGGTGTCTGTGTGAGTTTCCTCTGGGTGTTCTGGTTTCCTCCCGCTGTCCAAAGATGTTCAGGTTAGGTGGGGTTACGGGGATGGGGCAGGAGAGTGGGCCTAGGTCGGGTGCTCTTTCAGAGGCTCGGTGCAGACTCAATGGGCCAAAAGGCATCCTTCTGTCTGGTAGGGATTCTATGGACTTCAAAGGAGGGTGAAGTGTCTTCTGGCTCCCCAAGTAAACAGGGAAGAAAAGAGTGTGTTGTGTTGCCTGGCCCAGTGAGATCATTGAACTTGGACTTGACCTTTAGGCCCCACCAGGGCCAGGATTAAAGGAGATGGATGCGAAGGTAGCACCACTGGCCTACGTAACAGTTCTTGACTCCGTCCCATCAGTGGGTAATTTTCGTGGACGCTGGATGAGTGGGCAGCAGGGCAGTGGGCACTTAAGACAAATTAAAGGAGGATGACTAGGATTTTCCAATTGGTCTCTAAGTTCTTGTTGGCAGCAAAGGCCAGGTAAATTGCCTGGAAGTGGCTTGCCAGCTGCAGACCAAGGGACCTACACTCCAGGAAGGCTAGAGGCCCTTGCTGGCTGAGGTACTGCAGCAGCCACAGGGCACACTGTAGGAGGGCTGATCCCTTCACCCTCCTCCAATGGTGGATTTGGTTTTAATTTTACAAAGTTGAAGAGATGCTCTCTGAACTTTGGCGTGTCCTCTCCCTTGAGTTCTCATTCATTGCCGGGAGAATGGAATATAAAAGTAGGGAAGCCTTACTGCTCATGTACAGGGTATTGGGTGAGACCAATTCTGGAGCACTTATTTGAAATAGGAAACAGCTGCATTGGTAGCAGTTCAGAGAAGGTTCACTTGACTCATTCCTGGGATTAAGGACTTGTCTTACGAAGAAAGGCTGAACGGGCTGGACGTGTATTCATTGGAGGTGTGAAGGAGAGCTGGGGCGAAATTCTCCGGAAATGGCGCGATGTCCGCCGACTGGCGCCCAAAACGGCGCCAATCAGACGGGCATCGTGCCGCCCCAAAGGTGCGGAATGCTCCGCATCTTTGGGGGCCGAGCCCCAACATTGAGGGGCTAGGCCGACGGCGGAGGAATTTCCGCCCCGCCAGCTGGCGGAAACGGCCTTTTGTGCCCCGCCAGCTGGCGCGGAAATGACATCTCCGGGCGGCGCATGCGCGGGAGCGTCAGCGGCCGCTGACAGTTTCCCATGCATGCGCAGTGGAGGGAGTCTCTTTCACCTCCGCCATGGTGGAGACCGTGGCGGGGGCAGAAGGGAAAGAGTGCCCCCACGGCACAGGCCCGCCCGCGGATCGGTGGGCCCCGATCGCGGGCCAGGCCACCGTGGGGGCACCCCCCGGGGTCAGATCGCCCCGCGCCCCCCCAGGACCCCGGAGCCCACCCGCGCCGCCTTGTCCCGCCGGTAAGGTAGGTGATTTAATTTACTCCGGCGGGACAGGCAATTTATCGGCGGGACTTCGGCCCATCCGGGCCGGAGAATCTAGCGGGGGGGGGCCCGCCGACCGGCGCGATTCCCGCCCCCGCCGAATATCCGGTGCCGGAGACTTCGGCAACCGGCGGGGGTGAGATTCACACCAGCCCCCGGCAATTCTCCGACCCGGCGGGGGGTCGGAGAATGTCGCCCACGATCTTATTCAAAAATGTAAGATGCTGAGGGGACTTGACAGGGTGGATCCGACGAGGATGTTTCCTCTTATGGGAGTAGAGGAAATAGTTTAAGAATAGGAGCTGTCCCTTTTCGGATGGAGAATAGAAAAAGTTATTTCTCTGAAGGTCTGCGGAATTCTCTTCCCCAGTGGCATCTGGCTAATTGAATTTATTCAAGGCTAAATTAGATAGATTATTGATAGACAAGGGAGTTGAGGCTTATGGAGTGCCGATGACAGGAAAGTGGAGTTGCAGCCACAATTGGATCAGCCATGATCTTATAGAATGGCAGGCTCAAAGGGCCTAGTCCTGCTCTTATGTCCTAGAATCATAGAATCCCTGCAGTGCGAAAAGAGGACATTTGGCCCATCGGGTCTGCACAGATCCTCTGAAAGAGCCCACTGCCCGTAACCCCATCCAATCTTTGGACACTAAGGGACAATTTATCATGGCCAATCCACCTAACCTGCACAACTATGGGATGAAACCGGAGCCCTCGGAGAGAACCCACACAGACACGGGGAGAATGTGCAAACTCCATAGAGACATCACCCAAGGTCGGAATTGAACTCAGTTCCCTGGTACTGTGAGGCAGCCGTGCTAACCACTGTGCCACCATGTCGTCCTAGGTTCCAATGTTCCTACGTTAATAAGCTTGCTGCTGCTTTTAAGCTGCTAGGCTCCTGATTGGCCTTCCAGATTCGAGAGCTCGCGCACTGTCTTTAATTGGATGACGAATGCAGCTCTACTCATTTCCTGGTCGGCCTGGGGAAAATCACAATGAGTGACTGTGTGGGCTTACATCCTGCATTTTAATCTGATGGCGAAATTCAGAAGCCCACATGGAAGGCCCTGACCCTTGTGTCAGGGGTCTGCAGTCGAAGGAAGAGAGATTTGCACCCAATCTAGGCCGATCTCCCTCCTGTTGCCACAAGTGAGATTCCTGGCAGATTCACTGCTTCCTTGACCAGTTCGGAGTCAGAAATATCGGGCTGAATTTTACAAGGGGTTTTGGGACCCTGATGTCGGGGTGAAAAACAGGTTCTGAGCCTGCACTTGTAGGCAGCAGGAGCTGCTTGGCAATTTTACGGTAAGCAGCCTCCTAATTGGTTGCCAGTGGGCCTGCCATCAAATGAGAGTTGACAGGCGGGCAGGCTCCTGATGCTGCCAGCCTATTTTCAGGACCAGCAGCTCTGAAGGCGGAGGAGGGCCATCAGAAGGGGTGGTCCTGCTGAGGTACGTAGGGGGACATCGGCAACTCGGCACGTAAGTAAAATAAGAAAGAAAAACTCATGGGGTCGAGGCTCCGATGTCAAATATCTCTGGGAAGGCTGCTGGTGCTGCATTTCCTGCCTCTGGCTCCCACTTTGGTCCCCCCACCCGCCAGCCTGCGGCAGAGGGGCTGCCTCCATTTAGCTGACATTAGCTGACAGCCTCCACATGTGACAGGGGATTGCCCTGCTATCGACAAAATGTTGACCTCTCTGTAAAGTGCTCCTTAGTCAGTACTTTAATTATAGTGCATGGCTATCCGCCTTCTCAGCACATGCAGCCTCTCCACATCTGGACGCACTGTTGATAAAATGCCCTGATGGCAGAATTACATTGAGGAACCAGGCCTACCCCCCTCCTGGGGGCCGATGAAATTCTGACCATTCTGTGTTCTTTTTCTGTACCTTGCTTGGCTGTTCCTTCCAGCTGTCCCGGGTTATAAGGGCTCTCAACCATGTCTCACGCATCAGAAATGTTGAAAAAAGGAGCAGGAGTAGACCATTCAGCCCATCAAACCTGCTCTGCCATTCAATATGATCATGGCTGATTCTTCATCTCCAACCCCCACTCCCAATCTCTCCCCAAACCCCTTGATGCTTTTGCAGTCTAGGGCGGGATTCTCTGAGCCTCCACGCCGAAATTGCGCTCGGCGCGGGGACGGAGAATAGGCCTTCAGACCCGCGATCGGGACCAACGCCTTCCCGTGATTCTCCGCACACCGGAGAATAGCCACCAGTCCCATGTGTGCGGTTGACGCGGCGTTGGTCGGGGGCCATTGAAAGAGACCCCTGCGGTGATTCTCCGCCAGCAACTGGCCGAGTTCCCGCCGGCGCAGTTCCAACATGGTTCCACCCAGCGGGAGCTCGGAGTGCCAGCTGCGGACCCAGTCCGCGGCCGCCCTGGTTGAGGGGGCGGGGAATACGTCGCTGGGCGGGGGGGGGGGGGGGGGACCTACAGGACGGCCTGGCTCGCGATCGGGGGCCACCGATCGGCGGGCGTGCGCGATCTGGGGGGGCCTATGTTGTGGGGGCCGGCTTGCTCTGTGGGTCCGCCATGTTGCGTGAGGCCGCCACCGCAGGTGGCCACCGTGCGCATGCGCAGACCCGTGGACGGAAGTGCAGGGCCCCATTTCGGCAGTCGGAGCTGCGTGGACTACTTCGGGGCCCTGCAAGCCTCCTTGAAAGAATGACTCCGGATTTTCTAGAAAAAAATCCAGAGTGATTCGCCCCCGTTTTCCCGTGGACGTGGGGGCAAAGCCCCATTTTCAGAGAATTCCACCCTAGAAATGTTTCCCTTCTGAAATGTATTCAGTGACTTGGCCTCTACAGCCTTCAGTGGTCAAGAATTCCACAGGGTCACCAGTCTCTGAGTGAAGAAGATTCTCCTCATCTCAGTCCTAAATGGCCTACCATGTATTCAGAGACTGTGACCCCTTTCACTCTTCACCCTTCCAGAACCACGATATATTCTGCCTTGCCCTCATTTTTCACTCAGCCTCCATATCAATGGATCATCTCAGCATTATTTCTAACATCTCCAGTACCAAATACATCATCCCCAGCCCTCCCCTGTCGGGGACAATTCCATCTGTGACATGCTGGTCCACGACTTAATCATCCCCAGCAACCCCTGTGCATTTCCCACCACATCTTTCCACGCAAGCGCAGAAGGTGCAACACCTGTCCAGCTATTACTTCCTCTGTCCTCACCATCCAAGGCTCCAAACACTACTTCCTAAAGCAGCAATTTACGTGCACTTCTTTCAATTTAGTAAACTCTAATCGCTGTCGCAATATGGTCTCCTCTACATTGGGGAGATCTAACACAGACGGGGGGTGGCCACTTTCCACACACCTCTGTTCAGTCTGAAAGCATGACCCCGGACTTTCGATTGTTTGGTCATTTTAATTCTCGACCTTGCTCTTACAGTGCCATATCCGCCCTTGGCCTACTACACTCTTCTGGTAAAGTTCAACACAAGCTCACCTTTTTATTGGGAACTTTGCAGCATTTATACTGAATTCAACAATATCAGACTGTCATCTCCGACAGGTTATCAGAGGGTAGCGGGATGGAGGTATGAGGTCTCTATTAAATCAGCCATGATCTTATTAAAAGGTGGTACAGGCTCAATGGGCTGAATGGCCTCCTCCTGCTCCCCCATTTCAACTACTTAAAAGCTATCACATTTCTAAACCTTCCCAGTTCTGATGAAAGGTTGCGGCCTGAAATGTTGGGCCAAATTTTCCGGGCTCTGTGGATATCCTGACACTTGGGCCTTCACTGGAATTCCCCAGGAAGTTTGAACTTTGGATGAGCTACTCCCTGGGACCCTCTGTGAAAACCTCTGACTCTTGAGTTAGAGCCAGAGAAGTTTGGAGAGTTTCCGGGTACTGACATGGATAGTTACCCCAGAAATCCTAGACAGATTAAAACCAAATCTAACATCTGAGTAACGACACAACTGACCGCCCAATCACTCACACTGGCACTAATCCCCCCACCACTGACTACTCACCACCTTGGCCTGACCACCCTCGCCAACCTGACCACCAATCCTGACCATCTGGCTATCCTCTCTCGTCCCCCTGACTAGCCCGATGAAACTTGACTACCTCTCCTGACCCAACCAGAACTGACAACCACTGCTGGTGTGACCCAACTGCTCCACATGCCAATGCAAGTATCCCAAAGACCACCCAACTATCCACCCCACCAGCCAGACCTGATGACACCCTCATGACAAGCTGCCCTCTCCCTGATCTGACTACCCGCCTTTCCCCGGTCCGATGACTACTTCCAACCTGACTACTCCACCCCACCACCCAACTATCCCCCTGGACCTGGCTGCCCCTCCCAACCCGATAACTCTTGACAACCTGACTACCTCCCTGACCGAACTAACTCCTCCCACCAGATCAGACTGCCCTATAGTGCTACTGCCCTCCACCGAAGCAATCCTCCCAACAAGACCTGACGACACCTTTGAACTTGCTCTAATACCCCCAGCCCTATCTCCACACGTACCCACTGCCCATCGTACCCACCTGACCCACTCACCGCCCCCCCCCCCCCTCACCATACCACCCATCCATGCACTCATCTATTCACTAACATTGAACTTACCACATTGCAGCTGGTGCATACAGTGCCCTGTCTTACCCAGGCTCTGCTTTGCTCTAATGAAGTTCCCTGTAAGTCCTAACTGTAGACAGCCTCATCTGAAACTGCACAACAATGATAACAGATAGTGACAGCAAAAATCAACAAATATAGAGCCCAGGGACTGGAAGAAGGGGCAAGAGAGATAACTGCGGGAAAAGGACAGCATGGGGATATCATCACAGAATTCGAAGAGAAGTCCTACCTCTACCAGAGTGCTAGGACCCATGGCAGCTCAAGATCAAGGAGTGGCAGAACTGCTGTTGCAATTTTACAGGTGGACACCAGCTTCGGGACTAGCAGAGACGTCCAGCAAGGAACACCTCAGCAGCTTTCTCTACTCCATAGGGAGTAGTGCATTGATGTATTGGTCAGACAGGGCATAAGCAAAGAAACAGCGACATACAAAATGGTTATCAAAGTCTATGACACCTTTTTTAGCCTCATAAGAACACAATTCTAGAAAGGGTGAAGTTCAATAGACACACCCTGGGCAAGTACGTGGTCAGTTCTAGCGCCTGTCGACCCAGGGTCACAACATAAGTGAATTAACAAATAATTCTGATCAATTTATCAAGATTTTGGCCCTAGACTGCTGCAATGGGATGCAGCCACCAGGGGCGAAATTCTCCGGTATCGGCGCGATGTCTGCCGACTGGCGCCAAAAACGGCGCAAATCACTCGGGCAAAGGTGCGGAATCCTCTGCATCTTGGGGGCCCAGCCCTAACCTTGAGGGGCTAGGCCCGCGCCGGACTGATTTCCGCCCCGCCAGCTGGTGGAAAAGGCCTTTGGTGCCCCGCCAGCAGGCACGGAAATGACATTTCCGGGCGGCGCATGCGCGGGAGCGTCAGCGGCCGCTCACGGCATTCCCGCGCATGCGCTGTGGAGGGAGTATCTTCCGCCTCTGCCATGGTGGAGACTGTGGCGAAGGCGGAAGGAAAAGAGTGCCCCCACGGCACAGGCCCGCCCGCGGATCGGTGGGCCCCGATTGCGGGCCAGGCCACCATGGGGGCACCCCCCGGGGCCAGATCGCCCCGCGCCCCCCCCAGGAACCCGGGGCCAGCCCGCGCCGCCTTGTCCCGCCGTTAAGAGAGGTGGTTTAATCCACGCCGGCGGGACAGGCATCCTAGCAGCGGGACTTCGGCCCATCCGGGCCGGAGAATCGCGGGGGGGGGGGGGCCCGCCAACCGGCGCAGCGCAATTCCCGCCCCCGCCGAATCTCCGGTGCCGGAGAATTCGGCAACCGGCGGGGGCGGGATTCACGCCAGCCCCCGGCGATTCTCCGACCCGGCGGGGGGTCGGAGAATCTCGCCCATTGTGACAAAGAGATTTTGTGGATAAAAATAGCACAGGGCTAAATAGCTGGCTTTTAAAGCAGACCAAGGCAGGCCAGCAGCGCGGTTCAATTCCCGTACCGACAGGCGCCGGAATGTGGTGAAGAGGGTCTTTTCACAGTAACTTCATTTGAAGCATACTTGTGACAATAAGTGATTTTCATTTCATTTTTCAAATGACTGATACAGTCCAGTTAATTGGACGCAGAAGTAGCAGCACACCTATCCCAAAACAGGGAAAGAGTGTTCCTGTCATGGGAAAAGGTTGCATTGGCATGACGAATACACCGCCACAAATGTGGAGAACTATTCCTGTAAGAGGAGAGGACATTTTAAATCTATATGCAGCAGCAAAGAGCTCCAAACACAAAATGTGAAGGAAAAACAAGAAAATCATCCAGCATTCAAGAATTTGAAGACAAAAAGGAGAGTGAAGTCCCATTTTTGGGAGAAACAATCGGATCAAATGGGAACCACTGCACCACAGAAATTATGGTCAATTGACATAGAACAGACTTCCAATTAGACACAGGAGCAGGGGTTTCAAATATTTCAGACACAGAACACTGCTGAAGCAAGACTTCCTCCATGACTATACAACTCGATGGTCCATGAGGCATTTAACAGAAGGTCAAGGGATAGTTACCCTCAAAATTTCAGTCGAAAAAAAGAGAGAAACTTTGGGTGAAATTCTCCGTTATCGGCGGAAAGTCCGCCGATCGGCGCAAAAAACGGCGCAAATCCGACTTGCGTCACGTCGGAAAAATGGGTCGAAAGTCTCCGGCCCGAAATGGGCGAGCAGCGATGTAACGGGATCTGCGCTTGCGCAGTGGTTCACGCCGTGCAGCGTCATACGTGCCACACGGCGTGACGGCTCATAAAGCCGCGCTGCTCCCCCCCACCCGACCGGAACACCCGACCGCAACACCCGACTGGATGACTGGCCGCCGCTCAGTCCCGAGGTTCGAGTCACGGGATGTGGAGGCGCTCCTGGACGCGGTGGAGCAGAGGAGGGACGCCCTGTATCCCGGGCACGGCCGCAGAGTTGCCCCACGCCACAGCCGGCGTCTGTGGAGGGAAGTGGCAGAGGCCGTCACCGCTGCGGCCCTGACACCACGGACAGGCACCCAGTGCCACAAGAAGGTGAACGACCTCGTCAGAGCAGGCAGGGTGAGCCTTCCCCATATCCCCCCCTCCCCCAAATCCCCCCCTCCCCCATATCCCCCCCTCCCCCATATCCCCCCTCCCCCATATTCCCCCCCCCATATCCCCCCTCCCCCATATTCCCCCCCCATATCCCCCCTCCCCCATATCCCCCATATCCCCCCTCCCCCATATCCCCCATATCCCCCCCTCCCCCATATCCCCCCTCCCCATATCCCCCCTATCCCCCTCCCCCATATCCCCCATATCCCCCCTCCCCCATATCCCCCCCTCCCCCATATCCCCAAGTGAACCCAGCCCTAACCTTAACCTCTGCAATGCACGCGCAACCGATGGCATGCATTCATATACCTGCCTAACAGTGTTGCCTTTTACCCCTGCCACCACCCCCCCCCCCCCACAGGATAAGCGCGCACACAACAATAGGGAGCATGTGAGGACTGGAGGAGGCCCCGCTGATGAGAGGCCACTGACCGAACACGACGAAAGGGCCCTGGAACTGGCTGGCGGACCTGAGGACCGGGAGGTTGCTGATGCAGAGGTCGGGGGCGTAGTAGCAAGTGAGCCACCGACAGCCCGTCCCCATATCCCCCTCCCCCATATCACCTGATCACTGCCTGATGTCTAACCATGCATGCTTCATTGTGTATCGCAGGACCAAACGTCCAGGCACCCATCCCCGCAGATGCAGACCGCCCGCAGGGTGCCTCTCGGAGACCACGGGAGATGGAGAGACCCGCACCCTCCAGCATGCGACGCCCGCAGGATGCCCCTCGGAGGCCACGGGAGACGGAGAGACCCGGACCCTCCAGCATGCGACGCCCGCAGGATGCCCCTCACACACCACGGGAGACGGAGAGACCCGCACCCTCCAGCATGCGACGCCCGCAGGATGCCCCTCGCACACCACGGGAGACGGAGAGACCCGTACCCTCCAGCATGCGACGCCCGCAGGATGCCCCTCAGAGGCCACGGGAGACGGAGAGACCTGGAGCAACAGGGAGACGACACCCCCGCCACGTGCGGAGCGACCACCCAGCGACGAGGGAGGCAGCCACAGGCCCCCGTCACATCCGAGCCAGGACACCACTACCCAGGACACCACTACCCAGGACACCACTACCCAGGACACCACTACCCGGGACACCACTACCCGGGACACCACTACCCGGGACAGCACTGCCCAGGACACCCCTACCCGGGACAGCACTACCCAGGAAGACGAAATACCGGACAGTGACTCAGAGTGGATGGGTGGAGACGAACCCCCACCCCAAAGTGCCATGGACTCAGAGTGGGATGAAGAGCACGACACAACGCCACTGCTGTCACCAACACCCTCCACCATCGCAGAAACACTCACCTCGGTTGGGCACTTTAGTGATGAGGCGTCTGGTACACTCACTGGTGCGCACAACACAGCCGTCCCGGTACAGCAGGTGGAGGTAGGAGCAGCAGAGGGGCCGGGCGGTCGGAGGGCAGCCCAGCCCAAGCGAACATCTGCCGCCCAGATGGATCCCGGGTTCCTGGAGTTACCACACCCACACATAGATCCGATGCAACCACCGACCCGGAGACGAGCGAAGAGGGTGACGGGCGGCTTGCGGCGGCTGCAGTCGCAGGTGGAGGAGTCCACCCGCGTCCAGGAGCTGGGAGTGGTGCCGGTCATGCGTGCCACCCAAGCTGACACCGCACGGGTGGCGTCCGCGGTGGAGGCAATGGGTGCGACGGTGTCAGACATGGGGAACGGTTTGCGAGGCCTGGGGCTTTCCGTACAGGCGGCGTCTGTGGCCCAGGAAATGGCTGCCCTCTCACAGGAGGCCATGAGCCAGTGCCAGCGCCAGATGGCAGAGGCGCTCAACGCCATAGCCCAGTCTCTGCAGGCCATGGCCCAGTCTCAGCAGGCCATGGCCCAGTCTCAGCAGGCCATCGCTGAGGGCATCGGCGCCAGTGGCCATGTGCGAGCCGGCGTCGCACTGTCACAGACAGGGTTTGCCAACCCCCTGGGCTCCATGGCTGCAAACCTGCAGACCCCTGTCGATACCAGCACAGGCCTCCAGGACTGGCAGCGCCAGATGTCGGGGGGGCGTCGGATGGCCAGTCCGTTCACATCCCCCACCCATGTAGAGGCCTGGGGGCCATCGGGCACCCCGAGGGAGGAGGAGGTGGTGTGGTTCGTCCCGGTACACCGCGACACCTCGGACTCCCCCCCTTCCGTCCCAGGTGCATCGGGTGGGCAACAGGCAGGACAGGCTGGCAGCTCGCCATCCCAGTCGCCCGGGCCGCAGCCTGGCCCATCTAAGCCAGGACGCCCCAGGAAACGGCCGCCAAAGGGATCCAGTGTCAGAGGGCAGGAATCACAGGAGTCCACCTCCAGTTCTGCTGTACCGTCTGGGGAACCACGTAGACGTAGTCAAAGGGCCCGTAAGGCCAAACAATTAGAC
This sequence comes from Scyliorhinus torazame, assembly GCF_047496885.1. NCBI lineage: Eukaryota > Metazoa > Chordata > Chondrichthyes > Carcharhiniformes > Scyliorhinidae > Scyliorhinus > Scyliorhinus torazame. The sequence continues at coordinate 359,464,858 of NC_092707.1, read as the reverse complement.
ACTGAGTAGGTTGGCACGGGTGCAGGGCACAGATGAGTTTTAGGGGCTAGGGCACGTGCATGAACTCCTTTGGTTATTAAAGTCAATGTTACACCTACAGAAGCTGCCTTTGTGCTCAGTCCAAAGCGTGCGGGGGTGTCATGTACGTTGAGCGCAAGTGTGTGTGTGAGGGGTGGTCTTACCTCAGCCCCAGGTGAGTCTGCCCCCTTCCCCCTGGGCCGCCATCAACATCCCCCGGGCAGAGGACGGGACTGTGCGCTGCAGTGTCACAGCCGCATGCAGGGATGGTCCGGGTGGATGGTGGTACTGTGGCCATAGGTCAGACATAGTCCAACGATGTAGAGCCAGGAGCTCACCGCAGGGTGGGTTGTCATCATCCTCCATGGCCTGCAATAGACACGCGTCCACCCGCAACTGTGTGAGCCCGGCCCGTTGTGCCGCAGGTGGATCGGAAATGGGGGGGGGTGGTGTGCATGCGGGTGGGGTGGGTGGGGTTGGGGAGGGGGGTGAGGGTGATGGGTGGGTGGATGGGTGGGGGGTGTGGGTGGTCGGCTGTTGCCATGGTGTGCGGTCTGTGGCCAAACTACCCGATTCCCACGCCCATCTAGTCAGTGAAGCGGGCGGCTATCAGTCTGTCCCGTGCCCGCTGGGCCAGCCGGTAACGGTGGACAGCCACCCGCCTGTGTCTACCCCGTCTGCCCTGACCATTGCCCCCATCCCCCTCATCTGGGGAGGACTGGGCCTCTTCCTGCTGCTCCTCCACTCCGCCCTCCTCTGCCTGCGGCACATCGCCCCTCTGCTGGGCTACGTTGTTCAGGACGCAGCACACCACAATGATGCGGCCGACCCTATCTGACCGATACTGGAGGGCGCCCCCAGAGAGGTCCAGGCACCTGAAACGCATCTTCAGCATGCCAAAGCACCTCTCTATCACCCCCTTGTCGCTACATGGGCATCATTGTAGCGGTTCTCCGCCTCATTGCGTGGCCTCCGTATAGGCGTCATCAGCCACGATCGCAATGGGTATCCCCTGTCGCCCAGCAACCAGCCCCTCAGCCGGGGATGGCGTCCCTCGTACATGCCGGGGATGGATGACCGCGACAACACGTATGAGTCGTGTACACTGCCTGGGTAACGGGCGCAGACGTGCAAGATCATCATGCGGTGGTCGCAGACCACCTGTATGTTCATCGAATAGGTCCCCTTCCTATTGGTGAACACGGCCCTGTTATCTGCAGGTGGGCGCACGGCGACGTGCATCCCATCGATCGCGCCCTGGAACATGGGGAACCCGGCCACGGCAGAGAAGCCCACGGCCCGGGCATCTTGGCTGGCCCGGTCCACGGGGAAGCGGATGTAGCGGTGCGCCATGGCATATCGGGCATCTGTCACTGCCCGGATGCACCGATGCACCGATGTCTGCGATACGCCGGACAGGTTCCCACTCGGTGCCTGGAATGACCCCGTTGCATAAAGGTTCAGGGCCACCGTAACCTTGACGGACACGGGGAGGGGGTGTCCCCCGCCAGTGCCACGCGGTGACAGGTGTGCCAGCAGGTGGCAGATGTGTGCCACGGTTTCCCGCCTCATCCGGAGTCTCCTCCTGCATTCCCGGTCCGTGAGGTCCTGGTATGACTGCCGGGGCCGGTACACACGGGGCGCCCTCGGGTGCCTCCGTTGCCGTGGGGCCGCGACGTCCTCCTCCCCCTCCTCGTCCTGTCGGTCAGGTGTCCCTCCAGCCTGGGCGGCTGCCGCCTGTCCCTCTGCGGCAGCCTGCGCCGCCTCTCTGGCACGCTCCTCCTCCTCCTCCTCCTCCTCCTCCTCATCCAGGGCAACATAGACATGAGCGGCTGCCGCCGCGGCGGCCAACATCGCTGGATGATCGGAAAACATGACGGCCTGGTGGGGGGGGAGGGGAACGACGACATGTCATCATTGCCCATATCCCCTCCTCCCCCCAGCCAGGTGGCATGGACCGCATGGGTCCAACTGTTGGAGGCTGGCACCTGGCCAGGTGGACCAACTCACTTGCCCTCGCATCCCCCTCCCCGGCACGGACCCCCCCCCCAACCTCCACCCTGGCACGGACCCCCCATCCCCCTCCCCGGCACGGACCCCCCCCCCAACCTCCACCCGGCACGGACCCCCCATCCCCCTCCCCGGCACGGACCCCCCCCCCAACCTCCACCCCGGCACGGGCCCCCCTCCCAACCTCCACCCCGGCACGGACCCCCCATCCCCCTCCCCGGCACGGACCCCCCCCCAACCTCCACCCCGGCACGGACCCACCTCCCACGGGAGGTCGACGGCCATTCTTCGACCCTCTGTGGGGTCGGAGAATGACGCCCCTGATGTGTGATCCAAAACCAAGAGTGTTCACTGTTAAGTTGAAAATCTTGCGCAGATCTGCAACTCATCTATAAAATAGGTGAATTGGGCAGCCAAGAGATATCTGCAGAATTCAGGAAAAAAATTCCAAAATTATTTTGAGGTCTGGGAAAGCTGAGAACATTGTAACACAGACCAGGCACAAATCAGTATTCTTGTTCACCCCTTCACCCGATGCCGGTGTCTATGAATTTACATTGTGTACCCTGTGTTGCCTTATTGTGTATTTTCTTTTTCTTTTCTTTTATTTTCATGTACTAAATGATCTGTTTGAGCTGCTCGCAGAAAAATACGTTTCACTGCACCTCGGTACACGTGACAATAAACAAATCCATCCATCACCCCAAGGTACGCTCCACACCCGCTTTTACATGAGGGGAAACAGGAAATTGGAACAAAGGGAAGACGGTGGTCTCGTGGTATTCTCATTGGATTAGTCATCCAGAGACCCAGAATAATGCTCTGGACACGGTTGGAATTCCATCACAGCAGATGATCAAACTCTGATTAAAAAGTGTTTTGATTGGGGTTTCAAATGTTGTATTTCACAACTCATATGTTAAACGTTACACTTTACATAAACACACCAACCAGAGAGAAAAAAAACAAACAACATAACAAAAACAAGCAAGAAGTAAGAGGAGGTGAAATGACAGGCAGAAATCAGCACAGATATTTACATACAATTACTTTCCCTCCTGCTGGGGCTGTGCACCCTCTTTGTACAGCATATCTTTGTTGCTGTTCCCAGTTTGGTCTGGGTGCATATTTACAGATGTCTATCTACAGTTTTAATCCCTCATCCCTCTCAATTTCCTTGTATGTCCTCCCCCCATCCTCCCTCCCTTCTTTCTTTTTATCTTTATCCCATGACTCGCTGGTGTCTCCCCCCTTACTGGTTGCTGGCTACGAACAGATCCTGGAACAAGTTGGTGAGCGACTTCCACATTCTTTGGAAGCCCTCTTCCCACCCTCGGATGGCAAATTTTATTTTCTCCATTTTGGGAAATTCCGCCAGTCTGCAGCTTTGGGTGGTGCTGCCCATCGCCAAGAACAACAAAGAACAAAGAAATGTACAGCACAGGAACAGGCCCTTCGGCCCTCCAAGCCCGTGCCGACCATACTGCCCGACTAAACTACAATCTTCCTGGGTCCGTATCCTTCTATTCCCATCCTATTCATATATTTGTCAAGATGCCCCTTAAATGTCCCTATCGTCCCTGCCTCCACTACCTCCTCCGGTAGTGAGTTCCAGGCACCCACTACCCTCTGCGTAAAAAACTTGCCTCGTACATCTACTCTAAACTTTGCCCCTCTCACCTTAAACCTATGCCCCCTAGTAATTGACCCCTCTACCCTGGGGAAAAGCCTCTGACTATCCACTCTGTCTATGCCCCTCATAATTTTGTATACCTCTATCAGGTCGCCCCTCAACCTCCTTCGTTCCAGTGAGAACAAACCGAGTTTATTCAATCGCTCCTCATAGCTTATGCCCTCCATACCAGGCAACATTCTGGTAAATCTCTTCTGCACCCTCTCTAAAGCCTCCACATCCTTCTGGTAGTGTGGCGACCAGAATTGAACACTATACTCCAAGTGTGGCCTAACTAAGGTTCTATACAGCTGCAACATGACTTGCCAATTCTTATACTCAATGCCCCGGCCAATGAAGGCAAGCATGCCGTATGCCTTCTTGACTACCTTCTCCACCTGTGTAGCCCCTTTCAGTGATCTGTGGACCTGTACTCCTAGATCTCTTTGACTTTCAATACTCTTGAGGGTTCTACCATTCACTGTATATTCCCTACCTGCATTAGCCCTTCCAAAATGCATTACCTCACATTTGTCCAGGTTAAACTCCATCTGCCATCTCTCCGCCCAAGTCTCCAGACAATCTAAATCCTGCTGTATCCTCAGACAGTCCTCATCGCTATCCGCAATTCCACCAACCTTTGTGTCGTCTGCAAACTTACTAATCAGACCAGTTACATTTTCCTCCAAATCATTTATATATACTACAAAGAGCAAAGGTCCCAGCACTGATCCCTGTGGAACACCACTGGTCACAGCCCTCCAATTAGAAAAGCATCCCTCCATTGCTACCCTCTGCCTTCTATGGCCTAGCCAGTTCTGTATCCACCTTGCCAGTTCACCCCTGATCCCGTGTGACTTCACCTTTTGTACTAGTCTACCATGAGGGACCTTGTCAAAGGCCTTACTGAAGTCCATATAGACAACATCTACTGCCCTACCTGCATCAATCATCTTAGTGACCTCCTCGAAAAACTCGATCAAGTTAGTGAGACACGACCTCCCCTTCACAAAACCGTGCTGCCTCTCACTAATACGTCCATTTGCTTCCAAATGGGAGTAGATCCTGTCTCGAAGAATTCTCTCCAGTAATTTCCCTACCACTGAAGTAAGGCTCACCGGCCTGTAGTTCCCGGGATTATCCCTGCCACCCTTCTTAAACAGAGGAACAACATTGGCTATTCTCCAGTCCTCCGGGACATCCCCTGAAGACAGCGAGGATCCAAAGATTTCTGTCAAGGCCTCAGCAATTTCCTCTCCAGCCTCCTTCAGTATTCTGGGGTAGATCCCATCCGGCCCTGGGGACTTATCTACCTTAATATTTTTTAAGACACCCAACACCTCATCTTTTTGGATCACAATGTGACCCAGGCTATCTACACCCCCTTCTCCAGACTCAACATCTACCAATTCCTTCTCTTTGGTGAATACTGATGCAAAGTATTCATTTAGTACCTCGCCCATTTCCTCTGGCTCCACACATAGATTCCCTTGCCTATCCTTCAGTGGGCCAACCCTTTCCCTGGCTACCCTCTTGCTTTTTATGTAAGTGTAAAAAGCCTTGGGATTTTCCTTAACCCTATTTGCCAATGACTTTTCATGACCCCTTCTAGCCCTCCTGACTCCCTGCTTAAGTTCCTTCCTACTTTCCTTATATGCCACACAGGCTTCGTCTGTTCCCAGCCTTTTAGCCCTGACAAATGCCTCCTTTTTCTTTTTGACGAGGCCTACAATATCATTCGTCATCCAATGTTCCCGAAAATTGCCGTATTTGTCTTTCTTCCTCACAGGAACATGCCTGTCCTGTATTCCTATCAACTGACACTTGAAAGCCTCCCACATGTCAGATGTTGATTTGCCCTCAAACATCCGCCCCCAATCTATGCTCTTCAGTTCCCGCCTAATATTGTTATAATTAGCCTTCCCCCAATTTAGCACATTCATCCTCGGACCACTCTTATCCTTGTCCACCAGTACTTTAAAACTTACTGAATTGTGGTCACTGTTACCGAAATGCTCCCCTACTGAAACATCTACCACCTGGCCGGGCTCATTCCCCAATACCAGGTCCAGTACCGCCTCTTCCCTAGTTGGACTGTTTACATATTGTTTTAAGAAGCCCTCCTGGATGCTCTTTACAAACTCTGCCCCGTCTAAGCCCCTGGCACTAAGTGAGTCCCAGTCAATATTGGGGAAGTTGAAGTCTCCCATCACCACAACCCTGTTGTTTTTACTCTTTTCCAAAATCTGTCTACCTATCTGCTCCCCTATCTCCCGCTGGCTGTTGGGAGGCCTGTAGTATACCCCCAACATTGTGACTGCACCCTTCTTATTCCTGATCTCTACCCATATAGCCTCACTGCCCTCTGAGGTGTCCTCTCGCTGTATAGCTGTGATACTCTCCTGAACAAGTAGCGCAACTCCGCCTCCCCTTTTACATCCCCCTCTATCCCGCCTGAAACATCTAAATCCTGGAACGTTTAGCTGCCAATCCTGCCCTTCCCTCAACCAGGTCTCTGTAATGGCAACAACATCATAGTTCCAAGTACTAATCCAAGCTCTAAGTTCATCTGCCTTACCCGTAATGCTCCTTGCATTAAAACATATGCACTTCAGGCCACCAGACCCGCTGTGTTCAGCAACTTCTCCCCGTCTGCTCTGCCTCAGAGCCACACTGTCCATATTCCCTAGTTCTCCCTCAATGCTCTCACCTTCTGACCTATTGCTCCCGTGCCCACCCCCCTGCCATACTAGTTTAAACCCTCCCGTGTGACACTAGCAAATCTCGCGGCCAGGATATTTATGCCTCTCCGGTTTAGATGCAACCCGTCCATCTTATACAGGTCACACCTGCCCCGGAAGAGCTCCCAGTGGTCCAGATAACCGAAACCCTCCCTCCTACACCAGCTGTTTAGCCACGTGTTTGTCTGCTCTATCTTCCTATTTCTAGCCTCACTGGCACGTGGCACAGGGAGTAATCCCGAGATTACAACCCTCGAGGTCCTGTCTTTTAACTTTCTGCCTAGCTCCCTGAACTCCTGCTGCAGGACCTCATGCCTCTTCCTGCCTATGTCGTTAGTACCAATATGTACAACGACCTCTACCTGTTTGCCCTCCCCCTTCAGGATTCCCTCTACCCGTTCGGAGACATCCTGGACCCTGGCACCAGGGAGGCAACATACCATCCTGGAGTCTCTTTCACGTCCACAGAAGCGCCTATCTGTTCCCCTGACTATAGAGTCCCCTATAACTATTACTCTTCTGCGCTTTGACCCTCCCTTCTGAACATCAGAGCCAGCCGTGGTGCCACTGCTCTGGCTGCTGCTGTTTTCCCCTGATAGGCTATCCCCCCCGACAGTATCCAAAGGGGTATACCTGTTCGAGAGGGGGACAACCACAGGGGATTCCTGCACTGACTGCCTGCCCTTTCTGGTGGTCACCCATTTCTCTGCCTGCACCTTGGGTGTGACCACACTTACATAACTGCGATCTATGACGCTTTCCGCCACCTGCATGCTCCTAAGTGCATCCAATTGCTGCTCCAACCGAACCATGCGGTCTGTGAGGAGCTGCAGTTGGGTGCACTTTCTGCAGATGAAGCCATCCAGGACGCTGGAAGCCTCCCGGACCTGCCACATCTCACAGTCAGAGCACAGCACCCCTCTAACTGACATTGCGTCAATTAATTAAAATTAAAATTTGTCTTTTTTTTATAAATACTTTTTTTTTTTTTTTAAATTACAAAGTTACTGTCAACTATCTGTTTCCTAGCACTAGATTTCTAATAGAAATGCGATAGCTAACTATAATATCCTCCGATCTCTGGCTTAGATATCCTCTAAATTATAATTAAGTTATTATGTTTAATTAGTTCCCAAATAGTCAAAAAAATTTAGGTTAGAATCCCAACCAGCCACTCAGGTCACAGCTTTTCTGTCCCCCCCGACACACACAATTTGAAAAAAGGAATAAAAGTAAAAATCACTTGCTTACCTTCTGAGATGTTCTCAGGTTCTCTCGCTGACAGAGACTGCTCCTCCACCTCCAATCCTTGGCCTGCACAATGCTAATAATATATAATATAATATGGCACTTACCTTACACCAATGGGTCTTATTATTAGGTTAGAGGAGGAGGGTGGGTGGGAGACACTACACGTGTAGTGTCTCGGGTTTCCTCTCCACCAGAATTTATTGGGGGGGGGGGGGGACTTGCCAGAGGTCGAACTTCCGGTTCCCGCCGAAATCCAAAGGGCTGCTCCTGTAAAGGTAAGTGCTTTTAAACTAACTACTCACCTCCCAGAAGGCCCCTGCGCACCGCTGCCGCCGAAATCCAAAGGGCTGCTCCTGTAAAGGTAAGTGCTTTTAAACTCACTACTCACCTCCAAGAAGGCCCCTGCGCACCGCTGCCGCCGAAATCCAAAGGGCTGCTCCTGTAAAGGTAAGTGCTTTTAAACTCACTACTCACCTCCAAGAAGGCCCCTGCGCACCGCTGCCGCCGAAATCCAAAGGGCTGCTCCTGTAAAGGTAAGTGCTTTTAAACTCACTACTCACCTCCAAGAAGGCCCCTGCGCACCGCTGCCGCCGAAATCCAAAGGGCTGCTCCTGTAAAGGTAAGTGCTTTTAAACTCACTACTCACCTCCAAGAAGGCCCCTGCGCACCGCTGCCGCCGAAATCCAAAGGGCTGCTCCTGTAAAGGTAAGTGCTTTTAAACTCACTACTCACCTCCAAGAAGGCCCCTGCGCACCGCTGCCGCCGAAATCCAAAGGGCTGCTCCTGTAAAGGTAAGTGCTTTTAAACTCACTACTCACCTCCAAGAAGGCCCCTGCGCACCGCTGCCGCCGAAATCCAAAGGGGGATTTTCAGAAGCCAGTCGAGCAGGATTCTCCAGCAGGCAATCAGGGAGGCAAAGGCTAGGGCCTTCCCCATTGAAGAGTACTGGCTGGTCTGGGACCCCAAAGAACGCCACTTTTGGACATGGCTCCATCCTCCCACAACCCTGGACACGGTCTCAAAAAAGGTCGTCCAGTATCCGGCAAGTGTGAGGCAGGCCCAGAACATGTGGGTGTGGTTGGCCGGGCCTCACTGGCACCATTCACACTTGTCCTCCACATCTGGAAAGAACCTACTCATTCGGGTTCTGGTTAGGTGCGCTCTATGCACCACGTTTAGCTGCGTTAGGCTAAGCCCTGTGCATGTGGAGGTGGAGTTCGCCCTGTGCAGTACTTCTATCCAGAGTCCTCCCCCTATTTCTATTCTAGTTCTTTCTCCCATTTTTCCCTTGTCTCATCCGGGGGAAACTTACCTTCTCCAACTGTTGCCGGTTCAGATCCCCACAGTTTCCCTTCCCCAGCTCACAGGCGTCTAGCAGTTCTTCGACTAACAAATGTCCTGGTATCTGGAGGTACATCGTCGTTTCCTTATGGGGGAGGATTTTGTCCTGCATGTGTCTTAGCTCATTTCCTTTTGGCAATTGGAACCTCTCCATGAGTTCCCCCAAGGGTCACTACTCTGTCGTCCGTGAACATGTCCCTAACCGTCAATGTCCTGCCTCCATCTTTTGAATGTGGCGTCCATTATTGTGAGAGCGAACCTGTGGTTGTTGCAGATGGGGGCCATGATGGACATTTCAGTTAGGTCCACTTGTTGCCTCATTTGGTACCACGTCTGGAGCGTGGCTACTACCACTGGGCAGCTCGAGTGCTTGGTTGGGGGGGGAAGCTAGTGCGGTTGTGACTAGGGCTCAGAGGGGTATCCCTATGCAGGAGTGAAACTAGAATTTGATAAAAATCTGGAATTAAAACTCTACTGATGACCATGAAATGATTGTCGATTGTCACAAAAACCCATCTGGACACTTTAGGGGAGGAAACCTTACCTGCACGTGACTCCAGACGCACAGCAATGTGGTTGACTCTTAATTGGCCGAGCACGCCATTCACATCAAGGGCAATTGGGGATGGGCAATAAATCCTTGCCTAACCAGCCACACCCACATCCCATGAAGGAACAAACAAAATGCTTCATTCGAGAGTCTTCTCACCTGCAAATAAACCTACATGTTGGTGTTCAGGTATAGTTCCAGTACCAAAACCAAATGGCTCAATACCAACAATTAACTAATGTGGTGGGAATGGAGACCCACCCAATGATACCTGTGGATTACAGACTGGTAAAACTAGGGAAAAGCACAATTTTTAGAAAATTGGATGCAGACCATGGCTTCTGGCAATGACCTTTGGACGAGGAATCCAAACTACTAACTACATTCATAATAGCATCTGGAAGATATTACTTCAATCAACCGGCATTCGGAATTACATCGGCACCAGAGATTTTTCAGATAACTTTAACAGAGGGTCATCTGCCACATGTAGGACATCCTGATACGTGGCTCTGCCACAATGGAGCATGAAGCAAAGTGAGAGCAGTGTGGCGATGTTTGGAAGCAGCTGGCCTAATAAATGTGAGTTTGTTCAACCAACCATTTAATATCTGCGATGCATCGTTTACATATCAGGCATCAGGGCTGATCCCCAAAAGATCAAAGCAATCAAAGATTTTCCACCACCTTGCAATGTTATGGAGCATCAGCGCTTCATGGGAATGGTCAATAAGTCGGGAAGTTGCTATTTGGTCAAGCCAGCTCAGCATCTTATAAATTTCAAAAAGATCACATCTCAATCAATGAAATACAGGATATTTATAAAGGCCTTGTGCAACTTTAAACTTTAATAACTGAATAATGTGTCAAGTTTTAACACAACACAGTTCACATTTTTAGGCTTCAACAGAACCATTGTGATACATGGTTCAATCCGATTTTCCAGCAGTTGACTTTTCCTCCGACTGTCGCCATTTTCAATCACCTTCAGCATCACCATGCAGCATTAAAGCATTATCATGAAAAATATTATGCCTTTGTCTGTTTTTTAACGTTTGCTTCTATCATGTGTACATCAAGCTTGGACTTTAAAAGCTGATAAGTTATAGGAGGCAAGGACAATTTGGATGGAGAGAAGAGGTTGGACAATTTTAAGTTTCTGAGAAAGACTTAATTGAAGCAGGAGACTGTGCAAAGATTTTGACAGTAAAGCTGCAGTGAGCTGGAGAGCGTGCATAATGGAAGAGTGAGGATTAGAAAGAAAAAAGAGGAGACAGTTCAAAGGAACAACGATTATTATATGAGTGATAAATTAGAATGAAAGGGTGCAGGCAAAGAGATGAGGGATGAATTGGTTACAAAAATAATCATTGCCTCATACCTGGCTGACCAGTGACAGAACTTTGAAGTCTTACATTATATTGCATGCTATTTGATCACAGATTGCACATACATTGTTGGCGTTCTGTACTAAATGCTTCACTTAGAACTCATCTTTAGGGCGGTTGACTGGAAGAGATAGCCAGCTGTTCCCTGTATAATGGAAAAAGCTAATTTATTTTTAATGATTTTTTTTCGACACAGCTCATTTGTTTCACAAATTTGAATGACATTAATTAATTTAACTGCTGATGTAAAAACTGTGATAATTAGAGTTTTGACAAAAAAAGTGCATTATTCAGACAATACAGTTATAAACCCATACCATATAGCACCCGGTGCAGTTTTATGCTTGAATGTGCAGTTCAGCCTATTTATAAATAAATTACTTGTATAACAATCTGTTTCACTGAACATTTCCTGAGTTCCCAGCCCAACTGCATCAGCTGCTGCGCAGTTCTGATTATTTGTAAGCAAGTGATTTATATTTGTTTTCGTGCGAATGGTTGCAGACAGTAGCAGTGAGATGGTAGGCTAGTTTCCCCCTTTTCCAACTCTCGAACGACTGAAGGCAGATGTGTTTTAAAAGAAGTGCTTTAACCCTGTGAGTGCCATAACACTCAAGATAATAATAATAGCTTATTGTCACAAGTAGGCTTCAATGAAGTTACTGTGAAAAGCCCCTAGTCGCCACACTCCTGTTCGGGGAGGCCGGCACGGGAATTGAACCCACGCTGCTGGTCTTGTTCTGCATTATAATCCAGCTGTTTAGCCCACTGTGCAAGAATAAGCAAGTACTGGGTTTTCACTTAAGTTTTTCAAAAAAATGAATGTTTATTATTCAGCACCCTAAATGTATATTCAACAGCACTCACCCACCCAGTCATGCACACATATATACAAAAAAAATCAGCTAGCATGCACTTAGGTCTTAAAGTCCAAACGCTCACCGTCACACTTGCTTCTTTCAAGATGAAGCCTTGAAATGTTGTTGGTCTTTGTTTCTTCCTTGGTCCACTGAAGAAATAGAGGTTGCAGGATTTGCAGTGGCTTCCTGCTTGCAGTGGGTAGGTTTCTCTGTCTTCACTCTAGTTAAATGTAGTCAAACCTCTGCAGCAAAAACTTGGTTTGGTTCCTCAAATAGGTAGATTTTTGGCAGAGTTCTGTTCATTTGTTCTGATGGAACTCTTCTTCTTTCTATCTGCTCCCCAAATATATGTCTTATTAAATATTATTTATCAGAAACCTTGGCCAGAGTTTTCCGGCCATTCATGCCAGTGGTATCTTCCAGTCCTGCCAACAGCGCACCCTGCTGTGTGTTTCCTGGCAGTGAGGGCTGCATTCAATGAGAAACCCCTTTGGCAACGACGGGACCAAAAGATCCCACCATTGGCCAAAGTTGGGCTGCTTCGGCCGCTGCGAAACACGCAGCGGGATGCACGGAAAATCCCACTCCTTCCTATAAGCTATCATTGTCCTCACAAAATGCCCCTGACATCTTGGCCATTAACATACAATGGTGGTCGTCTTTCACCATTCACATCCCCTTGTAATAGAATGGGATTCTTCTCAAACCCATTCTTTAGAATTTCACTCCAAAGCCAAGAGTTCTGCAAGTCCACTGTGAACAGGTTTCTGTAACTATTCGCATAAAGGTGTCCATTAAGCTACAGGAAAGGTTTGTTGCATTTTTATGTCTTCTCAATGAAATTTACTGTATTGTAAACACTGGCCTGCAGTTAACAGTTAACAGATTTTTTAAATTAAAAAAAAAATTTAGAGTACCCAATTCATTTTTTCCAATTAAGGGGCAATTTAGCGTGGCCAATTCACCTACCCTGCACATCTTTTGGGTTGTGGCGGCGAAACCCATGCAAACACGGGGAGAATGTGCAAACTCCACACGGACAGTGACCCAGAGCTGGGATCAAACCTGCGACCTCGGCGCCGTGAGGCAGCAGGGCTAACCACAGCACCACCGTGCTGCCCGTAATCTGCATTTTAATATCTCATCCAGACATACAGGCTAGCTTCCAGGGCCTTGAGTAGTTCCATATATATTGACAAGAAACAAAAGATAGGTCACCTGACCTCTCAACGCCATGTTGTTTCAGAAGCAGAATGTCCATTCTCCACTTTGTTTTATAAGTAAAGTGTTCATTTTCCATAAATCAATGAGTCTATATTATGTGTGCATGACAAAGTAATGGACTATGCCTTTGTTCTTCTGCTTGTTGGATGAGATCATTCAATTTCTCTCTGCACTGCAGCCAGCTCCTGGGGATAATACTAATCTTATTCACAAGTTGTGTCACTTCTTGCCATTCACCATTTTCCCCTGGCACTTGTGTAGAGGGAAGGTGCACAAAGGCCAGTAGTACACTTGGGCAACAGTTCGTGCAAGATGACAGCCATTTGCAATTACGGGTGGTGCTGCGCCATCGGAGGCACGGGCTGCATCTTATTAATATGCGAGATTTGATGTGAAGGTCAAAGAAGCTGTTAACAGCTTACTGTATTGTAAACACTGCACAAGTGTTATGAAGTGGTGCACCAAGTGCTAAATCCATCTTGAAGCCCCATTGTGAACCGCACTGTTATCATAACAATTTTCAGTTAACAGTTATTTCAGGAATACAGGCTCTTACTGATCTTTGTCCCTTTTGTTCCCATCAATCAGGTGACTTATATTTTGAATCTAGAGTCTGTGCCCTGAGTGAAAGGATTCTGTGTTAACAGAGAGAGTGCAAATGCAGACTGGCCTGCTGTGCATTTCTAACATTTTCTATTTTTAATTCAAACTTCCAGTATTCACAGCTTTCTTCCATTAAAGGCTTCTGAACGCAAAGGGTGAAAAGCAATTGAGGGCTTCACCCAGCTCCGTGTGCCTCACTCGAGAATGCTACCAACGCATTCCTGCATTATAGCTAATCGTGTATTAAGAAGTAATTTTCAATTGAGGCTCCAGGATGCGATGCCATGAAATTTGTTCTATGGATTAATAGCATTCGCTAGTCGATCTGGCTGAGTTCTGTAACATCAACCCGTTACCATGATGCTGAATCCAATCAGTACAACTGGGTTAACCAACAATATTAGTCTTGTGTGAGGTGCAGTTCCTATTTTAAAAAAACACTTATGTGGCTTCCCCTCTGAATACTGGCAGTGTCAAAAGCTGACAGCTCAGCCAATCTGTGACCAGGATAAAATGGTGATGCTGATGGTGTGTGCCATTGATGGCAACTTGATTACTGGGCGTTACTTTGCTTCCTAGGGGAGGGAGTGAAATCCCACACTATGAAGCCGAGCTGCACTAAAAAGTTGGTACACTGCGCCAACCTCTCACTTTACAAGTAATGCCATTCGAGGGGTGAAATTCTCCGGAACCGGCGCGATGGCCGCCGACTGGCGCCCAAAACGGCGCGAATCAGACGAGCATCACGCCGCCCCAAAGGTGCGGAATGCTCCACGTCTTTGGGGGCCGAGCCCCAACATTGAGGGGCTAGGCCGGCGCCGGACGAATTTCCGCCCCGCCAGCTGGCGGAAAAGGCCTTTGTTGCCCCGCCAGCTGGCGCGGAAATGACATCTCCAGGCGGCGCATGCGCGGGAGCGTCAGCGGCCGCTGACAGCATTCCCGCGCATGCGCAGTGGAGGGAGTCTCTTCCGCCTCCGCCATGGTGGAGACCGTGGCGGAGGCGGAAGGGAAAGAGTGCCCCCACGGCACAAGCCCGCCCGCGGATCGGTGGGCCCCGCTCGCGGGCCAGGCCACCGTGGGGGCACCCCCCCGGGGCCAGATCGCCCCGCGCACCCCCCCAGAACCCCGGAGCCCACCCGCGCCGCCTTGTCCTGCCGGTAAGGTAGGTGGTTTAATTTACGCCAGCGGGACAGGCATTTTAGCGGCGGGACTTCGGCCGCAGAGAATCGAGCGGGGGGGCCCGCCAACCAGCGCGGCGCAAATCCCGCCCCCGCCGAATATCCGGTGCCGGAGACTTCGGAAAATTTCGCCCCAGATATATATTGATTAGCCTGAGTTTTCAAAGCTACTTTCAGGGCTGTGGAATCAATGTGTGACGGAGTGTAAATTCTAATAATCATCTTACTAAATCGTTGTGTGTGTGGTATTTTACGAAATTTAATGGCGTCAAAATCCAATGTTGTTTCATCAACTTTGGGGGGCCTACACTGTACTGGAAGTGCACCGCTGTCAAATAGGGAATCATTTTTAGATGTCTGCTTGAAGCGGGCAGTAATTGTTTTCCATATGCAATTCATGGTCCGAGCATCGGTTGCAGGATCCTAATTGAAATACATGAACAAGCAGGTCAATTTGTGACACGCAAGCTCCACTTTACTGCACTCAGTGTTCAGCAACAAAATCAGCAGTTCTTAAAGGAACCACAAGAGGCCACTCACGAAATGGACAGAAATGTCTTGAAGATTACATTTTTGTTGAGCTAGAAGGAACCTTCTCCCGCTGACTGCACAGAAATAATGTAGATCACTGCTCGCCCAGGCTTGCCTCAGCATCAACCCACTCCCCACCCTGCCTCACCATTACACCCCCCCCCCCCCGCCCCCCCCCCCCCCCCAACGGTGGCCTGGCCCGCGATCGGGGCCCACCGATCTGCAGGTGGGCCTGTGCCGTGGGGGCACTCTTTCCCTTCCGCCTCCGCCATGGAAACTCCCTCCACTGCGCATGCGCGGGAATGCCGTCAGCGGCCGCTGACGCTCCCGCGCATGCGCCGCCCGGAGATGTCATTTCCGCGCCAGCTGGCGGGGCACCAAAGGCCTTTTCCGCCAGCTGGCGGGGCGGAAATTCGTCCGGCGCGAGCCTAGCCCCTTAAGGTTGGGGCTCGGCCCCCAAAGATGCGGAGCATTCCGCACCTATAGGGCGGCGCGATGCCCGACTGATTTGCGCCATTTTGGGCGCCAGTCGGCAGACATCGCGCCGATACCGGAGAATTTCGCCCCTGGTCTTCACTGCAGCCGGTACCTAACTGGCTGGCTCTATTAATACAACAGAAGAGTGAGGAAGGCAAGAGGAGATACTGGCTGGTCTGCTACTGGATTGAAGAAGGAGAGGGGTGTTTTCTCAGTGCCAGAGGGAGAGGAAGAGTGACTTGGATACTACTGCAGCTACCTGGAGGTTGTGCGTCTGCTTGCTGTTTGCCCCTTCTGCTTCTTTTACCTGGAGTGAGGCAAGGACAGGTATTGACTGGCCTACTATTGGAGGGAAGAAGGGTAGGGGTCTACTCCCCCTCTTGCTTCTTTGGCCTGGACTGAGGCAAGGGAAGGTATTGACAGACCAGACTGAAGATGGGAAAGGGGTGCTTTCTCACCCGTTCTGCTGTGCTCTGTGTTGGTGTGGCTTCAGGTATTGATTGTTCCTGCCTTGAGAGTCTGCTGCAGTGAGAGCTTCCAGTGGGTGGGGGGTTGGGGGGGGGGGCGTGCCTCAGATAGGTGAGTGCCTCGGATACTGCTGCAACTGCCTGGAGGCTGTGTGTCTGCTTGCTGCTGCCCCTTCTGCTTCTTTGACATGGAGTGAGGCAAGGGGAGGCCTTGGTTGCCTTACTGCTGATCTGAAGAAGGGAGCGGGATTCTTTCTCAGTGCTATTAGAAGAGGGAAGGGAGGAGTGACTCGGATACTACTGCAGCTCCCTGGAGACTGTGTGCCTACTTGCTGCAACCCCTTCTGCTTCTTTGACCTGGGGTGAGGCGATGGGAGGTATTAGCTGGCCTATTGCTGGACTGAAGAGGGGTGGGGGGTCTACTGCCCTTCTGCATCTTTGGCTTGGAGTGAGGCAAGGGGATGTATTGGCTGGCCTACTACTGGAATGAATAAGGGGGAGGGTTGCTTTCTCGCCCCTTCAGCTATGCTCTGTGTTGGTGTGACTTCAGGTAATGATTGTTTCTACCTTGAGGGTATGTTTCTGGGAGCTGCCAGAGTGGGTGAGAGAGGAGGTGTGACTTGAGTGCTACTGCGTGTGTCTGCTTGCTACTGCCCCTTCTGCTTCTTTGACCTGGAGTCAGGCAAGAGGCGGATTGGCTGGCCTACTACCAGACTGAGGACGGGCGAGGGGTCTGCTCTTGCAGCTTGCTGGTACTTTTGTTGTACAATTGACTGTTTCTTGACTATTGACTGTTTCACTGTTTCATGTTTGGAAGTGTGTGTTTGTTTGTTACTACCTCATTTACTTCTGTAGCGTGGCCCAAGGACTGGGTGGTGTCACATGAAATTACCAGATGCTGGTGCTATAGGATGGTAATGGTGGCGGTCCAATTCCACCAAGCAACTTGAAAGTTTTGTCGGTATGCTTTTATGTACTACTGATGGCTTTATCATGCTGGCGACTGTTTACTGTTTCTGGCTTGGAAGCCGTGCAAATTGCTGGTATCTTTTTTTGTACTGTTTATATTTAATGTTTGGAAATTGTATGCTTGCTGTTGTAGTGTTACTGTTTACTGTTTAATATCTAGAGGCTGTGTGCCTGTCTGCTGCGGCCCCTTTTGTTTCTGTGGCCTGGAGTACCTGGAACCACTGCCAGTGCTGGAGAGGGGGAGGGATGCTGCTCTCTCTCTCTCTCTTTTCCTCCATGCTCTGTGTCAGTGTGACTTTTCCGATGTATTGTTATGCTCACCCTAAGTGACTTTCCACTGCAGCGGGTCCACTGCTGGAGCTATGGGAGGGGGTGGAGCTTTTGAACAATTGACTGGTTGATGTTTGCTGTCTGGAGCCCATGTGTTTGTCAGTTGCATCCCCTTTTATCTGAGGCCTGTATCTCCAAAATGGGTGCTCTCTCGCTCTTCCACCATACCATGGAGTTGGATGCTGTGGAAGGGGGTGAGAGCGCAGGTTGATTTAGATGTTGGTATCTCCGTGGACTGTTTACTGTTGTTGTTTGGAGGGTGTGTACTTGTCAGCTGCAGCCCCTTTTATCTGTTATCTGGATCCCGGAGGGCGGTGCTCTCTTGTTCGTCTGCTATGCTCTGTGCCAGTGTGACTTTCCAGTGTATCGTCGCATCACCCCCCAGCAGCTTTTCACTGATGCAAATCTGGTGCTGGGAGATGTGGGAGGACGAGTGAGCGACTGGTTGATTTGGATGCTGGTGACTTCATTATACTGTTTCATATTTACTATTTCATGTCATTGTTCTGTAGTTTGGTTGTCTCTTTTGTAAGTAGGAAAAATTGGTACTATTGTCTGTTTACTGTTTCATGTGTCTTTCGTAAAGCAGAATTGTTGATAAACTAAAAGCCAAATCTCACAAACCGCACCCCACCCCCTTCACTTTCACCTTCCCTTTCTCTGCACCAGGCATGCTATGGATCCTCTAAACTGTTCTTTCCTATTTCACCAATCCCCCAACTCCCAATCCCTTTCCTCATTGCGTTGCCTCCGCTACTGTCTCCTGCTCAAATGAATGATTTCACTTAAGGTGGGGATGGAATGACTGCGAGGGTCTCCTCTCTCATCAATAATCAGTAGTTGGAACTGATTTACATCTCTGTAACCTCCTTCAAACCCCTACAATCCTCTGAGAGTTCAGTGCTCCCCCAAATCTGGCCTCTTCCGTTTCCATTGCGCTGCCACTGGTGGCTGTGCCTCTGCAGGACATTGGACAAGGTCATGATGTGTCTGTGTGCAATTAACTCAATATGTTGTTGCGACTGGTCCCCAGGTGAGGTTCTCTGTATTTGTTAAACTGGACATGGACCGTCCAATTGCTATACCCTGGGTGAGGAGGGATGAACTGGCTCCCTTTCTTTATTCAACCCCTTCTGTTTGTCGCAATAAGATTAATCTAAAAAAAGGATCCCTCCCCTCATGGATACTTTTTCCCAGTCCCAATATTTATGCTTTAAAAGGCGCCAATTTAACCAGACTTTCTTGAGGTAAAGTAGGAGTAAGTGTATTAACTACTAAAGACAAGAAAATGATAGAAGATGCGCATATACATTTTTACAGATTGGAAATGAGAATTGCGTCCAAGTAAGTAGGTAAGTAAATAAAGTATACAAAATATCCTTGACATGTGACGAATAGATGATTGAGTGTCGAGGCTATTGCGATTCATAATTACAGTAGCACTGACTTCAGCAGGCGAATAGTTGGTTTTGAGATTCTGGTATTCTCCAGTTTGAAGAGAAGCTTCCCTCTTTCCATTTCAGCTGTGGTGCTGAATTGGCTTGCTTCAACAATCGGAGAGAGAGATACCTGCAAAAAGCTTTGGTAGGGGTGCTGCTACCTGGCTTTTTGCTTCTGTGTCACGCACAGTTTTGCACTCCCAGCATTAGTCTGCACACCCAAACATTTGGGCCAGCATTTCAGCTGGCTTTCATCCCTGTCTTTGTATATTCCTTGAAGGCTAAATCCACAAATCTGTCTGGACATCATGCACTGAATATTTCTTGTTGAGATGTTTCTCATATCCCATTATCTCCCATTGTCGCCACCGGAGATGGCAATTAATCTATATATGCTTTAAGAGTATCTTTGTCAGGAAACAGGGTGGGCTTGCATTGTTTCTCAGATTATCACCCACCAGCAATTCAGCCAGTGACTGACTTTACCTTCTCAGCCATCTTTGGCTTTATGTCCATTTCTTTTTAATTCACCTGTCAATATTTCCAGACGTAAATTTGTTGTTTTTTCAATATTATGACACTTCCCTTCTTTGCCAGAATGAAATGAGAAAAAAAATGAGAAAACAACAAACACTCACACACATACTTCATTAATTTTGCACTGGTAAATTCTATCGTTTTCAGTTCTAACAGCGCTTCTTTAAGTTCTGGACAGGAGGTGTCCACAATTGCATTTGACTTCTCAGAAATGAAATGAAATGAAATGAAAAAATGAAATGAAAATCGCTTATTGTCACAAGTAGGTTTCAAATGAAGTTACTGTGAAAAGCCCCAGTCGCCACATTCCGGCACCTGTTCGGGGAGGCTAGTACGGGAATTGAACCGTGCTGCTGGCTGCCTTTGTCTGCTTTAAAAGCCAGCGATTTAGCCCTGTGTTAAACCAGCCCCTCCTGTGCTAAACCAGGTATGCCTAGTGCGGTTCCTGGCATGCTCTCCTGCACTCTTCATTGAACCAGGGTTGATTGCTAGGCTTGGTGGTAATGGTAGAGTGGGGGATATGCCTTGCCATGAGGTTACAGATTGTGGGTAAGTACAATTCTGCTGTTGCTGATGATCCACAGTGCCTCATGAATGCCCAGTCTTGAGTTGTTGGACCTGTTTGAAGTCTATCCCATTTAGCATGGTGTTAATACCATACAACACGATGGAGGGGTTTTTCAATGTGAAGACGGAACTTTGTCTCCACAAGGATTATGTGGTGGTCACTCTTACCGATACTGTCATGGACAGATGCATCTGCAGGTTGGTGAGATTTCATTTCTGAGACTTCATGTGCTCCAGAGTCGATGTTGAGTACTCCCAGGCTGTAACCCCGATTGTAAATCTGTTCCGCCACCTGTGCTGGTCTGTGCTGCCGATGGCACAGGACATACCCAGGGCTGATGATGGTGATGCCTGCGACATTATCTGTAAGGTATGATTCCATGAGTATAAATATGTCAGGTTGTTGCTTGACTAGTCTGTGTGACAGCTATCCCGATCTAGGCACAAGCCCCCAGATATTAATAAGAAGGACTCGGCTGTTATCATTTCTAGCCCGATGTCAGGTGGTCCATCCGGCTTTCTTCCTTTTTATTGACTTTGTAGCAGTTTGATACAACTAAGTGGCTTACCAGGCCATTTCAGAGGGCATTTAATAATCAATCGCATTGCTGTGGGTCTGGGGTCACATGTAAGCCAGACCAGCTAGGGATGGCAGATTTCCTTTCCTACAGGACATTTGTGAATCAGATAGTTGGATCACATATAAATAATATGGAATTATCACATTTTCACAGGCCATTTATTCATGTGCAAATGTATATCATTGCTCAAAATAATTTACATATGATATACATATGAATATGTGGTATGAATATGTGATGGAGGAGGATTATTACAGTAACTCTCATGCCTATCCACCATAATCAAAACAATTTATTATTCAGTGAAGAGGAAATAATGGCATGCATTTTTATGGCAATCTCAGGATGTCCTCACGCTCTTTACAACCAGCGAAGGATTTCTGAAGTGCAATCACGATTGTAATGCAAGAAATGCAGTTCGGTAGCTAAAAGTTCCAGCCGTCACACTTCTGCTGACAATTATATCAGGCTGACATATTATTGTGACATACACGTGCTACGAAACAAACTGAAAACCACTTATCACAGTGAAATAATAGATGTGCTGCATATTAATATTGTAATTATGAATGGCTTGAAATAAAAATGATTATTTCATTCACAACTGATTATTTCATACTTATGGCTTCCTGACAACTCTGCCTTGCATAGCACAGTGACATCCATGTGACAGATTTCATTTTTTTGCACTTAAAAATGAACCAGCTCTCAGGGGCTAAGTGAATGAAAAGGCTACAGCTCAACCACTTAAGAGATTAATTGCACATTGAATGATTCATTGAATTTACAGGGACATTTTTCAGAATTGGGGAATATTTGTCAGAACTCTTTAAGAGCATGTACATTGAAATGATAAGATCTTCCTATTCTGGAGGCTTGTGGTGCAGTAGAATCATCTATTACTGTGGCTCTCAATGTTTTATTTGATTGAAGGACCCCTTTCCAAATAGATTCCTAACCCCCAACCACATCTAAATCATAATATATAACATTCCAAAAATAAAATTACTGCATGTAAAGTGTGTTTTGACAATGCTTTTAAGAAAACAGGTATTTACTTCGAGATATCAGTGAGATGGGGTTATCTATCCTTGTGTGCTCCCCTCCTTCTGAGATGGTTAGACTCTCCAGGATGCACTTTTTAAAAGCGTGGGTGGAATTTTCCGGCCATTGGGATTCTCGCCGGCAGCGCACTCTCACCCGTGGGTTTCCCGGTGGCAAGGGGTGTCTTCAATGGGAAATCCCATTGACAAGCAGCAGGAGTAGAGAATCCCACCACCAGCCTTAAGTGACTTAAGTGGGTCGGTGCAGACTTGATGGGCCTAATGGCCTCCTTCTGCACTGTATGGTCTATGTTCAACCAATGGTACGCCGTCGAGAAACATGCAGCTGTGAGACTGGAGAATCGAGCCCTGTATCTTCACACACACGATTTTGTCCCTTTGGGGAATAATGGGAGGATTTCCCATCTGATTATCAGCCTGTTGAACCGTATTATGAACACTCCTTCCATGGCCAATTGGTCCTGGCATTGAACCTGGAGCATCTTGTCTGGAGGTGGGGACATTACCACTGTGCCTCAAAGCCTCCTGGGGGAGCACATGTGGTGGCTGCACTCTGTTCCTGTCTCCTGGCTTCCAGTTTTCATAATTTCACAGACCCTGTGGTAAGTCTCTATGGACCAAAGGACCGTGGATTTCAGTTTGAGAACCACTAAACTATTCAGAGGTAGGATGGGTCAGGCGAGCAATGTTAACTGCTGCATGCCACTTATCATCCGAAAATCAATCTGGTCTAGTTTTCTGTTGAAAAGTTAAATGTTTGGTTCCTGAACATAGAGATCAATACCCAGCAATGGGAAAGTTAATAACCCATTATTTGGCTCTCATAATAGTGGGTTCAGGTCAATTGCTTCAGAAAGTTTGTGCAAGTTTCTACCATTTTGACAGGCAGAATCCTGAACAGGGGTGTGAGCAACAGAGGCTTTTACTACATCTCTCCTCTCAACACCCCCTCCCCCCCTCCTCATTTTCCACCGATTCTCAGACATTTCTATAGATACTAGCAGTGGAAAATAAGGCTAATACAGGAGAGATAATGTGCAGAAATAGTTTATCCCTTAGGCTCTGAAATTCTCTGAATGAGAAATAAGCTCTAATTTTGCAAACATGGCAAGGAAAAGGTTGAACTAACTTATGGAGATCCCTCTCCCTATTAGGTAACTGGTACACACAACACTTACACAATTTTTCTTGTAGCACATTTGTTTGGAGATCGTCAAATGAACTAATGCAGCAGTGCTTGTAGGTTTTCAATTAAAGAACTGGAGAATTTAATAATAATCTTTATTGTCACAAGTAAGCTTGCATTAACACTGCAACAAAGTTACTGTGAAAAGCCCCGAGTCACCATATTCTGGCGCCTGTTCGGGTACACAGAGGGAGAATTCAGAATGTCCAACTGGCCTAACAGCATGTCTTTCGGGACCTGTGGGAGGAAACCGGAGCACCCAGAGGAAACGCACGCAGATACAGGGAGAACGTGCAGTCTCTGCACAGACAGTGACCCAAGCTGGGAATCGAATCTAGGACCCTGGAGCTGCGAAGCAACAGCGCTAACCAAGAAAAGTGTGAACAGGATGTACATCTTAGAAAAATAACTCGGGACTTTATATTTCAGTTATTATGATATTAATCCATCTCAAACTTTATTACAACCAATGAAGTCCTTTTGAATTATCGTCACCATTACCATGCAACAAAACAAAGCAGCCAATTTGCACTGAGCAAGGTGCCGCAAACAGCAATGCGTTAATAAACAGACAATGTTCTAGTGATGTTGGTTCAGGGATAAACGTTGGATTTTTCATGAGTAAACCTCTTTATTCTTCTTCCAGTAGTGCCATGGAGCTTTTTGTGCCCACATGAAAGGCCAGGCAGGACCTCAGTTTAAAGTCCCATCCAAATGAGGGGGCCTCCAACAGTGCAGCACTCCCTCAATATTGAATCGAAGGGTTAACCCAAATTATGTGTTTAAACTTCTGGGGCGGGAGATCAAACCACAACTTTCTGACTCAGAGGTAGGGGTGATAATCTGGCTGAGACAGTGATGGACGTTGCAGCACTTACACCGAGAAAGAGGGTTCATGGATTTTCAGGAACCTGCAACTTGAAACCACCTGCACAAAATGTTTCTATCTATGTATCTGTTGGTATGTGGGAACCCTGAGAGACACACAGGGGTTCCATCTGTGATACTTTGGACTACTGAGAAGTGTGCCAGGCAGCCAAAGTTGCGTGTTCCCTTTAATTGATGTCTCCTTCCACTTGGCCACAATAAAGGGTACCTCCCATCGCAAATGGTGTCAATCACTTGCTTAAAACAAGAATGAGGGACTGACTGGTTTGTCAGGCACAAGTTCCCTACTGGGAACTGGCAGGATCCTGTTGCATAGAAGCTTAACACCACAGTGACCTTCACGAGGAATGAAACCAGTCTTTGATGTTTTTTGTAAATCAGCCAGCAGCAAGTGGTGTAACTTGAAATGGGTACAGATAGACTCAATACGCTTGGAATTCAAAGGTAAAGGGCTTGTTACATTAACAAGAGTGTATAGCAGACCTTCACATCATGAACAGAAATCAAAGAGAAAATCTGCAGTCAGATTAGAACAACGGGCAGGAACAGTAAAATTATTGTTCTGGCAGATTTTAGTTATAAATTGGAGCCGGGCACAAGTAAATGAAGAAAAGCGAACAGAAATGTGTCGAGGACCTCTTCCTCAAGCAGTATGTTAGTAGGCACACAAGGGTGCAGGCATTGCATAATATGGTTATAGTTACAGGTGGCACGGTAGCACAGTGGTTAGCACTGTTGCTTCACAGCGCCAGGCTCCCAGGTTCAATTGCCAGCTTGGGTCACCGTCTGTGTGGAGTCTGCACGTTCTTCCTGCGTCTGTGTGGGTTTCCTCTGGGTGCTCTGGTTTCCTCCCACAAGTCCCGAAAGACGTGCTGTTAGGTGAATTGGACATTCTGACTTCTCCCTCACTGTACCTGAACAGATGCCGGAATGTGGCGACGAGGGACTTTTCACAGTAACTTCATTGCAGTGTTAATGTAAGTCTACTTGTGACAATAATAAAGATTATTATTATTATGAGTAATGAACAAGATCAGCTGAATATGAGTGAGCACCTTGGAAGTGGTGGGTTTAATATGATATGCCTGACGATCCAACTAGAAAGCTGAAAAATGTCAGTATGCGGACAAAACTGGAGGGGGATGGATCCTGAGTTGAGAAGTGAGGTGGAACGAGGAATTAACGCACAGTATGGCAATGATGGAATATTTCTAAATGTTACATTGCAAAAGACCAGAATAAGTAAAATCCATTAAAAGAGGGCAAACTGCTCGCAGCTTCCGGATAAGATGGATAAATAAAGAGACAAGAAACAAATTAAAATGGAAGAAATGGTCATGTGAGGACAATAGGAACAGCAATGAAAAAAATTAAAAATGAAAGAATAAAAGCGATTAAGAATGGTTTAAGAAAAGCTATGATAAAACAAAAAGATTTTTTAATAAACATTTAAAAAAGAACTGTGAGGTACATTGCAACAATTGTGAAAAGGGAAAGGTGACTTGATAAGAGGAAAGGATTACACGTTTTTAAGAGGATGAACAAAACATTCAAATTGACCTTCACTAAATCAGATATGAGTGCGACCTTAGTGTGAACTTTCAGTGCACTCATCAGATAACAATTGTGATCTTATAGTACACTTCCAGTTCTAATATATGTCTATGATGTTATGATGCGCTTATAATTATATCAGATATCGGTGTGATGTTACAGTGCACTTACAGTCTTATCCAGTGTCAGTGGCACCTTACAATACACACAATTATATCACATACCCGTGTGATCTCTTGTCGCATTTACAGTTATATCCGATAGCAGTGTGATCTTTCAATTGATGATGAAACAAAAGAGAGGGTGTAAGGTACATGTCAGGTGAATTCTTCAAGCGAGAACAAGGCCAAATATAATAAGTTGAGAGAGGGAATGAAGAGGAAAATAAGACTGGCAGAGAGAGTATACGAGCAGTTAACATAAAATACTCTTTTGGGAGGTCTTGGGGTGCAGTGCGTAGTGTCCCTGCTTCTGAACCAGGAACTCCAGGTTCTTGTCCAAGCCCAGGACTCTATGGCCAAGGAAGGTATTATGTATCTGGGAATACATTCTTGCTCGTTCTGCATCATGTGATGTGTAGTGACGTCAGCAGAGTGTTGGCGCGGGCTTCGAGCAGATCACCATTTAGATTGCACTGAGCAACAATCAATAAACCTCTCATTGTGTTTTACAAGACTCCAGACCACCATACATTTTCTCTTTGCGACAACAAAGAAATGTAACAGGGAAGAAAACTGGTGATGAGGACCGAGGCAGAAAATTCGCTGGAAAAAAGATTTTCATTGCCTAATTGTGGGGCAGCATCAGGAACAACGACAGATTCTCTGGATTGGATTCACATACACACAGATTTCAGGCGAAGCACTGTCGTCGATGTGAAGGTTTAACAAAAATTTTCAACAGCAACTGTGAGTAAGAAGACCAAGAGTCAGGGAAGACCTGTTTGCAGTGAAGTAAGTGGGGTCTGAGCTGCAGGGACTGCGCATGTGGTGAAGTTACACGGGCTGTGGGGAACGGGAATTTTGAAGTCTGTCGATTCTGCACGGGCCATTACTCAGTAGAAAAGTCATAATACTCAGGCATGAAAGGGGAAGATTTCCTAGTTGCTTGTTTCAGGGATTGTTTGTGCCATACTTTCCAGCACAGTTAGACCCATTTGACTGGAATTGCAACACAAGTGGAATTCAACGTTATTTTTAAATACCTGAAGACCTTGACTGAGCCCTATAAACTGCAGTCACGAGGATTCTAACATGAACACAAGTAACTTTTTATTATCAACAGTATTATAATTAAACTGACAGAGAAATATAACTATCTCATACCTGTTTCCCATGGCCACCCCCTTTCTAACTACCCCCACTCTCCACAGACCGACAAACACTACCTAGGGGAAAGAATGATTGAGAGGTAAAGAAAATATCAATAAAAACAAAAATATAAAGGATGTTTGATGCACTCGGATAGTTTCCAGTTAATATCTTTCTGGAGTTCAAACTTTCATTTTGGTACTTCTTCCTTCTTGGTTTTTCTCTGTCAATGTTGTCTACTTTCTCTGTAGATTCAAGGTGTCAAGGCATTGGTGGTCATTCCATGAACTGACGAACACCGTATGCTGAAGAAAACTCCATCTCAGCAGAGAGACAATGCAACACAAGTAAATTGGCCGGGGCCCTCTGGCTCCAGGCCTTCCAGAGGACATCCACCAAAGGCATCAAAGGTCCCAGGGCACGGAAAGCAGCAGACTGCTTCCATCTCTGATGTGCATCCTGGGGACACACCTAGCCGTAGCACTAGAAAATGAAAGAACAAGAAGAGGGAGGAGCACTAACTGGGCACTAGTGGGGTCACGACCTGTAGATAGGCGGAATGGAGAAATGTCAAAGTAAAATGTTTATTGTGAAAACATGTCACATCTCATAAATGTGAAGTCTCTGTCATGTTAATTTTCACAGCGCGCATCCCCATCCCCTGTTCCCCTTTGCTCCCCCAAACCCAGCCCCCGGGCACAGTGGTCCAAGATCAAAAGCCCTCCATGCAGACCACATTCAGTGGAAGGGTGTGAGCACGCTGTCGGCAGAAAGACAGGAGTCAGGCTTCAGCAGAAACTGAGGAGCACCGGAGCTTTCCTCCACATGAGTGATCATCAATCTCCTGCCTTATATAGTGACCCACTGACAGTGCCAACACAGGCCCATCACCCTGGAGTGATGTTACACAGACCCTTGGAATGGGTAACAGGATCGGTCAGGGAGAATGGTGTTAAGGGAGGGATATGTGATGGGGAGGGAAATAGGGGGGTGGGGGGGGTGGGGAGGAGGGTTATTGGAGTGGGGGGGCGAATATAATGGGGGTGGGGGTGTGTGGAGCTGACGGAGACAGTCTCGTCCTCGGAGAATCTGGAGATGTTTGGGGCCTCCTTGTTCCTCCTCGCATGTTTGACACTTGCCACAGCCTGTGCTCCATCCTCCGACTCCTCCTCAGGCTCATCCATAGCTCCTCCTGGTCCGTCTCCTCAGACAAGGCCGCATGCCCCTCTGCCTCCTCCTCCTCCAGCATGTCACCCCGCTGCTATGTCAGATTGTGGACCATTTGGAACTCCAGGGAACAAGGGGAACACTCCCCAAATCTCAAACACACAAAAGGACAAACCCAGACCATCACAAGGTGGGAGACCCTCTGATTGGCCAGTAGTTCTCGGAGACAGGGTTTCCATCCCACAGGGACATAATTGAGTGGGAGGCCCAGCCTTGTCCAGGTAAATGTCTCATTAGCTGGTAATTGCGTCGGGCCTCTCGAAGAGAAGTGATGCGGGGTTCCCACAAGTGGGCAAGACATTCGTCACACTCATTAAATTCTGCCCAATGGCACAGTTTCAAAAAGCATGCCGGGGTATTGGGACCTGTGTGATTGTGGGAGGACGGGAGTCGTATGTTTCTATCTTTACAAGTGACAGGATGTGATAACCCCGACGAGGCCTGCGGGGATACCCTGATTGATCTTCCCACGGGACTCGTGGAATATGAGCTTCCCCATTAGTGGACGGAGGGTTGCCCAACTGGGGCTCAGAAGAACTTTGTATAAAGGCCAGCCCTGACAGAGACTGGCATGTTGGTTGTCCCAATGGGATTGTACTCTGTAAATATATTCACTGCCATGTGACTTTGTGTAATCTTAAATAAATCGGAATACACCTTACCACTAGGCTTCCTGGGCCTTAATAAGGGACATATTCAGAGATTAATTAGCAAAGCATATGGGATCTTGGGCATTATGAATGCATGAAGTCTGCCATTCACAAGATTACATGCCCATGACGTCCCTCAAACGTCGACATAATTTATAATTGGGCGAATTCGGTAGGTTCCAGCCATTCCAAATTAGAATTTTTAATGGCACAGAGGCAATAAAAACCAACGCCGTGATTAAGCAGCCCAGATGTTCACAGGTGCAAATCCCATCGTAATGGCCACTAAATCACACGAGCGGGATTTGAGATCTTCCCCACTGCCCCCGCCCATGATGTGATAAGGTCCACTCCCAGAAAGTGCGTGAACCTCATTTCCATTCATTTTAATACATTTGTTTTCTTTCTTTTTTTCTGAATTTAGAGTACCCAATTATTTTGTTTTTCCAATTAAGGGGCAATTTAGCGTGGCCAATCCACCTACCCTGCACATCTTTGGGTTGTGGGGGCGAAACCCACACAGACACGGGGAGAATGTGCAAACGCCACACGGACAGTGACCCCGGGCCGGCATTCGAACCCTGGTCCTCAGCGTCATTTTAATAAATTAACATTTAATTACCTGCCTTACACCGTAACGTCTGCCCATGCCTTATCCTCCCACCTTGGCGCGAGACACATTGCTGTCGTGAACCGCTACAGTTTTCAAAAATAAAAAAACAGTCGCGATGGCCATCCAGGTGTGCGGAGGTGATATAGCCCCGGGTGGTGAGGGACGTGGCCAGGCGGTGCCCTGGCACTGCCCGCTGGCACATTGCCACTTCCCCAGCAGTGCCAATCTAGCAGTGGCATGGTAACAGTGCCAACCTAGCAGGTCTAGTGAGCCTTATTGGGCAGTTCGATGCTTGTTGGGGGCAGGGTTTGTACTTTAATTGGGGTGTTGGAGTGGGGGGAGGCGGAGACACTGAGGAGGGTGGGGAGGTCCCAGTGATGGGGCGGGGCTGCCGTGCCAGTGAGGGGGTTGTGAAGTGCCCCAACGCTGGAGGGGGCATCTGGGTCATTCTGATGCTTGCAAGGTGGGGCAGGGAAGCTGTGCTCTGATCTTTGCATTGTGGGAGAGTGGGGCTCCAATGTTTGCCGGTGGTGGTGGGGTTTGTCCTTCTGTGTGTTTGTGGGTTGGGGTTGTTCCCCTTGTCCCCTGCAGTTCCAAACGCCCACGGAGCTGTGTCCTGATCTCCGTAGAGTGTGTGTGTGGGGGGTGGGGCGTGGGGGGAGAGGGGGGGGAGAGGGGGGGGTCCCAGGTGTCCCAGGGGTCCCGATCTCCATGGGCAGATGTCCCAGTCTGTGGGTGGATCCGGATCTCCAAGGGGGGTCCGATCTCCTTGGTGGGGGGTCCCCATATCCATGAGGGAGTATCCTAATCTCCATGTGGGATGTCCCAATCTCTGAGGGATCCCGAATTCCATGGAGGGGGTCCTGATTTCCGTGGATGGGGGGTCCTGTAACTTTGAGATCGGTGTGCCCTTTAAAAACAGCATTTAGGCCCTGCCCCTCCAGCTAGCTGTGTGATCCTCACCAACACTTTTGAAATTGCACAGAGTGATGTTAAATCAGACAAGAAAAGGCATCTGCAAAGCTTGATCCAACACTCTGATTTTGAGTAAATTCAAGACAATTTTACTGGAGAAATTGTTTAACAGAAGGGAAGGAGACATTTGCAGTTTGACTCTGACTAACATATTTTTAGCAAAGTTCTGCACTGTAAAATCCTCATCAGGAGTTACTGTGTCCTGTTAATCACAACAATGCATGTGCAGTTATAGATGACACATGCATAGTGCACACTTCCTTTTGGGGAAATACACCACAGACATCTTGGTTTTTCTATCTTCGAAATGCCATTTGTTTCTTGATTTCACGACCAGTATATGTTCAAGTACAACTTTTAATGTTCAAACCTTGGACAGTCCAATGTCTGAGGTCGGAATGGGCGATCATGTGTACACTGACTTTTTGCGCGTGTTAACGAATTTGCGAAAGAAGCAATCGTAAATGGCGGTCTTTATTGTAGCGGCCTTGAGTACAGAGAATACATGCTGAACCTTTACAATGCTTTGTTTAGGCCCCAAATGGAGTATTTCACCCAATTCTTGTTGCCACACCTTTGGGAGGATGTCAAGGGGTGAGGGATTGTATAGCTACAAGATTAGCTTCGGGAAGTTGGGGTGGCTCTTATGAGAGCAAAGAATTTAAGGGGAGATTTGATGGCGATGAACATGATTAAGAAAGGTTGAGATAAAGTAGCCCAAGAAAAGCTGCTCCCATTAGCTGATCATACAAAGAGTAGGGAACACAGATTTAGATTTCAGGCCTTGGGCAAGAGAGATTGGGGGAGGGGGATGTCGTATGGTGTTGGGGTTGGTGGAGAGTGTGAGGAAACATCTTTTTGCACAGTGAGTGGTAATGAGCTGGAATCGGTTGCCTACAATGGTCATGGAAACGGAGATGATGAATGGTTTCAAGAGGAAATTGAATGGGCACTTGAGGGAAATGGCGGCACGGTGGTTAGCACTGCTGTCTCACAGTGCCAGGGGTCCAGGTTCAGTTACGGCCTTGGGTGACCATCTGCGAGGAGTTTGCACTTTCTCCCGTGTGTGCGTGGGTTTCCTCTGGGTGCTCCAGTTTTCTCCCACAGTCCAAAGATGTGCAGGTTAGGTGGATTGGCCATGCTAAATTGCCCCTTAGTGTCCAAAAGGTTGGGTGGGGTTACAGGGACAGGGTGGGGCCATGGTAGGGTGCTCTTTAAGAGGGTCGGTGTAGTCGATGGGCCGAATGGCCTCCTTCTGCACTGTAGGGATTCTATGGTTCTATGATTCTATGAAATAGATTTGCAAGGCTATGGGGATGGAGAGTGCAAATGGGACTGACTAGACTGCTCTACAGGCAACTGACATGGATCCAAATGGCCTCCTGTGTTGAAATGACTCTATGACCAGATATTTAGATAAACTAGCTCAGGTAGTACTGGGATTAAACCCATACTGTTGGCATTATTCTGCACCACACTCGAGCCATTGCCAACTGAGCTAAATGGCCTCTCATATCAGATATCAGTGTGATTTTAGAGTGCAGCTACAGTCATTTCAGATACAAAAGCGATCTTATCTTATATTCATATTATGTCAGATATCAATGTGACCTTTTAGTATATTCACATTATGTCAAATATCACAGTGGCTAGCACTTCTGCCTCACAGAGCCAGGGACCCGGGTTCAAATCTGGCCTTGGGTGACTATCCATGTGGTGTTTGCATGTTCTTCCCATACCTGCGTGGGTTTCCTCCCACAATCCAATGATGTGCAGGTTAGGTGGATTGGTCATGCTAAAATTGCCCATCAGTGTCCAGGGATGTGGAGGTTAGGTTACAGGGAAAGGGTGGGGTGGGGAGTAAGTGGACCTAGACAGGGTGCACTTTCGGAGGGTTGGAGGGTCTGAATAGCCTTATTCTGCACTGTAGGGATTCTATGGTAATTCTATTATGTCATATATAAATATGCTCTTACAGTATATTCACATTATGCAAAATATCAATGTGATTGTAACATATATTCAGATTCTGTCAAATATCAATGTGATCTTAAAGTAGAAATATAGTTTGAGAAATTATCAATTTCAGAGAGGATATAACCATAATTGGTTTGCAGCATTATCTCATCGTGATTAGCTACTTACACGAAACCTTCCAGTATCCAACACATTAAAAATCAGTCTGACCTTATCTTCAGATACCGACAGAATGTCAGTTTGATATGACAGTACAAACACACTTTAGTTAAAATTCAGAGCCAATTTATGACATCCCCAATCTTAACTTTTGATGCTTCGGTACCCAATTATATTAAGTATTTGTGAGCATTCCTACACTATGCACTTGGTTCCTTAATATGATCAAACAGTGGTCCCATAAATCCTATATTGCTGAAATTCTAGCAGGCACATGCCTGGGAAAAAATAGGCTGCATTTTTTGTACTTTCAGACATGTTTTGGGATTAGTTACAGTTGTGCCCTTGCAATTCCATGTACTAATACTGATATTCCATTTCATTGAACATCTGGCAAACCAATCCAAAATTTTGACCAGCCATTGCAGTTATTTTATTGCATCTGGCATAGCAGTGCAGTTAGAGACATTCATCACAGGACAATGCAAAAGATGGTTCGAGACAGAGAAAGAACACAGCTCTGTAATAATGCTGCTTTGCCACAGGATGGCGGTGGATGTGCACAGTGAACATTTATCACATTCATTATTTATCGAACATACTGATGGGAAATGTTAATTAACTGAACTCCAGAAAGCTGGGATGGTCAGAAAGTGGTGGGGGTAACTCACAATACACATTGTGGAGTTTTAATTGCATTGATAAGACTTGTTGCCAATAGCCCACCACCCTGCCCCAGCCGAACCTGATTGATAGGCAGGCGAAAGTGGTCTGTTAGTCAGCATCCTGGAGGACTGGAGCCGGACAGACAGGGTTCATTTGTGAAGTGGGAAATCGGAGTCCTGGAGGAAAAGGGAAGGGAGAGATTCAGAGACCTTGGTGAGAGAGAATCATGAGGTGGGAGATCTTGTGGTATTGGAATCCTTGGGGGAGGTCAATGCGGTGTGTCTGACAAAAGAAGACTCCTGAGTCAGAAAAGTGCCTCAAACAAAGTGGTAAGTGTGAATTAAGGTCTCCTGGAACACCAAACACGCACCTCAATGAAGCTGCTGGGTTTCCCAACTTGGGGAACCCTGCGGATAATGAAAGTTGAAAACCAAGAACTGGGCAAGAAGTGAGAAGCGGAGTTGTGGGAGGATGCCCTGAGTAGAGTCAATGCGACCTCGTCGTGTGCCAGGCTTTGCCTGATACAATTCAAGGTGGCCCTCAGGGCGCATATGACTGTGGGCCGAATGAGCAGGTTCTTTGAAGGGGTGGAGGATAGGTGTGGGCGCTGTGTGACTGGGCCTGTGAATCATGTCCATATGTTTTGGGCATGTCCGAGGTTTAGGGGATTTTACAAGGATTTGCCGATGTCATGTCAAGGTTATTGACAGTACGGCTGATACCGAGTCCAGAGGTTGCGCGTTTTGGTGTGA
The DNA here is from genome assembly GCF_047496885.1 of Scyliorhinus torazame. Taxonomy (NCBI): domain Eukaryota; kingdom Metazoa; phylum Chordata; class Chondrichthyes; order Carcharhiniformes; family Scyliorhinidae; genus Scyliorhinus; species Scyliorhinus torazame. The sequence continues at coordinate 359,431,103 of NC_092707.1, read as the reverse complement.
CGGAAGACTTGGGAATTCAGGGGGCAAGAGAGGCTGGCGTTTTGGCCTTTGCCTCCCTTGTAGCCCGGAGACAGATATTATTGGCGTGGGAGGGACACAGAAGCCCCAAAACCGTGAGTATAGATTAGTGACATGGCCGGATTTCTCAGGCGTGAGAAGATCAAGTTTGCCCTGAGGGGATTGATGCTGGAGTTCGCCAGAGGCAGCAGTCGTTTATCGACTTCTTTGGGGAAAATTAAGCTGTCAGCAAAGTGAGGGGGGGGGGGGTAAAAGGAAAGAGGGAGGCTTCTCTTTGAAGCTTAAGTAGTGTGAGTCATCCTGGTTAGCTGAGGTCTGCATAAAAGACAGACAGAAAGCGCACTCAGCAAGCTTTGCGCAAGTGAAGGCGACACAGCCGGAGTGAGACACATCCAGAGTGGGAATTTGGAACTTGGTAATTTGGTGCAGTGAGGTAATTCGGTGCAGAGTGGGAGAAGGTGCTTTTTCCCTACTGTTTTGTTCTCTCTCTTTCTTCTGGCTTGTAACTTTTAATCTGCAGGGAGAGAACCAGAGAGCATCTGAGACCCTCGGAAGGTACGTAAGTGATTTTTATTCATTTTTACTTTTATTACCTTTTCAAATTGTGTGTGTGGGGGGGGGGGGACTGAAGTGACATCACAGTAAAGCTGTGATCTGATTGGCTGGTTGGGAATCTACACTAAATTAAAAAAATTAAGCATTGTTAAACTAATTAAACATAATTACTTATTACTTAATTATAATTTGGAGGGGACTCTAAGCCAGAGATCGGAGAGTACTGTATTTAGCTTTCACATTTATAGTAGAAATCTAGTGCTAGGAAACATATAGTCAACAGTAACTTTTTTTTAACATTTAAATTTAATTTACTAATTAATTGACGCAATGTCAATTAGAGGGGTGCAGTGCTCTGACTGTGAGATGTGGCAGGTCTGGGAGGCTTCCAGCGTCCCGGATGGCTTCATCTGCAGAAAGTGCACCCAACTGGAGCTTCTCACAGTTCGGTTGGAGCAGCAGTTGGATGCACTTAGGAGCATGCAGGGTGTGTAGATAGCCTGGGTCACATTGAGATCCAAAAAGACGAGGTGTTGGGCGTCTTGAAAAATATTATGGTAGTTAAGTCCCCAGGACCTGATGGGATCTACCCCAGAATACTGAAGGAGGCTAGAGAGGAAATTGCTGAGGCCTTGACAGAAATCTTTGGATCCTCACTGTCTTCAGGTGATGTCCCAGAGGACTGGAGAATAGCCAATGTTGTTCCTCTGTTTAAGAAGGGTAGCAAGTATAATCCAGGGAACTACAGGCCGGTGAGCCTTACGTCAGTGGTAGGGAAATTACTGGAGAGAATTCTTCGAGACAGGATCTACTTCCATTTGGAAGCAAATGGACGTATTAGTGAGAGGCAGCATGGTTTTGTGAAGGGGAGGTCGTGTCTCACTAACTTGATAGAGTTTTTCGACGAGGTTACAAAGATAACTGATGCAGGTAGGGCAGTGGATGTTGTCTATATGAACTTCAGTAAGGCCTTTGACAAGGTCCCTCATGGTAGACTGGTACAAAAGGTGAAGTCACATGGGATCAGGGGTGAGCTGGCAAGGTGGATACAGAACTTGCTCTGTCATAGAAGGCAAAGAGTAGCAATGGAAGGGTGCTTTTCTAATTGGAGGGCTGTGACTAGTGGTGTTCCACAGGGATCAGTGCTGGGACCTTTGCGTTTTGGAGTATACATAAATGATTTGGAGGAAAATGTAACTGGTCTGATTAGTAAGTTTGCAGACGACACAAAGGTTGGTGGAATTGCAGATAGCGATGAGGACTGTCAGAGGATACAGCAGGATTTAGATCGTTTGGAGACTTGGGTGGAGAGATGGCAGATGGAGTTTAATCCGGACAAATGTGAGGTAATGCATTTTGGAAGGTCTAATGCAGGTAGGGAATATATAGTGAATGGTAGAACCCTCAACAGTATTGAAAGTCAGAGAGATCTAGGTGTACAGGTCCACAGGTCACTGAAAGGGGCAACACAGGTGGACAAGGTAGTCAAGAAGGCATATGGCATGCTTGCCTTCATTGGCCGAGGCATTGAGCATAAGAATTGGCAAATCATGTTGCAGCTGTATAAAACCTCAGTTCGGCCACACTTGGAGTATAGTGTTCAATTCTGGTCACCACACTACCAGAAGGATGTGGAGGCTTTAGAGGGGGTGCAGAAGAGATTTACCAGGATGTCGCCTGGTATGGAGGGCATTAGCTATGAGGAGCGGTTGAATAAACTCCGTTTGTTCTCATTGGAACGACGGAGGTTGGGGGGCGACCTGATAGAGGTCTACAAAATTATGAGGGGCATAGACAGAGTGGATAGTCAGAGGCTTTTCCCCAGGGTGGAGAGGTCAATTACTAGGGGGCATAGATTTAAGGTGCGAGGGGCAAGGTTTAGAGGAGATGTACGAGGCAAGTATTTTACACAGAGGGTAGTGGGTGCCTGGAACCCGCTGCCGGAGGAGGTGGTGGAAGCAGGGACGATAGTGACATTTAAGGGGCATCTTGACAAATACATGAATAGGATGGGAATAGAGGGATACGGACCCAGGAAATGTAGAAGATTGTAGTTTAGTCGGGCAGCATGGTCGGCACGGGCTTGGAGGACCGAATGGCCTGTTCCTGTGCTGTACATTTCTTTGTTCTTTGTTGTTCTTTGTATGGGGGGTTGGTTGAGCTGAATACCAGTTAGTAGGAAAGGGGGATTGGGGAATTGTGTATGTAAGCCATGTTGACTGGGTTTGGTGGTGGGTTGGGTGGGTGTTATTTACCTTATTGTGTTTCCTCTGGAAAATTGTTAAAGTTATGTATGCCTTAATAAAAATATTTTTTTAAAAATTAAAGTTGAAAACCAGACTAGATGAGAGGCTAGAAATTCCGACCTGTATCCATGGAGTGGGTCAGTCCTTCGCCCACCTTAGAGACGTAGAGGTCTGCAGCACAGAAAAGGCCCATCGTGTCTGCGCTGGTCAAAAAGAACAATCTAAATATTCTTAACCCATTTTTCAGCACTTGGCTCATAGTCTTGTATGCCTTGGAATTGCAAGTGCACATCTAAATACTTCTGCGCCCTCCCCTGCACCATCCCGTTATTGCCAAGATTAGGTAGGGTTGAGCGGGGAAACATTGCTCAGACCATGCGCACTTGCTCTTTTTAGGTTGAAATTTACTTCAATGAAACAATAATATTGGATTTCTGGCGTTTATTCAAATAATTTATCCTGAGCATGAGCTTAAATGAGCCTGGACATCACCCTCAGCAATGTTATCGTAAAAGAATTAACGCTCTTAAATACATTCTGTTCTTCTTAAAATAGTTGAGACGTCTGTTAAAAGTGGAGATGAGAAAAAAACACAGATGCTTTGTGCAGTAATGCTGTTGCTGATAATGTCAAGCCTATGGTATCGAAAATGTTGAGACAAATAACCATACTGTGAAAACGGCAATTGCATTACACACTAATGTAGTTTCCTGTCAGAAATGATTACTTTTCAGAGTGGTTTTCTGATGTGCGATTCTTGTTGTTTTGAGAATATCTGTATGAGCACGTACCGTTTCAGATCCATGAACTCCATATTACCTGAGTGACATTGTCAGCACTGAAGAATCAGCGTGTGATGATCTTGGTCAAACTAGCATGCTCCCATACATCACATTCACGTGGCTTATTGGGTGGAGTCTTGGAGGAGTTCTCACTGGTTTGGTGAAATCACTGCATCACGCAGGAACTTGCCTCCCAATGCCATCACTAGTCCTTGGCAAATTGAATCTCTTGTGTAATGAAGAAGGGCAAGAATCTAATTGCTGAGCAGAATAAGCTCATAATTTTGGCGTGGATCTTATTCTGAAAAGGCTCCTCATGAAGTTTATCTTCATACTGTGACAATTCTGAGGCTGAACTGTTGCTGATGGTGATTACCTATGGGGAAACTGAAAACTAACATTTTGTGACAAAGGCTTTGCTTTAGCCGGGCCCACAGCTGAAATGAAATAGCTGTTGATCAGAACATAGCCACTATTTAGATGATGTCCCTGTCCTCTTGGGCAGGTGACCTTACCATGTCTAGATTCAGGTTAGCTGAGATGGTTCGGGGCAGTGCCGGGAACTCTGCCGCAAAGCTTCCTGCCAACTTAATCAAGAGCGCTTGTTTTGGGAGACTGGTGCCAGGCATGCGGACAATGTAGCCCGCCCAGTCGAGTTGATTGAACATGGTCAATGCTTGGATGCTGGGGATATTGGCCTGCGCGAGAACACTGATGTTGGTGCTCCCTATCCTGCCAATGGATTTTCAGGATCCTTCGGCGGCAGTGCTGGTGGTACTTCTCCAGAGTTCTGAGGAGCCTGCTGCACATAATCCATATCACTGAGCCTGATAGGAGGGAGGGTATCACCACTACTGCTCTGTCGACCATGAGCTTGGTGCCGTGTCTGAGTCCCTGGTCTTCAAACATTCTCTTCCTCAGGCAACTGAAGAACGCCCGAAGGTGATGCTGAATCTTCGCGTCGATGTCTGCCCTTGTTGATACTAGGCTCCAAGGTATGGAAAGTGGTCCACCTTTTCCAACACTTTATTGTGAATTTCGATAACTAGGGGCAGTGCTTTGTGGCAGGGGCAGGTTAGTAGAGAAGCATTTTGTCTTACATGTCGTGTTGGGTTTGCTAACACTGCTCAATTGCCCCACCTGTCAGCGGTTTCAGCCGGCACAACCCCGTGAGACCCTTCAGCCCCAGGAGTTGGTCGCGTCCCCCTGGTCGAAGGTGGGCGTGGACCTGTTCCATGCGCACGGCAGGGACTACATCATCATCATCGACTACTTTTCCAGCTATCCAGAGGTCATACGCCTGCACAACACCATGTCATCGGCTGTCATCCGGGCCTGCAAAGAAACCTTTGTTCGCCACGGCATTCCGCTCACCGTGATGTCAGACAATGGCCCCTGCTTTGCGAGTCAGGAATGGTCTTCCGTCGCCAGCTCATACAACTTCACACACGTGACATCCAGTCCTCTGCATCCTCAGTCGAATGGCAAAGCAGAAAAGGGCGTCCATATCGTTAAAAGGCTCCTCTGCAAGGCTGCTGATGCAGGATCTGACTTCTGCCTCGTCTTGCTGGCCTATCGCTGGGCCCCACTGTCCACGGGCCTATCGCCGGCCCAGCTGCTTATGGGTCGCACCCTCAGGATCACTGTGCCATCCATTCACGTCCCAGACCTCGACCATGCTCCGGTACTTTGGCGGATGCAGCAACTGCGTGAGCAACAAAAGGCGACACATGATGCTCGGGCGACTGATCTTCCTGCCCTGGTGCCTGGAGATAATGTCCGCATACACCTTCCGGAGGGCGGCTGGTCGACAACTGCTGAGGTTCTCCGACAGATAGCTCTCTGCTCGTCCTGGTTCGTCTGCCTGATGGCTCTATTCGTCGCCGCAATCGGCGCGCCCTTCGTCTGGTTCCGCGCTCGCTACGTGATCCTGCACCGGTGCCACGCCCTCCTGTTGTCCCTGCAATGGACTTTGGTGACCTTCCGGACACCCTGCATCTTCCTCACTTGACCGTCGCCCGGCCCGTTCCTTAGCCGGTGGATCCTGACCCACCCTTGAGGCGGTCAACCCGAATACGTCGCCCACCTGAGAGACTTAATTTCTGAACCTTTTCATATTGGACTCACTGGCTTGTTCTGACATACTGCTTCTCCTCCTCGGACCACGTGCGGCCCATGGGCGCTGCCATCTTTTTCAACCCCCGCCACGTACGGCCCGTGGGCGCTGCCATCTTGTCCACCAAGGCCGCGATGCATGCAGTTGACGAGACGTTACCCTTTCAAGTGGCGAGCGACGCATCAGACGTCGCTCTAGCTGCCACCCTCAACCAGGCAGGCAGGCCAGTGGCATTCTTTTCACGAACCATTCATGCCTCCAAAATTCGACACTCCTCCGTCGAAAAAGTGGCCCAGGCCATTGTTGAAGCTGTGCAGCATTGGAGTCATTATCTGGCCGGCAGGAGATTCACTCTCCTCACTGACCAACGGTCGGTAGCCTTCATGTTTAACAACACACAGCGGGGCAAGATCAAAAACGATAAAATCTTGCGGTGGAGGGTCAAGCTCTCCACCTACAACTACGAGATTTTGTATTGCCCCGGTAAGCTCAACGAGCCCCCCGATGCCCTATCCCGAGGTACATGTGCCAGCGCACAGGTAGACCGTCTCCGGACTCTGCACGACAACCTTTGTCACCCAGGAGTCACATGGTTGTACCACTTCATCAAGGCCTGCAATCTGCCCTACTCCGTCGAGGAAGTACGGGCAATCGGCAGAGACTGCCAGGTCTGTGCGGAGTGCAAACCGCACTTCTACCAGCCGGATCGCGCGTGCCTGGTGAAGGCCTCCCACCCCTTTGAACGCCTCAACGTGGATTTCAAAGGGCCCTTCCCCTCCACCGGCCATAACACGTATTTCCTCAGTGTGGTCGATAAGTACTCCAGATTCCCCTTCGCCATCCCATGCCCCGACAGTACAGCTGCCACCGTCATCAAAGCCCTCAACACCATCTTCGCTCTGTTCGGTTTCCCCGCCTACATCCACAGCGACAGGGGATCCTCATTCATGAGTGATGAGCTGCGCCAGTACCTGCTCAACAGGGGCATTGCCGCGAGCAGGACGACCAGCTACAACCCCCGGGGAAACAGGCAGGTCGAGAGAGAGAACGGGACGGTCTGGAGGGCCGTCCAGTTGGCCCTATGGTCCAGAAATCTCCTGACCTCCCGCTGGCAGGAGGTCCTCCACGATGCACTGCACTCCATTCGGTCGTTCCTATGCACTGCGACTAACGACACACCCCATGAACATCCTTTTGCCTTCCCCAGGAAGTCCACACCCGGGGTGTCGCTCCCGACTTGGCTCGCAGCTCCAGGACCCATACTCCTCCGTAAGCACGTACGACTCCCCAAGGTGGACCCGTTGGTTAAAAGGGTGCAGTTACTCCACGCTAATCCCCAGTATGCCTACGTAGCGTACCCCGACGGCCGCCAGGATACAGTCTCCCTCAGGGACCTGGCACCAGCAGGTTCCCCACAGACACACCCCTCCGGCCCGGCGCCACACTCCCCTCCCCCGGTGCACCCAGCAGCAACCCCCCCGGGACCATCAGTCCTCCCGCTGCCCACGCCCGAGGATGAGGAGGATTTCGGCACGCTCCCGGAGTCACCGAGGACCAGACCAACACCGGAATCGCCGCCACCACTGCGTCGCTCCCAACGTCAGATCAAGGCCCCGGACCGGCTAAACCTGTAATTGGTTTGGGACTGTTAAAGCACCATGTACTGGACTCCAAAACATTTTTTGTCTCTGTATATTAAACCTTGTTCTGTATCTAGTTCTCCGCCACCCCCACCGGACTCAATTTTAACAGGGGGTGAATATGGTAATCACCACTGTTGTATATATTAGGAGATGTGTGGTAAGGCCCTGTAGGCGGAGTATAAATATGTGTGCTCCCCGTATAGCAGCCATTTCACCAGCTGCTGTAGGAGGCCACACATCTTAGTGTAATAAAGCCTCAGTTATATTCAACTCTCGTCTTTGTGCAATTGATCGTGCATCATGCTTCTCTGCCATGTTTTAGTGTTTCAGCGGGGATTCCGACTGCTCCTGATGCCTTGTTGTTCTTCAGCTGTCAGATAGCCCTTTCCACCTCGTGCCAGGTTGGGGTTGTGCAGAGATGATGGCAGGTAGCTGGCTGCGGGATGGAGTTGAGAATACTCACGTTGGAGGCAGAGTCTCTGTCAAGGAGGTCTTATAAGTGCTCCTTCTCGCAGGCGCTGATTGCCTCTCTGTCCTTGATGAGCGCCTCTCTGTTCTTGGCCAGCAATGGAGTGATGCTTTGGCTGCTTGGGCCGTAGGCGGTCTTGACTCTGTAACAGAATCCTCTTTGACAAAAGAAGGTTGTCATCTAACTGCTCGACCGCCTACGCTTTCTTCACCCGCCGTCTGTTCTTTAGGTCCTGGGCTTCTTGCTGGACCTCAGCCTTCAGCCGCCTGTGGAGCTATTTTCTTGCTCTCGGGTTGGGTTGCTGTTTCAGCTTTGGAAATGCTTTGAGCATGCGGCTTATCAGTTCCTGGATCTCCTGGTCATTCTTATCGAATCAGTCTGGGTATTGCCTGATTGAGTGATCAAGCATCTCTTCACAGGTACTGATTATGGAGGCTTTGAGGGCAGACCAGGCGGTGTGGATACTCTGGGTTACGAGGAATAGTCAGGTTGGCAGTGAGTCGCTGGCTGAATCGGGCTCTCTTATCAGGATCTCTGAGTGCCTCGGAATTTCTTGCAGCATTGTTTCTGTTGCCATCGCTGCTACATTAGTGTTAATCACAGAGCGGAATAGACCGTGGTCCGTCCATCTCCTGTCATGGTGTGGGTGATATGCATGTCTTTGTAGTCCCTCATTCAGATGATGACGTAGTCAAGCAGATGACAGTGCTCGGTGTGGGGGTGTTGCCATGAGGACTTGTACTTGTCTCTGACGGAACAAGGTGTTGGTTTTGTCAGGAGCAGGGTGCTGTTGGTGTCGCATTTCCCTGCCCCCTCCCTGTGGACTACACCTCCCCAGACATCTGTGGCCTTTCCAACTCCAGCATTGAAGTTGTCAAGGAAGGTCAGTGTGTCACCCATTGGGACTCGAGCCAAGGGTTGTTCGAGGCTGGAGTAAAATTCCTCTTTGGACTCGTCTGATGCTTCCAGTGTTGGGGCGTAAGCACTGAGTTTATCGCTCGAAAGATAGATAAATGGATAGATATAGACAGGCCGACAGCATACGAGATGGGTAGGTAGATGGATAGCCATCTTTGCAATATTTGTATGAAGAAATAATTCAAAAAGTGATTACCATTTCCTAATAAGTGTAATTATTTTGACTATAGTGACAGTAGACAAACGTTTTTCACTGTTCGTCAGCCAGTCGCTCAATTGGACTGATGTGTTCCTGAAGTAAATATTCCAGAAGCAGAATAATATGCAATTTGACGACCTGAAAATGATCCCTTTGTTCAATGCTGCCAGAATGAATGACCTTTGACCTTAGGTGTCAAAAATGAAGACTGCCTCTGAGGTACTTACTGAACTAAGACCATGAAATTAAAATACTGGTTAGTGAGTGTAGCCAAAGGGTAAGGCATAATGGAATATTGACTGAATTTGTCTGCCCATAATTCTTCAAATTTTAGCAGAGGATTAGTAACCTTGAGTGTGCAATAACAACCTGTGGCTTTAGGCCCAAAACATACTCTTGATCACCTCTGCAACTCTCAGGGCACCATCACAGCAGCCAGCTGTCAGATAACCTTGCCTGGCTGCTGGATAAAATGAAAATAATGTCCAGCTGTCAAAGGTATTAGCAGGCCTCATGAAACCTGATCCCCATGCACAATGACACCATTACCCATTTAACCTGCACAGGTGGAACACTCAGTCTACAGAGAAGACGAAAAGTGACATGGGATCATGGGACCTGTAGTTTTACAGGTTTCTGGCAGCGTTCACATCAAACTCAGTTGCAGTCAGCAGAACTGTTTCTTTTATTTTACTCATTCGGAGTCAGGCCAGCATTTCTCTCTAATTGTCCTTAAGAAGTTAGAGGTAGAATCATAGAATACCTGCTGTGCAGAAGGAGACGATTTGGCCCATCGGGTCTGCACCGACCCTCCGAAGGAGCACCCAGGTCCACGCACCTCCACCCCCCCATCCCCACCTAACCTTTTTGACACTGAAAGGCAATTTAGCATGGCCAATCCGCCTAATCTGCACATTTCTGGACTGCAGAATGAGTCTCCCACTTGAAGAAAACTGAGGTTATTTCAGGAGCAGAGTGACTAAACATCCCGGATTTTACGGAGTCTCCCCATAATCCAGGCGGTTGTCCGCTGTCCTGTGCTATATGTTGTTGGAATGCTGTTTTTCTCGTATTTCAGAGCTTTAAACTTAGTGCATGCACTGTACACAACTGTGTTCTTGCACTGGCCCCGGCCTGCCTGACCCGACAGGTTCACCAGCACCAGCATTCCTTAAACCTGCTCTTGGCAGCAAACCTACCCCCAACACATCTCACCAGGAACCAAATGAAAAAGCTTTGGAATCACCCTGAAATCTGGTCACTGAATTGGGTGTTTTTTTTGTAGCCATCAGCCCTTTCTGTTGGTTATGATATTACTTGTAGATGTATATTTATAGAAATCAAATTGCTGCGTCACTGTTATTTCCATGACCTTCGGCTCATTTAGTTGGCAACCCTCCATTTTGTGGAGAAAGTATGACGAATAGTGCATCCTAGCCGTGTATTAGAATGCCTGCCTGCTTCACTGCAGAGCAGCAGCACTGGAATCTCTTCCTGTGTTACCCTGCTAAAGGGACCTCACACTCAGCCAGACAGGTCATCCATAGGTGGGTGCTTTTGACCGGCGCCACTGTGATGGTCCGAAGGGCCTTTCCCTGTGCGACTCCATGACATCCAAAGAAAACAAATACAAACAGCTTTGCTGGTGAGGTAGGGAAATGAGAGGGTGAGTCAATCCACAATGCACTTGTGAACTCCTATTGACTGATGCAAGCCCTTGTGAACTCCTATTGACTGATGCAAGCCCTTGACTGACAGAAGGCTGTGTGCCCATTTCCTCACTTGCAGAATGGTGCGTGATGGAGTGTGGTTGGAAAGAAAAATGTGCAAGATGAACTCGAGGTGTCAAATGGGGGTCACGCTTTAGTTCCGGTAATGTGAGAAAGGTTGCGTAACGACTTTTGAAATATGAGCGGTACTGATATCAGCGACTACATTGATGTCGCCCAAGGCAAAAGTAGTATTACTGTCAAAACCAATGACATGTAACAAAATTACAGTCAGGATGGAATCTCTGGGGAAGAATGAACTTTACTTGTAACCTCTTCAGCACAATGTGATTCAAAAAAAGAATCTTACATAAAGCACTGAGTAGACTGATGTGATGTTTTGTTGAATGTCTGATTTTCCTACCCCCCCCCCCCCCCCCCCCCCCCCGATCCCATTATCCCATTATCCCCCAGTGGCTCCTCTCCCTCACATCCCTGGCCCCTCTCACCTACCACACATTTTCAATTTCATTACCATCTGACCTGGCATGAGTCCTGCATATATTCTCCCCATCTGCCTCATTGCAGGATACACCCGAGCATGATCGCTGTGAGCAGATATAGCCAGCCGGTGTGATGCGTGATCTGTAGATCCTCACTGTGGTAGTATGTATTGGGGGTCATGTGGGACTGGAAGCCCTAATGTCATTGGCTGACAGATCCCGGGTCCTGGTTGGCCGTTGACCTCATACTCCGCCCTGAAGGCGAAGTATAAGAAGCCGGTGCCTTCCCCCGCATGCCAGTTTACTATCGGGCTGCTGGGGAACAGACACGCTTAATAAAGCCTCATCGACTTCACTCTATTTGTCTCACGGAGTCTTTGTGCGCCACACTCACCCTATTTGAGGAAAGATAGCTGGTTTGGAGAAGCCGGTCCTCACCTGTGTTGAGGGTAAAGTGGGGGCAAGTGACAAAAGCGAGGACCCTCAACACGCCCAGCCATGGCACCATCCTCATGTCAGGTCCTTTTATTTTTTGGGGGATATGGGTATCGTTGGCTGGGCCAGCATTTGCTGCCCATCCCTAATTGCCATTGAACTGAGAGGCTTGCTAGGCCATTTCAATGGGAGGCAGTTAAGAGTCAATGTCATCGCTGTGTGGGTCTGAAGTCACACGTAGACCAGACCGGGTGAGGACGGCAGATTTCCTTCCTTGAAGGATATTAGTGAACCAGATGGGTTTTTGGCAATAGTTTCATGGTCATCATTAGACCTTTCATTCCAGAATTTTATTGAATTCAAATTTCACCATCTGCCATTGTGGGATTCGAACCCGGGACCCCAGAGGATTACCCTGGGTCTCTGGATTGCTGGTCCAGTGACAATACCATTACCCCACCACCTCTCCATCTATCCTTATGCCACTGTCCTGCATTAATGCCATCTCATTTCCCTTGCAGGTCAATCAGTCGAGAAGCGCTGACCATCTTGACGTCCTCTGGAAACGACAGACACGAGCAGCTCCGAGGGAAACAGCTCGGAGAGGGGCCCCAGCTGTCACCCACAGTCTCCACCAGCAAAGTTACATGCACCTTAGTGGGAATAACTAGTAGGCAGCCTTCTGAGTCACTCACTGGTGAGCACCTCACAGCTGAAGATCTACATCAGGCAGAGGCAGGGACATCCCAGGGATCCGGCACTTGGAGGGATGCTGGAGCCCAGTTCTCTGTTGAGGCCCGGGCAAATGATGTGCCCCTGAGTTCGGTCATCCCAGAGCTGCTGGAGCTACAGTCGTGAATATCAGGGAGGGATGTCAGCATTCTTCCTCGGACTGCAAGGCCGACTGGAGGAGTCCCATCGACGTCTGTCCGAGGAGATGGTGCCATTATTCTGAGGCAACAAGGCCAACACTGTGAGGATGGCAACAGTAATGAAGACTTTGGTGCAGGAGGTGCTCTCCATGACGGGGGATGTTCGCTCCATGGCTCAACTCATGACCTCCACTGCTGAGGGCAGGAGCTCCATGTGCAGGGCTCCAACTGCATGGTGCAGGCACTAGTGGGAATCCATGAGTGTCACTGCCAGAGGATGGCGGGGCTTCTGGATCTCACTCCCGCTGCCCCTCTAGCCCCTAGAGGAGACAAGGACCCCGAACATCCATAGGAAAGAGGATTGTCAGGTGCACAGCCCAGAGTTTTCCACCCAGGAGACCCTGGGGGGGATTCAAGCCATCTGACACCCACCTCCCTGTGACCAACACAGCTCCAGCCCCGGACACAGAAAACTGTAGCAGAAAAACACCCTTGCTGCCTGAAAGCAGGCCCGGACCCTCAATGTCCCGGCCCTCCAGGGGATTCCTGTCAAGAACATAACAGGCAACAGGGCATGGCAGTCAGCAGGCTGCCTCACCCTCAGCTGTGGATCATGGGGAGACACCAAGATGTAGCCGGAGGGTAAGGGTAAGAAAAGATAGTCATAGCGTCGGCACGGATGAATTTAAGCATGAGTAGAAATTAATCACCAGTGTTAGCACCATTACATGTGTTAACATTCACATCATACACTCTTAAAGTGCCTCCCCACTCTCATTTCATTGTGGCATTCTCAGCCAATCCCCATGCAATACTGGCACTCCCTCCATCTGCCCTGACAGGATGCCAGTTCAATGGTTTTCGCATTGTGGCGACACAGTTATGTTGATGTGATGATCATGATGGGCACTGCCCCCTCTCCTCGCCACACCCCGGCTACATCCAGGCAACGCACAGGCCTGTTCATCTGTTGTAGCATTATTGCGGCATGACAAAGCCATCAGCTGGAAGCTTGTGAGAGTCAGTCCACCTGGTGAATAGGTGCTGATGCACATCCAGACCCCAGGAGGAGGTAGTAGCAGCTGGGATGTGTCATTCAACGTCTCATCGCTCCCAGATCACCCTGTTGAGTGGTAGGTCACACTCAGGTTTCTGTCAGGCAGGAGTTAGACATTCACCAGCGATATGAGGAGTATTTCTCTGACCTCTCTGCAAGTCATCATCATTGTCCTGCATCGTCTGGTCACAACGCTCTCACGCCCTGTCTATGAAAGGAACGATCAACACGATGCCCTTCCACTGCCCTGACACAAGTTAGATGGTCTTACAACTGCATGGGGTGGACATATCTGACCACTCTAGTCCTGCTCCTCCCCAAAGCGGGAGACAGGAACAGCATCCCTAGCCCGACGCCCCATTCAGGCTCCAGCTATTGCCAGAGGTCCTTCCCCCACCTCCTCCGTAGGTTGACCCTTGCCACCCTCCTCGGCTTCCTCCTCATCTGAAGAGATGTGATGGTTCTCCATCTCTACCTCATCCAGTTGCCTGCCCTGCTGCAGTGCCACAGCACACCAGGGTGAGAGACACCCTCGGGGGCTGTGCTGGAGGATTCCCTCCAACCAATCCAGGTACCATAACTGCATCTTCAGCAGGCCTATCGCCTGCTCCACCAGTGCATGTGTGGAAGCATGAGCCTCAGATTGTGTTTGGGGCCTCTGCACTGGCATCATCAGCCACCTCCCGAGTGGTAATCTTTACCCATGAAGAGCCATCATTCCAGCCGTTACTCTTCCTCAAAGATGACTGGGATCTGTGAGCTTCCGGGATCGTAGCTATCACAGACCCTCCCCAGGAAACAGGCACACACCTGCATTATGCATCTCGCATGGTTACAGCCCAATCTGCACATTGCGGGAGAGGAATCCATTGTGGTTCACATCGGGTTCCCCATGCTGTCATGGAGAATGCAAAGCCACGTGCTTGCAGTCAATCAGACCCTGCACTTGGGGCACATCAGCCATACAGATGAAGCCCATGGCCCTGGCCTCCTGGCTCACCTGGTCCCGGTCAAAGTTGATATACTGGTGAGATCTTGCAAATAGTGCATCGGTCATCTCCCGTATGCACTTCGGTGTGGCAGACAGGGAGATGCTGCGGAGGTCACCATTCAGCCCCAAAATGAGCCGCTAGCATAAGAGTCACAGGCAATGGATGACCTCCCAGCCCATGTGGCACCAACTCCTGCATCACCTGGCACAGGGGGGCCGCTGTCCCTTGGCAGTTGTCTCCAGCACTGGATCTCGGGCATCTGGAACTATGATGCTCTCCTCTGGTATACCCGTGGCCGGTAGTGTTTCCTCTGAGCACCTCTATGTGTGGCCCTGCCCCGGTACCTCAGCGCACCCTGCCACCTCCTCCTCTGCAGGACGCTGGGCCTGTCCACATGTGGCTGCACGTTATATTGGTGCTGTTGGTCCACTGCTGACCATTAGCACAGCCAGCTCGACTGGTTCCATGACCCTCTCAATCCAGAAACTCAAAGGGAACAGGAATGTGACCATCAAGGAGTCTTAACAATGCCTGGCCCATAGCCCTATCAAGGCATGGGACATCCACTCATGCCCATTCCCCAATGTGAGCACCTTTCCAATGAACTTCACTCCCTTTTCTCGCTCACAATGGCCATGTTTGTACACTAGTCTCTTCCAACTACTCTTCACCGATGGGCATCTGCATTGGGCAGCCCTAGTGGTCTGCTTAACCCCCAAGGGTGAGAACTGAGGGCAAATGAGTGCCTTGACCTGACCTGTGTGCTGACTTCCCGAGTGTAAGAAACGCTGCCATCAAACCTGTTGTGTCAGGGCTGACTGATAAACTTTGTAACCTTTGCTCCTTGTATTGGGGGCTAGATGTGTGTCACCTCTCTGTTATGGAGAGTAGAGTGTAAGCCATGGAGTTCAATATTTGGGGACTTTACTCCCAACTATTTTGATTAACATAAATGACTAAGTAAACAAAATCAAATGAACTCAGTGACAAATTAAAGGGACAGTCCCTTAAAGGGAAACAGCCTTAAACAAAAAGCGAATCACAAATGGGGCTTAAAACATTAAACCAAAAGGTGATTAACGGGGTCGATAAGGCACCCCAGCTCCAAAGAGTGAACTAGTTGGCGCAATCAGTGGCAGAGTCATGCATAACAATACTGACTGAATGGGCATAATTGACTCGTCACTGACGAGTCAGTGATCTGGAGAGTGTCTTTACCCTGTGACAGACGAGACTCGTCTGATTTATTTCAAGGTTCCAATTGCACTCAGCCTCATCCTTAGATTTCACCTTCATCCCCCCAGCTCTCATGGGCTGTGGATCAACAGCGCCTCCCATCTTCAACAGCCAGCTAACCATGATTGCATCCCTGATAGCCAGGACTTCATGGCCAGTGGCATTGCACATCCACACACCTTATGCCCTGAGGCAGCACTTGGTAGCCTGAGGGTGAGGGATCAATGCAACTGGCTTCTTCATCCCCTCTGTGTCAGAGTCTTCTTGCCCTCATGGATCTAGTCACCAGCCCATGTCAGAGTCCCCTATACTGCCCATGCCGCCTGGCGTTTCACTGGAACCACCCTGGGACCTCACAGTCACCTTCTGTGCTGATCCTATGAATTGACACCCTCCCACCCACTTCCAGCTGCCACTCCAGGAAGTCTGTCCCTACAAGGAAACATCAGTTAGACACAAGTAAGGGGCTCCTGGGAGATGCAAAGTCCTCACCAAACGCCATACTCCTCGGAGACCTAGAGATCTGGAATAGTGAAGGGCTGCTAAGGCCTGTGAGCAGCTAACCATGCCCCCGCCCCTCCCCCCCCCGAGCCCAAGAATACCATGGCTGGTTCCCCCCATGTCCACTCCGGGTGACCCCTCTGCATTTGATTCCCTGATGGGTAACGTGGATTGAATATTGAAAAAGGGTGAAAGTGCCGGTGGAGCAACTCATTAATTATATTATAATAAAATAAAATGTGGTTCCCGACCTTCCTGGGCAGGAACCTCATTGCGTCGAGGGTGAAGGGCGTGGAAAACCGGGAAACGAGATCTTGATGCTGAGAATCTCATTTCCCGACTCTCACGAGATTTTCAGCCTGCACGTCATTTACGCTAACGGCTAACGTGGGCTCAAAATTCCGCCCTGTATGTAATTTAGAGGATAGCAGAGAGGTGGGATCTGGATGAGCTGAGGCAGTGGGCATGAGTGGTCTGCCGCCAAGTCAGGGCTTCGGGGTTGTTCAGGTGCCAGCTCACCAGCGCGTGAGGACACAATCAAATTCTGCAGCTGAGGATTCAGTCAAGCACTTTGATTGGATGAACTATAGATAAAGATTAATGGGTGAGTTTAACACAATGCTAAGTGTAGTGCCAGGGCTGCCAGAAAGCCTATCTGCAATGTCAAGGAGCATGGAGGAGTTCAGCACCAACCAGGCTTGGTGAGAACATGGAGCCACCCTTTCCCATTGTAGTGATACCATGGTTGTGTTGTAATTCACCGACTGACCACTAGGAGTCTCATTAGTATATAAGGGAATGTTAGAGTCTGGTGACCTCAGACTGACAAGGAGCTGGAAGAGAGAGATTGCTTGTGCATGTTAATCTGTTGTGCTATATATATTTGACTCACAGTTTATGTAATAAATAATTTATAGCTTTAGCTACAAGTGTTCTTGTAATATAAATCAGGCCATCCGCCGAGAACATTACATGGTATCAGGGCTGGGTGGTATTGAGCACTGAGAAAGCCTGCCACGAGGTCCACAGAGATTTGAAGATTTTTCAGACTGCCAGAATCAACGACATGGAGTCGTTGAAGCCACCAATGAGTCTCATATTTTATGTTAATGTGGACCGCAACTGGTGTGTGTTTAAACAGCAATTTAATCTGTTTCTTACTGCAGTAAATTTAGGAGATCAATCAGATTTGCATAAGGTAGTGATGCCCCTAATAGCGGCAGGGCCCGAAGCAATTGCTGTGTTTAATACGTTTAAATTTACAAACGGTGAAGATAGTAAAAATTTTAACCAAGTTTTAACCAAGTAATTCGAAGATCTGATGAACATTGCGCCCCAGAAAGAGTGAGATTTATGAATGCTATGTATTTAAATCATGCTTACAAAAGTCAGAAGAGTCCATAGATCATTTCATCACTGATTTAAAATTAAAAGCTAAAATCTGTAATTTTTCTGCAGTGGAATCTTCCATGATTCGGGACCAGATTGTGTTTGGTGTGAATGAAAATCAGCTGAGGGAACGGTTGCTGAGGAATCGGAGCTGTCCTTGGAACAAACAGTTAGGATTTGTCAGGCTCACGAGCTCGCAGCACAGCATTCTGAAATGTTTTTCAGAAATGGCGGCGTCTTCATGGAGGAAAGCACTCCAAATGCCGCCCTTTATCCAAAAAGGCGGGAAACATCCAACAAAAGATGGGAAAGTTCCTGCAGCTCCTTGCACACCAACAAATAGGTTAAAGATCAGGACAAAGTATTTCTGTGTAAAAGATGTGGTCAAAGGCACAAATTAAGGCAGCATCCAGTGTTTGGCAAGTTTTGTTCCAGATGCAAAGGAAAAAAAATCACTTTGCTTAGAATTGTTACTCTAAGCTTAACCCCAGATCAGTCAGCACAGTGGAAGACACAGTCTGCAGTGATGAAACATCGTTGTTTATTGGAGTAATAACAGAGAAGAATATTTTTTTGGAGACATCAAAAAATTCTCCAGCACTTAAAAAAATGCAAACTGATACTTCATTTAAAATCAATGCGATTGATGAGGACAAATGGCTGCTACCACTTGAAGTGAATGGAACAGTGGTCCAATTGAAGTTAGACACTGGTGCAAAAAACAATTTAATCAACATGACTGATTTAAAAAACCTAAAAATTCAGCGGATTAGAAGAAATCACAAAATATCTCTGGGGGATTATAATGGTTCAAGCATTAAATGTTATGGTGCTTGTGACCTGAGTGTGGTGGTGAAGGACACAATTTATTCCATCCCTTTCTGTATTGTATCCAAGGGCTTGGATTCATTATTAGGTGCTCAGTCCTGTGAAGAATTAAGTCTAGTGCAGTTGGTATAGAGCATCCATAAAGGATTGGATCAACACTCCAATGATTCTGAGAACATTATCAGCAAATTCAGTGATGTGTACACTGATTTTAGTGCACTACCATTCGCCAATGAGATACAATTTCAAGGTGAAGCATTATTTAAAGCACCAATACAAACTATAAGTAGTGACCTTGCTGAAGATGTAGATCTGCATGTCAATCTCATTTCTCCCCTTCCACCTGTATCAGATACAAAAGATAGAAGAACCTACCAATGGGGTAAATTCCATGGTATGTGTGTACAAAAAAATAGTGATGCTCGTATATTCATGGATCCCAAAGATCTTAACAAAAAACATGTACATATTGTAAAACAATCATTACAGAAAGCAATGGCAGCCAATCTGATTCATATTTCATGATATCACGTTACAAAGTGTTACCATTGTCACATGGTAGATCGCCAGCAGAGTTCCTCATGAATAGAAGGTTGCGACTTCCGGTTGCGGCTGTGCGGAGCTGAGTCGCACGTTCGGCGGCTCCGGCAAAAACAGACTTTTGGGCTCTTTTCAAGGCCCCCAACGGCACTTTTTCGACGTTTCCCGGTGTGGGAAGGAGTCTACAACAGCTCCCCATCAGTATATGGCTTCAACTAGGAGCGGGGCGACAAAAAGGTGGTGGTGGACCCGAACAAGGTGCGAGGGAAGAAGGACAAAATGGCGGCGGGCGGAGACCAGGCAGCGTGGATGCAGTGGGCAGAAGAGCAGCAGGAGGATATCCAGCGCTGCTTCAGAGAGATTAAAACGGACCTGCTAGAGCCGATGAAGGTGTCTATTGATAAGCTGCTGGAGACACAGACGGCCCAGGGAGTGGCGATCCGCGAGGCTCGAAAAAAGATCTCTGACAATGAGGACGAGATCTTAGGCCTGGCGGTGAAGCTGGAGGCGCACGAGGCGCTCTACAAGAAATGGCAGGAGCGGTTCGAGGAGATGGAGAATCGGTCGAGGCGGACAAATCTGCGGATTCTGGGCCTCCCAGAGGGGCTGGAGGGGCCGGACGTGGGGGCCTTTGTGGTCACCATGTTGAACTCGCTGATGGTGGCCCCTGGAGCTGGAAGGGGCCCATAGAGTGCTGGCGAGGAGGCCCAAGGCTAACGAGCCTCCGCGGGCGGTGCTGGTGAGGTTCCATCGGTTCGTCGATCGGGAGTGTGTGCTCAGGTGGGCCAAGAAGGAGAGGAGCAGCAGGTGGGAGAACGCGGAGGTTCGGATATATCAGGACTGGAGTGCGGAGGTGGTGAAGAGGAGGGCCGGGTACAATCGAGCGAAGGCGGTGCTGCACAGGAAGGGGGTGAAGTTTGGTATGTTGCAGCCGGCGCGACTGTGGGTTACCTACAAGGACCGGCACCATTATTTTGAGTCTCCGGAGGAGGCGTGGGCCTTTGTTCAGGCTGAGAAGTTGGACACAGATTGAGGGTCGGGACGGGCGATTGGGTACTGCGGTTGATATGCTATGTTTATTTTTGTTTCGAGGGGGGGGCCTTTGTATTGCTCCGGGTTTCTTTTTCTTTGTGTTTTTTCTCTTTTGGGTCAGTGAGGGTGGCTGGGGCGGGTTGGGCACTGTTTTGGTTGGGTTAGTCGGGGGGGGCTCTTGGGGGTGAGATGGGGCCCCGCGGGGGAGGGGGAGACCCGAGTCAGGGGTGAGGGGACCGGGTCTCAGAGGTGGCAGGGCCTGGTAGGTGGAAAGCGTGGGCTTTTCCCCACGCTGAAGACTAGAGGGGGCGGGGCTAGGGCGGGGAAGCGAGGGTTGTTTCCCACGCTTAGAACAGAAGGGGGAGGGAGAGAGCCTATGGATGGGGATGGGAGAGGAGGGTGTGCCACACAATGTAAGGAGTCGAAGGAGAGGCGGGAGTGGCTGGGGTCAGCAGGAGTCAGCTGACTTGCGGAAGTGCAATGGGGGGAGTAAATCAGCTAGGATGGCTCCTAGCCGGGCGGGGGGGGGTTTGCGGGTGGGGGGAATCGAGTTACTGCTGCTATGGTCAAGGAGGAGCTGGAGCGAGTGGGGGGGGGGGGGGGGGGGGGTCGAGACGGGGGTATGCCGCTGTGGGGAACGGGCTGGGTGTGGGGTGCGGGCTCGTGGCTGGCCGAGGAGGGGGTCATAGCTCATTGGCGGCTGATAATCTGGAATGTAAGGGGATTGAATGGGCCGGTTAAGCGGGCCCGTGTGTTCGTGCACCTGAAGGGGCTCAAGGCGAATGTGGTTATGCTTCAGGAGACACACCTGAAGGTGGCAGACCAGGTAAGATTGAGGAAAGGGTGGGTAGGTCAGGTGTTTCACTCGGGGCTGGATGCCAAAAATCAAGGGGTGGCGATCTTGGTGTGAAAGAAGGTGTCATTTGAGACGTCGAGCATTGTGGCAGATAATGGCGGTATGCACATAATGGTAAGTGGTAAGTTGCAGGGAGAGAGGGTGGTACTGGTCAATGTGTATGCCCCGAACTGGGACGATGCGGGTTTTATGCGGCGTATGTTGGGTCGGATCCCAGACTTGGAAGTGGGGGGCCTGATAATGGGGGGAGACTTTAACACGGTGCTGGATCCGTCACTGGATCACTCCAGGTCTAGGACGGATAGGAAGCCGGCGGCGGCTCGAGTGCTGAGGGGATTTATGGACCAAATGGGAGGGGTGGACCCTTGGAGATTTGCAATGCTGGGGGCCAGGGAATTTTCATTCTTCTCACATGTCCATAAGGCTTATTCCCGAATCAATTTTTTCATCTATCTTGAGTGGGGCATTGATAGCGAGAGTAGAGGATACTGAGTATTCGGCAATAGCCATTTCGGACTACACCCCGCATTGGGTGGACTTGGAGATGGGGGAGGAGAGGGACCAGCGCCCACTGTGGCGCTTGGAGGTAGGGCTGTTGGCGGACAAGGAGGTGAGCGAGCGGGTCCGAGGAAGTATAGAGAGGTACCTGGAGACCAACGCCAACGGGGAGGTCCGAGTGGGGATGGTATGGGAGGCACTGAAGGCGGTGGTGAGGGGAGAGCTGATCTCCATTAGGGCCCACAAGGAGCGGAGGGAGCGGGAGGAGAGGGAGAGGCTGGTGGGGGAGATGGTGAGGGTAGACAGGAGGTATGCGGAGGAGCCCGAGGAAGGATTGTTGAGGAAGAGGCGTAGCCTCCAGGCCCAATTCGACCTGGTGACCACCAGGAAGGCGGAGGTGCAGTGGAGGAAGGCCCAGGAGGCGATTTACGAGTATGGGGAAAAGGCAAGCCGGATGCTGGCGCATCACCTTCGGAAGCGGGACGCAGCTAGGGAGATCGGGGGGGTTAAGGACAGGGGAGGGAGTGTGGTGTGGAGTAGAGCTGGCATCAATGGGGTCTTCAGGGACTTCTACGAGGAATTGTACCGATCAGAGCCCCCACGGTAGGAGGGAGGGATGGGCCGCTTCCTGGACCAATTGAGGTTTCCAAAGGTGGAAGAGGGACTGGTGGCGGGACTGGGGGCCCCGATTGGGCTGGAGGAGCTTTGTTCGACAGCTGGTTCATGATGCAGAGCAAGGCCAGCATCACAGGTTCAATTTGTGTACCAGCTGAGGTTATTCATGAAGGCTCTGCCTTCTCAACCTTGCCTCTTGTCCGAGGTGAGGTGATCCTCGGTTAAAACAACAGCAGTCAGCTCTCCCCCTCAAAGGGAGAAGCAGCTGATGGTCATCTGGGACTATGGTGACTTTACCTTACCACTGGGCCAAAGCTGACACCCTAGGAAGGGATTCACTGTTTTAAATGTGAAAGAACAGGGAGTAAAGAGTATTTGTGGATACTGGCTAACATGGAGGTGAGAAATCTGACCATCATCACAGATTTTCTTTTTTTGCATTTTTAGGTGGAATTTTGTGGGTCATCTCAAACATTTTAAATGGTGGTCTTTGAACTTTGCCCCATGGTGCTGATGTCATCACCATCAAGCCAGTTCTGAAGCAATATTCTCTCATTTTGGCTACAAATTCCCTTCAAAACCACACAACATTCCAACTTGGACATATCATCACTGGTTGGACCGACCTAGCAACAGTGTAATAACAGCCATCATTTATGGACTGCAGCTGTGTAAAAAAAAAAGACCCACTGCCACTTTTGCAAGGGCAGATAATAAATACTGGGCTTGCAGTGATGCCAAGATCCCAAGAAAGTTCCTTCAGGCACTTTGTGACATCTTTTCTTGTCATGTTTCCCTCAGCAATGTGAGGGAATATTCATCGCCAGTTGATTTCTTCCTCTATCTCCCTCAAAATGCTGCCCTTCCTGTGTTTTTAAAAAAAAAAAAATTTTATTAAAGGTTTTCATAAAATATCAATAACAAAATGAAAAAGAAACCCAACAGGGTTAAGTACAAAACCACAGTCCAGAAAAACAACCCTCCATACCCCCCTTCCCCCTGTACATAAATATGATGCAGCCACTCGGGGAGCACTGTGTAGGTGTACTGGGTCAGGCACTAAGGAATGCACAAGGATGAATAGTTGACGTTTTGTGCAGTTCACATCCTTGATTCATAACTTTGCTTTGCAATTTTTATTTTGTATTGACTTTTAATTTTGCATAATAGTCAAGCAGTACAGTCACAGGGATTTGGTACTTCTGATGAATAGGCAATGGCGGTTGCAGTTACTGGTGACACAGACAGATGGATGGTGCACAGACAGCACGGCCTGAAAGTAGCTGCCCACATTGCCCATTCCTTTCCTCTTCTCTCTCCTTCTCTTCCTGCTCCTCACCTTCCCTTGCTGTATAACTGGTATAGCTGTAAGAGGGAGGGTTTGTGCAGCATGTAGCAGGCTAGTACAAATTTTGACATCCACTCTGCCAAGTGCGGTAAGGGCAGCAGGGTAGCATAGTGGTTAGCACTATGGCTTCACAGCCCAGGGTCCCAGGTTCGATTCCCGGCTTGGGTCACTGTCTGTGCGGAGTCTGCACGTTCTCCCTGTGTCTCCGTGGGTTTCCACCGGGTGCTTCGGTTTCCTCCCACAAGTCCCAAAAGACGTGCTATTAGGTCATTTGGGCATTCTGAATTCTCCCTCTGTGAACCTGAACAGGGGCCGGAATGTGGCGACTAGGGGATTTTCACAGTAGCTTCATTGCAGTGTTAATGTAAGCCTACTTGTGACAAAAAAGATAATTATTATTAATTACAGCAGGGTCCTGCAGACCGATTCTGCTAATGGAGGTATTGTTTCAACATGCCAATGATCTTCTCAATCCTACTCCACGTGGCAGTTTGGCTTTATTGCATGCATGTTGCTCACGTGTGCGAACATTACTCATCAGAGTCATCAGGCATTTTGTCAGTGGATAGGCTCTGTCACTCAGATGCGGCATGGTAGCTCAAACACAGATGGTACAACTGACTGCATCAGAATAAAAGCAGCGTTGGCTGCTGACAGAATATGGGGCATTGATTTGCAGTATTGGACGTGAAGGGAGTGGAATCCCTTTTGGTTTCAGTGCATCTCAGAGTTGATGTGCGCCACCCACAAAGTGATATGCGTGTAGCAATGGTGTTCTTCACCATGGAGAAGTCTGTATCCTAGTTTAATAAAGGCAAAGGAGTCAGTCGAGTAAAAATAAAGTAGGGGTTTATTCACAATAGAAACATTTACATACACAGGACCTGGTTAGACTCACCGGTCCTTTCTCTCTGAAGGCCTGTTCCAGCCAGGCTGACCTTATATATAACAGTCCTCGCCTCTTAGTTATCGGGGGAGTGCATACTCCTCGAGGCACGCTGGAACTATCATCAAACCTGTCCTCCCATGTGCTTCTTACGGAGTCTTATACCTAGCAAAGTTAGGTGTTGTCTCCACCTGCTGCTCTCCCGCAAGAGAGAATGAAAAGGAGTTAACTTTCTGTGAATAGAGAGCCACAGTGATTTCTCTTATGTAACAGTGGATAGAAACCTGTGAAATGCTGCAAAGATCTCTATCTCCTGCTTGGAAGGGACCGAAAAAATAAAGGCTCATGGCCACAATCCCCTCCATAGCCACTGACAATGTCATCCTTGCCTTGCTTCTTGATTGCAGCCATAGCTGCAGAAGGTGGCAGATTGCAGTGAAGACATCCTTAATTAAGTCGGGATATCTCACATACTGTTCCTCACTGGAATTCCTTTAGTATATTGTTCCCTGAACATCCTGGACAAATGTGACTTCCTGCTAATCGTCCTTCTCCTTCTCTCTCTCCTTCCTCTTTAGCAGCTCGCCTTGCTCTGTGTCACCTCCACTCATTATCTTTGTCTTGTTGTTGGCCAAGAACGATGTACACTACCACATCCATGTCTGAGGACATGTGGTATGTGCACTTTCAGATCAGGCAAAATTCTTTAGCACCTGAAACACCACCCAGTGTAGATATTAGCAACATTAAGGAGAAAAACGCTTGTACAATCATAGCAACGGTTAATAGAGATCAGCAACTAACCTGTCAGTTAATTGATGATGCCTTGAAATAACATTGGTGATAGTTCCTTCCTGCTGTCGAGCTCACATTCAGCAATCCGTGATTAAGTGATGGCTTTAGTTGGAGCATTCAGCTCCAAAATAGTGTTAAAGCAATGTTACACTCTGACTGATGTCATGATCTTCCTGCTCTGCATACTTCTGGTGATGCACACGGTGAGTACAATAATGCCCTCACCCAATTTGATGATGGTGTGAATCGCATCAAAGTGAGGGTCAGAGTGCGTGCACACGCTGTAGATACCATCCTGGGCTTCTAAGCACACTTGGCGGGCCCAAAAAAGGATGGAAATTTTGTGTTGGGAACCAGGACCTGTCTAATTATATGGCATAAAAATATAACGTGCTAGCCTGGATTTGCAATCAGTAGCAAAGAAACATCAGCGAGGGGAATGGGAAATGTTAGAAGTTGTCATGCTTACCCACAGGTTGCATCACAACAGACCCTTGCTGATAGACACAAAGTTGAAGGACATGTGAATGTTATCCTTCCCCATTAGTGACTTGCCTCGGAAC
The DNA here is from genome assembly GCF_047496885.1 of Scyliorhinus torazame. Classification (NCBI taxonomy): domain Eukaryota; kingdom Metazoa; phylum Chordata; class Chondrichthyes; order Carcharhiniformes; family Scyliorhinidae; genus Scyliorhinus; species Scyliorhinus torazame. The sequence continues at coordinate 359,405,502 of NC_092707.1, read as the reverse complement.
ACTGGCTTTGCATCCAGAGATTTCCAGCAGCATGCAAGTTGGACTCAGGCCTCAAAATGGCTCAGGCCTCACTCCTGTAGCCAGGGGCAGGCAGCAAGTTAACTGTGTCTGCCAACCATAAAGTTAAGATTAAAAACTGGCTCTAATGTTTTATCCACATTTACCATGACCTTATTACGCTTGCATTAATAAGTGCCCAAATTCGCTTGGTCTTTTGATGGCTTTAGCTACCAGCATGTGTCCTTTCAGATAAATGTTTATTTGAACCCCAGGCTTCTTGGTTCATTCAGATCCTTCATGTTTTTCCATTAAGTGTATACATCCATTCTTTGGGGTTAGCTTTAACCCATTATGCCCAGTGGAAATCGGTAAGGACTGTTAAAATTGAACAATTTGACTTACCTTCTTGGTGCACTAGCCACGGTTATAATGACTAACTTCATTTAAGTCATCTGCTGGAAGCAGAGAGGTGTCGCCATGAATGTGTGTAAATTGGAGTCTTATGATATAATTATGACAACAATGAAATTCTAACTAAGAAGACCAAACCTCTGCCCAGCAATAAACTGTTGAAAGGTTTGTCACAATTGGCTTCTAACACTGATTGACTGGAAGTCAGGTAATAGGGATCAGTGTGCTGTTGTTTTTACCATATTTCAAGAAGACTTTTAAGCTTGGAGATTGCTTGATGCTGTCTTTACTGCCTTATTTTATTCAGCTCTCGCAACATATCAGTTGCACTTTTTACTTCTTTGTTTGGGATGGGGGAAGAGTGGGATAAATAGGAGCAGTAGCAACAGCAGTATAAGCCTCAACAACCAACATGGTCAGCAGGTGGGCCTGCTGGAAGACTGGAAGTGAGGGGCTACTCGTAGAAGGCTTTATGTGGATCACAGGGTCTACAGGCCCATGGGCCAAGAGTCATTTTCCTGGATAGAGTGGAGGATCACTGCATGAGGAGGCTGTAACAAGGCACATTGCCATGATCTAGAACCTCCTACAAAAGGACTGTAGGCCTGCTGTTTCAGGGGACATCATCTCCCAGCATCTCCCAGTCTGCAGAGAAGTCTGGAATTTACAGTTGTGGCTGGCTCCCTTTGTGATGAGGACATTATAAACTGTGCTCAAGTCACCATCAAGACAGCAGAAGACGAGTTAACAGGAAAGATTAGAACTCAAATAATGGCCAACTGTGAGTGATCATTGCAGAGGTCACTGCCAATTTTGCAGGGAGCTGTCATGATAACCATGATACCGCAACCTTCATCCACCCACCCACTATTCTGCTCTCTCAGGAATGTGAGAGATGCTTGAGTCAAGGAATGTGCTCTTCACACATGGCTGCCAACACCCTCCTCAATCACACTTAGGCAGCTCAAATGCACTCAGAGTTATGGGAGCACTAGGAATACCGTTAAACAATCTATGCATGAATATCTCAGATAAATCACAACACTAGGACTCCTGCTGGGCTATTGAAGCAATGATTCAGGTGCCTGGATAGGATAGTAACACTGAGAGGATTGCAGTTGGAGGATTCAGCACAACAGAAGGAGTCATCAAATGAGAGTTGGAGGGAGGCAAGGGAAGAGTAGAAGAGGGACAGTGAGGGCAGTTAAAGAGGTCAGGAATGAAAACAGCCTCTGGTGACCTGCTGATTTTCCTCTCCTGGAAAGGTATATAAGATCTCCTCTTTTTATTTTCCTTACTCTTTCATGGGATGTGGGCATCACTGGCCAGAATTTGTTGTCCATCCCTTATTCCCTTGAACTGAGTGCCTTGCTCGGCCCATATCAGAGGGCAGTTAAAAGTCAGTCACGTTGCTGTGGGTCTGGAGCCACATGTAGGCCAGACTAGGTAAGGATGGCAGATTTCCTTCCCTAAACTGTTTAACATAGAACATACAGTGCAGAAGCAGGCCTTTTGGCCCATCGAGTCTGCACCGACCCACTTAAGCCCTCACTTCCTCCCTATCCTCGTAACCCAATAACCCCTCCTAACCTTTTTGGTCACTAAGAGCAATTTATCATGGCCAATCCACCTAACCTGCATGTCTTTGGGCTGTGCGAGGAAACCGGGGCACCCGGAGGAAACCCAGGCAGACACGGGGAAAACGTGCAGACTCCGCACAGACAATGACCCGGCGGGCAATTGAACCTGGGACCCTGCCGCTGTGAAGCCACAGTGCTATCCACTTGTGCTACCGTACTCCCTAAACTGTATCATTGAACCAGCTGGGTGTTGACAATGATAGTTTGATGGACACCATCTCTGAGACTGCTGTACAATTCGAGATTTCTTTTTCAATAATTAAATTTAAATTCAACTGTGGTGGGACTTGAACCCATGACCCCAGAATATTAGACTGGCCTTTACATTAATGGTGCAATAACATGAGCACAATACTACCATCTCACATCACCAATGCACCTTAACATTTGTTGGGGGCATATGTTTAACTTTTGGTGAAATTAGTATGTATTCTAAAAGAATCTAGGGAAGAGTGGCACTATTACACATATTTAACAACTCATTACAGATGGTGTAGTGCTAGAGGGCTGGAAAATAGTTAATGCTATAGCTATATATAAGAAAGGAGGTAGAACATATACATATAGCCCAATTAGCTTAATATTGGTAAAAGGAAAAATAATAAAATTGCTACTTATGAAGAAAACAGAAAAAACACCTGGAAGCCAACAGCGAACTAATTGAATAATCAGCATGAATTTCAAAAGGAAATGTCTTACTTGACTGATCTCACTGAATTCTTTCCAAAGTTAATATCAAGAGTAGACAAGTGTAATGCGGTAGACATATCTAGATTTGCAAAAGGCCTTCAGTAACGTTCCATGTAATAGACTAATGAATAAGATCAGAGCGGGCAGTCAGGAGATGAGTAGCAATATGGATAATTGTCTGGTTGATTGAGAGAGTAAAGAGTTTGTCATTCAGAATGGCAATAGGCGGAAACTGGGTCCCACAAGGGCCACTGTTCAGACCTCGTTTACACTTTATATTCATCATTTAGACTTTGAAATCAAGTTTTTTTTCTAATTCTGAACAACGTCAAATTGAGAATTATGGTCAATGCTGAGGGAGGCTACAATAAATTACAAAAAGACGTGAATAAACTTAAAGAAAGAGGAATTAGCAACTGGATTTCAAGGTAAGTAAGTGTGAGCTATTGGCCGGGATTCTCCCCTACCTGGCGGGGCGGGGGGTCCGGGCGGGATGGAGTAGCGTGAACCTTTCTCTGCACCTTTAGGGGCCAAGCCCTCACCTTCAGGGGCTAGGCCCACGCCGGAGTGGTTGGCGCGCCGCCGGCCGGCGGGAAAGGCCTTTGGCGCCATGCCAGCCGGGGCCAAAAGGACTTCACTGGTCGGCGGAAGTCTGCGCATGCGCTGGAGCGTCAGCGGCTGCTGACATCATCCCCGTGCATGCGCAGGGGTCACTTCTGCATCGGCCATCGCGGAGGCTATGGCCGAGGCAGAAGGAAAAGAGTGCCCCCACAGTGGGCCCGATTGTGGGCCAGGCCACCGTGGGGGCACCCCCTGGGGCCAGATCGCCCCGCACACCCCCCCAGGACCCCGGAGCCTGCCCGCGCGGCCAGTCCCGCCGGGAGGATAGGTGGTTTGAATCACGCCGGCGGGACTGGCATGATGCAGCGGGTCTTCGGCCCATCGCGGGCCGGAGAATCGCCGGGGGTGGCCCGCCGCCCAGCACGGCGCGATTCCTGCCCCTGCCGAATATCCGGTGCCAGAGAATTCGGCGGCCGGCGGGGGCGGGATTCACGCCAGCCCCCAGCGATTCTCCGTCCCGGCTGGGGGTCGGAGAATCCCGCCCAATTATATTTTAGGAATAAAAGTAAGGATGTCTCACAGTACTTAGAAAATAACAACCTAAATAGTGCAGAAGAGCAGGCGGATCTTAATACACAAACACAAGTCAGTAAAAGTGTGATGTTGGTGAACAAGGTCAGAACAAAACAAAACAAAATCCTAGAGTTTGTTTCTCGAGGATGGAATTGAAAAGCAGATAGGTTTTGCTGAACTTGTATCAAAATGGGTTAGACTACACTTGGAGTACTTTGTGCAGTTCTGTCTCCCTATTAGGGAAAGAATGTAAAGCCATATTATATGGAGAGATTGAAATTGTGATGCGAGAACTGTGAGGTTATACATATCAGGAAAGGATAAACAGGCTGCCTCCCTTTTCTCCTGAAAAGAGAAGGTTCGGGGGTGACCTAATAAAAGTTTTGATAGAGTTTTGATAGACACAGACACAGTTTCCACTTGTGGGAACAACAAAACTAGAGGCCTTTATTATAAATTAGTAACCAATAAGTCAAAAGGGGGAATTCAGAGAAACTTGTTCACCCAGAGAGTGGTGAGAATGTGGGATTTTCTACCACAAGGAGTAATTCAGATGAATTAATTAAACAGAGAGCTAAAAGGGTATACGAGAGAGTAGGAAATCGAGTGAAAGAGGAAAGATGGGGGGAGTGGGATAGAAACACTGGTATGGACTGGTTGGACCAAATGTTTCTGTGCTGTATATTCCATGCATTTTGATGTAACTGGAATCTGGGATTATCCAATCAGACAATTTACATACATAGATACATACAAGATAGGAGCAGGAGGAGGCCTTTTGGCCCTTCGAGCGTGCTCCGCCATTCATCGCGATCATTCCTGATCATCCAACTCAATAGCCTAACCCTGCTTTCTCCCCATAGCCTTTGATCCCATTCTCCCCAAGTGCTATATCTAGCCACCTCTTGGATATATTCAAGATTTTAGCATCAACTACTTCATGTGGTAATTAATTCCACAGGCTCACCACTCTTTGTGTGAAGAAATGTCTCCTTATATCTGTCAAAATGGTTCACCTCAGACTGTGACCCCTGGTTCTGGACACACCCATCATTGGTAATATCTTTCCTGCATCTACCCTGTCTAGTCCCGTTAAAATTTTGTAAGTCTCTATGAGATCTCCCCTCATTCTTCTGAACTCCAGCAAGAACAATCCCAACCTAGTCAATCTCTCCTCATATGACTGTCCCACCATCCCTGGAATCAATCTGGTAAACCTTCGCTGCACTCCCACGAGAGCTAAAACATCCTTCCTCAGAGAGGGCGACCAAAATTGCACACAATACTCCAGGTGTGGCCTCACCAAGGCCCTGTATAATAGCAGCAACACATCCCTGCTTCTATACACAAAACCTCTCGCAATGAAGGCCAACATACCATTAGCCTTCTTTACCGCCTGCTGCACCTGCATGCTTACCTTCAGCAACTGGTGCATAAGGACACCCAGGTACCGGTGCACACTCCCCTACACCAAATTACAACCATTCAGGTAGTAATCTGCCTTCCTGTTTTTGCTTCCAAAGTGAATAACCTCACACTTATCCAAATTATACTGTATCTGCCATTGATTTGCCCACTTGCCCAACCTGTCAAGATCATGCTGTAGGATCCCTGCATCCTCGTCACAATTCACCCTCCCACCTAACTTGGTGTCAACTGCAAACTTTGAGATGTTACATTTTGTTCCCTTATCCAAATCATTAATATATATTGTGAATAGCTGGCACCTATCCCTGTGGTACCCCACTAGTTAAGACCTGCCAATTTGAAAAGGACCCATTAATCCCTACTCATTGTTTCCTCTCTGCCAACCAGCTTTCTATCCATCTCAATACACTGCCTCAATTCCATGCGTTTAATCTTGCACAATAATTTCTCATGTGGGACTTTGTTAAACGCCTTCTAAAAGTCCAAATATACCACATCGACTGGCTCCCCCTTGTCAACTGTACTGGTTACATCTTCAAAGAATTCCAACAGATTTTCCAAGCATGATTTTCCCTTCATAACTCCATGCTGACTCTGACTGATCCTGCCACTGCTTTCTAAATGTTCTCAATGGATTCAAGCATTTTCCCCACTACTGATGTTAGGCTTACTGGTCTAAAATTCCCTGCTTTCTCTCCCCCACCCTTTTTGAATATCAGAGTGACGTGAGCTACCCTCCAATCTGCAGGGACAGTTCCAGAGCCTATAGAATCCCGGAAGATGACCACAAATGCATCCACTATTTCCAGAGCCACCTCCTTAAGCACTCTGGGATACAGATTCTCAGGCCCTGGGGATTTATCCGCCTTCAATCCCATCAATTTTCCCAGCACCATTTCTCTACTAATGTTGATCGCCCTCAGTTCTTCCCTCTCACCAAACGTTTCATTCTCCAGCATTTCTGGTATCTCCTTGGTTGAGTGTTTCATCCATATTACAGCATATCTAACAATGCAATGCTTGTTCAGAACCGTACTGAAACCCCAGTCTAAATTCTAGGCTCACATTTTGGAATGGGACTTAGAACCAATAATCTTCTGATTCAAACATGAGTGCTGCCATTGAGCAAGGCTGCAGAACTGATGTTACATCCCTACCAGTAGATTTTGACATTGATTCTGCATTCAATTGTGCTCCAAACAGTCAGTGGCATCAAATGGTGTATCTTGGAATGAATAGTGATCGCAAAAACCTTGCTCATTGTCATCAACTAGTGTTCAATTAATAGCATGATCCTCCAATTCCACGAATCATTAATGTCTTCAAAATAATCAAAAGCCATCACAGCTTCAGATTGTGGAAGCGATCATTAACATTTAAAAACAATTATTAGGCATTGCAGGCATCAAATCTGATCATTAGGCAGGAAAACGGCCAAGAGCAGCATCCTACATGTCATGGTGGACAAAATAAACATAGCTTACCACTTATTTCGAATTTCTTTCCCACAAAAGTACCTCATCCCTTCCATTTCAGCTTTCTTCCGGTCATTCCGGCACCTCCGCTGTGCTGACTGCCAACTTTAGGGTAGAAAACAAGGAACACTTGGGGGGTATGGGGGGTAAATAAATAGTCAACAGCATAAGTAACGAAGTAAATGTGGCACCATTGAGAAGTGAAGTGGAATTACATTTAAAAGTATACAACAAAATAAAGAAGCTAGCACCTCACCAATGTTCCCCGACAGCACCTTCCAAACTTGTGACCCATGCCACCCGGATGAACAAGGGCAACAGATATGTGTAAACAACACCATCTGCAAGTTCCCCTCCAAGCCACACACCATCCTGACTTGGAATTATATCGCCTTTCTTTAACTGTCGCTGGGTCAAAAATCTGGAACTACCTTCCTATTAACCTTGTTTACTTGGCTGCTGCTCTTGAGCACCTGATCTTTTGAGCACCTGATCCAGAAGCTGGTGGGCAATGTGGCCCAGGACAACAAGAAGACCTTTATCATCCTCGACCAGCTGCAAATCACCATCCGTGCTGACAAAGAGCTCAAGAAGCTGCCGGAAGTAGTCACCAGAGTCCAGAGCGGGTTCCTTCCCAACATCCTCTCCGTGATGCTGCTCATGAAAATTGGGCTTCCCAGCAAGGTTACTCATGAAGGGGTGAGATGGTAAAAACATATTGCCAATAAAACATTTTTAAAGAAAAAGTATACTGTATCCATGGCTTAAAACCATAAACTTGCAGTTCATTCTTCTCCTACCTTTTAATCCCAGATTCCCCCTCCCCTGTGGAAAGTTGGCAGTATGCAACTCTCAGTCTGACCGGACCACTCTCCTCCGAGAATCATAGAATCATAGAAAAGTTACAGCACCCAAAGGTGTAATTTGGCCCATCTTGTCCATGTCAGCCTGAGGACACCCTGGTGCCCTCTCTAATCCCACCTTTCTGCACCCGGTCCATAGCCCTGTCGTTTAGAGCACTTAAGGTGAAGATCCAGGTACCTCCTAAAAGATTTCAGGGTCTCTGCCTTCACCACCAACTCAGGCAACAAATTCCAGACTCCCACTACCCTCTACATAAAAATGTTTTTCCTTATGTTCCCTCTGCACCTTCTGCCTCATTTCTTGAATCTATGTCCCCTGGTTCTAGAATTCTCCACCAAGGGAAACAATTTTATCCTGTCCACCCACCTCTTTCCCTCAGAATTGTGTACGTCTCAATTAAGTCACCCTCATCCTTCTTTGTTCCAAGGAAAATATCCCCAATCTATCCAAACTCTCCTCATAGCCACTCTTTTCTAGCCCTGGCGACATTCTCTGCACTCTCTACAGAGCTAGGTTTCTCACTGCATCCATCCCTCTTAGTATACTCACATTTATTGTGTACTCTCTCTATCTGTTTGACCATCCTAAATGCATGACCTCACATTTTTCTATGTTAAATTCCATCTGCCACTTTATCGTCCACTCCACCAATCCTCTATATCGTTTTGAAGATTGTAGCTATCCTCTACACTGTCCACTACTCGGTCAATCTTTGGGTCATCGGAAATCATGCTCCCCATGTTCACATCCAAATCATTAATGTATAACACAAACAGTAAGGGTCCCAACTGTAGCCATCTGGGATGGCCACGTCCCGGTTACAAAATGGACACTGGCAAAGAATGCAGGGAAAATTGGACAATACTGAGAAACAAGCAGGTGCAAGGTCTGTCTGTTGATTCGAACCTCAGCCCTCAGACAGGACAGAAACTGCTAAGCAATCTACATACTAATGAGCCATCTCCGGGGACAAAAGGGAAACATTTAGATACACAATGTTAAGGCAGGCACCCCGGTGCCAAAAGAGACTAAAACAAAGCAGACCAACGGTCACCTAGGACACGCCCATCGATCAGGGAACCACCCCTCTATTGGAGGAAGAGAAGAGAGAGACCAGCCTAGCAGCTACACCAGACCAAGTACTTTCCAAGCCAACGCACAATGTGAGACAGATGCTCCTAGTTGCTATCCTGTAAACAGCTCAACCCAGCAGCCTCAGAACCGAACAACGGCCATTGTTCCTCTGACTGAGTGGGCACCCGAAGCTAAGTATAGGCTTTAGTAATAGTGGTAGTTTAGTTTGTAGAGTTTATGCATGAGTAGATTTGACTGTGTGTAAATAAATGAGCATTGATTTGAACTTACTAACTGGTGTATCGAGTCTGTGATCAGTATTCGGTTCTTAACCTTGTGGCGGTGTCGAAAGCTACCTGGCGACTCTTGAGCAAACGTAATTAAACAGCCAAATTAAGAGACAACACACAAATTAGCAACATTTACTGGCGACATCTGACGGGACTCGATTTAGAAGTGACCTAACCACCCCGAGAGAACCCAAAATTTGATTTGAGAATTCAATTGGGGACAGAAAAATCACAAGCGTAAAAACAGTACTGATCAAGCCTCTGAGATTCGGAAGTGTGTTAATGCATGTGTACTAACAGGGATATAAGGTAAACCTGAGAGATTTTGTTGCATAAAACTGTCGGGAGTTTTGTAGGCCGGAAATTAGCGTAAGCCGTATCTGTGTTTACATCACCACTTTATCACCCCTGTTCCAAATTCAGTAGAGAACCTAGATAGAGAAAATGGCAATGAAGGCAATGGAACACCTTATGAACCCCCAGGAATTCGAGGTTGCAGCGACCATTAGAGTAGGACAGTGTCCCGTTTGGGAAGATGAGATCAGAAAACATCTCAAAGGGAAAGGATGGCCCCTTTGGAGTGAATTCTGCAATAATGAGGAAACAGGACCCGGGAGTAGAGGATATACTTGGTGGGAGAACCTGTCAGAGATCCACAAGAAGAGCTTAGGGAAAGCTAGCAAACCGATAGCAATCGTGTCCTGTTTGGCACAATTGCGAGGCACAGAGGAGGTCGTTAGGACGCTCCGTAGAGAGATAGAGGAGAGAGACAGAAGTAGTGAGGTAGACGTGAGCGAGGTAGAGAAGGAGAATAGAGATTTAAAAGAGCAATTAGCAGCAAGGGACAGAGAGGTGGATGATGCCAAGAGGGCATAACAGTCTTGTCTCGCGCATTTGAACAGTTTTCAGATGCAATATGATAAGGCCTACCAGGACACGCAACGTGCGGTCTTGGTAAGACAAGAGACAGAACAGCAAGTGGAGAAATTGCAGAAACAGTGCAATGATTTGAAAGCAGCCCTACGAGCACTCCATACTTCCAGAACGGAACAAAGGCAGAGCTCCGTAGAACACGCAAAGTGCCGGAAGCAAATTGCAGAATTGCAATCTCTGCTTTCCGTTCAAAATAGGTTTCAAAGCACATTTGGACCATAATTAGATCAAGAAAACGGCCCCGACTGGCAGGAATTGAATGAGACTGCCCATAGATATGTACATGGGATATGTACGCAGGAAAAACCACAGAAAAGGAAAGCGCCCCAACCCCCAACCGAACAGGCAGAACACACCCCCATGAACCTTGTAACCACACACCGCAGGGCCGCAGGAGAAGGAGAAGCAGATTTCCTTTATACAACCCGTTAACCGTGACCCAATTACAGGACGCGTGTGGAAAAATTACACCGTTCCTTCCCACTTCAGACCCCCACCAATTTTTCGCTAAAGTCAAACAACAGGCCACCATGTACGGCCTGGATGAAATGGAGCAAGTGAAGCTCACAGTTTTAAGCCTCGACCCTTCAGTCGTGGCAGCCCTTCCCGACCCACAGAATGTAGGAGGAGGCACACTCCAAGAGATGCACACAGCGATTATGATGCGATTGGCTTTAACAGAGGAGACCCCGTAGAAGGCCTAAACAAGTGTAGGCAAAAGAAAACAGAGCACCCCACAGCGTTTGCTGGATGCTTGTGGATACACTTCACAGCAGTTTTCGGAGAGTTAGCCCACGCCCATTTGTCCCCAGATAATATGGCCAAATGGGCCCGAATTCTAGTCTCCCACGCCACAGAAGCAGGACGAAAAGCTTGCGCAACTTATGACCCCTCAGATGAGGCCCACAATGAAAAATGCAGGCAAAACCGCATTTATAACACTCGATGAAGAGCAGGCAAAGATAAACCCAATTAAAGCGCACCAGAACCCCGCATGGGTAAATGAGGACAGGAACAGCCCACCCCAGCCCAAAGCTCAAGAATGTTACAATTGTGGACAGTTAGGACATTACGTACGAGAATGTCAAGCCCCCCTGAAACAGCAACGGAATCAGCCCACCAATGCCCCCCGAACCAGCAACAGCCCCAACCCCCCCACCCAGGGAACCATACCCAAGGGAGCAATGCACCAGAGAGCCTGCTCCACCTTATGTGCCCCGGGGTCATGTTACAACTTTGGGCAGTCAGGACACTTCGCCTGAGATTGCAGGAGACCCCCACCACCAGCTCGACTCGCCCCCAGATATGAAAGAGAACACCACCCACAGCAGCTACAAGTTCCCAGCTGCCCCATGCAAACTGTGAGAGCTTATCCACCACTTCTCATGGCAGGTGCATCTCAGCAATGCCACTTCATTTTTGTTTCTCTGCTCCTTCCTCTCTTCTTCGGTCACATTACACTGCCTCCATATGCTAGTTACACCCCACTCCAAATGTGATTTACGATGTCCTATATTCTGATGGAACCTGCACCATGTTTGTTGTATGTTTGTTCGTTAGTGTTAATGTTAAGTGTTGTTCGTAAATTCGAAAGTTTTCACGGCCCCACGTCACCACTCCTTTAACGCCCCCTGGCTGTTAATGGAACATGTTTGTCGACAGACAACCGTTCAGAGGAACTAGTTTATTGACAGACACTAACCATAGCTACTCTCCTGATTCGATCACGAGAAACAGCCCCCCACGATGACCACATTCTTACCCATTCTTGCTGGTTGCTCAGGCAGTGGAGAAACAGCATTGGTCCCCGCTTTGCCTGAGGACCCCCTCTGGTCAACTTCGCTCGGGTAGAGCACATACGGCATTGATCACCGTCCTACCCGAGGATTCCACCCATTTCTTACCCACGGCCCATTCGCACCCCATTTTGGCTCGTTACGTTCAAAATTATTTTGTTTGGTTTTGGCAATTCTTAGGTTGCTTCCGTATGCTATTTACATCCTCAAACACTGGGATGGTAAGTCACACAGGCTGCGAGACGGCTCACAGCATGTCAGTAATTTTCTCGGATGTCTTGTCCCAAATATTTCGTTTAAAAAAGAAGAGTGAGTCACAGATGGTGACCAATTATAAAGGGAAATTGGCAATAAAGGACAGACAGACAGACATACGAGATCTTAAGCAAGATAATAACAGAAATTATATAAGCTTGTGTTCACAGAACTCCGGAACCTCAGGAACCCCAGAGGAAGACGAAGAAGAAGACCGACAAAGATGAAGGCAGCCTTTGTGTTCACATGGTTCTTAGCGGGATCCCTTCAGTTGTGCGCGGATGCTACCCCGCTGACCCCTACCACACAAACCGTAAATGATTCTCACCCCTGCAATACACGGACCCCAAGATAACTCGCCCCGCGACAGCTAGCAATACCCCGGCCTGGTGTGATAGGTTTATCACCTGGTACTCACTCTCAAATGTAGTCGAAGCACTCTAAGTGCTGGCGATACTTTGCAGTGTCGTGCAAACCTTTAGAGTTAGGAAATGGCGAAAGAGAGCATATCGCTCTCGCACCCCGGTGTACAGGTTTAGGTCCCCCATTTTCGGATTTCACCAGACCCCCGAACCCATTGGGACGGATTAAAGAGCATCGATTTTTCTTTATGTATTCTGTGGAATAAAGAGATGTAAACCTCTGTGTCTGACTGCCAGGCCAGAGAAATTTGTGTGCTGCTATTTTGTACAGGTTAAGATGTATAGATTTTTGGATTGTTTGAATAAGGATAGTTTATTGAGAATAGTTAGAGGTTCCAGTTTTTTATTTTTCTGTAATGCATGTATTAATGTCATAGCGCCCCGTATGGTTTTATGATAATGAATGTATTTAAAATGGTTTAGGTAAAATTGTGTTGCATAGGATAGGACAGTGTAGAGCCTACGTATGGGTGTCCCGTTTGGTCAGAGGATGAAGATGACGCAGTAGTGTGATCCTTCATGCTTCGCGTTGAGGATCACAAGGAGGGAGTGTAGCCATTTGGGATGGCCACGTCCCGGTTACAAAATGGACACTTGCAAAGAATGCAGGGAAAATTGGACAATACTGAGAAACAAGCAGGTGTAAGGTCTGTCTGTTGATTAGAACCTCAGCCCTCAGACAGGACAGAAACTGCTAAGCAATCTACATACTAATGAGCCATCTCCGGGGACAAAAGGGAAACATTTAGAAACACAATGTTAAGGCAGACACCCCGCGCCAGAAGAGACTAAAACAAAGCAGACCAATGGTCACCTACGACACGCCCAGCAATCAGGGAACCACCCCACTATTGGAGGAAGATCATAGATCATAGAATTTACAGTGCAGAAGGAGGCCATTCGGCCCATCGAGTCTGCACCGGCTCTTGGAAAGAGCACCCTACCCAAGGTCCACACCTTATCCCCATAACCCAGTAACCCCACCCAACACTAAGGCCAATTTTGGACATTAAGGGCAATTTATCATGGCCAATCCACCTAACCCGCACATCTTTGGCCTGTGGGAGGAAACCGGAGCACCCGGAGGAAACCCACGCACACACGGGGAGGATGTGCAGACTCCGCACAGACAGTAACCCAAGCCGGAATCGAACCTGGGACCCTGGAGCTGTGAAGCAATTGTGCTATCCACAATGCTACCGTGCTGCCCACAGATCGATACGAATGATTGGGAAAGGCCCAATTGATTGAGGCCAAGTTCAAGGCCTGCCCAAAAGCGCGCGAAGCCCTTTTTTAGTATAAAAGGTATTCCCCAAGGAAGAATCTTTCTTCTTTGGCTTTGGCTCTCAGCGAAGAGAGAGATCAGCCTAGCAGCTACACAGACCAAGTAAGTTCCAAGCCAACGCACGCTACGAGATAGACATTCCTAGTTGCTATCCTGTAAACAGCTCAATCCAGCAGCCTCAGAACAGAGCAACGGCCATTGTTCCTCTGACTGAGTGGGCACCCGAATCTTTGTTAAATGTATTGCTAAAGTCCATGTACACCATATCTACTGTACTACTTTCATCAACCCTTCTTGTCACTTCCTCAAATAATTCAATCAAATTTGTGAGGCAAGACCTTCATTTAACAAATCCATTCTGACTATCTCTGACTAGTCCATGCCTTTCTATGTAACAGGATTGATTCTACTAATTTGCTCACCACTGACGTAAGACTAACTGGCCTATAATTGTTTGGCATTTCCTTCAATCCCTTTTTAAACAATGGAACCACATTTGCATTTCTCCTCCGTTACCTCCCTGTATCGAGTGAGGATTGGAAAATCATTCTCAGAGCATCTGCTATTTTCTTCTTGACCTCCTTCAGTTGCCTTGGAAACAATTCATCTGGCCCTGGCGACTTATCAAATTTCAAGGCTTTCAATCCTTCAAGTACTTACTCTCCTTTTATGATTATCCCATCCAGCATCTCGGTGTTCCTCCTGGTCTACTATATCTGCAACATCCATTTCCTTTATAAACACGGAGACAAAATATTAATTTAAAAGCCTCTGCATCTACACACAATTTCCCCTCTTCATCTCTGATAGTTCCCACTTTTTTCTTAACAAACCTTTAACCATTAATATATTGGTAAAACATCTTTGGTTTCTTGAAATTTTATTTGCTTATCTTATTTTCATGCCCTCTCTTTGATTTCCTTTTTGGCTTCGCCCTGCACTTTCCATACTCGTCTAGGCTAGCTACAGTGCTTAGTTCTTTGTGCTCATCATACGCTTTCTTTTTCTGTTTGATCTTCACTGTATTCTTCCAAACGACCAAGAGGCGTCTAGATTTTGCAGTACCACTTTTATTTTTGGAGGGCACATGTCTATTGATGTGACCATCAATTCACATGAGACGATTAGTAGAAGTGAACAGTGGTTTTAATAAGCTAGATCTGTGCCTGCCTGCGACTGCTCTGTACTGAGTGCCGCCTACCGGCTGCAGATCTATATACCACCCCCGAAGGGGTGGAGCCACAGGCGGAGCCCACAAGGGCACCAACATAATACAATACAATACAGTGGTGAATTGTAGCAGCAATACATTCACCACATCTACTTTATACATTTAGGATCTCTCCTTTTAGTGCTTCCCACTGGTTTTCCACTGATTTGGAAATGCTGGCCAGTCCACCTCAGTCAAGTCCCTTCTCATTTCTACAAAATATGCCTTCCCCCAGGGAAAGGGGGAATCTTTTACTGCTGCTTTTTCTCTGTCCCTTTTCTATGGTAATACTGAATCTAACTGAACAGTGATCACTATCCCCGATAGTCACTAACTGTCAGTCCATCCATTTTCCGCCCGTCATTCCTGAAGACTAGGTCTAGGATTACAGCTCCTCTCATTGGGTTTGTCACTAATTGGTTGAAGACATTTCCTGGACACACTGCATGAATGTTTCTCCCTCAGTTTCCCTGATATTGTTTGATTCCCAGTTGACATTGGGATAGTTATCACTCCAGCCACCACTCCAGTCTCAGGCCTACACCCCCATCTCCATCCACCTCTCGGGTCCTTCCCCTCAGGTCTTCCCACCTCCCAAGTCTGGGACCTCCCCCCTCTGACCTTTAACCCCAGGCTTTCACCTCCAAAGTCTCAGGCCCCTTCCCAGCCTTTGGTCTCTCCCCTCAAAGCATTGGCCCACCCTCTTCAGTTCTCAGGCCTCTCCTGAAGCCTTGATCCTCCTCCCTCAAGCCTCATGCCTCCTCCCCCTGACTCAAGCCTCAGGCCTCCTTCCTACCGCGGCGAAATCTCAGGCCTTCGCCCTTCCACCCTCAAGTCTCAACCCCACCCTCATGCCTTAGACCTCCCCCCACTCTCCAAAGACTCAGAGCTGTCAATCTCCACACCCTGATACCATTTATGGTCTTATGCCTGCAGAAAGTTGAAGAGGAGGCATCAACGTCACTTATAGTTCCAGCCAGCTCTGTGACTTATGTCATCTGGGTGGGAGTGGGGAGAGAGCGGTGGGGTTGGGGGGGGGGGGGGGGCGGGGGGGGGGGGGGGAGAAATGGGTGGAAGTTGCACTGGTGTTGGGGTTGACTGGGGTCAAGAGATGGGAGTGGAGGGGTTGAGGGTCAGGAGACATTGGGCGACAGTTAGGAAGGGTTGAGGGAAGTAGGGTCCAGGAGGGTTTGGGAAAGAGGGAGTCTGCCAGGGTTGGGAGATCAGGAGTTCAGTCTGTAGGGGGGGGGGGTGCAGGGGGATCAGGAGGGACTGGGGATCAGGGGTATCAGAAAGGGTGGGGTCAGGAGGTGGGTCTGGAGGTGTTGGGGGTCAGAAGGTATGGTCTGGAGGGGTTGGAGTTCTGGAAGTTGGGGTAGGGGGGTTCAGGATCAGCAGTGGGGGCTCAGGCTTTCAGTGGTCGATAGTCAAGAGTGCTGAGGGGTTTTGTAGGTGGGGAGGGTGGGGGTAATCAGGAGTTGGGGTAGGTGAAGGGTTTGCAGAGTAGTTGAGCTGGGAGGGTGGGGGGGAGGTTCCAGTGGGTGGTCAGGAGGTCAGTAACATGATTTCCGAGGTCCAGCCACCGATTTGCACAATATTTCAAATAATGTCTCCCAAACTGTAGTAATTTCTCACAAACCTTAGCATTACTGCTGGTATCTTTCTGGCCTCTCACAATCCAATGCTTTTTTGACTCTCTATTTACTGCAGAGTAATCTGGTCTGGTGCCCAGGTTTGATTTGATTTGACTTGATTTATTGTCACATGTACCAAAGTACAGTGAAAAGTATTTTTCTGTGGCCGAGGAACGTACACAGTACGTACATAGTAGACACAAGAATAATCAACAGAGAACATTGACAAATGGTACATCGACAAAACAGTGATTGGTTACAGTGTGGAACAAGGGGCCAAACAAAGCAAACAAAGCAAATACGTGAGCAAGAGCAGCATAGGGCGTCGTGAATAGTGTTCTTACAGGGAACAGATCAGTCCGAGGGGGAGTCGTTGAGGAGTCTTGTAGCTGTGGGAAAGTAGCTGTTCCTACGTCTAGATGTGCGAGTCTTCAGACTTCTATACCTTCTGCCTGATGGAATGGTTTGGAAGAAGGCAATGCCTGGGTGGGGGGGTCTCTGATAATGCTGTCTGCCTTCCTGAGGCAGCGAGAGGTGTATACAGAATCAATGTGGGGGTGGCAAGTTTGTGTGATGCGTTGGGCTGAGTTCACCACAGTCTGCAGCTTCTTGTGATCTTGGATTGAGCAGTTGCCTTACCAGGCTATGATGCAGCTGGATAGGATGCTCTCTATCGCACATCTGTAGACGTTTGTGAGAGTCGGTGCAGACATGCCAAATGTCTTTAGCTTCCGTAGGAAGTAGAGACGTTGTTGTGCTTTCTTGACTGTTGCATCAACATGAGTGGACCAGGACAGACTATTGGTGATGGTGACCCCCAGGAAATTAAAGCTATCGACCATCTTTACTGTTTTCTCTGTTTTGTTAACGCCAGACTTCTTGGAAACTTCTCTTCATTTCTCCAGTATCCTTAATTATCTGGACGTTAGTTTTCTGGCATCTGTTTTCTTAGCCTTTGCTCCATAGTATGTTTTTTCTTCTCGCAAGGCTGAGAGAGAAGTTCCCTTTTTAGTTTTCTAAATCTAATTGCTTCTGGCAGAACTGTGAGCGATGCCTTCTCTCTCACTACCTGTCTCCAACTGCAATCAAATTAGCTAAACGAAAAATTAAATGCTTCTCTATGTTACAAGACCCCAGTTACTAAGCAACCACTGCTGTTTTATTTACTTTTTACACCGTAGCCCTCTCTAAGCACAATAGAATCACAGTTGGAATTGAAACTAACCCCCACGTATAGAAAAAGTTTTGTCCAGCATAAATCTAACTATATGTATTACCCTTCCAGGCACAGAAACATTCAATTAAACACACTTAAATCTAAAGATTATTTCTAATGTTCACCAATACAAAGAAAATTACTTTAACTTACCTTTGTTTTCCCAACTGACCTCTATTTAAAGAGGGTTTAAACTAGTATGGCAGGGGGGTGGGTACCGGAGCAATAGGTCAGCAAGTGAAAACATTTAGGGAGAACGAGGAAATAGGGCCAGTATGACTCTGAGGAAGAGCAGACAGGGAGATGTTGCCGAGAACAGTGGGACTGGTGGCCTGAAGTGCATATGTTTTAATGCAAGAAGTATAACAGGTAAGGCAGATGAACTTAGAGCTTGGATTACTACTAGGAACTATGATGTTGTTGCCATTACAGAGACCTTGTTGACGGAAGGACAGGATTGGAAGCTAAACATTCCAGGATTTAGATGTTTCAGGCAAGATAGAGGGGGATGTAAAAGGGGTGGAGGAGTTGCGCTACTGGTTGGGAAGAGTATCACTAAGAAGGGTGCAGTCACAATGTTGGGGGTTTACTACAGGCCTCCCAACAGCCAGCGGGAGATAGAGGAACAGATAGGTAGACAGATTTTGGAAAGGAGTAAAAGCAACAGGGTTGTTGTGATGGGAGACTTTAACTTCCAACAATATTGACTGGGACTCACTTAGTGCTTGGGGCTTGGACGAGTCAGAGTTTGTAAGGAGCATCCAGGAGGGCTTCTTCAAACAATATGTAGATAGTCCAACTAGGGAAGGGGCTGTACTGGACCAGGTATTGGGGAATGAGCCCGGCTAGGTGGTAGAAGCTTTAGTAGGGGAGCATTTCAGGAACATTGACCACAATGCAGTAAGTTTTAAAGTGCTGGTGGACAAGGATAAGAGTGGTCCAAGAGTGAATGTGCTAAATTGGGGAAGGCTAATTATAACAATATTTGGCGGGAACTGAAGAAGCTAGATTGGAGGCGGATGTTTGAGGGTAAACCAACATCTGACATGTGGGAGACTTTCAAATGTCAGTTGAAAGGAATCCAGGACCGACATGTTCCTGTGAGGAAGAAGGATAAATATGGCAAATTTCGGGAACATTGGATAACGAGAGATACTGTAGGCCTCGTCAAAAAGGAGGCATTTGTCAGGCCTAGATGGCTGAGGAATATTAGGAAAGTAGGAAGGAAATTAAGCAAGGAGTCAGGAGGGCTAAAAGGGGGTCACAAAAGGTCATTGGCAAAGAGGGTTAAGGAAAATCCCAAGGCTTTTTATACGTACATAAAAAGCAAGAGGGTAGCCAGGGAAAGGGTTGGCCCACTAAAGGACAGGGGAGGGAATCTATGTGTGGAGCCAGAGGAAATGGGTGAGGTACAAAATGAATACTTTGAATCAGTATTCAACAAAGAGAAGGAATTGGTGGATGTTGAGTCTTGAGAAGGGTGTGTAGATAGCCTGGGTCACATTGAGATGCAAAAAGACGAGATGTTGGACATCCTGAAAAATATTAAGGTGGATAAGTCCCCAGGGCCTGATGGGATCTACCTCAGAATTCTGAAAGAGGCAAGAGAGGAAATTGCGGAGGCCTTGACAGAAATCTTTGGATCCTCACTGTCTACAGGTGATGTCCCGGAGGACTGGAGAATAGCCAATGTTGTTCCTTTGTTTAAGAAGGGTAGCAAGGATAATCCCGGGAACCACAGGTTGGTGATCCTTACGCCAGTGGCAGGGAAATTACTGGAGAGAATTCTTCGAGACAGGGTCTACTCCCATTTGGAAGCAAGTGGACGTATTAGTGAGAGGCAGCACCGTTTTTTGAAGGGGAGGTCGTGTCTCACTAACTTGATCGAGTTTTTTGAGGAGATCCCAAAGATGATTGATGCAGGTAGGGCAGTGGATGTTGTCTATATGGACTTCAGTAGGCCTTTGACAAAGTCCCTCATGGCAGACTGGTACAAAAGGTGAAGTCAACGGGATCAGAGAGAGCTGGCAAGATGGATACAGAACTGGCTAGGTCATAGAAAGCAGAGAGTAGCATTGGAAGGGTGCTTTTCTGATTGGAGAGCTGTGACTAGTGGTGTTCCACAGGGTACAGTGCTGGGACCTTTGCTGTTCGTAGTATATTTAAATGATTTGGAGGAAAATGTAACTGGTCTGATCAGTAAGTTTGCGGACGACACAAAGGTTGATGGAATTGCGGATAGCGATGAGAACTGTCAGAGGATACAGCAGGATTTAGATCATCTGGAGACTTGGACGGAGAGACGGCAGATGGAGTTTAATCCGGACAAATGTGATGTAATGCATTTTGGAAGGTCTAATACAGGTAGGGTATACAGTGAATGGTGGAACCCTCAAGAGTATTGACAGAGAGATCTAGGTGTACAGGTCCACAGGTCAATGAAAGGGGCAACACAGGTGGAGAAGGTAGTCAAGAAGGCATACAGCATGCTTGCCTTCATTGGCCGGAGCATTGAGTATAAAAATTGGCAAGTCATGTTGCAGCTGTATAGAACCTTAGTTAGGCCACACTTGGAGTACAGTGTTCAATTCGGTTGCCATACTGCCGGAAGTATGTGGAGGCTTTAGATAGGGTGCAGATGAGATTTACCAGCATGTTGCCTGGTATGGAGGGCATTAGCTATGAGGAGAGGTTGAATAAACTTGGTTTGTTCTCAACGAGGCACGTTTTTTACACAGAGTAGTGGGTGCCTGGAACTCGCTGCCGGAAGAGGTGGTGGAAGCAGGGACGATAGTGTCGTTTGAGGGGCATCTTGCCAAATACATGAATAGGATGGGAATAGGGGGATACGGGCCCCGGAGGTGTCGAGGATTTTAGTTTAGACAGGCAGCATGGTCAGCGCAGGCTTGGAGGGCCAAAGGGCCTGTTCCTGTGCTGTACTTTTCTTTGTTCTTTGTTATTAGTTCTCTGGCATTTCCCCCAGCACATCTTCAATGGTACCTACTGGGTTTGTGGCACAATTGGTTTTAAAATCTGTTAATGCGTCTTGATTCAACATATCTGTCGCATTATTATTTTGATTTCACTTTCCTTCATCCTCCAGGACAAAACTGCCAGAAAATTGGAAAGTGGACTTGTTCACACCTTCAGGTCAGCACAGTAGCACAGTGGTTAGCATTGTTGCTTCACAGCACCAGGGACCCGCGTTCGATTCCAGTCTTAGGTCACTGTCTGTGTGGAATCTGTACGTTCTCTGTGTCTGGGTAGGTTTCCTCCAACAAGTCCCGAAAGACATGCTGTTAGGTGATTTGGACATTCTGAATTCTCCCTCAGTGTACCGGAATGTGGCGACTAGGGGCTTTTCACATTAACTTTGTTGCAGTGTTAATGTAAGCCTACTTGTGTCACGAATAAAGATTATTATTATTATAATCACTCCAATGAACGTGCACTGATGGCAAACAATCTTCTACACAATGAGCGTTTAGAAAAATCTGACTTGTGTTAACTGTGATTACTAACAGTTTCCCACAATTCACTTTGAGGTGTCGGTTGAATACCTTTACTGTGCTAATGATGTTGCTTTTGCTTCGTTCCATGTCAGCTGAGTACCAATAATTTCTGTTTAATACTTCTGACCACTCTGAAGGGAAATAAATGTTCACATTGATGTGGTTTAAGCACATCGATTTCATTTCAGCCCAATGATTTTACTTGATCGCTGTTAGCTGTCAGATTTTGACTGAAAGATCCCTTTGGAATGTCGATCATCACAAATGGGTGCAGATGAGCACTGCTACATACAGAATGATGTCGACACTTTCAGTAGTCTAAGAGAGTTTGTACATGTTTGTACCTTTTATTATTTTTGTTACACTTAGTGGCAATTTCAACCATTTTTTGTACCTAAGCAGGGAACAACCAACGCGGCTAACCACTGCAAAACAAGAACAACTGGATTTAACAGGAGTTCTGTTACAAGAAAGGATGTCAAGGAATATGGAACAACGGCAAGTAAATGGAGTTGAGATACAGGTGAGCGATTATCTAAGTGAATTGCGGAATAGACGAGAGAGACTTGATGATGGACCACAGTTCTCAAGTTCCTCACTCAAACCTGTTCACAAAGGAGTGATCATGCAAAAAATTATTCGCTTCCTACCCGAAACAAAATCACTGCAGATTCACCAACTAGTAACACTTTTTTTTATTGTTGGTCTAAATACTCGTACCTATTTCTTACCACAGTCCATGTATTAAAGAATTCCCACAATGCTATTAGGGACTTCCAGGATTCGCATACAGAGCGATGAAGTAACAGTACGTCGAAGGTAAAATTACTCATTGTACCTTTGTGGTGATCACAAGAAACCTGTGTTGCTACCGTGCAATGACATTCCTTTTATACTATTATGACTGTCTCTGGGTCAGCTTCGCACAGTCCGATAGTCACAAGAAATGTAAACGGTGTTCTTAATTAAATAAAAGGTTTGCCCAAGCCACAATGTACGGAGTCCTGGGGAAGTTTCTGATAAGATGACTCCCCCGCTTCTGATTCGTGAGGTCTTCCTTATTCTCTGGAAAGAGGAAAAAAACATGTTTTTTTTTTGTTTGTTGCACATTTTGCTTCCTTTTGCTTCACACCTGCCTCTCAAGAACTGAGCGAGGTGCAAAAAGAACGTAAGAATCTGCTGCGGGTTGATCAAACAGCAGGTGGAGCTGCTGTTTAACTCCTGTCTGGATTTCAAGGTGAGAAGATGCAACGTGGAAAAACGAGGAACAAGGGAGACAAAGGACATGGAGAAAGGATTATCCTGGGAAGCCACGTTAGTAACGAGGGAAGTATACAGAAGGGCAATGAGAGAAAGAAAAGTGACAGATATATGAAGTGATAAGTCATATTTCCCTGACAGATGGGAGGAACCAGAGATGTATTAGAATGCGAATATTCCACATTCTAGTGAAATGGCTGTACAGGTCACTGGATAGGCACTGCACGCCGCTTCACGAGTTAATATTGTGTACAGAACAATACGAAATTGGACCTCAATGCAAACTGGCAGTTTTAACACTGAATGGCAGCACAGCGAAAAACGCACAATGCTTTTGTTTCTTACCCGCCGCCCCCCCCCCCCCCCCATCCCCTACAAAATCGTTAACACGTTTCCAGCAGCTTTTCCTCCCTCTCCACCCAATGATTAATTAATTTGACATTAAGAAATAACGTACACTTACAGTTCAAATGCATGCAATTATACCCGTGGGGCGGTTGGCTTCCTGGGTAACTAATCTCCATTGCTGCAATAAGGAAACGAATTTGCTGTTCATGTGCAGCTCAGAATAAATCCCTGGGCCGCCTGAAGTCCAGAGAAATCTCTTCAGCAGCATCGTCCACTTTGAACCTCCCGTCCAAACTGAGAGCTGGCACATTGCTCCCCAGTAGGCAGCATCATTATGTCCGGAAATGGTGTTCCCATTGATTTCTGACAGATTGCTGTTATCAGTATTTAAAGGAAATCTTACACCATGAAATGTAAGGCCGGAAATCTCAAGTTCAGTGAAGATCAATATCTCAAAGCTCCAACCTCTAGGCAATGTGATGCATCAAAACACTTGTCGGCAAAAGCAAAATGCTGCAGTTGCCGGAAATGTTGAAATGAAAACACTAAACGCTGGAAATACTCAGCAGGTCAGGCAGCGTCTGTGGAGAGGGAAACAGAGCCAAACCACCCATGTCCCAGCTGCCCATCTGACGATGCCCGGTGGCTGCCCTGCAGTAAATTAACGCCAGGAAGTGTTAATTGCTCCCAGGCGAGACTTGTGCCTGTGTCTGAGGAAGACACGGGACTAGCCTGGGAGGGGTGGCCACTGCTCTGACCAGAGGCCATATGCAGTGAGAGCAGAACATCGTGAACCTTCTCTGGACTGACTCCAATGCCAGAATATCTTTCCTTCGATAAGGGGACAAAAACATTTCACATTGTTCCAGGTATTCCCAACAGGTTAAGGAGCCAAGTTAAATCTCGATTTGGGGGTTTCAGTGAGGGGGCAGGGGGAAGGTCAAATCGGGGATGACCTTGAATTGAGGGGGTGTGAGGAAGGGTGTATGGGGATTTTCTCCAATGGGCTAAGTAATCCCGTAAAGAATGTTCCTCCCCACCAGCTAACACAGCAAAAACAGGGTGTAGACCCCCCCCCCTCCCCTGACAAAAAACGGCAGCGGCTGGATGAGATCCTTAATAAACATCTTGAGTCTCAATTGTCCTTAGAATTCCAAACCCCCCATCTCTCCCCCCCCCCCCCCAAATAAACGGAGCAGGCAGGTAAGCAGCAAGAGAACCACCCACAGGATTCTGCTGCATCTGAACTTCAAATTCACCAGCGGGGGAGCAAAAAGTCCACCCCAATGTTCCAGGCCGGTAACTTTTCAAAGTAATGTTAACCTTGTTTCTCTCTCTGGCTGCCTAACCAGCTGAGTATTGCCAGCATTTTCTGTTTTTAGATCAGGTAAAGTGGATAAATTGGAAAAGCTGTGGCTGTTACCATTCGAGAAAAGGAAACAGTGAAATTTAATAGCTGAGTTCAAAATCATAAACTGCACAGAGAGAATAGGGGAGGCAACATGAGAGAGAGAGTGAGAGAGAGAGAAAGAGAGACAATGGTTCGAAATTGGGAATGCACTGCTTGAGAATGTGTTGGAGGTGGATTGAATCATGGCTTTCCAAAAGGAATTGGAGAATTCTCTGAGGAGAAAGGATTTTCAGGGCTGCAAGTGAAAGGCTGTAGAATAGGACTAGCTGAGTTGTTCTTGCAGAGAGCCAGGATGGGTGGAATTGTCTCTTTCTGTGCTGAAACCATTCTATGATTCCATGATTTCCTCATTGCAGTCGAGAAGTAATACAATGGATGCGTTATTGATGCACACAGTACAGAAGAGACCCTTCGGCCCATTGAGTCTACACTGACAAAACAACACAAAATCGACATGAACCCCACTTTCCAGCACTTGGCCCCTAGCCTCGAATGTTGTGACATTTCAAACACGAATCCAAGTACTTTTCAAAGATTGTAAGGTTTCCTGCCTCTTTTTTTTAATAAATGTTTTTTATCGGGTTTTTGAACAAAGTATATTTACCGTTATGTACACAGGATAAGAAACATATATATATATATATACACATATATAGAAGAGAAGGGCACACCTAAACATACCAAAGAAAGGAAAATAGTAAATAGTTTTTTAAAAGTACAATCAAAAATAAAATAGGATAACTGGTAGGGTATTGTGCACCAGCCCAACAGCAGCAACTCTGTACAACTGGCAAAATTATTTACAACACATAAGTAGGCGACTGTTTGCGGGAGGGAGGGATGGGGGGCGGGGGGGGGGGGGGGGCTGTTTGTGGAGACCGGGAAGGTAAATATACATTTGGGTGCCGGAGAGACAATTACAGTGGGCAATACTCGAATGGGTTTGGTGTTGTTGTCGCTTGTTTCTCCCAGACGGATCTCGCTGCCATCTTGCGTTCACCGCCGCTTCTGCCGTTCCTCCCGTCTACCTCCCTGGTTCTCCTCTCTTGTTCCCTGTCTCTTCGCCCTCCCCTCCCCAACCCTCCCGTGGTTCGCCTTCCTTTCCTCTTAAGTTTAGCTGTCCCCCTCCCCCCACCCCAGCTCCCGGTCTATCTCTCCCTTTCATGCTTTGGCTACTTTCCCCTGATTCTTGGCTACCTGGCTATTCTTCCTCTTGTTCGTTGGCCACAAACAGGTCCCAGAACAATTGGGTGGATGGCTCCCAAGTTCTGTGGAAGCCGTCATCTGACCCTCGGATGACAAATTTGATTTTCTCCATTTAGAGAGACTCCGAGAGATCGGACAGCCAGTCTGCAGCTTTGGGTGGTGCTGCTGACTGCCAGCCAAACAGGATTCTACAGCGGGCGATCAGGGAGGCAAAGGCAAGGGCGTCTGCCCTCCTCCCCAGGAATAGATCTGGCTGGTCCGAAACCCCGATGACCGCCACTTTCGGGCATGGCTCCACCCTCATCCCCACCACTTTGGACATTGCCTCGAAGAAGGCTGTTCAGTACCCCGCAAGTCTGGGGCAAGACCAGAACACGTGGGCGTGGTTGGCCGGGCCTCCTTGGCGCCGTTCACATCCATCCTCCACCTCCGGGAAGAACCTGCTCATACAGGTTCTTGTTAAGTGAGCTCTGTGTACCACTTTTAGCTGTGTCAGGCTGAGCCTTGCGCACGTGGAGGTGGAGTTGACCCTATGCAGTGCTTCGCTCCAGAGTCCCCACCTGATTTCAATCCCCAGGTCCTCCTCCCATTTCTTTCTTGTTGCGTCCAGCACGGTGTCGGCCCTTTCTATCAGTCGGTCATACATGTCACTACAGTTTCCTTTGTCTAGTATGCTTGTGTCCAGTAATTCTTCCAGTAGTGTCTGTCAGGGCGGTTGTGGATACGTCCTTGTCTCCTTCCGTAGGAAGCTTTTGAGCTGTAGATACCTTAGCTCGTTCCCCCTGGCTAGCTGGAATTTCTCTGTCAGTTCGTCCATTGTTGCGATCCTGCCGTCCGTGTATATGTCCCTGACTGTCAGTGTCCCTCCGTCCTGTCTCCACCTTTTGAAGGTGGCGTCAGTCAACGCTGGCGTGAACCTATGGCTGTTGCAGATGGGAGCTTTGTCCGACATTTTGGTCAGGCCAAATTGCTGCTATAGTTGGTTCCAGGATTGGAGGGTGGCTATCACCACCGGGCTGCTGGAATGTTTTTTGGGTGGGGATGGGAGTGCTGCCGTGGCGAGGGCCCGGAGGGAGGTCCCCATGCAGGAGGCCTCTTCCGCGCGCACCCAGTCGGCTTCTGGCTCCTTGATCCATCCCCTTATTCGCTCGGCTGTCACCGCCCAGTGGTAGAATTGTAGGTTTGGGAGGGCTAGCACCCCCCCCTGGATTTTGTTTTTTGTAGGACCTTCTTTGGGATCCTAGCATTTCCACCACCCCCCCCATACGAACGCCATGATTGGTTTGTCCAGCGCTTTGAAAAAGGCCTTGGGGATGCAGATCGGAATGGATCTAAGTAGGAAGAGGTACCTGGGCAGTACGTTCATTTTGATCATCTGGACTCTCCCTGCGAGGATGAGTGTGAGTGTGTTCCATCTTTGCAGGACCTTTTTTACTTCCTCCGTCAGACTGGTGAGGTTCCATTTGTGGATCCCTTTCCAGTCATGGGCTATTTGGATCCCCAGGTAGCGGAATTTGTGTCGGGCTTGTTTAAACGGCAGTCCCGTTAGTGCTGCCCCCCCCCTACTTGTGGCTGTACTGGGAAGATCTTGCTTTTGCTCATGTTGAGTTTGTAGCCCGAGAAGGCGCCAAACTCTTTCAGGAGCGTGGTGATTCCGTCCATGCTGCTCTGTGGGTCCGAGATGTAGAGGAGCAGATCATCTGCATAGAGTGAGACTCTGTGCTCTCTGCCTCCCCTTCGGATCCCCCTCCAGCTTTTTGCTGCTCTGAGCATAATTGCTAGTGGTTCGATTGCTAAAGCGAACAGCAGCGGGGACAGTGGACATCCTTGTCTGGTGCCTCTGTGCAGCTGGAAATATCGGGAGTTGGTATTGTTGGTCCGTACGCTCACCATGGGAGCGTTGTATAGGAGCTTTACCCAGGAGGTGAACCCTGTTCCAAGCCCGAACTGCTCCAGTACCTCTAGGAGGTGTTTCCATTCGACTCTGTCGAAGGCCTTTTCTGCATCTAGGGAGACGATCACCTCTGGTGTTCTCACTCCGGATGAGGTCATTATCACGTTCAGCAGGCGCCTGATGTTCGAGGTAAGCTGTCTATCTTTGACAAAGCCCGTCTGGTCCTCTGCGACCACCTCAGGTACACAGTCTTCTAGCCTTTTGGCTAGGATTTTGGCCAGTATTTTGGCATCTGCATTCAGCTGTGAGATGGGTCTGTATGACCCACATTCCGTGGTTTACTGCCTCAACTACACACTTAGACAGTACATTCCAGATTCCCATGACCTTCTGCGTGAAAAAACCTCTGCTCCTCATCTTAAAATTACCACCCTCATTATTGCCCTTCAACTATGGGGAACAGCTGATTCCTATCCACCCTTTCCATGCTCTTCATAATCTTATACACCTCAATCAGGTTCCTCCTCAGCCTTCTCTGCTCTAAAGAAAACAATCTGAGCCTATCCAGCCTCTCTACATAGCTCAAATGCTCCATCCCAGGGAACATCCTGGTGAATCTCCTCTGCACCTCTCCAGTGCAATCCCATCCTTCCTATAGTGCGGCGACCAGAACTGAACACAGTGCTCCAGGTGTGGCCGAACCAAAGTTTTGTACAGCTCCAACCTAACCTCACTGCTCTTATAAGCTATGTCACAACTGATAAAGACGAGTGACCAATATGCTTTCTTAACTACCCTATTAACCTGTCCTGTTACCTTCGGGGATTTGTGGACAAGCACCCCAAGATCCCTCTGATCCTCTGAACTTCCTAGTGTCCTGCCAATCACTGAGTATTCCCTTGTGTACGATTTCATGCTGGGGACATAGAACATTGAATATCCAGTGCAGAAGGAGGCCATTCGCCCATCGAGTCTGCACCGACCCACTTAAACCCTCACTTCCAGCCTATCCCCGTAACCCAATAACCCCTCCTAACCTTTTTGGTCAATAAGGGCAATTTATCATGGCCAATCCACCTAACCTGCACGTCTTTGGACTGTGGGAGGAAAACGGAGCACCCGGAGGAAACCCACGCAGTCACGGGGAGAACGTGCAGACTCCGCACAGACAGTGACCCAGCGGGGAATCGAACCTGGGACCCTGGCGCTGTGAAGCCACAGTGCTATCCACTTGTACTACTGTGCTGCCCAACATTCCAACAAACTATTGGGCTGGACATTATATTGAAGAGACATTTGAAAACCTCAATATCAAACTTCCACATCAAGATAATTCACGAATTAGAAAATTGAATTTCACTTGTTGAAGCCTTAGATTATGTTTGCATACGACAATACATTGGTGTAGATATCGAGCTCTAATTTTCAAACTCAGTGTCGTGACCCACAGGTCCGTCGCACGTGGGTGTCGGGAGGGTCATGGGACCATCAGTCGCGGAGTTCCCGGTCACGGTAAGAAATGCCTAAATGCCGCAACCGGCTCCATTTTGTGCTGGTGTGAGCTCTAGGGCCTGTGGTGAATAACCCATTAAGAAGAAGCTGAATACAGGAATAAAGCAGTATAAATATGGGGCTGGGTTCTCCAGTTGCCAACGCCAAAATCATGATTGGCAATGGGCCAGAAAATCCAAATCTCCAACAGAAACGGGGGTGGCAGGGCAGCATGGTGGTGCAGTGGTTAGCACTGCTGTCTCACTGCACCGAGGTCCCAGGTTCGATGCCGGCTCTGGGTCACTGTCCGTGTGGAGTTTGCACATTCTCCCCGTGTTTGCGTGGGTTTCGCCCCCACAACCCAAAGATTTGCAGGGTAGGTGGATTGGCCTCGCAAAATTGCGCCTCAATTGGAAAAGATGAATTGGGTACTCTAAATTATTTTTAAAAAAGAATCAGGGGCGGCACCACTTCCACAATGCACGCCCCCGCCAATGCGGCATACTCGCAGAGTATGGCATGCCATGTATCCACATCCTCAGGCCATTGCCTGAAGCCCATCCCCCCCCCCCCCCCCCCCCCCCCCACCCCCCGATGCTCCTACCGGCCGAGTTCCCGACGGGTTCTCATGGTCTCACCCATGGGGAACTCAGTCGGGGAGGGCTGATCCGTAGGCAGGTGTGGACATATTATTCAGGGCTGGGGCACTGTAATGGGGCGGTCCAGGGCCCGTGAGCCGGCCGAAGGGGGGGACTATTTTGCATGCCCAGTCCGCGAGCAGCATCCGCCATGAAGCACGGCACGGTCGCTGCAGGCTGCCGCCGTGCACATGTGCAGCCACGGACCCAGCAATTCTTCAGGCCGTATCAGCAGCTAAAGCTGGGTGCTCTGCACTGCCTTCCTGCTAGCCCCCAGCAAAATGGGGAATCGGTGGGCATTTTGCACCAGTTTTCCCCGTTCCCACGCTGGTGTGGGGACATAGTCTCCAAATCGGAGAATCCAGCCCATGATTTCTTGAGGTATGGGTTTAATTGTGCTAATGCAAATCAGGATGCAAAGTTCATGTGTGTTGTATGCAGGGAAGTACTGGCAAATGAAGTTTAAAATCCTCAAATGTTCAAAAGCATTTGAAGACTAATGCTTGAAGCCTCTTGATTTTTGTCAACTGATGCAGTGAGAACTTAAGTCCAGTTGAAGTCCTTAGCAGAAATGTAGCATTGAATGGCAAAGCAAGTGAGGTTGTGAGGACCAAGCAGGCTCACCTGTCACATTAAAGGTAAGCAAAAATGCTGGGTTGCGAAGTTCGGCTGATGTGGGTTGTGAAGGTCGGCCGGTGTGGAACACGAAGATCGGCTGGCGTGTGTCACAAAGGTCACCGTCGTAGGCCCCGAAGGATGGCCGGTTGGTAAATATGGGTCCGGGGTAAAAAAGTTTGAAAAACACTGATTTAGAAGATGTAGTTTATGATTCAATCCGTTTTGCATTTTTGATCAAGTTTAAATTACATTTTATAATATTTTAATTTTCTAGGGCAGAATCCCAAGATGTAAAATATCGCAATGAAAATAATTTGGAAAGTTCTTATTTCGATTGGAATGAAGTTAGTTTTCTCAATCGACCTGCTTATTCCAATTTCCATGCCCGAATAAATGCTTGAATTTATCTTTCTTGACATATTGTCAGCTGTCTTCATCTTAAATCAGTCTAGTTTCCTAAAATTCTTGAAGTAACTTGTAACCGAATAATGCTTTCATTGCTACCTCAGCGTCCACGAATAAACAGTGCAAAATGATCTCATCAGCTTCGGGCTACGGATCTATCTGTTTAGGTTTTACATTTCAATCCATTTATTATCAAATGGTAGCTCTTTCCAATCTGCGATTTTTAAACTTCCATATGGGAACTCCTGCATTTTGTATGACAATTATCACACAGTAATTAGCAATTGTGAATGATTCTCTTTAACTTGAACCAGCCATGTTCAACTTTCCCTTGCATTGTTAGGCATTCATTTTAATAATCTTTACTAGTGTCACAGGTAGGCTTACATTAACACTGCAATGAAGTTACCGTGAAAATCCTCTAGTCGCCACACTCCGGCGCCTGTTCAGGTAGACTGAGGGAGAATTCAGAATGTCCAAGCACATCTTTTGGGACTTGAGGGAGGAAACTGGAGCACCCAGAGGAAACCCACACAGACACGGGGAGAACGTGCAGACTCCGTACAGACAGTGACCCAAGACTGGAATCAAACCTGGGTCTCTAGCGCTGTGAAGCAACAGTGCTAACCACTGTGCTGGTGTGCCACCTTAAAACACTTCGTTTCTGGGTGGGATCAAATCACCAACCATTTGTTTAACAGCCGAATGCGCTAACCGATTGTGCCACAAAGACGACATTCAGTCAATGGCCTCATTCACATTGCCCCAATGTTTACAGAGCTTAACTTGCAGTGACCAGGATATTGATAAATACTTTTCTGAAAAGTTCACTATTGTAACTTCTGCCCTGTCTGTTCTCCCTTACTAACCCCATTGGTACAATCTATCTAGGCTCCGCTGCTTGTTAATGGGGCATTAGGCAAATCATACAAAAGCTGGGCAAAGTCTTGTTCATATCAGATGTACACTTTCTTTTTGGCTAAATAATTTTTTTTAAAAAACTTGGTTCAATGTCTAACCATTCACTCCAATTGAACCAAAGAGGGAGACATCAGAAGGGGCGGTCAATGGAGGTCAATTAAGGAGAACTTTATAGGACCAGAGATGGCGACAGAATGTGGTGGATTATATAATAATAAAAATCTTTATTGTCACAAATAGGCTTACATTAACACTGCAATGAAGTTACTGGGAAAAGCCCCTAGTCGTCACACTCTGGCACCTGTTCAGGTACACTGATGGAGAATTCAGAATGTCCAGTTCACCTAACAGCACGTCTTTCTGGACTTGAGGGAGGAAACCGGAGCATCCGGAAGAAACCCACGCAAACATAGTGAGAACGTGAGACCGTGACCCAAGCCAGGAATCAAACCGGGGACCCTGGTGCTGTGAAGCAACAGTCCTACACACTGTGCTACGGTGCCACCCACAGATGGCATAGCGTTGGAAAGTTAACTGTTTCAAACTCAGCTATCATTATTATCATAAGATCATCTTGCCCAGTTCCTTTCATTGATTTCCACCTCACTTCCCAAAATATTTCCTTTTTTGCTCCGGGCGCCTGTGTTGATGTCAAACACCGAGAAGGAACAATGTGGCACTGAATAGATGACATTCCCTGCTTCACAACAGGAACCATCGCAATCTCTAAAAGCACACCCATTAAAAACAAAACATTAATTTACAAAACACCTAAAATCCACTGAATTGCCATCTTTCGCCCTTTGTTTTATTGGCGCCGTTGGGTGGTGACCAAAAAGTGTAAAACTGAACAATTTGCGGGCACCTGGATTTTTACCTTTCCAGCTGGGGGCCATATAGTGAAGGAACCCATCATTCCCACATACCCAGGAACAAATTATTCCCTTCAACCGCGTACAACTGACCACTAAAACCTCCAGCAATACCAAGAACTGCGTTTTCTTTTCAAGTCGCAGGCAGGAGTCAGTCTTTTCTCCCGAAGGTAATTTTGTTCACGCTCATCAGAAAGTCGGCACCGTTTCAAAACAAAACCCATGCGGGCAAAGATTGCTGTCGAGGTAAATTTCCAGTCTCTTCCAACCACTGTGCAGTAGTAGCACACACCTGATTTCCTCGCGGGCTCCTGCACAGGCCATTAAAAAGTGATACGTCTATCAGTTCTGTTTCCTGGAGTGTCTAAAGGCTTGAGGCACTGAGGGTGTTTCCAATGGGGCGCTGTCACACACCCAATGATTGACAAGATGTCCCGCCATCTTGAATGTACCACAGCCATGTGATATCAACAGAGTTCCACCAGGTACCACTGGGGGATTATACATGGGTCTCTTTCAGACTGCTGAGTGCATAAGGTGCTTTCTGTCTACTTCCTGTAAGGGAACGCACTACAGTATCCGACATCTGGAATATGTATTTTACATGGAAGGCGGGATCAGAGTATTGAATTTGATGATCAGCCATGATCAGAATGAATGGCTGAGCAGGCTGGAAGGGCCGAATGGCCTCTTGTTTCTATTTTCCATGTATTTTTCTAACATATTTTTTTCAAATGAAATCTCTAAGCGTGCTTTTAGTTGTCAAAATGTAATTTAATTTGCATTGCTATTGGATTAAGCATCTGTCCACTTAGCCACAAGCCCATGTATCAAATTAACGATATTGCATTCACAACAGCTGGATCGGAGACAAAAATTAATTGAAAATAGTTGGTTACTTTGCTGCGCACTTATATATCCTGCCAGATATGAAGAGTTGATTTTACAGAACAAGCAGCTGTAAACATGTCTCCACCTTGTCCTTTTGAGAATGTTTTGGGTAAGTGAAGGCGATGGGGTTCGCTTTATTTCGGGTTGGAATTGGCGAGGGGTTTTTAAGCGGGTTTGAGTGTTTCTTGATGGACGATGTGTTGGATGTGAGATCACAATTTCAACACCGGCCCAAAAATACATACTTTTTTTTAAAAAATTGGGAAACCTGGGAGTAAAGGCAAGTCTCATTTCCCAAAGCACCGATTGGCAGAAACAAATCCTAAAAAGTCAAGGTCGCCGGTCTAATGCTTCTTGGTCGATAATGTTACGATAGCGAACTTTTAGAAAACGCTTCAGAAATGTGAACTCCAGACAGCCACCCTGAGAAGTGCAGTGTGTCTCAGTGGAGAGGGATCGCCAGATTCTAGATAACTCCACAGAAGGACGGGTCGAGCAGTTTGAATCGACAAGCAGTGATGTGTTTGTAAGTCCTTGTTGAAAACCACTTCAGTAGACCAGTATGATGAAAGCACGCTTAACACAACTCAGTACCAACCTAACGATTCACGTGTAACTTCTTCTCCTGATTTGTGAGCTAGTATAAGCCTGGTTTTCTGACTTGCTGCTATACCCCCCAAACCATCAGCGAAATTGGAAGCGTGATTGTATGGTCTCTGCAATAAGTATACCCGTTGATCAGATAACAAAGGCAGTAGATACAATAGGGATCGAATCTATTCTTCTTCACATTGTCACCGAATGTGTAATTTGAAAAGTTTTTTCCATTTCGAAAGATGAAAGAGGTGACAGCACACTTCTTGGCTTTACCACTGCGCTTTGAGAAAACAACCCCTATTATCAATTAGGAAATGTTATTCAACCGCAGAAAAACACACACATGCGCACACGGGCAAACACAGGATCACAGAATCCCTCCAGAGCAGAAGGAGGCCTTTCGGCCCCATTTCATCTGCAGCAACCCTCCGAAAGGCCCATTTCCCAGCACTATCCCTGTAACCGGTAACCTAACCTGCATTTCTTTACACACTAAGGGCAATTTAGCACGGCCAATGCACCTAACCTGCACATCTGTGGAATGTGGAAGAAACCGGAGTATCCGGAGGAACCATACGCAGACACGGAGAGAACATGCAAACTCAAGGTCACTCAAGGTTGGAATGGAACCAGGGTCACTGGTGCTGTGAGGCAGCAGTGCTAACCACTGTGCCAGTGTCAGAGTCACACACACAGTAGTCAGAGACACACGCACATACAAACATACAGTCAGAGGCACATGCACACACAAACATAGTCAGAGCGAGGCACACGCACACACAAACATCCAGGCAGAGAGAGACACACGCACACACAAACATACAGACAGAGAGAGACACACAAACATAGTCAGAGAGAGACACATGCACACACACAAACAGACAGGCAGAGAGAGACACACGCACACACAAACATAGTCAGAGAGAGACACACACACACACACAAACAGACAGGCAGAGAGAGACACACGCACACACAAACATACAGACAGAGAGAGACACACAAACATAGTCAGAGAGAGACACACGCACACACAAACAGACAGGCAGAGAGAGAGACACACACACACAAACAGACAGGCAGAGAGAGACACACACACACACACAAACATAGTCAGAGAGACACACACACACACACAAACAGACAGGCAGAGAGAGAGACACACACACACACACAAACATCCAGGCAGAGAGAGACACACGCACACACAAACATACAGGCAGAGAGTGACACACGCACACACAAACATCCAGGCAGAGAGAGACACACGCACACACAAACATCCAGGCAGAGAGAGACACACACAAACATCCAGGCAGAGACACACGCACACACAAACATACAGACAGAGAGACACACAAACATAGTCAGAGAGAGACACACACACACACAAACAGACAGGCAGAGAGAGAGACACACACACAAACATACAGGCAGAGCGACACACACAAACATACAGGCAGAGAGAGACAAACAAACATAGTCAGAGAGAGACACACACACACACACAAACAGACAGGCAGAGAGAGACACACGCATACACAAACATCCAGGCAGAGAGAGACACATGCACACACAAGCATACAGGCAGAGAGAGACACACGCACACACAAACATCCGGGCAGAGAGAGACACACGCACACACAAACATCCGGGCAGAGAGAGACACACGCACACACAAACATCCAGGCAGAGAGAGACACACGCACACACAAACATACAGGCAGAGTGACACACAAGCATACAGGCAGAGAGAGACACACGCACACACAAACATCCGGGCAGAGAGAGACACACGCGCACACAAACATACAGGCAGAGAGAGACACATGCGCACACAAACATACAGGCAGAGCGACACACACAAACATACAGGCAGAGAGAGAGACACGCACACACAAACATCCAGGCAGAGAGAGACACACGCGCACACAAACATACAGGCAGAGCGACACACACAAACATACAGGCAGAGAGAGACACACACACACACAAACATCCGGGCAGAGAGAGACACACGCGCACACAAACATACAGGCAGAGAGATGCACACAAACATAGTCAGAAAGAAACACACACACAACCATACAGGCAGAGAGAGACACACGCACACACAATCGTACAGGCAGAGCGACACACACAAACATCCAGGCAGAGAGAGACACACGCACACACAAACATCCAGGCAGAGAGAGACACACGTGCACACAAACATACAGGCAGAGCGACACACACAAACATACAGGCAGAGAGAGACACACGCACACACTAACATCCAGGCAGAGAGAGACACACGCACACACAAACATACAGACAGAGAGAGACACACAAACATAGTCAGAGAGAGACACATGCACACACACAAACAGACAGGCAGAGAGAGACACACGCACACACAAACATAGTCAGAGAGAGACACACACACACACACAAACAGACAGGCAGAGAGAGACACACGCACACACAAACATACAGACAGAGAGAGACACACAAACATAGTCAGAGAGAGACACACGCACACACAAACAGACAGGCAGAGAGAGAGACACACACACACAAACAGACAGGCAGAGAGAGACACACACACACACACAAACATAGTCAGAGAGACACACACACACACACACAAACAGACAGGCAGAGAGAGACACACACACACACACACACAAACATCCAGGCAGAGAGAGACACACGCACACACAAACATACAGGCAGAGAGTGACACACGCACACACAAACATCCAGGCAGAGAGAGACACACGCACACACAAACATCCAGGCAGAGAGAGACACACACAAACATCCAGGCAGAGACACACGCACACACAAACATACAGACAGAGAGACACACAAACATAGTCAGAGAGAGACACACACACACACACAAACAGACAGGCAGAGAGAGAGACACACACACAAACATACAGGCAGAGCGACACACACAAACATACAGGCAGAGAGAGACAAACAAACATAGTCAGAGAGAGACACACACACACACACAAACAGACAGGCAGAGAGAGACACACGCATACACAAACATCCAGGCAGAGAGAGACACATGCACACACAAGCATACAGGCAGAGAGAGACACACGCACACACAAACATCCGGGCAGAGAGAGACACACGCACACACAAACATCCGGGCAGAGAGAGACACACGCACACACAAACATCCAGGCAGAGAGAGACACACGCACACACAAACATACAGGCAGAGTGACACACAAGCATACAGGCAGAGAGAGACACACGCACACACAAACATCCGGGCAGAGAGAGACACACGCGCACACAAACATACAGGCAGAGAGAGACACATGCGCACACAAACATACAGGCAGAGCGACACACACAAACATACAGGCAGAGAGAGAGACACGCACACACAAACATCCAGGCAGAGAGAGACACACGCGCACACAAACATACAGGCAGAGCGACACACACAAACATACAGGCAGAGAGAGACACACACACACACAAACATCCGGGCAGAGAGAGACACACGCGCACACAAACATACAGGCAGAGAGACGCACACAAACATAGTCAGAAAGAAACACACACACAACCATACAGGCAGAGAGAGACACACGCACACACAATCGTACAGGCAGAGCGACACACACAAACATCCAGGCAGAGAGAGACACACGCACACACAAACATCCAGGCAGAGAGAGACACACGTGCACACAAACATACAGGCAGAGCGACACACACAAACATACAGGCAGAGAGAGACACACGCACACACTAACATCCAGGCAGAGAGAGACACACGCGCACACAAACATACAGGCAGAGAGACACACACAAACATAGTCAGAAAGAGACACACACACACAACCATACAGGCAGAGAGAGACACACGCACACACAAGCATACAGGCAGAGCGACACACACAAACATCCAGGCAGAGAGAGACACACGCACACACAAACATACAGGCAGAGAGAGACACACGCACACACAAACATCCAGGCAGAGAGAGACACACGCACACACAAGCATACAGGCAGAGAGACACACACAAACATCCAGGCAGAGAGAGACTCACGCACACACAAACATCCAGGCAGAGAGAGACACACACACACACAAACATCCAGGCAGAGAGAGACACACGCACACACAAAAACATACAGACAGAGAGAGACACACAAACATAGTCAGAGAGACACACACACACACACACACACACAAACAGACAGGCAGAGAGAGACACACGCACACACAAACATCCAGGCAGAGAGAGACACATGCACACACAAGCATACAGGCAGAGAGAGACACACGCACACACAAACATCCGGGCAGAGAGAGACACACGCACACACAAACATCCAGGCAGAGAGAGACACACGCACACACAAACATACAGGCAGAGCGACACACACAAGCATACAGGCAGAGAGCGACACACGCACACACAAACATCTGGGCAGAGAGAGACACACGCGCACACAAACATACAGGCAGAGCGACACACACAAACATACAGGCAGAGAGAGACACACACACACAAACATCCAGGCAGAGAGAGAGACACACGCGCACACAAACATACAGGCAGAGGGACACACACAAACATAGTCAGAAAGAGACACACACACACAACCATACAGGCAGAGAGAGACACACGCACACACAAGCATACAGGCAGAGCGACACACACAAACATCCAGGCAGAGAGAGACACACGCACACACAAACATACAGGCAGAGAGAGACACACGCACACACAAACATCCAGGCAGAGAGAGACACACGCACACACAAGCATACAGGCAGAGAGACACACACAAACATACAGGCAGAGAGAGACACACGCACACACAAACATCCAGGCAGAGAGAGACACACGCACACACAAACATCCAGGCAGAGAGAGACACACGCACACACAAGCATACAGGCAGAGAGACACACACAAACATACAGGCAGAGAGAGACACACGCACACACAATCATACAGGCTGAGAGACACACGCACACACAAACATCCAGGCAGAGAGAGACACACACACACACAAACATCCAGGCAGAGAGAGACACACACACACACAAACATCCAGGCAGAGAGAGACACACGCACACACAACCATACAGGCAGAGCGACACACACAAACATCCAGGCAGAGAGACACACGCACACACAAACATACAGGCAGAGTGAGACACACGCACACAAACATACAGGCAGAGACACACGCACACACAAACAACACACACAAATATATATGCCTTCAAATGGTTGCCCATTAAGATATTTGCGGAGACTCCCGGGTGCGGCTATGCAGAGCTAGGTCACATATTCGGTAGCTCTCGCTTGGAACGGACTTTGGGGCTCGTTACAGAGCCCCCACGGCATTTGTTTGACATTTCCCGGTGTGGGGAGAAGACTGCAACATTCCCCTGACAGAGTCCCCCAGGAATGGTATGTCTATTGGTTACCAGACACGGCAGAAACAGTAAAAGATTTGGCTGTAACTGCAGGGGAGAGAGGGCCTCTTCCAGCATGCAGGCGGGGGAAGGGCAAGTTTAAAGCTGCAAGCTGACTTGAGGGCCTGTATCAAAGGTGAATTCTAGCAGCAGAGGGAACAACTGTTAAAAGATCTCACCAAGGCCATTGAAGAAGCGGGGTCGAGGCTTCCGGTGGCGGCCATGGAGGAGTAGGTCGCGCATTCGGCAGCTCCCATCTGGACCGGACTCTCAGACCTTTTTCAGGAGTTTTCACAGACTTTTTGGGGTAGATTGGTGAAGCGAACACTGCCAAAAGGATTCCCTCTCGAGACATCCGGTTGCGGCTATGCGCAGCTAAGTCGCACATTCGGCGGCTCCCGCAAAAACGGACTTTTGGGCTCTTTTCAGGGCCCCCAAGAGCAGTTTTTCGACATTTCCCGGCGTGGGAAGGAGTTAATAATAGCTCCCCGTCAGTATATGGCTTTAACTAGGAGTGGGGCGACAAAAAAGGTGGTGGTGGACCAGAAGAAGGGAGGGAAGAAGGACAAAATGGCGGCGGGCGGAGCCAGGCAGCGTGGAGGCAGTGGGCGGAGGAGCAACAGGAGTGTATTCAGCGCTGCCTCAGAGAGATTAAAATGGACCTGCTAGAGCTGATGAAGGCTTCTATTAATAAGCTGCTGGAGACACAGACAGCCCAGGGGGTGGCGATCCGAGAGGCACAACAAAAGACTCTGACAATGAGGACGAGATCTTAGTCCTGGCGGTAAAGGTGGAGGCGCATGAGGCGCTCCACAAGAAATGGCAGGAACGGTTCGAGGAGATGGAGAATCGGTCGAGGCGCAAGAATCTGCGGATTCTGGGTGTCCCGGAGGGGCTGGAGGGGCCGGACGTGGGGGCCTATGTGGCCACCATGTTGAACTCGCTGATGGGAGCGGGGTCCTTCCAGGGACCCCTGGAGCTGGAAGGGGCC
Source organism: Scyliorhinus torazame (assembly GCF_047496885.1). NCBI lineage: Eukaryota > Metazoa > Chordata > Chondrichthyes > Carcharhiniformes > Scyliorhinidae > Scyliorhinus > Scyliorhinus torazame. The sequence goes on along the minus strand of NC_092707.1, from coordinate 359,365,238 downwards.
CATCGAGTCTTGGCGAGGAGGCCCAAGGGGAATCAAGTTGCTGCTGCTAAGGTCAAGGAGGAGCTGGAGCGAGTGGGGGGGGGGGCGGGTTAAGACAGGGGTATGCCGCTGTGGGGAACGGGCCGGGTGTGGGGTGCGGGCGCGTGGCTGGCCGAGGAGGGGTCATGGCTAGTTGGTGGGGAGGGGGGCGGGTAGCCCCCTGATCCGGCTGATAACCTGGAATGTAAGGGGACTGAATGGGCCGGTTAAGCGGGCCCGCGTGTTCGCGCACCTGAAGGGGCTCAAGGCGGATGTGGTTATGCTCCAGGGGACACACCTGAAGGTGGCAGACCAGGTAAGACTGAGGAAAGGGTGGGTAGGTCAGGTGTTTCACTCGGGGCTAGATGCCAAAAATCGAGGGGTGGCGATCTTGGTGGGAAAGAAAGTGTCACTCGCGGCGTCGAGCATTGTGGCAGATAATGGCGGTAGGTACATAATGGTAAGTGGTAAGTTGCAGGGAGAGAGGGTGGTACTGGTCAATGTGTACACTCCGAACTGGGACAATGCGGGTTTTATGCGGCGTATGTTGGGTCGGATCCCAGACTTGGAAGTGGGGGGCCTGATAATGGGTGGAGACTTTAACACGGTGTTGGATCCGGCACTGGATTGCTCCAGGTCTAGGACGGGTAGGAAGCCGGCGGCGGCTAGAGTGTTGAGGGGATTTATGGACCAAATGGGAGGGGTGGACCCTTGGAGATTTGCAAGGCCGGGGGCTAGGGAATTTTCATTCTTCTCACATGTCCATAAGGCTGATTCTCGAATCGACTTTTTCATTTTGAGTGGGGCGCTGATAGCGAGAGTAGAGGATACCGAGTATTCGGCAATAGCCATTTCGGACCACGCCCCGCATTGGGTGGACTTGGAGATGGGGGAGGAGATGGACCAGCGCCTGCTGTGGCGCTTGGAGGTGGGGCTGTGAGCGGGTCCGAGGAAGTATAGAGAGGTACTTGGAGACCAACGACAACGGGGAGGTCCGAGTGGGGATAGTATGGGAGGCACTGAAGGCGATGGTGAGGGGAGAGCTGATCTCCATTAGGGCCCACAAGGAGCGGAGGGAGTGGGGGGAGAGGGAGAGGCTGGTGGGGGAGATGGTGAGGGTAGACAGGAGGTATGCGGAAGAGCCTGAGGAAGGATTGTTGAGGAAGAGGCGCAGCCTCCAGGCCGAATTCGACCTGGTGACCACCAGGAAGGCGGAGGTGCAGCGGAGGAAGGCCCAGGGAGCGGTCTACGAGTATGGGGAAAAGGCAAGCCGGATGCTTGTGCATCAGCTTCTGAAGTGGGACGCAGCTAGGGAGATCGGGGGAGTTAAGGACAGGGGAGGGAGCGTGGTGCGGAGTGGGGTTGGCATCAATGGGGTCTTCAGGGACTTCTACGAGGAATTGTACCAATCCGAGCCCACACGGGAGGAGGGAGGGATGGGCCATTTCCTGGACCAATTGAGGTTTCCAAAGGTGGAAGAGGGACTGGTGGCGGGATTGGGAGCCCCGATTGGGCTGGAGGAGCTGATCAAAGGGATAGGAAGCATGCAGGCGGGGAAGGCACCGGGGCTGGACGGTTTCCCAGTCGAGTTCTATAAAAAATATATGGACCTGTTGGGCCCACTGTTAGTTAGGGCCTTTAATGAGGCAGGGGGGGGGGGGGCTTTACCCCCGACCATGTCCCGGGCACTGATCTCCTTGATCCTGAAGCGGGACAAGGATCCCCTGCAATGTGGGTCTTACAGACCGATTTCCTTGCTAAATGTAGATGCCAAGATGCTGGCGAAGGTCTTAGCCACGAGGATTGAGGATTGTGTGCCGCAGATCATCCATGAAGACTAGACGGGGTTTGTGCAGGGGAGGCAGTTGAACGCGAATGTACGGAGGCTTTTGAACGTTATCATGATGCCGGTGAGGGAGGAGGAGGCGGGGATAGTGGTGGCGATGGACGCTGAGAAGGCCTTCGATAGGGTAGAGTGGGGGTACCTGTGGGAGGTGCTGAAGAGGATCGGGTTTGGGGAGGGGTTTGACAGGTGGGTTAGGCTGTTGTATGAGGTCCCGATGGCGAGTGTGGCCACAAATAGGAGGAGGTCCAAGTACCTTTGGTTGCACCGTGGGACGAGACAGGGGTGTCCCCTGTCCTCCCTGCTCTTCGCACTGGCAATTGAACCCCTTGCTATGGCACTGAGAGAGTTGAGGAACTGGAGCGGGTTGGTGTGGGGTGGGGAGGAGCATCGGGTGTTGCTTTATGCGGACGACCTGCTGCTGTGTGTGGCGGACCCGGTGGCAGGAATGCCAGAGGTAATGAGGATCCTTAGGGAATTTGGGGACTTTTTGGGGTACAAGCTCAATATGGGGAAGAGCGAGCTGTTCATAGTTCAGCTAGGGGACCAGGAGAGGGGGATTGGCGAGCTCCCATTAAAAAGGGCGGAGAGGAGCTTCAGATATTTGGGGGTCCAGGGGGCCAGGAGCTGGGGGGCCCTGCATAGGCTTAACTTTACAAGGCTGGTGGAGCAAGTGGAGGAGGAGTTCAAGAGGTGGGATGAGTTGCCGCTGTCCTTGGCAGGTACATAGAACATAGAACAATACAGCGCAGTACAGGCCCTTCGGCCCACGATGTTGCACCGAAACAAAAGCCATCTAACCTACACTATGCCATTATCATCCATATGTTTATCCAATAAACTTTTAAATGCCCTCAATGTTGGCGAGTTCACTACTGTAGCAGGTAGGGCATTCCACGCCCTCACTACTCTTTGCGTAGAGAACCTACCTCTGACCTCTGTCCTATATCTATTACCCCTCAGTTTAAAGCTATGTCCCCTCGTGCCAGCCATTTCCATCCGCAGGAAAAGGCTCTCACTGTCCACCCTATCCAACCCCCTGATCATTTTGTATGCCTCTATTAAGTCTCCTCTTAACCTTCTTCTCTCCAACGAAAACAACCTCAAGTCCATCAGCCTTTCCTCATAAGATTTTCCCTCCATACCAGGCAACATCCTGGTAAATCTCCTCTGCACCCGCTCCAAAGCCTCCATGTCCTTCCTATAATGCGGTGACCAGAACTGTACGCAATACTCCAAATGCGGCCGTACCAGAGTTCTGTACAGCTGCAACATGACCTCCTGACTCTGGAACTCAATCCCTCTACCAATAAAGGCCAACACTCCATAGGCCTTCTTCACAACCCTATCAACCTGGGTGGCAACTTTCAAGGATCTATGTACATGGACACCTAGGTCCCTCTGCTCATCCACACTTTCAAGAACTTTACCATTAGCCAAATATTCCGCATTCCTGTTATTCCTTCCAAAGTGAATCACCTCACACTTCTCTACATTAAACTCCATTTGCCACCTCTCAGCCCAGCTCTGCAGCTTATCTATATCCCTCTGTAACCTGCTACATCCTTCCACACTATCAACAACACCACCGACTTTAGTATCGTCTGCAAATTTACTCACCCACCCTTCTGCGCCTTCCTCTAGGTCATTGATAAAAATGACAAACATCAACGGCCCCAGAACAGATCCTTGTGGTACGCCACTTGTGACTGAACTCCATTCTGAACATTTCCCATCAACCACCACCCTCTGTCTTCTTTCAGCTAGCCAATTTCTGATCCACATCTCTAAATCACCCTCAATCCCCAGCCTCCGTATTTTCTGCAATAGCCTACCGTGGGGAACCTTATCAAACGCTTTGCTGAAATCCATATACACCACATCAACTGCTCTACCCTCGTCTACCTGTTCAGTCACCTTCTCAAAGAAGGTAGGGTGCAGTCAATCAAAATTACAGTGCTCCCAAGGTTTTTGTTCCTGTTCCAGTGCCTCCCCGTGTTTATCCCGAAGGCTTTTTTCAGGCGGGTTAATAGGAGTATAATGGGATTTGTGTGGGCGCAAGGGACTCCGAGGGTGAGAAGGGTGTTCCTGGAGCGGAGTGGGGATGGGGGGGGGCTGGCACTGCCCAACCTCTGTGGGTACTACTGGGCCGCCAATGCGATGATGGTGCGCAAGTGGGTGATGGAAGGGGCTGCATGGAAGAGGCTGGAGACGGCGTCCTGTGTGGGTACGAATCTGGGGGCGCTGGCAACGGCGCCGCTGCCGCTCCCTCCAAGGAGGTACACCACGAGCCCGATGGTGGTGGCCGCCCTCAAATTTTGGGGGCAGTGGAGGCGGCATAGGGGGGAAGTTGGGGCCTCGGCAAGGACCCCATTATGGGGGAACCACTGGTTCACCCCAGGAAGAACAGGTGGAGGGTTTTCAGGGTGGCACAGGGCAGGGATACGAAAGTTGGGGGACCTGTTTGTGGACGGGAAGTTCGCGAGCTTGGGTGAGCTGGAGGAGAA